>NC_090440.1:1577917980-1579200063 GCF_031143425.1 Pleurodeles waltl
CTCCTGAAACCCATAGGCTTCAATGTTAACCAATGCGGCTTCGCGCCGCGGTCTTCGACCGCTGACCGCCGCGGTGTGCCACGCCAGCGCATTGACCTCACATCCCATTGTCACACTTCACTGGTCAGGCAGCCGCCATTTCGAGGGTCCACATGGCTCAATTTCAACTGCGTCACACAGGCCTAGGCCTTGCATAGCCACTCAGACACGCCATTCACTGCATAGAGAATCGTTTACTGTGCTAGCTGTGAGTACGTACCTGTGGGTTGCTTGACTGTGTGCTCCATGTTGTCCTTCCTAGGCACCGTCCGCTGGGTTTGGCGAGGAGACGGATGAATCCTCGCGTGTACCGACCGCTGGTGGACCTGTCGACAATGGAAGAACGCCACATTATCCTGACCTACCGTCTTGACCGTGCCACTATACATGAACTGTGTGCCCAGCTGGAGCCCGACCTGATGTCCCCTATCCGCCAACCCACAGGGATTCCCCCTCTGGTGCAGGTCCTGTCAGTACTCCATTTCTTGGCAAGTGGGTCATTTCAGACAACAGTGGGAATTGCTTCTGGGATGTCTCAGCCCATGTTTTCGAAGGTGTTATCCAGAGTGTTGTCTGCCCTGATGAAATACGTGAGGAGCTACATCATTTTCCCTGAGGTGGGCGAATTGGCTACAGTGAAGGGTGATTTCTACACCCTTGGACATATTCCCAACGTCATTGGTGCCATTGATGGGACCCATGTGGCTTTGGTTCCCCCAAGAGACAGGGAGCAGGTGTACAGGAACAGAAAAAGTTACCGTTCCATGAACATCCAGGTGGTGTGTTTGGCTGACCAGTACATCTCGCATGTAAATGCCAAATTCCCAGGGTCAGTGCATGACGCCTACATCCTGAGGAATAGCAGCATCCCTTACGTGATGGAACAGCTAGAGAGACACCGTGTATGGCTATTGGGGGACTCTGGGTACCCCAACCTGTCGTGACTACTGACCCCAGTAAGGAATCCCCGGACCAGGGCAGAGGAACGGTACAATGAGGCCCATGGGCGTACTAGGAGGGTGATCGAACGCACCTTTGGCCTCCTAAAGGCCAGGTTTAGGTGCCTGCATATGACAGGTGGATCCCTAATGTACTCACCTAAGAAGGTGTGTCACATCATCGTGGCCTGCTGCATGCTTCACAACCTGGCTTTGCGCCGCCAGGTGCCTTTCCTGCAGGAGGATGGTCGAGACGGTGGTGTTGTGGCAGCGGTGGAACCTGTGGAGAGTGACGAGGAGGAAGACGACGGGGCTGAAACAGACAACAGGGACAGAATCATTGAACAGTACTTCCAATAGGACACAGGTAACAATTCAAAGATAATTTAGTAAATCTGAACTACTCTCCTGCATCTCTGCTGCCTGTCTATTTGCCCCAGTGTATGATGACTGAGTTGTGGCTTTTCCCTCCCTATTTCAGATCTGGGGTCCCCACTACGAGTCCTGTGCTTCGTTTCCCCATGGACTACAGCTTTGTGGCAGCTGTTTGTTGACTTCACTATGTACAAGGACATATTTGCACTGTCATGTCAATTACAATATTTTGAAATCACAGCCAGACTCCAGATAGTTTTGTGCAAAATAGGTGTTTATTTAAGTGCTCAAAATGGGATGGGTGGTTTCAAGTGGGTGGGGGCTATGGTGAAGGAATGTCCATGGCAGAGTCCAGAGTAACAGTCACACAGGTGCATTGTCCAGAGGCCTGTGGAGAGATGGAGCATGGGCAGTTCAAGGATGGACAGGGTGACAATGTGGGACAGTGGGATGACATCAGGTGGTATCCTTTGCTGGCCGGGGTCTTGACATCCTACTCTGTCTTCTTGCGAGATCTCAGGGCCCTCTTGCGGGGTGGTTCTTCTCCTGCAGGAGGTGGGGGTCTGGTGGGCTGCTGTTGTGCGGGGGCCTCCTGTCCACTAGCGCCGGCGGAGGTGGTTGGCTGTTCTTGGTCCAGGCTAGTGGCAGGGGCCCTTTGTTGTTGTTGAGTGTCCGTCCTGGTGTTGATGAGGTCCTGCAGCAGCCCTACCATGGTAACCAGGGTGGAGGTGAGGGCTCTGATGTCCTCCCTGTACCCCCGATAGTGTTCCTCCTGCAGTACCTGGATCTCCTGGAACCGGGCCAGTACCGTCGCCATCGTCTCCTGGGAGCGGTTGTATGCTCCCATGATGGTGGTGAGGGCCTCGTGGAGAGTGGGTTCCCTGGGCCCGTCCCCCCCTGTCGCACAGCTGCCCTCCGAGTTGCCCTGTTTCCCTGGGCCTCTGCCCCCTGGCCGGTGTGCCCACTACCACTGCCCCCAGGTCCCTGTTGTTGTTGGGGTGGTGGGTTATCCTGGGTGCCCTGTAGTGGTAGACACACCGCAGATTGACGCGCCCTGGAGACAGAGGCATGGGCCCGCTGGGTGGGAGCTGTGCTGGTGTTCCCAGAGGGGTTTGGGTCTGTAGTGGCCTGTGCCTGTGTGAGGGGAACCGACTGTCCAGAGGTCCCCGATGGTCCGGGCTGGTCATCGGTGTCCAGGTCGACAGAGCTGCTGTCATCGCTGACGGCCTCTTGGGTGGGGGGTGTGGAGAATTCTGGGCCCTCCGCGGCGGTGTGTTGACGGTCGGGTCCTGCAGGGGTATAGAGGTATGGTTATAGTTTCAATGTGTGGCATATGGGTGTATCTGTGGGTTCCCGTGTCCCCAAGTGCTGGCATTCGTGTGTGGGGGCTTTGGTGAGGGTGGCTTGTGGGGGGGATGTGTATATGCATTGGGCATGCTTTGGTGATGGGTGTCCATGCTTAGTGGACGCATGCAGGCCTAGGTTTTGGGATGTGTGGGTTGTGATGGTGAGACATTGGCAGGGAATAGGTGTGCTGGGGGTGGGGGTGAGGATGGTGGTGGGGGTGAGGATGGTGGTGGGGGTGAGGGTGGGGGTGAGGATGGGGGTGGGGGTGAGGGTGGGGTTCGAGGATGGGGGTGAGGGTTGGGGTATGATTTGGCATGCAGGTGGGGGGGAAGCAGTAGTGAAGCTTCAACTTACCAGTATCCATTCCTCCGCCGACTCCTGCGAGGCCGTCAGGATGCAGGATGTTCAAGACTTCCTCCTCCCATGTTGTAAATTGTGGGGGTTGAGGTGGGGGTCCTCCGCCAGTCTTCTGCACGGCGATGTTGTGCCTGGATACCATGGAATGCACCTTCCCCCGTAGGTCGTTCCATCGCTTCCTGATGTCTTCCCGATTTCTGGGGTGCTGTCCCACAGCGTTGACCCTGTCGACAATCCTCTGCCATAGCTCCGTCCTCCGGGCAATGCTGGTGTATTGGATCTGTGTGCCGAACAGCTGGGGCTCTACCCGAACGATTTCCTCCACCATGACCCTGAGTTCTTCGTCTGAGAAGCGGGGGTGTCTTTGGGGTGCCATGGGGTGGTGTGTATGATGTGTGGGGTGGAGTATGTGTAGTTAAGTGTGTTGAGTGTGGTGGTGTGTGTTGTTTTGTGTGTGGATATTGTGTGGGTGATGGTGTTGAGTGGCTGTGGCTGCTAGTTTGTGGATGGTGGTGTCTCGCTCTGGCCTTCTTTCTGAATTTTTGGTCGTAGGGGTTTGTGGGTGATGTGGGTGTGTGTTTTATATTGTATTGTGTGTGTGGGAGTGGTGTGTGTATGTGTATCAGGTGTGTGGAATTCAAATCGGCCAATGTGGCTGAGTTTTGTTCGTTTGTGTGTATTCTGACCGCGGCGGTGTGTCCCGCCAATGGAAAACCGCGTTTGAAAGACCGCCGCGTGGATTCGTGGGTCGTAATGGCATGGGCGTATTTCTGTTGGCGTTTTCCGCCGACCGCTGGTCTGGCGGTCTGTTGTGGCTGTCGGATTTTCGGAGGTTTGGCTGCTGCGGGTCAGAATGACCGTGGCGGGTTTCCGCGACCGCGGCGGGATTATGGAGGATTTCTGACCGGCGGTAGGCGCCTTTTACCGCCGAGGTCAGAATGACCACCTATGTGTTCTCCATTTCTACTTTAATAGACTAATAACCATTTTCTAACTTTGTCCCTACACTGAGCCTTGTACTGGTTGCTGTCATCATAGATCTTTTTCAAATAATGCCTTTTTTTTTTTCTTTGTGGAGAATATCCTTTTGGTCTTTCTCTGATTTATATCTAACTTTATTTTATTTATTAATATTTTTTCTCAGGTTATTATCACCTCCTCAATCTTCTTATGTGTATTAATATCTTTTTCTCATATTCTTTCTTTCTTACTGTACTTGTGTGGTACTTGGATATTATTGACCTGTTTTGGCTTGTAGTTTGCTCGTTTCTGTTGAGTTGAATCATCATTACTAGACTTTGTTTATCCGTTTTAAGATGGCCGCCACATTTCGGTTTCCCAAAATATGGAGTGTCCCTCCTCTGTTTCGTTGAACGCGAGGCAGAGAAGGAACGTGTAACGTTTAAAACACGCTGCCGCTTGATGGAGATGCAGCGATTTACCGCGGGACGCGCCGGCGAGTTACCGGCATTTTTCTCCTTCTCTTAACACCGAACAAGGTAAAAATTATTTTTGCTCGTTTGTAGCTTCTGCTTTCCCCTTTCGGGGAGACAGGTTCCCAGCACCTGATTTAGTATGTTTCAGTACGTTGGCTAGATAATGAGCACCGTTTAAGTTTTTGAGATAGTTTGGAGCTCATTATGCACTTGCTATTCTGTGTAAAAATTATTTCTTAGATACACCACGATATCTTTCAACTTCGCTTGATGTTTACCTATATTGTTGGTCTACAGCCTAGTCATATTGTTAAAGGTGGCAAACTTGATTCTTTGGCTCATTGGTTGCTTTTATCTGTATTATCTGATATACATTTTTTCTTTTCTTTGATTGTTTTCAAACAACAAAAACATATTGTATATAATTTTATGTCTAGGGTTCTATCTACAACTGTGACAATTCAATGTCTGAAGTTTTTTGTAATATGCTCTGAATTAGGTATGTCTTTTCTTCCTTACTAAAAATTTCCCTTACTAACATATACTATACAATGTCCCATATAATTTTTCTTATGCATGTTTTTTCTCAATCACCATTAATAGCATGTGAGTGCCAGTACACTTTCTTCTTGGCTTTTTCTTCTGCTCCGCTTATCAATTAACTTAGCACTCACTAGCATTATAACTTTGTTTTCTTTAAAACACTACAAGTACTTGTTCTTATCAGTTTTAAACCTTTGTCCCACACTTGGGAAAGTGGTATGGGTTTGTTTTAGTTCACTGGTTTCTTTAGAAGAAGCACATAAGGTAACGCACAATCTGCATCAGCAGCATGCCTTCACACCTGACACCATATTTCTGACTTACGACTTACATCGCCTATATATATTCTCTACAGCCTTGAGAAAGCCCCCGCTTACGCGCCAAAGGGGCGAAACACGTGTTGGCTGTTGCATCAACGTATACTCCTATCTGATTTTGCATCCAACTTGTTGATCAATGAAAATTACCTCAACTTCAAGTTCATCTTTACCTCAAATGAACTAAATATTTCTGGAACTCTCCTTCACAATTAAACAATTTTTTGAAGTAATGTACTTATGAGTTGATTAACATTTTTTGTGGGGAATCACCTCTGCATTATCCCAATTTAGCAATACAGTATCATTTTCCTTTTAACAATCATAATTTTAGAACTGGATGGGTTAGCTTCAATCCTCCACAATTTGTATTTTTCAAACCTAGAAGGCATGACATTTAGCAATATAATATCTTGGGTCGTTCTGGGGCAGAAGGACTGTTTGCAATGCATATAACTGAACTGTATCATGTCTATCCCTTTATCATTTCTTTCAACAATAGATTGATGATGGTGTGCTGCTCAGCGCCCAGATTAATTTTGTTCTGGTTTCTTTTGTGTAATGTTGGTCTTTGGCACAGCTTTCCCCAAATCCCTTTTCTCACCCATTTATTGAGCCCCTAAATCTCTTCCCCATGGCTGTGTGATTTATTGAGGTGTGACTTAATGTCACCCATAAATGGATCACAGACTTGCTAGGACCAACTCACTGCATGACCTTCTGTTACTTGAGAAATATTCCACACCAGCTTTATCAACATCATCATCAAGGCCTTGTGTTGTGTAAATGTTGAATCCTGTCCAAACACTTGTGATTCTGAGCCCACTTCTCCTCACTCGAGGATTTCATTTCCTAAGCTTAGTGTTCATTAAATACTAGTTCTCCATTGCTCAGAGGAAGTTGATGTTGCTAGTTTTTATTATCATATCAGGTCTCCTTGGTTGTGTGTCAAATACTGTCATTGTGGTAGTCTGGTCTCCGTCTTCCTAAAATTATGATATAATATATGACCCACTCTCTGTTTTCTTTCAATCTAGTTGACAGTCATAGATAACCCTTTGATTAATTCTGCAGTTGGAGTTTGCATAGGTGGGAGTGGCACATTGTGTCTTTCCTGCTAACCTGCTTCTACTTCTACCACCCCGTTAGGATAAGATGATACCTTGGGAAAACACTGCAGTAAAAAGACTGAGTTACTCAGTCTGTGCTTTACCTATTCAGGTAAGAGAAGAACTATGGATTGGAGTGAACTTGTTTAGTTCTCCTGAAGAAGATGTTGTTTGTGTGTATCTAGGTTATTGTAGGCAAAATAGGCAGTGGCAATCATCCCCCAGTGGTCAGTATAGTTACAGAGGGCAGTACAGCAAGGGTATAAGTAGTGACATAAACTTTTTTAGCAGATGTAAAGAGCAGGCTACACTAAAAGACAGCAGGGCAAGCTAAAACACCAAAATAAAAATTTGAGGCATAAATTAAGTAAATTAAGTCATCCCCTTTTATTTTTTACAAACAGAAAACCCACCCTTTCCACCCACAACATGCCCACCTCTCACCCCAAACAAATGGCCCAGTCCCCAAAAAGACCAATGAAAGTCCAAAGAGAAACCCAATCCCAACTCCTTTCCCACCCTCTCCACCTAATCCAGGACCCTCCCACCAAAATCAAAAATTAAAAAGGGCTCAGAAGAGGTCATTGTTTATCTGGGTCCGGAGCTGGTCCAGGCTCTGCTCTATCCTGCTCCCCATCATGACCATATGCTGCAGCATACACTCAAGAAATGCCCTGGCAGAGAAGGATGGTAGTGGCAGCAGGTCTAGTCAGGGCCCCTGACAACTCGCAGTGGCACTGGCGTTGTAATGGCCAGGAGTCTGGAGGCTAGGGCTGGAATGCTGCTGAACTAGGGCCGGGGCAGAGGCAGCTATTTCCGCCACTTCATCCTCCAGAATCACCAGCTGCCGCTATTCTGCCTGTTTAGTCTCCATCCTCTGCCACACCAAACGGGCCTCTATCTCCTGCCTGGTGGGTGGTGCTGGTGTACCAGCAGTAATAGATATATCAAGATAAACAAAAAGAAACAAGACAAACTGTAAACAGTGCTCTGTGCAAACACTTGTTTAAAATTAAGTAGTGTGTGGCGCAGTAGCAGTATATTGCTGGTCCCATTGGGACACTGGAATTTGATGTGGTTGTGATTAGGAGAGGCACAGGGACAATTTTCTTGGTTTAATGGCACATGCCTCACATAAAAAGCACTGACTGTCTGGTAGAAGAGTTAAGGCCGAATAACAAAGATTAACAAAGATTAACAAAACAGTGATTTTATTTTTTTTCTTTTGAAGGTTTTTCTAGTAACTAAACTGACACTTTGAGTGGAAAAATAAAAATAAATGTCCTTTCATTTATGAATAAGGAAATATGCAATCTGGAATACAACTTGTTGTGCTAAAGAAATGGAGGCATGCTAGCCAGCGCTTCGGGTACTTTTCTACTTACTGCAGCTAGGATAACTGTGGTTGACAATTATCTATCTTTAATTCCAATGGCCCTACTCTTCTTTAAATGCCTTTTAATTTCTACCCTGATGACAAAGAGCCAGATGGATAATAAATAAGATACTATGTCACAAAAATCATGTATAAAATGTGGATATTATTATCTTGACTGTTGTTAGTAAATGGTGGCGAAAATGATGCACTACTCTATAGGGAAAGAAACGGGCTACATAGATTGTATTTGTCACGTTTGTTATAGTGCATCCCTTAAGCCAAACTTGAAATCAAATCAGGCACTTAGGGCCGCCCGCCAAAGTCCCGCCGGCAGAATACCGCTACGCGGTCAAAAGACCGCCGCGGTTATTCTGGGTTTCCCGCTGGGCTGGCGGGCGACCGCCAGAAGGCCGCCCGCCAGCCCAGCGGGAAACACCCTTCCATGAGGATGCCGGCTCCGAATGGAGCCGGCGGAGTGGAAGGGGTGCGACGGGTGCAGTAGCACCCGTCGCGATTTTCAGTGTCTGCATGGCAGACACTGAAAATCTTGGTGGGGCCCTGTTACGGGGGCCCCGCGACACACCATACCGCCATCCTCTGCCTGGCGGCCAAAACCACCAGGAACAGGATGGCGGTATGGGGGTCAGAATCCCCATGGCGGCGCAGCAAGCTGTGCCGCCATGGAGGATTCCCCAGGGCAGCGGAGAACCGGCGGTACACCGCCGGTTTTCCGTTTCTGACCGCGGCTGTACCGCCGCGGTCAGAATGCCCAAGGGAGCACCGCCAGCCTGTTGGCGGTGCTCCCGCGGTCGTTGGCCCTGGCGGATTTTACCGCCAGGATCAGAATGACCCCCTTAGTCCCATTTTGTTTACTGCCCTCGCCCACCACCACAAATTATTTCCAACAAATTCATTTGCTGGGCATTAAGGAAAGGAAACTTGACTTACTCTACTGTAGGATAAGGTAGAGAGATTAGGCGGGTATTTAAAGTTTTTAGCTAAAGACTGGAGGGCGGTCACCGATCATCGATTCTTCATGTGCCTAAGCTTTGGCTTATTCAGTCACTGTAATAGAAGAAAGCCTAAAGAGACAAATCTGAACAGGCATAAAGTAAATCTGTTATGGAAAACCATTAAATATACTTTGGAATCACTTCACATGGTCGTAAAGATGTGCCACATGCCAAGAATGGATTTTTCTAATTTTTAGGTAGACTGGGTTGGAAGAACTTAGGAAAGAATAATAGAAAGAGTGAAACACCTCTTGTGATTGTTTTTGTGCAGAAAGGTGTTCCTTCCTGCACAAAAACAATCATCCCTGCAACTATGGTGCAAGGGTGCCTGCATTGGCGCATGGCAGCCCATTGTGCACCAGCGCAGGGGAAAAGGACAGGAGAGTGCCATGCAGGGCAGCACCTCAAGAATCCTTGTGGCACTTCCCTGCGCCAAAACCTCATAAATGAGGCCCTGTATGCCTTTGGATTTCCACTGAATGGATCAAAACCTTTCCACCCTCTGGCCTTCTACAACAAGCAGTTAATAATCGCATAACCAAGGACAATATCAATGGTGCTTTTAAATTGATTTGTTAATCTATTGTTGGTTCTGTGGAGACTATGTAGCTTCTTTTCAGGAAGAAATGATGGGCCAGGTAAAACTTTTATCAGATAAAATTACATTTTTGGCTGAGGCACTTCACAGAGATGTACTAAGTAACGGAGGAGAACATCATGCAGTTTACTTACAAACTCAAATAACCCAACAGCTTGCTAATAACGCCTTTAGTGGACAACTGATTGCTCAGGATATAGGCCCTCATTACATCATTGGCGCTAAATGCCACCTACCGCTGTGCTGACGGCCGCCAAGATATCTTGACCGCAGAGGTATACCGCTACGGGTATTATGACCCACACAGAGAAATCTGCCACTGTTCAGACACCCACACAAGCCCGCCAGAGCAAAGGTCAGTGATAAACTTGCAGTACCAAAACCCACACCGTTACGCCAACAGAAATACGCCCACAGTATCAGCACCCACAAATCGAAGCAGTCTTTCAACTGCGGTAAACCGCTGCGCTCAAAATACACACACACTTACAAAACTACACCACATTGGACAATTCAAACTGCACACACCTGACCCACATACACACACCACACCCACAACACTATAAAACACACACCCACATTACCCACAACCCTTTCAACAACAAAAAATATTGCTAACAGAGAGAGAGACAAGCCAGGAACACCCACTCAATCTGAGCCACAGAACACCACCACCCATACACTATACACGCACCTCACAGCACACACCAAAACACATCACCCCACACATCCTCACACATACTACTCACACCACATCCATGGCACCCCAGGTTTTCAGAGGAGGAGCTAAGGGTCATGGTGGAGGAAATCAACCGGGTAGAGCCACAGCTATTCGGATCACAGGTGCACCAAACGTCCATTGCTAGGAAGATGGAGCTATGTCAGAAAGTCATGGACAGGGTCAACGCCGTGGAACAGCACCCCAGAACAAGGGATGACATCAGGAACAGGTGGAATGACCTAAGGGGGAAGGTGCGTTCTGTGGTTGCAAGACACCAGGAAGCTGTACAGAAGACTGGTGGTGGACCCCAACCTTCTCCCCCACAACTAACAACATGGGAGGAGCAAGTCTTGGCGATCATGCATCCAGAGGGCCTCGCAGGAGTAGCAGGAGGACTGGACTCTGGTGAGTCAAATCTTTACTAATTTATCCCCCAACCTACCTGCATGCCATCACAAACTCAGCCCCATCACTCCACCACCTCACATATACCCAACTATCACAACCCACCCATCCCAATACAAGCCCTGCATGCAACACCAATGCATGGACACCCATCACAGACCTGCATGGACACCCATCACTAAAGCATGCCCATTAGAGAGAATCCACTAGCCCACAAAATCACCACGCACACAAGGCAAAGCTGACAGGGCTATTACAACCATACAGGGAAACACACCCATGCACAAGATGGCACACGCAGATACAATAACACTGCATTTACATCCCCACAGGACCCCCACTCAACGTCAACGGAGAGGAGGTGCCACCAACATCCAGGCCCCCACAGAAGAGGCCCACAGTGATGACAGCAGCACTGCACACCTGGATCACGATGACCAACCTGGCCCATCAGGGACCTCTGGACAGTCGGTTACTCTTCAACAGTCCCATACCACCACAGACCCTCCCCCCTCATGAAACACCAGCACAGTACTCACCCAGCAGGCCCATACCACCGTCCCCAGGACACGTCAATCAGCAGTGTGTCCACCACTACAGGGACCCCAGGCAACCCCACAAACCCAAGACAATCAGGGACCTGGGGTCAGTGGCAATGGGCACACGGTTCAGGGGACAGAGGCACAGGATAACAGGGAAGCTGGGAGGACTGCTGTGTGACAGGGGGAGGACAGGCCCAGGAAACCCACTCTCCACGAGGCACTTGCAGGGATCCTGGGAACATACCACCATTCCCAGGAGATTTTGGGCCAGATACTGGCCAAGTTGCAGGAGACCCAGCGGCTGCAGGAGGGACAGTACCTGGGGACCAGGGAGGACCTCAAACACATCCACACCATCCTGGTCACCATTCGAGGCATGCTGGCTGACATGGCTAGCACCATGAGGGAGGCAGTGGCACACCAACGGGCCCCTGACACTAGCCACACCAAAGAACAGCCCTCCACCTCTGCCGGCGCTAGTGGACAGGAGGCCCTGCCACTGGAACAACAAGCCACCAGCACCCCACCCCCTGCAGAAGGAGAACCACCCCGCAAACTGTCCCTGCGATCCAGGCAGAAGCCAGAGAACATTGCCAAGACCCCCGCCAGGAAATAGGGCTCTCCTGAATGTCACCCTTCTGTCCCACTATGTCACCATGTCCACCTTGAACTGCCATTACTCCCCTTCCTATGCCCCCTTGGAAAATGCACCTGTGATACAAAGAGACTGGACTCTAACTGGACATACCTTCACCATCACCCCAGGCCATTGCACATCCCCCTCCACCTCTTAGCACTTAAATAAACAACCTTGGAACAAATACAACTATGGAGTCTGTCAATTGATTGAAATATGTATTAGTTCAACAAGCTTCAAACATTGCAATTCATATGTACAGTTATATATACACACTGGTATGACCTGTATTGGGCAGCAATAAACACACCAGGAGCCAGAGTGGGACACAGAGATCTGAAAATAGAGATGCCAAAGGGTACAGTAAGTGGCCATAGACATAGGTAAATCATGCTGCCATGTCCAATATCCAATGTCCAACACAAAACTTCAATGTAGAGTGAAGTTACAGTGCCTTACTTGTATGTCACTGGAAGTACAGCTGAATGAGAGAACTTCTGTTGTCCACATATTCATCCTCTGCCTCCTCTTCCTCACTATCCACAGACTCCACCGCTGCCACAAGACTATCTCCAGTATCAACCTCCTGCAGAAAAGGCACCAAGGAGGTTACGTGTCACGATTCACCCTGGGCTTACTGTCTGTATCGGAGAGGGATGGTGTGCGGCCCCAGTTCCTGCAAGTCCTGCTCTGACCGAGGTAGGGGCAACCCCTTCCGGTAGCCACGGTGCTGCTGACAATAGTACGCCACCACAGTCCGTGCCCTCCAGAAGGAGTCCCAGAGGAAAAACCCCAAGGGGAAAAAACCTCCAACAGGAACTCCCTGGAACAGAAGGAGGACACAAGGAATTAGTACTCAGGATCCTGGAAATACTGGAAGGCTGAAGACAGAAAAGGAACAACTGGCGTCCAAGCGAAGCCCAGCCGGAACGTGACCACCACAGCAGAAGTGTTGCAACGCAATGAGAAGAAGAAATGATTCCCCTTATATACCCCTAGACAGGAAGTGATGGACAGGAAGAAGTAACACCCCCATTTTGTTTGCCCATGTGCCTCATTGTAACTTTCCTCTGCCCTTGTCCTGGCATTCCTCACTGGGGTCAGTAGCCATGAGAGGTTGGGGTAACCAGAGTCTCCTGCAAATATCGAGGGATATCTATTAGCCACACACTCACCCTTAGGGATAACCCCATACCCATACACCAACATATACTGGGTGGGGACCTTGGGCTCATCTATTAGCCACACCCGGTGCCTCTGGAGTTGAGCCATCACATATGGGATGCTGATATTCCTCAAGATAAAAGCATCAAGCACAGAGCCATGATACTTGGCATTAGCTTTTTCTATTCTTGAACACTTGTTCATTTCTCCGGGGGGGGGGGAGACAAATGCTACATGGGTACCATCAATGGCACCAATGATGTTGGGGATATGTCCCAGGGCATAAAAGTCAGCCTTCACTGTGGCCAAATCCTCCACCTGGGGGAATATGCTGTAGCTGCGCATGTCTTTCAGCAGGGCAGACAACACTCTGGACAACACGTTGGTGAACATTGGCTGAGACATCCCTGATGCCATGGCCACTGTTGTTTGGAAGGAACCACTTGCCAGGAAATGGAGCACTGACAGGACCTGCACTATAGGGGGGGGATACCGGTGGGGTGGCGGATAGCTGAAATCAGGTCTGGCTCCAATTGGGCACACAGTTCTTGGATTGTGGCCCGATCAAGTCTGTAGGTAAGGATTATGGTGGTCATTACGACCTCAGCGGTAAAAGGCGATTACCGCCAGTCAGAAGACCGCCATAACACCGTCGCAGTAAACCGCCACGGTCATTCTGACCCACAACAGGCAAACCGCCAAAATACCGACATCCACAAAAGTCCGCCACACCAAAGGTCAGCGATAAACTGGTGATGACCAAACCTCCACCGTCACGCCAACAGAAATACGCCCATGCCATTACGACCCACGAATCCACGCGGCGGTCTTTCAACCGCGGTATTCTATTGGCGGTACACACCGATGTGGTCGAAATACACATACTCGTACAAAACACTACCACATTGGCCAATTTGAAATTCACACACCTGATACACATACACACACCACTCCCACACACCCAATACAATATAAAACACACACCCACATCACCCACAAACCCCTACGACCGGAAATTCTGAGAGAAGGCCAGAGAGAGATACCACAGTCAACTACCAAGCATCCACAGGCACACAATACCAATACCCACAGAACTTCCACGCACCTCACACAACACACCACTAAATAGCACCCCACCTATCACTACACACTCCACCCCACACATCATCCACACCACCCCATGGCACCTCAAAGACTCCCCAGGTTCTCAGATGATGAACTCAGGGTCATGGTGGAGGAAATCGTACGAGTAGAGCCCCAGCTGTTCGGGACACAGGTGCAGCACATCACCATTGCCAGGAAGATGGAGCTATGGAGCAGAATAGTCGACAGGGTCAACGCTGTGGGGGCAGCACCCAAGAAATAGGGACGACATCAGGAAGTGGTGGAACGACCTACGGGGGAAGGTGCGTTCCATGGTATCCAGGCACAACATCGCGGTACAGCGGACTGGCGGCGGACCCCCACCTCCTCCCCCAGAATTTACAACATGGGAGGAGCAAGTCTTGAACATCCTGCATCCTGAGGGCCTCGCAGGAGTCGGTGGAGGAATGGACTCTGGTAAGTCTCATCTTCACTACTTCATCCCCCCCACCCCACCTGCATGCCAACTCATACCCCCACCCTCACCCTCACCCCCATCACAACTACCCCTTGCAAATGTCTCACTATCACAACCCACCCATCCCAAAACTTATCCCTGCATGCGGCCCCAAAGCATGGACACCCATCACCAAAGCATGCCCAATGCACATACCCATCACCCTCCCTCCCCAAAACACCGTCACAACAGCCCCCACAAAGGAATGCCAGCACTGGGTTACACGGGCACCCACCAATTGCACGCCATTGGCACACACAGAAGCAATAACCATACTTTTCTACCCCTGCAGGACACGAACGCCAGGTCACCGCGCAGGAGGGTCCACAAATGTCCACTCCACCCCCAGAAGAGGCCCACAGTGATGACAGCAGCTCTGTCTCCCTGGATCTAGATGACCAGCCCGGTCCATCGGGGACCTCGGGACAGTCGGTTCCCCTCAGACAGGCACAGGCCACAGCAGACCTTCCCCCCTCTGGGAACACCAGCACAGCACCCACCCAGCGGGCCCATACCTCTGTCCCCAGGACACGTCAATCAGCGGTGTGTCCACCACTACAGGGAACCCAGGCTAACCCACCACCCTAACAACAACAGGGACCTGGGGGCAGTGGTAGTGGGCACACGGTCCAGGGGACGGAGGCCCAGGGAAACAGGGGAACTGGGAGGGCTGCTGTGCAACGGGGGGGACAGGCCAAGGGAACCCACTCTCCACGAGGCCCTCTCCTCCATCATGGGAGCATACCACCGCTCCCAGGAGACGATGGCGACGGTCCTGGCCAGGTTTCAGGAAATCCAGCTTCTGCAGGAGCAACAGTATATGGGGTTCCGGGAGGAACTAAGAAACATCAGTTCTGCCATGGGTACCATCGTAGTGGCCCTGAATGAGTTAATCACCACATTGCGGACCACTGTGGCACCTCAAAGGGCCCCTGACACTAGCATGGACCAAGAACTGGCTACCACCTCCACCAGCGCTAGTGGACAGGAGGCCCCGACACAAGACCAACAGGCCACCAGAACCACCCCGCAAGTGGGCCCTGAGATCCAGGAAGAAGACAGAGTAACATGTCAAGACCCCCGCCAGCAAAGGATACCGCCCTGATTGTCATCCCACTGTCCCACATTGTCACCCTGTCCAACCTTAAACTGCTCCTGCTCCACTTCCCACAGGCATTTGGACAATGCACCTGTGATACTGATAGTCTGGACTCTGCCATGGACAATCCTCCACCATCACCCCTCACCGATTTGCAACCACCCATCCAAATTAGAGCACTTGAATAAACACACTTATTGCACATAAACAATCTGGAGTCTGTCTGTGATTTTAACAAATGTATTCGACATGACAGTGCCAAAATTGTTATTCACATTGTGATGCCAACTAACCGCTGTCACACAGCTGTAGTCCATGGGGAAACAAAGCAGATGTCACGCAGTGGGGCCCACAGCTCTGAAAACGGAAGGGAAAGTCACAACACAGTTACCATACACTGGGGGAAAAAAGTCAGACAGTAGAGAGGTAGGAGTCTTTAAGTAAATGTAATATGCCAGTGTGTACTCTTACCTGCGTGTCACTGAAAATATTGCTCTATTACTGTGTTCCTGTTGTCTATGTCGTCCTCTTCGGCTTCCTCTTCTTCACTCTCCACAGGCTCCACAGCTGCTACAACACCACCATTTGGACCATCCTCCTGCAGAAAAGGCACCTGGCGGCGCAAAGCCAGGTTGTGAAGCATACAGCAGGCCACGATGATCTGGCACACCTTCTTTGGAGAGTACATTAGGGATCCACCTGTCATATGGAGGCACCTGAACCTGGCCTTCAGGAGGCCAAAGGTGCGTTCGATCACCCTCCTAGTCCGCCCATGGGCCTCATTGTACCGTTCCTCTGCCCTGGTCCTGGGATTCCTCACTGGGGTCAGTAGCCAGGACAGGTTGGGGTAACCAGAGTCCCCTAATAGCCACACCCGGTGCCTCTGGAGTTGACCCATCACGTAAGGGATGCTGCTATTCCGCATGATGTACGCGTCATGCACTGACCCAGGGAACTTGGCATTAACATGGGAGATGTACTGGTCTGCCAAACAGACCATCTGTACATTCATCGAATGATAACTTTTCCTCTTCCTGTACACCTGTTCACTCCTGCTGGGGGGGACCAAAGCAACATGTGTCCCATCAATGGCACCAATGATGTTGGGGATATGTCCAAGGGCATAGAAATCACCCTTCACTGTAGGCAAATCCCCCACCTCAGGGAAAACGATGTAGCTCCGCATGTGTTCCAGCAGGGCAGACAACACTCTGGACAACACCTTGGAAAACATAGGTTGAGACATCCCTGATGATATTGCCACTGTTGTTTGAAATTACCCACTTGCTAAGAAATGGAGTACTGACAGCACCTGCACTAGAGGGGGGATCCCTGTGGGTTGGCGGATGGGTGACATCAGGTCTGCCTCCAGCTGGGCACACAGTTCATGTATAGTGGCTCGGTCAAGCCTGTATGTCAGAATGACATGTCGTTCCTCCATTGTCGACAGGTCCACCAGCGGTCTGTACACGGGAAGATTCCTCCATCTCCTCGCATTGCCCAGCGGACGGTGCCTAGGAAGGACAACAGCGAGCACAGAGTCAATCAACCCACAGGTACATTCCCACAGCTTGCACACAACACGATTCACTATGCATTGGATGGTTTGTATGAGTGTTGAGGAAAGGCCTAGGTATGTGCGACGCAGTAGAAATTAAGCCATGTGGGCCCTTGAAACGGCGGCTGCCTGACCTGTGAAGTGTGACAATGGGATGTGAGGTCAATGCGCTGGCGTGGCACACCGTGGCGGTAGGCGGTCGAAGACCGCGGCGCAAAGCCGCATTGGTTAACATAGAACCCTATGGGTTTCACGAGCCAATGACGATGTGCGCCGGCGGTCGCGGTACGCACCGCCGCGGACCGCACCGCCGCGGGCGTGACCGCCATTTTCTATCTACTTAATCATTCGATACCTGATCTTCCACAGGAGAGGACCTACACTGCAAGTGCTGCTGTGACCTCGGTCTGGAAGCGACAATGGCTGCTGCGACTGGGGAAAGGGCCCCTGCCTTCACTTCTGAAGAATTGGAGAAACTCGTGGATGGGGTCCTCTCCCAGTATGCGCTACTCAACGGTCCTCCAGACCAAGAGGTAAGTACACTGGGACCATGCTTTGTGGGCAATGCCTGGGTTGAGTCGGGTGGATGAAAGATGGTGGGGAGGGGAGCGATTGAGGCATGCATCAGACGACAGATGAGAGCATTGGCCACATGGGAAGGGTGGGGATGGGGGCCACTCACATCAAGCATGCAGAAGGTGATGATTTTTTTTCTCCCCCTGTACATGTCACATAGGTCAGCGCCCACCAGAAAATCGCTATTTGGCGTGCCATCGCCAAGGACGTCCGGACCCTGGGGGTCCACAACAGACGGGGCACCCACTGCCGGAGGAGGTGGGAGGACATCCGACGCGGGAGCAGGAAGACGGCGGAGGCTCTGCTGGGGATGGCCTCCCAACGTAGGAGGGGTGTCAGTCGTCAATTGACCCCCCTGATGTCCCAGATCTTGGCGGTGGCCTACCCCAATTTGGATGGGCGCGTGAGGACATCACAGCAGACACAAGGGGGTGAGTACACTCTCATTCTGGTGACTTTGCGCGCAGTGGAGGTGTCTGGGTGGGGGTGGTGGGCTGTGGGTATCTCTAGGCCAGGGCAATTTCTGTAGGCTAGGCCCCTCCGTAAGGCATGGCCCTGTGCCCCCGCCCCCCACCTCTGTAGGGTGCCAAGTACAGCTATTCATGGCCCTGTGTCATCTATGTGTGCAGTTGTCGTCCATAGGCTTGTAGGCCATGTCCCACTGATTGAGTAGTGGACCCCAAGTGCGCAGCGTAGTGCAGGGGGCTTCTGTGTCTGTCCTCTCCGCCAACGGTAGAGGTAATCCATGCACTCAGCATGTCTTTCTTTCCCCCCCCCTTTTTTGTGGTCTTCCTGTTCATGTGTGCATTAGCATCATCAGGCGGAGGAGAAGTGGCATCGGAGCACGAGGGAGCTGCATCCCACATGGCCCTGGAGGGCCATGCAATGGACTCTGAGTACACCAGTGGGACGGAGGGCGAGGGGAGCTCCACAGCGGGGACGAAGGGAGCTCCCTTGTGGTGGTGGCAACATCCGTGCCCCCCGCAACAACAGGTACAGCCGCCACCCAGCGCACCAGCACCGCCCTCCCAGCAGCCCCTCAGCGTTTGCCCCGTGTCCGCTCACCCAGGAAGGGGGGCATCTCCTTCGCCCCAGGCACCTCAGGCCCTGCCCCTGTCACCCCTGCTGCCCTCAGTGAGGAGGTCATTGACCTCCTGAGGACCATCATTGTTGGGCAGTCTACCCTTTTGAATGCCATCCAGGGTGTAGAAAGGGAGGTGCACCGGAGTAATGCATACCTGGAGGGCATTCATTCGGGTCAGGCTGCCCATCAGCGATCGTTCAACGCTCTGGCCTCAGCACTGACGGCAGCAATTGTCCCTGTCTCTAGCCTCCCCCCTCCAACTTCCTCCACCCAGACCCAATCCCCTGTACATCTGCCTATCCCAGACACACCTACAGACCAGCCTGCAAACACCTCACCACCCAAGGGAAGCTCATCCAGACATAAGCACCACACATCACACAAGCATTCACACAAGCAACATCCACATGCAGACACACCAACACCCACTGCCTCCACTGTGTCCCCCTCCTCCTCATCTCCCTCCTCCCTCCCTGTGACGTCTCCACTCACACTTGCATGCACGACATCTTCAGCCACTACGTCCATCACCAGCACACCCACCAGAACACTCCGCACACGTGCAGTCACCACTCCCACTACCATTTACACGTCCCCTGTGTCCTCTCCCAGTGTGTCTGTCACCCCCTCTTCCAAACCACACAAACGCAGGCAGCCACCCACACAACAGCCATCTACCTCACGACAGCCTCCAGCCCAAGCACCTGCACCCAAAAACACCAGACTTCACACTCCTACAACCACATCCTCTTCCTCCACTCCCATACCCACTACACCTAGCCGTCCCTCTCTTTCCAAATTGATTTTCCTTTCCAAACTTGACCTCTTTCCAACAACTCCCCCACCCCGTCCATCTCATAAGACTGCAATCAGCACCTCAGCCACCACCAAACCAGGACCTATCAAGACTGTTGTCCAAGGACTGTGGAGTCCCCCACCCTCAAGGGCAACTAGTTCTGCTAGGAGCCAAGGCACGGCCAGCCCACCCCTGGAAAAACACCCAAAGATTACCAGTGCCCGGCGCGAGAGGCCAAGGACACCAGGGACCAAAATCCCTACCCTGGCTCCGGCTGGAAGTGGGGTGCCACCTGGCACACCGCCAAAGGTGGGAAAGGGCCACAGATGACCAGGGAAGGGTGGGAAGGGCAGCACGCCGACAAGTCCGGCAGCAGGCCAGCTGCCCAGGAGGGCCCCACCAGCCCCATCCCAGGTGTGCAGGAGGACACCCAGAGGCCCGTTACGGCAGCCCTGGAGGGCCCCGCCAGCCACAGCCCAGCTGCCCAGGAGGGCCCTGCCAGCCACAGCCCAGCTGCCCAGGAGGGCCTCACCAGCCACAGCCCAGCTGCCCAGGAGGGCCCCGCCAGCCACAGCCCAGCTGCCCAGGAGGGCCCCGCCAGCCACAGCCCAGCTGGGCAATGAAGGAGCGCCAGCCACAGCCCAGCTGGGCAATGAAGGAGCACAAACTCAAGCACCGCTGAACATGGCAAGGACTGCCAAGGCAAGCACCGCTGAACAGGGCAAGGACCGCCAAGGCAAGCACCGCTGAACAGGGCAAGCACCGCTGAACAGGGCAAGGACCGCTGAACAGGGCAAGGACCGCCAAGGCAAGCATCGCTGAACAGGGCAAGCACCGCTGAACAGGGCAAGGACCGCCAAGGCAAGCACCGCTGAACAGGGCAAGCACCGCTGAACATGGCAAGGACTGCCAAGGCAAGCACCGCTGAACAGGGCAAGGACCGCCAAGGCATGCACCGCTGAACAGGGCAAGCACCGCTGAACAGGGCAAGGACCGCTGAACAGGGCAAGGACCGCCAAGGCAAGCACCGCTGAACAGGGCAAGGACCGCCAAGGCAAGCACCGCTGAACAGGGCAATCACTGCTGAACAGGGCAAGGACCGCTGAACAGGGCAAGGACCACCAAGGCAAGCACCGCTGAACAGGGCAAGGACCGCCAAGGCAAGCACCGCTGAACATGGCAAGGACCGCCAAGGCAAGCACCGCTGAACAGGGCAAGCACCGCTGAACTGGGCCCTTCATCTCAAGCACCGCTCCGCTGGGCACCGCCATCTCATGCACCGCTGAACAGGGCACCGCCGTCTCAAGCACCGCTGCACTGGGCCCTTCATCTCAAGCACCGCTGAACAGGGCCCTTCATCTCAAGCACCGCTGCACTGGGCCCTTCATCTCAAGCACCGCTGCACTGGGCCCTTCATCTCAAGCATCGCTCCGCTGGGCACCGCCCTCTCAAGCACCGCTGAACAGGGCACCGCCGTCTCAAGCACCGCTGAACTGGGCCCTTCATCTCAAGCACCGCTGAACAGGGCCCTTCATCTCAAGCACCGCTGAACTGGGCCCTTCATCTCAAACACCGCTGGCCCATTGGCAGAAGGGGCAGTGCCGCATCTGTGTCGGGCAGGGCTGCACAAAGCACTCTGGGCACCAGTCCCCCTCCAGAACCAGTGGAGACTGTCATCCACTTTAGAGACTGTGGCTTTGCACTCCCCAGGATGTAACAGTGGGCAAACCACCCACTGTAGAGACTTGAGAGACTGTGGCTTTGCACTCCCCAGGATGGTACAGTGGGCAAGCCACCCACTGTATGGACTTGAGAGACTGTGGCTTTGCACTCCCCAGGACGGTACAGTGGGCAAGCCACCCACTGTATGGACTTGAGAGACTGTGGCTTTGCACTCCCCAGGACGGTACAGTGGGCAAGCCACCCACTGTATGGACTTGAGAGACTGTGGCTTTGCACTCCCCAGGATGGTACAGTGGGCAAACCACCCACTGTATGGACTTGAGAGACTGTGGCTTTGCACTCCCCAGGATGGGACAGTGGCCATGGAGGCCCCTCGTGGATCTGGCGTCGTGTACTCATGTGGTTGAGGTGCCCCCCCTTCCCTTCCCCCTGAGGTGCCTGTAGTTTTTCTATCTGATGCCCCTGCAGTGTTCTCTCCATTGGTGTCAGGTATCCTGTGTGGGCCTTGCCCATGTGATTTGGGCCCAGTGGTCCACAGACAATGACTGCTAAAATTATCGGACTTTTAATATTTATGTATATATTAGTTTTAAATGTGTGATATTTTTATATGCCGATAATACAATATATTCGACTGTTTATGATCATTTCATTTTGTCTTTGCATTCTTCCGGGGGGTTTGGGGGTTGTAACAGTGATGTATTGCTCTGCATTGATGTGTGTGTTGTAGTGGGTGAGGGTGGTGGTGGGTGTGTAGCATATGTTTGCCCGTAATATTTTCTCCTCCCCTGTGTCGTAGGTGCAGTACTCACCTTAGTCTTCTGCGCCGGCGTTCGTGCTCCTGGTAGAGGAGTAGGAATACAATAGCTGGTAGGATGTGTAGTTCGGGTTCCATGCTGTCCAGATTCCTCGTGGGGTGTATGGAGGTGAGCGTTTTCCGTTTGAAATGTCTGTTTCCGCCGTGTTTTTATCTGCGGGGCTACCGCCCCGGATAAGGTGGCAGATTGGTGGGTTGTGATAGGGTGGGCGGTACATTGACTCCCGCCTGTCTGTTGGCGGTGACCGCCGCGCTGTTTGTTTGTCCCGCCGTGGTGGTCGGAGTGTTAATGTGGCGGTCTCTGTTGGCGGTTTCCGCCAGGGTCAGAATTCCAGTTTTTAAACCGCCAGCCGCTGCTTTAACACCGACCGCCAGGGTTGGAATGACCCCCTATGTGCCTTTCCTCCATAGTCGTCAGGTCCACAATAGGTCTGGACATGGGGGGATGTCTCCATCTCCTATTCATCCTCAGCGGTTGAACTCTAGGGTGGAAAACGGTGAACAGAGGGTCATATTCACACACATGTTACAATAAAAATGCATTTCTTCCTTTACAGAAACAGTATGTGAATTCGAAAGTCAGTTGATGTGCCAGTGTCTGCTGTGACGCAATTATGTGCCATGGTCTATGCCCCCCTGAAATGGCGGCTGCCTGACCTCTGAGGAGAGACAAGTGGAGATGAGGTAATTCCGCTGGCGTTGTGCGCCGTTGTGGTCGGCGGTCGATGACCGCTGCGCAACTTCGCATTGGTTAGCATTGGGCCCTATGGGTTTCAGGAGCCAATGGCGATGTACGTCAGCGGTGACGGTACGCACCGCCGTGGACGAGACCGCCATTTTCTAACTGTACAATCACTTGCTACCTGACCTTCAACAGGAGAGAACCTATACTGCAAGTGCTGCTGCGACCTGTGTCTGGAAGCAACAATGGATCGAGTGTCTGGGGAAAGGGCCCCCGCCTTCAAGTCGGAGGAGTTGGAGAGACTGGTGGATGGGGTCCTACCCCAGTTTACTTCACTCTATGGTCCTCCAGACAAACAGGTGAGTACACTGTAATCATGATGCTTGGATCATGAATGTATGGAGTGCTGTGTGTGTAAGCCTCGTCTGGGGGGGCTGAGGGGTCCTGGGAAGAGTGCTGCATGTCTGGTGGTCAATGTCTGTGCGTAAGAGGATGGGACGGATATTGTGGGACTTGAGTGTAACAGTCCGGACGGTATTACTAATCTTTTTTTTCTATGCATATTTCCCTGCAGGTCAGCACCCATTAGAAAAAGGGTTTTTGGCCTGCCATCGCCAAGAAGGTGCGAACGCTTTGGGTCTTTGACAGGCGGAGCACCCACTGCTGCAAACGGTGGGAGGACCTGCGCCGCTGGGCAATGAAGTCGGCGGAGGCCCAGCTGGGGCTGGCCTCCCAACGAGGAAGTGGTGCCCATCGTACCCTGACCCCCCTGATGTTCTGCATCCTGGCGGTGGCCCATCCGGAGTTGGATGGGCGCTTGAAGGCATCACAGCAGCCACAAGGGGGTGAGTACAGAATCAGATTCATTACTTTGTGCTCATTAAGGTTGTACCTGGGTGGGGGATGTGAGCTGTGGGTGCCCATAGGCCAGGGCAAACTGGCAGGGTTAGGTCCCTTGTTGGTCAGGCTCTGAAGCACTCCAACCCCAATAATGTTAGTGGGCATCTACTACTGGACAGGGTCCAGTTGGTTTCAGGTGTGCAGCTGATGGCATTAGGCAATGTACTCCATGGGCTTTTGACTAGCTTCGTAACTGGTAGTGCATGGCCTAGTGCATAGGGCTGATCCCTGTGTGTTGTGTACGCCAACGGTAGTGTTGTTGCTGGCACTGACCAAGTCTCTCCCACCCTTTTTTGTTTTGCCACCCTGTCCTTGTGTGCATTAGCATCATCTGGCGGAGGACCAGAGGCACCGGCGATGGAGGGATCTGCATCCCACATGGGCCTGGAGGCCGAATCCACAGATGGTGTGGGCACCAGTGGGATGGAGGGGAGCAACACGACGGAGCTAGGAGGGGACACTTCAGACAGTGACTCCACCAACGATGGAAGCTCCTCTGTGCCAACCCCAACAACAGGTACAGCCACCACCCTGTACCAGCCCCACCGCTTCCCAGCAGCCCCTCAGTGTGTTTTCCGTGCCAACTCACCCAGGAGGGTGGGCATCTCCTTCGCCCCAGGCACCTCGGGCCCTGCCCCAGTCAGCCCTGCTGCCCTGAGTGAGAAGGCTATTGACCTCCTGAGATCCCTCACTGTTGCGCAGTCAACCATTCTGAATGCCACCCAGGGTGTTGAGAGGCATTTGCAACAAACAAATGCATACCTGGAGGGCATTCACTCTGGCGTGGCAGCCCAACAGGGAGTCTTTCAGGCTCTGGCCTCAGCACTGATTGCAGCCATTGTCCTGTCTCCAGCCTCCACCCTTCAAATTCCTCAAACCAGTCCCAATCCCTTAAACCCCAACCAATCCCAAGCACACCTTCAGACCAGCATTCACCTAAATCAACACACAGAAGTGGCTCAGGGAAATACAAGCACCACACATCATCCCACAGACACTCACACAAGCACCATCCAGAAGCAGACACACCAACATCCACTGCCTCCACTGTGTCCCCCTCCTCCTTGTCATCCACCTCCCTCCCAGAAGTGTCTCCACTCACACCTGCATGCACTACATCCTCATCCACTACCTCCATCACCAGCATGCCTATCACTACGCGCCCCTCACTGGCAGTCACCACCTCCACATCCATGCACACATTCCCTGTGTCCTCTCCCACTGTGTCTGTGACCCCTCCTCCCAAAGTACACAAACGCAAGCACACACCCACCCAACAGCCATCCACCTCACAACAGCATCCAGCTCATGCACCTGCACCCAAACACAGCAGACTGACACCTCCTACAACCACTCCCTCTTCCTCCACTCCCAAACCTTCACCCTCTTCCCGCCCCAGTGTCCCTAGGAAGCTTTTCCTCGCCAACATTGACATCTTCCCTACCCCTTCCTCCCGTCCTTCACCTCGGACTAGGGTTGCCTGAACCCAGCCAAGCACCTCAGCCGCCAAGTCCACATCCGCTGTGGTTTTTTGCAGCTCTGAGAGACTCTAAGGAGGCACCCGTCAGCCCAGCCAGTGTGCCATCAACACCTGCCAAGGACAAGAAGGTTCCGCCACCAGGAAAGTGCAAAAAGGGGAGAGCATCTATCAGGAGAAGGAGGCACAACCAGCCAGCAAGGCCAAGGCAAAGACTCCAGCAGGTAGAAGCAAGGAGGCACCACCATCTGCCAAGGGCAGGAAGGTGCACAGAACACCAGCCAGGGCACTTCAGCTGTCCGAGGCTGCAGGAGAAGAGCTGGAGCCTCCCCCCTCCACTGGCAGCACCGCCACCTGCACCGCGGCCAGCACCTCCCCGTGCACTGCAGCCAGCACCACCACCTGTCCCGCAGCCAGCACCCCCACCTGCCCCGCGGCCAGCACCGCCACCTGCCCCGCGGCCAGTATGGCCAGCTGCACCCATGGCCAGCACCGCCACCTGCACCGTCGCAAGCACCGCCTCAAGCAACACCTCCACCAACAGCCCCAATGGGCAGCCGTCCAAGGCTGCAGGGGAAGGGCTGGAGCCTCCCCCCTCCACTGGCAGCACCACCAATTGCGCCGTGGCCACCACCGCCACCTGCACCGTCCCAAGCACTGCCTCAAGCAGCCCCGACACAAACAGCAGCAGCACCAATGGGCAGCCATCCAAGGCTGCAGGGGGAAGGGCTGGAGCCTCGCCCCACCAATGGCAGCACCGCCACCAGCACAGCAAACACTCTACAGCCATCCCCGTCGACAGATGGACTGTAGTCATGCATCTATGGTGTGTCATGCATCCTGCCCACAGAAAATCTTATGGATCTGACTCCCAGGTGAGTGACTGTGACCTTGCACACCCCATGTGCTGCATCACTGGCCACCCACTAATCTTATCCTTGGCAGGATGAAGCACACTGGGCACCAAGCCCCCTCCAGAACCAGTGGAAGAAGGCATCCACTCACCCTATCCTTGACAGGATGAAGCACACTGGGCACCAAGCCCCCTCCAGAACCAGTGGAAGAAGGCATCCACTCACCCTATCCTTGGCAAGATGAAGCACACTGGGCACAAAGTCCCCTTCAGAACCAGTGGAAAACTGTTACCCACTCGAGAGACAGTGGCTTTGCACTCCACAGGACCAAGCTGTGATAAAACCACCCACTTGAGAGACTGTGGCCTTGCACTCCCCAGGACCAAGCAGTGAGCAAACCACCCAATGAGAGACTGTGGCCTTGCACTCCCCAGGACCAAGCAGTGGGCAAACCACCCACTTGAGAGACTGTGGCCTTGCACTCCCCAGGACCAAGCAGTGGGCAAACCACCCACTTGAGAGACTTGAGAGACTGTGGTTTTGCACTCCCAGGACCAAGCAGTGGGCATGGAGCCCCCTCCAGGAGCAGTGGCGTTGTCCCATCTTCTGGCTGAGGTGCCCCCCCTTCCCCGCCCCCCTGAGGTGCCTGTGTGTTTTTTCAACCTGATGCCCCTGCAGTGTCCTCTCCGTATTGAGGCAGGAGTCAAGTGTGGGCTTGGCCTATGTGTTTTATCCCAGTGGGCCACGGACATTTTGAGTGGACATTGTCCCGCCTTTTGTGAATATTGTACATTTTGCAAATACTGTTTTTGAATTATTAATGTATTTCTAACTATTTCTAATATAACACTCATTTGGCTCAATTATTTTTGTCCTTGTGTTATTCCTGAGGGTTACGTGTCACGATTCACCCTGGGCTTACCGTCTGTATCGGAGAGGGATGGTGTGCGGCCCCAGTTCCTGCAAGTCCTGCTCTGACCGAGGTAGGGGCAACCCCTTCCGGTAGCCACGGTGCTGCTGACAATAGTACGCCACCACAGTCCGTGCCCTCCAGAAGGAGTCCCAGAGGAAAAACCCCAAGGGGAAAAAACCTCCAACAGGAACTCCCTGGAACAGAAGGAGGACACAAGGAATTAGTACTCAGGATCCTGGAAATACTGGAAGGCTGGAGACAGAACAGGAACAACTGGCGTCCAAGCGAAGACCAGCCGGAACGTGACCACCACAGCAGAAGTGTTGCAACGCAATGAGAAGAAGAAATTATTCCCCTTATATACCCCTAGACAGGAAGTGATGGACAGGAAGAAGTAACACCACCATTTTGGATTGGGAAGGGGCTATAGCAAGAGATAGGAAAATATACCATAGTACAAAGGGAACAGATGCATGCAGGGAAAAGGGAGGTGAAAGGCATGCTGGGAAGGAGAAGGCATGGCTCAAAAACCATGCAGGAGGAAAAGGAAGGACCTGAAAGCGTGTAACCTGTAAGTGATGCTGGGGGGGGCGCAGACACCCCACAACAATACTCGCACCGCGCACCATGCGCAGCGAGGACCGAGGCCCAATTCTGGGCCTCCGGCCTCGCGGCATCCAGACAACAGCGCGTGGCTGGAGAAAAGGGCCACCGCGGGCCTCGTGACCTTTGACACGGGCCGTGGCTTCCCCCGCGGCCCGGCCAGGGGACGCCGCGGGCTGCCGCGGCGCAACAGTTACGGGCTGTATGTGTAATGTTGTTGCATGTGTTTGTGTGTATGGTGTTGGGGGTGAGGGTGGGTGTGTTGCATGTTGCGTGTTGTGTGTGTGTGTTACTCTGTTTTCCCTCCACCCATTCCCCTATGTGCTAAGTGCAGTACTCACCATGGTCATCCTCGCCGCTGTTGCTACTCCTGGTATGTGAGCAGATACACCAGCATGGGGAGGGCCTGCAGCTCGGGCTCCATGGTGTCCTGCTTGTCTTCCTTGAGTGTCGAGAGGTGAGTGGTTTCCCTTCAAAGTACTGTTTCCACCATGCTTTTGATGGCGTTGGTACAGCCCCGGAAAAGCTGGTGGAGGGGCGGGTTGTAATGGTGTGGGTGGTACATTGCCTTCCGCCTGGCTGTTGGCAGTTACTGCTGCAGTGTTTGTTGCTACCGCCGTGGCAGTCGGAGTGTTAAAGTGGCTGTATCTGGTTGCGGTTACCGCCGCGGTCATGATTCCATTTTTGTTACCGCCGGCCTGTTGGCGGTATTACCGCTGCTTTAACACTGACCGCCAGGGTTGTAATGAGGGCCATAGTAACTAAAGATCAATTTATACATAACCAGGAGTGCCTACACCTTCCCCCTCCTAGGGACGTGTATACTACCACTCGCACTCAGTGACCTTTACATCCGGAACCCAAGGGTCAATTGGAAAATCTACACTTACCCCTTTAAAGTACCCCTTACACTGCTATTTTGGAGGGGGTTTCACCACTGAAAGAAGGAGCCCAAGAGCATTGTGAAAGCCTCATAAATAAAGCAGCACATTGGTGCAAGATAAATGCAGGCTGTCAATTTGAAGTAGTCAACAAAATTCTTATAGCTCTGTTCTGCTTAGCTTCAAAGTAAGCGGGAACGAAGCCAAAGAATGCAGCACTCTTAGTCTGAGTAATGAATTTATTAAGGCACTTCCCGGATCTCAAACTAAAGTACACAAAAATATGAACATAAGGATTTAACTTAAAGCAGTTAAACAATAATAGGGAGAAAAAGTGCAATACATCAACAATGAATATGTATGCAGTGAATATATATATTATATATATATATATATATATATATATATATATATGTATATATATATATATATATATATATATATTTATGCATACACACAGCAAAGCAAAATAATTGAGAACTAAAATGCATCACTAAGGGGGTTGACTTCTTCATCATTGCCAACATCAAGCTGAGGAGTCCTGGACTGCTAAGGCTGTAGGAGATGCTTCTAACATGGGATATTTGACCCTAAACTGTGCATCCACGTTCAGGAGAACTCCTTCTAGCTCAGTGCCAAGCCTTCCCAACTTATATACCTTACACAAACCAAAGAGGAAGGTTCTGACAACCTCCCCCTCCCTTCGCGTAAGTTATGAAATTCAAGTGCTTCAAACACACAAAGGAACGGGCCTAGCTCAATGCGCATTCCAGATACAGAGAAACTACTTTTCCTTGATGGAAACATTCCCAGGCTGAAGCCTTCTCTTATCATGTACCTTCCTCATCGCCTATGTTTTGTTCCAACACGGTGTAACCTTGTGCTAGGAAGAAGAGCATAAAAACATTCTGTGTAGAAAACAAGCTGTGCGTGGAAAAATACCTGCACCACCAATGTGACAGCATCTGAAACTAAGCTAAGCACAAAACTGAGTAAGTGGTCAAAATGGAGTCAGATTGTTAAATATATATAGCATTACAGGCTCGTAGGGTAAATTGGGTAGGCACTACACCTAAATCCTCAGGGGAGACTGTGTGGTTCTCAACTTTAAAGATCCAGACTGTGTTCATTTTTGCTGTCATGTGTGAGCCATCTTGCATTCCAGCAATCTAAAGTCCATGCCCACCTATTAGGCTGCTTTTTCCTCTCACTTGTACTAATGCCCCCGATGCATGGGTCAGTCAAGCTGTGGAAATACACAAGGAACAGCATACATGGCCCCAGTCATCCTTACTAACCACTTTGAAGCAATAGCTAGCTTCTCAGAAAATGACTGATGGTACATGGTAGCCACCTCAGTGGAGAAACTGGCCATTTAGATACCATCGCTAAATCCTCTACTTGTTCCCAGCTGGCATAAAATTCAAACATGGCCCAGAATGCAGATAAGCGGCGCCAAAACCTTCTGCTTTTATCTTGTAATACCGCTAGAATTCACCAGAAACTGTCCAATGAGGATTAGCTGTCCTGTATCCAGAACTTCAACATAATATGTTGTCAGGAGACTTGGGCCACTGATCCCATCCCAATTGCTGGTTTTAAATCCTACTGTATTTTTGCATACCCATCAGTCATAGAAAGAGAAAAGAGGGGTCTAGGAATTGTTATTTCTGTTGCCATCAGTCACCTGAATGTCAAGGTCCTAACATCCAAACCATGTTATCAGATTTTAAAGCTTTGTCAGCCAAGATTAATTAACATAAGATTAATCAATTTTTATTTTTATTTCTTTTCAGTGTAACTGGTAGGCATCATTGAAAAGTTCGGGAAACTGTTATGGAACTTGCGGACAGTAAGAGAATTTACACATCACTCTTGTGGGCTAGTAATTTTAATATTATGGAATGTATTCATAGTGGGGACCACACATGTGGGGTTATGGATGCCAAGGGGGAGGTATTAGTCATTTTATGCACTCAGCTTATTGGGCACCCTTAAATCAAATAGTTCTCACCCAGAACCTGTCCTTCTCATCAGACATATATAGCCAGAGCACTGCTAACCTTCACAAATTTGTAGGAAGAGGTAAGGGTAGCATAATAGATTTTGTGCTACTATCCGCAGACCTGGCAATGAAATTGGTGAGTTATGATGTGAGTACCTTGCCTCTCAGTGACCATAACCCAATGTTTTTATATTTCTCTATTCCTCTGCATTCTAGCTCAGGGCGAATGACTAGGCTCCTTATACATTACTCTGCGAATAAGGGCCCCCCTATGAAATGGTAACATGTTGATCCAAATATTTTTTTCATAGATTTGACATAATGATGTTGCTAGTTGCCTTTCTACCGATGAGGAGCACGTTAAAATTAAAGGAAGTTTTACAGTACTCTTGGGAACAGCTTCTCGCATGATAACCAAAAATAAGCTACTTTAACTTCGCTCACTTCATTTATGGTTAAACTCAGATTGTACATTAGCACTAAAAGCCCTCAAAACAGGGCAGCCAGGAAAGATTATAAATAGGCTATAGAAGCCAGGAAACAGGAAATCAGACACAAATCTTGGGAAAATCTGGAAAAAGCAGCCTAGTCGAAAGATAATAGAGTATTTTGGGAAGTTATAAGCCACTCTTATTTTTAAGATGGTCCAGCCAATAGAATAGAATTCCTTATCCCTGAGCAAGATTGTATTGCTAACTTCTCCCTTATATTTAATCTGTGTAATCTGGTAGCGGTCTCCTCCTTGAAAAGTAGTGTTGACCCTCATTTTTTCGATGAAAGATGGCTTGGTGAGTTCTTTGATCTCACAGCTGTCTCTTGAGCTATTTGAGTGCAGCAGCTAGGAAGACACCAGGCCCTGATTAGATTCTTATAGATCTATCCAAACATGATCTAGCATTCTAGGCCCCATTAATTACTAATGTCCATAGAACCATGGTCAAGGAGGGCCTACTTGATTCTTGGAGAGAATCCATCATAGTGCCGATTTACAAATAAAAGATGACAGGAGCCTCCCAGCCTAATGCCGCCCAATGTCACTACTAGATGCCACTGTAAAAATCATAGGGCATGTAATTTTGGGAAAATTGGAGGCTTGGGGAGAGGCAAACCCTTTTTTCAGTGGGCTGATATGGTTTTCTGTATTGTAGGACTTGATGGAGCAATTCCCCACTATTGGACCTTGTTAGGTGCCTACACTGAGATACAGCTACAAAAGTACACTACACACAATCTGGGGACTGCATGCACTCTATTAACGTCTCCGGAGGGGTGAGGCAGGGCTGTATATTGGCATCTTTTTTGTTATTATTTTATATTAATACTTTAGATGTAGTTTTAGGCTCTGGTAGCAATGATGTTCCCAAAGTTGGTTCCTGTGTAGATCCAATACTCTTATGGGCGGACGATACAGTTCGTATAGCACAAACAGCTAGCAGTCTACAGAATCTTTTAACTGGTTTAAATTATTTTAGGAAGAATTTAAACTTGAAGGTTATTCACCAGAAATCGTTTATCCTGACTTGTGGTCTTAAAAACACCAAATCTAAATGTTTTCTTTTTATTTGGGGGAACCCCAATTGCCCAGATATCCCATTTTAATTATTTAGGTATTTTGTTTGATGCTAACCTGATGTGAGACAGGCTCATTAATCAGAGAATACAGAAGATGGGGGCATCTTGTGAATCAATTTATAGTGCTGCCAAAAATGTAGGCCATAAGCTACTTAGAGAGATGACCCAGTAATACCAGAGGTAGTGCCTTTCAGTTGGAGCATATGGAGCAGGTGTATGGGGATATATGGGGAACTGCAAGCAGATGAAAATACTCTTCTGTGCTGGCTTTTAGCAATGCTCAAAACCACTCCAACCTTCATTTCACATCTAGAATGGGGTATGGGCTTCTTGCAGGACCAAGTTAGAATGGCCTCTTTATTGCTGTGGCTGAAACTATGGGACACTCCAGCAACTGTTTTTTCTAGGAGACTGCTGGAGGACTGTCTAAATTTAAACAATGTGATTGTCATTCTTTGAGTGGCATATGTTAAGAATACCTTTTATGACCTGGGTCTGAGCCTTTTTGGTCCCCAAACCAAGGACCTGGTCAAACAAATATTATTGTCCTAGAGAGAGGAGACCAGAATTGATCTGGCCTCTGTTTTCAGATATATGCCATTTTCTACCACTTCAGGGATGGAATCGTACTTGACATGGGTTAAGATTACTGAATTTAGATTGCATTTAACTAGGTTACGATTAAACATGGTTCACTTCCTAGTTGCATTTCCCTTGAGAAGCACTTGGATCTCCCCTCTCCCATGTTGTCCATTGGATGCTGGTTCTTACCAATCCACGGCGCACTTTATGCTTGTCTACATCCTGTACCGCTGTTTTTTACAGCTAATTTTATCTCATATGCACTTTGCTTCACATCAAGTAGGGCTGCTTTTCTTACAATGTCTACCTTCCACCACAATCTGTTTTGCTGTGCTTAATTGCTTAATTATATTTCCTCTGCCATAAAATTAAGTACTAAATATGCCTTATAATGAAAACCATCCATTTTTAAATGAGCATGATAAGATTGCCTGCTATCTTTTAAATTACTATTTATTCCTTTCTGACTGCATATAATGAATTTTTGATTATGTTTATGAATGCTTACAAATGTATTTGTACTTTGTGCTTTCATGGTCATGTTTTTGATTGAATAAAGATTGTTAACTGACTGACCGACTAACCTTTGAACCCAGGACACCAGAGGTACCCCAAGGGCTAATCTACTGGCCTCCTCATCTGAGCCTCAGGAACATAAAAGGCTTGCGAACATCCTGCTCCAGTCCATGGACCAAGCTGAAGTGAGTTACAGGTCATCAGGTTGTGCCCCTCAGGTCCTGGACCCTTGATAGGGCTTAGGGTGCTGAATTAAAGCTTTTGGGCTGTTTGCAACCATAAACTGGCCTGTTTGAATGGAGACCTTGCTACTCACAATGCAAAGCTTTGGTAGCCACCTCTTCTACAGCATTGACTGCTAGTTTGGGACCAACAATGCAAGGCTCCAGCAAAGCCCGCCAGCAAACCCTGGCTTGCTTTTTGCGCTACACAGCCACCTCTCATTACTCTCTCTCCATGGCCCCCTCCACCGTGAACAAGACTTTTGTCACAGATTTTAGAAGGTAAACTTCAGCAGACCTACCCTGGTGACTGTAGCCTACCTGCACTCCATCACAGTCAGCCAGAAAGTGTGAATTTGACACAGCCCAACATTACCAAATATCCATAGCTTGTGCTTTGTGATTATGGTGCTATTTTCACTAAAGTCTTCTCAAATTATAACTCCAGTTCCACTGATGGATTTTTGCTGTTTTTGTCTTGTTTTATTCATCAAATGTTGTTCTGTTTTTCTAACTTGGTGTGGGATCCTTTTTATATGGTGTTTTTTTCATTTTATTACTATTTACAAATACTTTACACATTGCCTTTAAGTTAACCCTGACTGCTCTGTGCCAAGGTACAAGAAGGTTGAGCACAGGTTAATTTGGGTTGGGCTTGTCCCTCACCCTGACAAGGATTGAGTTTGCTGCTCCACCACGGCTCATACCTCAGTCAACTAACAACCCAATTTCTTACATTTATCATTTTCGAAAATTTGAGACCCCAAGGCCAACCTTAATCATGAAGCTGTTTTTTCTTGTTGCAGTCGGTCATGTATCACTTTTTTTTGTTGCAGCTCATTACACTTTTCACCTCTCCAAAATAGTTTTTGCCTGCAGCGGACGTATTAGGCCATTGATCTTCAATTTGGATTCTACCTGCTTAACAGGCTTGTTTGTTTCCAAAGCTGTTCCAGACATCCCATAGTACAGCCACATCCTGTGGCTCCTTATTGCAGCCTGTTGTACGTTTTCTCTTCAAAAGACGGCCGACAGTTGGTTTCTACTTCCAAGACAGTTGACTTATTGGGCAAACTTTTCTACATCTCCACTTAATTAAAGCATGTCCCTCCATAATTTTAAATGCTCACTGCTTACTGATGTATACAAAAAAGTGATGGATGTAATGCTCGAATTAATCTCAGCCACTGGTAATTACTCTGGGCTACATCCCAGTCCATCGTGTTTTTGCACACCATGGCACCTCAGTTTGGACCCAGCCATATGGAAATTGGTCTTGACCCTGTTCCAATGGGGAACAGTCCAGTCCGAACTGTCAGGCCAGGTCTCCCCTTAACACAAGCAACCTAAGACCAGTTTACTCAAGTTAGGACTCAATAACCAGATGTATTTTGGTTCCAGTGACATTGTGTGAATGAGGTCCACGTCTTGGCATATCTATGGGTTATGTGCCATTTGACACATGTGTACCACTGTTTTTCCTTATGTTGCTGGATAATGAATACATTGCTATTGCCTTTAGATTTGTCATCTTTGTTTCACCCAGTTGATGGTTCAGTTTTACTTCAAGGTTGATTGAATATGAACAAGCCTCAGGTGGGTTAAGGCCACTGACAATGATGCCCACCTGCTAAGAGTGCTCTGCAGTGCGGGGAAGCCTCAGAGGTTCAAGGACTGTCCCTAACTGTTCCGCACCCAAGAGAGGAGCCGGCTCTGACCCTGCTAGGTCCTGCCCCCCATGCAAGGGACTCGGCTGTCAAGCTCACCAACCTGCAGCTCCAGAGCTCTGCTCAGGCAGGTCCCACCAACCTGAGGATGACATGGGTTGGATGGCTAAGGAGTGGCCTGTGCCTCGAAATGCACCAGGCTTTCTTGCCCCATGGTGGGCCCCTTGGGGCCACAAACTGCCCTGTGGTTGCCGATGCCGTGCCAGGAACCTGCATCCCGGGGCAATCTCCCCCAGCCCAGCCTGGTGAGACCTTGATTTCTATTATGGGCCTCGCTGGGAGGGCAGGCCTGAACTTGGCAGATGTGCCCTGTACCTGGGGAGTGGCTTGTGCCCCCCCACCCATCTTACCAAACCTGTTGGTGGTGGGGGCACTCCTTGGATAAACTCAGGACCTGTAGACTAGATTAATACCTTGCCTCCCTTACCACAACAGAGGATTCCTGGAATCCGCAATGACCGCTGCCCAGCAGGGGTGTGGACCTCTGTAGCATAGGACCCTTCCCCACTGCATTATGGACTGACTGTGGGGATCCTGCGACCGATGAGATAATTCCCCATTGCCCAGTCCACAGACAACCTTTATGTGGTGTGCATGTAGTAAAAGCTGGAAGGGTGGCCGAAGACTAGGGGCAGGACTTTCTGCCGCATTGTGGGCCCATATCTATCTCACTCTATTTTGCTCACATTGGGGCCTTCTTACCACCCTGGGGGACTGTGATCAGCTGATTTCTCCCTGACCTGTTGCATGCTTGGGGTCTGGCTCTGGCTCTGACTTTGGCCTAGGAGAGGCCTTCCTGGATTGAACCACACAAAATCTTGTTACACTTCTTGGTGGGACGTGGGACGTGGTTTAGAAGGTAATGTAACACCACGTGTCTCAAGATGGTTGTTATCTGTAATGGAGTATAATTTTGTTGTAGAGTTTGTAAAAGGTAGTAGAAATGTGGTTGCTGATTGTCTGTCAAGAATGCCAGTGGTTGTGGATGAGATTGTAGGTGAAAGGGTTGAGGATTTTGTAGGAACAATCTTTGGCGAACTAGCCTTGAATGAAAGTGAGCATGACTTTTTATTTGAAGAAGTAATGTCTAGGTGAGAAAAGAGAGGCTTAACCATTAAAGAGGAAAAATGTCAAATTCGAAAATCTGAGGTAACATATCTGGGACACACTATTAGTTGTGATGGTATTAGACCTAAGAAAAGCATAGTGGCCACAATTAAGAATGCACCTGAACCGAGCTGCAAGGATGAGTTAAGGTCTTTCTCAGGTCTTGCAGAATATTGTGCTAAGTTCCTAAGAAATTTCACAGAGATTGTAGAACCCTTGAGAAAACTGATGAAAAAAGGAGTAGTGTATGTGTGGAGTGAAGAGTGCAAACGTGCCTTTGAGAGCGTGAAGAAGTGGATTTTAGAAGCTCCCACTTTGGATGTCTTTGATGTAACAGCAAAGACATACGTAACTTCGGATGTGAGCAATGTAGGGGTGGGAGCAGTATTGACACAAGTAAAGAACGGTGATGAATATGTAGTATGATTCTCTTCAAAACAATTTCAGGGCGCGGAACTATCATATTCTGTAATAGAAAGAGAGGCCTTAGCTTGTTGCCCGGGGATCAATCAATTCAGGTTTTACTTATGGGGAGTATCTTTCAAGTTGAGGACAGACCATAAACCATTAGTTTATATCTTCAAAGGGGGACATGGTTTAGAAGGTAATGTAGCACTAAGTGTTTCAAGATGGTTGTTATCTGTAATGGAGTATTATTTTGATGTAGAATTTGTAAAAGGTAGTAGAAATGTGGTTGCGGATTGTCTCTCAAGAATGCCAATGGTCGTGGATAAGATTGTAGGTGAAAGGGTTGAGGATTTTGTAGGAACAATCTTAGGCGAACTGGCCTTGAGTGAAAGTGAATGGGAAAATGCAAAGGCAAATGATCCCATTATGAATAATGTGGAAAGTAAAATAATTAATGGGTGGATGAATGAGGACGAACACAGTAGTGATGTGTTTTGCTACTTCAAGGTTAAGGATCAGCTAAGTGTACAGGATGGTAGGTTATTTAGGAGAAATCAAATTGTTCCTCCTGAGGGTGTTAGGAAGCACATCATTGACATCACGCATCAAGGACATTTGGGTTGAGGGGTGAAGAAGAGGAAAGTAAGACAATTGTTTTGGTGGCCAGGGATGGATAAACAAGTAGAGGAAACAGAGAAGAATTGTGTACCTTGTGGCAATAGTGATAAAGCTAAGATTCTAAGGCAAACTCCATTGGCTCCCATGAAGTTTCCAGGAAGACCTTGGGAGAAACTAGCTGTGGATTTTATTGGTCCTATCTCCAGGTTGGGTGCAAGGAGTAAGTTCACAATTGTGCTTGTCAATTATCACTCAAAGTGGTTTGTCGTCAAAACTGTTGACCAGGTGAATACTGCAAGAGTCATAGAGTTTTTTGAAGAAATCTTCTTAGAAGAAGGGCTTCCTAAGACTATTGTATCTGACAATGGTGTACAATTTGTGTCACGTGAAATGGTAGAGTACTTACGGAACATGGGGATTAGTCATGAAAGAGTTGCTCTGTTTCACCCACAAGTCAATGGATTGGTTGAGAGAGTGAATCGCGTGGTAATGGAAAATATTCAATTATCATTGGCTAACCACCTCTCTTGGAGAAAAGAATTAAGTAAGATGATGTGGACGTATCGCACAACTCCACATTCGGTCACTGGTGTGGCGCCATTTGTATCGCTGAAAGGGAGAATGCCAGGTGTGAAAGAATGTCCAGAGTGGGTAAAAACTGAAAGGGATGTGAGAGTGGACAGGGAGGTAGTGAGAGAGAAAGTAGAGGAGATGCAGAAGAAAAACATCCAACATTATAACAAAAGAATGAGTGTGAAATTTTGTCACATAAACAGAGGGGATTGGGTAGTGACAAGGAAAAGTGGAGTAGTTGTGAAAGGGGACAGGAAGTATTCTACTCCTCAATTGGTGAAGGAAATGTAGTAATTTTGGAGGATGGTTCTTCTTGGAGTATGGGAACTGTGTGTAAAATTCATCGTTAGAATAAGAAACGTATTTGATTATTCTAACGATGGTTCTTCTTGGAGTATGGGAAGTGTGTGTAAAATTCATCGTTAAAATAAGAAGCTTATTTGATTATTCTTTATAGTCCAGTTCAAAAAGAAGGAAAAAAATATATATGTTGATTACAAATTAACTGTAACCAGTGTTACAATATTCTTTTGTGGATATTAATGTTTTTTTTAATACTTATTGTTGTTCGTTCTCTACTGTATAGGGGGGAGAAGTGTGAAGATAGCTTGATTCCTTTGTGCAAGATAAGAATTGTCAATATTAGAATGTGATGAAGTAGGTGGTGACTTCTGATGGAATGTGGAGAGTCTGGGGAAAAGAGAGGAGGAGAGAAGTAGCAGGAGTAGGAGCTGTGCTGGAGGTGCTGGATATTTACTCATGAAATAAAAAGATGGAATTGCAATAAAGCTGGAAGACTCAACTTTACAACTTCCCATCTTGGTCCTGGGGAGGAGACACATCCACCCCTGCTGTTGGTGAGGGACCCCAGAACTTGACCACCTGCCTGCCTCCTCTTCTGTGGCCCTCTGTTACAACACGCTCATCCTGCACTATTTGCAACCCTCTAGGTGCCCTTAATTGATCGCAGGGCTTGCACCTTTCTGTATAAGCCTGATGAACATTTCTATATTAGTCTAGGGAACATTTATGTTTTGGGCATTCTCTATATAATCTTTGGATTTCATGTATAAGGTAATGCAGAAGAAGTGTATAATGTTATTACTTCAATGTGTGTTCTTTAAAGTCTGCAAAATGTGCTTTCTATGACTCATCTCATTGCACACTGCCTACTCCCAGCACCTAAGGGAGAGTAGTACAGTTGCAGAATGACAGTCCCCCCTGACAGCCCCTCCTAGCAGCACAGCAGTACTTCTTCCTGGCAGAATTCCAATAGAGTTCTTGTTTTGTTGGGTTTGGGGTCCCGTACCCAAATGTGCATTTGAAGTGGAAGAGACTTCAAAAGAGGCCTTTGAAGATCACAAGTTCCCTGCCCTTCCTTCCTTTGCTCCAGACACTGTACTTGGGGGTATGCAGCCCTTTGTGTGAGGAGAGGCACAGCCCTATTCAGGTGTAAATGTCAGCTCCTCCCACCCATTTAACCCTGTAGGATCCATCAGTCTGGTGATCAGCCATCAGGATGTGAATGTCACACCCAGGCTTTCTTTGTGTATGACTGTCTACAGGGAATGCACAGAGCCCTTCTTTCATGCACACCAGACATGCATTCTGAGACAGGTAGATGCACAGAATGGTTGAAGTAAGAAAATGCCAACTTTCTAAAAGTGGCATTTTCAGACTTACAACTTATAATCGGACTTCACAATAAGTTGTGATTTTAAATTGTGAGGCCAGAGACATCAAACTCCACATTTCTATCTTTTCCTAATTGAGAGTTACACTTAAAAGATGCTTACGGTAACCCCAATGTTAACCAGTGGGAGGGCTAGGCCTTGCAGTAGTGAAAAACAAATTCAGCAATTTTCACTACCTGGCCATGTGAAACTTAAAAGTACGTGTACAAATTTTTAAGGGGGTCATTCTGACCCTGGCGGCCGGTGGCCGCCAGGGCCACCGACCACGGGAGCACCGCCAACAGGCTGGCGGTGCTCCCACGAGCATTCTGACCGCGGCGGTTCAGCCGCGGTCAGAAGCGGCAAGTCGGCGGGCTCCCGCCGGCTTACCGCTGCTCGGGGGAATCCTTCATGGCGGCGGAGCGCGCTCCGCCGCCATGAGGATTCTGACAGCCCCTACCGCCATCCTGTTCATGGCGGGAAACCCGCCATGAACAGGATGGCGGTAGGGGGTGCCGCGGGGCCCCTGGGGGCCCCTGCCGTGCCCATGCCAATGGCATGGGCACGGCAGGGGCCCCCGTAAGAGGGCCCCGCAAAGTATTTCAGTGTCTGCCATGCAGACACTGAAATACGCAACGGGTGCAAACTGCACCCGTCGCACCCCTGCAACTACGCCGGCTCAATTCTGAGCCGGCGTCCTCGTTGCAGGGGCATTTCCTCTGGGCCGGCGGGCGCTCTTTTGGAGAGCGCCCGCCGGCCCAGAGGAAATGTTAGAATGGCCGCCGCGGTCTTGTGACCGCGGGGCGGTCATTTGGCGGCGGAACCTTGGCGGACGGCCTCCGCCGTCCGCCAAGGTTAAAATCAGGCCCTAAATGTACTAATCCATGCCCTTAGTGATAACTATGGCCTACAATGAGGGTGACCTATATGTGAGATGTTTACAGGGCTATGTAGTGGGTGGCACAATCTTTGCTGCAGGCTCACTAGTAGCATTTCATTTATAGGCCCTGGGCACAGATAGTGCACTTTACTAGGGACTCACAAGTAAATTATATATGCCAATTGTGGATAAGCCAATTTTACCATGTTTAGAGTACAGAGTACCTACACGGTAGTACTGGTCACAGTGGTACAGTGCACAGAATCCTAAAGACAGCAAAAATGAAGTCTGAAAAATAGGAGGTCAGAAGGCATAAAGTCAGGGGAAACCACTGCAAGGATGCAAGGTCTAACCGGCCACAACTACGAGCAGGGCAAAATGGTGTGGAGGCTATTGGCGGCCCAGCTGAAGCAATTGGAGGTGGCTTTGGCCATCCCAGCCATCTGGTCTGCAGAAGGCATCCTTCTTAGACAACGGCAGGTCATAGTTAATGAGCTTGCAACCTTCTATTAGAATCTGTACTGCAGCAGAGGTGGCAACGGACCCTGCTCACTTGGTTGTCTTGTTTGATGGCATACACATTGGGCAGGGAACTCATCGGGGGGAGATTACCAGGACAGAGACAGAGCAGGCCATCTTGAGACTTCTGTACCAAAAAAACCCAGGGGAGGATGATTTCCCAGCGGAATTCTACAAGTGGGCAGGTGAGGAGATGGTGGACTCACTCCATGAGGACATCCAGGAAACAGAATAAACCTGGTCCCTCAGCTCTATTTCTAATAAGGCACTGATCACTTTTCTCCTCAAACCCAGGAAGGATCCTCTCCTCTGTGGTAGTTGCAGCCCATATCCCTTCTTAACAGGGATGTCAAGTTCTGTTGTCGGTGCACTAGCACGTCTAAGAGCTTGATTACAGTAAAGTGCTGTTGCTTGCAACATTCAGACTTATTTGGATATGTTCATTACATCCTTAAATATCAAGTTTGCATTAACCAATGCTTCTTACATGTCTCATTTCTTATAATCAATGCTTGGTGATTAAGCACATTGTATCCCACCTTCTAAATTTGTGCCAACTGTAACTGCCAAACAAGTGCTGTTCACAATGTGATCTGTATTGAACATGTGCTACAATCAGGAGGATAATTTCTCAATTACTTAACAAGCAACCAACTGCCTTTCCACCTGCTCCAACTGTAACTGACAAAACATGTGCTCTTCATAATGTGATCTGTACTGAACATGTGCCACAATCAGGAGGATAATCGCTAATTTCCTTAACAAGAAATCAACTGCCAAAAAGCACATGTGCACATTTGATTATTTGAGGATGCTTGTGAGTCTGAGGGCTTGCTTGGCTTCGTACCTATGCTCTGATCACCTGTCTCCGGTCAAGTCAAGTTCCTGCCTCTAATCGAGTTCCAGTGCAAGTCAAGTTGCTTTTCCTCCAGCCTGCCTCCAGTCAAGTTCCAGTGTTCCTCGTAATCTGACCAGCTTCCAGTCGAGTTCCAGCATTTCTTGTCCTCCGGACAGCCTCCAGTCGACTTCCGGCGATCCTTCTCTTCTGGTCAGCTTCCTGCTGAGTCCCGTCTCCCTCTTTTATCTTTTGCCAATGATCATGTATTTCCTGTAAAAGAGAGAAAATAAGAAAGGTGAAAAAACACAGTTTGGTTTCTTCTGAAGTTTTCAAGCAAGTAACTTCACTTGAAGGTAAAGAAAGATTAATGAGCGCTGCACGAAAATCAATGAAACAAAACAGAGCTCTGTCTTTTAAATCATTTATGACAACGAGAACTAGCATGATTTATTGTTTGGGTGGGAATCCAAGATACCACTACACAGGCATTAAGGAAAGATGTATTTCCTGTACCAGGCACTCCCCTGACACTTAGGAGACCCGAAATAGATCAAGTTTATTAAACTATCATTGGCAGGAGATTATGCTAGAACACAAAAATGCCCTTTAGTCGAGTTGATTGCTTCTGAGTTTGGATATTGCTTCAGAGACTCTGCGAAACTATTGTAAAAAGAGCAAGAGACTTGTTCAGCCTTATAGAAACACATGTAAAGAACGCACTATGTGTCAACAATAACTAACATTGTGCAATGTGCAATTCCACAATAGTTTATGCAAATTCAATATATTAAGGAAGTAATTCTTTTGCAGCCCAAAATCCAAAAAAAAAAACAGTATTTAAAGAAATCAGAAGTCCTGACGCCCAACACGACATCCAGTCCAGGGTCGAGCAGTCTGATTCTGCGGTCCACGAAGCAGAAGCTGATATTTTCTCTTTTTCTCTTGCCAAACCCCCTTCTCCTTGAGGACTAGTGACCGCTACCGAAGGGTGATGTCTGGCTTCTTCTGCCTGTTGGTGCATCACCTCTACTCTCTGCCCCTGGTGGACAGTCTTCATGTCAATTGTCAGACCTGCTGACAGGTGGAGTATGAGCCGGAAGACTGGGTGGAACAGCTGGAAGCATTGGACCGAGGGGCCAGGGAAGCACAGCCAAAACATTGCCTCATTAAGTCCCTCCACGAACAGCACTGGACCCCAATGAAGCTACGGATGGCTGGACTGTTACCCCCATTCCAACTGCTGGGGATGTGACAATAAACACTGCAACTGGCCTAGATCCTCTGTGATTGCCCCACCATCCACCCATTCTGGAGGGTAGTCAGTGCTACATCGTGACTGGACTTGGAACTGTCTAGGTTTCAGGATATCTCAGCCACCTCCAGCATTCATATATACCTCCTCTGGTGTGGTGGGTTTCTTCTTCAAACCAGGTACTCTTCCCTGTCTCTCACCCAGATGGATATGGAGGCATAAACCACTGCTCTTTAGGACATTGCTACCATGTTGGCCTCCATGCAAACAGAGAACCCAGCCCCTAGATATGACGTATCAGACATTGAGGGGTGTATTTATATGCCCCCAGGGCCACGGGAGCACAACTGACCTTCCTGTGGCACTAAGCTCTGCACCAATTTTACAAGGTGACGTTAAGCCACTTTTTGTGGCTTAACGTCACCTTGTAAATACGGCCCCTTCCCACCCAGTACTGTGTGTGGACTGCGCGTGCAATGGGTATTGCTGTGGGGGTGCAATAAAAAGATAACCTTTTTTTTTTTTTTTTTAAATGCATCTCATTTTCCTTTAAGGAAAATGGGATGCATTAAAAAAAAAAAAAATGCTTTTATTTAAAAGCAGTCACAGACATGTTGGTCTGCTGTCTCCAGCAGGCCACCATCCCTGTGAGGGCAGCCATTCCCAATGGGGTTGCAAACTCATGAATATTCATGAGATAGGTAATTTGTGACCCTATTGCGAATCGCAAACAGTGTAAAGTAAACTTTTGTACATACGGTTTGGTGGATCGCAATTTGAGACTCGCAAATGAGTTGCATATTGCGAGTCGCAAAACTCAGGGTCGTACATCTGGCCCCAAATTTTTGTACCAAGTGAAGAATTATAAACAACAACAATAAGATTGATTCACGATACTCTGTTAACCACACAACCTGGATTCCTTAAAACTTACCAAAGAGCAAAAAGACACTTCTAGTGGCAATCCATGTCTGATGACATGCACAAGGGTTACTAAGAATTCTGTACATTACAAGGGTACAATGTACGGGTGATCACAGAGAAGCATTAATACACTCAGGGCCATATTTATACTTTTTGACGCAAAACTGTGCTAACGCAGTTTTGCGTCAAAAAAATTAGCGCCGGCTAACGCCATTCTGAAGCGCCATGCGGGCGCCGTATTTAATCAATGACGTTAGCCGGCGTTAGCCGCCGGCGCTGCCTGGTGTGCGTGGAAAAAAACGACGTACACCAGGCAACGCCGGCGTAGGGGGATATGGGGCTTGGGCGTCAAAAAATGGGGCAAGTCAGGTTGAGGCAAATTTTTCGCCTCAACCCGATTTGCGCCATTTTTTTCGACTCCCAACCCCCATAGAAATGACTCCTGTCTTAGCAAAGACAGGAGTCATGCCCCCTTGCCCAATGGCCATGCCCAGGGGACTTATGTCCCCTGGGCATGGCCATTGGGCATAGTGGAATGTAGGGGGGCACAAATCAGGCCCCCCTATGCCACATAAAAAAAAAAAATAATTACTTACCTGAACCTACCTTAATGTCCCTGGGATGGGTCCCTCCAGCCTTGGGTGTCCTCCTGGGGTGGGCAAGGGTGACAGGGGGTGTCCCAGGGGGCATGGGAGGGCACCTCTGGGCTCCTTCAGAGCCCACAGGACCCTTAACGCCTGCCTTTTGCAGGCGCTAAAAAACTGCGCAAAAGCGGCCGTAGGTAATTTTTTTTGACCCGCCCACTCCCGGGCGTGAATTTTGCCCGGGAGTGTAAATACGGCGCACATGCCTCGGAGTCAATTTTTTAGACGTGAACGCCTGCCTTGCATATCATTAACGCAAAGTAGGTGTCCAAGCTAAAAAATGACGCAAACTCCATGGACTTTGGTGCTAGACGCGTCTAACGCCAAAGTATAAATATGGAGTTAGTTTTGCTTCGGAATTGCGTCAAAAAAAACGACGCAATTCCGGCGCAAACAGAGTATAAATATGCCCCTCAGTGACTTTCGCCTTTATTTTAAGGTTTGACCACTACACCACAGAGGAACAATAAGATTATGTTTAAATGATGCCCACTTCTCTAGCATGTACCAGTAATACTTATGGGTAAGAGTAATCATGAGCAGAAAGGTAGGATACATGAAGTTTGGGCCATATTTTTTCTGTGAAGCAAATGGTGCTTGTCATCACCAAGATCCTCGAGCAGAATGAGAGATCCTATTCTCAGAGGAGCCAGGATAATAAAGGATCCCTTCCCTTCCACTTCCTGTACTTTTGTTTCATAACTATATTGCTAGGGTTTGTTTGGGTGACAGATGCCTCAAGGGTGGGAAGTGTGGGGTGGGGGAAGTTGGGGAGCATTATGAATTGTTTTGGTTGTTTGAATTCAATGTTACTGTATTCTAAGTTATTGTTCACAAATCCCACACATTACACACATACAGCAACACATACACAGAGCCCACAGGGCCTAGCTGGGCCACATTAAAGACACCACTGATGGACTGAAGGAGCTCCCTCCTCTCAGCCTTGCATACACCCACCTTCCCCATGGCCCACATGGCTGAATTCACAGTGATGGCCTGGATTAGGAATGGTTTGAATGACCATATCAAGCGGAGCATGCCCAATGCAAACCTACTCACCTCCTCATGAATGATCTCCCCCTTGCCACTCTCCCAGTGGTGGCATGGCAAATGGACTTTGACAAAAAAAGCCCAACTAGAGGGCTTCAGCCGCTGGAATTTTTTTGCCATTTCGAAACTGGGAGATATGTTGTCTGACTCTCAAATGAAATCCTTAACAGAACTACAGGTGAAATTTATACTCCACAGATCCCAATTTTTCAAATACCTACAACTACGGTGCACAATAATGACAGATTGGCCCACACTGACCAACCTACAAGAACACAACCCCACAGAACCTAAAATTACTTTTGCTCATTGGGCCAGAAAGCCATCTCCTTGATCTATAGATCTCTAATAACTAATGCTCCAAACATCATTGTCGTCCCATGGTGTGATGGGAGGACTGGGTGGGATGTGAAGATAGCTTTGAAAGAACTGCTCATGTCTTTCCACCTCCATCTCATTGCATTGAAGTACCTCCATAATGCCTTCTCTACTCCTCGGCACCTTAAAAATAAGGGGATACTTATGAGGGCCACTTGACCAGATGCTCAGCCGAAGAATGCAGATTCTTCCAAATGGTCTCAGAAATTCTCTATCAGTGCATGTTACTGGACAAATATCTTCTGCACATTATCTAGGATCATAGAACTCCCAGTTGGTTGCTCTTCATAAGTAACACTTCTGGGGATTCTGGATGATTGGGGAGTGCTCAAAGAAGAACAAATATTAATGAATACTGGGATTACTGTGGCCAAACAAGACATTGCTAAGAGCTGGAAGTCTACCCAAGCCTCCTCGCAAGGTGAATGGATAGCAGCAATGGACTGGTATATCAATCCGGAGGAACTGGTGTATTAGGCACAGTGATGCCAACAAAAACATGAAAAGATCTGGGTGAGGTGGTGCTCTTATTAAAATATATCGGTGTCTTAGTGGCAGAAAAATGTCTCTCATTCTTGTTTTGCTATTGCCTGTTAACTTTTACCTGGCCGGAATAGTAATGTGCATGTGACGTTTTTTTTCTTTTGTTATTATTCCTCTCTTGCAATAAACTCAATAATATTCGGCTATCAAAAAAAGTTGGGAGGTTATACAAAACAGTGATGTTTCTGTCATCTAACAGAATGATTCACATGGAGGCATGGACTCCCTTGGTACTGAAATATAAACACTACCTTGTAAGAATAATCTAGAAATGCTGTTTGGTGACATAAAAAATTATAGATGACATTAGTTCATGAATATCAATAAATTTGAACTATATCCAGAAGCCTTTCTGTGGGAGCCAGGGGCACAGGTGTGGGGGCCAGAACAGTGACTGCTATGAGTAGAAGTCTAGGGAGCTCTGAAGTAGTAGACAAGATGGGAAAAATGGTAGGGACTTCAAAATATGTGGGCTGTAGAATAGTTTTTGGTTTCAGAGTTCCCTAGGTGGCAGCCAGGCCAATGATCCTAACAAGTCCAATTTCTTTTTATCTCAGTTCTAAGCTGGAGACTCAATTGCCTAATCATATATTATGTAACCTTAATTACAACCAGAATATACAGAATATATGTATATATCATGTAGGAATGAAACTCTATTGCTGAGGAAATTGGTCAAGACTTCCATATTGATTTAGTTATCTGAAACTTGATCTCTGTCCTTCACACAACAAGTCTTTCCTGGACTTAGCTTTCTCTCAAGTACAACTAACCTGTGAAATCCTGGACTCCTGCTGGAATGCCTTGTACCCTGTTAATTTCTCCCTTTGTGCTGTGGACTACCTTTCTATGGCAATGATCCACTACAGTAGCGAAACACAGGGAAGGGAAGAGATGAAATATGATGCATTTAAAGAGGGTTGTCCATGTCATAGTCAATGCCACCTCCACTGCGACTGCACTCACAGAGGGATAGTTCCTACAATACCAAAAAATAGAACAGGTAACCAAAATACGTGTGTTACAATTTGGGATACAAGTGCTTTGCATTCATCTACAACTATGGTCTTATGGTTCTAGATCAAAAGCAGTACATATTTATTAATTCTACTGTTCCTATACAGTGTGATAGGATATGAAGAGAAGATCAACTGTCCCTTCCCATAACTGGGTGACTGGTGTAGAGTTTAAAGTTCTGAGATTGAAGAGCTCCATTGGTGAACAAGGATTCAAGATCAGAACTCAAACATTAGTAACTGAAAAGGATGCAAAGGCTTCTTCTCTTCTTATTGTAAAGAAAGGACATTTTTTTCCCTTTTCAGTTACTTACCTTTGGATTTTGATATTGATAAGGTGCTCAATGAGCCCCTGGGTACATTCCAATTAGAGCTGAACCCAAAATGGCCACAGTTTCACATAAGAACTGAGCTCTTGCTTGAAATCTCACAGGATTACTGGGATTCAGATGCATAGGAGCAGCAGGAGAACTGTTGTGGTTGCCAAGAAAATGGAAACCCATAGAATCATGCCCTGAGCTTGGCATTACCGGAATAGTGCCACAGAGGATTTTTGGGAATGCTGATTTTGAAACTAATGAAAGGTGTGCAATTGCTCCAGTTTCAGAGGAGATATTGGGCCAGATGAGGTTTCTGCATAAAGGAGAAAATGTTAGTAAAAGTGTCCCCTATAACCATTATTACATAGTATCCTTCTGAAGACAAAAAACTTCTACAGAATTTATAGAACTAATGTGCCACAGTTCAGAAGACACTGGTAATGAGTGTATATATTGACAAACCTTAGAACAAGAGGATATATGTTGTGCCCATGACTCCATAGTGAACAAATCACTTTTGTGTAAGAATGCTATCATCCTCACGTTATATTCCAAAGTTCTTTTGTGAATGATTTAGAATAGTATTGGTATAGTATAGTCAAGAAATGTATTATTACACTTACTTTATTGTACATTATTTTATTGGTTCTTTCATTGGTTCATTTATTTTGTACATTATACTACATAATCTTAGGTAGCCAAACCATGTTTTGGCAATAAGGTTTACCATTCGATTAGATTTCTATTAAATATAAAAATAATTCTTTGGTGTCTAGCTGGTACAGGTCAAAAGTTGTAGACTAAATCATATAATCTATACTATGGGGGTCATTATGACCCCGGCGGTCGGCGTTAATATGGAGGAAAGTACTGCCAACAGGCTGGCGGTACTCTCCTCCATATTATGACATTGGTGGTTTGGCTGAAGCCAAACAGCCAATGTACCACACCGACCACCACAGCGGTAATGACTTCCAGGCTGGATATTTCAATCTCCAGCCCAGTGGCCGTCACTTGCCTGCCTGTGGGATTATGACCCCCACTTACCACCATGGTTTTCGTGGCATCCTTACCACCACGAAAACCATGGTGGTAGGCACTATCAGTGACAGGGAATCCTTTCCCTGTCACTGATAGGGGTCTTCCCTGCCCCCTCCCCAGGTTCCCCCATGCCCCCTTCCTCTCCAAATCCCCTCCATACACACCCCCTTCACACACACACACCCTCATACACACACCCATTCCAACATTCATCCACGCATGCATACATCCATTCACACACACCGCACACACTTACATACATACATGCACACACGCATTCACACAACTCAACATACATGCACTCACACCGCCAACCATGCACACACATACAAAACGCAACACACACCTGCATTCATGCACGCACAGACATACACACACACCCTCCCAAACACACACACAACACCCTCCACCCCCTCCCCTGTTGGAGCACCTGACTTACCTGTCAGCAGCAGCGACCACCAGCAGAACACCGCCAGGCAGTATTATTCTCATAATACGGCCGGCGGCGGTTTGGCAGCCTCGCACCTTACCCCCATCCGCCTGCATGGCCACAGCCAGATTTCCGCCATCCTTCTGGTGGAAGTCTGGCTGTGGTCATAATCCGGCAGAAGGCTGGTAGCCGCGGCAATGGTCTTCTGGTGGCCGTCGCCGCGGCAGTAGGCAGTTTTTACCTCCGGGGTCATAATGACCCCCTATGTCTTTTACCTTCTGCCATTTACAGACTTACCACTTTCAATGTTGTTTTAGACCATCAGTGGAGGAACATGCCATTTTAATGTCATCCATTTACCACTATTAAATATTATACACACTACATTGTGGGCAGAAAGGTGCACTTAGGTATAGCTTATTTAATATTTAATATCATGTTTTCCTACCTGTCTAAAGGGTGTTTTTGACAGGCATAGGCAGCAGGGTTCGAGCTGCTTTTATCTGGCTGCAGATGATAGGCCTGAAGCCTTGAAATGTTAATATTGAAAAAGTTGATGTCAATGTGCCCAATGATATACGTTCATGTATACAAACAAAATTGCACCACTAATATCAAATTCAACCATCATGAAGTCTCCATCAACCCGACTCAGAAATATGTGGTCAGGCAGGCTCTGAGACCTAGACCTGAAGTTACTGATTGACAGGTTGCAACCAGTAAACACAGATCAATCCTGCAGATAGGCGCCGTGGCACCACAATGGTCCAAGGAAATTGACCCTAATAAAGAACACATGGCCAGAGGGGCATGGGCATTCCCAAACCACCATAAAGTCGGATGCCACATGAAATTAGGAACACTCAGCCAATCAGAACAGAGCACGCAGCAATCATGCGTCCCTCAGGGCGGAAATCTGGACACTTTATCTTCTGGTCCCCATTGTGTCTTCGCAAGGTTGAGACCCACCTGCATTTGTTAACAGGGACTTTACTTACAACTCCAAGACAAAGGCCCACATTCTTTACCTAAAAGGAAATGCTGAAATTGTTTTATGGTGCCTGGAGCAATGTATAAAACACCATTCAGATCGACTGGTCTTTGAGACAGTCCTCAGACCCCTTTTCTGTAACTTTTCTCCCAGCTGTAGTGTTTAATTAAACCAACTGTTCCGGTTTTGCCAAACACCTCTTGTCTTTTGCTTTTTCAGGGTAAATTTACAATCGAGCAACAGTTTTCTCTGCAACTGTAGTGGATGCCACAATAGATGCTGTAATTTATTTGTAGCGTTTAACATTCCATGCCAAGGTATTTCTGCACCATATGCAATGGGAAAATGTGACCTTATAAGAAAGGTTATGGCACCAAACAGGATTAAGCCATTTTTACATGTGTTAAAGGAGAAGCATAGGCACTTTACTCCTGGTTAGTAGGGGTAAAGTGCACTGGCATCTAATGCCAGCATAACAGGGTCCAGAAAAAGGTGAAAGATCTGGGGAGACTACCAGAAAAGGCAAAATTCCTACAAAAGTAGAACAAATTTGACCATGAAAAAGATAATGAAACTATATCTAAAGTAAATATAGCTCCTTCATGACCACAAACAGATGACTACTGACATAGTCTCACCACTTCAATCAGTTCATTAGTAGGGACAAAAATAGCTTAGTTACTGAAATACAATTAATTTTTGTAAAACTAGGGGTGTTTTAAGATGAAGATCCTCTAACTCCTATGGATCCATAGCATTTTAATCCAGTCTAAGTAAGAAAAACAGCTCCAAATAGGAGCACCACGACAAGGCAAGGCATCAGCTAAAATATTCTTTAAATTAGGAACGTAGCAGGCTTTCCTGTTTTCAGTATGTATTGTTGCAAATTCTGGTAGGTTTTTTCAATGATTTACAGTGTTATTTTTAACAATTATAAAAGTCAATATGTATCAGTGTTTATTGATTTTTATTCTGGACATAATCATGGGGATGGTGTTTTTCCAGTGCTTACAGGGAAATCTTGTTTAATATCCTTCCTTTCTCCATTCATTCTTCATGTCAATTATTCCTACATGTTTTCCCATTCCTATCTTTCATAGTTGTACCCTTTCTTAACATTTGCTCTTTAAGTAATCTTTCATTATTCCCATCACCTCCCTCCCTGTCTAAAATCCCAGTTTTTATTCTTTGATTCAGTCCATTACCACCAAATTATCAAGAGAGTGCAAAATGAGGGTGTGTTTACATCTAATTAATAATTGATTGTAGCAGCACAGATACAATGGTGGACATTGAACACACCTTCCTGCTGTTCTGTTCTTTGTATAAACAGCAAAGATTTGCTGAATTAAGAGTTTTTACTTAGGACATTAGGGCCCTCATTATGACCTTGGCGGGCGGCTGAAGTTTCCAGCCCAGTGGGGATCTCGGCCGCAACACAGGAGCCGGCTCCCAATGGAGCCGGCGGTATTGCGGCTGTGCGACGGGTGCAGTTGTACCGTCGCGCTTTTCACTGTCTACATAGCAGACAGTGAAAAGCTGCACGGGGCCTCCAGGGGCCCCACGACTCCCCGTTCCGCCAGCCTTTTCCTGGCGGTTCAAACTGCCAGGAAAAGGCTGGCGGTGGGGGGACTCGTAATCCCCTGGGCAGCCTGCAAGCAGCACTGCCCTGGCGGATTACAACCGCCGGGGCCATTGTGGCGGGAAACCGCCGGCCCCGGCGGTGCGACCGCGGCACTTCCGCCGCGGTCGTGATACCATGGGAAGCACCGCCAGCCTGTTGGCGGTGCTTCCGTCAGAACAGCCCTGGCGGTCTTGGACCGCCAGGGTTGTAATGACCCTCTAGATTTGAGATTGTGGGGTACCCGTGCTCAATCCAATGTCGTTCTGTAATGTTCTTTGCCTATAGATGTCAAGAAACAACTGAGATAACATATGTATTGTTACTGTCTTCTCGGGCTGATTCCTGCACTACCTAGTCACAGGCGAGAAGTGGGCTAAGAAATTATTACATCCATACTGTTAGCTGTAGGGTCTTTGGTTACTGCAAACTGTGCTACTGAATAAAGAAGCTGCTAAGGCAGTCAAAATTCTTCATTACCTACAGGATGCCTTAGGTTATTTCCATGTGCAGTTCATTTTAGATTGTTGGGCCATATCTGTGGAACTTTGTTCATTTGAGCACCTGTAAGCATTAATTTTCACCAAGCATGTAAGTAGATCTTTGTTTTATAAAGTAGTGCGAGGATCGCGTTCCTTTCCTGCTGTGGATTTGTGACAGTTGCTCAAGGTACTTTACTTTTGCATATTGTGCAGTGTGCATCGTTACAGTGCATTTTAGATCTTGGGAGAAAGAACAAGCATAATTCAATATGTTTCCATTAGAGGTTGTCCTTGTATTTCACATAGGTGATGTTTCCACAGGTCAAACTATGTTTCGGCACCATAAGTATCAAGATTGTTTTTGACATAGAAGCAGTAGGAATGGAAGTTGATATGGCTCTGAACATTTTTGTATGAAAGAATGCACTGAGATATTGCTGAGAGTTCAGCAGTAGACCTTCCGGCACCTATCCATCAACATTCAGTGAACAGAGATTTGAAGCTATTTGATGTGAACTAATCTTCCAAACTGGAAGTGGAAGCCAGTCCCAGAGGTTCTTGCAGATGTCCAGAAGGGCATATCAAGGCCCTCATTACAACCCTGGTGGTCCAAGACCGCCAGGGCTGTTTCGGAGGAAGCACCGCCAACAGGCTGGCGGTGCTTCCCATGGGTTTCCCGCCACAATGACCCTGGCGGTGGTAATCCGCCAGGGCAGCACTGCTTGCAGCGCTTCCCAGGGGATTACGAGTCCCCCTACCGCCAGCTGTTTCCTGGCGGTTTGAACTGCCAGGAAAAGGCTGGCAGTACGGGGAGTCGCAGGCCCCCTGACAGGGCCCGTGCAGCTTTTCACTGTCTGCTATGCGTCACACGGCTGCAACACCGTCGGCTCCATTTGGAGCTGGCTCCTGTGTTGCGCCCGAGATCCCCGCTGGGCCGGCCGGCGGAAACTAGGTTCCCGCCAGCCTAGCGGGGATCTCCAAATGGCCGCGGCAGGGGTGCGGTTGCATTGGTGGCCGCCCGGCGGTCTGATCTTCGTAATGAAGGCCTTAGTGTCTTACCATGTCTCAAGTTGGCCATAGCCGGATCAACCATCACAGAAAAGTAGTTAGACGTAGGGTCTGCATTTATACTGTTTGACATCGCAGGATGCCAAAGCAGTGAAATCTCACCAAAATCCCATGTTTTCTGGTTTCTACTGAAAAACAAATATTTCCTTTTTTTTTTTTTTTACCATGGAATATAGCAATACATTTTTACAAGAAGATAGATTGTGAGGAACAGACTGAGTGGTGGAGTGTGGAAAGACTGTTCCTGTACTTTAGATCATCCCAGAATTATTAGAAACAGACAGATCACAGTTTATGTTGTTGTAGTACATTTTGAACTCAAGACATTGGGGGTTATTCTAACTTTGGAGGAGTGTTAATCCGTCCCAAAAGTGACGGTAAAGTGACGGATATACCACCAGCCGTAATACGAGTTCCATAGGATATAATGGACTCGTAATACGGCTGGTGGTAAATCCGTCACTTTTCCGTCACTTTTGGGACGGATTAACACCTCCTCCAAAGTTAGAATAACCCCCATTGAGTCCTATTTAGAGTGCAACAGAATGGGGCTTGTGCCGTAAAGTGGCAGCTATCCTGTTCCACCACACTCACAGCTCCCCTGACTTATTAAAGGTGAAGTAGTTGCCAAGTTACAGACAGTGAAGCCTCAGTCAGCCCTGCTATCTGTAACTCCTTTCCAATGGCCTATCTGCTTCTGGGCTGACAGCTACAAATGTTGATTTTTTTCTGTTGCGTACATCCATAATTTGTGGATGAATATGGAAACCTACAGGCCCTTTACCTTGGCTACTTTTACTTCCTGGTGGGCAAGGATCACTGCGCCACTCATCTCAGGGAAGCGCGACACAAAACCTGAAATGCGTCAGAATTACTGCTTATCGGAAAACCAGGTGTAGGAAATGACACAGTGGCTCTGGTGTAAAAACTTGAACATCACAAAACACGTTGGCAAGCTCAAATGCACCTACACATGGAGGTTGTTGTTCTGCAAGTGGGAGTAGTGAGGAGACCGCCACCACCACGCAGGCAGCAAAGGAGGAGAGAGCATGTGTCTGGCAGTGCATTTTCCTTATTGACCTCGGGAGGTATAGTCCAAAATTATGTGTAAATGCCAATTCCAGGTACATGTTTAAAACCAACAGTACAAAGTACACATATGTCTCAGTCATTTACACAGGTTAGGAAATGGATGAGGATGAAGAGAACAAAGGTGACATCCAGCACACATTGGTCTGTCAGCGAAGACGTGACCAGATTATGGCTAATTTCTTTAGCTAAACAAATCACCAAATGGCAAAGGAAAGAAATTATGTAAACTTATCAACATACACATAAATTTGTGAGCTCACTGCACTGTGTAGTCTCAATATGAAAGTCAATGTAAATATCAAGTCACTCACACCTCCTCAACTAGATGCAGGCCTCAGCATGTAGCAATCCTGTTACCTGAGCTATTGGTCAATATGGGGATTGTAACTCTCATCATTTAATCAATGCAGCAACCCATTGTGATGCAGTGTGCTGCATGAAAGGGACAGGGAAGGATTGCCAAATAGCTACGTATTAATGGTCCATTTCTGTCATTATGCAAGTAAGCAGTGTGGTACAGCACAGCTAGCAGTCTTGCTGTGTTCTGCAGCAGTAATGTGTGTTTCACATGCCACTCTGTGAATGATGGAACACAAATCTCTCAAAATATTAGTGCCTGAGGCAAAACCCTCATTATGTTTTGTCTCACCAAAGGACTAGTTTGGAGAATATCAGCACTTTGCAGAAGCAAATGTTGTCGCAGATACCATCACTGATCATGAGTGACAGTTGTCATGGACAGAGGCGTAGTCCCAGGTGTCACTGTTAAAATGTCATATGTAAAGAAGGCATACATATATGGTTGGCGATCCACTAAACATTAAATAAGTTACACCTTTCCAGGGCAGATTGACGTTAAGGCCATAATTTTACCACAGTTGGCAAAACACTAATTTGCTATGCTTTGCTCAGCAATGCAATCAGGCTCCAAGGCTTCTGACATAACACAATACCCAGATGAAGTAACCATGTCTTCCATTAACCAGAGAAATAAGACAAGAGAGATGTTTGCCAAACATTACATCACCTCAAGAATAACGAGAAGGTAAATGTGTGAAGGGTCTATGTCAAAATTCAAGTACAAATGCATGTGAACATACACATGCAGGGTATGTAATTACCCCAGCATGTTAAGAGTACTGTACCCTTGATCTCACAGGAGTTGTCAGAGAATTTAAAATACCCCACTTTGAGCCAACACTCTTATGGCACCAAGCAAACAAACCAAGTCAACACAACCCTCCCCAGAAGAGCTTTCTTGTCTCTTCCATCAAGGCATTTATCTATTTATCCTTCCATCCACCTGCTAATATCCACAATGTCACCTTTACATTCTGTCATTCATTCATTCTTTCATCTAGCATTTTATCTTTCATCATTCCGTTTGTCCGCAAAACCAATATCCAAACCTATACATCCTTCTCCACACCTGTCCATTTCTCAATGCCTGTCCTTCCCTGAGGTTAGAATTGCATAGTTGTGTGGCTCACCAACTCTGGTATATACCCAAAGGGGAACAGGGAAGATGCTGTTTTAATGACTACAATCTACATGGCCTATGCTGGCCACAAAAACACCTGTCTTCATCATAAATGTACACTATATACTATATTTGAAATATTATTGTCTATACCTGCTTTTCCCCCTGGTGCTTTTATGGCTGCCTAGTGCAAACTTAGACACCCGTGCACCATGGTCCAAGGGTGCTTGTTTTGCATGCAGGAATGCTTTTTGTGCATGAGGTGCCACCTTCAAGCATATTTAGAATCCCAATAGGCATATTTCTTGAGCTACATGTGCGGCTGAATGCACCACACATTGATAGAGAAAGTAACAAGGATGTTTACATTATTACTCCTTTTTACACCTCTCCTGGAAAGCATAATTTTCTTGCACATTTCAGGTCTACCAGTACTGGGTAATTTTGGAATGTGTCTATAACCATGAGAGATGTGTGGGAATAACCATGCAACACCAATGGAACTCCTTTGCAGGGAAGAAAGAGGCATTACCAAGATTTGCGCTACATTGCATCTATCCTGATTTATGTCACCACTCAGGGCCACACACAGTGGCCTTATGTGCCTTCATGAATCTCTCTTAGGACTGGTGCTGCTCTTGCTCCATCTTGCGCCATGCAAGAGCAATGCAAAGTCACTTATAAATATTCCCCTTAGTGTCACGTATATGAGAGAAATACAAACCACCCTCCTTCATCACCTGGACACTGCCATCTGTCACTCTGACCTACCAAGTTGGGCCACCCTAGTCCAGGAACTATGGAACTGGTCCTGAGGTTTATGATCAAGCAGATGCCATGCTTTTACTCTAGAGCGAGCACATTCTCCCTGTTGCATGGCTCAAAACCCTCGCATTTCCCCTGTTGCACAACTCCAAACTTGCGCCTCGCCCATGTTGTGCAGGGCTGAACCTGCACATCACCCATGTAGAGCGGGTTGAAACCCTCGCATTGCCCATGTTCTGCAAGTCTGATTCCATGCATCACCACCAATGCATGTAACTAACTGTACTGCAGAAGTGCTACTGTGCAGTGTACCCATCACACAATGTTCATTTGCCTAGCAATGTGTCAGAAAAATGAATGGAATTGTTAGAAAGATGCAGGATACACCCAGAAAATTGCATAATGGGTGTGGCAGGCTACATACTAGGAAGTGTGCAAGTTAGGTTCACTTTATTTTACAGTCTGTTAGTTAGTGCTGGTGATGGAAGTGTTTTTGAGAGTGTCTGTGGTTTTGAACATATTTTGTTTTTTGATCTACCCCTGTCTTATGTGATTTGTATATCATTTGTGCCTTTTAATATTATATTGTATAAATATTTAACTTTGAATTACTGGGTGCACATCTTTTTAGAGCTTTTATAAATTAGGGGTAAGTACAGGGGTGTTTCTTTGGTGTTTTGTTTGTCAGGGATGGATAGGGATATCAGGAAGGGATGGGGGAAAGGTTTTTCAGAGGAAGAGTTGGGTGGCCTCCTATGGCTCACAGTACACTATTTGCCCAGGATGCTGGCATCTGGGGGTAGGGTCAGCCACAGGTACTCACCCAAGAACAGGAAGGACAAGAGGGATCATGTGTGCTGGCAAATCAATAAGTTCTTTGGCTAGGATCAGGCGGTTAACATTGTTGGGCTGATGGTGGGGTAAAGGAGGTATATCTTGTGGACCTGCTTTGACTGGAGATTGGAGATCCAGTAGGTATGTATGTGTGTACCATCTGCATGTAGTAATGTAGCAATAGCAGTCATCCCAAATGTAAACATTTAAGGGCCATTTTTTGAATTGTTGTATTTTCACATTTCATCATTCAACATGTGCATTGTGATGAATTAATGTAAAGAAATTAAGCTTCCTATGGGAACTTTGTGTGCATCAGAGTAGCTACATTATGCCAGCGTAAAGCACCACAGAGGCTTTTGCGGCTTTGCCACACTTGGGCACAAGAGTCTGATCAAATGGTTGTGGGTGGTTGTATACAATGAAAATGCATTGCGTTATGAGCATTCCCCTATTTAACATACGTCAATGACAATAGAATGCTCCCAAAATGCCAGAGTTCCACCGCTGACGACTAAGTAGAAAATATATGTTTAATATCCATTTACGTTAAACATTCCATGTGTGATATTTTGTGCTGCACTTGTACATAGTTTTATATGCCTCAGACAAATGTAAATGAGCAGAAATGCAGGCCTTCCAAGTGTTGCTTGAACATGAATTCACCTGGCAAAAAAGGAAAAGTATGTTTAATTAAACATTATGGCTGGGAGAGCAGTTACAGAACCGGGGTCTGAAGACTGTTTCTCAATGTACATCAGTTTGCAGTGAGGTTTTATACATCTCTCTGTGGACCATTAGAAAACATTCCTTTCTTGGTTAAGAATGCTAACACTTGTCATGAAGTGATAAATAAGGTCCATATAACAAACGCAGGTGGGCCTTGACCTTGCGTGGACACAATGTGAGCCAGTGAGTATGTGTCCAGATGTCAGGCTTGAGGGGATGTGGTCACTGCGTGTGCTGTGTGTGTTGTGTTCTGATTGGCTAAGTGTTCCTAACTACAAGAGGCATCCATCTTTATGGTGTTTTAAGGAATGCACGCACACCTCTGGACATGTGTGTTTTATTGGTGCCAATCTCCTGGGACTGTTGTGGTGTTGCTGTGCCTATCAATGGGATTTGATCTAAGGTTCCTGTTAGCACGTGTGCCTGCCAGCTACGTGTCACCCCACCTGTGACTTGCCAGTCAGTCACCTCAGGCCCAGGTCTCAGAGCCTGCCTGACCACATACCTTGTAGATGGGATTGACAGAGTGTTCCTGACAGGGAAATCTGATTATGGTGATGCAACTTTGTTCCTGTATATGAAAGTATTGTTTTGTGCATAAACATCGATTACTCCAATATTAACACAAGAAAACACAAAATAAACCAGCTTACAAGCCTTGAACCCTTGCACCATGTTGCAAGGTAGCATGCATTGCTGCTTGTCAGCACTCAGTGGCCCAGTGCCTTTAAAAATCTAATATGGCATTTGCAATTTCACCTGGGTTGTATACCTGTCCCATCACAGCACTACTTTGTTCTGCCCAGGGCCATTCATATCACCCATGTGTCATGGGATAATAGGGCCTGACATGATGCTGACCAGCAATACTGAAAACATCACATACCTGAGGCATGCTTCAGGAATGTGATTATAAATACCTCTGGCCTTCATCATCGAGCCACCTCAGCCCTGCAAGCTGACTAGCTTCATCCTATATTGATACAATGCATACATATGTGTGTCAAGCGTGTTGGATATATCTGAAATACTTGGATGACATAGTTTTGACATTTAATTTTGACTCTGTGTAAGTCTACTATTCACAATGCAATGTTCCAACTTTTGCCTTCTAAGTGGCCTTTTAAGTGGTCTCATACAATCAGGGTGAGAAGGACAGCTTCAGGGACCCCAATGCTACCAGTAAGTGTAAAAAGCACAAGTATGTAGCTTTTTGACCTCTGTGTGTGAGCTATGTGAATTGTAAGATTGTGATGTGTTTTGGGATGTATCAGTTACCTACAACCAATTTACAGTCACTGCGGCAACACAACAGAATTTGGCCACATAATCATTCGGAATGAACAAAGATGCATGCCATTGTGAATATAGAGTCAATGTAAGAAGGCCCACAACATACAAACATCTTTACATCTGTGGTGATGCTAGCACATCCATAGTCTTGATGCTTTTGGCACAGGAACTATCAACTGGTGCATACTCTGCAGGGGTCAACACATACAAATTGGGTTGTACCACAAATGGCATGAACAGGTGCTGATGATGTGCAATATTAATACATAAATATGATTAGCAAGTGTGAAAAGGAAGATATCACAAAATCAGACTAATACAAAATGTGAGTTAATATGCCACATATATTCCTTCATCTTGCAGCATACTAAGCTCATAAGTGCTGCATTAATTTGACCTCTCCTGCAACATTATTCTAGTGTGACTGACCATAGGTGTGGCTAAAGATACCTGGTGTGGAACACTGACACTTAGAGACAGACCTGCCCCTGTAGCTGTGTGTCAAATCAAAAACCTAATTATAAAATCATGCGGGACATTGTCAACAGGGTAGCCATCAAACTCAATTCACTTGGTCTATGATAAATGCTGAAAATGTTGTTGTGATAAGGCTAAATTAATCCAAATCATAGATTTGAGCAATGACAGAAAATAAATGCATGGCAGCGTGTTCTGTAAGGGTTTAGTACATTATCTTACAAACTTAAAAAAATTCAAATTCTCAAACTAAACCAGGATATGACTGTTGTAATCCAGCCTCAGGGGTGATTGGGCCTCCCTTGGAGTAGGTCATATCATCACTATGTGAAATGGGGGAGAAAGGAACATTTACACATATGCCCATGAGACTGTACAGTTGTAGGCCTGCTACTCCAGGTAACCATGGTGTTGTCTAAATTATTACCAGAATGACTGACTGATGCACATTGTGAGTGTGGATGTACAGATGACAGGTTTTTGGTGAAATTGTTTGGCAGGTCTTAACTGTATGTCAGCCTTCAGAGCTCTGTGCAGTGTGTATTTTTTAAGCACTTTCTTCTATTGACGTTGCTGTAAAACCTAGGGAGTGTCAGTAGGCTGTAAATCATTGATTCAGTCTAATTGGCATTGCGTTGCCAGATGGCCAAATGCACTAATCTACACATGGACTGGGATTGTAATGCCAAACTCATGTCCTGTATGTCCCTTATGTCCAATTTCTTGGAGGGATTCATGCAAGGGATATATCGTAATGTTGCTGCACTGTGCAAAAGTTCACATGCAAGAGTTCACATACTGGTCGGCTACGTTAGACTGGAAAGCACAAATCTAGTCAAACTGCATCATGGTGCAAGGTTCCCTGCATTATATGCCACAAAGTTCTTGTACAGATAAGTGAGTACTCCAGCATGCATACACACACTACTGAGATGCATTGTTTTATTTAAAATGTGTGCAGATGAAGGCATCCCTGGGAGAATCGGCGTACTGAAATATGAATAAGTAAAAGTCACATGATTTGGTACAAGTGTATACCAGAAGCCCAATGTCAGATATAAACCACTTGCCTGAGGCTAAATTGGTGAAATGTATGCAAGTAATTTTTTGTACAAGATAAACCACGACTCCTATCCATGTTTTGGTTACCTGACACTGAGTAAGTAATGTCTACAATGTGTGCTTTCTTGTGTGACTCATGATGAATTATGAAATGCAAATTTCAGCCCACTTGTATGATGCAATACCAAGACCCAAAATTTCAGTTTGTGTGCTATGTGTCTGATTTCAAATAAACACATCGTCATTAGTGTGACTCATTGGTCTGAATGATATGGTTGTGATCATATTGTGACTAAATTTCCATATTGTGCTCCTACACTGACCACACTTGACTGAGTAGGGGATGTCTTTGTACTGAAGGTATATTGTCCATATCTCTTTCTCATCATTTTGAGGGTTGTCTGGACAGAAACAGATGATTGTTTAACAATGTCTGCCTTTTTTTACACACATCATGTACATTTACAGATTGAGCTAAACATTTTTTAATATACCTCTCTTGATAACATGGCAGCTGACCAGGTGAAAACTTTTGAAATTTGTGAGGTTTGCTATCACCACATTAGACACAGTTCCAAGGCCTTCCGAGAGATGAGCAAACCACCAGAGGGCCAAGGCGGTGGGGTCCTGGAAGGGTGACAGGCAAGCCCACAGACAGCATCCAGGGATTTCAATGTAACTTCACTTTTACATCAGCCACCATCCCAACCCCAGGCCACACCAGGGACATCTGCTGCTTTCCAGCTACCATCTGCACAGCCCAGGAGACCAAAAAGAGCCCGACGATTAGTGTTGAAATATTTCATTCTGGGAGAATACAGGAAAATCAATAAGAGGATCGACAACATACAACAGGAGCAGGCCAGCCTAAGAGAACTTGTACTGAACATCCAAGATGCCATGGTGCAGGTTTCCGAACTAGTGTGAACTCTCCCTCTGTACATTACCCTTCCCTTTTTTCTGTTGTTTTTATTGGATTGTTATTAAGCATAATGTTACTTCAGTTTTTGTATAGGTATAGTGTAATGAGGTTTTAGTTTTTACATATTTTAATAGGTTCTTTTTTTTATAAATTTGTTTTATTAGTTTGAGGTTTTTAGGTGGGTGGGGTGTTGACTTTTAGTTTATAAAAAAATAAAAAGCAAAAATATCAAAACAATATACATTTATGTATAGTGCTTATAATAGTTTAAGATGAGTTAAAATATTTTACTCTAGTGTTGAGGTTAGTTAGTGTAGGCTAGGTAGTTGTAGGTTGCTTAGATGGATTTTATAGTACTACATTTATTTATATTGTCACCGGTTTTTCATCATTTCATCTTTAAGAGTTGTTACCATTATGATGAGTTGAATAGATGATGTAGGTATTGTCTAGCAGTATTCAAAGGTATATGTTGCTTTGTAAGAGGCCTATGGATAAGTGTTAGTGTACCTCACATTTGAGTCAAGAATGGACCATTCACTATTCTTTAGGCATCGTAAGTGATCCTATTTGGGTGAGTTTACACACAGCACAGCAAAGATAGGTGGCCATTACAACCCTGGCGGTCGATGTTAAAGCAGCGGTAAGACCGCCAACAGGCCGGCAGTAAAAAAATTGCAATTACGACCGTGGCGGAAACTGCCAACAAAGACAGCCACTTTAACACTCCGACAGCCACGGCAGTACAAACAGCGTGGCGGTCACCGCCAACAGACAGGCGGAGGACAAAGTACCGCCCACAGTATCACAACAGGCCAATCCGCAACCTTTTCCGGGGCGGATTCACCGCAGATAACAACACGGCGGAAACAGGATTCCGAAGGGAAAACGCTCACCTCTACACACCCCACGAGAAACTAGGACACCATGGAGACGGAACTCCAAATTCTCCCTGCGATAGTCTTCCTGCTCCTCTACCAGGAGCACGAACGCCGGCGGCAAAGACCACAGTGAGTACTGCACCTACGACACAGGGGAGGGGGGAGGAAAACAACAGGGACACACACATGCAACACCCCCACCATCACCCACTACAACACACACACTAATACATATTAATACATGATAGTTACACCCCCCCAACCCCCACCGGAAGAATGCAAAAACAAAAGGAAATGAGTGTAACCATTGTAATATATTAAAATCAAGTAGGCATAAATATATATATACACCATAAACAAAATATGCACCAAGCATAGTAGTCCAGGTAGTGCTCCAAATAAGTCAGTGGAACACTGGGCCCACACGGTATGGGCGAGGCCCACACAAGATCCCCGACCATGATGGAGAGAACACTGCAGGGGTATCAGAGAGCAAGAAAACAGGCACCTCAGGGGGGAAGGGGGGACACCTCAGCCGGTTGAGTGCAAAATGCCATATCCACGAGAGGGCCACATGCCCACTGTTACATCCTGGGGAGTGCAAAGCCACAGTCTCTCAAGTCTCTACAGTGGGTGGCTTGCCCACTGTTCAATCCTGGGGAGTGCAAAGCCACAGTCTCTCAAGTCTCTACAGTGGGTGGGTTGCCCACTTTTCCATCCTGGGGAGTGCAAAGCCACAGTCTCTCAAGTCTCTACAGTGGGTGGTTTGCCCACTGTGCCATCCTGGGGAGTACAAAGCCACAGTCTCTGAAGTCTCTACAGTGGGTGGTTTGCCCACTGTTCCATCCTGGGGAGTGCAAAGCCACAGTCTCTCAAGTCTCTACAGTGGGTGGGTTGCCCACTGTTCAATCATGGGGAGTGCAAAGCCACAGTCTCTCAAGTGGATAACAGTCTCTACTGGTTCTGGAGGAGGCATTGTGCCCAGAGTACTTCATCCTGCTAAGGACTGAGGTAGTGGATGTATCTCTCCACTGGTTCTGGAGGGGGCTTTGTGCCCAGAGTGCTTCATCCTGGTAAGGACAGACGTAGTGGATCTATCTCTCCACTGGTTCTGGAGGAGGCATTGTGCCCAGAGTACTTCATCCTGCCAAGGACTGAGGTAGTGGATGTATCTCTCCACTGGTTCTGGAGCGGTTTTGTGCCCAGAGTGCTTCATCCTGCTAAGGACAGAGGTAGTGGATCTATCTCTCCACTGGTTCTGGAGGGGGCTTTGTGCCCAGAGTGCTTCACCCTGCCCGTGACGGACTCAGTAGTGTCAGTGCCCTTGGTGCTCATGGGCCAGCGGTGCTTGAGGTGGCGGTGTCCTGTTCAGCGGTGCTTGGAGCGGTGGTGCCCTGCTCAGCGGTGCTTGAGGCGGCGGGGCCCTGTTCAGCGGTGCTTGAGGCGGCGGTGCCCTGTTCAGCGGTGCTTGGAGTGGCGGTGCCCTCTTCAGCTGTGCTTGAGGCGGCTGTGCCCTGTTCAGCGGTGCTTGGAACTGCAGTGCCCTGTTCAGTGGTGCTTGGAGTGGCGGTGCCCTGTTCAGCAGTGCTTGAGGAGGCAGTGCCCTGTTCAGCGGTGCTTGGAGCAGCGGTGCCCTGTTCAGCGGTGCTTGAGGCAGCGGTGCTTGGAGCGGCGGTGCCCTGTTCAGTGGTGCTTGGAGCGGCGGTGCCCTGTTCAGCGGTGCTTGTGGCAGCGGTGCCCTGTTCAGCGGTTCTTGAGGCGGCGGGCTCCTTTGCAGTGACTCAGCTGCTGGCGGTCCTCTCTGTCCCAGCGGGGCTTGTGCTGGTGGTCCTCTCTGTCCCAGCGGGGCTTGTGCTGGCGGTCCTCTCTGTCCCAGGGGGGCTTGTGCTGGCGGTCCTCTCTAGCCCCGCAGGGCTTGTGCTGGCAGTCCTCTCTGTCCCAGCGGGGCTTGTGCTGGCGGTTCTCTCTGTCCCAGTGGGGATTGTGCTGGCGGTCCTCTCTAGCCCAGCGGGGCTTGTGCTGGTGCTCCTCACTAGCCCAGAGGGGCTTGTGCTGGCGGTCCTCTCTGGCCCAGCGGGGCTTGTGCTGGCGGTCCTCTCTGGCCCAGCAGGGCTTGTGCTGGTGGTCCTCTCTGTCCCAGCGGGGCTTGTGCTGGCGGTCCTCTCTGTCCCAGGGGGGCTTGTGCTGGCGGTCCTCTCTAGCCCCGCAGGGCTTGTGCTGGCAGTCCTCTCTGTCCCAGCGGGGCTTGTGCTGGCGGTTCTCTCTGTCCCAGTGGGGATTGTGCTGGCGGTCCTCTCTAGCCCAGCGGGGCTTGTGCTGGTGCTCCTCACTAGCCCAGAGGGGCTTGTGCTGGCGGTCCTCTCTGGCCCAGCGGGGCTTGTGCTGGCGGTCCTCTCTGGCCCAGCAGGGCTTGTGCTGGTGGTCCTCTCTGTCCCAGCGGGGCTTGTGCTGGCGGTCCTCTCTGTCCCAGGGGGGCTTGTGCTGGCGGTCCTCTCTAGCCCCGCAGGGCTTGTGCTGGCAGTCCTCTCTGTCCCAGGGGGGCTTGTGCTGGCGGTTCTCTCTGTCCCAGTGGGGATTGTGCTGGCGGTCCTCTCTAGCCCAGCGGGGCTTGTGCTGGCGGTCCTCTCTGGCCCAGCTGGGCTTGTGCTGGCGGTCCTCTCTAGCCCAGCGGGGCTTATGCTGGCGGTCCTCTCTGGCGCAGCGGGGGTTGTGCTGGCAGTACTCTCTGTCCCAGCAGGGATGATGGCGGTGGCCTCCTGGGCAGCGGGGATGATGGCTGTGGCCTCCTGGGCAGCGGGGATGACGGCTGTGGCCTCCTGGGCAGCGGGGATGATGGCGGTCTCCTCTGCCGTGCTGCTCTTCCCAGACTTTCCTTGTTTCTTGTGGCCCTTCCCGACCTTGGAAGGTGTCGCAGCTGACTCCACACTCCCACCGGGACCCCTGGGAGCGGCTTTGGTGGCTGGAGTCTTCCCCCTCTCCCGCTGGGCACTGGCCAACTTTTGATGCTTCACAGGTGGGGGACTGTCAGTGCTGTGGCTCCGTGCCACACTGGCTGCCCTGGTGGCCGGTGCACTACAGATTCCGGTGACTACAGGCACCACTGGTCCCGGAGATGTTGTGGCTGAGGTACTAGTTCGGGACCTAGGAGACGGACGGGGTGGGGGAGGTGTGGGAAAGAGGTCAAGGTTGGACAGGAAAAGATTTTTGGAGACACTGGGACGGGGAGCTGGAGGGGGTTTGGGAGTGGAGGAAGAGGCTGTGGTTGTAAGAGGTGTTCGTTTGGCGACTTTGGGTGAAGGTGCATGCGCTGGAGGCTGTCGTGAGGTGGATGGCTGTTGGGTGGGTGTGTGCCTGCGTTTGAGTAACTTGGGAGGTGGCGTCACCGACACACTGGGAGAGGACACAGGGGACGTGTGAATGGTAATGGGGGTGGTGACTGCACCTGAGCGGGGTGTGTTGGTGCGTGTGCTGGTGATGGCAGTAGTGGCTGTAGATGTAGTGCATGCAGGTGTGAGTAGAGATGAGACTGGGAGGGAAGAGGGAGATGAGAAGGAGGGGGACACAGTGGAGGCAGTGGATGTTGGTGTGTCTGAATGTGTGTGATGCTTGCGTGAGTGCCTGTGGGATGTGTGGTGCTTATGTCTGCCTGAGCTTCCCTTGTGTGTTGAGGTGTGTGCATGATGCTCTGAAGGTGCGCTTGGGATAGGGTGAGGTAGAGGGGATTGGGTCATGTAGTGGAAGTTGGAGAGGGGAGGCTGGACACAAGGACAATGGCTGCCATCAGTGCTGAGGCCAGAGTCTGAAAAGCTCGCTGAAGGGCCGTCTGACCAGAATGAATGCCCTCCAGGAATGCATTTGTTTGTTGCAACTGCCTTTCTACACCTTAGATGGCATTCAAAATGGTAGTCTGCCCAACAGTGAGGGAGCTGAGGAGGTCAATGGCCTCCTCACTGAGGGCAGCAGGGGTGACTGGGGCAGGGCCTGAGGTGCCTGGGGCGAAGGTGATGCCCACCCTCCTGGGTGAGCGGGCACGGGGCAAAGGCTGAGAGGCTGCTGGGAGGGCGGTGCTTGTAGGGGGGGTGGAGGCTATACCTGTAGATGCAGGGGGCACAGATGTTGCCGCCACCACAAGGGAGCTCCCATCAGAGGACGAGTCTGTGTTGCTGGTGTCAGCTCCTGTCCCCGCTGTGGAGCTCCCCTCGCCCTCCGTCTCACTGGTGAACTCCGAGTCCGTAGTTTCGCCCTCCAGTACCATGTGGGATGCAGCTCCCTCCTGCTCCGGTGCCACTGCTCCTCCGCCTGATGATGCTAATGCACACAAGAACAGGGAGACCACAAAAAGGGAGGGAACGACAGAAGAAAGACATGTTGAGTGGATGCATTACAGCTACCGTTGGCGTACATCGTCATTGGCTCCTGGGACCCATAGGGTCCAATGTTAACCGATGCAGCATTGCGCCGCTGTCTTCGACCGCCTACCGCGACGGTGTACAACGCCAGCGCAGTTACCTCAAATCCCATTGCCCCACTTTACAGTTCAGGCAGCCGCCATTTCATGGGCCCACATGGCTTCATTTTTAACTGCATCACACATACCTAGGCCTAGACTCAACACACATACAGGCCAATTTTTGGATTATGATTGGTGTTCTATGTAAGCTGTGGGTACGTACCTCTGAGTTGTTTGACTCTGTGCTCGCTGTTGTCCTTCATAGGCACCGTCCGCTAGGACATGTGAGGAGATGGCGGCATCCTCCGGTGTACACACCATTGGTGGACCTGTCGACAATGGAGGAAAGACATGTGATCATCACCTACAGGCTTGACCGTGCCACAATCCAGGAACTGTGTACCCAGCTGGAGCCAGACCTGATGTCAGCTATCCGCCATCCCACAGGAATCCCCACTCAAGTGCAGGTGCTGTCAGTGCTCCATTTCTTTGCAAGTGGGTCATTTCAAACAACAGTGGCCATAGCATCAGGGATGTCCCAGCCTATGTTTTCCAACGTGTTGTCCAGAGTGTTGCCCTGCTGAAACACATGCGGAGCTACATCGTTTTCCCTCAGGTGGAGGATTTACCTACAGTGAAAGGTGATTTCTATGCCCTGCGACATATCCCCAACATCATAGGTGCCATTGATGGGACCCATGTGGCTTTGGTCCCCCCCACAGGAGTGAACAGGTGTGCAGAAACCGGAAGAGTTATCATTCGACAACACTGGCATGATATTTAGTACAGAACTAAGGAGAACACTGCCTATGTGGCATATACTGGTGCTACCGGGTAATCTTTGGAGTAAAGGTGATCTGTTCCACATCTTCATCCTCCGATGTGTGTGGTGTCTCCTGTGCCATTGGTGGTGGTGGTGGGGAGGTAGAGGCGCCACACACACTTAAGTGGTTGAAGATGTGGAGTCCCAATTCCCGGAAGTTGCCATTTGTTGCATAACATATGGCATCACTGCAGCATGGAAGAACTGTTGATTTTAAATGATAGCAGCAACATCCCGGTGGTAGGCAGCTGTGTCTTTCCTGAGAGAGGCCACGTCACGCTGAATGGAGTCCAGCTTGTATCATGCTGTTGACAGTTTCAGAAGGCAGTTATTGTAGCATCTCCCTCATGGCAGCAGCTATGTCCATCAGACACTGGTGGACTCCACACAGAGGAGAGTGTGTGCCTCGGTTGACAGGCACGTGCGCATTCCCTGTAAGCTGGCTGACACAGTCTCCATCCCCACCCGCACCTGCTTGGCCAGCTCCCGCCAGACTCCTACCACTGTCCTCTGGAAGCGTGTCCCTGGGTCCTCAGAGTTCTGGGCTGCATCTGTACTGGCAGGTTGTACATTTTGGGTGTTGGGTGGGTCACATGGGATGGCTGCTACATTGGTTGTCCTCCTTGCAACTGGAGGTGGTTTTCTGGAGGGTTACCAGGACAACCTGGAGAGTCTGTTGGCTGATCGTTGTCATCTGGCCATCAAGGTCATAGGAGAACAGGCAGATCAGCAGGAGATTCATTATCCTCTGCAATGAGATTGTGTAAAATCAGTCTTCTATGTTGTGGCAGTTGGCACGTCATGTCATTGAATTGCTATTGGAGGCTCAGTGACAACTTACATCCCAAATAGTGTTCTTCTACATTATGGGTACAATTTATCAGCCCTTTGCCCCACCTGAGTGTCACGTAAAGGGAAGCGGAGGTGGTACAATTGGCTGCGTCATATTTACAAGGTGTGATGTATTTCTTTTTGGTGGCTTTATACCATCTTGTTATTGTAGCCCCTTCCTATGCATCAATTTGCATGGTAGGGCCTTGAAATGGGTGCTGCAGTTGTCATGCCACACCAACACACATTGTATTTGCCTCTGTCCCAGTTGTACGTGTTTCTCATACACCAGGGTGGCACAAAAACCTTATACCACCCAAGGGATGGCATTACCAAGGCACAATATTGTAGTTTCCTTTGATTGCTCCTCATGTTGATGCATGGGTATGTGTGCTACACTCCACAGCACACATGGACCTAGCAGATTGCCATTTGAGTTTCTGGTTTTGCTGGAAGGTGCTCCTCCGACATTACTAATGTCTCCCCCTCAATGCAGCCAAACTTGCACTATGGTGCAAGGGATGTAGCATTGTGGCAGTGCAGCTAATTTAACACTCGCAGAAGGGTGAACCCAGGGATGGCCAGCAGGGGTATAATTTGTTGATCTGAACATCATTTTCTACATGACAGTGCCTGATGCCACCAAATTATGGACACAGCCAGTTGACTTGTTTTCAACTTTGATCAGGGCCTCAAGCTAGTTTGATGCAGCTAGTTGTACTGGTGCATGCATGGACCCTCATTACAAGTCTGACAGTCCTCTGACCACCAGACTGCCATTGGCAATATGACCACCAACAGCGCAGGTGGAAGTGGAACATGTTGACCATGGGGAATGCCCCCTGGGGCAATGGCCTGGCACTGGCAGGTTGCTGGCAGATACAGACTGGCAATGCCACCTGTCTTGTGACAACAGCCCAGCATTATAATAAACGCTACCCTCCAGGTATGTTACCACTTTTCAGCCAGCCTTTGCATGGCGGTCCAACCCCCATGCAAAGGTTATTGGTTATGTGGTGTGGTGTGCCCCTGGGTGCCCCTGCACATCCCATGCAGCTGGCATGGGCAGTGCAGGGGGCTCCATGACCAGACCCTTTGCACTTTCCACAGCCTGATTTGCAGTGACAAGTGCAATGTGTGCTGTCACACCCATTGCACCCCAAGGTTGGTGCTGGCTCTATTTGATTCAGAAACAATTTTGTGGTAACTGCCCCACAGAGCTGACATGAGGAGACAGATTTCCACTCGCCATCCCAGCGTGTAACTCATACTGCCAACCACAGAGGGTAAACTGCACTAGCAGTCTTACCAACGCCAGACTTGCCCATCCCCCATCCCCGCCCTTCAATATGACACTCTGCACCGTGATGTTCACAGACACACACCATATGTTGTGTTTGTGTGATTGTTTCCCCATTCCTATGGGGCTCATATGATTGTATCAGAGTTGTTGTGGGCTTAGCCTCTATGTGTTCTACAGATTGCAATCTGTAGTGCATATGTTCTCTAGTGGCACAGTTCTGATCAGCGTCAATATGTGTGGCTCCACACTGCACCAGGTTAGTTACACAGGGTAGTGCCATGATTCTTGTGATACAGGACCACCCTGCAATTCCCCCAGCAGCTGCACAGATTAGTTTTCCCTGCACCCAGACAAGCATTCTTGCTGCATGATGGAGAAGTGGCTGCCTTATGAGGATTTGATGTTTTGATGTTTATGTGCAGGGTGGTGTTGGTTCCTGCGCATGTCGGAGTAATTTTAGCTAAGGTGCCATTTTAATGTGTGCTGTAAGTTGCAGTACACATGTGTTTTGGCAATGGGACATGGCAGTTGTGAAGTGTTTCTTCAAGAGACACCACCATGATGTTACTCCAGGAGTGGTATTGACTGACTTCCTAGTCTTTGATGTCTCAGTTGTGTGGGAAGGGTGGGTCTGAATGTCTGCAGGAGGTGTTGGAATTGCACAGCAAAGGGGACAGTAATTAGACATGCCTTCCATCCTATGTGCTCCATATATACATCTTGGTAAATAGCCCTGGTGATTGACGTATGTCCAGATTGTGTATGTATTGCAAATGTACTGACTGTGTCCAATGTGCCTCCTTCTTCCAGCATCTGTAAAATTTGCAGCTATTTCCCCCATACAACTTACTGCAACTACCTACTCCATCTGATCCAGGTCCTCCTGTGGTGCAGGACTTCCACCTCCAGTTTGCAGTGCCGCCTTTCTGTTCCGGGCTATTTTCTCTTTAGTTCTTTGCTTACAGTCATGCCAGAGTTTCTTGCACTCGGTGACAGTTTGCTTTACCTCTGCCAGACCGTTGACTTTGTCCACTATTTGCTGCCATATTGCCTCTCTCTTGTCAATCGGCAATTTGGAGGTGACAAATAGCTGGTATTGGTGCTCCATCACCTTCTCTCACAAGGATCTCATCTCCCTTGTAAACCGACACTTGCGCTTTTTCTTTTCCTTCCCCTGAGACTTCTGTGACTCCTCCTGGCTGGTTCTTGGATATATGGGGTCACCCTGGGGTCTCTCCTGGCCTGGTGCTTCAATCTTCCCTCTGCTTTGAAACATTTCCTGCTTTAGCATCTGAAGTTGACGCAAATGTGGGGCTAAAATGGTGCACATCCGTGTGCTGAAAAACGGGATAGAGTCAGTCTTGCATTAACGTCGATTTGCATTACAACACGGTGCAAGAGTTTATGTCAAATTTTTGGACTCTAACCATTTCTTAGCGCCATCGTGCATCATAATATAAATATGACACCCGGATGGCGCTAAAAAATGGTGCAAGCCAGCACTAAACCTTTTGACACAAAACTGCATTTGAACATGTTTGCGTCAAAAAGTATAAATCCGGGCTCAAATCTGCAGCTCCAACTGATGGCACACCAGGCTGAGACATGATTGAGAATAAAACTCAAAAGTTGAAAAGAGAAAAAAATTAAACCAGTACGATGGGTGTGATGGTCTGCGATATGGAAGTAGTGTGATCAATCACTGTATGTAAAGAACAAATACAATCCTCACCGTTGATCACCAATGTTAGGAATGGGGTCTCTAGTTGTCAGTGGCTTCCACCTCGTCCAAGTAGGGACCCTCACTCTAGTCAAAGTAAGGGATACACACAGTTAAGATAACTCCTGTGTAGACCCTGGTTACAGTACCTTCAAAAATGATGAGGAAATAAAGATGTTGCACAAAGTCAGGGAGGTGAGGCGTCACTGGAGCTGGTGCGGTGCCAGTTCCTTATTGCCACCGGGGAGGTGAGGCATCGGTTCCCTATTGCTACCCTCTGCATTGGTTCCTTATTATTGCAGAGGAGGTGATGAGGCGCTGGCGGCGACTTGCTGGTTCCTTACAACAAGGCAAGGTCGATGAATCCAGCAGGTCAAGATGCGAGGCGTCGGCTTTGGAGTGTCGCGATCAGTGCCATGGGGTCAGAGGATGGTGCCGGTTTCGAAGCATGACAGTTTGTAGGTAAGACAGAAGACTGTGTGCACAAGGTATTAACCTATCTACCTGTGCTTCTTTTGCTTCAGACGATGGGCTATCTGTAAAAAATTCAACACCATGTGAAGGCTGCAGTCAGTATCATCATTAACACCTTTAGACCTTGGCAATTTTAAGTGAATAGTGTCTTTTTTGCCAAGTGTTGCATAGAGTGTACACTGTTGTTAGTAGATACTTTATAATACTCTGTAGTATATTTCTCATGGGAGTTTCACTGTCTGCAAACAGTGTGGTACAGAGTAAACTAACTCTACAGAGTGAGCCCTGTTTAGAGTACCTACTTTTCAACTTATATCAACGTATTTTCTGAATGTAGGTCCATTGATTTTGGAGTTGATACAGGTAAAGACTGTCTATAGGAGGGCACTTGTTATGTAACAGGGCTTGAGTATGTGGAAGAAATTGTTTTTCACTGAATGGTTGTATACAAATTGAACAGCATGTGCAGGATAGGTTACCCCTTCATCTGTGGTTCACAGTCAACATGAACTTTGCTACCCATGAAGTGTATAGTTTAGGGGGAATGTTGAACATAACAAAAGCTTGCTTTACCTACATGGGTTGTATGCATAATAGCGGTAATGATGTTTCATATTATTCTAAACTATTTTGCACTTACTTTCATAGCTCTACGGACCTCTTATATATAGAGTGATATGTACAAAAGAACTTGGATGATGTAATCAATGATGCCATCAATTGTGTCATCAATTATGCCATTTGAGATGTCAATTGTTATGTCACAAATGATGTCATTAAATATGTCATGAGTGATGTAATATGTGACATCATAGACAGTGCATGGCATGGTGCAAGTTATAGTTAGCTCTGCTAACTTCTGACGTTCTGTGTTTTTTTAGTTCAAAACATTAGTATTGTTACTGACATATTCACCTAACTATAACGTTATTTTAACCTTTGCTTTTTTCAATGAATTTCTAAGGTTCTATTTCACTGAGAAAAAATAAGGTTACAGGGACGTTATAGTTAGGAATTAACATTTAAAAAACCTTAGAAATTTACCTAAAAAAAATAAAGATTATAAGGATGTTATTGTTAGATTCAGAATGTACACACACAAAACCATTGGAATTCAGCTGTTATAGATAGCACTATTTCAAGTAACTATAACTTGTGCCCTAAGGTAACCATAACTCGCTCCCGTCCAATATGGGCCCTGCAGGAGCCCCACCTTGCCAGGTCCAGGCCAACATGCAATTATAAGAAGGGGGCCTGCATGGCCTCCTCTGTGGACCTTTTAAGGCCTTGAGGACCACTACCTCCCGGGGGCACGGCAAAGAAATTTAACATTTAGGAGGGGGAAACCCGGCCCCCCTTCTTGGCCCTTTATGACCCCGGGGACCTCTGCCTCATTGGGGTGAGGCTCATTGAAGATAAAGTTTGAGGGAGGCCATGCAGCCCCCCTCCTGGGCCATTTATGGCCCCGGTGACCACCACCTCCCCAGGGCTTGGCCATATTTTGAAAGGGGAGGGTGGGCAAGGTAGACCCCCTTCTGGGCCGTTCTTGACCCAGGTACCACCACCTCTCTAGTGCAGGCCCTGGGATAGCAAAGGAGCGGGCCACGCCACAACTCTCCTGGATCCATTAATGGCCATGGGGACCTCTTCCCCTAATGACCAGCTTCCTATGTCCTGTGGTGCACAACCTTGGGACATAGTAGTGTGCTGTCGCTTGGCGGGAGCTATGACAGCTCCTGCCAAGCAAGATCAAACTGTAAGTCTGCTGCCAGTAGGCGAGAGCAGGAGAACTGCTCCCGCCTGCTAGGAACGGACTTTTAATCTGCTTTCCTGCCCGCTGTCAAACACACAGACAGCAGTATTTCTTCAGTTTCAATGGAACTACTGTGGAATTGAGGCCCCCCTGTGGTATATAAGAGTCCACAGTTTTGCACACAACTGTGGACTCTTTGTGGATAAATAATCAGTTGGGTATCGATTCTGGCACTGAAGCTCATGCATCCTTGTTCTATTGGAGCACAATCTCTTCTGTGGTGACTGTGATGAGCGGGATCTTTCCTGTGCTCTCCTGGTGAGAGCAGAGTCCATCCTTCATCCCTTCAATTACTACCAGTATGCAAATACACAAAATGACCTTAAAGCTCCATTTGTTTGGCCCCTTCCGGTATACCTTCGTGGCATGCATCGGTCTTCCCGCCTTTTTCCAATTTGATGGACAGCTTATCAAAAGGCCCCACATGCATTTGTGATAAAGAGGAATATGACACATCTGTACCAAATAAAGAAGCACTCACTTCATATTATTGAGAGGAAGTAACTATGGCCCACATTATGACCCTGACGGTGGGTGATAAAGTGGCAGTAATACTGCCAACAGGCTGGCGGTAAGTACTGCCAAATTATGACCATGGTGGTGATAACTCCCATAGACAGCCAATGTACCACACCAACCGCAAAGGCGGAAACAACAGCCACCACGGCGGTAGCCGCCAACAGCCAGAGTGGAGACAAAGTACCACCCATTATATGATGATACTGCAATCCACCACCTTTTCCGGGGCAGTACCAACGCCAACAAAAGCCTGGCAGAAACCGAGCTCAGAAGTGAAAGGACTCACCATTTGAAACACATGGAAGAACCCGGGCCCGTATTTATACTTTTTGACGCTAAACTGCGTTAACGCAGTTTAGCGTCAAAAAGTTTAGCGCCGGCTAACGCCATTCTGAAGCGCCATGCGGGCGCCGTATTTATTGAATGGCGTTAGCCGGCGCTAGCAGACCGGCGCTGCCTGGTGTGCGTGGAAAAAAACCACGTACACCAGGCAGCGCCGGCGTTGGGGAAAATGGCGTTAGGGCGTCTTAAAATGGTGCAAGTCAGGTTGACGCAAAAAAATCGCCTCCACCCGATTTGCGCCATTTTTAACGATGCCCAGACGCCATTTACATGACTCTTGTCTTAGTAAAGACAAGAGTCATGCCCCCTTGCCCAATGGCCATGCCCAGGGGACTTATGTCCCCTGGGCATGGTCATTGGGCATTGAGGCATATAGGGGGGCACAAATCAGGCCCCCCTATGACAAAAAAAAATAAAAAAATAAAAATAATTATACTTACCTGAACATACCTGAATGTCCCTGGGATGGGTCCCTCCATCCTTGGGTGTCCTCCTGGGGTGGGCAAGGGTGGCAGGGGGGGTCCCTGGGGGCATGGGAGGGCAGCTGTGGGCTCATTTTGAGCCCACAGGTCCCTTAACGCCTGCCCTGACCAGGCGTTAAAAACAGGCGCAAATGCGGGGTTTTTTGCCCCACCCACTCCCGGGCGTGATTTTTGCCCAGGAGTATAAATACAACGCATTTGTGTCGCAGTCATTTTTTTGGACGGGAACGCCTACCTTGCATCTCATTAACGCAAGGAAGGCGTTCACGCAAAAAAATGACGCTCTTTCCTCATACTTTGGCGCTAGACGCGTCTAACGCCAAAGTATAAATATGGCGTTAGTTTTGTGCCGAATTTGCGTCGAAAAAAACGACGCAAATTTGGCGCAAACGGAGTATAAATATGCCCCCCTGTCTCCATGTAACCCGAACTGCAAGTCTTCCCAATGATCTTCTACGTTATACTCCACCTGGAACACCAACTCTGACGAAGACGATGACGGTGAGTACAGCCGCCTAGCACACGGCGGAGGGAGGGAGAGTGGAAAACAAGAGTGACATACACACGCACAAGCCACACCCGACACACCCACACCCCATACACAAAACTAGCTGCACGCGTACACCAATCTCACAAGACTCACAAACCATTATGCTGGAGTAACGACAATGTATTAGCATAGCAAAATCCACCCCACAAACCAAATATATACAAATGTCCATAAAGGGCCAATGCCCAGTCCAAAGTTATGAGGGCACACAAGGCCACAGGGCACATTTCATCGCCCAACATGTTACCTTACACAGCCGGAGAGAACACTGCAGGGACATCATTTTGCAAGTGGGATGGTACCTCAGGAGGGTGGGGGGGCACCTCAGCCAAATACGGGAATGTTTCCACTGGTTCTGGGGGAGCAACATGCCCTTAGCTTTATCCTGGGGAGTGCAAGGCCACAGTCTCTCAAGTTGGTGACTTGCCCACTGCTTCTGGAGGGAGCAACATGCCCATTGCTTCGTCCTGGGGAGTGCAAGGCCACAGTCTCTCAAGTGGGTGACTAGCTCACTGGTTCTGGAGGGGGCAGCCTGCAAAGTAGCCCCTGGAGGGTTGACTACATGGCGTCCACCGGCGGAGACGACTGTACAGTGGTGGTGGTTGGAGGAGTCTCCTGGGCAGCCCTTGCACTCACTGATGGCTGCATTGTGGTGGTGGTTGGAGGAGACACTTGTCAGCTCCTGCACTCACTGATGGCTGCATTGTAGTGGTGGATGGAGGAGGCTCCTGGGCAGCCCCTGCACTCCCCGATGGCTGCACACCCACAGCTGGCGGTGGGGGCCGTGACAGCTACTGCTAGTGGCGGTGTTAGCCTGACAGCTTCCACTGGCATAGAGTGCCTCGTCTCCTCCTGTCCATGGGTTGGGGATCCCTTAGCCTTCCTGGCAGGGGCGGATGGGCTCTTCCCTTCTCTTCCTGGTGGTGCAGGCTCCTTCCCCTTCTTCACAACTGGTGCAGGCTCCTTCCCCTTCTTCACAGCTGGTGCATGCTCCTTCCCCTTCTTCACAGATGGTGCAGGCCCCTTCCCCTTCTTCACAGCCAGTGCAGGACTTTTCCCTTTCTTCCCTGGCCTGGTGGTGCTGGCTCCTTCCCCTTCAGTTTGTAGGTCTGGTATCCTTACCACCACAAGGAGGTGGTGCTACCACTGTCCCCCTGAACTGTTTGGCTGAGTTGCTGGGCTGTGTCCTTGATACCCTGCCCATACGTGCAGGACGGGAGAGAGGGAGGTGTAGGGAAGAGGTCAATTTGGGAAAGGTAAAGCTTTTTAGGGACATTGGGGTGGGAGGAGGGAGGAGGGAGGAGTAATGGGAGTAGAGGATGAGGGAGTGGTTGTTGGAGGTGTATGTCTGCTGGATTTGGGTGCATGGGCTGTATGTGGATGTGAGGTGTACAGCTGTTGGGTGTGTGAGTGCTTGCGTTTATGTCCTTTGGGAGGGGGGACAGACACAGGGTGGGAAAAGACACTGGGGATGCATGCATGACTGTTGTGGAGGTGTCTGCCAGTGAAGTGTGTGTTCTGCTTGGTGTGGTGATGCTGATAGTGGATGTAGATGTAGTGCATGCAGGTGTGAGTGTCGATGTGACTGGGAGGGGGCAGAGGAGGAGGAGGATGAGGAGACAGTAGAGGCTGTGGATGTTGTCATGTCTGCAACGGTATGGTGCTTGTGTGAGTGCCTGTGTGATGAAGTGTAGTGCTTGTGTTTGCCTGTGCCACTCCTGTGTGTTGCCTTGTGTGCATGCTCAGCTGTATGTGTGCTTGGGATGGGTTGGGGTTGAGGAGAATGGGACTGGGAGGTGGAAGTTGAAGGGGGGACTGTAGAAACAGGGACAATGGCTGCCATCAGAGAGGAGGCCAGAGCCTGAATCAATCTCTGTTGGGCCGCCAATCCAGCATGAATGCCCTCCAGGAATGTATTGCATTGCTGCATCTGGGATGCCAGCCCCTGGATGGCATTCACAATGGTTGACTGCCCTTCAGAGATGGCTCTCAAGAGGTCAATAGCCTCCTCACTCAGGGCAGCTGAGCTCACTGGGGCTGGGCCTGAGGTGCCTGGGGCAAAGGAGATGCCCACCCTCCTGGCTCAGGCAACTCGCTGAAGGGCTACTGGGAGGGCAGTGCAGGGTACAGGGGCTGACGGCTTTACCTGCATCTAGGGTGGTCACAGAGGTATCCGCCACCACCGGCGAGCTCCCATTGGAGGAGGTATCAGAGTCTGTGTTGTCCCCGCCAGTCTCCTCCATGGTGCTCCCCTCACCCTCCGTCCATCTTGTTCCCTCAGCGTCAGTGGACTCTGCCTTCAGGGTCCTGTGGGAAGCAGCTTCCTCTGTCGCCAGTGCCCCTGTTCCTCCACCAGATAATGCAAATGCACACAAGAGCAGGATGACAAAACAAGAAAGGGGGAGAGAGACAAAGGATACACTAAGTCAATGACTGCACCAACACCACCTTTGGCGTACACAGCACCCTCACACAGAGGGAACAGGCCTACGCACTATGCATTGCACTACCAGTTAAATGGCTAGTTACAAAGGCATGAGGAGGAACACACACCGCCAACTACATCACACCTGGGACCCATGCAGCCCTGCCTAAAAGTGACTACTAACAAGCTAGGTGTCAAGACCCAGTTCCTCGGGATCTGCGCGTTGCTAATCAAGGGGCCCTCCTCCAGGCAGCACCAACTCAGTTGCCACAATGGCGCTGAGGGTTGGAGAGGCCAGGTGGGGGGGAAGGGAAGGAAGGTAACAGCCAGGAGGGAGATCTGAAAGAGAAATTGTTAAGCACAAAATATCACTACATTATCATATGCTCAAAAGTAATGACATATGAAAACAGAAAACAGAGGTCCGAAAGGAGATTCAAGGGTCTAACGATGGCACTCAGGCCAAAACCACAAAACTAAGCTACAATCACCAAAAGCCTATCAAGAGCATATGTCAGAAGCTCGAAAGGAACACTGCTAACTAAATAAGAAGTAATAGTAGTTTTTTCAATCAGCAAAATCGATAAGCATGATCATCAGACGATGATAAGAAATGTCTCTCTCACTGCACGATCAATAATAATACTGCTTCTTAATAAACATGCAAACATTAGGAAAACAACATAACAGTAACTCGCATGTAAGATTATTATTATTCACATAGAGACAGTATTCATCTGAACTGTGCCAAAGGGTAATTGTCTCTTCTCCTGAGCAAAACGCGTTACCAAGGGAAAAATGCCGACTGAAAGAATCCAGTCGCTATGACAAACAGAGCTCCGCTAGTCTCCGAGAATCCAGCAGAATCGGTTACAAAGTAGCAAGATTTCACAAAGCCGGCGGGGAAGCCCCTGTCGGAACACTCTTACCAGTGCGAGTCCGTCCACTCACTGAAAGAGAATCATTTCTCCCGATGACAGGAGGGGGAGATGGAAAACTCTTACCCAAGGAGGTTCCAGAATAGCAAGCACTGGAACAGGGGTGGGGCTGGCTTATATAGCCTGACCACACCCAAACCACACCCAAAGATGATTGCAATGTGGGGCTGCTGGGAGTTGTAGTCCTAGGCTGGGGGCAATGCCACCACCACTTACTATGGTCTCCAGGCAGATGGAACTTGCCACAAAGAGGGTGAAAACGGCGCGATCTGCAGCATAGAAGAGCTGAGCAGACGCGCATCGCATCAGGGAGATCGTGGCAACCTTTAGGGGGTTTGTTGCTGAGACCGCGCCATGGTGCGAGAGCACACTGAACCCAAGTCCTGACACTAGGTTACCTGTATTTGCCATGCAACCATTACCCTTCAGAGGACCCACGCTGCAATGTCTGACCTGGCCTTAGGGGCACCCACTAACACACATCCACCACCCGGATACCACCTCACCAGCCATACGTTGTAATGATACCCACTGTACTCACCCCCTTGTGGCTGCTGTGATTCCCTCAAGCGCCCATCCTGCTCAGGGTAGGCCACCGCCAACAGATAATCCCCCCTTACACTATGTCTTCACATACATCCCCATGCATCCATGCCACATGCATCATGCCCATAGTGTACTCACCTGTTGGTCTGGAGGCCCATACAGCAGTCTGTACTGGGGTAGGACTGTATCCAAAGGTCACTCCAACTCCTCTGAAGTGAAGGATGGGGCCCTTTCCCTGGTCACACGGACCATGGTAGGTTCCAGACACAGGTCACAGCAGCACATGCAGTGTAGGTCTTCTCCTGTTGATGGTCAGGAAACAATTGAGGAATAATTTAGAAAATGGTGGTCACGTCCGTGAAGGTGCACACCGTCACCACTGGCATACATCCCCATTGGTCACTGTACCCCATAGGGCCCAATATTATCCAATTAGGAATTGCACGGAAGTTCATGACCGCCTACCGCCATGACGCACAACGTCGGCTAAGTTACCTCACTTCAACCTGTCTCCCCACACAGAACAGGACGTCTTCATTTCAGGGGGGTCAACAGGCCTATTGATAATTGCGGTGTCACAGGTTAAATAGGCACATACTATGAAAATTACACTGTTCCTATACATGATTGCACGATGTGGACTGCTGTTGTCGTATAGTTGTTCAAATTTTGACAGCCTACTCACTCTTGTGCTCCTTAGATACCTACCACTGCTGATGAATAGGAGATGGAGACATAGCCCTGTGTACAGACCCACGGTGGACTTAGCTACACTGGAGGACAGGCACACAGTACTTACCTATAGACTTGACAGGGCCGCATCACAGAGCTGTGTGCCCAGTTGGAGCCTGACCTGACCTCAGCTATCCATCATTCAACTGGGATCCCCCAGCTTGTGCAGGTTCTATTAATGCTGCATTTCCTGGCAACGGGTTCTTTCCAAGTGAAAGTGAGCTTGGCAGCAGGAATGTCACAGCCAATGTTCTCAATCGTGCTGGCAAGAGTCTTGTCTGCCCTAGAAAAACACATGTGCAGCTACATTGCTTTCCCACAGGTGGAAGATTTGACCACAGTGAAGGCCGGAATATATGCAATGGGACATATTCCCAATATTATTGGTGCAATTGACGAAACACATATTGCATTTGCCCCCTCCGGCAGAATGAACAGGTGTACAGGAATCGTAAGGGTTTCCACTCCATGAATGTGCAGATGGTGTGCCTGGCGGACCAGTACATCTCCCAAGTCAATGCTAACTATCCTGGGTCGGTGTACAATGCCTTTGTTCTGAGGAATAGCAGCATCCCAAATGTGATGGGCCAACTACAGAGCCACATGGGCAAACCAGAAGCATCATTGAGAGGACCTTAGGCCTCCTGAAGGCCAGGTTCAGGTGCCTGCATCTGACAGGTGGATCCCTGTGCTACTCACCCGAGAAGGTTTGCCAGATAGTAGTGGCATGCTGCATGTTGCACAACCTGGCCCTCAGACGCCATGTACCTTTTCTGCAGGAGGAGGAGACTGGAGATGCCCCTGTGGCAGCAGTGGACCCTGAGGACAGTGAGGATGAGGAGACAGAAGATGAGGATGTGGACAACAGAACATCTGTGATCCGTCAGTACTGCCAAGGACACACAGGTGAGACAGTGCAACTTCACATTTCTATAACTATTGTATTCTGTGTGGCAGTGGCATGCTGGCATTACCCACTTGTTACCTCTACTTATTGTCACCTATGGATTATCATTTTACAGATGTTGGTGATATGACATAAATGTCCTGATGATCACTACACCCAGCAACAGGTCATTCATTCTATGCTCTGACTATGTACAGTTAATTTGCAATGGATGTAGCTGTTTCAATCAATACAAATTTGCTAAACATGAAATACTAGTAGTAGAGTTTTATCCAAGGGTGTTTATTGTAGTGTTAAGAAATTGAGGGGAAAGTGCAATGGAATGGGGTGATGATGGAGGAAAGTCCAGGGTATCGTTCCAGTCTGTTTGTAGCACAGATGCAGTGGCCAAGGGGACATAGGAAGGGGAGCAATGGCAGTTCTAGGTGGACAAGATGACTTAGTGGGAAACAAGGAATACAATCAAGAGAGTCTAATTTCCTGGTGCTGGTCTTGGCAAGTGTGTCTGGCTTCTGTCTGGTTCGCAGGGAATGTTTGCGGGGTGGTTCATCTTTTGCAGGGAGAGGGATGCTGGTGGCCTGTGAGTCCTGTGGCGGGGCCTCCTGGCCACTAGCGGCAGTGGAAGTGGAGGGCTGTGTAGTTGACTGGCTAGTGGTAGGGGCCCGCTGGTGTGCTGTTGCCTCCCTCATGATGTTGGCCATGTCTGCCAGCACCCCTGCTATGGAGATCAGGGTATTGTTAATAGCCTGCAACTCCTACCTAATACCCTGATACTGTCCCTCCTGCGGCTGCACGTTGTCTAGGATCTGGCCCATCGTATCCTGGGAATGTTGGTAGGCTCCCAGGATCTCAGAGAGTGCCTCCTGGCGAGTCAGTTCCCAGCTCCTGTCCTCCCCCTGGGGCACAGCAGTCCTCTCAGTGTCCCTGTTGGACTGTGCCTCCGTCCCCTGAATGGTGTGCCCACTGCCACTGGCCCCAGGTCCCTGATTGTCTTGGGGGTCAGCTGTGGACTGGGGTCCCTGAACAGATAGGCACACTGCTGATTATTGTGTCCTGTGGACAGAGGTGTGGGTACGCTGGGTGGGTGCTGTCATGTTGGTTCCTGATGGGGGAGGCTCTGTGGTGGTCTGTGAGTGGTCTTGGGTGACCAGCTGTCCAGTGGTCCCTGATGGGCCAGGTAGGTCCTCCAAATCCAGAAGTCCCAAATTACTGTCATCACTGGGGGCCTCTTCTGTTGGGGGACTGGATAGTAGTGGCACCCCGTCTCCACTGACCTTTACCTGGGGTACCTGTGGGGATGTAAATGATGTATTATGCTTCAAGTGTATGACATTTGTACCTCCATAGCTTCCCCTCTGTGGTTGGTGTTGCCCTGCCAGCTTTTGCTTGTGTATGGTGATGTATTGTGGTTATGTTAGTTTCCCTGTGCTGTGCATGCTTTAGTGATAGGTGTCCATGCAGGTTGGGAGGGGTGTCCATGAGTTAGTATGGCATGTAGGGCTTGGTATTGGGATTAGTGAGATGTGTAGGTGCAGTGTGTGGGATGGAGTGGAGTGATGGGAGTGAGGGTGTGAGATGGCATGCAGGTGCTGGGGGGGTGATAGGTAGTAAATAGTGGCTTACCAGTGTCCAGTCCTCCAGCAACTCCAGCAAGTCCCTCAGGATGCAGTATTGCCAGTACCTGCTCCTCCCATGCTGTGAGCTGTGGGGGGGGGGAGGTGGGGATCCACCGCTAGTCCTCTGTATGGCGAGCTGGTGTCTTGCAGCTATGGAATGTACCTTCCCCCATAGGTCGTTCCACCTCTTCCTTATGTTGTCCCTTGTTCTTGGGTGCTGTCCCACGGCGTTCACCCTGTCCACGATTCTCCTCCATAGCTCCATCTTCCTTGCTATATATATATATATATATATGTATATATATATATATATATATGCTGTACCTGTGCTCCATAGAGCTTTGGCTCTACTCTGACAGTTTCGTCCACCATGACTCTTAACTCCTGCTCAGTGAAACAGAGATGCCTTTGCGGTGCCATGAGTGTTGTGTGATGTGTGTCGGTGAGGGGCCTTGTTTTGTTGGCGTAATGGTATGGTTTTTGGGAGCACCACTTTAGCACTGACCTTTGGGCTGGCGGATTTGTGTATGTGGCTGTATTCTGTTGGATTGGTGTGTGTGTGTCATAATATGGTGAACGGATATCTGCCACCGTGGCGGTATGTTGCCGCCCGTCAGTGTGGCGGTAAGAGGGGTTTACCACCAGTGTCATAATGAGGGCCTATGTTTGGTAAATATTTAACTCTTTAAGAATCGCTGTCTTCTCTATAACAGGATTCATGTTAGCACAGATTTCAGTAGGAAAACACTCACGGAACAGTCACATTTCCAAAATCATACCAAACATACTCACTGGAGGCATTACCTCGTGATCCTTCATGCAGTGGTAGAGTAGAATGTGTACTATACTTTTACCCAATGAGGTAGCACTTACTAATTAGACAGCAGAAAGTACTTCAGTTCGGTAGATATTTAGCACAAACTGTGGACTCTTCTTGGATAAATAAGCAGGTGAGGATCCATTCTGCCATTGATGCTCATATCAGGGAGATTAAACCTTAATGGAAAACACTTACAAATATGAACATAGCCGGTGCCCACGTTGAAGCTCCACTTCTGTAAAGGACAAATCCTCCCAACTTATTAAACTTATCCGAGGCAAAGCAGGAGTGTTTTCCCTGGAATTTCACAGGCCACAGGCCAGGCCCATGCACAGGGAGGTCAGTGAGCTTCAAACATAACATAAGGTAACAAGGATTAACATAAGGTAATTTAAAAAAAACTTGACATTAAAAATACTTAAAATATATATATTTTAAGAAAGTGGAGTATTATGTGGTGTGGGCAAAGAGCAGTCAGGCCTTACTTAGTGGAAAATGTGTTCAGCATTTCTCAGCACAAACATGGACAATAAGTAATTGACACAACTTGAAAGAAATCTGACACCAATTTATAAAAAAAAGCTTATTTTTATATAAATTTAGACACCAAAATGATCAGTATGGGTTCAGGAGAACCGTAGATATCGATTTTATCAGCCATAGAAAATCACTGCAGAAATAGAATTTAAACGTTGTGTTGAAGCCAACTGGCAATGTCGAATTTTGCTCTCCCTGGGACCATATCACAACAGTCAGAGCAGTTTTACCTGGCCCATAGAGGCCGGGTGCAGAGTTGTCCAGGATGTCGGTGGTCCTGAATGTGACTCTCGTTGAAGTCAATGGCAGGGATGCCACTGGTGACAAATGATCACTTAGAGGTTGAGCAGTGGGAACCTTTGCAGGGTTAAGGTTGTGCAGGCCCTTGGACCAGGACACAATAGTCAGTTTACTGCTACAGTGTCCTTGGAGCTCAGGTGCAGAGTTGCCCTGGCTGTCTGTGGTGCCTAACGGGACTCACACTGGTGCGGTGCTGCAACAAAGGGGATGCAAAACCTCAGCCGTAGGGTCACTGCTGATATCAGTCACAGGAGCTGGGCAGGACTCTCCTCCTGCAGCATCGAGTTAAGGGGTCAGTCACCTGGTTGGTGACCAACAAGCGTTGTTAACGGTAAGCACAGCAAAATGCTTTGGAGACATCTGGAGGTCAAGGGGAGTGTGGTAGCAGCCTGTGACTTCATGGAAGACCGTAATTTAACTCCCACAATGCACTTCACCAACTGGATCCAGTCAATCCCAGGGTGGGCCCGATGACCGGTGATTCTTTGGTTCCAGAGTGCCTTTTTACCTGTAGTTTGCAGGTGACTGGTGCCACCAATCCAATGGGGACTTAGGGTACCTCTGGCTGGGAGTGATGAGTTTCATCCAAATATAAAGTTCATTCATGCAGTTCCCAGTCTGTTGCATCAGGGATAGGGTTTACCTCTTTTGCTTTGGAGCAGTGGGCAGTGTCCGATTGTCGGTGATGCAGAGCTTCTGTGTGTCCTTCTTCGAAGTTAGTCCATCAAATCTGAGGTTCTGGTGTCAGGGGTGTCCCTTAAATCCTGGACCTAGGGAAGTTAGGGGTGTGGAGACTAGTGGCCAATGGGCACCTAGCTCCTACAGCTAATCTGCCCCAGAGGTGACCACATTAGTTGGGACAAGGTCCCTTTTAGCTACCCAGAACCCTCTATTCTACCACTCGGAAGATGGCAAAAACTCAAATTTAGGTCACAGACTGGGCTGCTCTCCCTAGAGGTGTGGTGAGCCTCCTGGGGGGGAGACAGTCCTGTAGACCTAGTTTCCCTCCTGTCCATGAGCAAATATGCCTGGGGGCAAGGGAAGGGCTGTTTACTCACAAGAGGACAGCACTGATAGTTATCAGGGGTAGTGCAGCCTTTGAAACTCACCACCCTGATGGCTTCATTCACTAGACCAGCTGGGGGGGCAGGCTATGTGGCCTCCTGTCCACCTCAGCTCTTTGTTATGACCTCTGGGAGCACTCAGGCTGCCTGATCAGAGGAACATGGGTTGCTGGCCAGGGTCCAAAGGAGGAGCAGCGTGGCTTGCTCAGCCAGAGCAAAAAGGAATTTGGCAAATAGGTAGCCAACCTCTAGTGTGCCCCCTGGGTACCAGCCAGCTGTTCCCTGCTTGACAAAAGATTTGTGTTGGGGGAGACAAGGCACGTTGTTTGACATCAAACTTGACATATCCAGGTGGTACCATAATGGAGAAAGCAACGCTGATCAACCGAGACTTAAGTCCAATGTTATTTTATGGACCGTCCTGCACTTATAATGCATCTTAATGGAAAGAGAGTTATAGAGGCATAAACACTCATGATTACATACCTGCACCTCAAATATAATGCACTCTTCCTCCTGGGCTGCAGAGACCTTCCTTAAGGGTGTCTGACATACATGTAAAGCAGTGCATGGGACTGTGCCACTCATGGAGATGGCACAGTTGAACTTGAGCGGTGTGCACCGCTCTGGTAGTCTGAAATGGAAGGCTTCCCATCAGGAGTTTGTCTGGGTCCTATAGGGTGGCACAACCTTGTGCTGCAGCCCTGGAGACAGCTTTACTCATTATGCACGGGGTACCATTTACTGGAGGCTTACAGAGGGGTAATATTTTGCCAATCAGGAATTCATCATGTCAACATGACAATTCAGAGAGAGAACACATACACTGAGGCCTGGTTAGCAGGTCTTAGTGAACTATCAGGGTTAAAATGCCAGCATCTGGGGTTCAAATGGGGGCAAAAAGTGGGGTACACCTGCAAAGAGCCCAGTTTTCTTATTGATATAAATGTATGGGTTTCATTTACCTGATATATACTTACCATTTTGTTGTAAAGCCATAGTGGGTAAAAGCATATGTGTGGTAAAGGCATTGCCTGGTAAAGGCACGCATAGTTGTGATGTCATGAAACACGCAGGTCCACTTTCAGTGCAAAGGTATTTGTCAGAAATGTGCAGTTGCCTTGCTATGATGGGCATACTGCTGCCAGGCAAGCAGATGTTAGGGCCTCTTCATTCTTGGTGGGCTCAAAGGACTTTTCTGCTGCACCACATTTACAAAGTGGTATAATGCATGCATTGCGCCACTTTGTAACCCCTTGCTCCACATAATGCCTGCGCCAAGCATAATGTTTGCCAGGGGGGCGTTCCGGCACTAGGAGGCCAGCAAAAATGCTGCAGAGAAATTTAAAAGATTTCACTGCACCATTTTTGGTGTAATTTTTCATGCCTGCTCAGAGCAGGAGTTAAAATGACGCTGCAATAGTAACCTACAGGCTCCTTGCACTCTGCTGCAGTATAGTGTAGCAAAGAGAAACAATAACGTCAAAAATGTTGATATTATAAATACGGCGCAACCATGGCGTCATTAGGTGCCGTTAAGGGGCACAAGAAAAGTGGTGTGTCATAGCTGATGTGCTACTTTTTCTTAAATATGGGCCTTAGTTCTTCAGTCCAACTGACATTTCCCTTTGTTCCACCATTCAAAATTATTTAAAATGTGGTCATCTTCCTGGTTCTGTACGATGTAGTGCAAAGCCAACTTCCAAATTCACTAGTGAAATGGTCTAAATTCTGTTTCATATACATCTCTTCATCAAGGTAATGAATATACTACATTATTCACAATAAAATAAGGAATAATTTGAACAGACTCTGAACCTTTGTTTTGTTTTGTCAGCAGATGTTATACCCACCCTATGGATGAACTGAAGCCTCCAAGAATGTTGAGGTTGAAAATCGCATATGTTTAAGGTTTGTCAACCAGTGTAAGAGTTGTGTTCACCATAATGACCCAACAAGGGCTTTATTTTTAATGGGAATAGTTTTGAAGGAGAACTGTTTCAACTGAAAAAGTACTAATATATATTCCTAGAGGACAGTCCAACACTACCAGTGTCCACATACTAAAATTCTCAACTTCTTGGTGGGAAAATAACAGAATGCTGGGAACAAATGACTAGCTTTTGCTGTAGGCGCAGTGCCACTTCCAAAGTGTTCTTTCATAAAGTACACTCCACCATACTTGGGTTCTGATTTAGAGTTTGATGGTAAGGGTACTTCATTGCTAATACGATGGAGTACATTGCCTGCCAAACCTCGGTTTTGGAGGTGGGGGTCCCTTAAGTATTACATTGATTATTATTGGCTCCATCTATAGAATAACTTCTCAGACAGCCCAACAGAAAAGGGGCATTTAGAGGCAGGACATTACAGCACCTGACCAACAGTGTGGGTGGCGAAATATCTATTTTTCATGTCTGTCACAAATGGGAAAAAAGCCTGGAGTTGAAAGAAAGGAAAAAAACTATGGCACCCATATTCTGAGAAAAAATGCTCGTTTTTTTAAAAACGAACCCCCTCTTTAGAAGTTTGTTTTTGGAAAAATAAAAGTTTGGTGAATAGCCATAAAAATTGAGGATGAGCACCAAGAAAACTTTTAGTGCATTGAAAGGAGCCTCCGTGATGCTGATTTCCTTCAATGTACAGAGATAACTGCTGAACTGGCACTCATCTCTAAATCTGGCAGATGTTAGTCCGTTGGGGTGGCGTAGGTATTGTCTTCCACCACACAGACAAACTGTACTCTGCCTGCTAAATTCTAAACCAGGCCTTCTGGTGGCTTGCAGTCAGTTTAGAATGAGAATAGCTGATCGTTCCAACGTCAATTGCTAGAGTTCTGCTCTGACCCTAGTAGATTAAATGGCAAATTCAGGGCCAGATTTACAAACTGTTGGCGCAGTGAAGCGCTGCAAGCCTTGTTGCTGCACTGCCCTGCGTCAAACGAAAAGGGCAGGAATGCACTGTATCTAAAAGATGCAGTGCATTCCTGTCCTTGTTCCCTGAGCCAGCTCCCCTGGGGAGGTGTAGGCTTTTGACGCATTCCCAGATTTACAAAAACCTTGCAAATATGGGAATGCATCAAAATCCACGGGTGTTGCGTGGTAACACCCACCACAACATCCATGGAACTCCTCTTTGATGCATAGTAAGGCAAAGCAGTGACTTGTGCTGCGTTGTCTTACTCCATATCTACAAGGCTGTGTAAAGCCATGCAAAGTGCCTTTGCGTGGCCTTGTAGACATGGGCCTGCAGCCAGCGCCATCAGTGCCTCAAAAAAAGTAAAGCACCGGTGGTGCAAGCCACTTGTAAATATGGCCCTGTTGGACCTGGCCCTTTTTGCAGAGTTATCCCCCAACTTTTTGCCTTCTTCTTCCTATCCTGTATTTGTTTGCCTTAGGGCTCTGGGCACTTTACCACTGCTGACCCGTACTAAAGTGCAAGTGCTCTCTGTCTAAATTGTATTGGTGATTGGTTTATCCATGATTGGTATATTTGATTTGCTACTAAGTCCCTAGTATGATTCTCCATGTGTTTCCAGGGCCTTCAAATCAAATGATACTAGTGGGCTCGCAGAACTGGTTGTGCCGCCCACAGGAGTAGCCCTGTAAACATGTCTCAGATTTGCCACTGCAGTGTCTGTGTGTACAGTTTCAAATGCCAGTTCAACATGGCAATTGCACCCACTTGCCAGGCCCAAACCTTCCCTTTTACTACATGTAAGTTACTCCTAAGGTATACCCAAGGCAGCCCCATGGTCAGGGTGCTGTTTATGTAAAAGATAGTAGATGTACTGGTGTGTTTTACATGTCCTAATAGTGAAATACTGCTAAATTTGGTTATCACAATTGCAAGACCTATCTTTCCCATTGGTTAACATGGGTATTGCCTTGAAATATGTTTTAAGTGTAATTTACCACTGGGAGCAGATAGAGATGTGGAGATTAGGGTCGCTGAACTCACAATTTAAAAATACATCTTTTAGTGAAGTTGTTTTTTAAATTGAAAGTTTGAAAAGCATTTTCTTCCTTAACCACTCTGTGTATCTGCCTGCCTGTGGAATCAACGTTTGGGTCAGGATGACAGTTGGGCTGTTTGTGAATTCACTCTACACAGTTACACAAAGGGAGCTGAGATGTGTCCTGCATATCCTGATAGGTCTTCCTGAACTAGAGTGGTGGGAGGAGCTGACACTTGCACCTGAAAAATGCTGTGCCTGTAGTTACACAAAGCAATCTTCGACCCACTGGAGTTTGTCTGGGGCCAGGGCAGGAAAGGCAGGGTATTTTGCAGTACAAAGACTTTCTTTTGAAGTTTGACTACCTCAAAGGCAGGAAGGAGTAAAAGTATAGGACCTGTGAGACTTTAGAATCCTTCTGTGCTGAAGACATTCTGCCATGAAGAAGAGCTGGATGCAGTAGGACAGACTGGCACTCTGTGCTGGCCTGCTGCTTGCTGCTTTTGGTCTGGGAGTAAAAGGACTGGACTTTAATTTCTACATCCTTCTTTCAAATGTCTCCAATGGCTTGGACTGAGCTTGTTTCCTGTTATAAGTGTCAGGGACATCAAAGACTTCTTCTGCCAGGACCTGGGCTCTCTTGCTGAGGGTCCTGACTCACCTAGTGGTGAAAAATCCAGTTCCTAGGCCCTTGGGCATGAGGTATGGTGAAACCAAGAGGAAACCAAGTACATCAACTCCAGAGTGACTTTGGAACTGGTGCCGCCGTCCAATTCCATGCCGCTGCCTGTACTGGAGCTGTGGTCTCACCTGAGTGCAAAGACCATGACTGACGCTGCAAGTCCAATGCCGCTGCAGCACCTCTGAAGTCTGGGTCCGAGTCCTGGGTGCCGTGTCCACAACATCCGGAACACCTGACTCTGGCTCCACCACAGCACCTGTGGCCTTGTGGTGTGATTGTGACACTGCAAAATCGATGTCTCGCGTCTTTACCTGCTGATGTCATCGACCCCACTGGATCATAAGGAACTGATCCCTTGCCACCGATGTTGCATCACCTCCCCTGCCTAGAAGTAAGGAACCAACACCTCACCGCCCCTGTAGCAGTGAGAAACCAATGCTGCTCTGGCTCCAGCAACGTCTCATCTCCCAGACTCCGTGCAACACTGTTGTTTAGTCTTTTTCAAAGGTACTGTACCTGGGGTCTGTGCGACTCCATGACCTACCTGTACTCACTTGTGAGTGGCGTTGAACTGTTGGGAACAACTTCGCCAAGACGTTGTGACAGCCCCAGTTGGAGCTATTGTGTCTCTAAGCGCTGTAATGAGTTTTAATCTTTAAAAATGTGTATCTTTGTTGTGTATTTTGGAGTTTTGTTGTTTTGGTCTTCTTTTATTCAGATAAATATTGGCTATTTTTCTAAACTTCTGTGGAGTACTTTTGTTTTGTTTTCACTGTGCTACTGTGTTTATGTATACAAATACTTTACACATTGCCTCTGAGATAAGCCTGACTACTTGAGCGAAGCTACCAAGGGTGTGAGGAGGGGTTATCTTAGCTGTGCGACTCCCTTACTATACCTAGAGTGAGGGTCCCTGTTTGGACAGGGTGCAAACCGCTGCCAACTAGAGACCCCATTTCTAACAGACCCTTTCTGGTTTATCCTCTGAGGACAGGTGTACCACTTAAGGTACATTAAGAGGCTTATTTAGAAGCCTATTGCACCGCCGGTGTGTCTCTTTTTCCCCATATAAAAAGTGATGCACCGGAGGTTGTAGTTTTTATCTAAGCAACTAAGGGCCAGATTTACAAGGCCCTAACGCCACCGGAGCATCACTTTTTTTTGATGCTCTATTGGTGCTCTGCAGTGTGCCACATTTACAAGGCAGCGCTAAGCCACTTTTTGGGGCTTAATGCCACCTTGTAAATGTGGGCCCCTCCAATGCAATTTTATGCGTCAGAGGGGTGTGCAATGGGTGGTGCCGTGGGTGTTCCACTGCAACACCCGTTGCTTTTGATACTGCCCCAGTATTACAAGAAGATGTAAATCTGTGGCAGCGCCAGAAACTAAAGTCTCCCCAGGGGTGGCGATAGCATGCACAACAAGGAGGAATACTTTTATTCCTCCTCGTTTTTTGCTTTTTCCATGTGTGCTGCATTTTTCAGCACACAGAGAAAGAGAAAAAGGCCATGAATTAATGTTTATGAGCAGGAATGTGTCCCTTCCTTCACATAAGCAATCATTCAAAAATGACTATTTGCTACTTCTGTGTGCTGCATCCTGCAGCACACATAGAAGTGCCACATCGCAATTATAGATTGTTTGGGCCAGATGTACGAAATTCCTGAATTGCGACTCACAAATTGCGAGTCAGAGAGACTCGCAATTTGCGAGTTGCAATTCAGTATGCAGGATGGTGTCCCTGACACCATCTGCGACTCACAAGGGGGTCGCAAAGGCCCACCTCATTAATATTAATGAGGTGGGTTGCAATTTGCGACCCCCCTCGCAGCTGGAGACAGCAGACCACCATGTCTGTGACTGCTTTTAAATAAAGCATTTTTTTTTTGTAATGCAGCCGAATTTCCTTGAAGGAAAATGAGATGCATTACAAAATGAAAAAATGAAAAGTTTTAGTTTCTTTTTTTCAGAGCAGGGAGTGGTCCATAGGACCACTGCCTGCTCTGAAAAAATGTTTTCCATGCCATTCACAAAGGGGAAGGGGTCCTATGGGGACCCCTTCCCTTTTGCGAATGGGTTACCACCAGTGTGACACTGGTGGTAGCTGCGATTGCTTTACGACAGCGATCGCGGTCACAAAGCAATGCAGCATTGCGCTGCGACTCGCAATTAGGAAAGGGAACACCCCTTCCTAATTGCGACTTGCAGTCCCGTTTTGCGAGTCGGTAACCGGGTTACTGTCTCACAAAACGGGGTTTGGGCATCGCAATGTGGTTTTTGCACGTCGCAAACAGCTAAATTTGCTGTTTGCGACGTGCAAAAACTTCCCTACATCTGGCCCTTTACGCGCTGGAAGGGACACCTTCCTGCACATACACAATCAGCACATAAACAATCAATCCCCTCAACTCAAACACCCTTGCACTATGGTGCAAGGGTGCCTGTTTTGGCTCTGGCAGGTAAATTTAGCACAGGCGGGGGGGGAACACAGGGGTGTGTGGTATTTTAGTGAACAGGCCCATCCCTGCGTTTCTAAGGTGACGTAGCATGGCACTACAAATTTTGGCGCAGCACCCTGCTCCACCACTTTTTAGCAAATCTGGCCCTAATTATTTACTTTTCTGTACAGCTGTGTTTGATCTATCTAGTTTGCCTTTTTAAGTACCAGTCTCATGGACTAAGCCAATATTAAAGTGAAAAGTTTATTAGAACATAAAAAAGATGTATTCTGGCTCACATTGCACACGTAAAGTGAAAACTGTGGTATATCTCAACGCTTCAGGGAGCCATAACATGTTTGGTTTCATCTTCACTTTGTACGCGTACATCCACCTTCATCGCTATGTATCTCTTAGTTTGCTTTGTAAGGAATCCGACCTAATCATTTACCTGTAACCGCTAGCCCTATTATTCCTTATTAACTCAATTTCCTGATGATCTCACATAATGTCAACATTCATTATGTTACACAGTTTGATCGGGTCTGCCCTGTGCCTTACATACCAGGGGCTATAAAAGGCAGTATAGAAGATTAAAGAGACTTTCCATACATTGACCAACATGGCATTCCCTCGCTTTTCGTGACGTTAATCACTTCAGATGTGTAGACTACTTTGCCTGGTGATATCTTATGGCACTAACTGACATACTGCGATGCTGATATTGCACTTTTCAGGTCCTGATTTAGCAACTTTCCTTTGCCTCCTTCGATGCTTGATACAGAAAATTGCATTAAAAACATAACCTCTGGCCCTTTTTCTGTCATAGATGTAGAGTATGCATTGTGTTAAATGCATTTGTTTTCGAAAAACAAAGAATGATGAAATAATAGTGAAAAAAACGATGTCAACATTCATATAATAAACATGTGTTTTACATTGTCCCTCTTAATGAACGTCTGCAGTCTCCAAATACTGCAAACAGCAGATGTTACTATTAGCCAATTTAAATGTTAATAATTCACCGACTCAGGAAGTATGGGAGGTTAAGCTAACCTTACTCGTATCGGAGCATGTGACCTTCAAATGACTCGTATCCGAGCATGTGACCTTCAAATGACTGCTAGTCTTTACTGTGAGCAACTAAGTCACTGAGCCATACATACCCTTGTCGTTGAAAGGTCACCATTGGTTTCAAAGCTGGTATTTCACAGAAAAAACGTCCGTGAATTATTTCTCATTATTCAACGGGCTAAACTCAATTGCAGGCTGTTTAGGTTCTCTATACATGCCCATCATGAGTAAGAGCAGTAGCTTAATGAGTTAGAGATGGTCCTTTCAAAAGGAGTGTCCTAAAATCCACATTCTGTCCCTATCCCTTTACCTGTCTGTGGAAGGAAGATTGCAAGTGGACGGTTGCGTAAAAGGAAGGAGCAATTTAAGTAAGGATGTACAACTGGAAAAAGAAGTATACAATGTAAATAACTATTTGAAACCACTTACCTCCACCTGAAATGTGGGGAGACCAAAAGCTACCTTTCAAAATAAAACAGAACGTACACTATTGAGGGCTTCACAATCATTCTTTGATTTATAAAAGCGTGTATTTTCTGGGACATAAAAATTAAGGAATGCAGTCATATTTTAATCTCTGATTCCACTGGCAGACCACGGAAATGATGCTGCCAATCTACTACCTCTCATCAGGAATTAGGAATGTCTAATTTTCGAGCTGTATTTTTTCTGTGAAACGTCAGACTGACCGTAGAATGGCACCTAGTTTATTTTTTCTACATTAAAATCACATTCGATCTCAGTTCAAAGAAAATCCTGAAACTGGTCTTCGTGTGTCCAGGTTCAGTTCTGTGTATACTAAACGCCTGCTGTGTGCCTGGGCCCTTGCTTATACAAAACAATAGAATTAAGGCACCAGTCCCAAACCAGGACGAGCAAAGACTTCACTCTGGTGCAAATTACTGAAAAGTCTGCCTAGGAGGGAGGGATGACCTCAGCTGGGTTGTCTCTATACAAGACCAAAACTGGTTTGCCTATGGTTGTACCCTGTTTTAAGTGACAGAGTGGGCGAAAAAACATGGAATGGAATGCATCTCGAACGAGAGCAAGTGAGATTAGTTCAAGAATTAATTTCATCAGATTACTGTCTAGTAGGCAGTGAGAAGTTGAACTAGTAGAAGCACATCACCAGTCACCACCACGAGATCTTATTCACCAAAACATCTACATATCCGGTAGGAAAGTTAGTACTGCTCAAAAGAATACATTTTCATAAAATCCTTAGGTGGCTCAGTCTTTCTTTGCAAGTAAGTGGATAACATTTCTAGAATTTCCCTTTCGTAATGAAGAGAATTTCAGCAATTGACTTGGCCCAAAACGCCGCCTTCTCGGTGCAAATTCCTTAAATCCGAATTAAACAGCTATTGTTTTTATCAAAAGTATAATACAAATCTATATTTCAATTACATGTTTTAAGAGCTGAAAGCAGGCCTGTAGAGAGTGAGCTTCAGGTGTGTGTCCAAGAAAGCACTAATGTTTTGTGATAAACACACGTCCCTGTGCTGCCTATATCTTGATTTGCATAAGGGTAACATGTTCCTCTAGGGAAAAGCAGGATAGTCTGTTATAGAATTAGTAAATACTTTTCTCTTTCAGACCCTAAATGAACACATCTAAATCATTTTGCCCCTTCCAAGCTTCCAGCTATAAACGATACTGGCTCTGGACTCGAGTTAATAGAAAGTCAATGCACACCCACGTGACGGTGCTGTTCTTTTCAGGGGAGAAAGGAGAACGACTGACAGGAAAAAAATTCTACGCATCGCAGGCACCACCAGCACGCACCAGATTCAGAATGCGAGGACGATCCAGTGAAGATTATGAACTAGGGTGGATGATACATTTAAGCTAACCCCGCTGGCAACAACATAACACGGAACATCTTCCTGCTATTTTCTTGTGTCACAAATTTAAATATAGGGGATATACATCCAGAAACATTGAGTGGTGTCTTGCTGTCATTCCCACTGTTAGAAATGGGGTCTTTGGTTGGCAGTCAGGTTACCCCCTGTCCAAGCAAGGACCCTCACTCTTTTCAGGGTAAAGGAGAATCACCCTCTGCTAACCCTCGCTCATCCCCTTGGTAGGTTGGCATGAGCAGGCAGGCTTAACTTCAGACTCTAGGTGTAAAGTATTTGTACTAACAGACACAGTAACTAAGTGAAAACACTATAAAATGACACAACACAGGTTCAGACAAATTGGAAATATTTATCTAAACAAAACAAGACCAAAACGACAAAAATCCACCATATACAAGTCAAGATATTAATTTTAAAAGCAAAAGAGTGTTAAATCCTTTAAAGAAACTGTAAAAACACTGTTAGCATTGAAAAGTACCTGAGTAGTGTCAAAATAACACGCACGGGTTAGTGTTCGTCGAAAAAGGTTAGCGATGCGTTGATTTCTCACCCGCAAGGGAGACCGTGCATTGTTTCTCCTTCTCTGGTCGGGTTGACATGCATCGTTTTTCCTCTCCGCAGGAGAGCAATGCATCAATTCGGGCATGCACTCGGGTCTGGGGCAGGCTTTGCATCATTTTTCCACGCCCAGCAAGATTTATGTCAAAAAACTGGCCGCACGGTATCAGCAAGACCGTGCAATGTGGGTTGAGACGTTCTCAGACTCCATCAGCGGGTGTTGCGAGTCGTTTCTCCAGCTGCGTGCATTGATCTTCCAGCCGGGAGGCCGGCGGTGCGTCGTTTTTCAGCCACTTCTCGGAAGGTGCATCAATATTTTCCCCACATGGTTGTCTGTGCGTGGATTTTCAGTCTTGGTCTGCCAGCTTCACCTTCCAAGGCCCCAGGAATTGGATAGGGCACCACTTGGCAGAGCAGGAGTCTCAGCAGAGAGTCCAGGTGCTGGCAGGAGAAGTCTTTGATGGCCCTGAGACTTCAACAACAGGAGACAAGCTCAAGACACGCCCTTGGAGATTTCTTCACAGGCAGGAATGCTAACAATGTCCAGTCTTTGTCCTCTTGCAAAGGCAGAAGCAGCAACTGCAGGATAACGCCTCAAAGCACAGTCACAGGAAGGGCAGTTCTTCTCCAGGCAGAGGTTCCTCTTGACGTCCAGAAGTGATCTCAAGTCTGTGGTTTTGGGTGCCCTTCTTATACCCATTTTGGCCTTTGAAGTAGACTTACTTCAAAGGAAAGTCTCTCCTGTTTGTGAAATCCTGCCTTGCCCAGGCCAGACCCCAGACACACACCAGGGGGTTGGAGACTGCATTGTGTGAGGGCACACAATTAATGATTTAATCATTTTTAAAGGTACCCCCATGTTAATCTAAGAGAGAGAGACAGGCCTTGCAACAGTGAAAAACAAATTTTGCAGTATTTCACTGTTAGGGCATATAAAATACATTAGTATATGTTATACCTTAAACATACACTGCACCCTGCCCATGGGGCTACCTAGGGCCTACCTTAGGAGTGTCTTACTTGTAAGAAAAGGGAAGGTTTAGGCCTGGCAAGTGGGTACACTTGCCAAGTTGAATTGGCAGTTAAAATCTGCACACACAGACACTGCAGTGGCAGTTCTGAGCCATGTTTACAGGGCTACTAATGTGGGTTGCACAACCAGTGCTGCAGGCCCACCAGTAGCATTTGATTTACAGGCCCTGGGCACCTCTGGTGCACTGTACCAGGGACGTACCAGTAAATCTAATATGCCAATCATGGAAATCCAATCAACAGTACAATTTACGCAGAGAGCATACGCACTTCAGCACTGGTTAGCAGTGGTAAAGTGCTCAGAGTTCTAAAGCCAACAAAAACAGTTCAGAAAAAATAGGAGGCAGAAGGCAAAAAGATTGGGGATGACCCTGCATAAGGAAAAAAAGTCCAACACCCAACTATTCTAAATAGGTTAGATCTGTGTAACCCGATAAATATGTTACTTTCCTGTTCACAAGCTTCCTTGGAGGAGTGAAACATTCTTCAAAAGGCTTAACAGTTGCTATCAATGCAAGGACGCTTATCCCAAAATCAGCCCTAATAGAATATCGCAGACTAGTTCAAGGTCACTACTATGAAGAAGATTATTTCATCACCCTGGAAAGCCTTTGCATTCTAGCTGAGTTTTGGGCTAGCAGTCCTGAGGAGGAGTAGCCTCTTTTAGTCTATGTCCTGGATCATGAGAAGAGACCACCCAGTCCAAATTTTCCACAGCAGCCACTTCCAAGCATTGGGCATAAACGTCTTCAATGCCAAGAGGGTGCTTCTTTGAGGTCAGTCATGGACCTCTGTTCAGTATTTTGCTGCAACTTGGCAGGTGATTGCAGTTTTGATTCTTAACTTTAGAGCCCAGAACTTGGTAGAAAGATGGGAACTTATTCTTTGAATCTTTTGCAAGTGTTAGTGTGAGATTGGAGAAACATGATCAAGGGTGAAAAACCACCTTGCATCTAATTATCACTGAGATGAAATATGAGTTAAAAAACAACATTATGCCTTTAGTCAAATGTAATTCTCTCAGGTGGCGCTCCTTCTCCCCACAGTTACCCAGGTCCATCTACAAAGCCTTGGCCAGATCAAGTCTCACTGAGACACTTGAGCTGGAATTGGCTGAAATGACTTAGGTGCAGCGCTCTACCTAGACTACAAAGTACCTGACCCAATGCAGGGGACCCAAAGGTCCATTGAGTCTCTTCTCTCACCAAAAGTTCAGGTGGCCACTGGCTGAATTGACATATGGCATTTCAGAGCAAGGTACAATCTCTAGGCCCATATTTATGAAAAATGTTGCATAACTGCGCGAACGCAGTTGTGCATCATTCTTCTTAATGCCGGCTAACGCCATTCCTTAAAGCCATCCGCGCATCATATTTATGTAGTGGTGCACAATGGCACTAAGGAATGGCTAGTGTAAAAAAAAAAAAAGACGCAAGGTGGGGGGGATTTGGTTTAGGGGGAAAGTCTCTAATGGGTCAGAAATTACATTAGGCTCGTTAGTGGGAAAAATGTTGCTGCTACTCAGCCTAACATAATTTTCTGATGCACAGGCAGCCAAAAAATGACTCCTGTCTAAGTTTGGACAGGAGTTATGTCCACAACCCTAATGGCCACCAGACGGGACCAGTGTTCCCTGGGCAAGCTCAAAATACCCAGTGCTGGGCAGGGGGCCCCACATAAGGGGCCCCCAATTTCACACCACCCACATGGCACACCACACACATACACAAACACTTACCTGTAACTTACCTGGAATTGGCTTCCTCCTCCTGTAGTTCCCTGTGGTGGGGGTTATGCTGGGGATTGGGGTGGACATCTCTGTGCCCATTCCACGGTGTTTCACCATGGAAATGGGCTTACCTGCACTCTAACGCCTGGTCTGACCCAGGCATTAAATAATGGCACTAAGCGGGCTTAGCGCCACTATTTAGGACTGTCCCCCACCCTCGCATCGTTTCTGCGCCGGGAGTTAAATATGACGCTGGGGGGCTAGTGTCATGTTTAGGACGGGAGCGCCTATCTTGCATCTCATTGACGCAAGGTAGGTTCACTCATCCTAAATATGGTGCTAACTCCAATATTTTGACGCTAGGCGCGTCTAGCGTCAAAATTTAAATATGGAGTTAGGTTAGCGCCGAGTTAGTGCTAAAATAAATGGGGCTAAGGCGATGCTAAGCTTCCATAAATATGGGGCTTAGTCTTTCAGACATGGCCACGTGTTGCTTGTTAGGTTGAAGTGCTGTTCAGTGTGTGGTGGTGATCGCTGCTCCTCTCAGTCACATGGAAAAGTCCTCTGGCAGCAAGAGGAGGGTAAGAGTACCAGATTCCATGACCAGATTCAGCCCTGCCTCTCTGGTCATGTTGGAGTTGGGGCACAACAAGCTGGATATCTCTGATTGTCTTCTCCTGGGAAGTTGCAGTCTCCAGGCTTTTGAGCTAGTTTTTATCTGCCACTGGGAAAGATTCAGGTGATCAGTCATCAACAGTAACACATGGTGGAGATGCTAGATGTCTCGCTGATCTTGACAATGGTAGTTGCTTCACATAGTTTGCCATGTGAACCATGCATAGAAACCAGGGGTACCCTCTCTCAACTCAGGCTAGCACAGGGATCACTCCCCACTACCACACACAAGTTAGCTTCTTCTAGGTGCTCCTTGCATCTGAATCTAGATGAGTGTCTCTTCCTGAACAGTCTTTCCTCCTGAAAGGCCAGGGAATCACCTGCCCTCTCTGGTGAGGCAATGGAGACACTCAGTTTCTCCAAGAAGCTTTACAAGCATCAAGTGGCATCCTCATACCTCTGGAGTCTGGCTATCAAACAGACACCAGCCCTAGCTGCACAGTAGCTCTTTGAGTACTTTGCACAGCACTCCCTTCCTTCGTCATGAAGAAATTTTAACTGTAAAAAAGATTAGTGGCTTTTGTCTTACTTTATATGCATTTTTCAGACAAGGGATATGGTTTCCTTGGCTAAGGTTTTCGAACCGGTTTGTGGTGGTTCCATTTCAAATGTCGTTTTCTGGGAGCATAGTAGAAACAGCTTTTGTGCACAGCAGGTAGTGATGATTCTGGCTCTGAGGCGTTCTTCAGACTTCCTGAAGTGGCAATGTGGGACAGACAAAAGGGCAGGTCATCCTAGAAAGATCTCAACATTAACAAGAGAATCTGCTGACTCGCCCTCTCTTTTGAGCAACCTTCAGCACCCCTTTCTAAAAAAAATGTTGTGTGGTTCCTAAAGGTAGCACTGCACCATCCTTCCACCTTCAGTGTCTACGTCCCTGTCCTCCAGTCACAGGAATGCAGGCAATGCACTTCTTCTGTCAAGACGAGCTGCATTCACCCTTCATCTCTTTCTGCATTGAAACCATAGGGCAAACAAAATGAGTACCACTGTCCATAGCATTAATATTCACAATGCAGATGCAGTTTCCCCACGACCCATATGCCATATGTCTTCTATGCAGATACACACTGCACAAACACAGCTTCTCAGCGCAAGAGCTGGATTGTCACATTGCTGTAGACCTTTACATGAGTGAGCTAGTACACCTTCCTAATAGAATGATCTGCCTCCTCAAAGAAAACGTTACATGAAAGACTTGATTTCGACCATTCTTTAGACTATCAGCCTATAAAAGTGGAGCATGCATATCCCCAGCAGTCTCAGCTCAAAATTTCCATCAATATGTTCTTACCACTACCCAAATTCAATATGCACTATAAATCTCAACGCTAAAATCTGAAACATGGATTGACCCAGTAATCTCTCATTACCTATTTCAAGACAAGATATTTCTCCCCCTGCCCCGGAGAAACATAGAGTACTCAGGTAGTTAGCAAAATGCACATATCTGTGAGCTATGGCATTCCACAGACATACCCACAGCCTGGTATCCACAACTGCCATCTGATCTATGATGTTGAAATATACCAACGTTGCAGAACCAACTACCACGTTTAAAACCTGTACTATCCAAAGATTTCGAAAATCCTGGATAAATTTGACCTAGTGTCCTGGCCTATACCCTGCACCCCACAGAGCTCCCCGTGACATTAACACATCTTTTGGAGAGTAAGAATAAACAAATACAGATGCTAAGCTATGTTATTATCTAGGGATCTATAGGGAAGGAATCCAACACAACTGATGCTATAAGTGCCCTATTTTGCCTCGGAGTTTCACGTAGCGTTTCTGTCTCTTTTCAACAGCAGAAGACTTTGGGTGAAACATAACAATGGCGTTCCCTTGGATCTCGTTATTCTGATGGGGAGGGCCAAATGGAATTAAAACTGATTCATAATAAGACCCTGACTTCGTATCAACTCTATCAACCCATTAGCTGGCTTTTTAAGTCCTATAACTCCAGAACTCCGTGCAACGGAGAAAATGTGCCTTTTTATATCATACAATTACTGCATCCACACTCTACAGGTTTTCCCCCAAAGCACGACCCCTGTGGGCTGTAAATATGCATCTTCCGGGTTTGTTTGCGCCCCCATATGCTTCAATAACATTTTACGTACATTTTAGTTCTTGGAGGGGAAACGTTCTTATGTTGTCCGTATCAGATATTACCTTTGACCTGTTCACCCTGTTGACTTGTACCCTTATAAACACATCTCTCTCGCTCAACAGTCCAGGCATGATAATTGTTGCCACACACGTATCTGTTTGTTATGGAGGCCATCAATTTCGTTACAGGATAGCGTGCATGTGCAATTATATTAATATGAGAGCACTTGAGGTTAATAGTATTTTGACAGCATATCAAAATCTGACTTATATAATTGAATAAATTGGCTTTTCATTAAACCCTTGGAATTGCTATCAAGTTTCTGTTCCAGAGAAAGCATAATGAATGTGATGCAAGCAGGGAGAGCTCACCCTTCATGTTGGTAAAGATCATAATTGAATGTTTGCGAAATAATCCCACTTGGTAAAAAATACAAACTCTGCATTTAAGGCATTTTTTGTAATTTAGGCGAATCTTTTTTTACACATTGCAGAAGTATGTTTCCCTGGAAAAACCGGATTGTTGAGTAGCTCCCTTTTTTGATTGGATTTATTTAAAGAGTTCACATGCTACATCCCTGATTGTAAATATATTACATCACTATAAATACACGATAAATGAAGGCTATGAATGCAGGATTTAAAAAATAATAGCTCGTTCTGATACAGTGCTTCATACGTCACCTCCAAGCGATGTAAATAACAAATTGCATTATTATCTATTGTATAATGCTTAAGTAACAGACCCTAGATGGATGGAAGATTGTGTTTGCGCTGCCCAAATTGAAACTCATTACCATAAGATCATAATATTTGTTAGTGGCGAGCACTAACTCACTGAGCCATCCTTGTAGAGGGCTCAGTGGGTGAACACTGAAGTTGCAGATTGTCAGACTCCCTCTGAGAGGATGCAGCGCAGACGGGGCTTTCCAGACCACCAGACTGAAGTTTGGTGGTAGAGGTGGTTTGCCACTAATGTCCTGGGATGTATCCTGCTGTGGCTCTGCAATCTGGGCTAAGTGCACCGTTTTCACACTAGGGTTGGGAGGGCAAGCACTCAAAGTCTTCTCAAGGAGATATTGTGGTGGGCAAAGTACAGAATTCAATAGTCAAACAATAGACATAATAACGTGTTATCAATCCCAGTTCTTACCTCCGGTTAAAAAAGTACTTTAGTTTCACAGACAAGCAAATTACTACACACTCCAAGAGTGATTCAGTTACAGAGTTGTGACCTCGCCTATGACGTTTAGTAAAGCGATACATTCTTTATTGTGCCCTGTTGACCTTTTTTCTGGGAAGTTGCCAATGTTTATGGTAAATTTAGTACAGATATTAGTATGGTCATTAATTTAGCACAGGGGGAAGTCTCTATTATTTCCCCCATTGGAGGGTTTGAAAGTCCGTTCAATAGCCTTTCTGTACACAAAATCGTACTTCCAACCATTAACATTCTAACAATAGATTTCACCCTTGCATGAAGAGAGCTAGTTCTTGTGAGCTCAGCCCCATGTTGCATATTCAACAGAGCTGACGGTCAGTGGCCCTGGTAGACATGGTCAGCAACCTTGTGCCTTTGGTGTCAGCGCTGGTGATGGGGGACCACAGGCGGTGGTCTTAATACTCACTGGTGTGGAACAGCGCAATCAGCCTGCTTGGCAGGCATTTACCATCAGCAGTTGTGACCATCGGACAGAGGCTGTTTCTTGTCTTTGGCAGTTGTAGCCTCTGGTTGATGTAGTCAGGAGCTCATGGATGCACACCACAAACACGCAGCCAGTTCTTAATTTGAGCCGGTGGTTGTTAGTGGTGCCCACGTGTGCTTGGTTTTGGGGACCGGCTCTTTTTTTTCCACATCAGATGGTGACAGAGCATAGGAAATACAAAAACACACAAACAGGAAAGGAGAAGGAAGTGAAACACTGAAATAATCAGCACAAAGGGAAAATGCTGGAATCAGCAATAGCGACATAAAGGGGCAGCCAGTGTCTGGAAGTGGATTTAAGAAGCCTAAGATGAATTCCATACTACACCGTCTTGGTATTCAGTGCATAGGCATTTAATAATGCTAGCCACTGGCTTCAGAGCACAGCTTTGGGCACAAGTGCTCATTCTTTTACAAATTGATAACTGCACACAGCAGTCACACCAGTCTTTTAGGGGCTGCAATGGTTCTGCCAGACAGTACAGTGACCGTTTGAGGCTTAGCTTCTTCATGCAGCTCACTTCACACACTGCACTGGGAAAGTGGGGAGCCACTCGAACCTGGGCTGACTCTAGCTTCACTCCCTGAAAGAAGTTACTTATCTATGGGTGTTCCATATGCCAGGAACATGCTGAGCTTCTCCTCCCAAACAAACTTTCTTCCTCCAGGGCCCTGTCCTCTCCTTCCCTCTCTGAGCTGGCAGGCAGGATTCTTGGCACTAGGCAGACCCACAGCTTCTTCAACAAGCTGCACATACTTCAGGTGATATCTGCTCAACAATGGGAGAATACCTGTCAGACAGACACCAGTCCAGGTTGAACAGTAGCTGTTCGAGTGCTCAATTCCATGACAAGACTTACTGGGAACTAGACAAAAAGCAAGGGGTTGGGTCCAAGTTTACTTATTTACCAGACAGGACACGTGGATCCATTTCCTAAGGTTTCATAACTGGTTTGGGGTGGTACCCCTTCAAATTAAATTTTCTGTCTGTCTCTTAGTTACTGTCTTTGAGTAAACTGATGGCTTTCATGGCAGGTAGCAATGATGCTGGTTCTGAGGAGTAGTATCCAAAATAAGGATGCAATGAGATCTCTGCACCTGACTGACATTGGCCTTCCTGCAGCAGTAATGAGGGATAGACGAAGGGGCAGGCTCTGCCAAGAAATGTTAGAGTACAAAAAGTGATGGATGTTGTTGGGATGGATAATTAACCTGCATGGGAATGCACTGAGTGGCCAACTTTACTGATGTCTGGATCCCTAATGCTGATATTTGTTCTCATGAGCAAAGATGGATCATATGTGTGCAACGTGACATTAGCCTGTCTCACAGATTGAGGTCCTGCTGGACTGGGGTGGGTGCCCAAAGTGCTACTCTCATGGAGGTGGAAGAATGCTAGCTTCACCAGAAGTTAAACAGCAAAAAGCACGGTGGTGGCAGTATACCAGGTAGTGATCAGTAGTAGTGAGAAAGTCCTTTTTTTTAAACCTGTGTCACTGGAGTGACGCTTACAGGTTCACTCACTTTTTTGAAGTTCCACTGCTATGTGCTTAACTCACCCTTGGCCTACCTCAGATTGGTGTGAAGTGCAGTGTAGAAGTGATTTATCTGCAATGGGTGTATGAGTGCCTGGGAATTGTAAACCAATAAAAGTGTAGTACTCAGCAACTTAGCAATGCATGCATGTGTTGGTACAGCACCTGAAGGATGCAGTGCTGTAAAGTGTGTGCAGGATAAATGCATGTGCTGGGCATATGTGTATCTGTAAGTGGTAAAATAATAAAAGTTGCAGTGCGTGCATGATAAATGTGTGTGTTGGGTGTATATGTGCCTATGATGGTACAGTACATAAATACAGTGCTTGGCAGTGCATGTATGTGGGATGCAAGGGCAGGATATCTGTGCGCCTTTGAATGGTACAGTGCATGGAGGATGCAGTAACTGTGCAGTGGGTGCATGCTGTATACATGCCCTGGGTGTATATGTGCCCATGGAAGGCATAATACATGGAGAGCCCTGGTTTCCATTTTGCGAGACCTAGGCTTGCATTGTGGAACATAGAGAGGAGGTGGGAGATGCCCCCAGATTTGTGGATTGACGAATTCCTATAAGCTGGGAGGGACACACACACTTGCAGGGCTCCACCGCAGGCTTCTAAGGGTGCTTTGTGATTCAGTGAGAGGTCACAAGGAAATATTCAATCTTTTCAGTAGAAAAAAGGGGTGTATTCAAGAAAGATGAAGAAAAACAGCACATGTTCAAAATTCATCTGTTCATTCATTCATTTATATTTTTCATAGCTTTTGACAATTATCTATCTCATTGTATAGACATTAGAAATTGGTTCATCACATGTCTACAAGTGCTGTCACAATCTTTGTTTAACCGCGGAGTGAATTAACAGTATCTCATTTAATGACATAGTTTTCAGTCTTATATACATTACAAGCTAATTATCAGCAAAAGCTAAATATAAACTTCAGTTCTACAAAGACCAGCCCAGAAATAAAAAAAATGCATTTGCGATTAAAAACCATGGCTGCACACGCTTAAAGTAATTATGCTCTCTTTAATATGTTCTCTCCTTCGACCTGAACAATTTGTCCTGCTCACATTTTCCATCGTCTGCTTTCACAAAGGAAAACCATTTCCTACAGAAGGAGAGTGGATTGAAGCATGAATAAATATGGTTTATATAACCCAGAAGGACACGGTGTTCACCTTCCTTGAGAAGCAATTGCAACGGCTGAGTTATACGCCAGCTTGAGGGGAGTATATGGAAGCTTTGCCAGAAATATGAACCAACTTGGTCAAGCCAAGAATTATTCTGTTTAATGAAGGTTACAAGAGCTCAGTGTGATTCTATCTGCTTGCAAGGCCTTCAAATGACTCAGATTTGGATGGGGTAATTAGAAAGGACTGGTTTTGAAGAAAACAGGGAATGCTTTATGTGGTTTCTCTCAGACATTGGATAACGTTTTGTTAATATTTAATCTCGTTTTGGCCTCATTTCAAACAGAACCACAGTATTTGAAGCAAGAGTAATGTTCTGATACATGTTCTCAGGGAACACTACAGGCCCAATTACTTCGCTAATTTAATCGTTAAGGACTGTTTTTCAAGTTTCACATTAACATGCTGTTCTTTTTCTTTATTTAGTTATTGTTTCTTTTTCCTTTTTCTTACTTTCCTTCTTGTCGTTTCCTTTCTTTTTTCTTTCTTCGTTGACTCCTTACTTCGTTTTGCTCATTCTCCATTTCTTTTTTCATTCTTTTTTCCTCCTGCCCTTTTTTGTTCACTTTTTCATTCATTTTATCCCCCTGTTTTATCATGATTTCATTTAATGCATGCAGCCTAAATAAAACATTCACATAGTGACACATTTTTATAAAAATAATCTTCGATAACAAACAACGTTTAAAAAAGTAAAAGTACATTAAATTGGTTCATATTTAGACGTGTACAGTATGTTAAACATTATTCACTATTTCAAATAACAGGGCACCCTTTTCTAGACCACATTTCCAGAAGGTAAAATAGCAGCTCAACTTACAGACGTAAATACAAATAAAAACGTTCACAGAGTTTCATGACCTATCACCTTTTTGGCTCATTACTTTCTAAAATTACACCATAAAAACTATCTAATCAATAGCTTTAATCCTGGTTTTGATCAGTCATCTCTGTGGTTCCATCTATGTTCCAACAGGTTGCCTAATTTAAGGATGCTACTGTTTTTCTCAAAAGCACAATGCAAGACAGTGGTAATCACGAATTCATAAAAAAGAGTTAATCATTACAACAAGGAAAGCAAAATAAGTAAACAAAAAGAAACTTCAATACTATTGCACAATTGTCCATAAAGTGCTAGTACATAAACTATTGAAAGCACTTCAATCTCCCCACGGAGAGCAACGACTATAACTCAAGATAATAATCTATAATATTCCTCCCGGTACTAACAGAATCCCGAAGTTCCATGCAGTACAACAAAATTCTTCATAAAGTGCCGACTTAAGGTGCAAAGTAACCAAAGTGTCGCCATGTAATCTCCAATACGTTAAATCTATTAAAAAGCGGATCGAAAGTAATTCAACTGGTAATAGGGTACCATTATTAAAAAAAAAAAAAAAAAAAAAAAAAGAGCAGCGACTAGATAGTACGGGGGCTCAAAAGGCGTTCTATACCTCCAAATAGAAAGCCACCTAGAGCACAGCCTTATTTGTTTCCATCCACTTGGCCACTGCTGACCAAAGCCTCACTCCCCTTCGTTGCTTCTTATATCCCTCGAACCTATAAAGACCATCTCCATGCTACAGTATAGATTGCCCAAATTCTTGTCCTCCAAGTTTCATATGATGAGGGGAGGGGGTGGTCTGGCTTCAGCCAGTCCGAGGTTATACGTAATGGGGCAACTGCTATAACAATGAATATAAGGTAGGTTTACGTCCTTACAGCCTAGTTTCCCTCTCCTTCCTCCTCCAGCCCCAATAACACCAATGATGGCTTAAGGCGGATCTTCCCTTCAATGATGTTATGAGAAACTCCTCAATCTCACGTAGCTAAGATTTCCGCTTGGGACAAGCAGAAAACATATGCAAAACCTCTTCCACCTCCGAACCCACAGCGGTTACATTTACCATCCGAGCCATCCCACTTAGAGACTTTGGCTGGAGTATAATATAAATTAAACACCGTGTTAAAGTGCTGTTTTTTCAAACTAGCTGTTAAAAAACTCTTGTCTGCCATTCCCAGTGACTCCTGCAACCATAACCCCCCTCTACCATGTCGAATGCCCCACTTCTCGTTCTGGGCTTTAAGATCATCCTTTTGGGTATCCATCAGTAGCCATTAAACGGCACAATCCTATACTTGTACCTAACCACTTCTATGAAGTGGATCTTCTTCATAGTGGACAGTGCTTTCTTCCTTCGATAAAGAAAATCCCACAGCTCCAGATATTTAAAAACAATCCTGTCTGGGCAGATCATATTGTCATTGCAGCTGCATAAAAGAACTAAGCTGAGACCCAACATACAGGTCACTCAGCATGGTAATACATTTCCGCCTCCAATTATCCATAACTGCACCTTGAAAAATCAAAGGGGAGGCAAAAACAGTAGTATAAATTAATCCTCCTAATGCTTAATCAGCATTCAACTTGTACCCATCTCTTATATGCTGCCTTAAGCAACTTAAATATTGTTTTCTTTTAATAACTTCGTTCTATTTTCCGTACTAAGCAGCCTTTACCTATGATCCAAAAGCCATTTCATAAATAGTGGGCGACTGCAGGCCCAATTCCCTCTGCTTCACCTGTTATCAAAGTGTCCAAATGTTGTAAAAAGCATGCCTAATAATATAAAGTGAAGTTGGGTACCGACCATCCGTCCCGTGACCTAAGGACGGCCCTTCTTGGTTTGGAATAGCCCCACAAAAATTACTACCAAGTGTCTCCAACTTGCTCAGCCAATACTTGCTAATCTCCAGCGGGAAAGGTCGAAAAAGGTGCAAAACATTCAGCAGCATATTTATTTTTAATACATTACAGCAACCCAGAAGTGAAAGGTTTAGATGGTGCATTCTATCTAGTTCAGCTTTGACTTTGGCCAGAAATTGAGCCATTTTTAGCTCCACTAATTGATCTTATGTGGCAGACACTTTTATCCCCAGATCAGGGACTACCCACTGGTACCTGATCGTGGTCAAATCTGAACAGATAATTTGAGTCTTATCCTCATTCAATTTGTAGCCTGGGAGGGTCCCAAACTGCTTATCTAACCTTTCAGTTTCTTGTATTGCTGTGCCAGTATCAGTTGTAGCCACATCGTGTGCATACGCAAACACCTAGTTATACATAACTGACTTGATGCCCACACATGCCTCAAGTTTAGTAGAGAATGGATTGATATAAAGTGCAAATTACAATGGTGAACAGGGACAACCCTGCCCTGTTCCTCTAGAAATAGGTATCAACTCAGATTCCAAGGCAATTGCTCGAATGCGGGTGGTAGGGGCCTGATACAGGACTTTAATTGCTGTTAAAAAACCATCGCCGAAACCCTTCCATTCCAAAATAGCCCATAGAAATGGCCAGGACACGCGATCAAACACCCTTTCTGCGTCTACTAGAATAAAACCTAGAGGCATCAGCCACACTTCCGCAAGATTAAATAGCATAATGACTCTCTTATATGGTCCTCTGTTCCTCTACCTGGGATAAACTTGTGCTGTCCGTCAGATACTAAAGGACAAATGACTTGTCCCAGCCTATTAGCTAGAATCTTAGCATAATTTTTCCATTACAGTTTACAGAGAGTGGTCAGTAGGAGCTGGCAGACAACTGTTTTTTCTTGAAAATCTCAAGGTCGCAGCCTCCCAGGATAACAGTATTTGCCCTTTCTGAGCAGCTAGGCAATCTAATAACATATCTTGTCGCAGTTCTATAAAAAAGGCCTTGAAAAACTCCACTGGAAGGGTGTAGGGGCCAGACGCTTTCCCATTAGCCGGGGAGGACATGGCTTCTTCTATTTCTTCCACTTGAAATTGGAGATTTCATAGTTTCTTGATCATCCCTACAATGCCTACGCTTGTCTACCCCTTCCAAAAATGTTGAGCATCCCTCTACCCCAGGCCCTGAATCCTCAGAATATAAACCCTGATAAAAATCCCTGAAGACCTTCATGAGCTGTACCGGGGCTTCCAACACTTTTACTTGAGGATCTTCAATAGCCTTACAACCCTGCCTGCCACTTTCTGCCTAAACCACTTAGCTAGCAGTGTTCCAGTGGATTCTCCATACTCATAGCATTCAGCCTTAAACACCTGATATTTAGCAGCTGCCTCTTTACTGAAATGCTGAATAGCTTTGGCTTTCAAGACCCCTATTTCTTCTTGTTTAGTACTTACTTCTTGAACCCCGGCTACAGCTTGAATCAAGTTCTCCTCAGCCAACATAAGTTCTCGATGCAAGCACTTGAGTTCCAACTCTTTCAGTTTCTGTACATGCATGGTAAAACTAAGAGTCTACCCTCTAACTCCTGCTTTTAATGCATTACACACCATCCCAATAGGGTCTGTATCCCTGTTAGTAGCCAGGAACCGTTTTACCCATCCCAGGATATGGTCTAAGTATAATGGTTCTGCCAGTCATTTCTTATCAAATGTCCAGGCCCTGATAAGCCCTAATAAAGCCAGTTAACGTAATTTCTAAAAGTAAAGGATTATGATCTGACAATATTCTTAGGAAAACGTCTACTTCGGCTTTGGCTGCTAATGCTGAGGAGATAAAAAAAAGTAATCCAAGCGGACTAGCTTATTGTGTGGGAAGGATTGATAAGTATAGCCAGGGTCCAGGGCCTTAAGTCTCTTCCGAGCGTCAATAAGTCCAAGATCAGTTATTAATCTTTTCAAGGCCCTGAAGACCCTAAGTTTCCTCCTTTGATAATTACCAGGTCCAGTTAGACTATTGTTAACCTCAAGATGGATATTAAAATATCCACACAACACTAGAGGCAGCAGCAATGATGCTAATTCAGCATTCAAAGTGTCAAACAATCCCACCATGTCAACATTAGCATCGTAAACAGGACATAAGGTAAACCTGGCAGCACCCATATTAGACTCCAATATAAACCAACGGCTGGCCTTTGTCCACCAGGACTTGACCAGAAGAACAAATCAAGTTTCTAACCAAAATTGCTACTCCACCGGTTATTACACCCTCTTGCGTGTAAGCAAGCAGCGTCAGCCGCAGGTCCCTAAATAGTTCCCACTTTCCCCACAGAATATGGGGTTCCCAAGTACAGCAGATATCAAATGGCATTACTCTTAAATCTATGGATACTTTCCTCCTCTTACATCTATCATTCAGACCACAGTTATTATTAGAACAGATTTGCGGCTTATAGCCAATCTATTTGCTTCTTTCTGCACACCTTCCCTACCACCTCAACAATTATGGCTAACCCGAACCACCCCCACTCTAGAGCCTGTGCTACCACCTGCACCATTTCTGTTAACTGAAACTGCACTTTACAGTTGAACATTTCACTTATACCTCTTGTTTGTGCTGCTGGTCGCTCTCCAGATTTATTGCCAAGTTGTTCCATACTGCGTGGCTTCCACAAAAGTAATCTTATGCTGAATTGCCTATATCCGTTTTTGAAAATGACCCTCTCTGAAGGGTCACCCCAAACATTTTGTCTTCCTCCTCCTCTTTTTCTGACCTCAGTTTTGTTGGCTTTAGGACTCTAGACACTTTTCAACTGCTAGCCAATGCTAAAGGGCATGTGCTCTCTCCCTAAAAACATGGTAACATTGGCTCATACCCAATTGAAATATTAAATTTACTAGTAAGTTCCTGGAAGAGTGCACTACATGTGCCCAGGGCCTGTAAATTAAATGCTACTAGTGGACCTGAAGCACTGACTGTGCCCCCCAAATAAGTAGCCCCTTAACCGTGTCTCAGGCCTGCCATTGCAAAGGCAGTGAGTGAAGTTTCACTGCCACTGCAACTTGGCATTTACAACTACTTACCAAGCCTTAAAGACTCCCCGTTTTCTACACATAAATCACCCCTAAGATAGGCATTAGGTAACCCATAGGGCAGGGTGCTATGTAGGTAAAAGGCAGGATATGTGCTTAAGTGTTTTACATGTCCTGGTAGTGAAAAACTCACAAATTAGTTTTCCACTACTATGAGGCCTGCTCCTCCCATAGACCAGCATTAGAACTTGTCTCATACTTGTCATGTTTAGTATGGCCAGAATGGTAATAGAAAACCCTGCTTACTGGTGAAGTTGGATTTAATATTACTATGCTAGAAATGCCACTGTTAGAGAGTGGGCATTTCTCTGCACTTACTGCCATCTGTGCCTTACAGCCTGTCTCCAATCCATGTCTGGTTTGTGCTGGTTCACAGCCCCCCTTGTGAATTAAACCCAGACAGCCATTAACAAAGAACACTTGGGGTGTCATTACGACCCTGGCGGCCAGCGGAACACTGGCGGTAATACCGCCAACAGGCTGGCAGTGTTCCGCCAGTTTATTATGACTGTGGCACATTAGCCACATTAGCCACGGCCCCACACTACACAGCGCTTCCCTGGGGATTATGAGTCCCCAACCGCCAACCTGTCCGTGGCGGTAAACACCGCCATGGAAAGGCTGGCAGTAAAGGGGCCTTGGGGTGCCCCCGGGGGCCGCTGCACTGCCCATGCACCAGGCCCCCAGGCACAGACCCATTGCTCATTTCACTGCCCAGATTTAGGGCAGTGAAATGCGCAAAAGGTGCTGCTGCACCCACTGCACATCAACATTGCCACCGGCTCTATTATGAGCCGGCTTCAATGTTGATGTGACTTTTCTGTCCGCTGGCTCAGAGGAAAAGTCATAATAGGGGGCCAGCCTTCCCGCCAGCACTGGCGGTATGTTGGCTCCTGCGGCTTTGGCGGTCTTTTTCTAAGACCGCCGAAGTCGTAATGCGGGCCTTAGTCACATCTGCATTCGTCTCCATACTGAATAAGGCTCCCTGGCCAGGAAGGGTGGAGGGGCACTCACGTACACTTCAATGGCCAATAGTCTGCCCTCACACAAAGGACTGATAACCCCCCCACAGGGATCCTGGTAGACAGGACTGGGCTGAAAATGGAACTTGTGCACTTCAAAACCACTCTTTGAAAGGCACTTTTAGGTATTTAGATCTGTATCTACACCTGGACTCTGTCAGAGGGACTGCCTGGCTGCCCAAAGGACTCATCTGGCCTACTTTGCTGAAAATGACTGCTGCCCTGCTTGTTGCTCTGCTGCCTGCTTGCCTCTGACTCTGCTGAAAGGACTCTGCCTTCCCAACAAGTGCTCCCAAAGGTCTTGGATTGAGCTTGCCTCCTGTTCTGAAGTCTCAAGGCCACAAAGGCTTTAGTCCAGAGAAGAAAATCCCACTGCGTCAGAAAATCACCTGCAGAATCGACACCGCATCTGCCTTGTGGCTGAAACTTCACTTCATCTCCTATCAAATTGATGCACCGCCTGCTCCTTCTACCAGCGCATCAAGGATTTTCAACTTATCGTCCCTGGGTGTCAAAATATCTCCGCATCACAGTGAGGAACCAAGGCTGCGCTCCTGGAAATCGATGCATCACCTTGCAGAGTGGAAAGAAACAACACATTGTCTGTGACGCACCAGAAAATCTGACTCAGTGCCCTTTTTTTCAATGCATCTCCTCATCTGTGGCTCCTGTGCTTCGTTATTTTTGATGCATCATGGATACTGTGTGTTACAAGGATATAATTATGGATTCTTAAGGATTGAGACTCATTTAAACATTTAAAAAGTGATATCTCAACTTTTGCATGTTAGATTTATGTCGTTTTGATCTTATTTAATACCTGTGTGGTGTTTTCACTGTGTTACTGTATGAGTTATTGAACAAATATTTTACACATTGCCTTCTACCTTAAGCCTGCCTGCTCTGTGCTAAGCTACCAGAGGGTGAGCACATGATAGTTGGGTTGTGTTTTGACTTACCCTGACTAGGAGTGTGGTCCCTACTTGGACAGGGTGCATAATCTAATCTTCAAACCAGCCTGAATAGGCTGCACTCATTGTCAAAAAAGGCTGAAGAGGGCCCAGGAAGGATGCCCCTTCTCAGACTGTAAGTCATGTCTTCCATCCTAGCTACTTCTAACAAAGTCACAGCAAATACAAAAACTCCTTAGCCGGTATTTTACAGGTGAAATAATGAGTCCTGTCTTTAACAATCACTTTCAACTTTGTTGGGTTCAATAGGAAAACCTAGGCCCCCTTCCTCTGAAGTGGTGAAATTAACTTTCAAAGTTGCTGTCTTTTTTCTACTGTGGTTTGTCAATATTCTGCTCTGACAAAGAAATCAGATCCCTAAGCAGAGTGTTTGAGACTTGGGCGGGCTAAATTGTAGAGAGCCTGACGTAGTAGGAAGTTATTCAGGCAATTCAATACTGCCCTAGGTTTTGCACCTTCTTGCCTAATCCTGCCTTCCATTATTTTAGATGGAAACCTATGGGCCCTCTGAACCTCAACTTCCCAGTTCCACTGAACAAGATCCGGAAAGGCTTCCTTAAAGAGCTCAACAATAAATCTGTGGGCATCTCCACCTTCGACCCCCTCCGGGGTGCCCAGACCTCTGAGATTATTTCACCTGAGCCTGTCTTCCAAATCTACAAGCTCTCATTGAAAATCATCTAAGTGAGCTCTCATCAAATCAGCCGCTTCTTTCTGATCAACTGCATCATCCTCTAATTTTTAAATCCTGTCTTCTGCTTCCCCCATTCTCTCTGAAAATTCAGAGCATGACTTGGCTACTTGACAAATGATGCTCTGCATTTTGCAGCAGGGAGACTAAGTCCTCCAACTTTCCATTCTTGTTTCGTCCAGGTGCTCTGTGTTGCTTTGATATATAGTTTGCAGCAAGTTAGTCCCTGGGCTATTATAGGCACACTCTGATCCTTTTAGGCCCTCTTGAGGCATGCCCCCTAAGCTTGGGGTTAGAGAATAGTCCCACTGCAAGTTCTTTGGTGTCTTTGATGGCTGCTTAAGACTGTCCAAATGTAAACGCGACCCTTTCTTTTACTTTCACACAGTGGCAGTTGCAGTGGCTACCAAGGTTGGTGTTCCGGACCTGGGAGATTCCTCTTCTACAGGGGTGCTTATACCACTTACAGCCTCATCCCACAAGATCCTCCCTGCCTGCCCCCCTGTTCGTCTGGGTCATCCTCATTGGTCCAGCTTTACTGATCCGAATAGGAAAGAATTTATCCCCCCGGTCCACATCCAGTCCAGATTTGGGAGCCAGCTTAAAGTTTGCTATGGGTTGGTTACCCTTTTTCCCGATAGTGGAGGAATCCAGCAAAGGATCCCCTCCTGCACTCCTGCACTGTGGCCTGGGGCCCCAATGGGTATTGCTGTGACTAGTCCCGTTCATACTTCTTTGCCCTCCTGATGTTAAAGCAAGATCGTTTGAAAGGGGGCACTAACAAAGTCCCTCACAGCACAGCCACCCTCATTATGTAACCCTGGACTTTCCCCAGCCTCAAGCTCCAAGGCAGCAGGTGCATTAGCACTCACCTCCGGGACGCTTAATACCTCTGCATTGGCTGCAGTATCTCCCACTGCTTGTGCTGTCTGCAAAGTCTGTGAGCAGCACCATGGTGGTGTGTGGAGCCATACTCAAATAAGACAAGTTCCTTTTTTAAAAAAAATCATGAGCGGTACTACAATTGACTGATGAGGCTTTCTTCCTTATAGCTCTTGGGCCCCTGACAACTGCTGGCTCCCCTGGGCTTCCTTCTGCAAAGGTATCCTTCTTCTTGCCATTGGAGATCATGGAGAGCCAGGTTCCAACCTCCGATCTTGTGGCAGCAGTTCATCCTGCAAGACGAGCCTTCGAGCATCTCACGAGTTTGATCAGCAACTCAGCTCTGCGTTATCTAGAACACCGTCCTGCTGTGCGATGCAAGCAGGGGACAGCTTGAGGAACCAAAAAATCAATAGAATGGCACTTCTGAGAAATTATTCCCAGAATCAGTTGCAGGTTGGTGTATGTGCGGGAGATTGCGCTGATTCTGAGCTGCATACTCCATACTATTTTAAACGACAATACTGATGGAGAGCAGCCATTCGACACAGGAGCAGCACCAAGACCGGGATGAATACGGAGGAGCACAAAATGACCATTTCAAGTGGTAGCCATCTTGACCTTGGATTCTACTGTGTGAGATACAATATGTACAATTTATTTGGTAACACTAATTAAATATATACTAGCAATCTAAAAGGTGAAGAAGTTGTTGTTTCCTTGTCCTTTAGGATAATTGGAAAAAAGTAGCACAGAGGTGTTTGGAAAACCTTATCAATCAACCAATCAATTAATCATGAATTGTTTTGCGCACATGCCATGACCCAGCAGGGAATCTGGACGCAGTGCCTAGTTGAAGTGCCAGGACTGAAGCTTCTCCGTGAAGTCCATCAGTGTCAGTGAGGGGGCTGCCCAAAGGTAGGGTGGCAGGTCGTTCCAGGCTTTTGAAGTGTTGTATGAGTGGGTGAGAGAGGCGGAGTGGATGTGTCTGGAGGGTTGGTGGAATTTGAGACGTTGGTTAATGTAGGAGGGTCCGAGGTTGTGGAAGGCCATATAGGCAATGGTGAAGATCTTGAATTGGCATCTCTTCTGGACTGGGAGCCAGTGGAGGTTCCTCAGGTGAGGTGTGATGTGAGTGCATCTATGGAGGTCAAGGAAGAGATGGGCTGCCGTGTTCTGGACAGTCTGCAGTCTTCTGAATAGCTGAATGAAGATTCTGGTGTAGATGGGATTGTCGTAGTTGAAGTGGCTGGTGACGAGGGCTTGAGTGACGGTCTTCTTGGTTTTGTTGGGGATCTATTTGAAGATTCTGCAGAGCATGCAGCGGGTATGGAAGCATGAGGAGGCGGCAGTGTTGACCTGATGTTTTTTGGTCAACTAAGAAGGATGATCCCTTGGTTGCGGGCGTGGTCTGTTAGGGCAGGGCTGGCTCCGAGTTGGGTTGGCCACCAGCTGTCATCTCAGGCAGAGGTATTGCTCCCAAAGATGAGTACTTCTGTTTTATCAGAGCACAGCTTGAGGTGGTTGTCTCTCATCCAGTTGGCTATGTCGGTCATGGTGTTGGAGAAGATGGTTTTGGTGTTGGCTGGGTCATCTGTGAGGGACAGGATAAGTTGCATATCGTCAGCATATAAGATGCTCCTGATGCAATGGGATCTGACGAGGTTTGCGAGAGGGGTCAGGTAGGCGTTAAACAGGGTCTGGCTGAGGGTTAAACCTTGGGGTATGCTGCAGATGAACTCTTTGGGTGCTGAAGTGAAGGGGGGCATGTGGATACTTAGGGTGCATCCTGTGAGGAAGGAGATGATCCACTTGATGGCGTCTTCTTGTATTCCTGAGTTGTGGAGTCGGTTGATGAGGTTTGTTGTGAGGGACTGTGTTGAAAGCTGCAGAGAGGTGGAGCAGGATCAGAACAGCCATTTCTCCATGGTCGAGGAGCCTTCTGATGTCTTTGGTGGTGATCAGAGCAGTCTCCGCGGTGTGGTTTGCACGGAATCCTGACTGTGAATTGTCCAGCAGGTGGGTTTGTTCTAGGAAGGTGGTGAATTGGAGAACAAAGGCTTTCTCCAGAATCTTGGCCGGGACGAGGAGGAGCGAGATTAGGTGGTAGTTTTTGATGTTGCAGGGGTCAGTGGAGGGTTTCTTCAGGAGAGATCTGACATCAGCATGTTTCCAGTTATCCAGGAAGGTTGCAGTGGAGATGGAGGCATTGATGATGCTGGGGAAGTGTGTGCTGATCGGGTTGGTTCCGAAGTTGTAGAGGTGGTGAGGGAAGGGGTCAGTGGGTGCCCCAGAGTGGATGGAGGTTATGATGGCTTAGGGGGTCGGGTTGGTGAGCGTGGTCCAGGCGGTGATGGCCTGGCTGACATTTTCCTGTTAATTCAGGTTTCCGGGGTTGGCTGTAGCTGGTTGGGAATTGAGACTGTAGAATATGTTGACAATCTTGTTGTGGAAGAAATCTGAGAGGGTGTCGCAGTGGTCTTGGAATGGATGAATGGTGTTCTCTGTGGTTGACGGGTTAGAAAATGTTTTGACTATCTTGAAAAGTTCCTTGTTGCATTTGGTTGCTGAGTCCCTGCGGGTGGCGAGGGCAGTTTTCTTGGCCTCTATTATGTGTTGGTTGTAGGAGTGTAGGGCTGCTTTGTGAGTGGCTCTGTCAGCTGGGCTCTTGGTGGTGCACCATCGCTTCTCGAGTTGGTAACATTTGCGCTTCATGGTTTGGAGCTATGCAGTGAACCAGCTGGCTTATTTGGAGGTCCTGTTGGTTTTTGCTGGTTTCAGTTTGGCCACCCTGTTGACGCAGTCGGTGATCCAGGAGGTGGGGTTCTTAACTGCTTGGTTGAGGTCAGCAGTGGCTTCTGGGTGGGAGGAGGAGAGGGCCCTTGTCCACTGGGTTTTATTGATCTTGGTCTAGAAGGGGTGGGAGGGGATCTGTTGCTTGAAGGTGGTGTGCTGGACTTCTGCAATATTGAAGTGAACGATGGAGTGGTCAGTCCAGGTAAGTTTGGTGGTGTAGCTGAACTTGATTCTGTCACTGGAGGTGAAGATTGTGTTGAGTATGTGGCCAGCGTTGCATGGGTGTGGTGCCCAGTTGGGTGAGGCCAATGTTATTGAGGCTTTCCTGGAGGATGGTGGCATTGGTGTTGCTGGGGTCATCGATGTGGAGGTTGAGGTAGCAAATTAGGCTGTAGTGTTGGGAATCGATGGCTAGGGGGGCGATGAGGTTGGGGATGTTGTTGCAGAACGTGGCCTGGGGTCCAGGAGGTCTGTATGCAAGGATGCCTCTTATTGTGATCTATGGGTCAGGTTGGAGAAGGAAGTTGAAATGTTCCATGAGCGGCGTGGGGTCATCGTTAATGCTAGAGCATCTGACGGTGTATTAAAAAATTATGGCAATTCCTCTGCCTTGTTTGTTGGCGCGGTCACAGTGTATTATCTTGTAGCCATTGGGGGTGGCGGTGTTGATATTGGGGCTTCCAGAGGGTTTGAGCCACGTTTTAGTGATGAAGGTGATGTCCATGGAGAGGCTTGTGATGGTGTCTCAGACTTCTATGGGGTGTCTGCCGAGGGAGCAGGCGTTGAGCAAGACATTGTGGTGGATCAGTGGCTGTGTTGGGCTTCTTGGAGTAGCGTGGAGCTCCTTGTGGGCGGTGTCACCGGAGAAGAGCAGTGATGGCAGGAGAATGTTCATTTAGTGGAGTGTGGGGTGGTGGCAGTGCAGTTGCTTTGACTTCCAGGGTCCAGGTCCAGGAGTTCTTTGGCTTAGAAATGGAGGCTGGTGGGTCCTGAGGTCCGTCTGGAGGTGCATTGGTGATGCAATCTCTGATTGTGACTCTTGCGTGGTGTGGAGGCTTCCATGGAGATCCTGGGTGGTCACGGCATGACGCAGGCATCACAGGGGGAGTAGGGGCGGCAAAAGGCAAGCATGGGCTGGCATCCCACATGGGCAGCGCAGGGGTAAGAAGCGACACAGTGGGAGGGAAGGCGCAGGGACAAGGAGCGACACAGGAACTAGGAGTGACACAGTGGCAGGGAGCATTGCAGGGAGCATCGTAAGTGTAGGGAGCAGCATGGGGGCAAGGAACAGCTCAGGGGCAGGGAGCAGAGCAGGAGCAAGGAGTGGCTCGGGGCAAGGGAGCGATGCAGGGACAGAGAGCGATGCAGGGGCGGTGCAGTGGCAGGAAGCGATGCAGAGACAAGGAGCGACGCAGGGGCAAGTGGTGATGCAAGGAGCTTGTGGGGCAAGGAGTGACGTAGGTGCAGGGAAAGTGCAGGAGCAGGAGAGGTGGAGAGATAAGGAGCGACACAGCAGACGGGGAGGCGCACGGACAGGGTGTTAAAGTAGTGGAGAGGAGTAACGCAGGGCATGGGATGCGCAGGGGCGGCACAGGAAGCTGATGATGGGAAGAAAGAGGGCTGGCCCAGCCTAGTCTCCTCTCACTTAGGATTCATTTTCAGGAAATATTAACAGGTAATGCTTTGTCCTACTTTCAGGTTGACGCAGTAAGGTCGTAAGGTCTTATGTTAATTTTTCTGAAAGAAAACATTTATATGATTATAGCTGAATTATTGACATTGTTCTGATAATTTCTCTCTCTTATAGTGTTTCTTTTTCTGGCTAGGCTATGCTCATAATGTTTACAATATTTCACAGCCACCCTTAACTTTCACTTAATGTCATAGTTCATAGTTTTTTTTTCTAGTCTGTTATTTTTTCTTTAATCCTCTAATGTATTTGTTTTTCAAGTAGCCTGTTGTTTTAGTTATTTTCTGTCATTCATTATTTCTTACTTTTTTTTGGTCGAGGCCGCTTTTTTTAATTGACGTTTTACCACCTACATAGGCATGAAAGCGGAAAGCTATTTTGTCACTTTCTCTTCAGTGGTTTTGTTATGGGCGAGCGCAAAGCACTTCATCCATTCTGTAATCTCTCTTTGGGCTTCAAATCACGCCCATGTCGGTCAGTCACTTACATTGGTTCGTGGGCTTGCCTTTTAAAATCCACTGGCTTTCATTTGTGAAAGGCATGCATATGTCATGCCTTTTCCGGAGTTTAGCCCACCTACACAGCACCGGTAAACTACTAAAAACATGCGAGGCTCGATGTTTTCAGCCTGGGGTCTGGACTACTTTAGCTGTTTATTTTCCACGCAGGGCAATCACGCTGCATTTTACATGGCGCGATTGCGCTGAGTTTTTTTCCGTTACAACCCTAATAGCTCTAACTCAAGCAAATGCGAGACCCGTTGCATGGAAAATGCTTGTTTTTATGGGTGAGCGCATAGCGCTCAGTCCTTTCAGTAATCTCCCTTTGGGCTTCAAACCACGCCCATGTCACGTCGGTCACTTGCATTGGTTCGTGGGCTTGCCTTTTAAAATCTGCTTGATTTCATTTGTAAAAGGCATGTTACGTCATGTCTTTTCCGGTGTTTAGCCCACCTACACAGCATGGGTAAACTACTAGAAACATATGAGGCTCGATGTTTTAAGCCTGGGGTCCGGACTACTTTATCTGTTTATTTTCCACGCAGCGCTATCGGGCTGCTTTTTACATAGTGTTATCGCGCTGCGTTTTTTTTTCTTTACACCGCAAATAGCTCCAACTCGAGCAAATGCGAGACCCGTTGCATTGAAAATGCTTGTTCTTACATCCTGTATTTTTTATTTACCTTTTTATTGTTTCATAATATTTCTTATTTACTTCCTTACTCATCTGTTCTCTTTTTTCTTTCCCCTATATAATAATGCTAATTTCTTAGCATTTCTTTATGTCAGCATTTCCCTTCTTTTTTCCTTATAGTTCTTCCTTTCTTTTTCATTCCTCTGTTTCTTTCATCGTTTCTTGTCCATATTTTTCTTTCTATTTTCTCACAGTACTCGGACCCTTCAAGATTGAGCAAACTTTCCTTTGACAATAGGGACCTTGCGGTCCTATATCAGGAGATAATGATATTGCAACACTTGTGATTTCTCCAAGAGCAAACAAAAACTGGGAAAATGACACCAGTTAATGTAATAGAGATGAATCAAAAACCAAGAATATTGGCGAAATTAAGATCACAGCACGCAGAACGCAGGAGAAAAAGAATACTACACTTTCTTAAGCCTGACACATTGCGAGAAAGAAACACAGAACACCATAAAAGGAGAAAGAGATCAAGGAATTTGTGAGACTGGAGCTGCGACCAATTCTATCTAAGAGATTCCAATGTACTATAGACGGAATTAAAGTGAATTTAGATGCCAAGCTCTGAACATATATCAGACAAAACCGAAGAATTCCAAAACAATAATAAATTCATATTCAGTGTGTGCACATCTTAGGCGTGCTGACAACAACATGAAGGCTAGTATTTTTCAGCTCACATGAAATGTGTACTGAATGCCACACATGTAAAATACGTAGATGAGGACAGTGCTCATGTCCATCCCTCCTTTAAAAGTGAGAGGTGACGTGCTGGAGGTTGGGGAGGTTGATAGCTGTAAAGAAGGTCAGAATACTACAAACAGCTATCAATGGTAAGGATAAATGGGAATCATACCGGCTACACCTTTTGTCAACAGTGGCAACACTCTAGGCAACCACACAGCTGTCTCATCAACAGGAATTTGCAGACAATAGAAATGTATGAACAACATCAAGAGCAGTGGAATCTTCCAAAAGGAAGAATCAAAGAGTTTGTAAAAACTGGCACGATTCAAAGAATAATAGGAGCTCACGTTTACTTAGACAGATCTGTACAATGCAGAAGAATTAGGGTAAAACCTATCCCACATGTCAACTATGAGTCAGTTTCAGCAGGGATCAGCTAAGGAATATAGACCATCTGCATTTCACCAGCAATGCACGAGGGTCAGGCACCACATAATCACATCTACAACAATCAAGCACCCTCCATGTTCCTTTCCTTTCCAACATTCTGACTTGTGTGGTCAACTATCGGCATATTTGTGTATTGTTGGCTATTACAGCACCACTCCCTTCTATGCAGATGTATGTGTTCCTCTAATGGAGTCAACTCAGTGACACTATGAGTGCAGAAGATAAACCAGAGTAGAAAATGATTTAACCAAAAAATTAAACAAATGAACATCTCAGCTCCACAGTACCCACTCCCCTCATTTGTGCGCCCACGTGACATCCATTTGAATAAAAGGTTGGTCATGTATAATGTGTGAAAGAACTCACAAACACCTTCAGGTACATGCTTACCTCTGGTAGATAGCCTATATCTGGAACAATACAGCTATGTGATTGGTGGTCGCAGGATCCATTGGTGGGCATGATTGGACAAGGGTATAATTATGCTAGATCAACAGATTGACAACATAAAAATAAAACCCCTTGAAACCCTGCAAGAAGAATCCCAGCTTGGAGAACAAGCATTTGCAATGCCATAGGTCTCCCATTTGTTGAGAGGTCTCGCATTTGTGAGAGTTAGAGCTATTGGCATTGTAAATGAAAATGGGCTTCATTACAAGTTTGGCGGTCCATGTACCGCATGGGGGTGGTCCGACCACCATCGGCTTGGTGGCCAGACCACTTTATTACAAGACCTGCGGGCCTATGAAGCAAAGACTGCTGTGGTTCCGCTGGCAGCGACAAGCAGTACAGACCGCTGCGGTAAGAAGGCAAGACAAACAGGATTGCACACTGCCAATCACCACATCCTAGCAGGTGGAAACCGAGAGTATAAAGGGAGCAACTCTCCTGCAGGTAATGTTACACATGGAGCCCATCACACATGTCCTGCTGCTGCTTATCGATGGAGCCCCAAATCCACGTCGCCGTGGATGCAACCGACGGTAAAAACACACACCTACCCGTTCCATTTACCTTAACAACAGATCGTCACGTCGTCATACACATGATATGGGGGTCTCACTATGGACATCAAGTACACATGTTATTGTGTCCACACTCAGACTCATTCACACAGACGGACACATTCACAGCCTTTAAAAGCCCACTTTGGGTAGGTCACTTACACTGCACTGCCACACTACACAAAAACACACACCTGCACATCTTTGGCACGGGGAAAGTGAAGTGTACACAACATTGTGTCACACAACACCAACAGCACAGCAACATCACATTTACCAATAAACTAACATCCTCAAATTGCACGCATGCCATGGTCTGTGAGCAGATTCAACACACATATGTATGGATGTGACATAGAACACAAACACTCCTCCCATTAAACAGCCCTGTAATGGACCCAAACAGACCCACATTGTAACAAAATGGAAGGAAAATGGGATGCACAATAGTCAGGGAGATAAATATCCAAAGCTCACTTTGCAAACAGTACCTGCACAATAGGGAGGGGGCATCAGGAGCACTCAGAGAAGGATGCTGCAGTGGGACACCTATCATGTTGCACAAACCCTTAAAACAACATTTGCACAGTAACTGGCCCTTCATGTTTCTCATGTACAACCAATACTAGAGCCAAGTGACTCGCCTATCTGTAGAATGTGGAAGTGCAAGTCAAGAAAGCATGTACAACTGCAACTGCATGGAACATACATCTAGATGAAGTAGCTGCAAGGTACACACAGCAAAATGGACACATGCACAGTCAAATGCAAAGGAAGGTAGTACAATTGAACACCCTCCATGTCTGCACAAAGAATACTCAAGCTACCACACATGAGAGCAATATGCAATCCATATCAGGGGAACAAGTCCAACACCATACATGCTGACATTGGACCACAATAGGTGAAATAGTACCATATCAAACACAACACACTGCATTGGCACCCCAATTGCATCAACAAACACATATCCATACAATCAACATTAACCCTTGTACTGGGTCACACCAGCACTGCCCAAAAGGACAGATTTTCATAACAACAGCAAATGGATCAGCAATCAGACTGGAACACACACAACGGTAGGCATCCAAAACAAGTTACTCAGGAACTACATGAAGGTAGAAAAGGAATTGCAGAACAAATGTGTACCCAATAAAACAACAACTTGGGTTTATTCAAACAAGAATAATGAGAATCCAAGGCCATTGGCCAGTTCATTTCCGCACAGTACTCTGCGCACACATGACACTTTTTACTTCCAGGGAACCTCCACAGCAAGGGGTATCAAGTGAGCAAGCAGGTATCTCAGGGATCATCCTTTGGGGGGTCAGATTTGGGATGGTTAGGCTTTAGAGGGGTGGACTACTTCTTCAGAGGGGTGGGTTTCTTCTTGGGGGGAGGGGTATGGGTGCTTGCAGGGGGGGGCAGGTGTGACAGGGGAAGACTTTGATGTGGAAGGGATGGGTCAGGATGTGGGTGGGGGCCACTTGGATTTGGGAGGAGGTTTGGAGGGAACAGGGGAAAGGGCGCGGTCAAAAGGGAAACTCTCCTTTGGAACATGGGTATGGTCATCGGAAGGAGTTAGGGATTTGGAGGTTGAGGGAGTGGTTGTCTTGTGGGTCACTGTAGATGTTGTGGGTGTGTGCTATGTGAGGTATGCTTCTGTGTAGGTGGTGTCTGTTGTGTGTGTGAGTTTGGGTGTTTGCGTGTCTTGGGGGCCTGGGAGGTGAAGGTGCTGGGTAATGGAGTGATGGATGTGTGTGTGTGTGTCTGCCAGGGTGGTGCCTGCAGGTATGCTGGTAGTGGTGGATGTCTGTATGTCTGTTGGGGTGGTGGAAGTCTGGATGATGGATGTGGTGGAAGTCTGTCTGTCTGTTGAGGTGGTGTCTGTGGGTATGGTGGATGTCTGTGTGTCTGTTGGGGTGATGTCTGCGGGTATGCTGGAAGTGGTGGATGTGTCACTGGCTGTTGTGGTGGTGCCTTTGGGTATGCTTGCTAATGGTGTGTCGGTCAGTGGGGGTGTCTGCTGAATAGGTGGCTGATGTTGTGTTTGTGGGTTTATGGGAGTATCTGTGTGCTGGTGTGTCTTGTGGTGTTTGTGTTTATGTGTGCTGCTTATGTGTGTTGAGGTGGGTGCATGCAGATGTGTCTGTGTGCTTGGGACGGGTAGGGGAGTGGGGGAATTGGATTAGGAAGAGGGAGGTGTAGAGGGCAGAAGGTGGGGGTGACGGGCTGCCTTATTGAGGAGGTTAGAGCCTGAAAAGATCTCTGTAGGCCAGATATTGCACTTGGCATGCCTTCCAGGAAAGCATTGGTCTGCTAAAGTTGGCTGCCCAACCCCTGGATGGCATTCACATTGGCAGTCTGACCCACAGAGATGGTCATCAGGAAATCAATAATCTTGTCATTCAGGGCACCGGTGCCTGTGGCAAATATCACCCCCACCCTCTTGGCTGAGGGGCATAGCCAACTGGGTGGAGAGCAACAGGGAGGTGACAATAGAACTGGGGGTGGCGGACAAAGATGGTACAGGAGTATGTCCCGATTTGTCCACCACCACTAGGGAGTGGCCTCTGGAAGTTGAATCTGATTATGAGGATGTAGATCCGGTCTCCTCCATGGCTGTCCCCTCACCCTCCGGGACACTGGATCCCTCTGTGTTGGTGGTGTCTTGACCACAGGTACGGTGGCCAGATGCTTCCCCACTTGGTAGAGCCCTGTCTCATTAGCTTACCTGTACTGATGCTGAAAATACAAAGAGAAAAAGGATCACCATTTGTTCCTCACACTTGAGCAATAGGTCTGATTAGCAAACATTACAATGATGTCACGTAAGCCCCAGCAACAAACTCCACCAAAGTGGCCCCTACAAATGCAAATACGTGTACCATATGCATGCATGCCATCTGAAATGTCAGCATTTGCCCACAGGAAAATAAGGATCTCAGACAACTACAATTGCATGGCTGAAGTTGTGCAACCATTAAACAAGTAGCAGACCACATCACCTTCAATGCTTTGCCTCATGGAGCATACCTCAGTTACATTTTGTCGTCAAACAAACAATAGTAGCCCAAAGCCAAGTTCATTCCCACAGACCCCACACAAGGTGATGCAGACATTTATTTGTTACATGCACAATAACACAACAATGTGAAATGATGCTCCCAGAACATTTCATGTTGCTGACAATAGTACAGTAGCCTGGAGAAGGTGACATGGAATTACTCATAGCACACTGGAAACATATCAACAATGCACACTTCATCAAGTGAAATTTGTCCCAGTGGAGTCATGAAGGTAGTACTAATGTTGCTCAGATATGCCACACATTTGGCATGGAAATGTACACTGTAGACATAATGTGCAAATTGACAGGGAGATATGTCCCTAAAATCTACAACACAATGAATCAGCAAGACCCAGGGAAATCAACACTAATGTCTGGCACCCCTTGCAATGGCATACTCTGATTGCATCAGTAGACACCATTAGTCCTTTGTACATTGGAGAGGACCAGAGATATGCAAGTACTTGAAGAAGGACCTCAACATGTTGCCCAATGGGGAAATACACCACTTACTCCTTTTTAGTCCTACAAAACCAGATATCTGTGGATGAATGGTTTTACCCATCCACATGATTCCAACATAACTGCAAGTCACTCCATGATGCATGCCAACAGTTATGTAACAAACCTTCCCCATTACACATGTGCAGTGCATTTTGCTACACGATGCCACATTAATGGCCAGGAAATGCACATTGTGGCTAAAAAATCTAGTTATACATGGCTTGTCCCTCATTGCTACTGCAGATGTACATGTCAAATGACATGCAATGACAGGTGAGGGTATGTGTCAGCCAACAATCAATGGTGACATAATCCTGTCTGTGGCACCACATGAAATGTAGCCCCATTGCAAACGTCCTATTCCACACACAGGTTGGCATGCACATATGTGTGAGGGAATACAGAAATCATCCCACTACCCTGCTCAGGACCTACAATAACTAAGCAAGCCTACTGACATTAGTTAGCCCATGCTACAGGAACATGTACTGTGATGTGACCCACAATGAAATACTACACAGATAGGTGGCTTCTGTAGGGTAAACTCCTTAGGCCTGAATGGACCAATACGTTCAGACTCCGTGAGCTTGACTCACTGAATACAGTCCCTACAGGCCACTTCCACAGTACAGACTTCACCATTATACTTGAGTGACAGTGAAGTGGATGACATGATGGGTACAGAGAATGTATTCCTTGTGCATGTGTTGACATGTGACCTATCAAATTCAGAATCAAGTCAGTTTAGAGGGTGGGTTCTGTGATATGTACCTGTGCCACAGAACACTCATTTCGACCTATGTGTTTTTCCTACAGAGATAGCATCCAACATACAACAGTATTAATTGTATAAATTCTGCTACGTGACCAAGGTACTGACTCACGTATCATGGCCTCCCAGGAATCAACACACTGTCTGCACTGTGAGACTGTGATTAGTGCAATAAGCCTGTCAGGACAAATATGACTTCTGTGAAGGTGACAGCTGATCCGTGGAAGTAAGGGACCTGTCATGAGTCAAAGACACACATTGACAATGAGGCAAACTGCACATATGGACTACTTCTGGGATATACCTAAGTACCCATTCCTAATCTAGTCAAAAGGCTGAGGCATTCAGGGCAAGTTTTGACATTAGATCATCATATTATCCACATGACAGGAACTGCTGGTGTACAGGGAGTGGATACAGTGCCACAGTTGCATAGCCACAGTGACTCTCCCATAGCCTGGATTAGGTCCCATACTGGAAGATACATCTAATAGGCCCTGGTCTCTGCAAGCTGAACATATAGAATCTACATGACACTCACATTTCCATCACATCCATGCATGACAGCACATCATGTGGCCAACAGCAATTGGCATGCAGTTTGTGTGGCAACCTGAAAAGCACAGTGAGTCAGGATGTGGATTCCAGATAACATTTTGTCAATGCCAGATCTGCTTTGAAAGATATGTGGTACTATACACATTGCTTACAAGAGCCTCAAAAGACTCATACAAAATGCATACATGGCTCATGCTGTCATGCACATCCATGTTGTCTAACATTTACAACAATCATGAATAAGGAGATGTCATTGGATGGCAGTAAATTCTCTTTACCTAGTTATATGCAGTCAACAGAAGGAGGATCTAGGACTTCACAATTTTCACAGAACACAGTGTGATTGAACTTAACATATAGTACGAGCCATCAATACATGCACACTTGATTCCACACAGACTGCAACAACAGGCACACAAGAAGTCTTACTGGAACACAGAGGCACATTGTAGCCTGTGAGAAGGGAAAGGATGGTGCCAAAGAGAATCAATTGGGCCTATGAGAATCTTACCTGCTCCTCTGGTGAGCCATAGAGCTGTCTATACAGGGGTAGGACCTCATCAACAAGCCTCTCTAGCTCCTCTGGTGAGAAAGCAGGGACCCAATCACCTGCTGGATGTGGCATGATTGCTCCCAGAGGTGGCACACAGCAGCTTAGGTAGTGGAGGTGTTCCTGGCAGCAGTGTCAGGAGTAAAGTGAGTGAATGTGCACAACATGGTGATCATGTCCACCACATATGCCGTCATCACCTGCCGGCGGACACAGCCATTGAGCCTTCAACTGCCACAGGAACCAACATTAGCCTATGGCTGTGTCCTCCACTGTTGGAACAGCCTACCTCTGTGCCGACTTCCGCCGGTTGTCGCAGGCCGTTCCTAATGTCCAATGGAGTAGGTCAGGCATCTGCCATTTTGGAACCCTGAAATATTGTATTTGGCTTTGTAAACTGCGTTATAACTACAATATATGTGTTGTGGCATTGAAAACATCCTTATTCTGTCTAGTCATGTAGGTCCTGCTACACAACCACCAGTGTAGTGTGTTGCAAGGCACAGATGGCATTTGACAGCAGTGCATGGTCCACCGCCACAGATGGTCATTTTGGAGGATGGAATATACATTCACATTTCGAGGGACAATTGTGTAGCACATCTTTGACTTTCATCCAAATCCATGTTGTGGACACATGTGTTGACAACCTTGGGGGTCACATGTGACTCTTGTGTAGTTGCCAGCTGTGATGTGTACTGGGTGTCAAAAAAGGGAATAAACATGTGATCAATTCAGACCAAGATCACAGGTTAAATCTTAACCAAAAAAAGATGCAAAAATCCAGTCAAGGGTATGACAGCCGAATGAGAATGAGAATCAGAATGAGAATGAGTTTTAATCAACTGTTCAAGGTTAAAGCCTTCTAAGTTACTCAGAAATTGCTGAGCTGATTTGTCATTAGGATTGTCCATGTGAAGATGCAATGGTTATTGCAGCTGTTATGTAAGTTTGAAAAATCTAATAAAAAGATTAATTAAAAAAGGATACATTTCACAATTGTATATATTGGACTTATGCCTACATTTGTGTCCTTTCTCTAATATGTGACGTTCTGAGCAGAGAATGCGTAGAATTATGCAGAAATATTTAGGCTTTTTACTTGTAAATTTGGAAGTGATAAAAGAGAGTGCAATGAAAAAGGGGAATATCTTGTACGAAGTGGGAGCATAAAAGTGGAAATTCAGGAAGGATGAGGGAAGAGACATGTAAATGCAAAAATACACCAACAAAAGATTAAACTCACTGGTGATCCAGTAGTACTACAGCTCAAAAGGTCTTGGAACGCCTTGGGGTAAGTCACTCACCACAGTACTGCAAGTGAATCAGATATAATAACATTATCAGCACAAAGCTAAACACCAAAAAATTATAAAAGAAATGAAAGGAAAAAATGATAAAGTAACATTGCAGATTGCAGACACTCACAGTGCAATATTTAAAATATTGGAAAAAAAATTCATTTAAATGTATAGATTGCAGCTTTCCTACGAACGAACCACATTGTAAAAATCTAATGTTAAAAAAGTTAATTCTTAGAAAATCCAAAATATATAAACTGTTACTGATATTAAATGATCATTCACTGCAGCAAATGTACTGTACCCTAGCTAAGCTGCACAGATTCGTCCTCCACGCAGGTGCTAGATGTGTGCGCTGTGGGGCTTTTGATGCAGTCTTCCTGCACTTGGCACACGTAGAAACACACTTTGTCCCATAGTTATACTTGTTAGCACTGCACTTGTGTCATTTTTCGACGCAAAAGTAGCGCAAACTCACAAACTATAATTGTATTTTGTAAGTTTGCATTGCTTTTGCGTCAAAAAATGACACAAATGAGATGCTAAAAAAGTATAAGTATGGGCCTTTATGCTTATGGCTTGCTCTACGTTGTTATGCTGCATAAGGGGAAGAGAGCAAGGTGTTAGTCTGTTGGTCTGCTTCTACCTGTGATAACTGCCAGATGTATTTTGTCATGTTCCCCAGGTAATGTATGCTTCCCTATTTTTTTTTTCAATTGGTAGTTCAACACACCGTAGACTGCGACCTCTGCCTGGATATGTAGATGTCTATATTTGGTGGATGTGTCTCTAATATATCCCTGTAAATTTACTAGTAGTACATTTATAGTCATATTTTGAGCTGTATGTATATCCGCTCCCTTGTGTCATTTAAATAAACTACCATGTTCTGAAATCACAACTCTTTCCACTAAAATAAATATGCCATTGTTAGAAATTGGGTCTCTAGTTGTCCAAGTAGGCATCATAATCCTAGTCAGAGTAAGTCTGATACACACCATAAATTGACCTGTGCTCACCCTTTGGTAGCTTGTCACAGAGCAGTCAGGCTTCAATGGCAATGTGTAAAGTATTTGTGCAGCTCTTAAATAACAGTAACACAGTGAAAACACCACAAAAAGACTCCACACTATTTTAGAAAAAATATTTTTTGAGTAAAGCAAGACCATAATGACAAAAATCTAATAAGTAGAACTTGTGTTAGGAATTTTTAAAGAATAAGTTGCAATATGGTGCTTAGAAATCAATAGCATTTAAAAAGGTTACTTGAAATCGTGCTGGACCAGGGTGAATCCAAAGTTCAGGCTGACCACAAGGGAGGGCAGTCTGGCTACAGAACCCACATAAGGACCGCTGAAAGAGTACATTGGATAGAGGGTTGCAATGAGAAGGCAATATGCCAGAGCTACTGGTGATGTGTCGATCCTGCGACATGCAGTCAGCTGTGTGAAGACCTTGTACTTAGCAGCAGCAGTGATGCGTCAGCATCGAGGAGGGATGCAGCAGTTATGATCTGCGCAGTGGAGGCTTGGTTTGATTTTTGTAAACAAACAACTGCAAAATCCACTTTCAAGGCCCAGAGCTGGATTGCCACCTCTTGGCAGGGCAAGACACACGGGCAGAGTCCAGTAGCTGAAGCAGGGTTGAAGGAAGTCTTTGATTGTCCTGAGTCTTCAAAACAGGAGGCAAGCCCTTGGAGTCACTCAAGTTCTTTGAGAATGTAGAGATGTAGGTCCAGGTCCCTCTCACTCCCAGGCAAGAGGCATCAGGTCAGCACAGCAAAGCAGTTCATCAGAGTGGCATTCCTTCCTGGCACCACAGCAGTCCTTATACTTATTAACTGAAACAAGGTAATCCCAATGTTAATTTATAGCCCTAATAATAGCACTGAGGAAGCCACCAGAGCAGTATGAGATGAGTCTTATTGACACTTGTCTCCCATCAACAACAATGTTCACATTTTAGACAAAATATTACGACTAGACTTCAACCACTACTGACAGGCCTGCCCTTGCCAGACCAATCAGGCTTCATCCCCATCCACTCCACAGCGCAAAACCTGTGTGCACTCTTTGCAATTCTGCATTACGTAGACCCTTCGGTCCAGGCTGTGGCGTCCCTATTGGATGCCACTAAGGCATTTGATTTCATACAATGGTTATATATGTTTACGGTATTACACCGTATGGGGATGCCGCATGCTTTCCTGCAATGGATCTGTCTCTTATACACCAAGCCAACAGCAAGGATTCGCATTAATTGCCACATATCAGACATGCTACCTATATTTTAGGGCATGAGATGGGGGTGCCCCTTCTCATCAATTTTATTTGCACTGGCATTGGAAGCCTTTGTATGTGTGGTGAGGCAGAAACACATGGTGGCTGCGCTTGCGTTCGGTCAGAGACCGCTGGTCCTGTTGCTATATGCAGATGACATGGTCTTATACACCCAGACCCCAGCCACTAGCACCAATACTGCAAGAATATGTCTTCTACGAGTGGTATTCGGGCCTGAGCATCAACTGGTTAAAATCAACCATTCTTGCCTTGGGGTTTAGTTGGAGTGGTGCACAGACCTGGTTAAATACCAGGGTATTTGGGTACACAGGGACCCTGAGTTGGTCATTAGATATAACTATGGCAGGGCAATCTCTAAGTTTGAAGATCCGGTGACCAGGTGGTCCAGATTGCCCTTATCTTTGGCTGACAGAGTGGCAGTCATGAAGATGGTAGTGTTGCCCCGGTTCCTATATCTGTCCACCAACACACCCATTATCCTGGCACAGGCTTTCTTCAACACCCTTAGGTCCCGCATGATAACACTGGCCTGGGTCGGCATACAGCCCAAAACCAGCTGGATGATGCTCACACTTCCCTATGACCAGGGCAGATTTAGCACTCCAGACATACAACTATATTATTTATGCACACAAGCCCGGTTTGCACACTACTGGTTCTACCCCTCCAAAATATACTGTGCACATAGCAACAGAGAGCTATGCAGTAAACATGCTGTACCCACAGTTCCGGGATGAGCCACAGGCTTTGGGTGCCCTGCAGTCCTTGATCACCAGAGACACATTATGCAAGCTTATCACTAAGCTTTACATTGCATCACATAAAAACAAACATGCCTTGAATGCCACTTTGGAAAAGTAGAACTCCTTTCTCACAGAATCACTGAGCCAGGAAGACCGGGAATATTGCTGAAGGCTGACAAGCATGCTCACATAATAACTGTAACTTAATGTGCTTCTATCTGTCAATTTTGGAAGCGTGTGGTGCATGAGGCATCAGACATAGTAAAGGAACAGGTAGAATGCACCCCTTGTATGCCTACTTGGACTTCTAAAGTCCCTACAACAGGCCAATCGTAAACTAGGAGTGGTAGCTCAGTTACTGGTGAAGCGAAGGATGGTGATCTACTGGGGTAAGAAGGCATCACCTAAGTTTCCCAATGGATGTGGGACAGGGCGAACTGCAGAGACCAACTAGAATTCTACGCTGAAAAGCTCCCCAGGGCCTCAAGGCCAAAAGACATTTGAAGCCTGTTCACCGTATAGCTGTTGTCCAGGCCAGCCGAGCCTCAAGGCTCATTAGCATTCTCTAGTAAGGAACTAATGTTATGATTGTCAGTTGCTTGGTGCATTGTATGTGACATGGTACAATGTTCACGATGTGTAATACTACTATTGGTACATGATACAATACAATACAATGCACTTCTATAGTGCACAGCAACCAAAAAGGTGTCCCGGCGCTTGCAGTGAAAACTGCCCCAATGTGAGGTCCAGTAAAAAGAATGATCATTAGAAAGAATCAAAAAGAAATGTTTTTAGATCCTTCCTGAAGATGAGTTCAGACCGGGGGCTTCTGATGGTAAAAGGCAGAGTGTTCCACAATCTGGCTGCCAAGTAAGAAAAAGAATGACCACCACTTCTGGACTTCTGTATCTTAGGAATTATATATAATTTGTGGTGATTGGATTGCAAAACGCGTACTTGCACCGAGACTTTAAGCAGGTTCCTGAAGTAAATGGGACCTTTTTGATTGAAATTTTGAAATGCAAAAATAAGAGCCTTGAATTGTATTCTACTTTTAATAGGCAGTCAGTGGAGTTTCCGCAAATGATTGAAAATAGAGATCAAGGGTGAATCCTAAAAATTAGACAGGCTCCCCGTTTTGAATTATTTATAGGCATTGAATCATAAACTTTGGAGGCCTAAATACAGACTTTTACAATAGTCTAATTTCGAAGTAATCAGGGCATGCGCAATGGTTTTTGATCATCCACAGGAATGAGGTTTAGCATACGCCTAAGTGATCTCATGGTCTGGAAGCAAGAACAAGACAAAGCTTTAATCTGTGGTTAAAAAGTGAATTCTGAGTCAAATTTGACACCCAGGTTCCTGACTACTGGGAAAGGGTAGGTAGGAGGCCCCATCTCAGGAGGCCCCCTGAGACCAGAGTCTGGAATGGATTTGGCCCCCCAAAAAAGTATCTGTCTTCTCTGAGTTCAGTTTTAAAAACTGGAATTCATCCAATCTATGACCAATTTAAGACAGCCCTTGAAAGAGCCCAAAGTAAGAAGGCCAAAAAGTGTTGCGTGTCATTTGCATATGACACTGGTTTCATGCCCAGTGGTTATACCAGCTTGGCCAGGGTTGCAACATAAATATTAAAAAGAGTAGGGCTAAGGGCCAACCCCTGGGGAACCCATGGGGCTGAGCTCCTGAGGTGAAAGGAGTGAGATAGACAGCCTGAGTTTGATAGGCCAAGAAGGACTTAAGCTATAACAGTGCTTGACCCCTGATTTCAGACCTTTCCAGTCTTTGAAGCAGGGCCGTATGTGACACTGTGTCAAATGCCATAGAAAGATCTAAAAGTACCAACATAACCTGGGAGTTACCATCTCTGTTAACTTTGATGAATTCAGACACTTCAAGTAGAGCGTTTCAGTGCTGTAGCCTGGACGAAAGCCTGATTGGGAATCATAAAGTGTATGATTAGTCTCCAAAAATGCTGGAATGTGCCTATTTAAATGTTTTCCCACCAGCTTCACCATAGTAGGAAGGAGTGAAATAAGTCTGAAATTACTCAGGATCTTGGGATCAGCTGTGTTTTTATTTTTAGTAAAGGAAGTAAAAGAGCCTTCTTCCAAGCCCAAGGCACAGTCACCTGTTCAAGGGAATCATTCAAAAGAGCGTTCCTGATAGGGTTAACCACTGGGGTCTCTAATTTGAGCATGGTCGGGGGACAAGGATCAAGAGCGGAGCCTGACTTACAGTTGGTAAGTTCCCAAGCTGATTTATCAAGGGATATAGAAGCAAAGGGAGACAGCAAAGGACCCAATACCGGTGTGAATGGTGTGGAGGTAGTACGCATAGAGGAAAAAGAGAAATGAGTAAATGAATCCTAAATAGCTTGGGTTTTATCATAAAAGAAATTTGAGAGATCCTTGCACAACTTAGCGGAAGGAGTAAGAATATGTTTGCTTGCATGAGGGGTCAAGAAATTATTAACCACTTTGAATAGTTCTATCTGCCTTGGAAATAGAGTGGGAAATAAACAATTTGCTGGTCATACGAATAGTTCTATGAAATTCCTTTCGGGGAGACTGGTACAACCTTATCACATCTTTGTCATAATTGGCTATCCAGGGCCTTTCCAACTTTTTCCAGCTATATTTCTGTGATTTTAACGCTTCTGACAAACAGGGGGCCTGCCGGGCCAAGTATGCTTAGAACTATAGCATTTTTTGGGGGCAATAATATTGATCACCTCTTTCACCCACTTCTCAACAAAACCACATCTTGATCAAGAGAAATGGTCAAATTTATTGTGGTGGACTGGAGAGCTTTGATCAGACGCAAGTCATTAACTTTATGCCAAGGTCTGGACAGAGTTTGAGACATAACCAGTGCAACAGGTGGGGTGGAAAAATACACCTCAAAAAAGGGAATAAACATGTGATCAATTCAGACCAAGTCGACCACAGGTTAAATCTTAACCAAAAAAAGATGCAAAAATGCAGTCAAGGGTATGACAGCTGAATGAGAATGAGTTTTAACCAACTCTTCAAGGTTAAAGCCTTCTTAGTTACTCAGAAATTGCTGAGCTGATTTGTTATTAGGATTCTCCATGTGAAGATGCCATGGTTATTGCAGCTGTTATGTAAGTTTGAAAATTCTAATAAAAAGATTAATTAAAAAAGGATACATTTCACAATTGTATAGTTGGACTTATGCCTACATTTGTGTCCTTTCTCTAATGTGTGACGTTCTGAGCAGAGAATGCGTAGAATTATGCAGAAATATTTAGGCTTTTTACTTGTAAATTTGGAAGTGATAAAAGAGAGTGCCATGAAAATGGGGAATATCTTGTACGAAGTGGGAGAATAAAAGTGGAAATTTAGGAAGGATGAAGGAAGAGACATGTAAATACAAAAACACACCAACAAAAGATTACACTCACTTATGATCCAGTAGTACTACAGCTCAAAAGGTCTCTGAACGCCTTGGGGTAAGTCACTCACCACAGTACTGCAAGTGAATCAGATAAAATATCATTATCAGCACAAAGCTAAACACCAAAAAATTATAAAAGAAATGAAAGTAAAAAATGATAAAGTAACATTGCAGATTGCAGACACTCACAGTGCAATATTTAAAATATTGGAAAAAATGTTCATTTAAATGTATAGATTGCAGCTTCCCTACGAACGAACCACATTGTAAAAATCTAATGTTAAAAAAGTTAATTCTTAGAAAATCCAAAATATATAAACTGTTACTGATATTAAATGATCATTCACTGCAGCAAATGTACTGTACCCTTGCTAAGCTGCACAGATTCGTCCTCCACGCAGGTGCTAGATGTGTGCGCTGTGGGGCTTTTGATGCAGTCTTCCTGCACTTGGCACACGTAAAAACACACTTTGGCCCATAGTTATACTTGTTTAGCACTGCACTTGTGTCATTTTTCGATACAAAAGTAGCGCAAAATCACAAACTATAATTGTATTTTGTAAGTTTGCATTGCTTTTGCGTCAAAAAATGACACAAATGAGATGCTAAAAAAGTATAAGTATGGGCCTTTATGCTTATGGCTTGCTCTACGTTGTCATGCTGCATAAGGGGAAGAGAGCAAGGTGTTAGTCTGTTGGTCTGCTTCTACCTGTGATAACTGCCAGATGTATTTTATCATGTTCCCCAGGTAATGTATGCTTCCCTATTTTTTTTTTCAATTGGTAGTTCAACATACCGTAGACTGCGACCTCTGCCTGGATATGTAGATGTCTATATTTGGTGGATGTGTCTCTAATATATCCCTGTAAATTTACTAGTAGTACATTTATAGTCATATTTTGAGCTGTATGTATATCCGCTCCCTTGTGTCATTTAAATAAACTACCACGTTCTGAAATCACAAATCTTTCCACTAAAATAAATATGCCATTGTTAGAAATTGGGTCTCTAGTTGTCCAAATAGGCATCATAATCCTAGTCAGAGTAAGTCTGATACACACCCTAAATTGACCTGTGCTCACCCTTTGGTAGCTTGTCACAGAGCAGTCAGGCTTCAATGGCAATGTGTAAAGTATTTGTACAGCGCTTAAATAACAGTAACACAGTGAAAACACCACAAAAAGACTCCACACCATTTTAGAAAAATAAAGAATATTTTTTGAGTAAAGCAAGACCATAATGACAAAAATCTAATAAGTAGAACTTGTGTTAGGAATTTTTAAAGAATAAGTTGCAATATGGTGCTTAGAAATCAATAGCATTTAAAAAGGTTATTTGAAATCGTGCTGGACCAGGGTGAATCCAAAGTTAAGGCTGACAACAAGGGAGGGCAGGCTGGCTACAGAACCCACATAAGGACCGCTGAAAGAGTACATTGGATAGAGGGTTGTAATGAGAAGGCAATATGCCAGAGCTACTGGTGATGTGTCGATCCTGCGACATGCAGTCATCTAAGTGAAGTGCTTGTACTTAGCAGCAGCGGTGATACGTCAGCATCGAGGAGGGATGCAGCAATTATGATCTGCGCAGTGGAGGCTTGGTTTGATTTTTGTAAACAAACAACTGCAAAATCCACTTTCAAGGCCCAGAGCTGGATTGCCACCTCTTGGCAGGGCAAGACACACGGGCAGAGTCCAGTAGCTGAAGCAGGGTTGAAGGAAGTCTTTGATTGTCCTGAGACTTCAAAACAGGAGGCAAGCCCTTGGAGTCACTCAAGTTCTTTGAGAATGTAGAGATGTAGGTCCAGGTCCCTCTCACTCCCAGGCAAGAGGCATCAGGTCAACACAGCAAAGCAGTTCATCAGAGTGGCATTCCCTCCTGGCACCACAGCAGTCCTTATACTTATTAACTGAAACAAGGTAATCCCAATGTTAATTTATAGAACAGATGGGCCTTGGAGTAGTGAAAAATGAATTTAGGAGTATGACACTACCAGAGCATGTAAAACTTAAAAGTACATGTCCTACATTTCAAATGTACTGCATCCTGCCATCAGGGTTGTTTAGAGACTACCTTAGGGGTCATTCAATTGTAATAAAAGTGATGGTTTAGGCCTGGCAAGTAGGTGAACTTGCCAGGTCAATATGGGAGTTTAAAACTGTAGACCTAGGCTCTTCAGTGGCAGGCCTTAGACATGTTTAGAGGGCTACTGTAGTGGGTAGCACAATCAGTGCTGCAGGCCCACTAGTAGCATTTAATTTACAGGCCCCAAGCACATGTAGTGCAATGTTTGCTAGGGACTTACAAGTAAATTAAATATGCCAGTTATGTTTAGATTTGGAGCACATGCACGTTAGCACTGGTTAGCAGTGGTAAAGTACTTAGAATCCTAAAACTATCAAAAATAAAGCCAGCAAAACAGGAGGTCATTAGGCATAAAGTCAGAGGAAACCATGCCAAGGATACCAGGTCTAATATGTGTGCCCCCTCCAGGTGAATATGGGGAGAGCTACCCAACCGCTTGAGAGTTCTCTTCACCAAAGAGGAAGAGCCTGGAAAGACCATCAGCATTGATGCGGTCTGTGCCAGGACGGTATTCCACCATAAAGCCCATTCCCTGCAAGGAGATGGACCACCTCAACAGTTTGGGGTTCTCACCCTTCATCCACATTAACCATTGAACCCAGAAGTGAGTGCCAAAAAGGTATGGCCTTAGCTTCTTCAGTGCCCAGACCAGAGTAAAGGCTTTCTTTTCAATAGTGCTCCCCCTCTGTTCCCTTGGAAGTGGTCTCCTACTGGTGAAGGCTACAGGCTGATTCAATATCTTTTCATTTAGCTGTGAGAGTACGGCCCCTATGCCATGCTTTGAGGCGTCTGTCTGCACAACAAACTCTTAAGATAATTTGGGGGTCTTTGAGCATGGGTTCCATGCACATTGTTTCCTTCAGGGTGTCAAAAGCTTTCTGGCACACCTCTTTCCAGATCACCTGACATGGATGATTCTTGGAAGTCAGTTCTGTCAAGTGGGGGACAATGTTGTCATACCCCTTGATGAATCTTCAGTAGTATCCAGTGAGGCCTAGGAAGGAATTCACTTCTGTCTGGGTCTTGGGCGATTCCCAAGCCAAAATTGTGTCAATATTCAGCTGCAACAGCTGCACCCTGCTGCCCTCTACTTGGTGGCCCAAGAACACCTCAGAACCCTGCCCTATCTGGCACTAACTAGCCTTGATAGCCAGGCCTGCACTCTCAGAACCAGAAGCACTTCCTGGAGGTGGTTCAAGTTGTCCTCTCAAGTAGAGCTGAAGGTCACAATATTGTCTAGGAAGGTGGCACTGAAGTTCTCCAACCCAGCCAGGAGCTGATTGACCAGCCTATGGAAGATGGCAGGGGCATTCTTCAACTCAAAATGCCCTCTGGTATTGAAAATGCTGCTTTCTCTTTAGCCTTCTCGGTCAAGGCAATCTGCCAGCACCCAGACGTTAAGTAAAAAATGCTGAAGAACTTGGCAGTGGCCAGCCAAACTATGAGCTCATCACCTCGGGTGGGGGTGCATCAGTCCTAGTGACTGCATTGAGCCCACAGTAGTCCACACAGAACCTAAGTTCAGATGTGACACCTGAAGGAGCAGCTTTGGGACCCAACACTGCTGAGCTTAACCACAGGCTGCTTGAGGGCTTAATAACTCCTAACCCAGGCATCTTGGAGACCTTCTGATTAATGAAAGCTCTCACCTTATCAGACAACCTGTAAATTTTGTTTTTCACAGCTGTGCTATCCCAGATATCAATATCATGGGTACACCATGTATTGAGTCCTGTGGTAAGGGAGAACAAAGAGGCATACTTCCCAAGCAACTGGCAGTAGTCTCTCTTTTGATCTAGGGTCAGTGTAGGGGAGAGGCGGACACCCTCCACTGACCCATCCTGTTCCTTGAAAGATAGGAAGTCAATGAGAGGTTCACTCTCCTCTTCTACCCCACCATCAGTGACCAGGAGCATAGCAATGTCAGACTTCTCAAAGTGGGGCTTAAGTCGATTCACATGCAGGACACCCGTTCCTAAGATTCTTGAGGTCCACCAAGTAGGTGATATCACTTTTGCGCTCCTTCACCTCATGAACGTCAGACCAACAGTCTTGCAAGGCCCGGGACTCTACTTGCTCCATTACCCACATGTTTTGATGAGGCTGAAACTCAACCAGAGTGTTATTCTGGTCATATCAGCATTTCATGTCCTCCTAGCTAGCTTCCAGGTTCTCCTGTGTGAGTTTCCTGAAGCGGGTTGTCTGGTTGCTAAATGCCAACGTGTAGCTTTCTACATCCTGAGGTGGTTTCTTGGGAGCTTGCTCCCAGCCTTCTTTAACCAAATGGAGAGGTGCTCTCACGGGGTGTCCATAAAGAAGCTCAAAAGGGCCAAAGCCAGCTCCCTTCTGTGGTACCTCTCTGCAGGTGAACAAAAGACATGGCAAGAGGACGTCCCACATATGTCTTACGGGTTCAGGTTGACCCATAATCATGCCTCTAAGGGTGCAATTGACCCTTTCACTCAACCCATTGGTTTGGGGGTGGTAAGGTGTGGTGAACTTGTAGGTTACTCCACACTTCTTCCACATGACATTTGGTTCTATGACACAATATCGAAACCACAAATATCATGACACAGAAATATTTTGTCAAAAATGTAAATCACAAAAATATAGTTTTCCAATGCATATAATGGTAAGTACAAAAATATAAAAACATTTGTTTAACACTAACATAAAAATACATCATTTTAAAATTTTAAAATATATATGTAGTTAAAAGCAGAAACTTTTAAATAATTTAACATTAATATCATGTAAAATAAATATATTTAAGTAATATCTTAAAATATATAAATATATACTTATTTAAACAAACACACAAACATATGTAGGTAAAGGTTAATGCGTATATACACATATATCATGTAAAACTGTAATAATTTTACATGTATAATATTATTTTCAATTTAAAAAAATGTATTATTATAAAAAAAATATATATATACATACATATTTACAAAAGAATAAAAAATAAAAAATATAAAAAATACACTACAAATAAACTAAAAATATTTCCAATTTTATTATACATAAAAATAGATACCAGGTAAAAATACATTTGACTAAAAATATGTTAAAAATTCCATATGTTTATACATATAAATATAAAATAAAATAAACACATATTGGCAAAATATATTTAAACAACATTAACAAAATTATTATAGTATAGCAATAATAAATATACTATTCCCACTCTAATCTATACAACAGAATGCAAAGCATTGAACTCGTGAGGGGTAAAATTATTATTCCCACTCCAATCTGTGCAACAGTAGAGTGCTCGTTGGACATAGGAAATATAAGGTTTACCATTCCCACTCCAGTGTATGCAACAGTAGGGAAAGGGGTGTACTCAGAAGAAGTAAAATTTACTATTCCCACTCCAGTGTGTGCAACAGTAGGGAAAATGTTGGACTCATGAACGGTAAAATGTACTATTCCTGCTCCAATCTGTGCAACAGTACGGTATGCTTTGGATACCAGAGGGGTAAAATTAACTATTCCCACTCCAGTGTGTGCAACAGTAGAGAACACGTTGGACTCAGGAGGGGTAAAATTTACTATTCCCACACCAGTGTGTGCAACAGTTGAGAACATGTAGGACTCAGGAGAGTTTAAACATACCATAGCCCACTCCAGTAAGTGCTACAGTAGGGAAAACGTTGGACTCAGGAAAGGTAAAAGGTACTATTCCCACTCCAGTAAGTGGAACAGTAGGGGAATCTTTAGACTCAGGAGAGGTCAAATGTATTATTACCACTCCACTGTGTAAAACACTAGAGAAACTGTTGGACTCAGGAGAGGTTAAATTTACTGTTCCCATTCCAGTACATGCAATAGTAGGGAAAGTGTTGAACTCAGTAGAAGTGAAATTTACTATTCCCACTCCAGTGTGAGCGACAATTGGGAAAGAGTAGGACTCTGGAGAGGTCAAATTTACTATTCCTACTCCAATGTGTGGAACACTAGGGAAACTGCTGGACTCAGGAGAAGGTAAATTTACTATTCCCTCTCCAGTAAGTGCAGCATTAGGGAAAATGTTGGACTCAGGAGGGATAACATTTACTATTTTCACCTCAGTGTGTGGAACAGTAAAGAAAGGACTGGATTCAGGGTGGGTACAATGTACTATTCCCTCTCCAGTTGATGCAACAGTATGGAAAGCATTAGACCCAGAGGAGCTAAAATGTACTATTCCCACCCCATTCACTGGTAAAGTACAAAGAGAAGTTATAAAAATTAAGGGCCTGCTTATGAGTCTGGCAATCCAAGGACCACCAGACTCACGATGACGGGACAACTGCCGTACATCAGGTGGTCTAACTGCCACCTTACGGTCCTGGTAGCTGGACCACCAGGGGACAACTGTCACCTCAGGGAACATGGCTCCCGATGGGCTGATGGCGGTCAGACTCAAGGTCAGCCACTGCAGTGTTTAAGTCAACGTCGCTCTGCTGATCAAGACTCCTGTTCCTGCCATCCTTTCAATGGTGGGGACCCCGCCATGGAAAAGCTGGCAGAAACACAGTGGTAGGGCCACCCCTGCCCAGCACCTTCAAAATGTGCACTGTCTGCTTTGCACATTCCAAAGATGCTGTAGTGCTACATATTGCCCTGGTTCCCTTAACGAAGCAGAGATCCAAAACGTAGCACTGTTTCCGCCAAGCTGACCGGTGGAACATTGTAATCTGATGTTGCCACTGGTCAGCCTGATGGGAACATCATAATAAGGCAGGGGTGAGACAGCCGTGTTTATGGCCGCCTCATCCCCGTGAGTGTGGCGAAGGGCTAGTCTGAGTGCCAAACTTGTAATAAGCCCCTAAATCTCTTAATTTTAACAAAAATTAAAAAAATTCCATAGCTATTAAACATTTTAATAATTGTTATCAACTAACACAAATATTAATATAATTAAAATACCACACTATTGCCCTAATTATGACTTCGGCGTACGAAAATGCCGTCTGCCGTAGTCCCGCAGTCAAGTTACCGCCAGTGCGGTCCCCTTCCCACTGCCCCTTTTAAGAGTTGTTTCCCGCTGGGCCAACGGGCGGAATCAGAGTTTCTGCCCACTGTCCCAGCAGGAAACAGCACACAACATTGACGCTGGCTCATAAAAGAATAGGCCGCAATGTTGCGGCGCATAGAGAGCACCAGCTCTTCTCATGCTTTTCACTGTCTACAAAGCAGGCAGTGAAAAGCGCAATGGGGCTGGCCATGGGGGCCCCTGCACTGCCCCTACACCCCGTCTCCGCCAGCCTTGACATGGCGGTGCTCCCGCCATGCACTGCTGGCAGAGAAGGGACTCATAATCCCCAGGGCAGCGCTGCTTGCAGCCAGCACCACCAGCCCCTACAGTGGAGGAGAAGTACAGAACGGTCGTAGTGTGGCTGTCAGACCGCTTTGGCGGCGGTCCAACTGCCACTGCACCCTGGCGGGTCGTAGTGAGGCCCTATATTCCCACAAACATAACAGCCAACAATTAAAATGCAAAAAAATAGAAAGTATAACAAAATTAACATATTTAAAAAAAATGGAAAACCTTTTTTTAAATGTATAATTACTTAAATAACTTCCCCCCATTACTGTGAAAGCTAAACAACAGATGCCTAATATATAACTGAACACAATTATCAGTTAAAAAAATAAATAATGTAAATTTAATCAATAAATTACTTATAATTAACTTCCAGTCCTGAAACCCTAACAACACAACACGCACACCTAACATACAATCTAAAAAATATCATAATCACACAGTTTACATAATGAATTATCAATTAAATAATGAATAATAATTTAAATTAATTATTGAATCATTATAATTAATTTACTTCCCATCCGTACCCCTCTAGGCCCCACAGCCCACACCTAAAGTATAATTTAAAAAATAAATTAATTAAAGAATGTATATAATTAATTATCAGTCTAATAATTTCTAATAATCAAAAATCTATTATTAATTAATGACAATTAAACTACTTCCCACCCTACACCCCTATAAAACCCAAAACCCACAGCTACAACTTAATTAAAAGAAAAAAAAATAGAGAATTTACATAATTATCAATTAAATCACTATTGATAATTAAAAATGAATTATTAATTAAGTATAATGTAATTACTTACTATTCTATACCCCTACAAAACCCACAACCCACTACAACAATTAAAATTACAATAAACAATTAAGTTAAATAAAAAAAAAATCTGACAATTGACAAACTTTGTTAAAAAACATTAACCATACCTGTACAAATAATTTAGAACATATACAATTAAATCATATACTAAAACACGTAAAACTAATAAAAAAATGATATTATTGACAATTATATTTTTGCTAATGATATTAACAACACAGAAATATTTACATCTATAGTAACAACATAGATATTTTTGTAAATTATATTAACCCGTTCTGTGCCGAGGATGTAGTGGTTACGTCCTTCGGCACAGTGCTGCTGTGCCGAGGACGTAACCACTACGTCCTCGGCACACAGCCCAGAGGGAGCGCTCTTGCTCCCTCTGTGTGCTTCCCCCCACCCCCACAAAGTCAGGGATGGAAGGGGAAGCCCTTCCACCCCGACCCCCCCATCCCCCCTGTGACGTCAGCGCGCGAGCGTGTGCTGTTTGTCACAGGGCCTCCTCCCATCGTGCTGGAAGCTCAGCTTCCAGCGCGATGATCGGAAGAGAAATGCTTTACATTTCTCTTCCGATCACGGGGAGGAGGCAGAGAGGCTTCAAAGGGAAGGAAAGTTATTTCCTTCCCTTTGAAGTCTCTCTCTGCATTTTGGCAGCTGGATTGTAAAGCAATCCGGCTGTCAAAACGCCCACTAGACACCAGGGATGTCTTTTTAATTTATGAAACAGACAAAAGGGAGCGACCCCTTGGGCAAGGGTCGCTACCAGGGGGGGCATTTTTTTTTAAGGCCTTTTCTACCCCCCCTGGGGGCAGATCGGCCTATTATTAGGCCAATCTGCCCCCAGGTTGGGCAGAAACCTCTAGGCACTAGGGATACATTTTATTTTTTTGTGTTTTTTTTGTTCAGTTTTTGTTTTTTGAGGTGGGGAGCGACCCCTTAGGCAAGGGTCGCTCCCCTAGGGGGAAAATTATATTTAGGCCATTTCTGACCCCCTTGGGGGCAGATTGGCCTATTTTTATGAGGCCAATCTGCCCCCTTGGGGGCAAAAACCACTAGACACCAGGGAGTTTTTTTTGTTTGTTTGTTTTTCAAGTGAGGGGAGCGACCCCTTAGGCAAGGGTCGTTCCCCTGGGGGGCAAATTTATTTTAGGCTATTTCTGCCCCCCATGGGGGCAGATCAGCCTATTTTTATTAGGCCGATCTGCCCCCACGGGGGGCAAAAACCACTAGGCACCAGTGATTTTTGTTGTTGTTGTGTTTTACAGATGGGTAGTGTCCCCTTAGGCAAGGGTCGCTCCCCTGGAGGGGCAAATTGTATTTAGGCCATTTCTGCCCCCCTTGGGGGCAGATCGGCCTATTGGTATTAGGCCGATCTGCCCCCGGGGGGGCAGAAACCTCTAGGCGCCAGGGCAAATAGTTTTTTTGTGTTTTTTTTTTTGTTTGTTTATTTTTTTAGAGATGGGGAGCGACCCATTAGGCAAGGGTCGCTCCCCTGGGGGGCAAATTGTATTTAGACCATTTCTGCCCCCCTTGGGGGCAGATTGGCCGATTGTAGGTCAATCTGCCCCCAAGGGGGGCAGAAACCACTAGGCACCAGGGATCTTTTTTTTGCGCCGTCACGCAAGGGGAGCGACCTTGTAGGCAAGGGTCGCTCCCCGGGGGGGGTGAGGGGGGCAAATTTATTTTAGACCATTTCTGACCCCCCTTGGGGCAGATCGGCCTATTGGTATTAGGCCGATCTGCCCCCAGGGGGGCAGAAACCTCTAGGCACCAGGGCAAATAGTTTTTTTGTGTTTTTTTTTTTTTTTTTTTTTTTTTTTTAGAGATACAGAACGACCCATTAGACAAGGTTCGCTCCCATGGGGGCAAATTGTATTTAGACCATTTCTGCCCCCCTTGGGGGCAGATTGGCCGATTGTAGGTCAATCTGCCCCCAAGGGGGACAGAAACCACTAGGCACCAGGGATCTTTTTTTTGAGCCGTCACGCAAGGGGAGCGACCTTGTAGGCAAGGGTCGCTCCCCGGGGAGGGGGTTGGGGGGCAAATTTATTTTAGGCCATTTCTGACCCCCCTGGGGGCAGATCGGCCTATTGGTATTAGGCCGATCTGCCCCCAGGGGGGCAGAAACCTCTAGGCGCCAGGGCAAATAGTTTTTTTGTGTTTTTTTTTTTTCTTTTTGTTTTTTTAGAGATACGGAGCGACCCATTAGGCAAGGGTCGTTCCCCTGGGGGGCAAATTGTATTTAGACCATTTCTGCCCCCCTTGGGGGCAGATTGGCTGATTGTAGGTCAATCTGCCCCCAAGGGGGCAGAAACCACTAGGCACTGGGGATTTTTTTTGGGGCGCCAATGTCACGCAGCGGGAGCGACCCCGTAGGCAAGGGTTGCTCCCGGGGGGCGGGGGTTGGGGGGTTGGGGGGTGGGGGACAAATTTATTTTAGCCCATTTCTGACCCCCCTGGGGCCGGCTGAGCTAGAGGCCAAAATCCACAGGTAGGCAAGGTTTTCTATGAAAAAATGTGATGTGTCCACGATGTGTTTTGGGCCATTTCCTGTCGCAGGCGCTAGGCCTACCCACACAAGTGAGGTATCATTTTTATCGGGAGACTTGGGGGAACGCTAGGTGGAAGGAAATTTGTGGCTCCTCTCAGATTGCAGAACTTTCTGTCACCGAAATGTGAGGAAAATGTGTTTTTTTAGCCAAATTGTGAGGTTTGCAAAGGATTCTGGGTAACAGAACCTGGTCAGAGCCCCACAATTCACCCCATCTTGGATTCCCCTGGGTTTCTAGTTTTAAAAAATGCGCTGGTTTGCTAGGTTTCCACAGGTGCCGGCTGAGCTAGAGGCCAAAATCCACAGGTAGGCACTGTTTTCGATGAAAACATTTGATGTGTCCACGTTGTGTTTTGGGCCATTTCCTGTCGTGGGCGCTAGGCCTACCCACACAAGTGAGGTATCATTTTTATCGGGGGATTTGGGGGAACGCTAGGTGGAAGGAAATTTGTGGCTCCTCTCAGATTCCAGAACTTTCTGTCACCGAAATGTGAGGAAAATGTGTTTTTTTAGCCAAAATTTGAGGTTTGCAAGGATTCTGGGTAACAGAACCTGGTCAGAGCCCCACAAGTCACCCCATCCTGGATTCCTCTAGGTCTCTAGTTTTAAAAAATGCACAGGTTTGGTAGGTTTCCCCAGGTTCCGGCTGAGCTAGAGGCCAAAATCTACAGGGAGGCACTTTGCAAAAAACAGCTCTGTTTTCTGTCAAAAAATGGGATGTGCCCACTTTGTGTTTTGGGACATTTCCTGTCGCGGGCGCTAGGACTACCCACACAAGTGAGGTATCATTTTTATCGGGAGACTTGGGGGAACGCTAGGTGGAGGGAAATTTGTGGCTCCTCTCAGATTCCAGAACGTTCTGCCACCGAAATGTGAGGAAAATTTGTTTTTTAGCCAAATTTTAAGGTTTGCAAAGGATTCTGGGTAACAGAACCTGGTCAGAGCCCCACAAGTCACCCCATCTTGGATTCCCCTAGGTCTCTAGTTTAAAAAAATGCACAGGTTTGGTAGGTTTCCCTAGGTGCCGTCTGAGCTAGAGGCCAAAATCTACAGGTAGGCACTTTGCAAAAAACAGCTCTGTTTTCTGTGATGTGTCCACGTCGTGTTCTGGGGCATATCCTGTCGCGGGCGCTAGGCCTACCCACACAAGTGAGGTACCATTATTATCGGGAGACTTAGGGGAAGGCTGAGTGGAAGGAAATTTGTGGCTCCTCTCAGATTCCAGAACTTTCTGTCACCGAAATGTGAGGAAAATATGTTTTTTTAGCCAAATTTTGAGGTTTGCAAAGGATGCAGGGTAACAGAACCTGGTTAGAGCCCCACAAGTCACCCCATCTTGGATTCCCCTAGGTCTCTAGTTTTAAAAAATGCACAGGTTTGGTAGGTTTCCCCAGGTGCCGGCTGAGCTAGAAGCCAAAATCTACAGGGAGGCACTTTGCAAAAAACAGCTCTGTTTTCTGTCAAAAAATGGGATGTGCCCACTTTGTGTTTTGGGACATTTCCTGTCTCGGGCGCTAGGACTACCCACACAAGTGAGGTATCATTTTTATCGGGAGACTTGGGGGTACGCTGGGTGGAAGGAAATTTGTGGCTCCTCTCAGATTCCAGAACTTTCTGTCACCGAAATGTGAGGAAAATTAGTTTTTTTAGCCAAATTTTGAGGTTTGCAAAGGATTCTGGGTAACAGAACCTGGTCAGAGCCCCACAAGTCACCCCATCTTGGATTCCCCTAGGTATCTAGTTTTAAAAAATGCACAGGTTTGGTAGGTTTCCCTAGGTGCCGGCTGAGCTAGAGGCCAAAATCTACAGGTAGGCATTTTGCAAAAAACAGCTCTGTTTTCTGTGATGTGTCCACGTTGTGTTTTGGGGCATATCCTGTCACGGGCGTTAGGCCTACCCACACAACTGAGGTACCATTTTTATTGGGAGACTTGGGGGAACGCTGGGTGGAAGGAAATTTGTGGCTCCTCTCTGATTCCAGAACTTTCTGTCACCGAAATGTGAGGAAAATATGTTTTTTTAGCCACATTTTGAGGTCTGCAAAGGATTCTGGGTAACAGAACCTGGTCAGAGCCCCACAAGTCACCCCATATTGGTTTCCCCTAGGTCTCTAATTTTCAAAAATGCACAGGTTTGGTAGGTTTCCCTATGTGCCGGCTGAGCTAGAGGCCAAAATCTACAGGTAGGCACTTTGCAAAATACAGCTCTGTTTTCTTTCAAAAAATGGGATGTGTCCATGTTGTGTTTTGGGGCATCTCCTGTCGCGGCTGCTACGCCTACCCACACAAGTGAGTTATCATTTTTATCGGGAGACTTGGGGGAACATAGAAAAGTAAAACAAGTGTTATTGCCCCTTGTCTTTCTCTTCATTTTTCCCTTCCAAATGTAAGACAGTGTGTAAAAAAGACGTCTATTTGATAAATGCCCAGTAATTCACATGCTAGTATGGGCACCCCGGAATTCAGAGATGTGCAAATAACCACTGTTTCTCAACACCTTATCTTGTGCCCATTTTGGAAATACAAAGGTTTTCTAGATAGCTATTTTTTACTCTTTATATTTCAGCAAATGAAGTGCTATATACCCCGTATAGAATGAAAACCCACTGCAGGGTGCATGTCATTTATTGGCTATGGGTACCTAGGCCCATATTTATACTTTTTTAGCGCCGCATTTGTGTCGTTTTTTGACGCAAAAACGGCGCAAACTTGCAAAATACCATTGTATTTTGTAGGTTTGCGCCGTTCTGCGTCAAAAAGCGGCGCAAATGCGGCGCTAAAAAAAGTATAAATACGGGCCCTAGAGTTCTTGATGAACCTACAAGCCCTATATATCCCCACAACCAGAAGAGTCCAGCAGACGTAACGGTATATTGCTTTCGAAAATCTGACATTGAAGGAAAAAGTTACAGAGTAAAACGTAGAGAAAAATTGATGTTTTTTTCACCTCAATTTCAATAGTTTTCTTTTTCAGTTGTTATTTTCTGTAGGAAACCCTTGTAGGATCTACACAAATTACCCCTTGCTGATTTTAAAATGTTGTCTATTTTTCAGAAATGTTGCGGTTTCTGGGATCCAGCGTTGTTTTCATGCCCATTTCTGTCACTGACTGGAAGGAGGCTGAAAGCAGAAAAAATCGTAAAAATGGGGTATGTTCCAGTAAAATGCCAAAATTGTGTTTAAAAATTGGGTTTTCTGATTCAAGTCTGCCTGTTCCTGAAAGCTGGGAAGCTGGTGATTTTAGCACCGCAAACCCTTTGTTGATGCCCTTTCATGGAAAAAAACACAAGCCTTCTTCTGCAGCCCCTTTTTCCCATTTTTTTGAAAAAAACGAAATTTTCACTGTATTTTGGCTAATTTCTTGGCCTCCTTCTGGGGAACCCACAAAGTCTGGGTACCTCTAGTACGGATGGCATGGTCCAGCAAGGCCAGAATGAATCTGTTGCCCATGGCTGTCTTAGGATCCAGAGGCCCCACAATGTCAATGCCAACATGCTCAAAAGGGGTGCTAACAACAGGAAAAGGTTGTGGGGGCTTGCACTTCCCCCTGATTTTCCACTTGCTTTGCAGGTAGGACAAGACCGACAGAACGCATCTGAGGACTTCCTCATTTGAGGTCAATAAAAGTGGGTGACAAGCCTGTCAAAGGTTTGTCTTGCCCCAAATGACCTATAAATGGCAAATCATGAGCCAGATCCAGAAGAAAGGTCCTGACGTGTTTGGTTACCACCAACACATACGTTGCACCAGACTCAGGAGCCTTAGGTTCACTATACAGGAGAGCATTCTCCCAGTATTTCAGGTGCTTGCCAGAGGTGTCACCAGCTGCCTGGGCATCAGCCTGCCGATGAAGACCCACAAGAGTAGGGTCTTCTGTGCCTTGCAGAACTCTTCCCTGGAGGGACCTCCTTCCTGGTGCCAGTTGGCCAGCTCAGGCAGGTGCCTCAGTTCACCTACATCCTACCCTGTAGGTACCGGGGCGTCCCTCTCAGGGTCAGCCTCCTTCTATTCTGAAGGAGTTTCAGGAGCAGTTTTACTCACCTCTTGCCCTTCCTCTTTTTGGTAGGTACACAGTCCATTCCTCCAGGCTCCAGGTCCGCTTGACCCCTGTTGGGCTCCCATGGACTATGTGGTCAGGCATACCCACTCAGACTACCCTATCATCTATAAGTGTGACCTGGGATCCACCTTCTTGCAAGTGGTGTGCTTCAGGTCATTGCCCAGCAGACAATCCAGGGGCATGGATGGAATCACAGCTACCTTAAGCAGGCCTTAAGCAGGCCGGTGTGGCCCCACCCATTCAAAGGGAGCCAGAGGTACAGGGTAGTGGCTCTCAGGGTTGTCAGCAGCAACAACCTCATGGAATGCATTGGGGACTATCTGCTCTGAAGACACCAAATGAAACCTGACAGTTGTCATGCTGGCTCCTGGGTCTCATAGAACAGAGCCTCCACACTCTGCCCATTTATTGAGACCCGCTGACTGTACTTCCTAGTATCGTCAGAAATGTGGGCTCTCTGTATCATCTCTCTGTCACCCAGGGACACTAGAGTAACCTCTACAATCTCCCCAAACTATATGAGGCAATATCCTCCTCAAGCACTACACTAGTCAACCCCAGTGACTATTCACTGATGCGAGGCTGGGCCCGCTTGGGACACTTGGCATCCCCTTTGTAGTGTCCTTCTTGCTGACACTCATAACACTTCAGAGGAACCTTCCCTGTACACCTACTGTCATGTAATCACTTATTTTTCTTCTAAGAAGGGGGAAGGAAACCCTGACCCACAGAACTAGTTTGGTACCCTTCAGAGAATTTCTTGCTCTTTTTACGCTCCTCTTTCTCCTTCTGGTGAAGACCCAGCTCACCCTTTTGGTGATTCCCCAACATACCTTCTTGTGGACCCTCGTGTTGCCCCAGCAGTCCACCTCCTTAGCAAATTCTCTGGGGTCAGTGAGCCTCTTTCAACAAGGTGTTGGTACAGATCTGTAAAAAAAAACAGGTGCTCGGTTCCAAACAAATTCTAAAACTCCTGCTAATACTTTACCTCTCTCCCCTTCACCCAACCTCCCGGTGCCTTGCAACAGGAATCTATACAACCCACCCAGGTCTGATGAGATAGCTTCTGACTGCCTCTGAACTTTTGTCCGTACTTTTCTGGGGTCAGACCTTCATGGGGGGATACCTTATCCTGTCTCTCCCTTCTAGGTCCAGCAGAGAGTCCCTCCCCTCACTAGGAATGTGCCTCTACAATTATCTCCCCAATCATCCCCAGGGACTTTGTACATCTGTAGAGAAATCTCATAGGCCTTCAACTCTCCATGCCGTCTCCCACCACAAAGTCAGACACCAGACCTTAGATATGTGGATTCTTCTGTCAGAGGGCTCTGAAGATATGCTGCCACCATAGTGGCTGGACTCAGCCCTCCTGCTCTTGATGTCCAGCTCTCTAAGGCTCAACTGCTCAGCCAACATCATTTTTGTTACCTCCATAGCCAATTTTCTCTCCTCCAAGTCTTGATTTTCTCCTCTTAAGCTCTCTCCTTATCCGATTTGACCTTAGCCAGCTCCGATTGAAACTTCCTCTCCTCCCTTCTATCTACCAGTTCCACTGGTGGCAGGCCTCTAATGAAATGCTGCTCCCTGGCTAGGGAGGAACCACTGCTCTTGCAAGGTATCAGCCTCCTGGCTCACATGCAGTCCCAGATTCTCCTCTGAATCCTTGTCCAGCTCCTCGTCATTTTCTATCATTTCATCGTCGTTTGAAGGGGTGTCATGTGCTGCATCCCTAGATTTTATCCAGGCCCTTAGTACCTTTTTTAGCCCCACCTTTGTGGTAAAGCCTTTGGTAGGAACCCCAAACTCCTAGCAAAAACCTTTGAGCTGGGTCACCCCGTATTTTGCAGGTGTAGTTATGGGATCTCCAATGAGAGACTTGCTTTATAGAAAAGGAAAAATGGCAATCAGAGGGAATTGAAAAAATAAAAATGCCAATCAGATAGGATAATAAAAAATTTAAAAAATCCTATGGGAATCAGAGACAATTGATTTGCGTTGATCTAGAGGTGGATGGTAGTGTATACTAAGTTACTGTAAGGTACTGCACAAACCCAATTCTTATCCTCACCGTTGATCACCAATGTTAGAAATTGGGGGCCTCATTTACAAGGCCAATAGCACAGGGTGGAGCAACAAGTGCCTTGCTGTGCCTTCCTGTGCCACCAGGAAAGGGCAGAAATACACTGTATCTTCAAGATATGGTGCATTTTTGTCCTCTCCCCCTGCGCTGGCACACAAATTGCACCATGGTGCAAGGATATCTGCATTGCACGGATGATTGTTTTTGTGCAGGAAGGGACACCTTCCTGCACAGAAACAATCACAAAATGTGTTTTTCCTCTTTCTATGTGTGCTGCAGAATGCAGTACACACAGAAAGAGATAAAAACAGGGAGAAATAAAGATATTTCTCCCTGTTGCATCGTTCTTATGCCACCCCTGAGGTGGCATAGGAATCTGACGCATTCCCAGACTTGTAAATCTGGGAATGCACCAGATTCCTTTGGGTTCAATGGGTGTTGTGTGGGAACGCCCCAAGCAACACCCATGGAACACCTCTTTCATGCAGTGTTCTGCGTGAAAGGGGTCCATATTGACAAGGCCTTGAAAAGCCCCACAACAGACTTTGAGAGGTTTTGTAAATATGGGCTGGCACACAAGGCCACCAGCACATCTAAAATGATGACACTCTGGTGGTGCAGTGTGCCGCTAGGCCTCATAAGTTAGGTTCTGGGTCCCTATTTGGCAGAGGTAGGCACCCTGTCCAAGTAGGGACCACAATCCTAGTCAGAATAAGTCAGATACACACCTAGAATAACCTGTACTCACCCTCTGGCAGCTTGGCACAGAGCAGTCAGGCTTCAGAGGCAGTGTGTAAAGTATTTGTGCAACATTTAAATTGCAGTAGCATAGAGAAAACACCACAAAAATACTCCATACCAGTTTACAAAAATAAGGAATATTTTCTAAGTAAACCACGACCAAAGTGACAAACATCCCATAAGTAGAACTTGAGATATGAATTTTCAAAGAATAAACTGCAATATAGTGCATGGAAGTCACTCGTAGGTTATTTGAGCACACACTGGACTGGTGTAAATCCAATGCTTTTGCTGACCAGGATGGAGGGCAGGCTGGCTACAAGACTCACTCAGGGCCCGCTGAAAAAGGACCTTGGATGGAGGGTTGCATCAAAATCAAGGTGGCAATGCGAAGGTGATGCATTGGTTCCAATCTGAATGTGTCATCCACGAGCCGTGCAATCATCAATGTGATTTCCTTGAACTGCGGTGTTGAACACTTTGCGATGAAGGCGATGTATAGTCATCAAGTTGTGCAGCGTGTAATGTGAAGATGACACACTGGTGGTGATCTGTCGATCCTGAGCCACGCAGTCAGCTATGCGAAGTCCTTGTCCTCATTGGCAACGGTGATGCATCAGCATCAAGGAGGGATACAGAAGTTCCGATCAGCACAACTGCAGCAATGGGTTGATTTCTATAGATAAACAGTTGCAAATCCCACATTCAAGGCCCAGGACTGGATTGGCACCTTTTGGTAGCGCAGGACTCACAGTTGGCAGAGTCAAGAAGCTGAAGCAGGGTTGAAGGAAGTCTTTGATTCTCTTGAGACTTCAAAACAGGGAGCAAGCCAGCAAACCCTTGGAGTCACTTAGGTAGTTGGGGGATTTAGAGAGGCAGGTCCAGCCCATCTCACTCCCAGGCAAAAGGCAGCAGGCCAACACAGCAAAACAGTTCAGCAGAGGGACAGTCATTCCTTTCAGCACATCAGTCCTTCTTCCTGGCAGAATGCCCTCAGATCCAGAAGTGTGCTGAGAGGGGGGGGTGGGGGGGACAGGGGTCCAGTACTTATACCCAGTTGTGCCGTTGAAGTAGGGGAGACTTTAAAGAGGCCTTTGAAGTATACAAAGTCTCTGCCCTTCCTGCCCTGGCTCCAGACTGACTATAGGGGATATGCAGTCTTTTGTGTGGGGACAAGCACAGTCCTATTCAAGTGCAAGTGGCAGCTCCTCCCTCCCAATCTAGCTCAGGAAGGCCTATCAGCTTGGTGATTGGTCATCAGCATGCGGTTGTCACACTCCAGCTCCTTTTGTGTGTGACTGTCTAGAGGAAATGCATAAAGCCCAACAGTCACCTACCACAAACATGTATTCAGAGACAGGTGGAGGTACAGTATGGTTAAAGTAAAAATAAAAAAAATAAAAAATCTAAAAGTGGCTATTTCAGACTTCCAATTTAGAATCCGACTTCACCATAAGCTGTGATGTTAAATTGTGAGTCCAGAGGCCCAAACTCCAAATTACTATGTTTTCGCACTTTGTCATTACACCTATGAACTGTAAGAAGGAAATTCCAAGGTTCCCTATGGGAGAGATAGGCCTTGCAATAATGAAAAACAAATTTAAGAGTATTTCACTAAAACGGCATAAAAAAACTAAAAGTGCATGTTCTACTTTTTAAATGCACTACACCCTACCCTCAGGACCATTTAGGACTTACCTTAGTGGGTGACCCACATGTAATAAAAATGCTAGTTTTTAGGCCTGGCAAGTAGGAGAAATTGTCAAGTTGAAATGCAGGTTCAAAAATGCACGCACATGCTCTGCAGTGGCAGGCCTGAGGAATGTTTAAAGGGCTACTGTAGTGGGCAGCAAAATCAGTGATGCAGGCCCGCTAGCAAGATTTAATTTACAGGTCCTGGGCACATATCATGCACCTTACTAGAGACTTACAAGTAAATTAAATATGGCAGTTGTGGATAAGTCAAGTTGCCATGCTTAGAGTACAGAGCACCTACACTTTGGCCCTCGTTAGCAGTGGTAAAATTGCCAGAAACCTAAAGCCAGCAAAAATAAAGTCAGCAAAACAGGAAGTCAGAAGGCAAAATGTAAGGAGAAAAAGTGCCAAAGATGGCGAGTATAACACCAATTTATAATTATATTTTGATATGGAACCATGGTTTTTGATGATTAGTAAAGACCTTGATATGCCCCAACGAATACCTTCCTCTCCCAATTAGCAGATATTTTCATCTACAAATTAAAAACACCTGCAGCATTTCATGCCCTTCGCACATGAAAAATGTTGTGGAACACTGTTGGGCGCCTTATATCTAATTGAGCAGGTGATCTGTACAGAAAGAGATATTGATATCACATCATCTAACCTAAGGAAAAGCAATTAGCACTTTTGTTGTTCACAACATGAGCACATCTCACAAGTACCCGTAGAAGATTTGAATGGCTAACATTGAATACATACAGACAATGTAATTAATTTTCTAAATAGCAACCTGCAATCCCACATACTTGCTTCAAAACCACCAAAGGATTCAGTACAATAACGAATTTCAGCAGGATTAAACAGTGATTCTTGTCTACGATAATTTATTTTGTCTGTGCTACAAAACACACAAAAAAATGTTGATACATAGAGGGGGCGATAAGAGGGTCATTTGAAAGAAAAGACATATGTTCAATGTAGTGACCCAGTACAAACAACTTTGAGCCTGGGAGAAGCACAATAATTTTTCAAGCGCTTGGTTTCAGAAACGGGACTTTAGAATGTTAATAAAACGACAGGAACAATTTCTGCAAATAGGAAATAGTCCATAGAAGAAAGCAATAGATATAAATATCAAAGCATGCATCTAGGAAAGTGAGAGGGTGAAAAATGAAGATGGCAATGGGAATACATTAGACAAAAATCTTAATATAAAACCTATTGAACTATTTTATTCTTTAAGTTCACAGACTAAAGACATTAGGGATGTTATGAGTGCTGCAGCAGAATAACAAAACGAGGATTTGTTTTCAATTAAAAAAAAAGTTATAAACTATCCAAAACGTTTCTGGATTTTTTTTTAAATACAAATTTAACAGTACACACAATAAACCAGGAAATTAATGGTGCCCCTGTAGCAAATTGTGCAGTAAATACGGCAAACCATGCCTCCAGTGTTGGATTTAAGTTGCATGTTGCTGTAAGAAAAGTGAACGAAGGTATTTTTCCTTACGTTAGTAACTTCAAGGTGCATAAAAGAGAATATGAATACAGTGTTCAATACTTACCAATTATTATGTTGTTACATATGGGTTCCATAGGACACAATAAGAATAAATACTGGTTCACTGCTTTAACGTCAGAGCAGTGAAACTATACGTTTTGTTTTTCACTGCTCTGATGGAAGGAAGCTAAGGAACACTTTGGCCCTCATTACGGTGGATGGCGGTCTTCAAACTGCCAGCCCCGTGGTGCTGTGGTGGACCGACCTTCACATAAGACCATGGCAGTCCCCAGGGTCCCGGCGGCTTGGCAGTGGCGGAGCTTGTAATCCGCCAGGGCAGCGCTGCCCTGCGGATTACATCCTCGTTCTCCACCAGCCTTTTGGGTAGTGGAGAACAGGTGCAGGGGGCACAGGGGGTCCCTGCACTGCCCATGGACTTGGCATGGGCAGTGCAGGGGTCTCCCTTCCCAGCACTGTCGCAATGTTCACTGTCTGCTGTGCAGATAGTTAACATTGCGGGGTTGCTGGTGCACCCTGCATGCCACAGCATTGCCGCCTGCTCGATTACGAGCCGGAGACAATGCTCCTGCATGTTTCCCGCTAGGCCGGTGGGTGGAAACCAAAATTTCCACCCACTGGCCTAGTCCACCACCGGCCTAGCGGAAAACACCTAATTGCTCCAGCGGGGTGGTTGCCACTACGGTGGCGGCCACCCTGTCGGGAGTTTGACGGACAGGCTTTCTCTTCTGTTAAACTCATAATGATGGCCTTTGTTCTGAAGTCTGTGCTGGGAGTAATGGCACCCATCTCCCCCAGCCCTCTAGAAATCTACAGGAAAAGAGAAATGTGAGTGGCACACTTGCACCACCAATCACCATCTCACCAGTGGTCTCTGCAGAGAAACGCAAGACAAGGGTGGTGAGCAGCTGTTATAAAATCACTAAAAGTGCCATCCCATTTTTTCACTCTAAGAACCTGATTTATACGTTTTGGTGCAAAACCTCACTAACGCAGTTTAGTTTAGCACAGGCTTGCACCATTTCTGAGCACCAGCCGGGCACCATAATTATGGAATGGGGCAAGCTGGTGCAAAAGGTGTAGGTTAGCGTAAAAAAAATTGCGTTAGCCGGGTGGGGCTGGTGGTATCGAAAAAGGGGGTTTTGCACCAAAAAATTAGGTTAGGGAGGTTAGAGTAAAAGAAAATGACTCTAACCAGCCTAGCGTCATTTTCTGATGCAAAACCATCCATACCACATGACTCGTGTCTTTGAAAAGACAGGAGTCATGCCCACCACCCCAATGGCCAGCTCAGGGGACCAGGGTCCCCTGGGCATGGCCATTGCACCCAGTGCCATGTAGGGGGACCGACTTCAGGGCCCCCAATGGCACTTAAAAAAAAAAAAGACATACCTATGGTGTGGGAGGGGTCTGGGGAGGGCACCTCTGGTGTTCCACCATGGAAATAGGCCCACAGGTCCCATAATATCTGCCCTGACCCAGGCGTTAAATAATGGTGCAAAGCAAGCTTTGCACCATTATTTGACCCTTCCTACTCTCCATGTGTGATTTTAGCACGGGGGATAAATATGGCGCTAAGGCAATAGAGTAATTTTTAGCACTGGAACGCCTAAGTTGCATCTCATTGACGCAAAGTAGGTTTCCACTCCCAAAAAATGACTTTGACTCCATAAATTTGGCGCTAGATGGGTCTAGCGCCAAAGTATAGATATGGAGTTCATTTTGCACCAAATTTGCGTAAAAACAAATGACGCAAACTCAGCGCAAAGCAAGAATAAATATGCCCCTTAGTGTGTGAGTTAGAGTATAGTTTCCGCTTGCCAGTTGATGAGAATGAAAATGGGAAGGTGTGGGAGTGAAACAGAACACTAGATTTTTCATTATCTTGATGGGAGGGTGGCAGGTATTGTTAAGGGCAGTGAGGGTTAGTATTAGGCACATTTGTATATGTGTGGGGGCAAATGCTGATGGTAAGACATAATGTATTGTAATATTTGGTGTATGTTTGTGATAGCAGGAGTATAGATGTGAGACGTGGAACAGAGCGAACGAGAGGCAGTGCAAGTGAGCAGTGTTTGCTTGTTTGAGTGGTGAGGAGCCAGCCAAGCCCGTTGAGCCTGCACAATATCCAGGGACAGGTCGGACTCCAGAATGATGAAAGAGATAAGAAGATTTCTCCTGGTGTGCCTGGCGTGTCCCAGCTCCTTGATGGAGAGGATTTGTAGCAAATCACAGGCATTAGCCCTTGCAGCTAAAAGCAGAGCTCCTGGGCAGGGACATGTCTAGCTTGCGCTTCCATGGACCTCCCCTGCTTGCACCCGAAAGTGGCAGCCTCGAGGTCATGAAGACCAGAACCCCTTCACCCAGCCATTTGCACCAGCTTTGATCACAGCAGCTTGGAATCTCCATAGAAGGAGCTGGGGATTTCAAGAGAGCAGGACCTCTAGTAGTCTTCTGACTTTTTTTAATATTACAGAGATACATCATTAATGATGCTCTGTAGGCCTTCTTATAAATGTATTTGATAAGGAGGCCTATAGAGAATCCTTAACAATGTATCACCGTAATATCAAAAAAGCTCAGAAGTCTTATATTTTAACCAAGTCAAACAAGCAGGTAACTCCTCCAAAGATGTATTCAAAGTACCTAATGCTTTTAAAAACCCTTGTGCTTGCTCCCAGGATAAACATGTGTCACAAGCACTATGTGATTCTCTTGCTAATTACTTCGAAGATAAAATCAACATGATTTATCAAAATTTGCTGAGTGCAGTTGATCCGGTGCGCAAGGAGTTTAATTTCAATCTATCTCGTTTCAACTGTATCTCTAAATTAGGCAAGTTCAGTGTCTTTATGCCTGAGCTAATTAAGAAAGCACTTGCATTAGCCAAATCAGGATCTCTTCTAGATATCTTTCCCCCCAGGATTGATGTGACCCTATTTAATCAGCTGGTCCTTGCTGTATGCACTTTTTTCAATCTATCTGTCAACACTGGGACAATTTCCTCAGCTTGGAAAGTGGCTAGGGTCATACAGTTCCAAAAGGAGGTAAAAATGGCACCCATTATTCTTAACAACTATCGACCTATTTCACTGCTTCCTCTATTGGGCAAGCTGTTGGAAGGACAAATAAATAAACAGTTTATGGATTACCTAGAGGTCAATAATGGTCTGGAGCTGTCAAAAGCTAGGTTCAGACCTTTCCATTACACTTGGACCACCTTAGTAGCTGTCACTGATAATATAAAGGCCCATATTTATACTTTTTGATGCAAAACTGCGCTAACGCAGTTTTGCGTCAAAAAAATTTGCGGCGGCTAACTCCATTCTGAAGCGCCATGCGGGCGCCGTATTTATTGAATGACGTTAGCCGGCGTTAGCCGCCGGCGCCGTCTGGTGTGCGTTAAAAAAAAACACGTACACCAGGCAGCGCCGGCGTAGGGGGATATGGGGCTTGGGCGTCAAGAAATGGGGCAAGTCAGGTTGAGGCAATTTTTTCACCTCAACCCGATTTGCGCCATTTTTTTCCACTCCCAATCCCCATAGAAATGACTCCTGTCTTAGCAAAGACAGGAGTCATGCCCCCTTGCCCAATGGCCATGCCCAGGGGACTTCTGTCCCCTGGGCATGGTCATTGGGCATAGTGGCATGTAGGGGGGCACAAATCAGGCCCCCCTATGCCACAATTTTTTTTAAAAAAAATTACTTACCTGAACTTACCTTAATGTCCCTGGGATGGGTCCCTCCAGCCTTGGGTGTCCTCCTGGGGTGGGCAAGGGTGACAGGGGGCTCCCTGGGGGCATGGGAGGGCACCTCTGGGCTCCTTCAGAGCCCACAGGTCCCTTAACGCCTGCCTTTTGCAGGCGCTAAAAAACGGCGCAAAAGCGGCCGTACGTCATTTTTTTTGACCCGCCCACTCCCGGGCGTGAATTTTGCCCAGGAGTATAAATCCGACGCACATGCCTCGGAGTCGATTTTTTAGACGGGAACGCCTACCTTGCATATAATTAACGCAAAGTAGGTGTCCACGCTAAAAAATGACGCTAACTCCATGGACTTTGCGCTAGACGCATCTAACGCCAAAGTATAAATATGGAGTTAGTTTTGAGTCGAAATTGCGTCAAAAAAAACGACGCAATTCCGGCGCAAACGGAGTATAAATATGCCCCAAAATGCTCCATTTGTGCTAATACTCCATCCTTGCTTGTGCTGTTGGATCTGCCTGCAGCATTTGATACTGCGGCTCATCCCAGGCTGCTTCAAAGGCCGCAGGCGATTGGAATTCATGGCACAGCATTACAATGGTTTATTGATTTCTTAACCAAAAGACCTCAAACTATCATTCTGGGTTCATATAAATTACAAACCATAATGCTGGACCTGGGGGTAACCCAGTGCTCCTCTCTCACCCCACACTTTTTAATATAAATATTGCCGCCCTGCCAAGACTGTTAAAACTTTTGGCTTCAAACTACTATCTTATGCTGTTGTTATGCAGCTAATAATCTTCTTTGGCAAAGACCTGGTCAAAGCGAAATAACTCTTTTCAGTTGGATTGAAAGCAATTGCAGCCTAAATGACTGAAAATTGTTTCCAGTTGAATGCAGCCAAAACAGAGATTACGTTGTTCGGCAATTCTCAACAGCTACGGGCCTCCGATTAGCGGCCTCCAGAATTAGGTACAGCTCCAGGCCCTAAACATATCGTTAAGAACTTGGGTGTCCATCAGGACCAATTCCTCACAATGAGAGAACAGGTTATGAGCATCACAGGCACTTGTTTTCACACAGTGCATCTACTGAGGAGAGTTTTTCCACTCTTCACACTTTCAGTGAGGACATCTTTGGTTCAAGCTCTGGATATTGGCTAATTGGATTATGGAAATGTCCTATTTTGCTTCTGCACATGAGATGTTACTATCTAAACTACAAGTTGTTCAGCACTCCGTTGCACATCTCATTTGCAATCTTCCCTCTGGGGCTGCATCCTCTCCCCTTTCACACGCACTTCACTGGTTGCCGGTTAGGAAGAGGATTATTTTTAAAATGTGCTGCTTAACATAAAATTTCTTGACAGAGAAAGGCCCAAGCTACCTAGCTTCAAAACTTACATATTACCACCTAGTCAGAATTCTAAGGTCTAGTAACTAAGCACTGCTTACTGTTCCATGGATAAGAAGGTCCCGTTCAGGGGATAGGTCTTTTTCTTACCTAGCCCTTGTTTATTGGAATTAATTGCCACTTCATATTCGAATGTGCACTGATCATACTAAATACAGAAAACTATTCAAGACATTGTTGTTTTCGTTTTGTAGTATGTTCTTGTCTGTGGTCTGTTCGGCACCAAGATACCCCTCGGGGTGATTTGTGTACGATATAAATTAAATTAACATAAGATAACATCACAAGTACTAACAAGTGTGCTTGTGCTTTTGCCATATTTCTTCACTATTTCACCAAATGGAGATATCTACGTAACTCAGCGAGCACATTAAGCCTACTAAACTCAGTTAATTCAGCTTCCTTCACTAATTTATCTCACAGAAGCAGGTGGGAGCAGCTAGTTTGATTAGTGCCCGGCCTAAGTTGCATTGTTGCCCAGTGTGCCATGACAAAGCAAACCCCTGGGGGACCCCTCAGCTGGATGAAGAGTCGATTGAGAGGGAGGCCATAGGCGATTGGTGAAGGTGGCCAGGGGGTAAAAGTGGGTAGTTGCTTAAAGGCTGTTGGCCTTCTCAGGCTTCTCGGGCTTCCCAGGAGATTTCAGTATGGCGGTAGGCAGACTAATACCAGACCTTTTAGGATTACACTGCATTTTTTTGTGCTACACCTCCTGATCCAGTCTACCTGTATCTAAACAGGCTTTTGTCCTGAGGAGGTTAGCGAGCCACTAGTGGAGTGAAAAGGGCAGTGGGTCGGTCAAAAGTGAGCAATGACAAAGTATGAAAAATATAAAGCTGCATAAAAATTAGGGCCCACTGAGCTGAATTCTTCGTAATCCCTTTGTGACTTGAAGCCAATAGTGAACTCACAACATTTATCATTTTTGGACACATAACAGATAGATATGACAGTCAGAAAACTTCAATCAGAAATAATAACTTCTAGAATGTAAAAAGACGAAATATAACCCCTTTTAAAACTAGATCTCTTCACTAATATGCCTTGAAGGTCTTTACTCCAATCTTGCCTTCTTCTAAAAAGTTGAAGTTGTTATTGGAGGCAGCAGACTACAAACACTAGAGCAGGAAAATCCACTATGAAAAATACCTTTAAGATGCACCTCACTTATTAATGATTATTCAAGGCTGACTTCAGATAATTGCTCACGACGGCTAGAAAATGGTGAGATTCTGGTACCTCTCAATGGCGATTTTTCATTACTGGATGTCAACACTGATTTGATAAATAGAGTGTCAGTGCAGCCATGCTTTGAAGCTCAAGCTATTCCCCCATGTAACTAACAGAAAACGATGATGAAACCTTTCAGCAGTAACCCTAGTGAGAAATTCTCATAGCATAGATAACATCAGCTTTGCCAGATCAAGTGTTACATCTACAATCTTCTTGCAGTGTAGAAGGGAGTTATGTCCAGTACTCTCACAATAAATTATCTGGAAATACTTTTGTCCTCCATCCTCTCTTTACTTGAAAAATCAGTAAATAAGTCACACCATAACCAAAACTCTTTTCTGACTCTTGTTAAATGGCCAAGATGGGGAGGACAAATCTAGAAATGGGATTTCTCAAATTGTCACACAAGAAGGGGGCCAAACAGGTTTACCCAGCACCCACCCCTGTTGGTCAGCAGTCCTCTTAGAACTGGTGTCCTCAGCCCAAGACCCCATATAGGGTTTTTGGATGCAGGCTTGCAAAGCAGAAAATGTGAGGATAATAGTAATTATAAGAGCTAGATGGTCCAGATATATTTGCTAAAAAAGTCCGCTATGTTCGGAATCTCCTGAATTGGTTCCACACATTTCTGATACTTGCCCAAAGGGTTCTTTGTTTCCAGTGTTTAACAGTAAAGACGTTTGTATTAAACAGAACTTGGGGGCTCTGAAAGTAGCCCAGGATAAAGGAGGAAAAAACTGAAAAAAGGTAATCTACAAAAAAAAAAAAAGAAATGCAGAATCAATTTTCAAAAAGGGCCAAGAAAGCTAGATTTTTGTGCCAATAGAGGCGCCGTCTCTGGAAAAGGAAAAATTGGAAACACTTCCATCGGTGTTGCAAAGAGAAGTCTTCAATAAACAGGGGGCACATCAAAGATACAATTTATTTGGTTGCCCCTGTAAATGGGGCGTCCAATGGGGGTTCAACTCCAGGTATTGTTAAGGGTGGACTTGATCCACACACCAAGGTTTTTTTTACATCCATGGATAAAACAGCTCACAGACTAGAAAATTTGGGATCTAAAGTATCATCATCTACTCTGAACTTTGTTGCTATCTTCGACCACTAAGTAGTGATGACTAGATCCTTTTTGCAGTCCTGTTTCAATATTAGTAAGGTATTTCAGATGATGTAAAGCAGGGGCCTTCACTCAGTGAAAATTTCAAATTCTTGTAAGGTAAATAAGTCCAGAGTTATGTTCAACTTCAGGGTTGGGTCAAATCTTATTCTGCAAAACTGTAAATATTATTCCTCATCCACGGTCTGATGTCATCGCTGTGTTAAATGGGAAGGATTGTAAAGGAATTTACATGAGGATATTCTGTAAATTTCACGTTTTAAGCTTCAGAGAAAGAGGTGTCTCTAGAGAACATAAAACAAATGTAATAGTGTCTCAGGGTGAGATAGAAACAAAAGATAAGAGGACTACCTCTAATCCATAGGATGAGGTTGGAAGGTGGAGTTGGTTAGCGGTACTGTCAATTGCAAATGTTCTTTGGAACCATGAGTAAAAGGTGTAGTTAATAAGAGCTGCAAGTGGTTTCCTGGTATGCAGCAGGTCTGTTAAGCAATTCTGATATACTGATATAATAGATTTAGTAAATAGCTTGGAAGCCAATATCATTTGTATTCAGGATACCTGGTAAACCAATGTTTTTGCGCTTGGCCTCAATTGCTGTACAACTCCCCCTAGGAGAGCTCACACAATGGTGAAGTGTAGCAATATGTCTAAGTAATAAACATGCATGAACTTATAGTAGCTTCACACACACATCTAACCTTGTTTGTGCTATCTAAGTTATTCAAAACATAGGTCTGGGTCTGACTGATTCAGTCCCTCTAGTGAATGAGTGCATTCACCTTGACACTTCTTACAGTGAATGCGAACATTCCTGCTGACACTTCTCATGCTCATCTGATCAATGTAACATTCTAATTCACAACTGATATTCTGGAGAGGAGGAATGTAGCCAAGAACTACTAGTCGGAAACCTCAACTTTAGAGTGTCAAATCATACATTGTGAACATTTGCTGATCCAGAAAGGGAAGTCGCTTTTGAAAATGAATAAAACTCACAATAGCTATCTTTGCCACAAATAAAATATATATAGATAAAAGATGTCCTACACTTCTGGATCTACTAGGTAAACGATTAATGCTTGATTGCATATGGTACAATTATTAATTATCAATACGCTGATTTGGCTACTAGAGGTTGCTCTATCTTTGAATATTTGATTGTGTCGTATCTAGCTTTTAATTCGATCGTAGAATAAACAGATATTTCTTTTAGTGATCACAAAGTTCTTTAATTTTGATTAGCGTTTTAAGAGACTGATGGGAGCTATTGAAGTGCAAAAGGGGAAACCTTGAGATGTGATTGGTGTACTGGTAGAACTAATTGGAGGCCTCTTATTGTTAATAAACTAAAAGAGTCACTGAGAACAATGACCATGGATAGGGATTGATAATTGATAGCCAAAGTTAAATCTCCAGTAGGCCCCTCCACATCTTTCAACCACTCTACCACTTAATGGGGAGATAAATAGGCTAATCTGAAGACAATTAATACCCTTCTCCATTGAAAAAGATAAGTTAATAGGCCTTTTGAAACAGAGATGATGGAGACCAAAAAGTGGCCTAAACAAACAAGAACGTATTCGCAAATGAATTGACCTTGGAAAGGAAACTTCATCCAAGTTCCTGAAAATTAATGATTTTAAAAGGAAAGTTTTAATTTTTAAGGAAAAATACTGGGGAAACACTGAAATTATTGTTGGTTTGACAGCAATGAGAAATTGGAGGTAAGAATGTTAACTCCCTATTTGGGAAACATTATGTCAACTAACCTGATGTATAATGAACATTTATCCCATAGCACCAGTAGGGCAATATCACAAGCCTAAGGGCTAAGGGTATTTTACAACTCTGTAGGTCATAGGTTTTTTGTTAATTTACTTTCTCTTTTTCAGGCAAAAATCCTTCAAACCTTGTTGTGTGCTTATATAAACATTCAATATTATGAAGTAGGATTTTTTTTTTAGCTAACACTGTATTCCCTATATACTTGGTCAGATTTACAGTTAAAAACGTTTTATAAGCATGTGTCAAGTAATTTGAGTTCATGTCTAGATTCCAAATTCTGTAGCAGAAAGGGGAAATTTGATGTAATACTGCCCCTTTCTTTAAGAGAAAACCACAGCAAAAATTGTCCTGGAACCTTGTAAATGGTATTGAACATATATGATTATTATTCTGGCATTTGAAAATTCTCTTTTTAAAATTATGAACCGCTATTTGTTCAAAGTTACAGATTAAGGACAAAGTATGTTACATTTGTAATCATGACCGACATGACATTAATCATATATTATTTGATTGTCTAGAATTGTATCTTCAATGCCGTCAATTTGTGAGACCTCTGTTTTTAAAATATAGGCCCTCATTACAAGTTTGGCAGTAAATACTGCCTATTGCAGTGCAGTCTACTGGCAAAAGACCTGCGTGGACGTAGGAAATTTACCACCGTAAAATGACCTCAAAGGCAAAACCCCCCAGAAAAGAGCGAGATTTCCGACTCCGCCAGGCCGAACCACAGTGGGAAACAGGCTGCACGGAATGCGCCACAGCCATTGCAAAATTAAACCGCCCTCCCAATCACGAATCATAAATCAGCACAGTGGTCGTGCAACAGCGGTACGCCATTGGCAGTATGGACTGCCACATCCACGTAATGGACTGTAGGAGGCTGGCCTGGTTTGTTGTGGGTACCAGAGGTACTTACACCTTATACCAGGTCCAGTTATCCCTTATCAGTGAAATGTAGTCAGTGTCTAGAAGCCAGGCTATCAAGAGGTAGCTGTAGGTAGAGCAGCCAAGGCTGAACTAGGAAACATGCAAAGCTCTTGCAATACCACTGTAGTCACACGGTACTTACATACATGAAAGACAATACTCAGTGTTAAAAAAACAAAGGTATTTTATTTTAGTCACACAATGCCAAAAATACTTTGTAGGCTGTCCTCCCTTAGGAGGTAAGTAATCACACAATACATACACTAGTCACCAGAAGTAAGTACACAGTAGGAAAACAGTGCAGTTAGTAAAAATTACCATCGGTTTCAATGGGCCTTGGGGAACACAAATCATATACTAAATAGTGAAATGCGAAAATCAGTTTCCCACCCAGGCTAGTGTAGTATGTAGAGGGGCGCTGGGAGTGTAAGAAAACACCAAAGGTAAGTAATGTACCCCACCCGAGAGCCCAGGAAAGCAGGAGTAAAACACAGCAAGTGTCCTAAAATACACTAGAAGTTGTGATAGAAGATAGTGCAAGAACCAGAAGAGACTGCAAAACAATAATAAGATTCCTGGAATTGAAGGCCTATGGAAGAAGGAGACCAAGTGCAAGAAGCACTGAAGAGTCCAGGGAGAACAGGTGCCCCTGCTAACCCGGATGAAGGTGCAAAAGTGGAAGCACTGGTGAGAAGACAATGTCAGTATTGAACCAAAGAAAACAGATGTGGGTTCCTGGTTGGTACAGAAGATATCCCATGTCAGATGGTTGAATGCAGTCTGGTTTGCGTCGCTGGATTCCTCCAACAAGCCTTGGCTCACGCAAAGCTTGTGGTTAGCAGAAAATGGTGCTGCCCAGTACCAGGAGGTACCTGGTTTTCTCTCCCCAGGAGGGGGAGACAGAGGGTGTTCTCTGCAACTCTTAGAGCCCTCAGAAGACAAGGCAGCGCGCACAGGAGTCCCACAGCACAGGGACAAAGAAGATGCAAATGGATACCACGCAGCATGACACAAGGGATTCCCACACCAGGGGTGAACCATGCAGGAAGCTGTGCATCACAGGATGGAGTGCTTAGGGCCTAAGCTGTGCTGTGCATGAAGAACTTCTTGGAAGGTCGCACACAAGCCTTAGCAACTGCAAGTCACATGGTGCACAGGGGTACTGTCTTGCATGCGGAGGCAAGCTCTTATCTCCACCAAAGTTGGCCAGCTGGACTGTGGGATTGCCAGAGTCACTTTAGTCTACCACTTGTGTTGCTGTATCCATGCCTGTTGTCTGGAAAGAAGGTACAAGTCACCAGTCGTCTCTGCAGAGAGGTGCCTGCTGAAGCAGGGAAGTGACTCCGTCATTCCACAGGAGATTCCTTCGGTTCTTCTAGTGCAGGCTGAAGACAGGCAGTCCTCAGAGGATGCACGACCTGGAAACTGTTGCAGTTGCTGGCAGCAGCTGAAGTTACAATGTTGCAGAAGTCATTTTTGCTTCTTTGTTGCAGTTTTGTAGAGTTCCTGGAGCAGTCAGCTGTTGATCCTTCGGTAGAGGATAAAGTAAAGGAAGCAGAGGATTACTGTTCACCTAACCAGGTAATCACCTATCAGGAGGGGTCTCTGACGTCACCTGCTGGCACTGGCCATTCAGATGCTTCCCAGAGTTCCCTGACCATCGTGAAAACAAGATGGCAAAGCCCAGGGACACTCTGAAGGAGCGTTGGGCACCACCCCTGGGGTGGTGATGGACAGGGGAGTGGTCACTCCCCTTTCCTTTGTTCAGTTTTGTGACAGAGCAGGGACTGGGTAGACTGGATTATGCAAGGAGGGCACCATCTGTGCCATTCAAAGCATTTCCAGAGGCTCTGGGAGGCTACCCCTCCCATGCCTATAACACCTATTTCCAAAGGGAGAGTGTGTAACACCCCTCTCCTAAAGGAAATACATTGTTCTGCCTTCCTAGGATTGGGCTGCCCAAGCACCAGGAGGGCAGAAGCCTGTCTGTGAGGTGGCAGCAGCTGTGGCAGCAGTGAAAACCTCAGAAGACTGGTATGGCAGTACTGGGGGGACATGGTGGAGCCCTTAGAGTGTGTGGGATTGTACAAACAATACTGGAATCAATATTGGGGTACAATTCCCAGTTGTTAGACACCTTACATGGCCATATTCAGAGTAACCATTGTGAAGCTACATATATGTATTGACCTATATGTAGTGCACACTTATAATGCGTCCCCTCACTCACGAAGTCTGGGAAAATGGGCCTGGACAACGTGGGGGCACCTCTGCTAGTGCAGGGGTGCCCTCACGCACAGGTACTATGCACCTAGCCTTCAGGGTCTGAAGGTTATACATATAGGTGACTTATAAGTGACCTGGTGCAGTGAAAATGGCTGTGAAATAGTGCTTACACTGTTTCACTCAGGCTGCAATGGCAGTCCTGAAGAAGTGCTTGTATGAGCTCCTTATGGGTGCCAGAAGAAATGCTGCAGCCCATAAGGATCTTCTGGAACCCCAATACCCTGGGTACCTAGGTACCATATACTATGGACTTATAAGGGAGGTCCAGTATACCAATATGGAGTGGAATACTGAGTTACCAGTATGTAAGTACACATTTGGAATCAGAGAGAGCATAAACACTGAATAGTTCTGATTAGCAGGACTCCAGTGACACAGTTCAGCATACTGACAAAAAAAGTGAAACAGACTGACAACTAGGCCACAACCTATGAGCACTGGGGTCCTGACTAGCGAGAGCCCAGTGACACAGTAAAAACACACTGACAAACAGGCCAAAAATGGGGGTAACCAAACTAGAAAGAGGCTACTTTCTCACATGGACTGACCAACAACAACACCCCGCATTGGTCATTTTGAAAACCCCACACCTGAGACACATACATACACTTCACACACCAACACACACCACTATAAAACACACATCCACAATCCCTAGCTACGCCTACCTGCTGCCATACAACTCACGGCCAACTGGAAAGGGACACCATGAACTCAAGTCATGTTTGTGCACACCTCACCGCCACATATAGCTCACAAACACACAACCACGCATCCCACAACTGCACCTTCAAATATCACCATACCTGTCACCAACTCACTCACACACTCCACTACCTCAAACGACACCACCACATGACAGCACATATCTCCCCACACAACCCACTATGGCACCACCTAGGAAGCCCTGTTTCACTGACAGGGAGTTGTGGACCATTGTGGACTAAATAATCAGGATGGAGCCACAGCTGTTCAGTGTTCACGTCTAGCAGACATCTATTGCCAGGAAGATGGAGCTATGGCAGAGGGTCATCAACAGGGTGAATGCAGTGGGAAGCCATCCACGTACAAGGACGACATCAGGAAGAGGAGCAATGACCTGCGGGGAAGGTCTGGTCCATGGCATCACAGCACCAGATTGCCATCTAGAGGACTGATGGTGGTCCCCCACCACCTCCCCCCGAGTTGAACGAGTGGGAGGAGAAGGTCATGGCTATTCTGCATATGCAGGACCTCAAAGGACTCACTGGAGGACTGGACTCTGGTAAGTCAATGACACACACCTCCCACCACCTGCACCTGGAATGCATGTTACCCCATCCCCCTGTACCGACCCCAGGACACCCTATCCCATATCCTTCCCACTCCATCAACCACACACACCCATCCCCTGCATGCCCACGCACCCCACTAACACCTACCCAACCAATGTGCTTACAACCACCAGTCCCTGCATGTAATGCTTGAAACACAAGTCTGACAATGCATCACCCGTCCCACTAATTCTATGCACTGCACCCATCCCAAAGGGTGTCCTGCATGCAGAAGTATGGGGATGTAAGCACAAGAAACTGGTTGCAGAGGCTAATAGAGATATGGCAATGACAGGACAGAGCACAGAAACAGAAGGAAACACATGCCACTGCCAATGTGTGCAAGCAATGCACATGTGCAATGTTCACCATCGACAACTAACTAACTGTCAATGCCATATCGCCTGAAGCTGTTGAACACTAGTGCCACCCAGCTGACACACAGTCAAACACTTTGCAGGACACACAATAAATTTGTTTTTTAACTCCACAGGTACTACTGCTCATGCCAGCTGCCAAGATGTGCCAGGAAGTCCAGTCCCATAGCAGAAGAAGGCCCCATGATGACAGTCCAGCGGGATGTCTGGATCTGGACGACCAACCTGGCACGTTGGGAACCTCTAGTCAGTCACCCTCTAGAAGCCCCACCTAGCCCACCAGACAGACTCCCACTACTCAGTCACCACCAACAGCTGTGGCCCAATGCCCCCAAACCAGTGTCCCTGGTTCAGCCACTGCGTGTCAAACTGTGCAGCAACCGGAGTCACCACCCGTCACCAGGCAAGATGATGAAGGTCCTGGTGCAAGTGAGAGTGGGCACACTGTAATCGGGTCACAAGTACGGGAGCCCGGGCCAGTGGGAGGGCATTTGTGGGCCAAGGGGGGAGCCAAACCAGGGTAGTAACTGGCCAGGAGACCATTTCCCAAGTCCTGGCAGCATACCAGCACACCCAGGACAGGATGGGCCAGATCCTGCCCACTTTGCAGGAGATTCAGAGACTGCAGAGTGAACACCATCAGGAGGCCATGGAGCAATGGCAGGCCCACAATGCCATCATGGCCTCTATCAAAGGGGTGCTGCAGGACATGACTGCAGTCCTGCGTGAGATCTCCACCCACATGCAGGCACCATCCACAAGCCACGAGACACCCCAGCACTCCACATCTGCTGCTGGTAGTGGACTGGTAGCCCTGCCAGGGGAGTCACAGGACAACAACACCCCTTCCCTCTGTTGCCCAAACGTGGCTGGCCAACCAGACATCCCTCTGAGACTGTAGCCATGACCAAACCCACTGCCAGGAAGGGATCCTCTCCTGAACTATCTCCCTTGTGTGCCACTGATACACCTTGTTGACTATACACTGTCTGTGCTCCATTTTCCAATCGCTCCATGGACTCTGGACCTGTGCTACCAACAGCTGTGAACACCAAACTGACTATTTCGTCCACCATCTGTCCACTCCCTTGTATTTTCTCACCCCCTATTTTGCTTCAGTTAATAAACACTGTACATTCACGCCCAATATATGTCCTTTATTCCTAATCCATGCTTGTGATGAATAACTTTGTCAATGTAAAATGTTGAAACAGTACCAGAAATTGCCTAGGGAAAATGTGTGCAGGCATATAACATTTCAAATCTGTGAAACGGTTTAATAACACTTGCAGCAGGAATGTCCTAATTCAAAATGCACATGGCATGGCAAAGGGTATCCCACCATAGGAAGACCCATGAGGAACAGATATGTAGCACACATTTAGGTACAGTTTATTCAATGACACATGTACCTGCTTTGTGTCCAAAGTTGGACAGTATTGCCAGAGTACTGTCACTTCTTGACTGACCAGTAGTAACGTTTGTCAGTTGCACTACACACCAGTTATGGATTTGAATATGCAGCTTTGCATGTTAGTACAACTGTATGGCCATCTACTTCATCTGAGGTGACCTCCAACCACATTGTGAGGGACACTACGTTGGTGTGCAAGTACTGAGGAGATGTGGTGTCACAAGTACTGTCAGCAAAACTGGCCCACACCTTCTATCCACACAGCATGTCCAAACAGTCCATACATATGAAGGCAGGAAAAACAACCAGGAAAACAAAACTTCTGTGTGTAAACTTCCTTTGGGAGTCATCAAACACATTAAGCAGTAAGGGGTATGTGACAGTACACACATTGCACCATCACACACACTGCTGTATCTCCAGCACTGGTTGTACATTCTCACAATTGTATACAAATCAACGTAGGCAATGTTGTGGTAAACATTAGGCAAAAGTGACCTACAACTTATTGGAAGTATAGCTGATTGAGCTGAGTTCTGGAGTCCACATCATCCTCCTCTCCCCTTCTTCATCGCGGTCCTCTGTCCCTTCAACTGCCCCTTGTGGATCAGGTTGTTCCTCCTCTTCTAGTAGGGGTACATGTCTCCTTAGCGCCAAGTTATGTAGTATATAGCAGGCAAGATGATCTGGCAAACCTTGTTTGGGGAGTAGCACAGGGATCCGCCTGACAAATGCAGGAACCAGAAAGTTGCCTTCAGGTCTACTAGGGGCCTTTACACCCGTGCATTACTCAGTCTCTGCATTGGTCGGTACCTAGGGAGGACCAACACACATATGTCACCACACCAACACATTAGGGATTATGTCAATGCACACACACCTGCACAAACGTAGCCTTCATATAATGGAAGGGTTGTATACAGCTAACATTGTGACAATCGACGACTGATCACAGTGCTATGCAACCCTCAAATGCAGCTAACTGATGTCACAGATCACATATGGCATGTATTGCTGTGTATGACTGATGTGCCTAACATGTACAAGAAGATGTGACAGCATGGACGACAAGTAGATATTGAACTCTAATACATTTTTGACTTCAAATGGTGGTAGCCTGTCCTACATGCTGAGGACAGATGGCCGTGACATGACTCCGCTGGCGTAAGTCATCATGGTGTTAGGCGTTCTGTACTACCGTGCAACTGCTCATTGGTTAACCTTGGTGTCTCATGGGGAACAGGGGCCAATCATGATCACTGCCGGCGGTGGAAGTGCGTACCGCTGCGGTCGTCCCTGCCATTTTGATTTCCCTTTGCCACGTGACTCCTGCACTCACCACGACCACAACTCTACTGTATGTGCTGCTGTGTCCTGCATCTGGTTGCGAAGATGGCATGTGCTACACGGGAGAGGGCCCCAGCCTTCACACAGGAAGAGCTCACCAGGCTTGTGGACAGGGTCATTCCCCTGTATGCCAAGTTGTATGGGCGACCAGAGGAGCAGGTGAGTGGGTTACCTGTGTCCTAGCAATGAGTGTGATTGCTTGAATGCATGTGTGTTTGAACATAGGATTACCAAGCATATGGGAGTAGTTGAGTAGGCAATCAATGTGGGCCTGTAGGAAGATGATGGAATGTATGCTGGCCTACTGTCAGTACAATTGTACCCTATGTCAGCATGCATGTGGTAAGGCTACATTAATGTGTATTCCTATTTGTCTCCCATGCAGGTCAGCACCAATCAGAAGAAGGGGACCTTTGGGATCTATAGCAGGTGGAGCACCCACTGCAGGAAACAATGGGAGGACCTGAGATGCTGGGCCCAGAAGACCACAGAGGCCCAGCTGGGGACAGGCTCCCAGTGAGGGAGAGGTGTATGTCGGACCCTGACCCCTCTAATTGCCTGTATACTGGCGGTGGCCTACTCAACCTTGGATGGGCGCTTGACGCCATCACAGCACCCAAGAGGGGGTGAGTTCTCACACTGTCCTGCATGACAACTGTATTGGGGGATGGTAGTCAATGTGGAGAAAGGATGTCTAGAACAGTGACTTATAGGTGTCAGGGTATGCAGGTGTTTCGCTTCTTGAAATGGTTACATTACTTTGTATGTAGGGGACATGTGTACCCAGGTAAGGTGGAAATTGGGTAGTACATTCAGTCAGGTAGTGCTCCTATTGTCTTACAAAGTGACACAGTAGTACTCAAAACATCTGATCATTAAATGGATACCTCAGTTGGAGTTGCAGGACATGTACAATGAATCTGTAGGGCACCATTGTCAGTGTAGTGTAATTCAAAGAGGCAGATGTAATCTCTATCAGTGGAACAGTCCTTTAGCACAAAGGCTATGGTAAGGTGAGGTCTGAGATTTAAGTGTGCTTCATGTGTGCCTACCTGCATCATAGTTTAGTTGCTCACATCCTGCATCCCTTTCTTAGTCTCCCCCACCCTCTCTGTTCTCTTGTATCCTTTTGTGCATCAGCATCATCAGGCTAAGGAGCAGAGGCGCTGGTGAGTGGGGATGCTGCAGCCCACAGGACCCAGGAGGCACAGTCCACCAACGCCGAGGGAGTAGGAGGGCAAGGGGAGCACCACAGGGGAGGCTACTACCACTGCAACATCAGACTCTGATTCCTCCTCCGATAGCAGCTCGCTGGTCGTGGTGGACCCCTCTGGGACCACCCCAATGACATCTTCATCCGCCACCTTGCCTACCAGCACCCCCCTCCCAGTAGCTCCCCACTGAGTTGTCCGTGCCTGCTCACCCAGGAGGGTGGCCGTCTCCTTTGCCGCAGGCACCTCTGCCCCTGTCCCAGTCAGACCTGCTGCACTCAATGAGGAGGCTAATGACCTCCTGAGAATCATCTCCGTGGGACAGACAACCATTGTGAATGCCATCCAGGGGCTGGCATCCCAAATGCAGCAAACCAATGCCTACCAATGTCTACCTGGATGGCATTCACAGTGCCTTTTCTGGCCTCCAGAGATAGTTTCAGGCTCTGGCCTCCTCTTTGATAGCAGCCAGTATCCCTGGTGCTAGTACTTTTGTTCACCCGCCAACCACCTTTGCCCTATCCAGCACCCCCTCCCCTCACCCATCCCACGCACACAAGCCAAACAGCATGCACACAGGACAACACAAGCCACAAAAGGACACACACAGGCATCACAAGTCACACTGCAGCCATGCACACACTCAACAGACAGATGCAAACATGATAACAGCCACGTCCTCCACTGTCTCCACCACCCCGTTTTCCCTTACAGTGACCTCACCACACACCCGCAAGCACTGCATCCTCACTCCCAGATCCTGCCCCCATTGACACAGTCACCACAACAGCAGTCACCCAGACATGCACCTCACACACCACACCCACACTCATCACAACAACCTTAACAGACACCTGCAGCACACACACCAGAGATGCAGATACCACTACAACTTCCATTCACACCTTCTGAGAGGTCCCACCCTTTTTCCCCCACAGCAGACTCAGCACCCACCTGCATCCACGTCCAGCACCCATACACATCCTACGACTACTCCCTCTACATCTACTCCCATGCCTGTTTCCACAGCCCCTCTACGTGCTCCTAAAAAACATTTTCTTTCCTGCATTGACCTGTTTGAACCTTCTAACCCACCCTGTCATGTCCCTGTGCGTTCCTGTGGCCTTCCCAAACCTAGTACCTCCACTTCACAACCCTCCCTAGACCTTTGTTCCGGTTCCCATGTCACTTCCCCCTCCAAGAACACACCTGTGAAGAGGCCTGATCCCGCTCCCATCCAATGATCTAAAACCACTACCCCTCCTTCAAAAGCTAAGACCAAGCTGTCCCTCCCAAGCCGAAGCCCAAGCCCCCTCCCAAGCCAAAGCCAAAGCCCCCCCACCTTTCCTAACCTGATTCCCACCACCAACCCCTCCTCCTGCACCCTGAGGTGCCTGCCCCATTGATGCCCCTGCCCTGTGGAGACCATGTTCATGTCAGGAGTCACGTTGGGGTCTTGTTGGAACTGTTTGGCCGCATGGTCATGGACCTCTGAACTGCACAATGGGCTTCTTTGTAAATAGTTCCTGTTTCCCCCTTTTGTTTTTCCCAATAAGAAATATGGCCAACCTGCACAGTTGGTTCACTTTGATCAAGTTGTCCTACGTTTGAATTCGGCTGCCTCATGTGCACAGACATTTGCATTGTTGTCCCCGTCTGTGCATGTGTACTGTGCTTGTGTGGTGACATCACTTCTTTTCCCAATTTTTGCCCCTGTCCGTATTTGTGTGTGCAATGGTGTTTGTGTGGTGATAGGTTTGGAAGTTGGTGTGGATGGTATGTCTATGGGTAATTGATTGTGATGTGTGTGTTCATTATTGTGCATGGTGTGGGTGGAATGAGTGGTATGGACGATGGCTTCATGGTATTATATAAGTGTATGTGCTTATGGCACTTATGGTTGTGTGCCGTATGTCTGTCTGGTATGCTGTCTTCTGCCTGGTGTCTGAGTCAGTCGTGGTTTTGTGATCAGTTTGTGTGTTGCTGGGTATGAGTGTTATGGCGTGTTTACAGTTAGTGTTGTTTGGTGTGTGGTGACATGTTTGTAGGGCGTGGTGTAAGTTCTGGTTGGGCATGAGTGTATTGTGAGTGCGCATGTGCATATGTGTGTATGTGTGTGTATATGTGTAGGGCTGTTGCTGTGCGTGTGTTTGTGTGTGGGCCTGGCAGTTAGTGTCAGGTGTGTGTTGGTGTGTGGGTGTGTAATTGTTCCATTACCTCCCTTGCGTGGTAGGCGGGGTACTCACCATTGTCATCTTCGTCGGCGCTGTATGTCCTGGAGGTGGATGCAAGTACCAGCATTGGGAAGATCTCCGGTTCACGCTCCATGTCGTCGGTGGCCTCCTCTGTGTCCCTACGGTGAGTGTTTCCTTATATACTGTTCCTTTCCGCCAGGCTTTGAGTGGGGGTTGGCCCGCCCCAGAAATCGTGGCAGTGTGCTGATTGGTAATACAGTGTGCTGTAAGGTCCTTTCTGCCGCCCTGTTGATGGCATCTGCCGTTGGTAGTAGTCGGCCCGCACTGGTGGTACAGGCGGTGTACTGGGTGTGTTCTGGCCTGTTCACCGCCATGGTCGTATTACGGCGGTCTGCACCACCAGCCTGTTGGTGGTTTGATCGCCACTGCAGACGTAGCGGGCCTGTCTCCACCAGACTTGTAAGGAGGGCCATAATGTTCAAGTAGTGTATGAAGCCATCCATCCATCTGTTATTTCTTCCCCCTAATAAAATGTTCTGTCAAAAATTTTTACATTTTTTTAATGTTTTTAAGATGTGAATTGAATATGTATTTTATTAATGTAATGCTGCTGTTTTTCATGTGGATCTCATTTGAGATACAAATCTTGAATACAATAATTACATTTAATATTTTGGAGAGGAGAGAATTTTAGAAGGTTGTATGAGTAGTTAGCAAAAGCCAAGTATTTATTTTAATCCTGGGGTGAGAAAAAAAAGGCATGATGGTGGTTCGAGTGTGTGCCAGGATATCAGGACCCAAGTTACATATCAGATGCACTGTCTTTCTTTTGGCTACAGCAAGCATTAAACTAGGTGCCTCCAGTGCAAACTGGGCACTACATCTGATTGCTTAAGGAATATCTCTGTTGTCAGTGCAGGCACAAACGCTGGTTGTTAGTTCCTTCAGTCAGGATAGCATATTTTTGAAAGACAGGACAGCATTTCGAAACTATGACTCTGCCTTTCAATGGAAATGTAGGCTGTCTGGTGGGTCCCTCAGACCACTGTGTACCGTTCAAAGGGTGTTCTTTGGGTTGTGTACTATCTCTGTACCACCTCTTTGTGATGTACAGTCAGCGTATCTGCAAACAGTTTTCTTGCCTCTGCACTGGTTACATGGTTCCTACTCAGATAATAAAGCTGTGTATTTAGGGCAGCAGAACTGAGTCCATCCACACCCTCAGTAACTGTTGGCTCAAATTCTGGCTAGGTCACAGTGCCTCACCCAAACACTCAAACCTACCAGGGTGGAAGCTGATTATGGCAACCTGAACATGACACTCTGACTCCCCAGGGAAGTTGTGGAAATAGATCTTACCCTTTAGTGGTATTACTCATGTATGCCAAGGCTTGAGTCCATTTTTCATTTACATTTTCTTTTTCCCAAGCACATCTTACACACTTCTGACGAGCGCTGTGGGGGAACTTGAGCACAAAGTCAGTCAGCTGCATGTATTTGAAGGGCATAGCTTGCCTTTTGACGCCACCGCAAGGACCATCCACCAGTGCCCTGTTTTGGTTAATTACGTCAACAATTGCAACCAGCTTCCCTGCATGAGGGCCAAAGGAGATGTAGGCAACACGGCCAATTTGTACATAACGCTTAAAAACCATGGTGGTGGTTTACGAGCAGAAAGGGAACCACCTTGTTTAATGTGGAGTACTTCTTTCCCAAACCTTAATGAATTGTAAACAACTTACCATATAAATTTTAAAATGCACAGTTACACTTGTCTCCAGGGCTTAGGTTATTTCCATGCTATCCGCCCATGTGTACATATAGGCCCTCATTACAACATTGTCGGTAAATGCCACTTACCGCCGTGCAGAAGACCACCAACACACCACCGCGGCTGCGGAATTCCGCCACAGATATTACGACCCACAGCTCAGAAACCACCAAAATCTAGACACCCACACAAGTCCGCCACACCAAAGGTCAGTGATAAACTGGCGATACCAAAACCACCACCGTCACGCCAACAGGAATACGCCCGCACTATCACGACCCATGAATCCACGCGGCGGTCTTTCAACCGCGGTATTCCATTGGCGGTACACATAGCCGCGCTCAAAATACACACACATTTACAAAACACTACCAAATTGGACAAATCGAAATATACAGACCTGATACACATACACACACCACACCCACACACTCAATACAATATAAAACACACACCCACATTACCTACAAACCCTTACTACCCAAACATTTGAAGAAGGTCAGAGAGACAGCAAAGCAAAGACAACACCAGCATACTGAGCCACACAACACCATCACACATACATATCCGCGCACAAAACACCACACACCCCTAAACATCACCCCACACATCACAACACACACCACCCCACACATCACCCACACCACCCCATGGCACAGCAAAGACACCCCAGGTTTTCTGAGGAGGAGCTCAGGGTCATGGTGGAGGAAATCATCCGGGTAGAGCCACAGCTATTCGGATCACAGGTGCAGCACAACACCACAGCTAGAAAGATGGAGCTACGGTGCAGAATCGTGGACACGACACCAGCACCCCACCCCCTGCAGATGGAGAACCACCCCACAAGCGGTCCCTGAGATCCAGGCCAAAGACAGAGAACAATGCCAAGACCCCTGCCAAGAAATGAAACCACCCTAATTGTCATCCTCTGTCCCACTTTGTCACCCTGTCCATCCTTAAACTGCCCTAGCTCCACTTCCGATGCCCCTTTGGACAATGCAACATAGACAAATAGACTGGACTCTGCCATGGACATTCCTCCACCATCACGCCTGACCATTTTACAACCCCCTCCACTAATTTGCACTTAAATAAACACCCTTGAATCACAAAACAATCTGGAGTCAGTCTGTTCTTTCACAAATGCGTATTTGCTATAACTAAGGAAAATACCAATGTCCATTGTATAGTCAACATACCTATGTCACACAGCTCTAGTCCATGAGGTAACAAAGCAGAGGACACACAGTGGGACCCACATCTGTGAAATCAAAAGGGAAAGTGACAAATCAGGGTCCATATACTGGGTGAAAGTGACAGAAAGATGAGATGTCGAACAATTTTATCAGATGTAGGAGGCAGTGAGGTTCTCTTACCTGTGTCTCACTGGAAGTATTGATGGATCACGTGTTTCTGTTGTCTATGTCCTCTTCTTCTGCCTCCTCTTCTTCACTGTCCACAGGCTCCACAGCTGCCACAACACCTCCTTCAGGACCATCCTCCTGCAGAAAAGGCACCTGTCGTCGCAAAGCCAAGTTGTGCAGCATACAGCAGGCCACGATGATCTGGCACACCTTCTTTGGTGAGTAGTATAGGGAACCACCTGTCATATGGAGGAACCTGAACCTTGCCTTCAGGAGGCCGAAGGTCCTCTCTATAACCCTCCTAGTTCGCCCATGTGCCTCACTCTAGTGTTCCTCTGCCCTTGTCCTGGGATTCCTCACTGGGGTCAGTAACCATGACAGGTTGGGGTAGCCAGAGTCACCTGCAAATGTTGAGGGACAACTGTTAGACACACACTAACCCTTAGGGACAACACCAGACCCGACATCTATTCACACTGTATAGGGTCCTTTTCCTCACCTAATAGCCACACACGGTGCCTCTGGAGTTGCCCCATCACATAAGGGATGCTGCTATTCCTCAGAATGTAAGCATCATGCACTGAGCCAGGAAACTAGGCGTTCACATGGGAGATGTACTAGTCGGCCAAACACACCATCTGCACATTCATGGAATGGTAACTCTTCCGGTTTCTGTACACCTGTTCACTCCTGCGGGGGGTACCAAGGCCACATGTGTCCCATCAATGGCACTTACGTCTGGCTCCAACTGGGCACACAGTTCATGGATTGTGGCACGATCAAGTCTGTACCTGACTATTACATGTCGCTCTTCCATTGTCGACAGGTCCACCAGCGGTCTGTACACCGGAGGATGCCGCCATCTCCTCATCTACCCCAGCAGACGTGCCCTATGAAGGAAAACAGCGATCAGAGAGTCAGCCAACACTGAGGTACGAAATAAACAACTTTATTGCATACATTTGTCAATCCAATATGTGCCTGTCTTAGTGTGTATGCAAGGCCTAGATATATGTGACGCATTTAAAATTAATGCCATGTGACCTCCTGAAATGGCGGCTGCCTGACCTGTAAAGTGGGACAATGGGATGTGAGGTAACTGCGCTGGCGTTGTACACCGTCGCGGTAGGCGGTCGAAGACCGCGGCGCAATCCAGTATTGGTTAACATTGGACCCTATGATTCCCAGGAGCTAATGACGATGTACGCCGGCAGTGACGGTATGCACCGCCGCGGATGTGACCACCATTTTCTCTCTGTTCAATCACTTGATACCTGATCTTCAACAGCAGAGGACCTACACTGCAAGTGCTGCTGTGACCTCAGTCTGGAAGTGACAATGGCTCAAGTGTCTGGGGAAAGGGCCTCTGCCTTCACATCGGAGGAGTTGGACAAACTAGTGGATGGGGTCCTCCCCCAGTACATGCTACTCTACGGTCCTCCAGACAAACAGGTGAGTACACTGTGAGCATGCTGTATGGGCAATGCCTGTTTGGAGTGGTGAGGAGGGGAGATGGGGGGAATGAGGCGTGCATGAAACAACGGTGAGTGGATGTGCATCAGGGCACGGGTGGTAACGCGGGCCAATGACTGTGACGGTCTGGACGGTTAAAGTTTTTCCTTTTTCCCTGTACTATTCCTCTGGGTCAGCGCCCACCATAAGAAGGACATTTGGCGTGCCATCACCAAGGACTTCCGGGCCCTGGGGGTCCACCACAGACGGAGCACCCACTGCCGGAAAAGATGGGAGGACATTCGCCGCTGGAGCAAGAAGATGGCGGAGGCCCAGCTGGGGATGGCCTCCCAACATGGGAGGGGTGCGTGTCGCACTATGACCCCACTGATGTTCCGGATCCTGGCGGTGGCGTATCCGGAGTTGGATGGGCACTTGAGGGCATCACAGCAACCACAAGGGGGTGAGTACCGTCACATCCATCTGATTCAGCACGCATTGGAGGTGTCTGGGTGGCGGAGGTGGGCTGTGGGTTCCCCCAGGTCAGGGCGAGTTTTGTAGGCAAGGTCCCTTTGTGAGGCAGGCTATGTGGCACCCCACCCCACCAGTGTTAAGAGCCATCTTCCCCTAGTCAGGCTCATGTGACTTCCATGTGTGCGGCAATCAGGCATAGGCCTTCTACCCCATGTCCCTGGGATTAATTAGGGAACTCTAAGTGCATGGCGTAGTACAGAGGGCTGCTGTGTCTGTAGTGTCTGCCAATGGTAGCCGTATTGCATGCACTGAACATGTCTTTCTACTTTCTTTACCCCTGTTTTGTGGTCTCCCTGGTCTTGTGTGCATTAGCATCATCAGGCGGGGAAGCTGTGCCACTGGAGGTATCTGCATCCCACATGGCCCTGGAGGGCGAGACTACGGACTCAGAATTCACCAGTGGGACGGAGGGTGAGGGGAGCTCCACGGCGGGGACAGGAGCTGAGACCAGCGACACGATTCCTCCTCTGATGGGAGCTCCCTTGCGGTGGCGGGCCCCTCTGTGCCCACCGCATCTACAGGTACAGCCGCCACCCCCCCTACCAGCACTGCCCTCCCAGCAGCACCTCAGTGTGTGCCCCGTGGCTGCTCACCCAGGAGGGTGGGCATCTCCTTCGCCCCAGGCACCTCAGCCCCTGCCCCAGTCAGCCCTGCTGCCCTCAGTGAGGAGGCCATTGACCTCCTCAGATCCCTCACTGTTGGGCAGTCTACCATTCTGAATGCCATCCAGGGTGTTCAGAGGCAGTTGAAACAGACAAATGCATACCTGGAGGGCATTCATTCTGGTCAGGCAGCCCAACAGTGAGCTTTTCAGACTCTGGCCTCCACACTGATGGCAGCCGTTGTCCCTGTGTCCAGCCTCCCCCCTCCAACTTCCTCCACCCAGACCCAATCCCCAGTACCTCAGCCTATCCCAAGCACACCATCAGACCAGCATGCACACACCTCAACACACAAGGGTAGCTCTGGCAAACATAAGCACCACACATCCCACAGGCACTCACACAAGCATCATACCCATGCAGACATACCAAGAGCAACTGCCTCCACTGTGTCCCCCTCCTCCACATCTCCCTCCTGCCTCCCTGTCACGTCTCCACTCACACTTGCATGCACTACATCTTCAGCCACTACCTCCATCACCAGCACGCCCATCACCACACACCGCTCCTGTGCACTCACCCCCCCACTACCATTTACACATCCCCTGTGTCCCCTTCCAGTGTGTCTGTGAGCCCTCCTCCAAAAGTACACAAACGCAGTCACACACCCATCCAACAGCCATCCACCTTACGGCAGCCTCCAGACCATGCACCTTTACCCAATGTCAGCACACAAACACCTCCTACAACTACTACCTCTTCCTCCACTCCCAAACCCCCTCCATCTACCCGTCCCAGTGTGTCTAAAAAACTTTTCCTGTAAAACCTTGACCTCTTCCCTTCACCTCCCCCACCCCTTCCGTCCCCTTGGGACCACCTCTCCAGGTCCCAACCCAGCACCTCAGTCACCACATCAACGGGAACAGTGGTGCCAGCAGTAACCGGCTTCTGGAGTGCACCAAGCAGCAGGGCAGCCAGTGTCCCAAGGAGCCTGGCCAAGGAAATTCCCTCACATCCAAAACAAAAGAAGTTGCCCACAGCCCGGAGGAAAAAGGCAAAAAAACCTGCCACCAAGGGCTCAGGCAGGACAACAGTTGGGAGTGGCTAGACAGATGCGCCACCATCCAAGGTGGGGAAGGGGCAGAGAAAGAAAGGGTAGTCGCCGCCAACCTGCATTGCGGACAAGACTGCCACCGGCACCACCACATGCACGGCCGCCACAGGCACAGACGCCCAGGACACCGCCGCCAGCAGCATGCTCAGTGAGCCCCCCACCAGCACCGCCGGCCAGGACACCGCTGCCAGCAGCACGCTCAGTGAGCCCCCCCACGAGCACCGCCGCCAGCAGCACGCTCAGTGAGCCCTCCACCAGCACCGCTGCCCAATGAGTGCTGCAAGCACCGCCACTACTGAGGCCGCCGCCAGCACCGCCAGCGGCCACGCCACATCCTGTTCCAGTGGCACCACCGCAGACATGGCTGCCATCCCCAGTGGTCAGTCGTACAAGGCTGGTGGTCAGTTCCAGGGGCCTGGACAGCTTCCATGTTGCCCCACCGTCAGTGGAGTGTCAGATCCACTACCTCAGTCCTTGGCAGAATGAAGCACTCTGGGCACAAAGCCCCCTCCCGAACCAGTGGAGAATGACATCCACTACCTCTGTCCTCGGTAGGATGAAGCACTCTGGGCACAAAGCCCCCTCCAGAACCAGTGGAGAATGACATCCAATAACTCAGTCCTTGGCAGAATGAAGCACTCTGGGCACAAAGCCCCCTCCAGAACCACTGGAGAATGACATCCACTACCTCTGTCCTTGGCAGGATGAAGCACTCTGGGCACCAAGCCCCCTTCAGAACCACTGGAGACTGTTATCCACTTGTGACACTGTGGCTTTGCACTCCCCAGCATAAAGCAGTGGGCAAACCACCCACTGGAGAGACTTGAGAGACTGTGGCTTTGCGCTCTCCAGGATAAATCAGTGGGGAAACCACCCGCTGTAGAGACTTGAGAGACTGTGGCTTTGCACTCCTCAGGATAAAGCAGTGGGCAAACCACCCATTTGAGAGCCTTGAGAGACTGTGGCTTTGCACTCCCCAGGATAAAGCAGTGGGCAAACCACCCACTTGAGAGACTTGAAAGACTGTGGCTTTGCACTCCCCAGGATAAAGCAGTGGGCAAACCACCCACTGGAGAGACTTGAGAGACTGTGGCTTTGCACTGTCCAGGATAAATCAGTGGGCAAACCACCCTCTGTAGAGACTTGAGAGACTGTGGCTTTGCACTCCTCAGGATAAAGTAGTGGGCAAACCACCCACTGGAGAGACTTGAGAGACTGTGGCTTTGCACTCCCCAGGATAAAACAGTGGGCAAACCACCCACTTGAGAGACTTGAAAGACTGTGGCTTTGCATTCCCCAGGATACAGCAGTGGGCAACCCACCCACTGGAGAGACTTGAGAGACTGTGGCTTTGCACTCCCCAGGACCAATAAGTGGGCATAGAGCCCCCTCGTGGAGCAGTGGCATCGTCCATTCATCTGGCTGAGATGCCCCCTCTCCCCCTCCCCCTGAGGTGCCTGTTTATGTTCCATCTGATGCCCCTGCAGTGTTCTCTGCGTTTAGAGTCAGGTATCTCGTGTGGGCTTCGCCCATGCATTTTGGGACACTGATCCACGGACAATGATTTCATTAATAGCCGGACTTGTGTAGTTGGTGTACATATTTGTATATACTGATTTTTGAATTTGGCCTATCTGATATTTAATTGATTACACTCATTTCCTTTTGTCCTTGTGTTCTTCCAGGTGGTGACGGGGTGTATATGTAATGTTGCTACATGTATTTGTGTGTATGGTGTTGTGGGTGAGGGTGGGGGGTGGGGGTGTTGCGTGTGTGTGTCACTCTCTTTTCCCTCCCCCCTCCCCTGTGTGCTAGGTGCAGTACTCACTGTGGTCGTCGCCGGCGTCTTTGCTGCTCCTGATACAAGAGGAGGTAGACCAGCATGGGCAGGACCTGTAGTTGGGGCTCCATGGCGTCCTGGTTGTTTGTAAAGTGTCGACAGGTGAGTGGTTTCCGTTCCAAGTCCTGTTTCCGCAGTGCTTTTGATGGCGTTGGTACCGCCCCGGAAAAGGTTTCCGCCATGGTCCTGATTCCATTTTTTGTTTTTCTCTGGCCTGTTGGCGGTATTACTGCTGCTTTAACACAGACCGCCAGGGTTGTAATGACGGCCTATATGTGCAACAGAAGATAAAAAACTAACATTTACCTTATGCAGAGATTGAATTCAGGTGTCTGCTGATCATGTCCCTCATAGAGTCAGAAGGAAGGTGTGAGACTACTTTGAATCTGTCTGTCCGCAGAGACATCTCTCCTTGTCAATTAACAAGTCCTACACTGCCTGGATAGATCAATATCTATTACTATGTATTGGGGGTTAGGCTAAAACAACTTGCTGTTAATAAATATCAGTTCTTGGTGCTCATTTGAGCTCAAAAGCATTCCTTCACTTCACCTTGTATCAAAACATTATTTGCCAATGTGCTCAAGAAGGCAGACCATCAGCTTCTACCTACAGTGCATGAAAGTTGACTAAAGTTTAATGGGTCTATGAGAGATTTTTGTCATGGTTACACAGAACCCTGGTTTTGGGAGGGGGCTGTTCTCCTGCTAACAAAGCTCTAAGAAAAGCTGCAATAAAAGCTGGAAGAAAACATCTATTCAGTGTACTGTAAACAAATGTGGGCACCCTTGTGAATATATCTTCAGTCCCTGAGATTAGTATTAAATACCTGTTTAATATAATGGCATCACAAATATTTCCAGTATACTCATGTTTTGGGAGGAAGGTCCATGACTGTCCATAAGTGCTACAGAGATGTTGTAGTAGCTTTGAAGGCCATTTCTCCAGAGCTTTTAGGAGCGTGAATGGAATACTTTTTTATATTTATCCCATTCCATGAATTTCACTGCTTGTTTTTGTTCAGGACAGTGTCATACAAAGTGTCTTGGAATGTCAAACAAAAGCATCCTGAAACCTTGGAAAGGTCGTACACAAACAGCGTGGAAACATGGCAGCTATTCTGGAAGTGGCCCATGCTTTAAGAAATATACTGATGCCCAGATGTGAACTTTTTATTTTTTAAAGAAAAATATTGACTCAGTTACTTACTGGTAATCTTCATTACTCTGAGTCATATTCTTCCTTGCCACAGTCCTGACCAGAAAGCTACTTTGTGACTCCCGGACAGGATTCACCCTTAAAACTAAAATGTAAAACACATATCTTATACAATATGGCTCCTAAAGGAAGTGACATTGCTCACCTATAAGGGAGGGGCCATCCCAGTACTCTTCCTGAAGGTACCAAGCAATATTTGTCCCTACAATTTGATTTCCCCTCTTACACTTCTGGAGGGAAGGGAGAGAATGTAGGACTGACTAGGAAGACTATGATTTTCAGTAATTAAGGTTAATGGTAAGTAACAGAGTATTTGTCTACCTAGTCCATTTTCCTTGCCCCAATCCTGACCAGTGAGAGTATACCAAAGCTAAACGAGGAAAATATTGACTGGGCATATTAATGCTACACCAAAGATTATATTGATACAAAGTCAAGAAAAAAAAGAAAACATGCAGAAAGATTGCCATTGGATTGCAAAGATAATCGCAGTCCCTAAAGCTGCATAATGAACCTCTCCCATTCACAACTTGTAGCGTGAAGCAAAGGTGTTATTGCCCATGCAAGTGGTGACTTCACAACCATAATTTAGAGATGCCCATTGAAAACCACCCAGGTAGAAGACACAGCCCCGGTGGACCTTCCCACTGGCTCCTCAAGGTGGAGATAGACAACGCCAATAAAAACCCATCTCTTAGGTATACTAGAACCATACCACCCTTGCAAGAGGAAGGAGTGACACCTCTACTTGCACAACAAAGAGAAAATTTACCACAGTGTCTCTCATAAACTCTAAAGCGCAAATTTAAGAGCCCCTAGTGCCACTAGAGCATCACTTTTCGTGACACTCTGGTGACGCTAACCACTGCTCCATATTTATTGTAAATATGTGCCCCTCTGACACAGCTTCCACTACAACACTCATTGCTTTTGACACTGCCCAAGATTGACGAGTAACTGTAAATGTGTGGCAGCGCCAAAAACTACTGCCACCCCAGGGGTGGTGTTAGCATGGCAAAACAAGGAGGAATGCTTTTATTCCTCCTTTTTTTGCTTTTTCCATGTGTACTGCATTCTGCAGAACACATAGAAAGAGCAAAATGCCATGGGTGATTGTTTATGTGCAGGAAGGTGTTCCTTCCTGCACATAAACAATCATTCCAAAAAGATGTTTTGGTACTTCTATCTGTGATGCATTTCAAAGCACACACAGGAGTGCCAAATTGCCATTATAGATTGTTTATGTGCAGGAAGGATCACCTTTCTGCACATAAACAATCTATCCCTTCAACGCAAACACCCTTGCACTGTGGTACAAGCATGCCTGCGTTGGCGCAGGCAGCTTAATTTAGCGCAGGGGAAAACATAGAGGTGCGCTGTATTGCTATAAATATGGCACATCCCTGTGTTTCAAAAGTGGTGAAGTGCAGCATTGCTATTTTCGGCGCAACATTGCGCCGTACCACTTTTGAATAAATCAGGGCCTAAGAGTGCTAACCTTCCTGGAGTTCTGCATTAAAAGGGCCATATCCAATGGGCAACCTACAGCAACTAATCTTTGCCTTTCCATCTCCAGACCCTTGAGAGAATGTGCTCAGGAAGAGAGGGGATTGTCAGAGGTGATGGAGCAGACGGGACGATCCATGGAAGATCCATGGAGGCTGGACTGCACATGGAGTAACCAAGGGTACCAGAGTTGATACAAGGGACAACTTGGAGGACCTCTCTGTGTTCCATCATGATTTTCGCCAAGACTCTGCTGATCAAAGGGAATTGGATCAAGACGACCCCATGGCCACCTGAAGTTCATTACATCCACCCCCACAGCCTCCTGACAGGGAAGGAAATAGCACAAATCTGGAAGGAGAGCATCCCAAGAGGAGGCAAAAAGATCTAACTATGGATCCTCCAACCACTCTCTAATCCCCTGAAACACCGCTGGACAGAGAGGGGACACCAAGGATGGGAAAGTGCAGTTCAACCAATCTGCACGCCCATTTTCCCCCAGGAAGATAAATCGCTATTAGAGAGAGGTGTTGTTCCAAACCCTGTCCAATCTACTCTGCTAACACCACCAACACTGGTGTTCAGGTCACTTGGCTGTCTGTTCTGGCCTGTACGGCCTTGCTTCACAACTATGAAGTAAAGAATAATAGAGCATTGAACACATCTGCCAGTTCTTTCCAGTTTAAGAAGTGACCCCAATCCTTACACGAAAAATCCCCTAGGTTGATGAATCCTCCATTGTTGCTCCCCACCCTAGACTGCTGGCATCCCTTTTGACTGTGACTGGTAGTGATGGACAGCAGAACCTCCTTTTTTAGATTTGATCATTTGAGTCATCACTGAAGCTGGTTGGCTACCACTGAAAAGACTTGCCTTGGAGCCTCAAAATTATGTGACACAGAATTCACTGAGACAGGAGGTGATACACCAGATTAAACAAGTGTAGGACAAGGCTAGGGGACCAGAATCAGGGATGCAGTCCTGTCCTTTGAACCCTTAATCACTCTCTTACCGGAAGATTCTCTAATTGCAGGCGCAACATCATGTGAGATATCAATTTATGTTGCCATTGCAAAGGGAAAAACACGTTCCATATCTTGGTGTTGAAATGCTTTTCAATTAACTGAAAAACTGAGAGGGAAGCAGCTGTGACTTCTTGATGTTCAGTGAAAATCTATGATCTTCCATGAACCTGTGGACTATATAAATGACTTGCAGACCCTTTGAAAAACAAGACTCAGCAATTAGCCAGTCATCCAGATATGGGAAGACCAACATACCCAAAGAATGCAGGCTGCCCACCAAGGAAGCCTACGTCTTTGTGAAAAACCTAGGAGCTGATGACAACCCAAAAGGAGGAACAAAGAACATATAGTGGAGTGCCAAAAATACAGAAACAACATAGACTGTGAGGTACTGCTGAGAAGAAGGGTGAATAGGAATGTGCAAGTATGTTTCAAGAAGATCAGTTGATGCAGACTTATCATCTTGAACTTGAGATGAGGAATAAGCTCTTTAGGTTCGAGGCCCTGAAACACTCCTGATTATTTTTGCACCAAAAACATAATCAAGTAACATCCTTGCCCCTTTGATGCTAAGGAACTGGTATGATGGCACTCTTTGTTTGAAGGTCTTGGATTCCTTTGTGTAATGCTATACGTTTTAGGGGATTGAAAGCACCTGGCATCCATCAGAATACCTCTTCTGGGGGAGGGATTCTATTTGGTAGCCCTCTTTTACCTCTTGCAGGAATCCAAAACATCTGTTTCCTAAGCTGTAATAAACGCCTTGATTCATCCTCTACCTGGATAGTCAGGAGTTTGGGGTGGCTGGCACAGCTGAAGAAGGACAAGGAAGTTCCTAGGACTTGTCAATGGAGGGAGTGCCGTGGCCCTATCACCTCTCACAAATGGGCTGATTGGAAGAACGTGAGGACAAGGACTGACCAAAATCTCTACAGAATCCCAGTCTTCCATCTCTTTCAGAAGGTCTTACTGTAGCAATCAGTTCGTGGTCCTCTGTGGATTTTTTTATCAAGATCTTCCAGTTAAGAAGTGAGCAATTTCACCCTAGTAAATGAAAGGTGGCTAACCAAAGATTTTTAAGCAGGATTGCCCTTCCAGGATATCAACCATATGTGGCAGTGGGCAGAGATGGAAGCCCCATATGCTGCAGCTGCTGCTGAAAATGAATCAAACATATTTGACAAATAAACCACCTGCTGCTCCATCATGGATAGACTGGTTATAATATCACCTCCTTGAGATTACTCCTCAGCAAGGGCATAACAATATTGCAGAAGGGACTGTACTCTATAAGTGGGGTAGGCGCCTGCCATTATAGACAAGCTGCAGGCAGAGTGCAATCCCTTCACCACTGATTCCATCTTCCTTTCCCCCGGATCTGATGGAGAAGCCTCCTGTGAGATAATCACACCACTAGAGGACAATCATTCCATAACAGAATCCACTCCAACACTTGAAGGAAAGTCCTCTGACAAATTCTGCAGGGAACACTTTTTCCCAAGGAATCAGGGAAAGCCCATCTTTGGAATCTCTGCCCATAAAATACCCTGAATAGGTTTGTGCACAAGAAGACTGTCAGGCTTTTTCCATCTGTGTTGGCCAAAAAAGGTTTTTAAGGATGTGGGAGAGCACTTCCCTAAGCTCTTTGCCTTGCACATACTTTCCCCTATGCTTTTCCTCCTGTGAAGAATTCAAATCAATATCAATAAGAGAAGGCCTGGGATTTTTGGGCAAAAAGCTTTAATGGACATCAAAAGCAGCTTGGACTTCCTTATTAATCATTTCCTACAATATGTGTACATTTTGGAGAGGCTCATTAGCCCTGGAAGCTGGACCCAGTCCTTCCACCTCCTGACTCGAGTAAGAGGAATGCTTCCTCTTGGCAGCACGTTTTCCCTCCGTGACGACTCAGAGTAGAGAAGAAAAGTGCTGCCTATTCATATTCAGATGGTTCCCCGTGTCCTAGACGTTGCTTAGCAAAAACTACGTGATATTTCTCACAAGTATCGCAGGAGGCGGCCATTCAACAACAGGAAAGCAGTCCCAAGGCAAAAATAGAGAAAAGAAGCAGTGCTCTGAGCCTACCTCTCTTGAAGAAGCATTGGTTGCCCTTTGAGCAGTGTTAGGATTGGCCGCAGGGCAGGCTGGAAGCCTGTGCCTGCGTGGAGCAGAGGAGCGGCACAGGAGTGGAGGTAAGCTTTTTCACATTTATGTTTTAAAATGTAATTATTGACTCCCCTGCACTTCCGCCCCGCCCCATTAATCCCCGCGAGCTGCGACTGGCAGCTATGTCCTTAAAGCCACATCCTCAACATTAACAGACCTGTGATACAGATGAGTGACAATGGTTATCTGTGAAGGCTGTTTTAGTCAAACAAGTGCTGCAAGCGAACTGATAAGAACACCTGTGCTGGTACATTGGCTCACAGTGCACACAGAGCTGTGCAGCAGGCGCTCAACCCACACACTGACCTTTGCCATAATAGACACACTCTTCGTAAAGTATCCTGGACTTGCTTCCAGTTTGATTCACATTACACACTGAGCTGTGCAGTTGGTGTTCAACCCAACAATCTGCTGTAGTGAAGGCATTCTTGTTAATAGTTTTATAAATTGTACCAACCGGTAAGGTGTGCTCTTGTCCAAATGGAGTTATGTGTGTTTTTATGTTCATTCGTGTTTTTGATGGGGCATTTGACTGTCTTATCTCGTTTTCATGGGTGTGTGCAAAGCGCTCCGTCCCATTCTGTAATCTCTCTTTGGGCTTCCAACCAGGCCCATGTCACGTCAGTCACTTTCATTGGTTCCTGGGCTTGCCTTTTTAAATCCGCTTGCTTTTTTTGTGAAAGGCATGCATACATCATGCCTTTTCCGGTGTTTAGCCCACCTACACGCACCGGTAAACTACTAAAAACATACATGGCTCAATGTTTGCAGCATGGTGTCTGGACTACTTTATCAGTCTATTTTCCACGCAACGCTTTTTTTTCTTTACAACGCTAATAGCTCTATCTCGAGGAAATGCGATACCCGTTGCATTGAAAATGCTTGTTTTAACTGCTGAAACTGTGAACGGAAAAGGTAGACCTTTCACACACGGATCTGTTCTTTAATGATTGCACATTAATTTGCCCAGCAGGTGCTCAACCCATTGAGCCACTGCAGTGCACATACTTTTCTTAAAGCATCTTTTGCTTCCTTAAAGTTAAGTTAATTTTCCAAAGTGAGATGTGTAGCAGGCGCTTAATCCAACAAGTTGCCAATGCATCACATAGATGGTGTGTATAAAAGCAGCACAGGAAGGGGGCCTCTCCATAATGTTTGTTTTTTCCACTGCTGCTATTATCAGATAGATATTGACACAATAGTTTAATGTCTGTGTTTAATAATCTTTATTTTATTTGTAACAGCGGACCCTAAGTGAAAGCAAGCGTTTTCAGTGCCACAATAAATAAAGCGCAGTACAACTAATATAGATTACATAATTGATGCTTGCACCAGATCTTGTCTCAGCTGCACTACACACTATAAACATGCAAAAGTGCTTATTAGCCCCTTCGCTGCCAGGCCTTCTCCCCCTCAAGTGCCAGGCCTTTTTATGGCTATTTGGGGCAGTTCGTGCTTAGGCCCTCATAACGTTTTGTCCACATAAGCTACCCACCCCAAATTTGTGTCCTTTTTTTCCAACATCCTAGAGATTCTAGAGGTACCCACACTTTCTGGGTTCCTCTGAAGGAGACCAAGAAATTAGCCAAAATACAGCGAATATATATATATATATTTTTAAAAAGGGTAAAAAGGGCTGCAGAAGAAGCCCTGTTGTTTTCCCCTGAAAATGGCATCAATAAAGGGCTTGCAGTGCTAAAATCACCATCTTCCCAGCTTTCAGAAACAGGATGACTTGAATCAGAAAACCCAATTTTTCAGCACAATTTAGGCATTTCACTGTGCATACCCCATTTTTGCTATTTTGTGTGCTTTCAGCCTCCTTCCAGTTAGTGACAGAAATGGGTATGAAACAAATGCTGGATCCCAGAAAGCTAAACATTTCTGAAACCTAGACAAAATTATGAATTCAGCAAGGGGTAATTTGTGTAGATCCTACAAGGGATTCCTACAGAACATGACAGCTGAAATGAAAAAATATTGAAATTGAGGTAAAAAAACAGCCATTTTCCTCCACATTTTACTCTGTAACTTTTTCCTGCAATGTTAGATTTTTGAAAGCAATATACTGTTACATCTGCTGGACTCTTCTGGCCGCGGGGATACATAGGGCTTATAGCAGTGGTTCCCAAACTGTGCGCCGCGGCACCCGGGTGCGCTGTTAGAAGTTGCCTGGGGCGCCGCGTGCATTTTGGAAACATGCTGCATCTAGGCAGCTTTGATAACAGTGTTTACAGAGACTTAAAACGAAAGCATTATTCACAATGATCTTGTTTCTATCTGCTCCCTCGCGCACTGCCTTTGCAGCTTCACAAAACCATTCCCCTGGGAGCCCCCGTCCGAAAAACAGGAAAATATTTGGAAAGAACCGAATTAATTTGTATTTGGAAATAACCCAGTTAATTTGCTAGGAGAAGTCAGGGTCAAGTTGCGTGCACTCCAGGCCTTGCAGGGGAGATTTATGATGCACCATTGATGTTAAAGAAAATTCTTAATTTTATATTGCTAAATACAATCACATTTACATATTTACATTTTTATTACTGAATGGTTTGCGCCTAAAAAAGAGACAGTAGTATGAACTTGTATGTAATGGGGCTATTTTGACTGATTTTAGGTATAATTACTGGAGCACATGATCTGTTTCCATGCCTCTGTATTTATTTTGTTGAACTACAAAAAACCGAAATTAGTTATTTCAGTGTTTTGGTTGGTCATGACGCCCTTTTCTCATTATAAAGCACACCTTTCCTTTTTTCCCCATTTGTGTTTAAAAAGTGCTATTTAAATTGTCCAAAATAAATTATAGGCCCACAGTCCTCCCTCCCTGTAAACAACTTATATTTTTATTTTGTTACCAATATGATAATACCTTCATCGCCTTCATCCTAATTATTTGTAGGGAGAAAAATTGAAGTACTCCCGAGGCTGGGCTTACATCGCCTACACAAAAAGAAAGTGACATAATGGGGAGCCACGGGCAATGGCCAATATAGGTGAAGGGAGCCGCGGGTCGAAAAAGTTTGGGAACCACTGGCTTATAGGTTCATCAAGAACCGTAGGTACCCAGAGCCAATAAATGAGCTGCACCGTCCAATGGGTTTTCATTCTATACCTGGTATACAGCAATTCATTTGCTGAAATATAAAGAGTGAAAAACAGGTATCAAGAAAACCTTTGTATTTCCAATATGAGCACAATATAAGGTGTTGAGAAGTAGTGGTTATTTGCACATCTCTAAATTCCGGGGTGCCCAAACTTTCATGTGAATTACAGGGCATTTCTCAAAGCGACGTCTTTTTTGCACACTGTCTTACATTTGGAAGGAAATAATTTAGAAAAAGACAAGGGGCAATAACACTTGTTTTGCTATTCTATGTTCCCCCAAGTCTCCCAATACAAATCGTATCTCACTTGCATGGGTTGGCCTAATGATCGTGACAGGAAAGGCAACATGGGCACATCAAATTTTTACATTCAAATCTGAAGTGTTTTTTGCAAAGTGCCTATTTGTAGATTTTGTCTTCTAGCTCAGCCAGCACCTAGGGAAACCTACCAAACCTGTGATTTTTTTTTAAACTAGACACCTCGGGGAATCCAAGAGGGGTGACTTGTGGGGTTCTCACCAGGTTCTGTTACCCAGAATCATTTACAAATCTCAAAATTTGGCCAAACAAATACTTTTTCCTCACATTTCGGTGACAGAAAGTTCTGGAAGCTGAGAGGAGCCACAAATTTCCTTCCACCCAGTATTCCCCCAAGTCTCCTGATAAAAATGGTACCTCACTTGTGTAGGTAGGCCTAGCGCCTGCGACAGTAAATGCCCCAAAACACAACGTGGACACATCACATTTTCCCAAAGAAAACAGAGCTGTTTTTTGCAAAGTGCCTAACTGTGGATTTTGGTCACTAGCTCAGCCGGCACCTAGGGAAACCTAGCAAACCTGCACATTTTTTAAAACTAGACACCTACGGAAATCCAAGATAGGGTGACTTGTGGGGCCCTAACTAGGTTTTGTTACCTAGAATCCTTTGCAAACCTCAAAATTTGGCCAAAAAAACACTTTTTCCTCCCATTTCGGTGACAGATAGTTTTGGAATCTGAGAGGAGCCACAAATTTCCTTCCACCCAGCATTTCCCCAAGTCTCCCGATATAAATGGACCCTTACTTCTGTGGGTAGGCCTAGTGCTCACGACAGGAAATGCCCCAAAACACTATCTGGACATATCAAAATTATGCGTAAGTATGATACTTTTTTTTTTTAAAGATCCCTGGTGTCTAGTGGTTGCTGCCCCCCGGGGGCAGAAATGGCCTAAAATTAATTTGGCCCCCCAGGGAGCGACTCTTGCCTAAGGGGTTGCTCTCCACATATATATATAAAAAAAAATTACCTGGTGTCTAGTGGCCTAAAAATAATTTGGCTCCCTGGGGAGCGGCCCTTGCCCAAGGAGCCGCTCCCCTTATGCGTAAGCATTGATTAAAAAAAATTCACTGCTGTCTAGAGGTTTCTGCCCCCATGGACTAAATACTATTTGGCCCTCTGCGAGTGACCCTTGCCTGAGGGGTCACTGCCCACACATAAAATAATAAAAATAAAAAAAAAGATCCATGGTGTCTAGGGGCATTTTGCAGATCGGCCTTATTATAGTAGGCCGATCTGCTCCCAGGGGAGAGGCAGAAATGGCCTGAAAATGATTTGGCCCCCTGGGGAGCAGTCCTTGCCCATGGGGAAGTTCCCCTTTGCTGAAATATACAAAAAAAATCCCTGGTGTGTCTAGTGGGCATTTCTGCTGCCTTATCGCGATCAGGCAGCAGAAATGCTTCCAGGGACATGAAAGCAAAGGAAAGGTCTTTCCTTTCCTTTCATGTCTCTCCCGCCCCACCTCCCGGTTGGAAGAGAAATGCTTTTGCATTTCTTTTCCGGGATTCCAGCGCGATCCGACGTGACCTCTGATGAGGTGAGTGGGTGATTTGTGCATCAGACGTGACTGGGGGGTGTGGTGGGGGGTTGGGGGAGGAAAGGAAGCGATTCCTTCACCCGACTCGGGGGTGTGGGAGGGAGGCCCACGGGGAGCGCTAGCACACCCACCATGGGCCGGGTGGAGGACGAGCTTGTCTCGCCCCAGGCACACGAGAACCGTGCACCAGGTCGAGACCAGCTTGCCCCAGGCACCCTGGGGTGTAATAAAAGGCTGCTGGTGTTGCTTTAAAGGTGTGTAAAACCCAGCTCACGGTTGCAGTATGTCCAGGAATATTTTTTTTTTATTTCTTCAGGGGGTTCAAAAAACACCTTTTCCTTTAAGTATGTTCAAGATATCCTGATACTTTTAATGTGCACAATCTATTTTTCTTGTGCCAGATATATGTAGTGGAAACTCGGCTCCAGGGCATTTGAGCACTTTCCATTAGCACAAGTTACACTAAACAAAGACACATTCATCTTCTTTTAGGCACAGGAAAAGTAATTTGTACATAATCACAGGATGTTGAGCCAACGTCACCGGGATTTTAGCCAGTTCCCATGTCAGCAGCTTTGTCCTTAAAGCCACAATTTCAAAATTAATATACTTGAGTTCAAGATGGGTCACAAAGGTTATATGTGAAGGCTGCTTTAGGCAAAAAATTGCTGCTTGCACCTGTTAAGAATGCCTGTGTGGGTCCCTTCCTGTTATTTTTTGCAATTCTTATTTTAAGATCCAGGAGGGGATCCTGAGTCTCAGACCAAGGGCAACTGCTGCACTTACACATTGCACTCATGCATTGCAACCCTCAACAATAGTGGGGAGAATGGAGACGAACCGACTAAGAAGCATTTGCTAGGTATTTTCCCAAAAGCATGAATAGTTAGTACCTCTTTAAATGTTTGAATCACAACATTGTCACAGCATGTCACTTTTAACACAAACTATTTACACCAGGAAACCAACTTCGCCTTTTTTCCTTATCATGTGTATTCCGTTGCTTCATGAACTGTAGATCCATATGAGAATGTTTATAGTTCTCTTTGCCCTAAAAGATCACAGTAAATAGAACTCCTGCCACAGGTATGCAAATAAACATCTATTGCTTTTGACAATGTGTTTTATCTTGTTTCCTAAAGCTCATTCTGTCAATTCTAACAATAGCTTAACTTGGACGTAATGGTTCACCTAACACGTATAGGCCTTGAGTCAACCATGTTATCGGTACCACTTGGAGGAATGGGTTCTAATATGATTTATTGGCAAGGTCTGGGTGCCTAGAGATGGAAAATATGTGATTGCTAGTCATAACTCTTTGCCTTTTGTGAGTTACCACTCCACTCCAAAGATACCATGAGGTAGATTGATTTTTTCCCCAAAATTTGTATTATTGTGAATTTTATTATTAAAAATTACAATTAAAGTAAATGTGATTATATAAATTGATAATATTTTAAAAATTGATTATGATTTTATTAAGTACACCAAGTAAAATATATAATTGTGTTCATTAATTTATTTTTCCGGAGCTGGTGGTGAATGACTGTACAACATAATGAAGAAGACTGAAACAAGCACATCCTGTCCCTGTGATCCCCACTGTATAATTCACTAATGGTCAAATGTCCAACATGGACAAATGGAATTATGCTGACAAGCCTGCAGGACTACTCATCATGGAAAACGTTGGTAGAGGCAGCTTAAGTAAGGAATCACGTTCCACTCATAGACATTGCGAGAAATGTGGAAAGCAACATGGTTCCCCAAGTATTTTAGCACAGGAATTGCAGGAGCTTATTTACTATGAAGAGAGATTTACAGAATATTAAGCGAAAAGCGGAAGCAAGTGTCAGTGATGATGCTGGAACGAGTGAGTGCACTAGTAAACGCTTCAACAGAAGAACATCATTAAAGTCAAATGTGTATGCTGAAGAATGTATATTTTGAGGAAGATAAAATGCTACAAGGGAACATCAATGCATGAGAAATTAATCAAGGCCACAGAGCTTAGAGTTCACAAAAGGCTTCGAGAGTGTGCAACCATTAATTCTGATTCAAAGACCTTAGCAGTTTGTAGTATGGACATAGTGGCTGCTGAAACCCATTATCATGCACCTTGAAGGGTTGAAGCACAGAAAGAAGATCATGCATCTAGCATTCAAACCGATGATCACTACAAAAATATGAGAAATGAAGCATATGATGAAGCACAGAAGGAAGGTCATGCATCTAGCATTCAAACCGAAGATCACTACAAAAATATAAGAAATGAAGCATATAATGAACATTTTCAATACATAAGAACTGTGATTTTTCCTAACATAGAGGTAATTTGTGTGGCGGCTTTCACTGAAAGGCTTGAAAACCTCGTGAAACACAGAGGAGTACAGGGAATAGGCGAAGCAACCAAGAAGCATATTAGAAGAAAATTGGATTCTGAGTTTGGTGACAGCCTCTACATATTCCCAAACAATCAAGGAAAATTATTGGCCCAACCTGATAGTGTCATGCTACAAGACATTGTAAGAGTAAACCAGAGTTTGAAAAGAGAATCAGTTTTGAAGGTAAATGCAAAAGACATGAACAAGATCATTGATCAAACATCCTCAAACATAAGAATAATAATTAAAACAAACTTGACATCAGCACCACAGCCATATCACCCATCAGACGTTGGTAAAGATTAATTGACAGTGCCCGATTACCTTAAATGGTTCCTATTAGGACTTCTGACAGATCCCAAAAATACAAAGCCTTCCAAAAGGGTCGCTTTACTTATGGAATCATTCAGTCAGGACATTACATCTGCAGTCACAAATGGCCAGCAGAAACACCTCAAGCAGTTGTTGCTCCCATTTGCCTAAAAAACGCTGACAGGCAATGTTTAATCATTTGTACTCCAAACAGGCTTGGTCATGGGATTTCATACTCACAGCTGGAACAAAATAATACCGTATGTGTATGTTGTTGAAAATGTCTTGCTGGCTCTGCTGCGTGCTTCTTGAGAAGGAAATTGGCATTTACATCTTATTGCCATATGCTCTATGATCCTATGGTGTTTTGCATATGACAGGATGAACTACGCTAGATATCTTCCTCGATACTGTTTTGCGCAAATAAGGGTGAGAAAGACAGTCATCAACTTCCACCTTGCAGGGCCTGTCTGAAGAAACATGTCAAAAGTGTGAATTAACAAGAAGCTATAAGCAAGAGCTGTCTTCTGAATGGTCCACAGACATCTAGGCCGATTGGGAGAGGGTGGAAGTTGGAAAAACAGAAGGGAGCCTAGCAACTGGTAATGGACTAGAAGGAGGGGCAGCCAGCACCTCAGGCAGTGTTAGGTCTACTTGCTTGCAACTGCATCAGGAACCGCAAACTGCCAACATGCATGATGTCTACATTACCTCAAGTGCACTGCCATGTGTAGACTTCCAGCCTATGAAAATCAAACAGGCACAGAGAATGATGATACTATACAGAAGAAGACGATGATGACAACAAATGTGAATGGTAAAATTGTGTTTATGTTCACTCATGACATACGTTGCCTATGTAAGATGTGACAACTATTATTATTTGAAATTGTAAGTGAAAATTATGCACATGTTATATATCAATATGTAAGGAATACACTGAAGTTTAATTATTACTTTAAGGACTCTATTGCTATTATTACAGTATTACAGTAAATAATCATAATTATTTTAAAATTATATTGAATGCAACCAATCTGGTGGAATTAGATATATGTTTCCACAAAAATATGATGAATTTGTATGCTATTTATCAAAAATATGACAACCATTCCTTTTTCAGCTATGGTTGCTAATCCAAGAATATTAGACAAAAGGCAAAGAGTGATGACTTTCTATAACATATTTTCCATCTCTAGGCATCCATATCTTGAAAAGAAAATCATGTTAGAACCCATCCCCCTGAGTGGTACCAATGGCCTACATTTGGGGTTGTGCCTCATTTCCTATTAGTGCACTGTAACACCTCCTTATTGCTTTTACAAAACAGAACTTACCTTACAGGCTCTTATCCTATTATATATATATATATATATATATATATATATATATATATATATATATATATATATATTTATATATATATATATATATATATATATATATATATTTAAAAACACATTGAACCTTTATTTTGCATCATCGCTGACTTCCTTTTCTCACTGTCTATGTTGCCATTTACCGCTTGTTAAATCTTCATTACTCCGTAACAAGATCAGAAAAATAAATTTTGGAAACATGTCGCTTTTAGCACTAGGACAAACTAGCAGAACAACAATAGTTTCAAAGTACAATCCTTCAAATAAGCACTTGCTAGATTAACAGAAGGCTACAAGTTGCTATTGATACTTTTAAAAATTAGTTTATAATTTGCCTCTTTCCAACATTAAATTGTTTCTTCTGTGGCATCAGCTCATATTTTGTTCCTTGCGTCTTTTTAACATTTAAGACCATATACTTGCTTCAGTGCATTTTTTTAAAATAAATATAATACTGGGGGGCTTGTTTTGACACTGAAACTTCAATCAGTCAATGTTTAGACACAAGGGCATCTAAAGTAGTAAAAAAGGCCTAATTTGGAAATACAAAAAACCTATTGTAACGCACAGTCTATGTAAAAGAAGTGAATTTACTTTTAAGTAGGGCACTTTGCTATGCAAGTACCCAACAACAACTGAAAAACATAGCAGACTATACAGAAAGACGTGATAACTACAGGTAGCCAGAACATTTCCTAAATTTACAGCTGGGTGCCATGAATGTTCAACTTAATCCTGTAGTCTTTTATAATGGAATGCGGTCATAATTGTTTGGCGTGTCACTGAGGTACGGCTGTTTAGGTAGTCTGAGCACTGCTTTGGGGTGAGTGCTACAAGCTAAAAGTTGATCAACAGAGGCTAAAAATACAATGATTGTTGGTAGTAGTTGTGAGATTGACGGTATTTAACAGTTGCAAAATAAATCAATGCTTGCACTGTCAGTGAATGATGGCAGAAGGATTAGCTGCAGTGTCAGCATGTACACTACTTTGAGAGGACTGTGCACTCACACACTTTTGCTGCTCTATCTTGACCACCTTCTGGGTGATGCTTTTCTGTATCCTTTAGCTGCAACTGTCATCTCCTGCAGCATAACAGCAGCATCCTTGTCTTTCCTCCAGTCAGCAAATCTACCACGCTCTGGGGCATTGGAGGGTAGGATGGTTGGGGACCCACCAAAATCACCTCTATTTCTCTGTATTCATCTTTTGGCAGCACAAGAGAAAATCTACACTATATTTTCTGTACAGAAAATAAAATTACATTTTATGCGTGTTCTATTTATATTGGCACGTTTCATCCAGATAAAATCCACGAGATACAAGCTGTCTTTAATATTTAGGCACTCATGAATTTCTGCCGTAACTACAAACACAGCAATAGTACTCTCAATTAAGTTGATATTCTTAATTACAAATTATTTCCATACTGCAACTCTACTCTGCTCTATTTCACTCCACTCAACTCCAAACCACTCTACTCTTTAACAGTCCACTCTACACCACTCCACTCTGTGCCACTCCAATGTACATCAAGCCACTCCATGCAGCTATACTCCACCACACTGTACTCCACCCCACTCAATGCCAGTCTCTCTATGCCACTCTATGCCGCTCCACTCTACACTCAACCACCCTACACCAGTCAATGCCACTCCATTTCACTCTACATTACTCTATGTCATTTTATGACACTGTATTCTGTGCCACTCCACTACATATCAATTTAATCTATGTCACTCTATGCCACTCCACTGTGCCACTCAACTCTATGTCACTCCATGGTACTCAACACCTCTACATTATATGCAATGCTACTTAATACCACTCCATTCTATGCCACTTCAACAAATGTCAAGCTACTCCAGTCTATTCCACTCCATTCCACTCTATGCCACTCTGCCACACCCACTCTACCCCACACAACTCTACACTGTGCCACTCTACTCTATGCCAGTCAACTCCACTGTACACCAGACAACTCTCCTCTAGGCCACACCACTCTATGCTACTCTGCACAGTGCCACTCCACATCACTCTAGACAAGTCTACTGTATGCTGCTCTACTCTATGCCACAGCACTCCACTATTGCCAACTTTACACCACTCCACTCCACTCCACACTACACAGTGCCACTATAGGGCATTTTATGCCAATCCACTCTACGTCACTCTACTGCACATCCCTCTACTCAATCAATCAGTCACAAAATGTATAGAGCGCGCTACTCACCCGTAAGGGTCTCAAGGTGGTGGGGGGGAGAAAAAGGAAGTAGGGGGGCTTCCGGTTACTGTTCGAAAAGCCATGTCTTGAGGTGTTTTATGAAACGCAGGAGGTCCTGTGTCTTGCGGAGGTTGGTGGGGAGGGTGTTCCAGGTTTTGGGGGCGAGGTAGGAGAAGGATCTGCCTCCGGTGGTGGCATGCTGGATGCGTGGGACTGTGGCGAGTGTGTGGTCGGTGGAGCGGAGGTGGGGAGTGGGAGTGTGGAAGTTCACTCTTTCGTTGAGGTAGGCTGGTCCAGTGTTGTGGAGGGATTTGTGTGCATGAATGAGGACTTTGAAGCTGATCCTTTTGTCAATAGGAAGCCAGTGAAGGGATCTGAGGTGGGAGGACATGTGTTCATGACGTGGGAGGTCCAGGATGAGGCGGGCAGCTGCGTTCTGGATCCTGTGGAGTTTTTGCTTAAGCATGACCGTGGTACGCGCGTAGAGGGTGTTTCCGTAGTCTAGCCTGCTTCTGATGAGTGCATGGGTGATGGTCTTTCTGGTCTCTAGGGGTATACATTTGAAGGTTTTTCTCAGCATGTGGAGGGTGTTGAAACAGGAGGAGGTGATGGCGTTGATTTGTAGGGTCATGGAGAGAGAAGAATCTAAGATGATGCTGAGGTTGCGTGCATGGGTGGCGGGTGTTGGGGGTGATCCTAGGGCGGTGGGCCACCAGGAGTTGTCCCATATTGTTTCGCTGGGGCCGAAGATAATGATTTCAGTTTTGCTGGAGTTTAGTTTGAGGTGGCTTCCTGTCATCCATTTGGCAGTGTCAAGGAGTCCAGTGTGGAGGTTGGTTTTGGCGGTGGTAGGGTTTCTGGTGAGGGAGATGACGAGCTGGGTGTTGTCTGCATAGGGATATGATGGTGATTCCGTGTGGCCGGAGGATATTGGCAAGCGGTGCTATGTAAATGTTGAAAAGGGTGGGGCTCAGGGAGGACCCTTGGGGAACTCCGCAGATGATCTTGGTGGTTGGGGAGTGGAAAGAAGGGAGGCGGCGTTTCTGCGTCCTTTTGGCGAGGAAGGAGGCGAGCCAGTCCAGGGCCCTGTGTAAAATTCCTGCGTCGTAGAGGCGTGTGTGGAGTATTTGGCGGCAGACAGGGTAGTCTCAGTGCTGTGGTTCTTGCGGAATCCAGACAGGGAGGCGTCGAGTACATTGTTTTCCTCTAGGAAGTGAGACAGGGGGGTGTTCATTAACTTCTCAGCGACCTTGGCGGGGAAGGGGAGAAGAGAAATTGGGCGCTAGTTCATGAGGTCATCAGGGTCTGCTTTGGGCTTTTTCAGGAGTGGGGTTACTTCTGCGTGCTTCCAGGAGTCTAGGAAGGTGGTAGCATTGAAAGAGCTGTTGATTACGGCGCGAAGCTTGGGAGCACTGGTTGTGCTGGCCTTGTTGAAAATGCGGTGGGGGCACGGGTCCTAGGGGGAACCTGAGTGGATGAAATTCATAGTTTTTTCGGTTTCTTTGTTGTTGGTAGGGGCCCAGTTGTGTAGTAGGTTTGGGGGGTGAGTTGTTTTTGTTCGTGTCGGTGGTGGAGGTGGTGAGTGCTGGTGGTGTGAAGCTGTTGTGTATGTCTAAGATTTTGAGGTGGAAGTGGTTGGAGAGGGAGTCGCAGAGGTTTTGTATGTGAGTGGGGTCGATGTTGCTGGCTTTGGGTTTGGTGAGCTCTTTGATGATGGTAAAGAGTTCCTTGCTGTTGTGTGAGTTACTGTTTATGCATGCCTTGTAGTATGCCCTCTTGGTGGTGCGTATGAGTTGGTGATGTTTGCATATGGTGGTTTTGAGGGTGGAGAAGTTGGTTGTTGAGGGTTCCTGGCACCAAGCTTTCTCTGTTTTGTAGCATTCATACTTGGAGGCTTGGAGTTCAGTGGTGAACCAGGGGGCGTTCTTGATGTTGCGGGTGGTGATGTTTCTTCTGAGAGGGGCAAGTGAGTCGGCGCAAGTTGTACTCCATTGTGTGAGGTTATGGGCAGCAATGTTGGGGTCGTTGGTATTAGGGGTTATGTGCAAGTTGAGCGTTCAGGTGTTCTGTGGGGATCTTGTCCCACATGTGGTAGGGCGTGGTGTGTGGGGGGTTTCGAGAAGGAGAAATGGACGCAGTGGTGGTCGGTCCAGTGGAGTTCAGGTTATGTGGTTGCTGGAGGTGAAGATCGCATCTAGCGTGTGTCCTGCTGAGTGGGTGGGTGATGTGACTAGTTGTTTGAGTCCTAGGTTCATGAGGTTGTCTAGTAGGGATGTGGAGTTGTGGTTGTGGGGGTCTACTCCATTCCACTCTGCGCCACACAACCCTATACCAATCTACTCTATGCTACTCCACTCAATGCCATGTCACTCTTCTACTCACTGTATGCCACACAACTCTACATCACTCCATTCCACTCATCATTGTATGCCTTCCACTGAATTCCGCTCCACTATGTGATACTCTACAACACTCCACTCTACTCCACTGTAAACTACTATTCTTTCCTTAAATTTTACCCTTGCTGAGTAGCAGCCACGCTCTTGTACACCATGGAGAAAACACATTGGCAAAGCCAAAAACTCTCACATAGGTGAGACCTTTTGGCTTTGCTTTGCTTGTTTTATTTGTAATCTGCTCTTCCATACACTGAAGGGTCCATTGTTATTGTGACATGATCACAGCCCCCTGTTATTAGCAACAAGTTGCATTCTGGGTTTTTAGTTTAGTTTGTAACATTGTGCATTGGGCAAAAATACTCATCATGCAATCTGTTCTTGGTTAAAAAGCCAGAACTGTCTGATAATTTAGCAAGTAAAACATAACCACTTGCCAATTATGGAAGAAGAGAAGGAATAACAATGTTTGTGGATAGAATATAAGGCAACTGGGCAATATGTTTAACGAATGTTAATATTTCCAACCGTTTATGAGAGGGAAATTGAAACCGGCCTCAGAGTTCGGGACAGTAAAAAAGCATTCTGCAACTCCTCAGTTGTAAAAACATGGTTAGGGATACTTGATTCCATAAACTGCAAGTTGGTCTCTATTGTGCAAGCATAGATTACATTACTATGGTCATAATTTTATTTTCGTGCTTGATAAAAGTGAACACTGCATTAATACAGCAATTATAAGAATGACAAATGTGCCAATGACAAATGTTATTGTGATATGTAGTTTACAGTAGCAGCCTTTACTATAGCAGACAGATCTCATATCTCTTGCCTTCCTCGAACTGCTCTATTTCCTAAGAAACCCCCTAGGCAGACGTAATTAATGACATTCATTTTCATAGTCGAGCATTGATATTCAGGCCTGTCTGATCTGCAGTGAATATTTCAATAATTAGAGGTATCAGATAACATTTCAAGTCATCTCTTAAAGCGTAATCCGAATAGTTTTGAAATGTGAGATACTCAGATGAATGACGCCGGATTCACAAACATAATTATGTGGCTTGCTTCATTATTCGATACCTTTGGTTAAGGTGTTTAGTTCAAGTGACAACCGTGCTAATCGTTTGTGAATTGAATTATTAGTATGCCTGTCATAATGAATGAATCATAAATCATATTTAATTTAAATGGACCAAATAGAGACCTAAAAATGTACGCCTCACTCTCAATGGACTTCAGCCTACCTATATAGAAGTGCGTGCTACGTGAGACTTTAACTTCATCAAGCGGATATTGAAAGCAGGAATATGAATTGGTTTTTCGCAAAACAACTTCTCAAATGATAGATAGACGTCGTAAGACAAAACTGCTACGTTTGTTATAGTGCTAATATTCATTTATGAGTCTGTCAAAGGGAGTGAATTGGTTTGAAATCGCTCGTGCAGATTTTATCTTCGTGAGCCCCACCCTAAAGTGAAATTGAGGCTTTCTGTGATTAGCAGCACTATGGGATGTATCAAAAACATGTGCTGTGGTAGTTGATGTGCTATGTTGTTTTTGGTGCTGTTGTGTTTTTGCATTATTGCATAGTACTATTTTCGTGTTGCATTGTTTTGACTTTTGTGTTGTGCCTTCCCTTTTATGGTGTTGATGTGTTGTTATCTTGTTTTCTTTCATATTATCGTGTTCTATCAGGCTTTGTAACTATTTTCTACATTTCTAGGCAAAAGCAGCACATTCATCCTAGGCTCAGGTTCTACATTTCTAGCCAAAAGCAGTACATTTCCCTCAGGGTCCAAGATCAAGCAATCATTTTTCACTGTTTAAGGTGGAGAAATAGTGCCACTGCAGCTCTTCAAATATGTAAGACACCCATCAGTCTTATACTGTGGCAGATACCATGGGACTCATTTAGAGTTTGGTGGGACCTGAAAATCCACTGATTTCCTGAAGGGAATTCTAAATTCATAGAAGAACTCACAGATTGAATGTTCTTTATCATAGTGATAGGATCTTGAAGACAACTCACTAGAGTATTTTAATCCATATTTGAAGTTTCCTCCAAACTGTCTGTCAGGTTCCTCCTGACTTTAAGGCCCATATTTATTCTCTGCGGATTTGCATAATTTTTTTTACGCAAATTCGGCACAAACTTAACTCCATATTTATACTTTGGCGCTTGACCCGTCTAGCGCCAAAGTTATGGAGTTTGAGTCATTTTTTGTACATGAAAACCTAGCTTGCACTAATGACATGCAAGGTAGGCGTTCCCGAGCAAAAAATTACTCTAAGGCATGTGCGCCTTATTTATCCTCAGGCGTCATAATGATGCATAGGAGGAGGCAGGCCTTAAAACATGGCGGCCAGCTGGATTTGCGCCATTTTTTAACACCTGGGTCAGGGCAGGTGTTAAGGGACCTGTGGGCTCATATCCATTGTGGGAAACCATGGAAGCAGTCCACAGGTGCCCTTCCCTGCACCAAGGGACACCACCTGCCCCCCTCGCCCACCCCTGGAGGACACCCATGGACCGGGGGACCCATTCATGGTGAGTGCAGTTAAGTGCAGGTAAGTATATATATAATTTTTTAAGTGCCATGGGGGGGGCGAACTTCGGCCCCCTTACATGCCACTGTGCCCAATGGCCATGCCCAGGGGACAGAAGTCCCTTGGGCATGGCCATTGGGCGGGGGGGGCATGACTCCTGTCTTTGCTAAGACAGGAGTCATTTCCATGAGGGTTTTGCATCAAAAAATGGCGCTAGTCATGTTAGAGCCAATATTTTTGACTCTAACCTGACTTGCACCATTCTTTGTTGCACAACCCCGAGTCTTCCCTTTGCCTCAGCTGCCCGGTTACCGTAATTTATTTTGACACTAACCAGGCAGCAGCGCCGGCTAACGTAATTCCATAAATGAGGCACCCAGCTGGTGCGTTGGAATGGCGTTAGCCGGTGGTAAACATTTTGATGCAAATCTGCTCTAGTGCTGATTGGCGCCAAAAAGTATAAATATGGGCCAAATGAGGCCCTCTGTTTGTTAAGAACTTGAGAAACAAGATAGCTGATCTGGACATTTTTTTGAAATAGCAATAGATGCGTTCTTAAATATGCAGAGAACAAATAAAGGGTAAATTTGTGTTAATAGTAGACGGTGGATCTCTTCCCGGAAAAGCTCCTCTTGTCTCCCTTTCTGTTGACACCCTTTCTTCTTTCTCTGTGACTATGTAGTCCATAAAAGAAATGCTGAAAACCTAAAATCTCTACTGACACTCATTGTATTGCATTTAAGAATGTTGGGTTTGTTGAATAGTACAGCTTTCTTTATAGAAGTGAGGTACTCACCAAGAATGACATTCAAATATTCACGTCAACCAGCATTCCCAAAAAGGAAACCTTGTTATTTCAGTTACCATGGCTGCAGAAATATAGAAAGCTGGAACCCATCGAATAAGAACCATGTAGAAATTAATGCAAAAGGTTGTGCCATTGTCATGACTAAACACTGTATCGCCTGCAGGTTAACTACCGAGGCACAGCAACCGCATTGCATGCAATAAGAATTTATCCACAGTTACTTATTAACAGTGTAGCTCATTCTGTCCTGCTCTACTTGTTTACAAACACACTCATATACAGTATATTCTGTGAATTTGCTTTTAATAGTTTGATCGTATGGACAATACATTACTTGTACCTTACCTGTAGGGTTTATCTGAGGCAGTCCGTAACAAAGAGAACTTGATTATTTATATTTTTTTCTAAAGCATGGCCCTGGTACTGATGCACAGAGCTGCCTTACATAGAACTTTATAGGCACTCAAAATATAACATAGGAATGTAGATGGCAGGACAACTGGAAGGGGTCTATGGAAGGTGAATTTTGGAGGGGTGTGTATTGCGCTTTTTGCAGAAGGTAAGAAGCATAGAAGGAGTACTTATGTGCTCTGCTATTTGGTTCCACGGTTTGAAATCTAGACACGAGAAGGCTAGTCTGGAAGTATTGCTTTATTTAGTTACAGCAATCTCCAGCATTAGTTTTTGTATTTCTTTTTTTTTGTTAAACCTCCAGATGTGTGCAATTAAAAGGTATTTATGAAGGAAGCACTGTGTGAGCTTTTAGCATTATACAGGTGATTTTAAAGGCGAATCATGCTGCTAATTGGAGGCAGTGGAGTTTAAGTATCGGTGTAATAAGGCCTGCCTTAAGGTATTAGGATTGACCTAATGCTTAACTAAGAAATTGATTAGATTCAATTAACCACATGCTCAGCTAAGTGACAATCTGCTACATGTAGAAAAGTACATAAATGGTTTATAACTAACAACAAAAATATCCCGGTGATTTGGTTACCGGACATTTTCCCACTCCGTTACCAAAGTTGCCCCGGTATTAGTCGTTAATTCGGTAATACTAAATGGTGTAGATATTACCATTTCACCTCCTCATGACCTCTTATCTGTCTCTAGTACCCATTTGCTTCCAAAGAACGCATGCAGTAATGTCCAGCAGAATCAATAGCATTACCAGCTCACCCATCCCCACAGTATTTGAAGGCCTGCTTCGTACATGAGCCAAAGAATGCCAATGTGTGCACAAAGGACAGGCCAATTTAAAACAAAATAGAATTAACCATCCACCCTGATCAGGCATTTAGTGTAAATGTTTACCAAATGGAGCAATAAAGTCAGTGGCAGTAGACAAAATTGTATAAATAGTCTAAGTGTAACTGGATTTAAATTTGGAGTGAGTTGGGATTCTAGTAGGAGGATGTGACTTGGTGCTGTTCCTGATATCGAATCTGAATCTGTAGGGCCCGAAATGCCGTGGAGTCATGATAAAACATGAGGCTTTCCTAAAATACTAGAAAAAATGGAAAGGAAGAAAAAGCTTTAAGGGAAGATGTCAATAGAAACCACAGAACGAAAAGTCCTTGCACATGTGATTGTCTTATGGTGGTGATTACTTGCTTACAAATCAGATGTAAGCTCCATAGCCCACTTCTGAAGGGCAAGGAGGACTTCAGCCTTTGGGATGTAAAGTTATAACTTCAAAGATTTCAATTTATCTGTGAGACAGATGCTTTTAATCGTGGTGTGTGTGTGTGTGGCAGGAGAGGTGGGAGGACAACATTGCGTTAGGAGTCAATTAAAAGGTCCCTAAGATATTTATACCCTTACCCTAATGGAAATACCCGTGAACGTGAGATCTTCAGGGGCTCAAGCATTGGTAATCAACCACTCAGTTGAAAGGGTGTTTGAGCATAGAAATGACAAGGGCCTTGAAAAAACAACACGTCATTCTCATTCCACATTAGGAAAACGCAGAACAATTATCCAAAAGTGTAAATAACAGGTGAGCAGTCATCCTAAGTGGCTGTAGAACATTTCATGTCCAAGAGGCACGTCAGTAAAGAAGAGGTGGCACTCTTTCTGAGGACATAAAGGACAGTAGAAATCATTTTAGGATTAAACTAACACTCAGACCTTCCCACTCAGTATGACAAAACACAGACTGAATGAATTGAGAAAGCCTGTGAATTTTTTTGAGTAGTGGATGGGTTATTTGCATGCGAAAGTTGTTCTAGTGCTATCCAACACTAAAGAAATACATCATCTGAACCGTCTAATCATAAATAGGTGGTAAGCTTTTGAGACTCTTTCCAGAAGAGTTAATAGAAGAATGTGTTTACTGAAGGGAGGAAGAGAGGGGCATTGCAGAGCTTACATTTGTGTCCCACTTCACCAGCCCCACCAAGTCAACCAGAAGATGCTTATTTAAACTGACAGATTGTGCGAGAAAAGCAACACGAATTCTCCCACAAAAATACTAGTGAAAATGCAGTGACTGTATGGTGAACGAAAATACAATTAAGTAACATCAAGTGCCTTTCCTAAGAAGTGGAGGTCAAGATTCTGTTAAAAGCGACACTAACTAAAAACTGCAAATTCAAATAACGTAAGCACAGACATGGAAATTAGATACAAAGCTATCATGTTGATCTTATGTTATGACTTGCGTGATGGAAGATTATGCTGTCATCAGAACATTTCGTTCTTGGGTGGAATGCTGGGAAAAGCAGTACGTGGAGGAGCTAAAAGAGATTGTTCCAGTAACTGTTTAGTGGCGAAATCTGTTGCATTACAATAAACCTTATTTTCTCTTACCTGGAGTCAGCATTGTTCTTTGAAGAGAATGCAGCACATGGCTACGATTAACCTCTGCAGGGGGCTGGTAACCTTCACCATCATCCCTGGGACGGTATTGAGCGTTTACAAGGGTTCATTCCTGACATTCACTGGGTTAATGGCAGTATTTCAAGAGCATACTTTGGAAATCAAATGAGGTATTAAGGAACCGGGTTATTTTTCATTATGCTATTTTTGAAGATTTGGGGGATTATGTACAAGTTCCTTGCGCACCATTACATCATTTGTTTTATTGCAACAGTGGCGCAAAGCAGTCTCCTAGAGTGTGCCACATTTATAAACTGGCGCATTGGTACCATTGTGCCAGTTCGTAAAGCCTTGCGCCACATTATACCTGTGCCAGGTATAATGTATGCAAGGTAGGCGTTCACCCAATAGGAGTCACACAGAACTGGCGCAACGAAATCTACAAGATTTCACTGTGTTGTTCTGCAACTTCGCAGCGTCAAAGATTTAACGCCTGCTCAGAGCAATCAACAGACGGTAAGTCACTGTTTTACCTGCCATTGTCAGAACTGACACTGTACAGTAGCAATGGATTAAATCATGTTTAAGAAAGATTTGCAACCAACAGTACAATGATGTGCAGTGCATATATCTGTAATAATGTCGCACTTAGATAAATGTCTATAAACACACCTAGAGATAGAAGTTGCCCCCATCAATGCGGTAGTAACTGCCTTAATGGCAACGGTACACCTATATCAAAAGTCACATCAATCCCAAATTAAAATATGTCCAAACAGGTGTGTCCCCTAAAACACCATACTGTATACATAAACAGTATACCCAATAGGAACCACTCAAATCCATGATACTGTAGCAATTGCACTACAAAACGCTACAAGGAGCGGGCCACAGAATGTACAATCAATCTTACCTCTAAACTGCAAACATGTCAGAGGTCTATGAAGGTCACATGTCCCCTTGGTGTGTGCAACTTATGATAAAATGTAGATGCCATTTAACTCTAAAGTGTCAGCTTTCCTGAGTAATGCACATGTGCATATTCTTGACACAGTAAATGTACACAAAGGCCCAGCCAGAAAAAACTTCCATAGGGAGACAAAACGTGTTTTTTGTATGAAAAACCCTCACCCACCAGGGTTACCCCTTGGTGGCATGTTTCATCATTGGGTTTCCTCCCGTTCTGCTACAGAACAAGGGGTGCTGCGACCAACGGAATACGTGGGAGCACTGTTGGTTTCAACAATGTGAATGCTAAAAAGTGATAGGAGTGGTGGAGTCTTGGTGAGTTAAAAATACTGCCCTCTGGATAATATTACTAATTTAATTCATCTCACAGGGGTGACCTGATTAAAAAGGGGTGTTGGGAGGGTGGGTTTATTACTTACCTTACCACTGAAATGGTCTAGATGTTTCGGAGTCTACCCCTAAACTCGTCATCAGGACCAAGGTGAACTCCCTTATGTCACTCCTAGTCGCCTACCACTAATAAAAGCACTATTACTACATGCTCTGTGGTATGGTAAATATATAACTAAATTAAATTAAATAATACCCATAGGTATCGTTGTTCTGCTGAGCAACCCTATGGAAGAAAAGAAGAATGAAAGAGTAAATGCATCTCTCAGGGGTGTGGGGCTATTGCCACCATCATCAAGTCTAATGGCACTTGTAATCCACACACAAAAACAAAAACAAGACATACTACACACAAGAAACACTACAACACACTTCAACACATGAGGCACCTCTAAGAAAACACACGTGGTGCATGAGCGACTTACTTTCAGTATCTACGCTATTCGCATCTTAGGTCTTCAGGGAAGGGGGTGTGCTTGTAGTCACACACTGTAAAATATATGCAGCAAAGTCAGACTCACTGAGAGCGGACCCACCACTGCAGGTGGGAAGGGGAATTGTGCGCATTTACTTAGTCAAAGCGACAATCCCGCCTGCAGCCTAATTCTCACCTCACCGGGGCCCAAAAACACAGAGATCCCAGTTGGGATCCGGTATTCATGAGAGAAAGCTGCTCATGTATCCCAACTCGTGGGCGCATCTGGAACTAGACCGACGACCTCCCAAGATGGTGGTGGTCATCGTTGTCCACAGGGAGGACTGCAAGGGCCCCAGGTCATGGGTGCCCTTCGAGGTGCCTGAGAAAAGATTATACATATAACTTGGGCACCAGATATCCAAAGAAAAGGCAAGGAGGGGGTGGGGAAAGGTTGGAGGAGGGGGGAAGGGGAAGACAAAAGGAGGGGAGGGGAAACAAGAGGGGAAAAGAAGGGGAATTGACCATTACGTCCCAAAATTAATAATAAAACAAAATAGCTGCCATATGTCAGGGTAAAAAGAAAGGAAATTGTTTGTTTAATCCCTAAGTGGTGACTATGACTTAATGGGATTCATGTGAAGTTTATTAGCATATTTTTAATGACCTGCTGGATGTGTTGGTGTCTTGCTTTTGAGAGGGAAACAGTTGTTAGTAATGCATTAGCTGTCCCTAGGGGATGTTTCGTTCAGACCACGTCGATGGGTGCATAATTTAAAAACCCAACATTGTTCCCTTTCGAGTAGGAAGGATTTGCTCCTAGCCTCCTTGAGATGTTCAAGGATGACCCATTGGTAATCATCTAATGTGTGTGATTTCAGATAAGGAATGATGCCATTGTACACGTTTCCAGTCATCTTGGTGCAGATTCTATTGCTCATATTTTCATTGTACCAACTTACCAATGAAAAGTGTGAAATAACAGCTGTCTCATAAGTGCTTACTATGCCATTTCACCAGTAATAGGTCCTATATTACCTACTCACATTTGGAATGGAGCATCACATCTGGCCCAATCCTCAAATGGGGCATGTTTGGTAGAAACGTCCCTCATTAAATGGAGAAAATGCAGGTACCCCTTTTTTCGCATGCTGCCATGTGCCTGCTCTAAGCAGTACTTGGCTTGTGATGAGGAATCCAGTGACAAGCTTTATCACAAAAATACATTCCAAACACAGCATAAGACACAGTCTGAAAAACGTACTCCTCCAGAAATCCTCATCTGCGTTCGATGTGGGTCAACCGCCATGCTAAACAGCATTGCTGTTAATTAAATAGTTTAAACAACAAGATGAACTACATACAATAACTCACCCCATTGATGCTGTTGTTGGGACCTCAACTGCCCATTAAGCTCCAGGTAGGCCACTGCAAGGATGAAGGCCATTAGAGGGGGTCACGCAGCAACTCACATGCTTGCCCATTGGAATAGCTAGTCGAGCTGGACTTGCGCTGACTTCCTGGTCCAGCGTAGGAGTTCTTCACACTTCTTCCTGCAATACATGCTGCACCTTCTCCGTGATGACCTTCCAAAAATCATGCGTTTGATGAGCATTGACCTGAATGGATGAGAACAAATAACAACAAAGGAGGCCTGGAGTGAATTTGGTTGTCTGTAGTGGAGTCACACAATTTAGTAGCAGCTTCCACAGGCATTACCAGAACAGACATTACATATTATCTACAAACATTTCAAAGTTCCCAAGAAACACTAATTTGCAGTGAGGAGTAACCTCAACACTTTTTCCTCATGTCACCATTACAAATACAGAATGGTCAGTGAGTCAAGTACTATGGTGTGAACCACATACAGTGACAAAGGGCAGTATGGAAGGGCTGTCATGTGTCAGTCAGGCATGGTCTTGGGTGATGTATGAGCAAGTGTTTGTAGTAATGAGACATACTTGTATGGATCATTGAGAGTCTGTGTTATTTTAGACTGGCAGCACGGAAATAAAATACCTTTCCCCATTTGTGGCACTATGACATGTTTAAAACAAAAAGATACTCCAATTCCCAAATATGGCATGTGCATTCACTTGACAGAACAGACTCAGACAATTCCATAACTTTGAAGATTCTACTTGGGACCTAGATTTCTACTATTTCGACCTGGGCTGTATGTTTCCACGTAAATGAATGGTACAGTGCCAACAAGCCACTGGAAGTGAGGGGGCTGCCTTTTGCTTTGTTAAACCTGAAATTGTGAGCAACATGCACTGAAGACTCAGCTAATTCTTGCAGGTGAACTTTCATTTCAATGCACAGGCATTTCTAACATCCTCAAATAACACCCTGAGGAGGAGAGGAGACCGTTGAAGAGCCAAAGGTGAGGATGTTGAAATGCACAATGAAGATGATGGTGGTGAAGAAGAAGGTATTGACCTACGCCAAGTGGTTATTGACCACTTCTTCATCTGAGTGTAAGTATGTCTTTACATATTGTAATCTACAATGTCAGAACAATATGTGACACAGTGAACATATCAGTCTGTGATGGTAATTTGGTAGGAATGGTCAGCTCAGGAAAGGGCAAAGCAAAGATGTTTGTTGATCAGAGTTTCCCTACATCGACTACTGTGGTTATTGATATAGATCTACTTTACTTGGGCTATGTATATGTGTACGCCTAACTTATCATTTGGATCAAATTGTACATGCGAAATCATTTATTTTCCCTTGTTATTCTGTTTTAGGGTCCTTCACAATGTCATTTTTATTTGGACATTTCAAATTTGTGACATTTGCAATTATATACTGCTGTTGGAAAGTACAAAGGGAACATGTGTTGTTCCTGGGACAGACCTTGTACAGATATACCTTGCACTGTGTTAGAATGGAAGTTCTTGAGATTGTATCTGACCCATTTTCTGTGGGATGTTGCCATCAACTTGCTCAAACCGCATGTGTACGTCAAGACATAGCATACTGTTCTTCCTTCACATTGGGTAAATCTTCAATTTCTGTTCAGTGTAGATAGATTTTGGTGGGCCTCTTCATAGTTGATAGCACTTTGAATGGCGGTTGTGACTAGGGGCAGGCGGAGTTCATGGAGTCAAGCTACATGGAAATCCGCTAAGTGGTAAAAAAAAACTTGATTGCGCTGCGTGGAGTTTTGCTAGTAGGCGGAGTTCCCTGTCACACCCGTTTGCACTGCGTTTTTCATCAGACGCAACATGGAGTGTGCCTTCTGTTCGAAATCATGCACAAACAGCACCACACGGTTCACATGGGGGCAGCCATCTTGTTTTTTACTGGTGCTGGGCCTTTTTTTCACCCCTGAAAAATCTTTTCTTTTTTAATTAAATTTCCATATTGCTGTAATTCATGTTAAGCCACAGAGGATGCATTTATCATGCACATAAAAAAGGGAACACTAGAACAAACAAAAAGAAAAACATTCCCGTACAACATCAAACATAATGTACAGTGCATATTTTTATAACATTGTTTTTGGTTTTCCCCTCGCAGGTCTGATTTACAGTTTCCACACCAGAACAGCCTAAAAATCATTAGGTAATTGTTGGCAAATTATCTGACATCATGTAGAGTCTGTATTGAGTGTACATGGATGACTGTTGAGACCTTATCTACTGGTAAAATCAACCAGCGCAAATGTGAGAGACCTGTCCCAGCCAGTGATGTGCAGTGGGGAGCCACTAGATGTGCCATCTATAGGTGGGAGGCCAAGTCATGAGGTCGGGATGGGTTAATCTGCAGCATCTGAGGTACAGGTGAGGAGATAAGCCTCCAGCGGAGTCCAAATATCCCTGGGTCTGGAGCTAGAGGGTAACAATTTGGCATACACAATGAGCTGAGCTCTACAATATATCAGATCTTGCAGCCATACCATAAATTTCAGTGCTCGCCCCCTTACCTATTTATACTTCACTTGCCTCTTAGCAAGAACCAGGCTGAGCGATATATATTCCCCAGTGTGTCCCAATACTGCCATCAGTGGTGTGAGGGTGTCCAGGTGAGCAGTCATAACTGTCAGCGCCACCTCAATTTCCATCCAATAGGACCTAACTGGGGGTCATGACCTGGCTAGGCGGAGGAAATCTGCCCCTCTGCCCCACACCTAGCACATCTGTCATTTGGGCAGAAGCAATATCCATATAACCTTGCAGGAGTGTAGTACACCCTGTGTAGGAATTTATAATGGATAATGTGTAGTCTACTGCCCAAAGCAATGAACCCTCTTTGTTGACAGAAATATAACCACTGGGCATCTGTAAGGGGAGTACCCAGTTCCTGGTCCCATCTCTCCCAGGCACCGATTTTTACAACTGGTGACTCCTGCTGTGCCGCATGATATAGGATGGGCACCAAGTGCTACGGTCCATCAGAGTTGATTATTTGGTGTTGTGTGTCAAGCGTGGGAGACTCCCAGGAGAAACCTGAGGTAGTAGCTTTAACTTTGTGTCTTAATCTAATATATAGTAATACATCTAGGAGTGTTGGAGTCTTTCTAGCAAATAAAGCCTTCAGCGTAGTGAATTGTCTATCTTTATAAAGGTCCCCCCAAGCGATAAACACTACCTCAGCCAGCATATTGTGACAGGTGGATTCGTAGGTGAAAAGGATGGAGGCAAGATATTTAAGTGGGAGGGAAGGTGAGTATATTAGCAGTTTACTAACTTTTTTGGCCAGGTTGCTCCACGCTACATTTGTGCAGGCAACAGTAGAACCAGTATGGCCCCAAATAAGCAGTAGAGGGGATTAGAAGCATGTATCCTTGTTCAATGGTCAGGTGTGGCATCGAAGTGGCAGCTTATACCAATAAATGGTATGGTGAGCTTGGTGCACATACATAGTAGAGCTCCATGTATGGAGCTTCAAAGCCTCCTTGCCCAAGGGTTGAGTGAGTGGTTCCATTGCAGGCAGTTGCTTACCCGCCCAGGCCAGCTGAATCAGCTGTGTCTTTAGCATTTTGAAGAAAAGTCTCCCAGGCGAATGAAGAATATTGAGAAGCAGATATAGTAACTTTGGCCCTATAACCATTTTCATGAGGGAAATACATCCTACCATGGAAAGAGGCATTGAGATCTAGTCTGTAATACTGTCCATCACTAGATAGCTAAGGCTGGAATCACACCACTGGAGTTGAAAATCTGGTTGGAATTTCTCGATAGGGGGCAGTTATAGGGAAAATATTTGATTTTCCCAATTAATTTGGATGCCTGACCGCACCAAATTGAACAAACTCACAAATAATTGTATACAGACTGTCACAAGGGTCCTGAATGTATAATGTGATGTTGTTCGCATAAAGTGATACTGAAATGTGCCTATATGGACATCTGAGCAAATAGCGGTTCCACCGCAAGGGCCAACATAATGGACACCCCTGCCTTGTACCGCAAGTGATGACAGAAGGTGTTTAACATGAGCTATTTATTTAGACTCTGGATAGGATTACAGGAAGGCAATCCATGATCAAAAAAAGTTGGGGAGAAACCCATACGCTGAAGTTTGACCATCAGGTAATCCCACTCCAGCGAATCAAAAGCTTTACTGGCGTCAAGAAATAATGCTACTGCAGATAAATCCAAATCTATGGTCTGTAAAAAGACGAACTGGGTACGTAGATTGTGGGAAGTGGCCCTACCAAGGATAAAGCCTGGTTGGTCTGACCAAGAACATTATTAAGAGGCTGAGGCGATTTGCCAATACCTTAGCTAGTATCTTAGCGTCACAGTTGATGAGTGAAAGGGACTGATAGGAGTCACAGGTATCTGCTGGTTTGTTAGACTTGAGTAGGGAGATGATCATAGCATCCCTCATAGAGGGTGGAAGGATACCATCTTGTTTTGCTTCACAGTATACCGCCTTCAGCATTGGTATGAGGCTACCACTATAGGTCTCATAAAAGTCTGCAGGTAGGCCATCTGGGCCAGGGGCCTTACCTGACTAAAACTGCATTATGGCCTCCTTTATTTCATCCTCTTCAATGTCTGTTGCCAGGAATTGCCTCTGGGTGTCGCTTACCCACCCCAATGCGGCGTCCTCTAGATAGGCATCCACGTTGACCTCTTATCTTCTTGTCACGGTGTATGAAGTTCCATAGAATGAAGCAAGCACTCACAATATGTCTGGAGTACCTCGTACTATGGTGTCGTTCTTATCTTCAACCTCAAGTATAGTATTTGTGAAGCAGGGTTTAAGGATTATCAACACCAACAACTGTCCAGGTCTATTTCCCTCCCCATATGTTCTCACTTGTGTATATCTGCCCCAATAAAGCATTTTTGATCTGCAGTGTCTTGAAATTCAGTCAGGGTGGGCCTAATTTCCTTGGCCACCTCAAGATCCCTGAAGGTCCCATCTGGGTCTCCAAAACCTGAATCCTCCACTCTAAGTTATCTAGCCTATTTCTAAGAGCACGCAGTATGTTCCCACTTTTAGCTAGACAGAGGCCTTACACCGTGATTTTAAGGGCTTCCCATATAAGTACGAAGTTTGGGAACCATTTCTCGGTTCCTATGCAGGAAGTCCCTGAGATGTTGCCATAATTCTTCCCTAAGTCTCTCCATAGTATGTGTGGTGAAGGAGTAAGTGGGGGTGCAAGTCCAGGCGAACAGGTGAGTGGTCTGAATAAGTGTGCACCAAATTCATGGACCTTTGTATCCACAGCCCGAGCCCTCGATATAGGATCCTAGAACAGCTTGCATGTTCTCCTGAATAAAAGGTCCCTTCTGTCAGATGAAGATGCATTGTTTTCCAGGCATCTAATAACCAATATTCCTCCATTATGTTATGGACATTTTGTGCAGGTACACTATGGGAGGTGGAGGAGCTGTGCATTATATCCAGTTCTACATTGAGAGTCAGAATGAAACCTCCATCTCATAGCATGTATGTTGATCCAATATCTACTACTTGGCCCCAATATCAATCAAAGAAGGAGGGATCATCAGTGTCTGTGCCATAACAATTAACAATGGTGATTGAGTGTTGTCCCAACATGCCTCATATCCAGGTGCAGCACCTTTGGGGGTAATTTTGAGGCCTCTGTGGGGTGTATGGCATACCTCTCTGTACCAGTGTCACCGAGCTATGAGCATAGAAGGAGTAGGTTTCAAATTATCTGTAGGCTGCCCACCGCATGATGAATGTTGTATGCTCTGTGTCAACAAAGTAGGTCTCCTGTAACAGAGCTAGATGTTTATTGTGCCTATCCAGATAAGCAAGCATGCGCCTCCGCTTGCAGGTGTCACCCAGGCCTCTAACATTTCATGTGAGGCAGTTAATGTGGAGAGTCACTAGACTGCATGTCTTTGGTGTCCATTATCTCTAAAGCTTGATCATGTTGCCTGCTTTTTTAAAGTCTAGAGACATTGGACTGAGCTGAGGCGATAACATCGATGTGGGTAGATGTGCACAAGAGAATAAACAACATAAACTCTTTCCTGCCCACCACCCACACTGGCAGCCCAATAATTCCAAGAACATCAGTCCCACCAACCCCATAACAACTAAAGACAATTCATGAACATTAGCGTCCCCAGGTACAATGGGATGGGAACCTGCACTCATTGCATCATATGATCAATTGGAAGCCCATAGATGAAAGTTAGAAGTATGGAAAAAAGAAAACGTAATAGGTAATTACAGTTATTTGGAAAGCAGAGATAGTGCACATTAAAAATTAATGAGATAGAAGGGATGTAGTATTGGGCCGGTATAGGGGGAATATACTCCTGAAAGGAGCTGAGGACAGTGAAATGACCAAAATAGGAGTAACTGCCAAACAACAAAATCAAGGGTATCTTACTGAAGGTACATCAAGAGAGCCATGCAGTATCATCTCACCTTAGCGAGGGTGTCCAGGGAACATTCTTAGGTGCCCCATAGATCCCAGGCAGCACCATATCTGGGGTCCCATTAGCAAAATAGGTGATCAGTATAGGCAAACATTGTTCATTATAAGCATATCATTGATGCAATTACATTGATATTTTTAAAGTGGTTCCCAGAGAGCCGGTCTTGCCTGGTCAATTTGGGCATATTAGGATATGCTGCTGTCAACAGAGGGTGGCTTTTGTAGTAGATGCCATGTTATCCCCGTTCTGACAAGGGAGAGGAGGACCTGAACGGAGCTGTCTTGTAACTCGCCAAAGAAGTCCGCATGTTGCTACGCTTTAGGAATTCTCCAGCTTGCTGTGGGGATGTGAGGATAGGTTTTTTGCTTCTGTGAGATACAAGAAGAGGTGCTGGGTAGAACATTGCCTGGGGGATATTGGCCTGTCTCAGTTTCAGTTTGATGGAGAGAAATTTCTTCCGGGCTTCCTGTACCACAACTGTTAAGCCTGGGCATGTGGGCACTGAATTGCCCTCAAAATTGCAAATTACACATGTTGTGAGTCAGATGGAAAGTAGTATTTCTGTTGTGATAGTTCAAAAGTCTAGCAATCATCAGTCGAGGAGGAGCGCCGGGCGGGGGCAAGTTCATCAGTGTCCGACGAGCCTATTCCACTATTAGCATCTAGGAGAATGCTTCAGCACCACAGAGGATGTTGAGGAGGCACTCCACAAATTCCTTTATTCGACCTGTGTTGGTGGACTCAGGAATCCCTATGATTCACAGGTTATTTCTATGGGATCTGACCTCTAAATCTTTGTTTTTGGCTGAGATTAATTTGAGCACCTTCTCCATGTTCAATAACTGCTCCCCTTGGGCGGACATAGGGGCATATTTATACCCTATTTGCACCAAATTTGCATCATGTTTTATGCAAATTCGGTGCAAAACTAACTCCATATTTATATTTTGACAGTAGACCCATCTAAAGTCAAAATATTGCACAATTTTTTAGATGTGTGAACCTTCCTTGTGTAAATGAGAGGCAAGATAGGCATTCCCATCTAAAACATTATACCAACCCTAAAGCTAAATATTTATCCCCCCGTGCTAAAATGACAAATGGGTGGGAGGAGGGGCTAAATAATGGCGCAAAGCTTGTTTTGCACAATTATTAAACACCTGGGTCAGACCCGGCATTAAGGGACCTGTGGACACATTTCCATGATTAAACACTTTCGACTGGGTCTGCATGTGCTCTCCTCAAGCCCCAGGAACAGCCTCACCCACACCAGTGGGACACCGGAGGATGGGGGACCCCATCCAAGGTAAATAGAGTAAGTATAGGAAAGTACTTTTTTTTTTAATTAAAGTGACATCGGGGCCCAACTTGGGGCCCCCTGCATGGCACAGGGTGCAATGGTCATGCCCAGGGGACACTGGTCCCCTGTACTGGCCATTGAGGTGGTGGGCATGACTCCTGTCTTTCCTAAGATAGGACTCATGTGGTATGGATGGTTTTGCATCAGAAAATGACGCTAGGCTTGTTAGAGTCACCTTTCTTTACTCTAACTAGCCAAACGCATTTTTTTGGTGCAAAACCCCCTTCTCCCATACCATCAGCCCCACCCGGTTAACGTAATTATTTTTTTTACACTAGCCCACCTTTTGCCTGCGCCATTCTATAAATATGGTGCCCGGCTGGTGCTGAGGAATGGTGCAAGCCGGTGCTAAACTTTTTAGTGCAACTGCATTGCACCAAAAAGTATAAATATGCCCCTTAGTATCTTCGACCGCTAAAATTCTGTGTTTTGTTTCCATGATACAACCATCTTGCCTTACCAATTTGTTGATGATAGTGTCCATTCTGGTGACATGTTGTCTAGTTTGCTCTCAATGGATGTAAAGCTTTGTTGCATAGCCATGAGTAAGAACTTCATATCAGATGAGAGTTGTCTACAGCCAGGTACTCAGAGCTACTTCCTGGGGTATTGGCAGATTTACAAGAGTCAAACTGTAGTTTGGATTGATGCCTCTCAGTCTTCCCCAGAGTTATTGGTGGCAAAGTGTTCCATTGTTCAGTTTTTGCCGGCATGGAGTATATCCAAGAAAGGTCCTGGGACCAAATCTGCTGACCCCCACCTCCTGTAGATAGGACTAAGATAGTCTGCTGCATAGGGGTTGCACCACACCTCACCCAGAGGGGCATGAGCAGACCCAGCAGCGTAAGAGGGTTGTAAGTACTTCGTGGCGCAGTTAGACAGGGCCCAGAGGTGTAGCTAAGATCACTGCACTGCAGATTCACCCTGGTCAACATATGGCATTGTCCATGGAGCGCCAACAGGGGAGTCATCCAAAAGCTGGGTGAGGCCTTATATGTCTGATGATTGCACTGTCCGTAGGCTTGCAGTGAGGGGGCGCATAGGAAGCATATAGAAGAGACAGTTTGCTAGTTCCCAATCAATAAATCATGGCAACGAGGTCCCACAGACCATGCCTAGGACAGAGTTCATTCACATGAATCCAATCAAACATGGAGAGCAGCTGTCTCTTTATATGAATGAATGATATCTGATTGGAAAGTTGACAGATGTAGTCTCCTCTGAATCCCAGGAAAGTTGAATTAGATGCTCACAAAATTCCCCGCTCGGTTCCCCTGAGTATTTCATATGGAAGAGGGCACTTCCTCTCCCTCAACTGACCTACCTTAAAATGAGCACCAGCAGGGGAAGATCCCTGCTGTCCCGGCATGGGCCTGTCATTGAGTCTGCCACAGTTCAGCCCCCATGTGATCAGTTGCTCCGCTTCGTCCTCAGTCAGTGCACCACAATTTGCCATCATGAAGGAGGCTTGTGGTGCCACTGAAGGGGCCATCGATCTGTGGTCCGTCCAGCGATAGATAGGATTTTGGAGTTAAGCACAGAGGGGCGAGTGGGAGTCCCAGACAGCACTCCCACTTTCTATTTCATGGCGCTAATGTCTGCCCTTGTCCCTACATGGGCCTCAGAGCTTCTGGTTGGAGGACAAAGGGCCCATCCGTCACTCTCCACAGAATTGCCTGGCTGGTGTTAAGTGCACCTCCATGTCAGGGAGCATCAAGCAGTGCGCAGCGTTTTCTCCATGCCGCCACAAGATCACCCTTGCAGTCACACTTACCATGCTCAAACAGTCAGTCCGTCAGCCTGCGTTTGTTCATAGCTGCCATTTCAGTCTTTGGGGCTGGAGAGAGGTCATCAGGGTACCTCTCCTGCATAGCCTGTCATTGCAACACTTGGCATGGAGATAAGGGCACCTGGTGCCATAACATCGAATCAATCACTTGTGGGACGGTTTGTGTAGTATGCAATGTTGACTTCTGAGGAAGGGTAATGGTGGATGGATGCCCCAGACCGCAGCAGCCTCACGTCCATGCGACCATCTTGCTCACTGGCTCTCTAGCTCCCACATTCCTTAATAATCATTTCAATCCTCCAACCTTCTAATTAATCTACCACTCATTTTTATTTATTGTATTAGTGTGTCTTTTTGTGTCTCTGTATTTTTATGTTTTTTTGATTTTTTGTGTGCTTTTTGTATTTTTGTTTATTTTTGTTTTACCTTTCTTAGTTATTTCTTCCTTCCTTCTCCTGTTTCTTTTTTCTCACCCAACCAGCCAGCATTATGGCAGAGCAGAGTGGCACCGTTGAACAGGGACGCTGCAGCTCCAGGTCCCCCGAACAGCCAGCAGTAGTTATTTACTTTGTGGATGGGGTGACAGCACTGGTTTTCTACGTGCAGCAGTTGTGGGTCCATTTTATTCATGCTCTGTATTTTTGTATTCAATTTTATTCATTTTATTATTGCTTCTTTAGTGCCATTGTTTGAATTCCATTATCAGTTGCTATTCTGCGAAAGTATCATTATCAGTGCTATGGATGACATACTTTGCATCATGTTTTTTCCTCAGAATTACAAGAGCAGAATGTGAGGCACACAGAATACTATTTTGTATTGCCGGCCACAAGACTGTGTAAACAGCCCAGCGCTTAGATACATACCAACGTCAGACTTCTGTGCCTAAACATACACATGTCCCCTATAAAAACATCTTGCAAGACAAGGGGCATTTGAGGGGGTTTCCATCCATGCTGCATGCTGGTTTTCAGTAGACCTCAGCCTTTAGTTCTACACAGATCCTAAAATGGAGACTGGCGGCCTGACCTTGTGTCAAGGTAACGGTGGTGGGGTGTGTTTCTCATGGACACTTTATGGACAGATTTGGCCTATATTGCCATGTTCTCGTTTAGGGGTTAGAGATTAGGCTTTTAGGTAGGAATTGTATACCCATGTTATGACAATGTGTAGGGGTTGTTTGTATCTTCATTGATTTTTGGCATAGATTGCAGTCTTTTCAATATTTTTTTTTAAACTGCCCTGCATCTCCTTTGGGAGATGACTCAGTCGCCTACAATGCAAAGGTGCTGCTGCCCCAAAACCAGCAGTCTCATAGGAGTATGAGAGTCCTTATGGCATGGTGCTACCTCATCGTACTCGTTGGCGCTCGCTTTGACTGATTATTTGAGAAGCCACTGCAATACAGAATCCTCTGTCCTCCTGTCACCATGTGAATTAATGATATCAGTGGGTTTGCGTTCTCTGTTTATGTAGCTCATACAGTCCCAAGCAATTTCACAGTGATGTGTAGTACTAGTAGGCATCTATGCATTGTAGAAAAGAGAGACTCAATTGGTCCTTCAAGGGGGTTGAGAAATGAGAATAGAATCAATCCTCATTCATTGCAATCCATTATTTCCAAATATAGTTTTTGTTAAGGACATTTGGAATAGGGATTTTAGGATTAGCATAGCCAACTCAACTATAGTCGATACTAGTACCACAAGTAATTTCATTTAGATAAGTACAATGTTAATGTGATTGCCTGTTATAATAATTTTATGGAGATTAACTGCACCACTAATATATTTTTTTGTCTTCTTTATTTCTTACATCAGCACCCAAAGGCAAGAAGAGGGGCACAGAGGCAAGAGTTGGGGAGGAGGCGTCGACCACCAGTGCTAATGCTGAGGACTCTGCTCATCCCAGTAAATCCTATTATTTATTACTATTATTATTTCCCTAGCTTTTACCTCTGCCCACTATTAGACCTCTTTTAATTTTGCCTTTTATATACTGTCTCCTTACTTTTCCAATCCCCCTATCCAATAATTGTTTAATTCCTGTTATCCTTGCATTATCTGTTTTTCTGTCTTTCATTGACCATTTTATTCCACCCCTTGATTGCGCTTCAATGATTCAGAGTCATCATCATCATTGGCTATAGCTCTGCCCCTCTATCACAAAGTATTTTTGGCTGGCTTGACTACTTGGCTTTTCTAACATTGTGAACCAACTAAATACCCAGAGTGATATTTTTGATAGAAGATACTGCAATGCTAACTGAACTGCAGTAATGTATTACGGTTGCATTTTTTTGATTAAAACAATTAAGTGGAGGTGTATCTGGCATCTAAAAACTGTATAATGTTTTTACTAGTCACAACAACCACCTATGGCACAGGCTCAATTGCTGCTTCAAGAGGAGATAGAATAGGTCTGCGACAGGGATGGCCAGTGGTGAGTCACATTGCTTGCTTATTGACAATTACTATTATACTCACTAGCTACAAGGGCGTGGTTGTGACTCGTGATCGTGAATCCCCTGCTTTACCAGCAACTCACCAAAAGCTCACATAGCGTACACTAAAAAAGGATGGCTTGATGGAAACGCTAAAGAACGGAAGGGTGACATGCTGGTCACCTACTTCACTTGCTTTGTTTTATGGTTATCAAAGCTATGGTTCAAAGTGGAGGATAGTAATTTGTGTTCTTCTAATTCCCTGACTCACTGTATTTGTTAAGCGAGGCAGATATGTATTCCACTCATCATCATTTATCAACCCCGTCCCTGCCCTTGGCATTTCACCACCAATGACCGAAAAAAGTGCAGTATGGTTCAATTTGTGACTGCAGTGTTGGCTGTGCAATATGTGTCTGCTTCAGTTAATACGGCATTTACAAAATGGTCAATGCATTACAAACTGAACACACAAGGTGTGTTTCTCCTTCTCCTACTAAGTCACCTCTCTTAGTACTTCACTCCATTATTCTTTCCTAAGTTGACTCAACCTACCAAATAAATTGAAAATTCCATGTTTAACAGGTGCCACATTTTTATGGTCATGTGAAGTGTTTCTAAAATATGTTTTATGGTTTTCCATTACAGATTTATTTTACGCCTGTTCAGATTTTTCCCTTTAGACTTTTATCTATTACGGTGACTGAATGAGCCAAAGCTTAGGCACATGAAGAATTGATCATCATTGACACGCCTCTATTCTATAGCAAAAGTTCTACTTACCTGCCTAATCCCTTTACCTTAACTTGCAGTAGAGCATGTCAAGTTTCCTTTCCTTACTGCTCACCAAATGGATTTGTTGGAAATAATTTGTGGCGGTGGGCGAGGCCAGTGAGTGAAGTGGCTTATTAGATTTAAAGTTTGGATTAAGGGATATTCTGTGATGAACATGCCAAATACAATCTATCTGGCTTCTTCCTTTCCTTGTAGTGCAGTGCCTCATTTCCCCTGCCACCTACTTACAGCAGACAGGATAATGTATCTGCATTTTATACGTGACCTGTGTGATGTAGTATCTTGTTTCTTATTCATCTACCTCTTTGAAGTCAGGGTAGAAACAAAGTGAAAGACGTTTTGAGAAGAGCAGGGCCATTGGAGTTAAAGATAGATTATTGTCAACTACAGTTACCCCAGCTGAAGACAGTAGCAAAGTACCTGAAGCGTTGGATAGCATGCCTTCATTAATGTGGCACAACAACCTGTACTCCACAGTGCATAATGCCTTATTTGTTAATGAAAGGTGATTGATTTTTATTTTTTTACTACAAGTATTTGTTTAGTTGCTAGAAAAACCTTTAAAAAAATTGAATCACTGTTTTTTTAAATCTGGTGTTGTTCTGCCTCATGTTTTCTACCAGTCAGTGCTTTTATGTGAGGTATGTGTGGATAAACAAATAAAATGGGCCCTGTAACTCTACTAATCATAATCACATCAAATATCAATGTCCCTAGGGGACCAGCAATGTACTGCTACTGTGCTACCCCTACTTGCTATGAAAGAAGTGTTTGCTCAGAACATTGTTTACAATTTGTCTTTTTATTTTTGTTTTCTCGATATAGTCACTCCTGCTGGTTGACCTGCACCACCCACCAGGCAGGAAATAGAAGCCCACCTACGGCGGCGGAACCTTGAAGCTATAATACCTGTGGTTGGTGGTCCTGTAAAATGAATAGGTAGAAATAGCTGCCTCTGACCCAGGACCCAGTTCAGCAGCATGCCAACCCCTGCCTCCAGGCCATTACATCTCCAGCACTGCCACCAGCTGTCACAGGGCCCTGACTGCCACTGCTGCCACCCCCTCTCACTTGGACAGGCAATTCCAGGTTCATGTCTTGCAGTGGCTCTACCACATTGAACGCCAGCTATTGAGCATAGACCAGAGCCTGGGCCAGCTCACGGCCCATATGGAAAATTCCCTCTTCTGAGCCCTTTTTTAATTTTTTTGTGGTGGGAGGGACTTGTTGTGGGTTGACAAGGGAGGGAGGGAGTTGGGACCAGGTTTCTCTTTGCTCTTTTGTTGGACTTTTTAGGGACAGGAGTATTTATTTGGGGAGAGGGATGGGTTGTGGGTGAAAAAGATGTTTTTCTATTTGTTAAAAATAAAAGGGGATTTGTGTTACTTCATTTATGCCTCAAATATTTATTTTGGTGTTTTAGTTTGCACTGCTGTCTTTTAGTGTAGCCTGTTTATTAAATCTGCAAAAAAAGTGCATGTTGTTTACTTATACCCTTGCTCTACTGTCCTCTGTAACTACATTGACCACTAGTGAATGACTGCCAATGCCTATTTTGCCTACAAAAACCAAGATAAACACAAGCAACATCTTTTCCAGAAGTTAATCTCTAACTAAACAAGTTCACTTTAATGCATTGTTCTTCTCTTACCTGCATAGATGAAGTAAGGGCTAATACCTCAGTCTTCTTACTGCAGGGGTTGTCCCGAGGTGGCATCTTAAGGGGGTGGTAGTAGTAGTAGCAGGCTAGCATGCTAACAGGGAAGACACAAAGTACCCCTCCCACCTATGTTAAATCAAACTTCAGGATTATTCAAAGGATTATGCATCACTGTCAACCAGACTGAAAAAAGACAGAGAGTAAGTGGGTCACATATTATGTCATAACTTTAGGAAGACTGAGACCAGACTACCACAATGACAGTATTTGACACACAACAAAGAAGACCTGATATGGTAATAAAAACTAGTAATAGCAACTTCTTCTAAGTAATAGGGAACTAGTATTTAAAATAAAAACCAAGCTTACAAAATGAAATACTTGGGTCTGGATAAGTGGGCTCAGAGTCAGAAGTGGATGGACAATGTTAAACATTTACGCAGCATACAACACAAGGCCTTAATAATGATGTTGATGGAGCTGGTGTGGAATATTGCTCATGTAATAGAAAGTCATACATTGAGTTGGTGTCATCTTTACCACATCCGCCCCAGCAAGTGCGTGATCCAATTATGGTGTAAAATCGAGTCACACCTCAATAAATCACAGCCCAGGGGAAGAGGGTCAGGGGCTCAATTAATGGATGGGAAAGGGATTTGGGGAAAGGTGTGACAATGACAAACACTACACAAAAGAAACCATAACAAAATGCATTTTAACGCAGAGCAGCACAACATCATCAATCTGTTGTAGAAGGGAGCAATGAAGAGATAAGTGAAACACAGTTCAGTTATATACATTGCAAACTGTCCAACTGCCCCAAAGAGTCCCCGGATAGTATATCTCTAAATGTTAGGTCTTTCACATTTGAAAAATACAAATTATGGAGGATTGAAGTTAACACACTCAGGGCCATATTTATACTTTTTGATGCACAACTGCGCCAACGCAGTTGTGCGTCAAAAAGGTTAACGCCGGCTAACGCCATTCCAAAGCGCCATGCGGGCGCCTTATTTATGGAATGACGTTAGCCGGCGGAGCTGACTGGTGTGCGTAAAAAAAAACCACACCAGGCAGCGCCGGCGTAGGGGAAAATGGAGTTTGAGCGTCAAAAAATGGGGCAAGTCGGTCTGAGGCAAAAAATCTGCCTCAACCTGATTAGCGCCATTTTTTTGGACTCCCACCCTCCATTAACATGACTCCTGTCTTAGCAAAGACAGGAGTCATGCCCCCTTGCCCAATGGCCATGCCCAAGGGACTTCTGTCCCCTGGGCATGGTCATTGGGCATAGTGGCATGTAGAGGGGCACAAATCAGGCCCCCCTATCCCACATAAAAATTTTAAAAAAATTACTTAACTGAACTTACCTTAAGTTCCCTGGGATGGGTCCCTCCATCCTTGAGTGTCCTCCTGGGGTGGGCAAGGGTGGCAGGGGGTGTCCCTGGGGGCATGGGAGGGCACCTCTGGGCTCCTTCCGAGCCCACAGGTCCCTTAACGCCTGCCCTGACCAGGCGCTAAAAAATGACGCAAAAGCGGCTGGACATCATTTTTTTTGACCCGCCCACTCCTGTGCGCCATTTTTGCACGGGAGTTTAAATAAAGCGCACATGCCTTGGAGTCATTTTTTAGACGGGAACGCCTACTCTGCATATCGTTAACGCAAGGTAGGTGTCCACGCTAAGAAATGACGCAAACTCCAAGATCTTTGGCGCTAGACGGGTCTAACGCCAAAGTATAAATATGGATTTAGCTTTGCGTCGAATTTGCGTAAAAAAAAACAACGCAATTCCGGCGCAAACAGAGTATAAATATGCCCCTCAGTTCTAAAATGTATGATTGTTAAAAGGAAAAAGATACTGTATTGCCAAATCGTGCGGGCATCTCCATTCTTGTTGGAATGTCCGTCACCCTTGGGTGCCTGACTGAACCCATCCGGTAGGTAAACTGGAGTGTTGAGCTTTCACCAAGTTTTGTTCGTGCAGGAGAGGACTAGGAGAAGGCCTGCATACTGAAAAACAGTAACCAGTCTAGTGTCAAAATTTCAGAGTTTGCATCATTTTCTGAATGTGTGAAACCATCTTGCATCAATGAGATGCAAGGTAGGCGTTCCCATCCAAAAAATGACTCAAACACCCGTGCGCCATATTTATCCAACCGGGCTAAAATGACGCTCGGCTGGGAAGCGGACCCGAAAAATGATGCAACGTCCTATTTGCATCAAATTTTAGGTGTTAAAATGGGGCAAACACACCACTACTTAAGGAAAACTCACACAAGTTACATCATTGCTCAAGAAGGATGACATGGCGGTGCTACTCATGCAGCATGCCAGACGCAGAGCACAGGACCAACAGCAGCAGCTACCACCACACCAACGTAGACCCCAAAGGCAACGGGGAAGGCAGGAGAGTCTCTTCAGGACCAGGACAATCCTCCTGGGCCTCAGGGAACAGGGTATCATCCCAAGTTACAGACTCAACTGGCAAGCCATACATAAGCTGCTGCGCCAAATTGAGCCACAGTTAACAGCCAGCCTGAAGACACCCCACATTATTCCACCGGAGACCAAGCTGCTAGCTGTCCTGCACATGTTGGTAAGTGGCTCCTTCCAAACTACTGGTGCCCTGGTTGCTGGGGCCTCACAGCCCTCAATCCCCCCCTTCCTTTCACAGTTCTTGATGCCATTATCTCCCTCGCACCCTGCCACATCAGCTTCCCCAACACACAGCAGAAGCAGCAGGAGACCAAACAGGGGTTTTACCAAATAAATGGCTTCCCGCATGTGCTTGGTACCATTGACTGCACACATGTCCGGATCGTACCACCTGCTGCAACTGAGCACCTATACCGCAACAGAAAGCACATCCACTCCATCAATGTGCAGGCCATTGTTGATCACCAGGGATTGTTCACCAACATCATGGCAAATTATCCTGGGAGTGTGCATGATTCCTTCATCTTCCGCCACAGCACCATCAATCGGCACTTCCAGGATGGACGATATGGCAATGGCCTTCTGATCGGTAAGTCCAGAAACCTAGTAATATACACACAGCACAGCAACCCTGTAGGACACACAAGACAGACACCACTACATTGACACTTGGGCAGGAAGAAACTGAGCTGTGACACTGGTAGTTATGTTTGATGTCCTGACCCAATGGGATTCACACCTATGGACAAATGACAGCTGCCAATAACAATAGATGCCACTATGGAGCCACAAGTGACCAATTTAAAACCAACCAGTGACAATGACATGGCCTGCACTGGCAGTACAACTTGGAAGATTAACCATTCAAAATCACATAAGGCCACATGGGCAATCCCACACCCTTCCAAACAATTTGTACCGTGAAAGGGGTGTGCAATGTGTGTTGTTGCAGGTCAAACACCATGAGACACATAGCATGATGACACTGACTCAAATGAAGGTGACATGGAATTACTGAGGCAGTACCAACATTTCACATCACTCCTGGGGTGACATTGCCAGCTAGCAATAAGGAAGTGGACTGTCCTATGAAAACATGTTGATGTGACACTAATGTAAAGTACACACTGCTACTGCTGCACATACTGAAGGAGACAATTCCCCATCTACATAACAGATGTACAGGGAAATGGCCCTTCCTGCACACATACATCCAACTCCACCACCAAGTTATCCAGCTCACCTGGAGCAAATTCAGTAGTGTAGGTGCACGGTTGCACATGAGCCACTGGCAGAGGGAACAAAAAAGGTTTGCATAGAACTAGTCACACATGGGACAATTGTGCATTGTCAATACTGAACACCTCGGTGCTGCTAACTTATGGAGATGCGTTTTGCATTGTCACCCAGCCTAATCAAAGAGCCTCACTGTTGCATTTCATCTGCAATAACAAATGTCTAATTGGATGGGATGTCCAGGCCATGTAGTGCAACCATGTTACCACCACAGTGGAATCTCATCTGTGTGTGGAAGTATCATTTCACCTCCAGTGAACGCACACTAAAACATCTTGCTCACTACATAACGCATGGGAGATACACTCTGAACTGCAAGTTTGAAAATATACCACAGGTATCAGGTCAACTAGCCAAACTCAAATTTTTCAAGTAAAAAAAACCAATGCAGAAAGAACCTCACAAAGCCCAAGATCCCACACAATGCCACAAACACATATGTGCACACAGACCGTACAAGATAACAACTGTCATGCAAAATGGCATTCCTGGTGCAAGCAACAACAAAATACTTACCCCTATTTTTTCTTTCAGCTAATCAGGGTTACAGGATCAAGCCATGGATCATGACCCCATTTGCCAACCCAAGCACAGCAGCAGAGCGTGCATATAATGAAGCACATCGGAGGACACACACCATTGTTGAACAGACTTTTGCCATCCTGAAGTCCAGATTCAGGTGCCTGGACATCACTGGAGGCAGACTGCTATATTCCCTGGAAATGGTCGGCAAGATCATTTTGATCTGTGCCATCATTCACAACATTTGTGTTAGGAGAAACATTGCCCTATATGAACCTGAACCAGAACTACCTGAAGAAGAGGAGGAGGTGGATTCTGGCCGAGAAAATGAGGGGGAACATCCTAACACAGCTGCAGAAATGCATTGCAGACAACAGATAGTCCAAAACTTTTTTCAACAATAGTCACTATCAACACATTGTTACCATATGGAATTAAACACCTAATTTTATCACTCAATCCTCTTGGTAATTATTTATGCATCGCATGTTCTCTAGGAATCAGAGTATTACCTCAGGGAGCATTTCAGAAAGACTAATTTGACTACTTCTGATGCCTCATCACATTTGATGGGTATGATTGTACAGAGAACATCACACACAGTTTGTATGATATTTTTTTTTTCCATTTTCACATTTGAAGGGCAAATTCATAGGACCACAGCTATGAGAGACATCCATTTTGCCTCATCAGCCATCCTCGATCTTCCCTGTGCATTGTTTGTCGTGGGAAATGTATTGTTCCCAAATTCAAGCAACTACACACAGCAAAAGAGTCAACACATATTACATACATATCATGACTGTTGTACCTCATAGATTGGCATCTAATGGTGATACCCATTTGTAACACTTTCATACATGAACATTACGCCAAATGTATTGCATGCTGTTCCAACAGAAGCACACAAATAGTTTTAACAGTCAATTCACACATGTAGGAAAATACCATCTTGCCTGGCATATTACCCCATTTTTACTTATATGTTTGTTTGTTTTTGCCTGTGTCAGTGGGATCCTGCTAGCCAGGGCCCCAGTGCTCATCAGTTGTGCCCTGTTTTTTTCCCATGTATGGTGCCCATCTGTATTACTGAGGCTCTGCTAACCAGAACCTCAGTATTTATGCTCTCTCTGCTTTTAAAATTGTCACTGCAGGCTAGTGACTAATTTTACCAATTCTGATTGGAACACTGGAGCACCCTTATAATTCCCTATTGTATGGTACATAGGTACCCAGGGTATTGGGGTTCCAGGAGATCCCTATGGGCTGCAGCATTTCTTTTGCCACCTATAGGGAGCTCAGACAATTCTTACACAGGGCTGCCACTGCAGCCTAAGTGAAATAACTTCCACGTTATTTCACAGCCATTTTACACTGGACTTAAGTAACTTATAAGTCACCTATATGTCTAACCCTCACTTAGTGAAGGTTGGGTGCAAAGTTACTTAGTTCGAGGGCACCCTGGCACTAGCCAAGGTACCCCCACATTGTTCAGGGCAAATTCCCTGGACTTTGTGAGTGCGGGGACACCATTACACGTGTGAACTACATGTAGGTCAATACCTATGTGTAGCTTCACAATGGGCAGAACATGGCCATGTAACATGTCTAGGATCATGGAATTGTCACCCCAATACCGTTCTGGTATTGGGGGGACAATTCCATGCATCCCCGTGGCTCCAGCATGGACCCCGGGTACTGCCAAACTAGCTCTCTGGGGTTTTTTCTCTGCAGCTACCGCTGCTGCCAACCCTCAGACAGGTTTCTGCCCTCCTGGGGTCTGGGCAGCCCAGTCCCAGGAAGGCAGAACAAAGTATTTCCTCTGAGAGAGGGTGTTACACCCTCTCCCTTTGGAAATAGGTGTTAAGGGCTGGTGAGGAGTAGCCTCCCCCAGCCTCTGGAAATGCTTTGAAGGGCACAGATGGTGCCCTCCTTGCATAAGCCAGTCTACCCCGGTTCAGGGAGCCCCCAGCCCCTGCTCTGGCACGAAACTGGACAAAGGAAAGGGGGGCTTCTCCTGTGTGTCCCAGACCCCTGCCATCTTGAATGCAGAGGTGTGAGGGCACAATGGAGACCTCTGAGTGGCCAGTGCCAGCAGGTGACGTAAGAGACCCCTCCTAATAGGCTCTAACCTGGTTAGGTAGCCAATCCTCCTCTGAGGGCTATTTAGGGTCTCTCCTGTGGGTTTCTCACCAGATAACAAATCCAAGAGCTCACCAGAGTTCCTCTGCACTTCTCTCTTTGACTTCTGCCAAGGATCGACCGCTGACTGCTCCACGACGCCTGCAACACCACAAGAAAGTAGCAAGAAGACTACCAGCAACATTGTAGCACCTCATCCTACCGGATTTCTCACTGTTTCCTGGTGGTGCATGCTCTGAGGGCTGCCTGCCTTCACCCTGCACTAGAAGCCAAGAAGAAATCTCCAGTGGGTCGACGGAATCTTCCCCCTGCCAACGCAGGCACCAAATGTCTGGATCACCGGTCCTCTGGGTCCCCTCTCATCTTGACGAGCATGATCCCTGGAACACAGGAGCTGGATCCAAGTGTCCCCAACATTCCAGTGGCCCTTCTTTCTAAATTTGGTGGAGGTATGTCCTTGCCTACCCACTCCAGACAGTAATCCTGTTTATTGCGTGAACTGCAGCTGCTAGGGCTTCTGTGCACTTTTGCAAGTCTTCCTTTGTGCACAGCCCAGGTCCTCAGCACTCCGTCCTGCGTTGCCCAACTCGCTGAGTTGACCTCCGACCTCGTGGGACCCTCTTTTGTTGTGCTGAGACGAACACCGTGCTCAGATCTTCTGAATGCCTGTTCAGGTACTTCTGCAGGTGCTGCCTGCTCTGTCTACTCCTCCAATGGGCGACCTCCTGGTCCTTCCTGGGCCGTGGCAGCACCCAAAACCTTCAACTGCGACTCTTGCAGCTAGCAAGGCTTGTTTGCAGGCTTTCTGCGTGGAAATAACTCTGCAACCTCCAACACACTGTGGGACATCTTCTGACCAAATGAGAAGTTCCTGGCACCTTCCGTTGTTGCAGAATCTTCAGCTTCTTCCACCCAAAGGCAGACCTTTTGCACCTTCATCCGGGGTTTAGTGGGCTCCTTCCCCCCCCCGGACACTTGCATGAATCTTGGCCTTGGTCCCCTTCCTTTGCAGGTCCTCAGGTCCAGGAATCTGTCTTCAGTGCTTTGCAGTCAGTTGTTGCCTTTGCAGAATCCCCTATCTCGACTTTACTGTCTTTCTGGGGCAGTAGGGTAACTTTACTCCTACTTTTCAGGGTCTTGGAGTGGGGTATCTTGGACACCCTTTGTGTTTTCTTACACTCCGAGTGACCCTCTACAGACTACACTAGGCTTGGGGTCCATTCGTGGTTTGCATTCCACTCTGGAGTATAAGGTTTGTGTTGCCCCTGGGCCTATTTTCTCCTATTGCATTCTATTGTGTTCTACAGTGTTTGCACTACTTTTCTAAGTGTTTTACTTACCTGATTTTGGTTTAGGTGTATATTTGGTGTATTTTACTTAACTCTTAAGGGAGCATATCCTCTGAGATACTTTTGGCATATTGTCACTAAAATTAAATACCTTTATTTTGAGTAACTCTGAGTATTGTGTTTCTTATGATATAGTGCTAAGTGATACAAGTGGTATAGTAGGAGCTCTGCATGTCTCCTAGTTCAGCATAAGCTGCTCTGCTATAGCTACCTCTATCAGCCTAAGCTGCTAGAACACTTCTAATCTACTAATAAGGGATAACTGGACCTGGCACAAGGTGTAAGTACCACTAGGTACCCACTATATGCCAGGCCATTCTCCTACAACACACAAAACACACGGGCCATGATTCATATTTTTGTAGCGTAGCCTTGCTGTCCTTTACTGACACAACACATGCGCAAACTAAAAAATTCCATTTTAATTTCCAAAGTTTGCACTGCTGTTGCGTCAGTTAAGAAAGCTAATCCTGCACAACGATATTAGTAATGTGGGCCGCAGTAGCATGGTCTACCACATGTGGGCAAACATTAGAACACACACTGCAGGTCATACCATCCTATCTTTGTCTAGTTATAGGCATCATATATGATAAAATATGAAAAATGACGCAAACACAGTTTGAGTCAGAAAACGACACAAACGCTCAAATTTCATCAATGGGTCCCTAGCGTTAATACCACCTGCGCACTCCAGGCATGCAGATATCCATTGAAAATTTATTGATCCATGTATGCATGGGATTTTGACGCCTATGTGTCAAAAATGTTGACGCAAACTACGTAAGTGTCAAAAAATTACACGCAAGACAGAAAATGGGCCGCAAATGAGACAGGAAGTCATGTAATAGGATATCCTGTTTACAGAAATGGTACAGTGGGTGCACTTTCACTTTCCAGTCTGTGATTTTTCTAGACTGTGTGGCTGTGTGTTGGTTTGCTCTTCTGTGGATTTTGTAATTTTGTCTCCTGTGTGGTCTTTTGGTGTTTAGTAGCTGTATTTTGTACCTGTGTAAGTGTTTTTGTGTCTTTTATTTGTGTTAGATTTGTATTTGTACTGTTGGGGGTCTGTTTGTGGGTAGGATTACTTGGGGTAGTTTGGGTCTTTCATTGGGTTACATACGTTTCCTTTTTTCTACCTCTTTTCCCTGTTTTTTCCTATTTACTGTAAGAAATTGTGTTTTGTATTATGTCTGGAAGGGCACGGCTGGGGCGTATGGGTGAGGAGGAGCTTGGGGCATTTGTGTGGCTGGTGTGCCACTTCCTCCCCATGATGTTGGAGGCTGGGGGCCGTGTGATACAGGGGTATCACATGGAGGCAAGACGGCTGTGATGGGCAAAGGTGCTGTTCCACTTGAGGAGGATATCTAACACCGCACAAAATGAGCATTAGCTGAAGCATCGCTGGGCTGACCCGGTGGCCCGAGAGCAGGACCTGCTGGACCACCTGGGTGTGGTGATTGGTGGCCTTGTTGGTGAGTTTCACATTGACAAATGTGTACAGTTCAATGCTCCTGAGTGACAGTAGCAGATGTCCTGAAATGCTGCATGCTATTTTTGTGGGCATGTGGAATGCAAGTTGAACAAACTGTAAGTGTACCAGGAACGTGATGTATTACACATGGTAATACATGTTAACAATGCAGTCACACAGTTTCGTTAAGCCATGTCCGAACAGTATTCAGGGTGATATGTACCAAGCTCCTCATAACCTTCACTAATATCTTAGGCCCATATTTATACTTTTTTAGCGCCGCATTTGTGTCATTTTTTGATGCAAGAGCATTGCAGACTTTCAAAATACAAACATATTTTGCAAATTTGAGCAGCTTTTGCATCAAACAATGATGCAAATGCAGCGCAAAAAAAAGTATACATCAGGACCTAAGTTCACTGAATTCTTGTGTTTACGTCAGGACAAATAATCTTTGACATGGACACACCCAAATGGCCCATTATGCTACCAGATCGCACAATCACAAAACAGGGTCTCCTAGTGGCATTAAGGAATAGGCGTTGCAATCCTATCATTGAGTCGCAGGTCCCTACAACATTTTTCTATTGCGCACAATTGCCGGGACTGAGCTTTTGCAGTTACCATCTGTGTCACAATGTGTAGGAGGCTGGCCTGGTTTGAAGTGGGTACCTTGGGTACTTATACCTTACACCAGGTCCATTTATCCCTTGTTGGTAAATGTAGTAATGTTCTAGCAGCTTAGGCTGATAGATGTAGCTATAGCAGAGCAGCTTAGTCTGAACTAGGAGACATGCAAAGATCATGCAATACCACTTATAGTTACACAGTACTTATGCACAAGTAAAGACAATACTAAGTTTTACCAAAAATAAAGGTATTTATTTGGGTAACACAGTACCAAAAATATCTTAGGGACAATACTCCTTCTGAAGGTAAGTATTAAACACTATGGGGGTCATTCTGACCCCGGCGGTCTGAGACTGCTGGGGCCAGGGTCGGCGGGAGCACCGCCGACAGACCGGCGGTGCCCCGCAGGGCATTCTGACCGCGGCGGTTCGGCCGCGGTCAGATGCGGGAAACCGGCGGTCTCCCGCCGGTTTCCCGCTGCCCTGCAGAATCCTCCATGCCATGGGGATTCTGACACCCCCTACCGCCATCCTGTTCCTGGCGGGACTCCCGCCAGGAACAGGATGGCGGTAGGGGGTGCCGCGGGGCCCCTGGGGGCCCCTGCAGTGCCCATGCCAATGGCATGGGCACTGCAGGGGCCCCCGTAAGAGGGCCCCACAAAGTATTTCAGTGTCTGCTATGCAGACACTGAAATACGCGACGGGTGCCACTGCACCCGTCGCACCTTCCCACTACGCCGGCTCAATTCTGAGCCGGCGTCCTTGTGGGAAGGCTGATTTGCCCTGGGCTGGCGGGCGGCCTTTTGGTGGCCGCCCGCCAGCCCAGGGCAAATCCCAAAATACCCTCAGCGGTCTTTCGACCGCGGAGCGGTATTTTGGTGGGGGAACTTCGGCGGGCGGCCTCCGCCGCCCGCCGAAGTTAGAATCACCCCCTATATACACTAGACACTAAAATTAGACAAGTAAATAGTCATAGAACAATGCAAACAGTAGGAGATCGTATAGAATGCAATGGGAGAAAATAGGTCTAGGGGCAACACAAACCATATACTGAAAAAGTGGAATGTGAATCACAAATTCCCCCTAGACAAGTATAGTGTGTGCAGGATCGCTGGGAGGGTATAAATACCGTAAAGGTAAGTAAATTACCCCACCCCAGAACCCAGAAAAGTAGGAGTAAAGTTTCCTTAGGACACACTACACCTCGTTTTGGGGATTTTGCAGCACCTAACCAAGTCTGCAAAGAACAATTGCTAGATTATTGGACCTGGAGACCTGCAAAGGAAGAGGACCAAGTCCAGAAGTAGAAAGAAGTTCCAGGAAGGGCAGGAGCCCATGCCAACCTAGAAGAAGAGTCCCCGGTTAGTCGAAGACTGCAGAAATGTACCCTAGGAAGATGCCAGTGGATTCCTGCATGATGCAAAAAATGGCTCATGGCCTGAAGATCGTTGCAGAAGAGATTTCATGTTAAAGGCACCAACAAGCCTTGGCTGCGGTAAAAGTGAATTTTTCATCAAAATGGAGCTAGATGGACCTAGGAGGGACCTGAGGGCCTCAACTCTGTGTGAGCAGGAAGAGGGGGCTCTCAGCAATTTAGAGAGCCCTCACAATGCCAGCCAGAACCCCCAGAAGCTGCAGGATCTGGGTTCAAAGGAGGTGCAAAATGCAGTTGATGCAGCACAACAAAAGAAGGTCCCACGCTGCCAGAGAACAACTCAGCTAGTTTAGCATCACAGGATGGAGTGCTGGGACCTGGGCCAGGCTGCGTATGAAGGAATTTTGCAAAGAGTGCACAAAGGCTTCAGGAGGTGAAGAAGACAAAATATACAGGGGTACCGTCATTCTCAAGGAAGGCAAGGTCTTACCTCCTCCAAATGCATCAGCAGGACCTCAGGACAGTCTATGTTGATGATTTCCACCCTCTGTGCCCTTAGAAGCACGCTCGTCACTGAGAGAGGAGTCCCAGGGTAACGGTCGTCGCCTGGAAGGTGCCTGCGTGGAGCAGGGGAGTGACTCTGTCACTCCACGGGAGATTTATTCAGTCCTTTTGGTGCAGGATGAAGACAGGGAGTCCCTAGAGCATGCACACCATGGAAACTGTTGCAGTTGCTGGCTTGGAGCTGAGGTTGCTGAAGAAAAGTGTCTCTTGTAGACACTTTGTTTCAGTTACAGCGTTTCTTGGAGCAGGCTGGGGTTGATCCGAGGTCAGAAGAGTCTGAAGTTGTTGCAGAGGATTCCTGAAGGAAACTTGCAAGCAGAATCTGAGGAGAACCCACAGGAGAGACTCTAAATAGCCCTGAGAGGGGGATTGGCTACCTTATCAACAGAGTACCTATCAGGAGGGGTCTCTGACGTCACCTGCTGGCACTGGCCACTAAGAGCCCTCCAGAGGGCCCCCACACCTTGCAAAACAAGATCGCTGAAGTCTGGGACACACTGGAAGAGCTCTGGGCACAACCTATGGGGTGGTGATGGACAGGGGAATGGTCACTCCCCTTTCCTTTGCCCAGTTTCCCACCAGAGGAGGGGAGAAAGGTTCCCTGAACTGTTGTAGACTGGTTTATGCAAGAAGGGAACCATCTGTGCTCTTCAAAGCACAGATGGCTACCCTTCCCCAGCCTGTAACACCTATTTCCGAAGGTGGCATTGCAATTGTCATCCAATAACAAATGATGAAATGCAGTACCGTCTGGAATGGATTAGCCACAAAACTGTGTAGTCAGGTTTGGCCCCACATGATTGTTCAGGCCAGTGCATGTGTGCATATGTGTGTCTATCACTCACTGGAGTGACAGTGTCACTGCTGTGCAGCTCTATCGTATAAAATGTCACACACTGTGATTTGTTGTTCCCACGTTTATACAGTGATCAGACCTTGAGCATATATCTCCCTTCCATGTTTTACAAGTGGACCAGCCCCCTACACTATTGGTGAAGTAGCTTGATTAGAGGACCCAGACATCTCCAGTAAGTGTGAAAATGTTTGGCCTGTGTTGTGATTGCAACTGATGTGTGCTTGGCTCTTGTGTGTTGGACTCATTGCAAGATATGATGAGCTGAGCTGTGATCTGGTATGTGACTTGACTGGAGGTTGACATAGTGTTCCATGGAAGAGTTAGACATTCAGTCAGAGAGTCAAATCTTGGGAGTCTAGTGCTGCCAAATAGGCATGGGCAGGTGAACAAGGTGATTTGTAGCCATACGTATGCCCACAATTGATTTGGAGGTGGTCCAGTGTCATAATTTAGTCAGCAAGTCATACCCTAATTCACACAAATCAGTGATGCATCAGTTTTGCACACAAACCTGCGCATCCCTGTAATGTAATGACCATGTAGGACTGTATGGGTGACTGTCCCCCAGCATCTAGCCCCACATTTTGTACTCTATTTACGTGGCACTTAAGTGGTATGGTGTAGGCGTGCATGCAGGTCAAGGTCAGATGTGTGCTTGCATCATGTGGGTGATTTAGGAAATGTGTCAGTGAGATGTGATGTTGATGGAAACATGAATGTAGATGTGATCGACCAATGGTTGATTCACTCCTAGTTGGCAGGCCTTCTTCCCTGTTTTCCACTCACTTAATACATGTATAACTGGACAAAGTTTTGTGGTTGTCCTTGACGGTTAAACAAAATGTAGTGCATGCCCATCCCCCTGAGGCACAGGGTTAGGGGCAGAAAATATATGTACCAAGGTGTGATGGTCACAGTGTAGATGACAGACATGTAATTCAAGCATGCACGTGTGCCAAACTACACTGACCCCTGATGATTAGCAACTGCATACCATCCTGCCAGTTCCAAATACAAATCACAGGTATTCTGTGTCTTGAAGTTGATTCAGATGATAGGGATTAGTTGGCCTTGCACATTTGGAGTACTTGCTATAATTACAATGTGACCAATTCCACTACATATATTCACAGATCAGTTAATTTGGTACACACCTTGTTGTGCATTGCTGTGCTGTTAGATAGTTGATGGGTAGGCTGCGCTGGCATGTCATCCCTCAGGGACATTCTATCATCTGTGCTAAGATTTGGACTGCATGTGCTATTTGTGAGGAAGTGTTAGATTATCATCTGTACATGCATCACACAATGATGACACTAATGTTTGCCTGTCTCTTTTTTACAGCTGCCAACATGAATGTCCAAGAAATTAGAGAGTTTCAGGGAAAGGTAGTGCGATACAGGCACATCTTCGATGTGGAGTCTGGGTATCAAATGATGGCAAGACGCCATCGTCGAGAATAAGCCAGAGGAGCATGGCGAGCTTTTAGCTCAGGGGGCCGAGCATTGGCCACAACAGGTGCTGCCACCTCCCCGACTGCAGCCACAGTGGACACTGGTATATCTGCCACACCTGCTGCACCCTCAACATCTGCAGCACAAGGCACAACTGTTGCACCATTTATGCCACCACCCCCACCATGCCATTGCAACATCCACTGCAACACAAACCACCACCACAGCAGGTGGTATGGACATGGCCGCATTGCGCCAGCTACAACAGGACATGTGAAGGGTCATCAGGCGAATAGACAGTCTCCAGCAAGAGGTGGCCCGCAACAGCAGAAAACTGAAGTCTATTAAAAAAACTCTGAGGAGGGCAAAGCTCTGAGTCCAGTTTTGCCTCACCCCTAATTCTGTCCCCTCCCTCCTCTTTCTTTATACTGTTTTTTAGTGGGTTTGGGGGTTATTGATAGGTTAGAGTAGGCTAATAGTTTAGATAGGATAAGTGGGTTGGGGGGAGGGGGGAGTTATATTATTACATGTTAGTTTGATGGCTGATGTTGGGGTTTCTGTGTATTCCAGAAACAAAATACAAAAGAATATACATTTGTTTAGTATTAGTTAGTATCTGTTTAGGTTAGTGTATGTTGTCCTACACGTGTCCCGTCATATAAGAGGGGGTGGGGTGTTGATGTTTAGAGTGTTTAGTAACATGTGGTAAGTAGGTTTAGCATAGGGTAGTTAGGGTCAGTTGTGGGTAATGTATACTTAGGATAGGTTAGATTAGTATAGGTGTGTGACATAGTTTAAGTTTTCTTTCATACATATCTAATAAAGTTTTAGGTACTCCTTTACGGTATGTGTCATATGCTTGAGGATCTGGGCCTTTGCATGAGTGTACAGTGGTAAATTTGTGTTTGCCTGTGTATTCCATCCTGCATCCACATCCCATTCTTGACATGTTTATTCCCACTTCCAAATGAGCTGCTACATTGGCAGCTACAACAAAGCTACATGTCTATGCATCTGCCATCCATTTAACCCACCACTCAAGGTGACTATGGTTCCCATGTATTGGAGAGGTAGGTGTGATTTTAAAGCTGTCATCGTTTGGGTCCTGTGTTGGAATCTTGCGCACTGTGGGATGTCTGCCGCCAGCCTGATGTTCATGTGAACCCTGATAAACTGAGTGGTGTCATAATCTTATGAAGTTCAGTATACATAAATAACACCTATGAGTTTTCTCATTGTACTCCCAGGTGACGTTATTGTCAAAACACTCTTACACATCCATTCCTACTGTATAGTGTCGTTGTGGGATTTAAGTTTAGAGTCATATGTCACATACACAATAATTGTCTTGAAGGGGATGTGGGCAGCATTGAGTTTCATCTTGTGAATACCTTGGGCCTGACATATACAATTTTTACACAGCATTATACTGTTTGTGGTGCTTTAACTTCAATGAGCCACAAGCAGCACAGATGATTGTGAAATCCAGACCCGTGTGCATAGATATCAGCCCACATTCTTTCGACGCTATTGTATTGACATTCTGTGGCCATTGACATGTTCCATGCATCACAAAACTCCTGCACAGTAGGTGTGTCACATTACACAGAGACAAAGTGGTTGCTGTTTATTTTAAAGTGCTGTAGTGCAATATTTACATAGTCCAGGTTTTAAGTCCATTGTTGTGACGCATTCTATTGTGATGCAACACAAGTGTAATGTTGAGCGACATGTCATTGGACATGCTGCGATGGAGTGTCATTCAGTGCAGAGGAACATGAATTGCCAATTGGGTAGTGAGAGACAATTGCAGTCCATAGTGGTAAGGTAAACAGTGTGTTGGAGAACAGTGCATGTTACCAACTGTAGCAAGACTGGCATGTTGTCAAGCACAGGACATAGGAAAAACAGCGCCCATGTAGCATGGGCTGGTGCTACCGGGTACTCCTACGGGTAAAGGTGATCTGTTCCACGTCTTCATCTTTTGATGTGTGTGTCGTCTCCTCTGCCCTTGGTGGTGGTGGGTTTGAGGAGGCAACACACACTTAATTGTTTGGAGAAGTCGACTCTGAATTCCTGGTAGCTGCCAACTGTGGAACTATTAAGGGCATTACTGCAGCAAGGAGGAGCTGCTGGTTATTGAGTATAACAGCAACATCCCTATAGTAGCCAGCCAGGTCTGCCCTGAGGGAGTCCTGATTGTTGTCATGCTTGCAGTGAAATGTTTGGGAGGCCAAATGTTGTGGCAACTCCCTTACCTCAGGTGTGAGGTCCCTCACACACTGTTGTAGTCCTTGCAGTAGTGATTGTTGGACTTGCATGGCTGCTGACTGTTCTGCAGATGTCATCATGCACATGGCAAGGTCCTCAAAGCTGGCTGCCATATTTTGCATCCCCACCTGCACCTCTTTGGCCAGCTCCCGCTGTACTCCCACAACTGTCCTCTCAAAGGTGGTCCCAGAGGCCTCAGCTATGTTTGAGCTGGCAGGTCATACTATTGGGGTTGTAGGTGGTTCCTCTGGGATGGCTGCTACATCTGTGCTCCTCCTTGCGACTGAAGGTGGGGTCTAGAGGGTTCCCAGGACATCTTGGAGGGTTTCCTGGCTAATGGTTGTCAGCTCGTCCATCCATGTCATCAGGGTAGTCCAGGACAGGCATGCCCACAGGAGAGCCATCGTCCTCTGCGATGAGATATTGTACAATTAGGGGGTCATTACAACATTGGTGGTAAAAGCCGCTTACCGCCGTGCAGAAGACCGCCAACACACCGCCGCGGCCGCAGAATTCCGCCACAGCTATTATGACCCACATCTCGGAATCCGACAAAATTCAGACACCCACACAAGTCTGCCACACCAAAGGTCCGTGATAAACTGGCGAAAACAAAACCGACACCGTCACGCCAACAGAAAAACGCCCACACTATCACGACACATGAATCCACGTGGCGGTCTTTCAACCGTGGTATTCCATTGGCGGTACACACCGCCGCGCTCAAAATACACACACATCTCCAAAACACCACCACATTGGACAATTCGAAATACACACACCTGATACACATACACACACCACTCCCACACACCCAAGACAATATAAAACACACACTCACATCACCCACAAACCCCTATGACCACAATTACAGAGAGAAGGCCAGAGAGAGACACCACCATCAACAAACTAGCATCCACAGGCACACAACACCTTCACCCACACTACTTCCACGCACAAAACACCACACACCACTACATATCCCACACTTATCACCACACACACCACCCCACACATCACCTACACCACCCCATGGCACGGCAAAGACAGCCCAGGTTCTCGGAGGAGGAGCTCAGGATCATGGTGGAGGAAATCATCTGAGTAGAGCCACAGCTATTTGGATCACAGGTGCAGCACACCTCAATTGCAAGGAAGATGGAGCTATAGTGAAGAATAGTCGACAGGATCAACGCAATGGGACAACAGCCAAGAAATTGGGAGGACATCAGGAAGAGGTGGAACGACCTACGGGGGAAGGTGCGTTCCGTGGTCTCGAGGCACCACCAGGCGGTTCAGTGGACTGGCGGCGGACCCCCACCTCCTCCTCCACAACTAACAACATGAGAGGAGCAGGTCTTGGCAATTCTGCATCCTGAGGGCCTCGCAGGAGTCGGTGGAGGAATGGACTCTGGTAAGTCAAATCTTAACTATTACATCCCCTACCCTACCTGCATGCTATCACATACCCCCATCCTCGCCCCACCCCTATCACTCCAACTCCTCACAAATTTACCAGTATCACAAACCACACATCCCAACACCAAACCCTGCATGCAACAACAATGCATGGACACCCATCACTAAAGCATGCCCACTGCACATTCCCATACACCCCCCTAAACCATCATCACACAAGCTCCCACACAGGAATGCCAGCACTTGGGTACACGGTCACCCACCCATTGCACACCATGACACACACAGATGCAATAATCATGCCTTTCCACCCCTGCAGGACCACTACCCAACGTCACCAGACAGGAGGGTCCAGACATGTCCACTCCACCCACAGAAGAGGCCCACAGTGATGACAGCGCCTCTGTCCACGGCCCACAGTGATGACAGTTCCTCTGCCCCCCTGGATCTAGATGACCAGCCCGGACCATCGGGGGCCTCGGGACAGTCGGTTCCCCCCACACAGGCACAGGCCACCACAGACCTTCCCCCCTCTGGAAACAACAGCACTGCACCCACCCAGCGGGCCCATACCTCCGTCCCCAGGACACGTCAATCAGCTGTGTGTCCACCACTACAGGGAACCCAGGATAACCCACCACCCCAACAACAACAGGGACCTGGGGGCAGTGGCAGTGGGCACACAGGCCAGGGGACGGAGGCCCAGGAACACAGGTGAACTGGGAGGGCTGCTGTGCGACAGGGGGCGGACAGGCCAAGGGAACCCACTCTCGTCGAGGCCCTCTCCTCCATCATGGGAGCCTATCACCACTCTGTAGGAAAGTACCATCTTGCCTGGCATGTTACCCCCATTTTTCACTGTATATATGTTGTTTTAGTTGTATGTGTCACTGGGACCCTGGTAACCCAGGGCCCCAGTGCTCATAAGTGTGCCTGAATGTGTTACCTGTGTAGTGACTAACTGTCTCACTGAGGCTCCGCTAATCAGAACCTCAGTGGTTATGCTCTCTCATTTCTTTCCAAATTGTCACTAACAGGCTAGTGACCATTTTTACCAATTTACATTGGCTTACTGGAACACCCTTATAATTCCCTAGTATATGGTACTGAGGTACCCAGGGTATTGGGGTTCCAGGAGATCCCTATGGGCTGCAGCATTTCTTTTGCCACCCATAGGGAGCTCTGACAATTCTTACACAGGCCTGCCACTGCAGCCTGAGTGAAATAACGTCCACGTTAGTTCACAGCCATTTTACACTGCACTTAAGTAACTTATAAGTCACCTATATGTCTAACCTTTACCTGGTAAAGGTTAGGTGCAAAGTTACTTAGTGTGAGGGCACCCTGGCACTAGCCAAGGTACCCCCACATTGTTCAGAGCCAATTCCCTGAACTTTGTGAGTGGGGGGACACCATTACACGCGTGCACTACATATAGGTCATTACCTATATGTAGCTTCACAATGGTAACTCCGAATATGGCCATGTAACATGTCTATGATCATGGAATTGCCCCCTCTATGCCATCCTAGCATAGTTGGCACAATCCCATGATCCCAGTGGTCTGTAGCACAGACCCTGGTACTGCCAAACTGCCCTTTCTGGGGTTTCACTGCAGCTGCTGCTGCTGCCAACCCCTCAGACAGGCATCTGCCCTCCTGGGGTCCAGGTAGGCCTGGCCCAGGATGGCAGAACAAAGGACTTCCTCTGAGAGAGGGTGTTACACCCTCTCCCTTTGGAAAATGGTGTGAAGGCAGGGGAGGAGTAGCCTCCCCCAGCCTCTGGAAATGCTTTGTGGGGCACAGATGTGCCCAATTCTGCATAAGCCAGTCTACACCGGTTCAGGGGACCCCTTAGCCCTGCTCTGGCGCGAAACTGGACAAAGGAAAGGGGAGTGACCACTCCCCTGACCTGCACCTCCCCTGGGAGGTGTCCAGAGCTCCTCCAGTGTGCTCCAGACCTCTGCCATCTTGGAAACAGAGGTGCTGCTGGCACACTGGACTGCTCTGAGTGGCCAGTGCCACCAGGTAACGTCAGAGACTCCTTCTGATAGGCTCCTTCAGGTGTTAGTAGCCTATCCTCTCTCCTAGGTAGCCAAACCCTCTTTTCTGGCTATTTAGGGTCTCTGTCTCTGGGGAAACTTTAGATAACGAATGCAAGAGCTCATCCGAGTTCCTCTGCATCTCTCTCTTCCCCTTCTGCCAAGGAATCGACTGCTGACCGCGCTGGAAGCCTGCAAACCTGCAACATAGTAGCAAAGACGACTACTGCAACTCTGTAACGCTGATCCTGCCGCCTTCTCGACTGTTTTCCTGCTTGTGCATGCTGTGGGGGTAGTCTGCCTCCTCTCTGCACCAGAAGCTCCGAAGAAATCTCCCGTGGGTCGACGGAATCTTCACCCTGCAACCGCAGGCACCAAAAAGCTGCATTACCAGTCCCTTGGGTCTCCTCTCAGCACGACGAGCGAGGTCCCTCGAATCCAGCGACTCTGTCCAAGTGACCCCCACAGTCCAGTGACTCTTCAGTCCAAGTTTGGTGGAGGTAAGTCCTTGCCTCACCTCGCTGGGCTGCATTGCTGGGAACCGCGACTTTTGCAGCTACTCCGGCCCCTGTGCACTTCCGGCGGAAATCCTTTGTGCACAGCCAAGCCTGGGTCCACGGCACTCTAACCTGCATTGCACGACTTTCTAAGTTGGTCTCCGGCGACGTGGGACTCCTTTGTGCGACTTCTGGTGAGCACCGTTTCACGCATCCTTGTAGTGCCTGTTTCTGGCATTTCTCCGGGTGCTACCTGCTTCAGAGAGGGCTCCTTGTCTTGCTCGACGTCCCCTCTCTCTACTGGTCCAATTTGCGACCTTCTGGTCCCTCCTGGGCCTCAGCAGCGACCAAAAAATGCTAACCGCACAATTTGCAGCTAGCAAGGCTTGTTGGCGTTCTTTCGGCGGGAAAACACTTCTGCACGACTCTCCACGGCGAGAGGGATCCGTCCACCAAAGGGGAAGTCTCTAGCCCTTTTCGTTCCTGCAGAAACCTCAGCTTCTTCTGTCCAGTTGAAGCTTCTTTGCACCCGCAGCTGGCATTTCCTGGGCATATGCCCATCTCCGACTTGCTTGTGAATTTTGGACTTGGTCCCCTTGTTCCACAGGTACCCTAGATTGGAAATCCACAGTTGTTGCATTGTTGGTTTGTGTCTTTCCTGCATTATTCCTCTAACACGACTTCTTTGTCCTTAGGGGAACTTTAGTGCATTTTGCACTCACTTTTCAGGGTCTTGGGGAGGGTTATTTTTCTAACTCTCACTATTTTCTAATAGTCCCAGCGACCCTCTACAAGGTCACATAGGTTTGGGGTCCATTCGTGGTTCGCATTCCACTTTTGGAGTATATGGTTTGTGTTGCCCCTATCCCTATGTTTCCCCATTGCATCCTATTGTAACTGTACATTGTTTGCACTGTTTTCTAAGACTATACTGCATATTTTTGCTATTGTGTATATATATCTTGTGTATATTTCCTATCCTCTCACTGAGGGTACACTCTAAGATACTTTGGCATATTGTCATAAAAATAAAGTACCTTTATTTTTAGTATAACTGTGTATTGTGTTTTCTTATGATATTGTGCATATGACACTAGGTGGTACTGTAGTAGCTTCACACGTCTCCTAGTTCAGCCTAAGCTGCTCTGCTAAGCTACCATTATCTATCAGCCTAAGCTGCTAGACACCCTATACACTAATAAGGGATAACTGGGCCTGGTGCAAGGTGCAAGTACCCCTTGGTACTCACTACAAGCCAGTCCAGCCTCCTACACACTCCCAGGAGACGATGGCAACAGTACTGGGCAAGTTTCAGGAGACCCAGCGCATGCGGGAGGAACAGTATTTGGGGTTGAGGGAGGAACTCAGAACCATCAGCTCCGCCCTGGGCACCATCGTAGGGGTGCTAAAGGAAGTACTCAACACCAGGAGGGACACTGTGACACTACAAGGGGCCCCGGACACTAGCATGGATGATGAACTGCCCACCACCTCCGCCGGTGCTAGTGGACAGGAGGCACCGCCACAGGACCACCACACCAGCACCCCACCCCCTGCAGATGGAGAACCACCCTGCAAACGGTCCCTGAGATCCAGGAACAAGACAGAGCACGATGCCAAGACCCCCGCCAAGAAATGAGACCACCCTGATTGGCATCCCACTGTCCCTCTTTGTCACCCTGTCCATATTGAAACTGCCCCAGCTCCACTTCCTATGCCCATATGGGCAATGCACCTGTGAGACTAATAGACTGGACTCTGCCATGGACACTCCTCCGCCATCACCCCTCACCATTTAACTTCCCCCTCCAATATTTTGTATTTAAATAAACACACCTAAAGCACCAAAAGATCTGGAGTCTGTCTGTGATTTCGAAATAGTGTATTTGCGATTACAGTGACAAAATGTTCATGAAATAGTAATGTCAACATACCTATGTCACACAGCTCTAGTCCATGAGGAATCTAAGCAGATGACACACGTTGGGACCCACACCAGTGAAACCGTAAGGGAAAGTGACAACTCAGTGACCATACACTGGGTGAAATCAACAGACAGGATAGAGGTAGAAGTGTTAAAGTACATGTAGTAGGCAGGAATGTATTCTCACATGTGTTTCACTGGAAATATTGCTGGATGACTGAGTCCCTGTTCTGCATGTCTTTTTCCTCTGCTTCATCCTCATCACTGTCCACAGGCTCCACACCACCATCTGGACCATCCTCCTGCAAAAAAGACAACTGTTGTTGTTGAACTAAGCCTCAGCAAGGCCTACTACTGCAAGGGGTTCACCTTTCTCTGCACAAAGTCCTCAGACCATGTAGGAAGAAGTTGGCACAGAAACTGAAATAAAAGACAAAGTTTATTAAACCTCATGAGGTGGTACTACAGTTCAAACAGCACCCTTCGGTAATGTTTGAAGTAGCACACTGAACTGAGAGAGCATGGTCCTTTTATACCCAAGCAGGGGCTAAAAGGAGGTGGTAAAATTATAGAAGCAAGACTTGCATACATGTAAGGTCATGTGGAAATGCTCAGTCGACAGGTAGGAGGGGCTGACAGTTTTCAAGGACTAACAGCTGCAGACCTTACTGAGCATGTGCAAAAGTGTGAGATGCTAAATATAACTTGTCACTAGGCAGATTTTCAAGAGTAGTTAACAGAAAGGTAGGACGGAGCACATGGTGAGCACATGGCAGCATGTGGCAGAGAAAATGGCTGCATGAATACAAACTGGATTCCGCAAAATGTTCACGATAGTTACTAAATACAAGATGTCTTCTGCTAATGCTTAATCTAATCGCTGCTAAACTACAACAGACGACCCTTTCAGCATTAGCTGAAGACATTCGTCTTTCTAGGATAATCTAAATATTCATCTTGTATATTTATGCTCATCATTTCAGCTATTTCCTTATCTAACATATGTTGTGCTTTCATTTCTGTAATATTTCTTGTGGTAGGCATACAAGCAGTAATACACATGGAGCAGAACATTGGACCACACTGAATACAGATACAGCATGTGAAAAATATTGCAATCATTACACACAGGATAGTCAGTAGTTTCCAGCCCCAGGCGGAAACAAGAGCCCAAAACCATCCAGAAAAAGTCCAAGTACCAGTCTCTGTGTGGATTTCTGCAGCAATTTTATGCAATTTAGATATTGCATAATATACTGAAGGTGAGTGATCGTGAATAAAAACACAGCAACTATTACCGATGATGCGACATGCACCACCTCAGTCAGCTAATATCACATCTAGTACAATACGATTTTGGAGCGCTACAATCCTCGCAATTTGGAGCTCCTCAGTAATATTCCCAAGTGCCAGAGCTGCCTGATTGGTAACAGCTTCCACAACCCTAGTCAATCGTCTCACTTTCCTACTGTTTAACGCAGCACCTACAAAGGGGAATAACCCTAAATTAAAATCAACATATTAATGCAGGCTAGTATCCGTTTGTCTACCTCATTTGTGCTTATTGCCCTTTTATATCTATTGTTAATGATGTCATTGAACAGTTTAAAATCTCGGTGATACGATGCAGGGGCCAAAAACACAGGGGGTAATAGAAAAGATACATAACACACACCTGACCACCCAACAGGTAGTTGGTAATATCCATAGTTACCACAAACAAAATATGTATTATGTGAAGCTGTAAAACTACTATTATTTATACCCTCAATAGTTAAAATCAAGGTACAATCGCTTATCCCTACTGGAATTCTCCCAATGTTACGTATACATAAATCTGCTTTAGTTCTTGTAACGGAAATCACAAATTGTTCTTTCTTGTCAGAGTCCCTTATATTTGTGAAGACATCTGGTATTGAAACATTGTCCGGTTGATACTCTTCCCATTCCCATTTAGTTCCTTTGGCTTGGGGATACCCATCTTTGTCTTGGTAGCATACTTTATTAACGCGAAAAAGAAGTCCGCCCTCTGTATGTTTTCCAGATGCAAACAAAAGCGTATACCAAGCTTGACAAGAACCATTGTGTGAAAAAGGAAGAGGAATGAAAGGTGTTCCTCCTTTCTTTTGATGCACAGGTATCATTCCACATACCCAACAGTTAGTAGTATTTGTAGCATTATGAGTATGATGCAACATCTGAATGAAAGTATTATTGAAGTACGATTGACGGTGCTTCTGCTCCTGATAGGGAAACGTAAAGTAATAGTGATCCTCTGGTACTGGAGTAGTGGCAACAAAAAACTCATGAGCAGGAGCCTTCTTTTCAACAAACCAAGTGATTATTGCTATAACCACCAAAACAACAACAAACCCAATAGTACTAATGATCAGTTTGTTATTCATTTTAGCAACAGTGATAATCAACCCTTTTAGAAATGAATTAAAAACAATCGTTGGAGCTCTTATCCCTAGGCAGCCGCTGATTTCTACACCACGGGCCAAGACGGGTGTCACTACTCTAATGCATGGCTGATCCCCCCCCTTGCCACATTGGCTCTCAGTTTCACTAACCCAGGGCGGTAGCTCAACCAGTTTTTTTCAAAAACTTTTCAGATTCTTTCCTTGGTCTCAAATTATATCGCAACACTCCAGAAGTCGTATGGTCCGGGAAGACTTCTGCAGATTCGTCAGGTGATATAGCACGGCCTTTCTCCGTAGTCAAAATCTCTTGATGATCGGTCAGCACAGCAGGTTCCACCAAGGTAGGTAGCACTCTCTTGCAGTGAGTTCTATGGACCCAATTCTTTTGGTTCGTCACTCGAACTGCTGTCCTTGTCGCAAGGAGCACCTGTTCTGGGCCTCGCCACCTTGGTTCCAAGCTGCTTGATCTTTCAAAGGACTTAATCATCACCTGGTCACCAGGTCGGAGTTCATGGCCTTCACCTGTAGATCTGTCAGGAAGTGCTTCTCGAACCTGTTGATGAATAGAAACCAAATTGTCGGTTAACTGTGCCAAATAATCATTCATCAGGACAAGAAGGTACATCATATACAGAATTTGGCTTAGGAACTCCCCAAATATTCATTGGCCTCCTGAAAACCACTTTGTATGGGCTAAGGCCGAGTCGAGAGTTTGGCACTGACCTAATAGACAATAATACCAGTGGTAATGCATCTGGCCAAGTTAAGGATGTGGAAGCCTGTATCTTCGCTAACTTCAGCTTCAAAGTAGCATTATACCTTTCCACCAACCCTGCTGATTGTGGGTGGAAAACGTCATGGAACTTCTGTTTGATCCCTAATCCTTTCAGGACATACTTAATAACTTCCCCAACAAAATGAGGTCTGTTATCATTCCATAAAAGTCTGCAAACACCAAACCTTGGGAAAAATTCTTTTAAAAGCACCTTCGCTGTGGTAATGGCAGTATTATCCTTTGTGGGTACGCCTCTATCCAGTTACTGAAGGCACATACCACCACCAAGACATACTTTAAATTGTTGCAGCGTTCAAGCTGAATATAATCCATTTGTAGAACTTCAAAAGGTGCAGTTGGTGTAGCAAACCCTCCCGCAGGAGTACATGTCCCTTTTCCAGGATTGTATTGTAAACTGATCAAACAAGACTGTACTACTCTCTTAGCTGTACTGGAAATTTCTGGATGCTCCCAAACTTGTGTAAGCAACTTCATTATTGTTGAAGCTCCAACATGTGCCAGCCCATGTGCCATCTGAACCATAGGTTGTACAAAAGCTATAGGCAATTTCCATTTATCCATCTGCTTATTCCGCCAACAGCCCTCATCATCCAATTCTCCATTTTCAGACCATTGCTCACGTTCTTTCACAGAAGCAGATTTCTGTATATCTAATACGTCTTGTCTAGCATTATGCCAACGTTCAGCTTGTGACTTCACTACATACATAGAAGTAGTACTTCGCTGCATCGCAGTCTCACGTGCTATGCGGTCCGCAAGAGTATTACCTTGCCCTATCTTATCGGTCACTTTCTTGTGTGCACTACATTTCACAATAGCTAGTTTCTTTGGATATGTCAATGCAGTCAAGAGGTTATGCACTAATTCTCTGTGCATTATCTGTATCCCGTAGGATGTGAGAAAGCCTCTCTCCTTCCAAAGCAAACCAAAATCATGAGCCACTCCAAAAGCATAGCGGCTGTCTGTATAAATGTTCACACATAAGTCAGTACTAAGCTCACATGCTCGTGTCAAAGCTATTAGTTCAGCTGCTTCAGCTGACTTCTGTGGTATACGAGCTGTCTCCACTACCGTGTGTATTGTGGTGATTGCATGTGCAGCTGAGGTCGTACCATCAGGCAACTTCAAACAAGACCCATCAACCCACAGTTCCCCGTCTACATCTGGAAGGGGCGTATCTTGTAAATCAATACGACCCATTGTCTGTTCTTCGGTAAGGAATATACAATCATGTGTTTCTTGTGACTGAGGCTGCGTCACAGGATATGGCAACGAAGTGGATGGATTTAGTGTTGCACATCTCTTCAGTGCAATGTGAGGAGCCAGCAATGTCAACTCATATCCTGTTATACGAGCGCTAGTTAAATGTTGTGTCTTTGTTTGATTTAAAAGAGCATCAACAGCATGGGGTACTAACACCAACAGCTTATGTGACAAAACTATCCCTTCACTCTGACGTATTGACACAGCTGTTGCGGCAAATGAACGAAAACACCCAGGCAACACTCGGACGACAGGGTCAAGTACTGCTGAAAAATATGCACAGGGAAGCTGCTTATCGCCATGTGTCTGTACTAAAACTGACAATGCACATCCATCTTTCTCATGTATGTAAAGTGCAAAAGGCTTCATGTAATCTGGAGTACCTAACACTGGTGCTGAACAAAGGGCTTGTCGCAGCTGCCGGAAAGCAGTCTCACATTCATCTGTCCATGGGAGGGGCATTAGAGTATCTTTAGTCAAAAGTGCTAGCAAAGGTTTGACAATGTGTGAAAACCCTAATATCCATTGCCTACAAAAAGAAGTAAGACCAAGGAATGCACGAACATCTTTCTGAGTAGAGGGTACTGGTGTGTATAAAATTGCTTGAATACGATCTGATGTAAGTGCACGGCCCTCCTTAGACAAAAGGTAAACTAAATAGGTTACCTTTGGTCTACAATATATCAATTTCTTTCGTGACACTTTATGATGGTGTAAAGCAAGAAAAGAAAGTAAGGACAAAGTGCACTTTTCACATTGCTCAGGGGTATTAGCCGCCAACAAAATATCATCGACATATTGTATGAGAGCCACACCTTCAGGCAAAACAAAAGAATCAAGTTGTCGTTTTAACGCTTGACTATAAATACTCAGACTCTCAGTATAGTCTTGAGGAACTCTGCAAAATCTATATGATTGTTTATTCAAAGTAAAACCAAACAAATATCGGCTGTCAGGATGAATAGGGATCGAAAAGAAAGCATTCTTCAAGTCTATCACAGAGAACATAGATGCTGTCGGGGGAACCAAAGTAAGAAGTGTTGTGATGTCAGATACCACAGGATATTGTGGTATCGCAATCTTATTGACTTCTTGTAAATCAATAATTAATCGGTAAATCCTAGTATCAGTATCCTTTTTCAGAATAGGAAGAATCGGACTGTTACAAACATTATACAGAACTTCCTCAACAACTCCAACTGCAATAAGATCATGCACAATTCGTGTGAGTGCTTCTTTGCCCTCCTGTGAAATTTTGTATTGAGGCAAACGTGGCAATACAGCTCCCTCCTTGACACTAATATGTACCGGTGGAATAATCATTTGTCCCACATCAGAATCTGAAGTAGCCCACAAAGTACTAGGGAGTGAAGCTAATGCATTATCCTTTTTAACAAGACAAACACTTTCCATCACAGGATGATTATCATTCAAAATAACACGCACCCCTTCAGGAGAGCATCGTATTGTAGCCCTGAAATACTTGAGCATATCAAGACCCACAATATTGTCTGGTGTATTTGGAGAAAGCAAAAATGGACATGGAGCAGTAAATTCATCAACATGGAATGCAAGTGGTTGTGACAATGGGCTAGGGGAAGGTGTTCCATCGAAACGTATCGATGTAGTGGTTAAGCCAGACAGGGGAGCCCTTGGAATCAATTGTTTAGACAAGGCGCTACGAGTAGCTCCTGTATCAACCAGAAACTGATCAGTAGAACCCAAAACATGTGCTGTAACATAGGGATCCCTCTGATCTACTGGAACTTCAACTGATTCCTTACCCCATCCTAGGCAATCCTATGCATAAGCAGAATCTTGGAAATCAGGCTGCACATGGTTAGACATCTGGTATTGGTTCCGTCTATCAAAAGTGTTAAACCCATCCTGCCCTCCTACATTAACATCAACCCTAGCACGATCATTCGTGCTTCTTCTAGGTCCTGAATATCCTGAGCGATTTCTCATTTGTCCCCGACCACGTGAACACTGCTGAACACGTAGTGCTGGACAATCGGCAGCCCAATGTCCAAATTTCTTACAATACTCACACTGATCAACAGACAAATTCGAACGAGTGTAAGAAGAACCATAAGATCCACGTCCACCTCTATCACTACCTCTGAAAGGCGGACCATAAGCTTGAGTCTTTAATTCTTTAATCTTTTTAGCCTCGCTACCTTTTGCTTCTAATTCCTGACGTTCATAATACTGAGCCATAGTCAAAAGAGAAACCGGAGTAGAGGTAGCCCATGAACTTTCACTAGCTTTTAGATGACTAGCTATTCCTGGTAACAGATTGGCGACATATTTATCGACAAACAAAAGTCTGCCTGTATCATCTGACAATAACTGACCGCTAAAATCATGAAATGCTTCTTCAAAGCGTGTAAAGAAATCAGAGACCGATTCATCTGCCTTTTGCTTACAAGACGCTAAAAAGTCCAATCTATCTTTTTAGGGGTAATAATCATTTTTAACTTAACTAATATGGCTGCAGGAAGATCTAGAATCAACTGATATGGCTTTTTCGCAGGTTACCTATCCCCGTCGATCTGTTCTAATTCTTTCCATGACGCCCCAAAAACTGCAGGATCATTAATTTTACGAACAGTTCTCCACATCTCTGGCGGTAGTATAAATCCGAAAAATAAATCAATGTCAGCCAAAGTCATAGTACAAGAACTAATTGCTCCCTCAACTTCCTCATAAAAGGCGGCTGGATTTTTCCACAGGTCAGGTAATGCTGTTTTAAGTGCCATTACATCTGCCCTATTCCAAGGAGTATACACCCAATTATAAATAAAATAACCATTAGCATCAACAGAAGTTTTATCATCACTTGTACCCAATCCTTTAGGAGGAACATACAAAGGCGCGGCCTCCGCATTGGTTTTGCATGAACTATCATAGTCTTATCTGTTCCGAAGATGGAAGCTTGCACCCCACCGGTCTGAGATGTCCGTGCAACTACGTCCACAGCCCTTTTCTCCTCTTGCAAGCGGACTGCCGCAACACATAATTTCACCAAACGCCTGATTGCATCAGCCACCTAGGAGAAAACAAAAAGACCATCACGCATTTGCTTATGATCAGCTGCTACATCATCGGGCTCTAACTCATCAGAATATTTCCGATATAGTTCAATAACTTCTGAGCCAAATGCCTCAGTAAAATATAGCTGCTCCTTTTCCGTCCACCCTTTCATGTTGTCTAAAAGTTAATTAGCAGAGACAACGCTACGAATTGTTTTACGAGCAATAGATCTAAGCTCAGACGTACAGTCAGCAGGCAACATAGAGCGACTGTCTCGCATCTTCTATTGCTCCGAACTGGAGACCTTAGCTAACTCATGAGGGGCAGAAGGAACGACATACGGAGGTGGAGGGCGATCTAATAACAATAAATCATCATGTGGTTTATTAAGGATAGGATAGAGAGGTTGCTTAACGATGTATTGGCCAGTTACCTGTAATTTACGTTCTTTCTCTTCTAGCTCCTTTAAGTCATTTATTTCTTTCTTTCTCATTTCCAATGCTTTCACATATACATTCTTCCGCTGCTCTTTCTCAAGCAAGGCTTGCTCACGCTTCACTCGTCCACGCACTTCTTTCTCCCACATTCGTACACAGTCAAACATATCTTGCCTAGACTTTCGTTTACACATACATTGTTCCACATACTTAATCTTTCGCAAATCAAATGACCCATGCATAGGCCAACGTAACTCAGGATCCGCACGAGTGTATTTATTCCATAATGTGCTGTACATTATAGAAGAAAGACAATGTTTAACATACATATCTCTATTGAGTGTCCCCTCTGGGGGTGCCATTTGTGATTCTTCCAGTCTCAAATTGGTACCATTACAAAAGCAACACATCCTACGAAGTGCGCTAAAAACAGGCATGCCAAAAATAGTGCAGAATATGCAATATTATAATCAAAGTAGCACTTAAGGTGCCGTTCAAATCAAAATTAAATTGGAGAAAATTCTCCTCATTACCTGCCTATATAAATTGCAATTTATATATCAATTCAAAGGACACAAATTGACTAGTCACCCAAAACACGAGAGCCACAGTAAGTAGTGCTAAACTACATTACCAAACAAAGGCATCAAAACTCACAGCAAGTGCCGTAAAATGGCTCTTACCAATCACTGGGTGTCCAGGTTCCAACTGCCAAGTTCTAAAATCAACCAAATGGTCACTGCATGACGAATGAACAAAAAGGATCTCAATCGAGGACCGGCGCCACCTGGATGGTCAAATCAGAAAGAAGGGAAAAACGCTGTGGTTGCCAAGACTCGGGTCTCCTCAGGCATTGATCGTCCGCAGTGAGATCCCTATCCTTGGTCCCGACCAATCCGTTGGGCATCCGAGTCGCCGATGAGTCCCCGTTCGGGTCCCAATTTGTTGAAGTAAGCCTCAGCAAGGCCTACTAGTGCAAGGGGTTCACCTTTCTCTGCACAAAGTACTCAGACCATGTAGGAAGAAGCTGGCACAGAAACTGAAATAAAAGACAACGTTTATTAAACCTCATGAGGTGGTACTACAGTTCAAACAGCACCCTTCGGTAATGTTTGAAGTAGCACACTGAACTGAGAGAGCATGGTCCTTTTATACCCACGCAGGGGCTAAAAGGAGGTGGTACAATTATAGAAGCAAGACTTGCATACATGTAAGGTCATGTGGGAATGCTCAGTCAACAGGTAGGAGGGGCTGACAGTTTTCAAGGACTAACAGCTGCAGACCTTACTGAGCATGTGCTAAATATAACTTGTCACTAGGCAGATTTTCAAAAGTAGTTAACAGAAAGGTAGGACAGAGCACATGGTGAGCACATGGCAGCATGTGGCAGAGAAAATGACTGCCATGAATACAAAATGGATTCCGCTAAATGTTCACAATAGTTACGAAATACAAGATGTCTTCTGCTAATGCTTAATCTAATCGCTGCTAAACTGCAACATCGTTGCAAAGCCAAGTTGTGAAGCATACAGCAGGCCACGATGATCTGACACACCTTCTTTGGTGAGTAGAATAGGGATCCACCTGTCATATGGAGGCACCTGAACCTGGCCTTCAGGAGGCCGAAGGTCCGCTCGATCACCCTCCTAGTTCGACCATGGGCCTTATTGTAGCGTTCCTCTGCCCTTGTCCTGGGATTTCTCACTTTGGTCAGTAGCCATGACAGGTTGGGGTAACCAGAGTCACCTAATAGCCACACACGGTGCCTCTGGAGTTGACCCATCACATAAGGAATGCTGCTATTCCTCAGGATATAGGCGTCATGCACTGAGCCAGGGAACATGGCGTTCACATGGGGGATGTACTGGTCTGCCAAACATACCATCTGTACACTTATGGAATAATAACTCTTTTGGTTCCTGTACACCTGTTCACTCCTGTGGGGGGGGCCAAAGCCACATGGGTCCTATCAATGGCACCTATGATGTTGGGGATATTTCCAAGGGCATAGAAGTCACCTTTCACTGTAGGCAAATCCTCCACCTGAGGGAAAACATTGTAGCTCCGCATGTGTTTCAGCAGGGCAGACAACACTCTGGACAATACGTTTGAAAACATAGGCTGGGACATCCCTGATGCCATGGCCACAGTTGGTTGAAAAGACCCACTAGCAAGGAAATGGAGCACTGATAGCACCTGCACTTGAAGGGGGATTCCTGTGGGATGGCGGATTGCTGACATCAGGTCAGGCTCCAACTGTGTACACAGTTCCTGGATTGTGGCACGGTCAAACCTATAGGTGATAATCAAATTTCTTTCCTCCATTGTCGACAGGTCCACTAGCGGTCGGTACACCGGAGGATTCCGCCATCTCACATGTCCCAGCAGACGGTGTCTATGAAGGACAACAGCGAGCACAGAGTCAAACAACTCAGAGGTATGTACCGACATTCTACACAGAACACCATTCATACACAAAATCTGGCCTGTATGTGTGTTGAGACTAGGCCTAGGTATGTGTGACGCAGTTGGTAATTAGGCCATGTGGGCCCCTGAAATGGCGGCTGCCTGACCTGTAAAGTGGGACAATGGGATGTGAGGTAACTGCGCTGGCGTTGTACACCGTCGCGGTAGGCGGTCAAAGACCACGGCGCAATGCTGCATTGGTTAACATTGGACCCTATGGGTCCCAGGAGCCAATGATGATGTACGCCGGCAGTGATGGTACGCAACGCCGCAGATGTGACCGCCATTTTCTATCTGTATAATCACTTGATTCCTGATCTTCGACAGGAGAGGATCTACACTGCAAGTGCTGCTGTGACCTCGGTCTGGAAGAGACAATGGCTCGTGCGTCTGGGGAAAGGGCCCCTGCCTTCACATCGGAGGAGTTGGAGAAGCTCGTCGATGGGGTCCTCCCCCAGTACACGCTACTCTACGGTCCTCCAAACCAACAGGTAAGTACACAGGGAGCATGTTGTATGGGCTATGCCTGTGTGGAGAGGACTGGTTGTAAGAAGGAAGGGGGCAAAGTTCTGCGTGCATGAAAGACGGTGGGTGCATGTGCCACATGGCAAGGGTGGGAACGTGGGCCAATGACTGTGACGGTCCGGGCGGTTAAAGTTTTTCGTTTTCCCCTGTACTATTCCTGTAGGTCAGCGCCCACCAGAAGAAGCATATTTGGCGTGCCATTGCCAAAGATGTCCGGACCCTGGTGGTCCACCACAGACGGAGCACCCACTGCCAGAAAAGATGGTAGGAAATTCGCAGCTGGAGCAAGAAGATGGCGGAGGCTCAGCTGGGGATGGCCTCCCAACGTGGGAGGGGTGCCCTTCGAACCATGACCCCCCTGATGTTCAGGATCCTGGCGGTGGCCTACCCGGAGTTGGATGGGGGCTTGAGGGCATCACAGCAGACACAAGGGGGTGAGTACACTCTCATTCAGCTGACTTTGCGTGCAGTGGAGGGGTCTGGGTGGGGGAGGAGGGCTGTGGGTTTCCCTAGGCCAGGGCGAGTTCCGTAGGCTAGGTCCCTCAGTAAGGCATGGCCCTGTGGCCCCCCACCCCACCTCTGTAGAGTGCCACGTACAGCTATTCATGCACCTGTGTCATCTATGTGTGCATATGTCATCCATAGCCTTGTAAGCCATTTCCTAGAAATTGCACTGTAGAGCCCAACAGCGTGCCGTAGTACAGGGGGCTTCTGTGTCTGTCTTGTCCTCCAACAGTAGCGGTAATCCATGCACTCAATATGTCTTTCTTCTGTTTCCTCCCCCCCTTTTTTGCGGTCTCCCTGTTCTTGTGTGCATTAGCATCATCAGGCGGAGGAGCAGTGGCACCGAAGCACGAGGGAGCTGCATCCCACATGGCCATGGAGGGCCACACTACCGACTCAGAATACACCAGTGGGGTGAGGGAAGCACCACGGCGGGGACAGGAGCTGAAACCAGCGACACAGACTTGTCCTCCGATGGAGCTCCCTTGGGGTGGCGGCAACATCTGTGCCCCCCACTTCTACAAGTACAGCCACCACCCCCCCTACCAGCACTGCCCTCCCAGCAGCCCCTCAGCCTTCACCCTGTGCCCGCTCACCCAAGAGGGTGGGCATCACCTTCGCCGCAGGCACCTCAGCCCGTGCCCCTGTCACCCCTGTTGCCCTCAGTGAGGAGGCCATTGACCTCCTCAGGTCACTCACTGTTGGGCAGTCTACCATTTTGAATGCCATCCAGGGTGTAGAAAGGCAGTTGCAACAAACCAATGCATTCCTGGAGGGCATTCATTCTGGTCAGGCGGCCCTTCACCGAGCGTTTCAAACTCTGACCTCAGCACTGATGGCAGCCATTGTCCCTGTGTCTAGCCTCCCCCCTCCAACTTCCTCTACCCAGACCCAATCCCCTGTACCTCTGCCTATCCCAAGCACACCATCAGACCAGCCTGCACACACCTCACCACACAAGGGAAGCTCAGGCAAACATAAGCACCACACATCCCACAGGCACTCACGCAAGCATCACACACATACAGACACACCAACATCCACTGCCTCCACTGTGTCCCCCTCCTCGTCATCTCCCTCCTCCCTCCCAGTCTCGTCTACACTCACACCTGCATGCACTACCTCTACAGCCACTACGTCCCGCACCAGCACACCCCGCTCACGTGCAGTCACCACCCCCACTACCATTCACACGTCCCCTGTGTCCTCTCCCAGTGTGTCTGTGACGCCCCCTCCGAAGATACACAAATGCAGGCACACAACTACCCAACATACATCCACCTCACAACAGCCTCCAGCGCATGCACCTGAAACCAAAGCCACAAAACGTACACCTCCTACAACCACCACCTCTTCCTGCACTCCCAAACCCCCTCCAGCTACCCATCCCAGTGTGTCCAAACAACTTTTCCTGTCCACCCTTAACCTATTTCCCACCCCGTCCAACTCATAGGTCCCGAACTAGCACCTCAGCCGCAACATCTCTGGGACCAGTGGTGCCTGTTGTCACAGGTATGTGGAGTGCACCGGCCACCAGGACACCCAGTGTGGCACAGAGCCACAGCACAGCCAGTCCCCCCATGAAGCACCAGAAGTTGGCCATTGCCTGGCGGGAGAGGGGGAAGACTCCAGCCACCCAGGCCGCTCCCAGGGGTCCCGGTGGGAGTGTGGACTCAGCTGTGACTCCTCCCAAGGTGGGGAAGGGCCAGAAGAAACCTGGCAAGTCTGGGAGGAGCAGCATGGTGGAGAAGACCGCCATCATCCCCGCTGGCCAGGAGAGCCCCGCCAGCCCCATCATCGCTGCCCAGGAGGCCACCGCCAGCCCCATCGTTGCTGCCCAGGAGGCCACCGCCAGCCCCATCGTCGCTGCCCAGGAGGGCCCCACCAGCCACAGTCCAGCTGCCCAGGAGGGCCCCACCAGCCACAGCCCAGCTGCCCAGGAGGGCCCCGCCAGCCACAGCCCAGCTGACCAATGAAGGACCGCCAGCCCCAGCCCAGCTGGACAATAAAGGACCGCCAACTCAAGCACCACTGAACAGGGCAAGCACCGCTGAACAGGGCAAGCACCGCGGAACAGGGCAAGGACCGCCAACTCAAGCACCGCTGAACAGGGCAAGCACCGCTGAACAGGGCAAGGACCGCCAACTCAAGCACCGCTGAACAGGGCAAGCACCGCTGAACAGGGCAAGCACCGCCAACTCAAGCACCGCTAGCCCATGAGCGGCAGGGGCACTGACGCAACAGGGACCGTCACGGGGGTGAGTGATGCACTCTGGGCACCAGTCCCCCTCCAGAACCAGTGGAGAAAGACATCCACTACCTCAGTCCTTGGCAGGATGAAGCACTCTGGGCACCAGTCCCCCTCCAGAACCAGTGGAGACATGCATCCAGTACGTCTGTCCTAGGCAGGATGATGCACTCTGGGCACCAGTCCACCTCCAGAACCAGTGGAGAAAGACATCCACTAACTCAGTCCTTGGCAGGATGAAGCACTCCGGGCACCAGTCCCCCTCCAGAACCAGTGGAGAAAGACATCCACTACCTCAGTCCTTGGCAGGATGAAGCACTCTGGGCACCAGTCCCCCTCCAGAACCAGTGGAGACATGCATCCACTATGTCTGTCCTTGGCAGGATGAATCACTCTGGGCACAAAGCCCCCTCCAGAAACCAGTGGAGACTGTTATCCACTTGAGAGACTGTGGCTTTGCACTCCCCAGGATGCAGCAGTGGGCAACCCACCCACTGTAGAGACTTGAGAGAATGTGGCTTTGCACTCCCCAGGATGCAGCAGTGGGCAAACAACCCACTTGTGAGACTTGAGAGACTGTGGCTTTGCACTCCCCATGATAAAGCAGTGGGTAAACCACCCACTGTAGAGACTTGAGAGACTGTGGCTTTGCACTCCCCAGGATGCAGAAGTGGGCAACCCACCCACTGTAGAGACTTGAGAGACTGTGGCTTTGCACTCCCCAGGATACAGCAGTGGGCAAACCACCCGATTGTGAGACTTGAGAGACTGTGGCTTTGCACTCCCCAGGATGCAGCAGTGGGCAAACCACCCACTTGTGAGACTTGAGAGACTGTGCCTTTGCACTCCCCAGGATAAAGCAGTGGGCAACCCACCCACTTGAGAGACTGTGGCTTTGCACTCCCCAGGATGCAGCAGTGGGTAACACACCCACTGTGGAGACTTGAGAGACTGTGGCTTTGCACTCCCCAGGATACATCAATGGGAATGGAGGCCCCTCGTGGATTCGGCGTCGTGCACTCATCAGGCTGAGGTGCCCCCTCCCCTTCCCTTCCCCCCTGAGGTGCCTGTTGTATTTCTATCTGATGCCCCTGCAGTGTTCTCTCTGTTTTGATCTGGTATCATGTGTGGGCCTCACCCATGCATTTTGGGCCCAGTGGTCCACGGACTATGAATGGTGCAATACCTGGACTACTAATCTTGGTGTATATTTTGTTAATAGTGTATATATGTATATTTTTGCTTACTGAATTTTGATATATTACAATGGTTACACTCATTTCCTTTTGTCTTTGCATTCTTCCGGGGGGGTTGGGAGGTGAAACTATAATGTATAGATATGCATTAGTGTGTGTGTTGTAGTGGGTGAGGATGGGGGTGGGGGTGTTGCGTGCTGTGTGTGTGTGTCCCTGTTTTTTCCCTCCCCCTCCCCTGTGTCGTAGGTGCAGTACTCACCGTGGTCTTCGCCGCCGGCGTTGGTGCTCCTGGTACAGGAGCAGGAAGACTATCGCAGGGAGAATTTGTAGTTCCGGGTCCATGGTGTCCTCCTTCCTCGTGGAGTGTGTAGAGGTGAGCGTTTTCCCTTTGAAATTCCTGTTTCCGCTGTGTTTTTATCCGCAGTGTATCCGCCCCGGAAAAGGTGGCGGATTGGCCTGTCATAATAGTGTGGGTGGTACATTGTCCTCCGCCTGTCTGTTGGCGGTGACCGCCGAGCTGTTTGTTTGTACCGCCGTGACAGTCGGAGTGTTAAAGTGGCTGTCTTTGTTGGCTGTTTCCGCCATGGTCGTAATTCCAAAACATTTTCCGCCGGCCTGTTGGCGGTCTTACCACCGCTTTAACACCGTCCGCCAGGGTTGTAATGACCCCCTTAGTGTGTCTGTGTTGTGGCAGTTGTAATGTGATGTCACTGACTTCCTATTAGTGGAACATTGTAATCTGGGTTCCTGTTCATTGTTCCTGTCATTAATATTAGCATTCTCTCAGGCCTATGCCTCACCTGCATGTCACATTTAGTGTGGGCAGTTTGGGTAATTGTCAGCGTCACATCCCATAGGTGTAGGTTCTGTCCAAATTGTGTCTTGCAACCTTCTTGCCCTGCTCAACCCTCCCTCTACTACCATTAGCATGGTGAGGCCTTGCAATGCCTGTTGGTGTTCTGATGCCACTTGCACTGCACATAACAATATGATCCTGATCCAGTCTATGATATTTCACATACACCTATACATTGCAGAAACCTAGCACATACTATGTATAGCATTGGCATGACACAGTACAGGTAGTGTGTCATGTTGATGTTTGTGAATGTGTGCAACATTGCATTGCACTAATGGGCCTGGCAGAGTTCCATTTCCTTTTGTGACTGTGCAGGTGTGCTTCACTAGCTACACACATATGTCCTCCCCCTCAATGCTGTTGTGTTAGCAGTTTGACAGTTGAGATGTTACAAGGTGGCATTGCAGCTATTGGAACCCAGGCACAGGGTAGACCCTGGAATGGGCAGCACGGGTATGTCATTACTGCTGTATACTTCATAATGTAAGTGACAATACCTGATGTTTATTGAGCCTATAGACATGAGCATTTGACAGGAGTTACACTTGGTTAGGAATTGAAGGGGATTGATCACGTAGGCATCCTGAACCCTCATTTTGAGTGTGTTTGTTCCATGGGCACCTAACTTCCATTTCCAGCACACACAGCACAGGTAGTAGTGGCAAATGTTGTCAATTGTAAATGCCGCTTGAAGCAATGGCCTGAGACTGGGCATTGCCCCTAGTTCACATTCTGACAATACCAGCTGTCCTGTGACAGCAGCCCAGTTTTGCATTCTAGACTACCCTCCTGTACCCCCCATGCTAAGCGTGTTGGTGTTGTGCTGTGCTGTGACCCTAGATGCCCCTGCACAGCCCATGAACCCGTTCCGTGCCCCTGTGCCCTTTCCATTGCCTGATTTCCATGGCTGACATGCATTGTGTAATAGGTATGTACCTTCCCCTGCTTGCAATTAACATTAATGTATTTTGGTTCCCCATGCAACTTACCCTGCATATGTGTTGTTTCCTGGTAGTCTGCACTATCCTGCGATTCCTGTGACGATCTCCTCTGGGATGATGGCTGCAACCATCTCCTCAATCTCGTCCAGGGCCTCCTGTGGTGCTGGACTCCCACCTCCAGTCTGCAGTGCTGCCTTCCTGTTCCTTGCCATTTTCTCCTTTGTCCTGTGCTTGCATTCATGCCAGCGTTTCTAGCACTCAGTGACAGTTCTCCTGACCCCTACCACACTGTTTATCTTGTCGACAATGTGTTGCCAAATTGCCTCTCTCCTCTCAATTGGCAATTTAGAGGTAATGAAAAGTTGATGCTGGTGTTCCGTCACCTCTCTGACCAGTATTTCATGCTCCTCTGCGATTAAACAACACTTCCTTTTCTTCTTGTCTCTCCCCTGGGTCTTGTCTGTGTCCTCCTGGCTGGTTCCTGGTAGATTGAGGTCTCCCTAGGGTCTCTCCTGGTTTCTGGGATCCATTTTGGGGCTCCTTTGCTGCCTTTGCACCGCTTTTTTACGCTATTGCGGTGGAAAATGGCGCATACCCGGTTTGCAACGTTTTCAGTGTTGCAAACCGGATTAGAGTAATTTTCCCTGCATTAACATCATTTTGCTTTGCAACGCGGTGCAATGATTAGTGTAAAAAAAAAAAAACTCTTACCAGTCCTTAGCGCTACCGTGCATCAAAGTATAAATTTGATGTACAGGTGGTGCTAAGAAATGGCGTTAGCCCGCGCTAAATTTTCTGATGCAAAACTGCGTTAGCAAGGTTTTGTGTCAAAAAGTATAAACATGGCCTTAGGTCTGACTTGGAACCTTCCATTTTGGGCAGAGGGCTGCTACAAACTTTAAGAATCCCACTCCTTCCATAAAAGAAAAAGGGCAGAAGTTAGTGCTAACATTTTCGCCAACTTTCCATTGTACAAACATGCCATTGGGTTGCGGTGATAGGGCCCATCCTGTGTAAACATGCCTATATTTGTAGCCTGGATTTTCTTCTTTTCTGGGGCCGCTGGAGCAGGTGACGTTTGAGGAGCAGGTAGTGGTAGACTCAATGTGCATTGCGATGCAATCACCGTATGCTATAGTGTCTCCATCGGACTCTGTGCCATTGTGAGGGTGCTGGGGCAGTCGATTCTGGTACACCACTGGGGATAGGGCTGCTTTGCATGAGGATATCACCACTTCTTCTTCATCTTCCACCGTGATTTGACCAGTTGAAGGTGATGTTTCTTGGCTCTCCTCTACTTTACCACCACAACCACATTCAATAATTTTTTTTAGGTGCTCCTTCCACTGGATTGTGTGATGTTTGCTCATATGGGCTGTCTAGCCTCCAGTATCATAATGTGTACCAGGCTCACCTCGACAAACACTCATGTGGCAAATGGAGCTTATTGCAATGTTCTACTGCTGTTTGCTAATTGTAAAAAGTCCCAAATTGGGGAGAAGTGCTGTCTTGCTTAGCCACTGCTAATGCCTGAAGAAGAACTGGAGATAGATGGGTGTATCGATTGCCTCTCTGCAGTGCATACTTTTACTGAGGTACAGGTTGGTACATGGGAGTGCTGCCTGTGCCACATCCAATGGAACAGGTTGGTTAGTAATGTCGGACTCTTCTGTGCCATGTACAATGATCGTTCTCATCAGCCTCACCATCCCCTTCCATGCTTCTAAGGTTTTCTGGAACTTTTATTTTCCCCTGCCTCTTCTGGCATCTCCTGGACTCTGCCGGGGTCCACTCCATGTCCCTATCATCATCATCAGAAGTGGTGCTTGGAGAAGATGATGGAGTAGTAACCTTCCTTTTTCTTGCTGGAGATCTGGGAGCCATTGATTCTAAAAGAGGGGGTTCTTGCTTAGCAGGAAGCTCGACCACTGGTTCTGCTCCAATTTTGGGAAGGTCTACTATTGCTGGCTGTGGCTGCTGTCTACTATTGCTGGCTGTGGCTGCTGTCCACTTTGCTCTGTTTCCTGAAAGGATTGGACAATACTTTTTGTAAGGGACAAATCCAATCCAACATCATTGATTGTTGGTGTCACCATGAATACAGTGGCTGTCTTACTGACAGACATGGTCTTGGGTTTAGGTTGGGGTGGGGTGGTGCTGTAGATGAAGGAGTGCTGCTCCCAGGTTCTTTCCTGGAGGCTGCTGTGGCAGGCATACATCTCCCACAAAACATTGCGGTCGGCACACCACTGGTCGAAAGCTGATTCTTCTCACTGACCACTTTCTTGGGCACAACTTTCTTTGGGGCCATCTAAAAGCTCTCATTTGGCAGTGGCACTAAGCTGCACAAGTGAAAGGGATTTGAGGACTTAAATGTAGAGGGTTTCTCTTTGGCAGTACTGCGGGAGATGTGACATCTCTTCTCTTCCTGTGAACCTAAAAGCAACCAAGTCTTGGGCTTTGGTTGGGGTGGTGCTGTAGATGCAGGATTGCTGGTCTCAGGTTCCTCCCTAGAGGCCAGTGTGGCAGACACAAATCTCCCAAAAAAGGTTGTGGGCACAACTTTCTTTGGAGCCATGTTAAATCTCTCAGTTGGAAGTGGCACTAAGTTGCACAAGCGGAAGAAATTTGAGGACTTAACTGTACAGGTTCTCTTTGGCAGTATTGCGGGTGATGTGGCATCTCTTTTCTTCCCGTGAACCTAAAAGCAACCAAGTCTTGGGCTTAGGTTGGGGTGGTGCTGCAGATGCAGGAATGCTGCTCCCAGGTTCCGGCCTGTGTGGCAGGCACACATCTCCCAAAAAAGGCTACGGTTGGCACACCACTGGTGGACAGCTGCTTCTTCTCACTGACCATTTTCCTGGGCACAACTTTCTTTGGAGCCATCTTAAAGCTCTCAGTTGGCCGGGGCACTAAGATGCACTAGAGGAAGAGATTTGAGGGCTCAACTGTACAGGCCTTCTCTTTGGCAGTATTGTGGGTGATGTGGCATCTCTTCTCTTCCTGTGAACCTTAAAGTAACCAAGGCAGGAAAACATGTAGTTAGTGAAACATGGCATTGATGCAGGTTGAAATAGTACAGACAAATGCAATCATAATGCACTTGATTACTTTTGTAAAAAATATTAATTTAATCAAACACTGTAAAGGCAAACCACACCATACAATTTCATTTCCAAACAGGCAGCACAACATGCAGCTATAGCTCTTTGCTTTACCTCTATCTGTTTCAAAGGAGACACCTGTGGTAGTCATAGAGAGGTCTATCGGTAAATGGAATAATCTTTTTTTTTTAAACTATGCCGGTCAGATGGTCCAGGGGAAATGGAATAATCATTAAAAAAAATGAATTGTGCTGCTGATTTGTCTGTCGTGCTCTGCAGCCAGGGTGTCCTAGAGGAAATTAAATTATTATATACCTAAAGAAACCAAATGCTGTAGTGCAGCTGTGCACCTTTGGTGGATAGATGTATGGGGTAATGGTTATGGATGTGGATGTTTCGATGGATCAAGGCAAAATGCAGAACTAAATAAAATGAAGTAAAAAAAAAAAAAAAAAAAATATCTAAAAAAACATCTAAAATGAAAACAAACATGAAAATAAAAACCTATCAAATTAAAACATTTAAAATTAAAAATTGAAATAAAAAACTAAAATAAAAAATACAAATTAAAATGGAAGCAACTTAAATAAAAAATAAAAATAAAAAATATTTCAAAAAATAAAAATAAAAATAAAAAACTAAAATTAAAAATTAAATTAAAAAAAATACAACATTTAAATAGAAAATAAAAATAAGACATTAACATAGAAAATTCAAATAAACAGATGATCAATAATTAACGATGTTTGTATGTAAGCCTAAGGCAAAGACACACTGGATGGATGCACAAAATGACTAACAGCCACATGGCAAAACAAAAACAAGAACCAAGGAGGCATGGCAAATGAAGAACACATGCAAGCCCATAGCAAAGGAACACTGACTGGATGGACAAAATGTCCACTAGCCACATGGTCAAACAACAAAAACAAGGAGGAGCGGGGAACAAGGAAGTAGACACCTGGACACCTGGACACTTAGCCTGCCACTTGCTTGGAGCTTTCCAATTCCTGCTTGTAGGAAAGTCATCCCTTTTGCCCTGGTCACCCCTAAACATTTTGGATAGGTACTGGTGGTTACTGACTCTTGGCTGTGCCCTGGGTACTGCTTACCAGTCCCAGAGCCAGTACTCTTTGTAAAGTGGATATGCAAATGAGGCTAATTATAATTGGCAAAATTAACCTACCTGTAAGTCCCTAGTATATGGTAGGGCATGTAGATTTAGGGACCCATAGGTGCACTGCTGAGGTGCCCAGTGTCATTTTAAAGGCTGGCCTGCCTTGCTGGCTGCTTTTAAATTAAAGTTACATGCAAATTCGACTTTGGAATTAAAAGTTGTTCCAAAGTCTTAAACTACCTTATTTTTACATATAAGTCACCCATAAGGTGTGTCCCTTGTGCCCCTAGGGCTGGGTGCCATGTAGCTATAAGCAGGAACCTTATAAAAACAGTTTTATAAGCCCTGGTGAGGTAAAAGAGCCAATTTCGTTTTCCCCTCATTGTAGTGAATGGCCTCCATAGGCTAGAATGTGGAGATTTTAAAAATCTCCTTAACTAACAAATACCAGAAGTTTGGTATCAAATTAATTGGTATAATAAATCCCACAACTTCCAGTTGTTGGATTTAATATAACTTGTTCAGGTAAAGAGTTTTACACTTTACCTGAAAAGTTGCCAACTTCAGCTCTGCAGTGTTTTTGCTGCTGTGCTCTGATTGGCCAGCCTCTGGCAGCCTGGCCAGGCTGCTTTGATGAGGTGTGAAGTGGCCTGGCTCAGCACAAAGTGATGTGCCTGGGGGAGGAGATCTCCCCTCAGCAGATGGTGAAGCAGGAAGGGGGAGGGCTGCCAAACTGGTCTTCAAAGGCAGAGAAGGACATTTGGAGCAACCCAGATACACCCTCACATCCTGCAAACCTAGACAATTAGGTACCCCCTTGATTAGATTAGGAGAAGGCAGGAGAGGGGTGTGTTTAGGGCTTTTAGCCACACCAGTGGGTGGGCTCAGCCAGATGTAACCTCTAAAAATCACTTTCAGCCATGATAGATTTTTGAGGAATGTTGCTCCCTGGGATTGATTTTTGCCACACTTCCCAGGAAGTGATCATCACAGGGGGAAGGACCCTGCCCCTGATTGGAGAACCAGGACCCCCCTGTTTTTTACCCAGGAGCAAGGATAAAACTGGCAGACCTGCACCTACACCTCAGATCCCCATCAGATTCCAACAAGGAAGAACTACAGGAGAAGAAGGACTGCCCTGCTGGACCCCTGGCCTGAACCAGGACCCTGCGCTCTGAAGGACTGCACCAGCTGCAAACTTAGGCTTCACCACAAGAAGGACTTTGCCTGGCTTCAACTGGTTCAAGGAGGGACTCCCTGTTTGCTACATGTAAAAACTTGCTAACCAGAGTCCCCTGCACCAACTCCTAAAGAAACCAACCAACTGACTACTGTCCAGTAGCCAAAAAGGAGTTTGCGCCAGGTGCATTCTGGGAGTTGTAGTCCACACCCCCAAGGAGCATCTCAGAGCTTCTGGAACCTTGGGGTGAGCTATGGACCCCAAAAGAACCTTAAAAAAACGTCTGGAAGAAGATCCAGAAGTGTGGAGAACTTTGGAGAACTTTTGGAAAAAAGCTCCATAGAGAGACCGACCCGCCGCAGCAACTCTAGCCAGCTTGCCTCAACTGCAACCCGGCATGACTTGCAGGTTCGTCCTGGTGAAGAAAATCTCCAAAAAAGAGACTAAGTCCGAATGTAGGAAGTTGATCGGGACCTCCCAGCCAGAATATCCAAGGATGGCTCCAAGGACGTCGGATCAAGATCAGGTTTGCCCTGGTAGACGGATTTTCACCTCGAAAAAACAACTAAGTCCGAAGGTAAAAATCTCCACCGAGGGCTCCTGCGACACGTATCCGAGGAAGAGTTCCAGGAGGTCGGATTGGACTGGCAGGTTCGTCCCGCTGAAGAACATCTTCAGAAAAGCAACTAAGTCCTAAGGTAAACTTTTGACCAAGGCCTCCCGCGGCCTTAAACTTTGACTTTGCCCCGGTCGAGGTGCGACCAGATGACCAGATTGGCGCTTTTTGTTTCAATGCGCTAGAAAGCAATTATTCTTAAAAAATTCATATCTCCGGTTCCCCTTATCCTTTTTTATATGTTTTTGAGTCCTTTTAAAGCAAAAAATATTTCCTATTTTTATAAATTGATTTTGGATTTTTAAACGGTTTCCTGTGTTTTATTTAATTACTGTTTTGTGATATTTGAATGCTTTATGCTTTGTCTCCTAAGTTAAGCCTTGTCGCTCGTTGCCAAGCTACCACGGGTTGAGCTGGGTTTAATATACTGAGACCTAACTGGACCTAAGTGGAGGTTAGTGGCCAATTGCTAAGTGTAGGTACTTACCTGCCCTTACCAATAACCCATTTTCCAACACTGCTTTTCCAGACTGATCCAGAGACACTGGACCTGCCGGGGTTTTACCGACCTAGTTTTCCCACTCATTGCTCTTCCCACCAACAAAAGCCTCTGCCCACCCCAGGACTTACTTAACGCAGGCCACAACATGACCACATCAGTAGGTCCCTGGATACCTAGCATGCCACTTGCTTGTGGCTTCCTGTTTCTGCTTTTCCAGACTGATCCAGTGACAGTACACAGGCTGAGTTTTCCCGCTGCGGTTTTCCTGACTGAGTTTTCCCATTCACTGTTCTTCCCACCAACAGACGCTCCACCTACCCCAGGACCTACTTAATGCACGCAGCAGAATAACCGTGCAGCGGACGCACGCAGCGGCCATGCCAATGGCATGCCACAGGCGTGCCAAAGGAAAGCCCAACTGCACCCACCTGCACTTGGACTGCACCCAGCACCAGGACCCTTGGCCCTCCCTCCCTGAGAAGATACATCACACCCTCGACCCCGGACGCCACAACAAACACTGCCACTGCACTGACCCACGCTCCATATTAGGGCTCTTTACCTGTACCGACTGCCATTTCACCTGCCACGGAACACACACCAGCCCACCGACCAGCCCCACTCCGAACACACCACAGACATCACCTAAACAAAACACCAACGTGCATGCGCCCTTCTTAACATACGCTCACTATGCAAGCATTACACCGAATTAAGGGACCTCATTGCCACTGATGTAGTGTTTCTCACTGAGACCTGGCTTAACACTACATCCACCCCAGACTTTGCCACAGCAATCCCTGATAGATAGAAAATCACTCACTAGGACAGCACTAACAAGCCGGGAGAAGGAACAGCCATCATACACAAAAAGATCATACAGTGTACCACCACCAACAAAACCACCACCCCTCTGGAACATCTCAACTTCAAGCTCCACATGGATGACAAAACAACCACCAGAGACACCCTCGCATACTAACCCCCAGGCCTGCACTCCTGCAACACCATCACAGACTTCATTTTCTCCCTAGTCTTAGACTCCAAGGACTACATCTTCCTCTGTGACCTAAATTTCCACATCGACGACCCCAAAGACAACAGCACTGCATATCTCCACAACAGTATGAGCAGCCTCAGATTGACACAGATCATCCACGACCGGCACTCATTGCATGCTCGACCCCAATTTCACCTCCAGCAACCGTGTCAAACACTGCCATGTTATAGAGCTTACATGGACCAATCACTCCATTGTCCACTTCAGCATCCCCAGCACCGGCATCTCCACCCTCAAGATGACAAGGGCCCCCACCGGAGTAGATGCCCCTAACACCTCCAAACCCTCTACTGCCACCAACCTCGACCAGGAAGTGAAAAACATCCATTCCTGGATCACCAAATGCACCAACAGTATTGTGTCCATTAAGAGCAACATCCAGAGAAACGTGTCCAAAAAGGCCATCTGGTACACTCAAGATCTCAGAACAGCAAAAACAAGACAGCAAACAGCCAGAGAGGAAATAGCATGCCAGCAAAGACACCTCCAACAGAGCAGCCTTAGAAAACTCTCTCAACTTGTACCACTGCCTGCTGACGGCCACAAAGAAGACAGCCCTTGCCACATGGATCAAAACCAGCGGCAACAACACCAAGGAACTTTTCAACATCATTAAGGAATTCTCCAAGCCGGCTGCCAGCAAAAACAGCATCACACCCTCAAAGGAGCTGTATGACAACCTTGCCCACTTCTTCCACAACAGGATCACAACGACATACTGAAACTTCAAACTCCAAACCCACACCTATGGACTTCCTCGACAGCCGTAATCGACATGTACCACATACTGACAACCTGGAACATTTTCTCCACCCAGGACATCACCTCCACAATGAAATACATCCACTAGGGAGCTCCAAAAGACCCATGCCCGCACTACATCTTCAACTTTGGAATCCAAAGGATCAGCCAGGAACTCACCACCCTGTTCAACACCTCTATCAACACTGCAACAATTCCCGATGCCTTGAAACATGCTGAAGTCAGACTACTAATCAAAAACCCTACGCCAACCCCAGCAAATCCGAAAACTACTGGCCAATCTCCCTTCTCCGATTCCCAGCGAAGGTACTTCCGCAGCAATCTCAGCACCGAAACTGCCCTGATCACAGTCACTAAGGACATCTGAACCCTCCTTGACCTAGGACAAACAGCAGCTTTGATCCTCCTTGACCTCTCTGCAGCCTATGACACCATATTCCACCACATGCTGATCAAAAGCCTCCAACACATCAGCATTGAAGGGGACTCCCTCAGATGTATCACCTCCTTCCTCACTGAAAGAACCTACAAGGCCTACCTCCCACCTTTCATCTCCAAACCCAAGGAGATCACCTGCAGTGTCCCCCAGGGCTCATCCCTCAGCCCCATGCTCTTCAACGCACATATAACCCCACTGGCCAACATCAGCAGATCCCACTGCCTCAACATAATTTCCTACATAGGCAACACACAACTCACCTTCTCACTCACCGAAGACCCCTCCACCAACAAAACCAGCTTCCAAAGATGCATGACAAGCATCTCTGATTGAATGAAGAACATCTGCCTGCAGCTGAACACAGACAAGACAAAAAAAGTATTGATCTTTGGCAACAGCAGCAACACATGGAGTGACTCGTGGTGGCCATCAGGCCTAGGACCCACACCCACTCACTCCGACCACGCCAGAAACCTCAGAATCGTCATTAACAACAAGCTCACCATGAAATCATGGATCAACGCCATCTCCTCCACCTGCTTCTTCACTTTTTGCACATGCTACATAAGATCTTCAAGTGTCTACCTCTACACATGAGATGCACCATGACACAGGCTCTTATCACCAGCCAGCTGGGCTATGGCAACACCCTCTATGTAGGAATCCCCATGCACCTCCTACGGAGACTTCAGACCATACAGTACACTGTAGCCAGACTCATCCTTGGCCTTCCATGACGAACTCACATTACACCTCACCTCACATCCCCTCAGGCAACTCCACTGGCTCCCTGTGCAGAGGAGATACCAATTCAAGCTGCTGATCCATGCACTCAAGGCTCTACACAACCAAGGACCTGTGTACATTAACCACAGCCTGAACTTCCACCACCCATCGAGAAGACTACGCTCTGCCTCTCTTCCACTTCCCACACTCCCTGCATCTACCAAAGCATAAATGGAGGGCGCTCCTTCTCTCACATCGCAGCAAAAACCTGGAACAGCCTCCTTCCACACCACCGAACCATCACCTCAGTTCCGGAATACCGAATGGGCCTCAAGACTTGTTTATGCGAATAAACCTTAAAGCCCCTGAATACCCTATTGAGTGATTAGCCCAAGGGTATGGAAAAGGAACACTGGATGCATTGTCAAAATGGCTGGCAGGCACATGGTCAAACAGCAACATCAAAGAGCAAGTAGGCATGGGGAACAAATAAAGAACATATGCAAGCCTATGGCAAAGGAATACCGGTTGCATGCACTAAAGGCTGCATGTCACATGGTCAAACAACAACAGCAAGGAGGCATGCAAGCCTATGGCAAAGGGATACTGACTGGATGGATAAGACAGCTTCCAGGCACATGATCAAACAACAATAAAAAGGAGCAAGGGGACATGGGGAACAAAGAAAAAATACATGCAAGGCTATGGCTAAGGAACACTTGCTGCATGCACAAAATGGCTGCCAGCCACATGGTCAAACAACAATAAGGAGCAAGGAGGCATGGGGAACAAAGAACACATGCAAGCCTATGGCAAGTAGACACTGGCTGGGTGGACAAAATGACTGCCAGACACATGTTCAAACAAGAAGGAGCAAGGAGGCATGGGAAACAAAGAAAGAACACATGCAAGCCTGTGGCAAAAAGACACTGGATGCATGCAAAAAAATGGCCAACTGGCACATGGTCAAAAAACAGAAAGGAGGCATGGGGAACAAAGAAAGAACACATGTAAATCTATGGCAAAGGAACAGTGGCTGTATGCACAAACTGGCTGCCAGCCTCACGATCAAACAACATTAACAAGGAGTAAGGAGGCATGGGGAACAAAGAACACATGTAAACTTATGGCAAAGTGACACTGGCTGGATGGACAAAATGGCCACCAGACACAAGGAACACTGGTTTCATGCAAGTAAACTCAATGTCTTGCAAGCACGCTTGAATGCAAAGTCTTGAGCTCGCTTGCTCGAGGGCAGGGAGTATTGTGTCAGTCACAAGACAGCACCATAATCAAACCTTGTGTGAGTGAATGAATTCCGCTCCGTGCTGGACTATGGAATTCGGGATCTTCTAGATACTCTGTGTCTGAACAAACTGCCTGAACTCCGCAACCTCAGCCAGCAGAGCGGATTTCTATGCCCAGGCCTAGTTGTGACATTGTACCAGATACTGTCACAGTAAATATAAACTATTGCTTCTATTGATGTAGGATTCCTATTACGAGGGCAGGATGTCTGGCTCCAGCTGAGGGCATGCATCAATGATTGTTTGCCTATTTAATTTGATCACATGCAATATTCCCTTTCTTCAATGGTGTCAAGGTTGTGGAGCGTCTTCCTCCAAATGGCACAGATTATTGGGGTTATGCACATGAACGTCAATGCACCAAAATGCCAGGGGTAGCGGAGATGATATCACACACCATTTAGCCTTTGCTTTCACTCACACACACATGCTCATACATACACACACATTTCACAGACACACACTCAGATGAGGGTTTGCAGGCCCAGGGTGCTGGTCCTGAGAAGAATGCAGACAATATGATATTAAAATTTGGTTTGTACCTCATTTGTGTCTTTAGAAACAAAGAGGGCAACCTAAAAAAGTTAAATCAGACTGATAGAATGATTAGGCCTTTGTGTGATTTTAATTGTTTTACCCACGTGGACTGATTTACACCGATACAAACTCTAGTGATGAGCTTCTAGATGAAATGCTAAATGTTTTTTCTGAAGTGGACCACAAATTCAATCCAACACAGTGGTGAATAGATTAGAGTACTAGTGCACTCCAAGGCCTAGCCGGCTAAAAACATTAGACAAACTATGATTCAACTTAATAGAAAAACAGGCAATGGTCATCATATGGACAGTGCAAAGTAAATTATGTGTGAATACTACTTCTATTCAGCATGCAACATCACATGGTAAGAAATGATAAATTCAACAGACTGTGGGCCTGATTACAACTTTGGAGGACGGTGTTAAATCGTCCCAAAAGTGACGGATATACCACCTACCGTATTACGAGTTCCATAGGATATAATGGACTCGTAATACGGTAGGTGGTATATCCACCACTTTTGGGACGGTTTAACACCGTCCTCCAAAGTTGTAATCAGGCCCTGTGTATTGTGTGAGCATTTACATCAATAAAATGTAGCTATGAAAAGGTGTCAACATGCTTGATGAACACAGCAACTGACATTTGCATACATAGCATGACATGGTGTCTGTCAAATGCACAGGTTTTTGAGATGTGTGCACACATGGAGGTAAAGTAAGGTAGTCCAACATTACATTGCACTATTGTTTTGCAGATAGTTGCAGTCATCTGTTAACACCATAGATAATGGCTGTTGAAAAGAGAGTTAAAAAGTGAGTTACACATATCTATTTTAACAACTATAGTGGCGATGAACACGCATTTACAACATGTACACACACACACATATGGGTACGATATGAGTAGGTGAAAACACCACTTACAAGCATTATACCTTAATGTGCAAAAGGATGGCATTTTGGGCCTGTTTTGTGGAGAACAACACACATTGATAGAAAGCAAGGGACTAAGTATATGCAAGGAATGATCCATGGAGAGCAACACACAATCTGACCAAACATATTGTACATTGTTAAAAAGAGAGATACAACCATGAAGCTAATAATTGGAATGAAACAAGATATTTTGCAGAGTCAAGTTTAGGTATTTCTTTTTTTAAAAGGGTGTTGAGCCATTCCAAATGGCTAACTTAAGGGCAGAACTCTGTTAGTGGTTGTTGAGGCATTGCTAATTGCAACTTACCACTCTCCACTCCACCAGGGATTCCAGTCAAGCCTTCAGGATGTAGTATCTGGAACACCTTCTCCTCCCAGGGAAAGAGTTGTAAGGGGGCTAGGAGAACCACCAACAGTCCTCCGGTCCTCCAGGTGATGTTTGGAGGCCAGTATGCACCCTTTTCCTGGCAGGTTATTCCACCTCTTCCTAATTTTCCTCCTGTGTGTGCAGATTGTTAGCTACAGCATTCACTCTGTCCCCTATTCTAGACCACATTTGACATTTCTGAGACATAGTAGTATTTTTATACTTGGTCTCCAAACAATTGTAGCTCTACTCCAATGATTTCATCCACCGTGACAGACAACTCCACCTCGGTGAAACGTGGATTACTACTTCCTGCAATTGTGATTTGTTTGTGAAAAATCTAGTGCCCAAAAAAATGAAGGGTAATTTAAAAAAGTGATATTAACAAAGAACATAGAGGGAGACAAAACCAGGAAAAAACTTGGTTCCCGTGTAACAATTTCTGCTGCAAAATGGTGAGCTGCAGTGTGATGGCAATGGATCATGGTCTGAAATAGAGTGTGTTTTAAAGTGTGTTTCGCAGGTGTTCACAATTGTCCAATACATAACAGGAGTGGATCGCTAGCATCCAACCAATAGCCACAGCCATAGTACTATCTTGACCGGGTTCCGGGACGGACTCCCGCCATCATAAGACTGATACTGAAACACCTCCAGCATGACTGTGCTATCTAACTAGGCTTGGCAGGATCCTGCATTCAAGAAAGGGACAGTGTGCTAACTATCAGCATTGGAGTCCACCCTGTCAGCTACGGGATGCAGCTGGAGCGACGGAGTACACTCCGTTGTGGAGGTCTATAGTTCAGCCACAATCTAAATATGGCTGGTGGAACACCATTGACTTCACAGTCTAAGACCGCCAAGATCTAAATTATGCCCAATGTGGCTGTGCTAAGATGTCTCTCAAGGGCATGTGAGATTGGTGAACTGACTGATTCTCTGATAAAGGATCAACCGGTCCGTTATGCTGCCATTCTTAGAGTTCAAACAAATTTGTAGCAAAACAGGCCTACCCTGAAAGATGCAATTTCCATAACTGAAAGCTTAGAGCATGTCATAGGTTCAGTTAAGGAAATGTGAAGTGTGGAGGCATCAGTCACTGAGAAATTGAGGGTAAAGAACACTAATCAAGAAGACATCACCAGAGTGAAGAAGTAGGTATAAGAACATCAGAACTTGTGTGCAATTAATTTAAGTGTTACTGCTGTGGGAGAGCTAATTATGAGTCAAACAGCCTACATTTTTTCTTCAGACCCTGTTGCTGTTGGTAAAAAAGCCTCTCTATGTATGTGTGTGAAAAGTTGAACTGACAAGAATGTTTTGGAAACTACTGTAGTGCCCAAAGCCTAGACTTACAAGAGGCATCAGACAAAATGGTGTATTGTGCATGTGACACACCTTCAGGGGGACATTAATCTGATCCTGGTATAATTAAGATGCCAGAATGTAATGTAACACATGTTGGGAAGGAAGTACCCATGGTGGCTGACTCAGGGTCACCAAATCCTCCTATTCTTGTTAAAAATCGAGATGTAATTTTTGGCACTATGGGCTACGGTGGGTTTTCAGTTGGTCAATTGGTGTATGTAGCTATAAGGAAAGCTTTCACAGGAACAGATTCTATTGGCAAAATTGATGTCACAAAAAGGGGTGTCAATCTTTTAGGTTGGCTACAGCAGTGAGATCTGGGTATTAACGTGAACCCAGATGCCCTACACTAAGTGATGTTGATGGTTCAAATGATGGAAGATTGTGATATAGTGAATAATTTTCCAAAAGAGTTTACTGTGATGTAGGATTATTATATAACTTTGAACACAGAATGATCTTGAAGAGGGAAGGTAGTCCCATTGTCACAAAGTCCTGAAAGTTCACCATCTTGTGATAGAACCCTTGTTATAGGAATTGGTAAAATTAAGAAGAATCAATATGCTTGAAAAGATTGAGGCCCTCATTACAAGTGTGATGATATCAAGACCGCCAGGCTCGAGATGGCGGTTGGAACGCTGCAGACAGGGTGGTCTGATCACCCCATTATGACCGTGGCAGATGGGCCACGGTCTGTCCACCAGCACTGCCAGGTTGCCGCCTGTCGATAGCCTGGCGGTCTCAGCGGTCGCAATCCGCCGGGGCAGCGCTGCAAGTAGCGCTGCCCTGGGGATTATGAGTCCTCTTTCCGCGAGCCTTTGCATGGCGGTCTCACCACCATGCAAAGATTGGGGGGGAGGGGGTGTACAGGGCCCCCTGGGGGCCCCTGCACTGCCCATGCACTTGGCATGGGCAGTGCAGTGCCCCCCGTGGACAGCACCGTCGCACATTTCACTGCCTGAATTATGGGAAAAAGCATCCAAATGTGTGTTGATCTCCGAGATTTAAATAAAATAATCTGGGTAGACAGACAACTACTGCCCAACATTGCTTCGGAGTTGCCCATGTTGAATGGGGCACAAGTTATCAGCATAATGGATTTGTCCTCAGCATACCATCAGGTGATGGTATGTGAAGAATCAAGGCATCCTACCTCATTTGTCACATATTTGGGTGCTCACAGATTCATTTGCATGCTGTTTGGTTTGGCCTCAGGGCAGCCTATTTCCAGCTCATAATAAGGAAGATTCTGAAGGGGATCAAGCAAATATTTTAGTTTATTGCAAAAGCAAAATAGGTAATGATAGCTTCTGAGTTGAGGTGCTGACCCAATTGCAAAATAGTCAGTTGACTGTCAAGAGAAAGAAGTGTTTGTTGTGTGTGGGCACACTGGTATATTTAAGCCATACTGTTTTGGGGAGGTGTTATGAATGATTCCACCACACTGGTTCAGTTGTCGTATAGTTTTATTCAATTGAGAAGCAGACAAGTACATAAAAGATACAGCTTCCACAAAGTACTATCAGAGCTAGATCAATCATCACCCAGAGATTCCACACACACATCATACCATTCCCTCATCCATCATCACTCTTCCCACATTCCGCCCATCCTCTGTATTCCATTACAATGTTCACCTGACATAACAGGAGGACACCAGCCCAAAAATGGATTTGGACAAGTCTATAGTTGATGCACTAATATCTCGGGATAAAGATCAGTTGAGATCCATTCTTGGACTTGCTGAATATTATTCAAAGTTCAGAAGGGATTTTGCATCTCTAGTCCATGCTTTTAGCCTCCTATTAAAGTATGGGGAAATGTCTGTTTGGCCAGTGTAGAGTCCAAAGACATTTGAGTCTGTGAAAGAGTTGCTGGTTAAGAAGTCTACAGTGGGGTGTTTGACATTGACAGGGAAACAATCCTGGCCACTGATGCAAGATAAAAGGGCTTGGTGCTGTATATCCAAAGTTGTGGAAGGTGAGGTGCGTGTGGTGGCTTTCACTTCAAGAGCACTCAAAGAAGATGGACTGCTTTGTTCTATGATTTACCATGAGGCTCTTGCATGTACTTGAGAAATATTATATTTCATATTTTATTTGTGGAGGAGGCCATTTATTGGGTGAAGTGATCCCGAAATAATGGTGTGTGTGCATTTCTGTGCATTTCTGCAAAGGCAGTCAAAGAGACTTCTAGAGTAAGTCATTGGATGGAAGGTGTCAAGGAACCTATCTTTGAGGTACATTATCTTAAAGGATCCAAAACTAAGGCTGTGGATTGTCTCTTCATTAGCAGAGGATAGTCAAGAAGTCTTGATTGGTGCAGACGTGCTGTGGGAACAGGAGGTTATTAATGAAGAAGAATTGGAGGAAACCAAAGTAAAGGGTGTCTTATGCTGTATAGTTTTCATTACATGGTCCAGGGGTGGTTGAAGACAAAATCCTGCTTGAGGAGTAAAGACCATATTTTAGCTGTCAAGGATGAGTTGCATGTGAAAGAGGATAAGCTTTGTAGAGGGGTGCAAGGGGTTACTTCTGTGGGTTTGAGGGAGAAATGTGTATATTGAGCTCATGAGGGGCATTTTGTGGGGAGTTTGACCAAATTCTAAATAAGAGCACAATACCAGTGGCCAGAGTTAGACGCAATGGTGGCAGAAGTGTCAAAGATTGTGTGGCTTGCTCATGGCTGATCAGTGCACTCTGCTTTTGCCAGATATCCTTTGACTAAACTGTCCGCCACTATTGTTGATAACTATTGGATAAAGCAAAACTGACACAGAAGTCACATTTGGTGAGTTCATAGATGTATGCAAACAAAAAATAAATACACACATAAGTGTGTGTGAGTGAGGTTGTATATGTATGCATGTATGTATGTATGTATGTATGTATGTATGTATGTATGTATGTATATGTGTATATATATATGTATATATATATATATATATTTTTTTTTTACAAAAATCAAAATCTTAAAATTATCTAATTGACAATATAATTTAATCAATTATCATTTTCATTTTGTACCCGTACTATAATGTTATGAAGAAGTAAGTAATAAGTTATAATGCTTGACTCAGTGTTATTGGTGTTGGCCATATGAGAATTGTGGCTTTTTCTTAACTATCACAGTAGAGGAACAGACCTTTGTAAAGAAGTCTTGGCTCTGAGCTAAAAGAGGCAGGAAAAGTAATCCAGCCAGAACTTTTGTGTAGAAAAACCCAAGATCAAATTCTGGGTCAGAAAAATGTTGTGCCTTTAATGAATTAGGAAGTGTCTTGTACTGCAACACACCCACTGTTGATAGCCACAGATCAAAAACTGAGCAGCCCAAAATTCCACCAGTGGATAAAAGAAGGGGATGATTGCATTAAAAATATCAATCTGATATTGGACTAATACTTCTATCTAAAAAGACCCACATCCGATGGTGCTTTTGGTGACTCGACTCTGACACAGTGGAGTGCTAACCTTTCCATCTTTCATTCTGTGCTCTTCGCAGACACATGGCCAGTGGGAGAGTTATGCAAGGCACTATCTCCTGTGCAACAAATTGTTATTCTTCTGTCCCTAACACCCATCACACAATTTATCCAGAGGAGAACTAGGAATGGAGTCCCTTCTACAAGGAAACATATTTCACTTTCACAATTGCCTCTGTCATGCTGGTCTATCACTTGCCGTCACCTACCACTTGGTAAAATGGGAAACACATCTCAGGGAAAATATTTACAATTATTGCAGCTAAATTTATACTGGAAACCAATTACATCCTAGTCCACAATTTATACCAGTGGCACTCAAGCCTTACCCGCAGTCTTGCTGAGCACTGTTTTCATTTCACTACACTTGGTGCACAAACTGTTCCTCTTTCTGCTGCATGAAGACATGAGAGAGGTATGATACCTCTGTCACCCTTTCATGCATATGGAAATACACATCCTAACTAGTAGAAATGTTATCCTGACATCTACTTTCAGTTGAACTGAAGTAATACACAGCTTTGACATTACCAGGGTGTTGTAGGATGCATTTCTCCAATTGTGCTCACAGATTAACACAAGTAGTGTTCTAGAAGCTCTGCGGCGATTTTGTGGATTCCACAATTTTTCATAACATAAACCTTACAGGACTGGAGGAACGGTGATATCAGTTAAATATTGATTAATTAAATAATGCTTAGCTACAAAATAATGCTTACCTACTCAACACAGAGGAAATCCCTGCATTACAGGTCAATAGACCTTGGACATAGATGAGATTAACTAGGAGCTCCACATCAATCAGATAATCATCACAGTTTAAATTATTGTTCTTCAGTCAATACTGAGAGTTAATATGAGTTCAAAAGGTTTATTTATCAGTTGCTTCAATTGCTCAATCTTTATTGAACTCAGCATATAATATCATATCAATAAATGTTAATAAAGCATAATAGTTAATCAGTAACAGAATAAAATGCATTAAGCAAGTTTCATGAATGAAAGAATCCCTACTCTAAGTCTTGGGGTGGATTGGGAAGGATGAGAAAAGAGTCAGCAATAGCAATAACCCATTAATAGAGAGGTTCAAGCATAGCGCTTCAAAGTCTAATATCAATTATCAATAAAAGCAGAACTTCCCATAAAAAGAAGTTCAAGCAACTCAGTAGAGTCTCAGAGCAGCATATATTCAGGCAGGAAAGTGAATGAGTCAGGAGAGAATGATCCTAGCGTATCCTAGGAACAAACACTGATATAATAATCATATTAATCTAAACTTTGCAACATGTTTCTTCTTCTTCCTCTCATCAGCCAATCAACAATTGGTGTCTTAGTGGGAACAGGAACATTTCATCATCGTTTCACAGCAGAAACAATTTGCAGAGTTAAGCTAAAACATACTAATACATTATTATGTAACACAAATATGTCTATGGAAAGCTCAAAACTAATTTCTTTTACATTAAACCATCAATTTCACATCATGTTAGCTTGTTGAAAGCTTAACATTTCACATTCCTAACTAGGTCAGTTCTGCAGAATTCCAATATCAGATTTTCAAGTCGAATACATGTAAATATGACAGCCTACTGTTTTTACTTGAATTAAAAGAGATTGCTTTTTTGTCTAAGGCCTGCATGCACATTTTACACATTATTGTGTTAATTTCAATTATTCTTGATTTAAAAAAAAGGTTCTGCAACCTCCCCCTTCTGGTGGTTTCTAACTAGCACAAATTCTTCACAGATTAAGGGGGTTATTCCAACTTTGGAGGAAGTGGTAATCCGTCCCAAAAGTGACGGTAAAGTGACGGATATACCACCAGCCGTATTACGAGTCCATTACTGTATATCCTATGGAACTCGTAATACGGCTGGTGGTAAATACGTCACATTTGGGACGGATTACCACCTCTTCCAAAGTTGGAATAACCCCCTAAATCTTTAAAGGTCACCCTCGTCTTCAGTTAACTCTTTTCTTTTTCTTTTCAAACTCACAGTTTCTTTCAGCTCTTTATACTCTCAGTAAATGTGATTATTTGATTCTAATTCTTTCTTTAGCTGTTGGTTTCTCTCTCTGTTCTTTCTTTTCACCAGAATAACTTTAACAGCGTTGTCAACTCCTAATGAGGTCACGAAGCAAACACCAAAAACTAATATGGGTACTAGTATTGCTGTGAGGATTCCTCCTCCTGTTGTTGCAAACCAGTTGCCAATTGCAGAAACTCCTTTGCTAAAACGTTCGATAACACTAGTGGTTTCTAATGATTCTAATTCAGGTTTCAGGTCAGTAATGTTTTTCTGTATTCTAAACCTTTCTTACTTTCATCTGGATATTAGTGCAGCAATGCTGAGATTTCATCTTTCACACTCCACCTTTTTCTGGGAGTAAGATGTCTAATGATAATTGATTTTGTAAAACCATTTATCTAATTGGCTCTAATTCTGTGTTAACCATTAATAAAGATTTAGACGTAGTTGTTGCCAATTTGTCCACTACTACTGAAAGTTTCCTAATCTTTTCATCATTTAAAACCACTCAAACAGGTGGGATGAATGCACCAAAACGATCTCCAATTGCGTTCCATCACTCTATGAGTGTGTCTGTGTGCTGTTGTCATTGTTAAAGCATCAACACTATCTACATGATACAGCTTTGTAAAAAAGCAAAGCCAAATAGCAAGTACCCTGCCAATCAGCAGATAATGTGAAATAAGTGTCTCTCCACAAATGAAATGAACTCCTTGAATAGCTGATTCATCACCTGTACAATGTGCCATGCACCTCCTGATAAGTCAAATGTGTGTCCACAATTACTATTTCCAACAAATCTCTTTCTGAGTTGGTTTCTTCTTCTGAAAACACAATCTTTTGCCTTTTGGCTAATTTCAACTTTGGAAAAATCTTTTTTCTTCTATATTCATCTTCATCTTTTTCCAAACATTTTTCAAACCATCTTAACCTCTGTTTTTACTGTGTGCCATGTGTGATCTCCTCTCTTCTAGCATCATCAGAAATCTATATTTTAGTGGTATCATTACCCATGTCAAATTGTTTTTTGTATGCCTTCACAGTGTGGATAGGAAGGAAAGGTCTAATATACCACCAAGCTGTTTCCAACTCCCTTGGTTGTGGATGCAAATTCATGCTCTTCTGTAAAGTAACTTTTGAAAGAATCATGTCAAAGTTAGAATAATATGATTGATAATGGTGTTGCCTACAAACTAAACAAAGCAAATTACTGCATGTGATAGCATATCACCAAGGTGATGGTATGTCTCTTCCTCCATAGTGGATGAAGGGAAGCCCACACACACATAACAATTCTTTGTGTGTATAGCTTATGTGTAGTCTTAAACTAATCTAGAAGAAACATTTGTTGTGTAATCGTTATTTATGTAATCTACAAATGAGGCTTTCAATTTATCTTCATTAATGTCATGTGCAGATGTTGTGTTAAATGAATATACAGATTTATTTGTACAGTGTATCACTAACAATAATGCAATGGCAACTCATACCACTATTAAAAATGTAACTCCCATAATAATCTTGCATCTAACTCTGGTTAGGAAACAAGTTATCTAAAAGGAAAGTATTCAAGCAAAAATGTTAATCACTTGTCTTCAAGGTTAGTTATTACACAAACACCTTTTCTAAAAATGTTTTTCCTTTTTCTCCCTTAGCTCAGTTAGTTCTTTTCAGCTTTATGTGCAGCAATCTTCCTGTAGCCATCCTTTACCCTACTCTGTTATCTTCTAAAATGTTACCCCTACCCTTCTACTGCAGCCTCTGGCCGAGCGAAATCTTCTTAACTCATTTTGCCTAGCAACTTATCAGTTTTTATTTCAGTCTATGCAATAACATTCTTAAGGCAACTTTATATTTAATTTAGAAATCTTTCAGCACTTTTTCCAAACACAAAATCAATATGGCAAAAAAGGGCGTTAGGGAAGCTCTTTACTCAAATCAAGCCACTCTGATATTGGAACATTCAGCACCTAGTTGATGTAGTAAGTCCATTCAAGTGCAGAGTACCTCTGACAAGGTACACTTGCTCTTTTTGATCTCCTGGGTGTCTATTGTTCTTCTCCTTCTGTGTCAGTTATACAGCTTGACTCTGTCTCCTCAGCAATTGTTGGTGGTATGTGTTTAAGTGACACACTTGGGGCCTTATTTAGATCTCGGCAAATGAAATGTTGTCACAAATGTGACGGATATGTTGTTTGATGTATTATGATCTCCATGGGATGTAATGGGATCTTAATACAGCAGACGGAATATCCATCATGTTTGTGATCGAGTATTCCCCTCCACTAAAATCTAAATCAGACCCATAGTCTCAATTTCTTTCATCCATAGGTTCTTGGCCATTCAGCATTGTAAATGACTCTTCATGATCCACTACTTGTCCCTTCACCTGGATCTTCTCGTTGTTCGGGTGTTGACTCAATGGTCACTTCAGGTTGAGCTCTTGCATCTCTTTCACCTTCACCAGAAGTTTCAATGCCACTTTGTGAGATATCAAGAAACTGGTTGATTCACCTCTCTGCAGTTCTTCACCCATTTCTCCTCCTTGCCTTTGTTCCTCTTGTGGTATTGCTTCTTGCTCTTGTACGTGTTGTGGCACAGTTCCCAGTGCTTCCAGTTCTCGCTCCAAGAACACTGTTTCTTCATACAGATCTCTGGGAATGTGATGCATGCACCCAGTTTGGTACTCCGGCAGATTTAATAGCAATATTCATGATTAAAATTACCTGTAGGGGCTTTTCCACCTCAGCTCCAGACGGGACTCCGTTACATTCTTTTTAACCAGTCACTGGGGCTAATGTTGTGACATAGCTCTTGATGTGGATTTACAGTGACATCTTCAACTTGTCGAGAAACAGAACAAACAACATGAGTCAATCCTTTGCAGTAATCAAGTATCATGTCATCAGTAATGTTCACAATTGTGTTCACAGGTACAACCGGCAATCTCATTGCACATCCAATCAATATTTCATGCAGCGATAATTCTGTCTTCCTGTTAGGTGTACTTTGAAGGCTCATCAAAACCAAAGGCAAAGCACCAGGCCATTTCATTGAAGTGGGTGAACACAGATTTGTCAACTGTGACTTTATAGTTCCATTAGCTGCTCGACAATCCCAGATGGGTGACAGCTACAATATAGTTTTTGCTTCACTTGTAATGCTGCACACAATATCCTAAGGACTTCATTACTATAATTCAGCGATTCCAAAGAAATCAGCATTCTGTACGTGGGCAGCAACTCTCTCAACAGCAGTTTTGCTGGATTGAGACTGTCATTTCTCCTTGTTAGGTAGGCTTCCACCCATCTAGACAAAATGCCACTATAACCAGGACGTGTCTCAACCCGTTACACCCATGCATCTCAGTAAAATCCATTTGTGTTCTGTTGAAGAGACCACCTGATCTCCCTACATGACTCAGTGTGACTGGGGTTGTTTTCTCTACATTCATTTGTTGCCATGTTACACAAAAGTAACACAATTCTTCTGTAAGCATCCTGAATCTGGGTTTAAACCAGTTTTGTCTAAATATTCTCACCATTGCATCCCTTCCTAAATGTGTGGAGCCATGGAAATTTTGTGTCATGAGAGGCAATAAATTGTCTGGCAACACTGGTCTCTCCTTTGCTGAAATCCAAATGTAATTTACAATTTTTCAACTGCTCTGATCTAATCCTGCTGTTCTGCTCCTGAAACTTTATCCAGCACTCTCCTGGGCTCCTCCTATATATCAGCTATACACATCAACACTGTCCTCTTCAGACTCATCTGTGAATGTCCCATTGAATGTGCAGGTCACACATTGGTCAGCGTATCTGTTTCAGAATATAACATATTCATTGCCATTTCTGTGAGCTGCAAATTTAACAACCACAATTTCAGTTGGAATCTGCAATGCTTCTAGCAATCTTTTTAAATGTTTGCCATTTCTGATGGGCGATCCAGATGAAGTCATGAAACCTCTTTGTGACCATAACTGTCCAAAATCATGAACCACACCAAAGCTATACTGACCCAAGGGTGTGGAATTCCTATAGCTCGACTCCCAGAACATATCGTTTGGGGTCAAGGACAACAGGTTTTTAGATTTGTTTTGTCCTTGGGACAGCCCCCTGCAGCACAAACTCTTTGGCTGCCAATTTACAGTACCACACTATGGTGCAAGGAACAGAATTGTCTGCAGTTGAGGTAATATTTGTGCCCATATGTTAATGATGTTTAAACTTGTATTTAGGGTTCATTAATTCAAAGCCTCAGTTATTAGGGTGAGCACTCTAGATAAATGTTGTAAGCCGGGACTCCATTCCTAAAAGTGGTTCCAGTAAAAAAATATATAATTCTCCCAAAAAGATCTCTCATTAGATGTATATATTTGCAGAAGCTTGAAAGCAAGATTGATGATTCTTTCCTTTAAAAATAAATATTTTCAAAAAATTGCAACTAAGAAAAAAACATTTCTCAAAGTACTGTGAAATTGTAGGTGCTATTTCTTTGAAGCATCATTTAGTAAAATGGGTTGACTTCAAAATGATATTGGTAATGGAAAGACAGAGTAATCAGTTTCAACAAGGTTATGGGAAACATATATATAAACAAGCATTGGTAAAGCCCATAGTTCCAACATTGGTGGTCAGTCTTTTGGTTTTGTCAATGCATGTCTTGTTTTAACACAGCTTTTGTAAACAAAAATTATTGTGAGACCTCCTGGGCCCCCACCCTTGTAACAAATATTAGCAAAAAGCAAAAATATTTTTTGGTCTCAAAAAACACACAATGCCACAGTAGTTTCTGGCACTGAATTAAAATACTTTGTGTGCTGATATGCTTCTTGTGAAAGAGCAGGTTGGGATTATTCACAGTGAAGGCAGCCGATAGATAGATAGATAGATAGATAGATAGATAGATAGATAGATAGATAGAGAGAGAGAGAGCATTTTAATAAAATCAAAAGGTCTTGGTTAACACCAGACCTAACTAGGGACCTAATTCCTAAAGAAAGTCACAAAAGTGCACCCATGGTAAATGTCTTAACATTAGTGAAGATTTACTTATTTCATGAATTCACAATAATTTAGAAAAGTAGCCACATCAGTACCTCTGTGTTTGGTTGGAGCTGTTTCTCTGCTGCTTCTGGGGTTGGACTATATAGTGCATTGTTGTCTCCACAGCACGGGGCGTACCTAGGCACATGCCCGGGACAAGACAGAGCCAAGACAGGCCCATCTTAGCCCTTCTTAGACCATTAGAGGACGGGCAGGGCCCACCCCCTTGGTGTTTTTGTGTTTGGAGGTAATAAAGTACTTACATCTTGTTGGTCAGCCTATTTCTGTTGGGGCACTTTTGAATTACCCACTTTCAAAGATTATAGGCAAAAGGAAGGCTAATGCAATTGGTGCATTGGAGCCTCACCAGCAGCAACTGCATCAATGTACAACCATTGATGACTTTTTAGTAAGGGCATTGGACTTAGTTTCTAATGAAATAAAACTTGTTGTGAGGTGCTTATTAGCAGAAGTGTAATGCCAGTTGTATGTGCCAGCTACTTTAGCCCCTGTCTCTGCTGTAGATCATGCCCCTCTTTGTCCTTCCAGTTTATCTGGGGAGCATGATTTTACAATCTCAGGGGCCTTGGAGATGGGTGCCTTAGAGTCGGTAAGTAATGGTGAAGAGCGGAGCATATGAACAACTTCTCTTCTTCTCATGCTTCTCCTAGTGCGGGCCCGTTGACCAAGCTGAGAAAGATGGCCTCCAAGCATCAGTTGGCCAAAATAAGCAATCTCTAGCTATGTCCAGAAGTCGTAAAATGGTTTATGCTGCGGTTTCTGCTACGTCGCTTGTTGATAACCCTTTAGGTGAGATAAAGATATTCTTAAGGAATCTTTTTGACTTTAAACTATCCCCAGTTGACGAATGCCTTTCCGCTAGTGAATCTAAATTGTTCCAAGTTATTAAACTGGCTGTAGACTGTCTATGTAGAAATGCTTCTGGCCAGACTAATGATCTTCCTATTCAACAGCTACAACAACGCACAGCAGTTCTATCACTAAATTCACCTGATAGTGTAATTCAGCCTAGCGGTATGCAGAAGGAGTCACATGGAGAGGGGAAGCCACTTTAAATAGGGTTGATAGATCCAGAAGAGATATTAGCTCAGTTCCCCCCCTTTATGATACCATGCCCTCCAATCTTTCACACCCTGGCCTTAGGGTGAGAAGGGCCCACAGAGCAAAGTAAGTTTGCCTGTTATAAATCTTCTTCCAGGCTCATGCCCCTATGTCTCAATTTTCTGTAATGTTCCATAGTTGCTACAGGGTCATTTTGAATAATCTACATCCCTTAAGAACAAGGTGATGTTCCGGTTGAATAGCTATCAATTGCCACTAGAATCTGGACTCTGAAATCTTGATGGTTTGGAGGGTGGACAGTATTGAGCCACTGGAGAAAACATATGCAGGTGACACTATTGTGGTGGATGTACACAATCCAGCTCTAGCAGGTGACAATCTGGAACAAGTTAGCATCTGCAGAGCAAATCACAGCTCCATAAACGTTTTGCCATTAGGATATTTTTATAGGTTCCTGCAATCGGCTCCCTCAAGAGGCAGCTGGCAAAGGGCCCCCAAACACTCTCATATCCCCATCATGTGAATTTTCCTATATTACTCAGCAATAGATTTGCGCTGCTACCCAGCATCAAGGATAATGATTGACTCCCTGAATGTGGTCTCTCAGAGTCTGTGAATTCTGTGTCTGTGAACTTCCTTTTTTAGATGGAATTGGGCAGGATGATGTCCCTACTTCCTGTCATCCAGGTGCTAGAAATAAGAACGTAAGGACTATTGACTGTCCGCAGCCCATTGACTTTCAAGTTATCTTTTTGCATTTGACTAATGCCCCTAGCTGTGGCGCTCCATTTAGGATGTTTGTGGGGATACCTCTGTCATGTCACAGCTAGCCAATGCTATTTCTCCTACCATCCCTAAAGTGGGCTATAGCTTCTTGTTCTGGAATGTGGTGGGGTTCACTAGTAAACTAGACAGTCCCAAGTGGCATGATCCTATAAAGAGTCATAGTATTGTTTACTTGCAGGAGACCTTGTCTTGTGACGCAGTATTTATTAATAGGTTTCTTTCCATCCAGTGCCTAGCTATGCCATCATGTGAGGGACATCTAAAGGGGGTCTCTTGACCTTGATCTCACTTACCCTGGGCTGGGCAGTTGCTAAAAAGCACCTTGATTCCCCTTACTTTCAGATCATGCCATTTATAGCCACTTCCGGGGAGGCTATGGTTGTGATTATTTTTTATCATTGAAACTTTGTGATCCCTTGACCATGCTCTGGAAGAAAGTTTGTGTGGTCTTCATACAGACTATGACGGTCATTATGAACACGGTGGGAAACACCACCGACCGCCATGGTGGCGGTGAACAGAATCCCGCCGTTGGAGGTGAATGGAAACTCGCCATATAATGAACGAAAGTCCCATCCCTGCCAAAAATCACCAGATCACCACTCCCCGCCATGACCCTATTGGTGGGTATCCCAGACCTCCCCACCCCACCACCACCAAGCACACCCACATCCCGCCCTCCAAATAATGATGCACAAATCACCTTGGCGACAGTGGAGGCCGGACGACCATTGGCGTCTGTGACCGCCACAGGTGGCAAGTGGATTCAACATCAAGAGGGGCACACATTGGATAGGCGTATGACCTACACACCTGACACACATCCAGAACCCCATAAAACACCCCCAGACACACCCCACAATCCTTTGCAATTAAACCAGGACAAGAAGACGGAGAGTACAAGAGGCAGACAGCGAACACCAGCATACAGGAGACGCACACCGACCCACAGCAGAGCACCCTCACCACGTTCCCAGCCCCAAAACCATTCACCACACTCACCATGTCAACCCCAAACATCCACGCTTCACCAAAAGGGAGTTAAGGACCATGGTGGATGAGATCTTGAAGGTGGAGCCACAAATATTCGGGTCGAGGTGCAGCAAACACCCATCGCAAGGAAGATGGAGCTATGGCAGACCATTGTGAACAGGGTCAATGCAGTGGGACACCTTCCATGCACAAGGGACGACATCTGAAAGAGATGTAACGACCTGCGGGGAGGGTCAGGGGCATGGCATCAAGGCACCACATCGCAGTGCAGAAGACTGGGGGAGGACCGCTATCAACACCACCAGAATACACATACTGGGAGTAAAAGGTACTAGCCATCCTGCACCCTGAGGGACTCACTGAAGGAATGGACTCGGGTAAGTCATCTACAATTACCCCATATACACCAAACCTGTAATGCATGCACCACCCCACCCACACCCACCAGGAACAACACCCCACCCAGGCATCAGCCACTACATCCACCCCCCCTGCATGACCACAAACCCACTAACAGGTCCACATCCCTCCCCCTGTGCACAGTCACCTACCCCTTCATGTACCCACAATGGAACAACACCCCCACCACAATGCTACCCCACACTAGCGCTAAATGCAATGTCAACCTCACAAAGGCACCCTGGAAGGCCACTGAAAGTAACACCAACACAAAATAGCCCAGTCCTGTTCACCTCAAACGTTCATGCAACTGTAACAGACATGTTTATGTCCCCCAACAGGCATCACCACCCATGCACCCCTAACTGACAGGACAAGGATTGCCACTGGTAAAGGATCCCTGGACACCGATGAGCAGGCAGGCCCCTCACACAGTGGCGAACCTATATGTGGGAGCATTCGAGGACAAGTTCATTTACAACGAAATGGCCCCTTTCTATGAGAATGTGCAGGCCTGGAGTAGATTTATTGATGATGTTTTCTTCATTTGGAAAGGCAGTGAAGACCAACTACTAGAATTTTACAGTTGGCTCAATATGTGTGACAGCAACCTCAGATTTACGATTAAATACGACCATCATTTGGTAGAATTCCTGGATGTGTATATCAAACACTATCAAGCGCACTTGCTTATGACCCTATACACTAAACCCACGGCTAGGAACACGCTGCTTCACTTTGATAGTTTCCATCCCCGTAACCAGAAGCAGTCCATTCCTTTTTCACAATTCCTGAGACTCAGGAGAAATTGCACCAGCATGGCAGACTTTTTGAAACATGCCGCAGATCTTACGTGCAAATTTGAACAGAGAGGTTATCCGATTAGAACCATCAAAGATTCCTTAAAAAGAGCCAAGTTTTACAACCGTGAGGCCCTGTTTTCAAAACAACGATGCAAGACCAGTGACCGGCTAGCCTGTGTGATTCACCATTCTACCCTGAATAATCAAATCAGGGATATTATTAACAAAGAATGGCACATTTTGAATTCCAATACTGAAGCGGATAAACTTGAAAAACCATTGTTCGCTTTCAGGAGGAATAAAAACCTACGGAACCATTTGGTGAAATCAGCTACCAATTTTGTATCTACTTTTGGCCAAAAGTCACTAACAGGATCTAATCCAGTTACGGGCAATTACAAATGTGACCAATGTCACGCCTGTGACTCAGCCATTGTTGCAAAAGAGTTTACATTCAATGACAAGACTATCCCATTTATGGACATGACTAATTGTAGATCTAAAAATGTAATTTACTTGATTATTTGCCCCTGCAACCTGGGATATATAGGTGAGACCTCTAGGGAATTTAGAACTAGGCTATCGGAACATAAATCTGCGATTAGGACACAAAAGATCAACGCCCCCCTAGTTGCTCATTGGTTATCTTTAAACCACAAGGAGGTTGATATCAGGTGGATTATTCTTGAGAAAGTAGTGACAAGAAACGATGTGGACCCTGAAAAACAAAGGAAAAAGAAAGAAGTGTTTTGGATTTTTTCTTTAAACACATATGAGAATGGCCTGAACGAAGATCTCCCTTGGAGCAATGCCATCTGAGGACGTATGTACAGGATTGCCTGAGGGGTCAATATTTTTCCAGGTGCCTACCACAGGACTGCTTTGTGCTCTCCTGTGGTGGCCCTTTATCTTACTTTGAAGTGAATTCTTCACTTTATACGATAAAACTGTTTTCGGTTCCTTCTTATAAAACCTTATGTTATCGATTTGTATTATATACACAATACGTATTGTATTTTACTAACCCATTTTGTGCCTACCCTTGGGACATTGAGTACCCTGTACTTTGATGTTCCAAGATGGCGCCCACTGTTTTGGGCATGCTGGTAAGTGATATCTACTCTTTGGTTTGATTTAGAACTGGACATTATTTTTTATTTTTTATTTTTGTTTATTTCCTTTTGCCACTACTATATGGCTATGACTCTACAGTTTGATTGTACCTCTTATTCTCTGTAGATTTGGGCATATTTCATGCTGTTTTGACGGTTCTAAGATGGCGCATATTTGACCATTTCCTTAGATGGCCCCTACGGGCCTGTTTCTATGTTCATCACATCACCTGTGGTGATTTGGTTTAAATAGGAGGCAGCTGGGGAAGTACGGGTTATTGCTCCTCGAGAGATCATCGTGCTGGTCATATGTCCTGGATCCTGCTGATACTGGTAGGCTAGCTTTGCTGAACCTTTGAGGATTGAATTATTTTATACCGTCTGGATTGTGTCTTTTCTATCTGGCTCATGACTCCCCCCTGTTCCCTTGCAGTTAGCAAGCTGTTCCCTACAAGTTTGGTATCCTTGTGGGTTTCCCCTGTGGATTACGTTTTTTAAACCATGTGAACTTGTAGGTAAGTCTGTAGTTAGCGATTGTACATATGAGCAGATTTTTTCTTTTCTATCCTGTGGACTTTCCTGCCCTGTGCAAGCTAATGATTTCATTATGTTTGCTTTTAGAGTGAGAAAGCATAGCTTCATTTAGTTATATCCATGTGTTAGTCCTTCATTTTGGACTACAAATTTGAAGTTGGAGAGTGTTTAATCCAGCCTGTAAGGGATATCTAAGTTCTTTCATATCTAAGGTATTTTATCTTATTTTAATATAAACAAACTATTCTTTTACTATTCTTGACTAGATTCTCTCGGTGGTAATCCAACACTTTTATGCTATAGGTGATTCTATTTCTGCACTTTATCTAGCATTTTGCTGGACACTAATGGTGCTTTCCTTGGATCTTTAGATAGATTTATTTACCTTTATTAAGCATTGGTTTTATAGATTTTGATCTTGGGCACTTTATCGGTGTTTTTTCTTAATCAAGTCACTTGAGTTGGTCTGGTTGCAAATCTGACATGATTCGAGCCTTCCCCCTATGCAAAGAATTGTAATGAATAATTTTGATGTTTCTTTGATAGGCAGATTACAAGATGTACGTATGCCAATTATACTGAATCATAAAGTCCTGATGAAGGTGCATTTATATTTTTCTTCACTCACCGAAACGCACGTCAGCTTGTAAATTGGCATGTCTTGAACATTGGCATGAAGTGTTTGAAATTGGCAAATTTGAAGCCCTGACCAGGATTGGCTACCATCAGGCCTGTAACACGAGAATTTGAATCAGGAAATTATAACCTAGAATTGGCTGTTATTATGTTGAATTTTATACAATCCAAACTACAACGCATAATTGTAGCATCAAAGCAGTAACTTTATTGTGCTGTTTAAATATCCTCTCATGTATGAGGCGGTTGTAAATTTGTATGTATACTATTTTGTGATTTTGTTGGTTCTGTGTTATTTGTTTATTTTTGCGTATTTACTGGTATGTTTTCATATATGTATGTTTCATTTAGGTTAGGGGGTTGTATTATATTTTTTTGGTTGATTCTATGTTGATTATATTATGTGCGAACTGAATGTTTAATTAGCTATAATAAATATCTAAATTGAAATATATTGTATGTTGTATATTTGAATGTAAGATTTCCATTCCTGTTTGCTATGTTAATGGAGAGTAAACTACGTTATACTCAGAGGCCCCTCACACAGTCCTGGACTCTCACCATGCAGCAGCCCTACCCAGGAAACCACTTTCACCCCTACCACCCAGACAAGACCAGCAGCCCAGGGCAGGCGTCCCCACACCAGTGTATCCATGCAGCAGACTGGTGGAACACAGGTACAGAGGCCACAGTCTCCCTCCCAACATGCAGGAAGGTGAGGGCCCCAGTACAAGTGGTACTGCCAGACCTGTGTAGGGGACCCAGGCACAGGGGACTAGGGCAAGTGCAAGGGTGGCAGTGGGCCAGGGGGGAGGCCACAGGATAAATGCAGCAGCCCAGGATGTGATATCAGATGTATTGGGGGCCTACCAGCATACCCATGACAGGTTGGCACAGATTATGTCCACCCTGGAGCACAGTCAGAGGATGCAGCAGGAACACCACCAACAGGCCATGGAGCAGTGGAAAGAGCACAATGCCACAATGGCCACCATAGCAGGAGCACTGCTGCAGCTGGTCAAAAACCAGTCTGACACCCACACAGGACAAGAGGCCCCCACAACAGCACCGGACAACCAGCATCAGATTACCCCATCAGCAGAAACATCCCAGGAACTACCCTCACAGGAAACCCAAGGGCCTACCATGTCATCCCCTGAACATCAACAGCAGGCGCCCAAACATTACCTCAGGCCAAGATATGGCACCAGAACCCCAGCTAAGAACAAGGCCCCCTTCAAAATGTAACTCAGCAACAATATGCACTGCAACCATCCCGCCCAATCACCAACCACACATTGCTAAGAGGCAATATGAACTACTGTAAGACAAGATGGACCCATCAATACTACCAACAAGGCTGCCACCATGTTGGTCTTGAGGACACCCCCCCTTATGACTTGCCATCACTGTAAATAGCACTATTCACTCACTTCAACCAATAAAACACATATCACACCTATAACACTATCCCCTGTGTTAAATTGTGAACAAAGTGAAGTATGGATGCAACTGCCAGAGAACTACTTTATTGTCAAATCTGTGCATGAAGGGAGTCCTGTGTGCCTAAATGGTGGCAATGAGGAAAAGCATATCATTTCAATCTGTCCCCTGCAGGTGTGGGACATGTATCGCATATCATTACCAACCCCCCCTATATGACTGACAACACTGACAGTATTTGTCACAAACCCCAATGTCATGCCCAAGTCCCACACATTTACTGGAAGTAGAGTTGTATCAGTCGGTTCCTGGAATTGACATCTTCCCCTTCCTCATCATCACCATCACTCTCCTCACCTCTCTGAGGTAGCTGATCAGGACCTACATCACCTTCCACCTCCAAGAGGGGGATAGAATGTCTCACTGCCACATTGTGCAGCATGCAGCAGGCCACCACTATTCTACACACCTTATCAGGCCCATAGTCCAGGGATCCCCCAGAGATATGTAGACAACAAAATCTAGCCTTCAGAAGACCTATAGTTCGCTCTATCACCCTCCTAGTGCGTCCATGGGCCTCATTGTAATTTCTCTCTGCATCCGTCCTGGGATTCCTCACTGGTGTCAGAAGCCAACGCAAGTTTGGATAGCCAGAATCACCTAGAAAATGGTGCAATACAGAGTCGTCATTGTTATGCCCCTTAGTCGGACAGGCTGGGTCTCTGCAATATGTCAGTTAGTGACAGGCACACTTACCTATGATCCACCCCCTGTGCTTTTGGAGTTGTTCCATCTTCTGTGGCACACTACTGTTCCTCAACACAAAGGAATCATGAACTGTACCTGGGAACATGGCATTCACATGTGAGATGTACTGGTCTGCAGTACATACCAATTGGATGTTCATGGAGTGAAAGTTCTTTCTATTTCTTTACACCTGTTCACTCACTCTTGGGGGTATGATCGGTATGTGGGTGCCATCGACGGCACCTCTAACATGGGGTATGTTGGCAAAGGCATAGAATTCTGACTTGATGGCAGGGAGGTCAGTACTTTGGGGAAACCTCACATAGGACTGCAGATGTCATATAAATGCATTCAGAAATCTTGTCAGTACCATGCAGAACATTGGCTGTGAAAATCCAGCACCCATGCCCACGGTCACTTGAAATGAGCCCGTAGCCAGGAAATGGAGTGCGGAGAGCACCTGCACTTCAGTTGGGAAGGCATGCTGATTACGATTTCCCGGAGTCAGTGCAGGATCCAGTAAAGCACAAAGTTCCTGAATTGTTACACGTGTGAGTCCGTAAGTGATTATGAGATGACGCTCGACCATGGTCCTCATATTCACAAGTGGTATGTACACCGATGATGCCCTTCCTCGCCACAAGGGTCGGTACCTACAAGGGGTTTAAAAAGGTGTGATGAAGAAATACATAGGTACACATTTCATCATTTGTGCACTGCATTGTTCATTGCAGTGTCTCTACATTAACTGCTACCTGACAGATATGCATGTACATCACAAGGAGGGAACAGAGTATTTCATGTGTGCTACAATACTGAATGGACAGAGGCCTAGGTGCTTCTTGTGGCTAGAAGGGCCTGCATGGTGAGAAGTGTTTAATTTTGGATGTGTAGGTCATGGCAAAATGTCTGCCCACTGTAAATCTTCCCTTTCGTTGTGGAAATGACCCATACCGCTAGTGGTTGACGTCACAGCGTAAGGTGATGTTTACTGCCGTTCGCACCCTCATTGATTAACATGGATGCCAATGGGGAATCCTGGCGTATCATGATCGCTGCCGGAGGTGACGTTGCACACCACTGTGGAACGTATGTGCGTTCGCCATTGTTTATTCACTTGACTCCCTGATCTCGTGCAAACAGGCAATCCACTGTGTGTACTGCTGTGGCCTGCCTCTGGCTGTGGATTTGCCTTGTGTTGCAGGGGAAAGGGCCCCGGCCTTCACCCAGAAGGAACTGGAGAAGCTAGTGGAGGGGGTCCTGCCTTTGTATGCAAAACTGTATGGACGGCCAGAGGCACAGGTGAGTCTAGGTTTGGGGGGCGCTGTGTGTGTGTAATGGATGGTGTTGATTGCACATATGTGTGCACCTCTGTGCCTGAATGGGCCATGGTGCATGGCATGCTGCGTGCGTATGTCATGTATGTCTGATAGTACTGTCCGTCCCACAGTGGACGATTAGCCAGCTGTTCCTATTGTGTGAGTGCCTGACCTCTGTGTTCCATTTCTGTGTTGCCCTTTTAGGTCAGCGTCCACCAGAAAAGGGCACTTTGGCATGCCATCACCAAGGAGGTGTGGACATTGGGGGTCTACAACCGGCGGAGCACCCACTGTCGAAAGAGGTGGGAGTACCTACGGCGTTGGGCGCAAAAGATCAGTGAAGCCCAGCTGGGGAAGTCCTCCCAACGTGGAAGGGGTGTTCGGTCGGGCACTGACCCCCCTCATGCCACGGATCCTGGCGGTGGCGCACCCAGACCTGGATGGGCGCTTGAAGGCTGCACAGCAGTCACAAGGGGATGAGTACTCTTTCACATACTTCAGTCTGGAAGGATGTGCATTTTGGTTCATGCTGCTTAGAGGCAGGGACTTTGACTGGTGTCCATCAACTTTATGGTCCCCAAAGGGTGTAGGGGTGTCTTTGTCAGGTCTCCTATACGTCGCATCCTTATGTATTCCAGGGGATGGGTGTAGAGCAGTACTCTGGTCAGTAGTCAGGGGCATGGCCATGGGCATAGTGTACAGTGCTGCCTGGTGGGTGTGTCTTCTGGGTGGGTGTATGTCTGGCCATTATGTACCTCCATTCAGCTATTTACAAGTGTCTCTCTTGTTTTGTCTCCCCAACCCTGTTATCTTGTGTTTGTTTAGTACAGCATCAATATCTGGCGAGGGAGCTGAGGCACCGGCAAGTAGGGAGGCAGCGGCCCACGGATCTTCGGAGGCAGAGACAACCGACGCCCGGGTAACTAGTGGGGGGTGAGGGCGAGGGGAGTTCCATGGGGGAGGCTACTACCACAGGAGGTAGTGACTCCGAGACCTCCTCCAAAGGGAGCTACCCAGCGGTGGCGGACTCTAGTGCCCACACCACTACTGTGACATCTTCCGCCACCCCCATTCCATCATTGCCCTCCCTTCTGCTCCCCAACGAGTTGCCCATGCCCACACACCCAGAAAGGTGGGCGTCTCCTTCGCCCCTGGCACCTCCTCCCCTGCCCCAGTCAGCCCTGCTGCTCTCACACAGGAGGCTATTGACCTCCTGAGAACCATCTCTGTAGGGCAAACAACCATCGTCAATGCCATCCAGGGGCTAGCATCGGAGGTGCAGCAGACAAATGCCTATCTGCAAATGCCACAGTGCCGGGTCTGCCCTACAGAGATCTTTTCAGGCTCTGGCCTCCTCTCGGATGACAGCCAGTTTCCCTGGCCATTCCGTCCCCCCTCCAACCTTCTCTACCCCTTCCAGCACCCCACTCCCTTCACCAGTCCAAGGCACACATTCAGACATGCAGTCAAGCACATCAACACACAAGAAACACACTTCTAAACACAAGCACCACACCTCCCACTACAAGCATTCACACAGCCAACAGACACATGCACACACAACAACATCCACTTACCCCAGTGCGCCCACCTCGTCTGCCTCCCTGTCTGCCCCCTCTACATCCACACACTCATGCACCTTCAGTCACTGTTGCTTCTCCTCTTCCTTCACTCACCACAATAGCAGACATCCATACATGCACCCCATACACCACACCTGCACTCACCACCACTACTGTAGTTGACACATGCAGCACACTCACCATACTTGCAGACACCCACACAACATACATCCATACTAGCTGTCTGTTTTCTCCCACTGTGTCCATCCCTCTTCCTCCAAAAACACACAAACGCACCAAGACACCCACCCATCAGACATCCACCACACCAGAGCATACTGTCCAGTCACCTGCACCCACTACACGCACCCCTTCATCACATACATCCACACCCTCTGCCTCCACTCCCACGCCCTCATCCACGACCACCCCAATTGCTCCGAAGAAACTTTTCCTCTCCCTTGCTGACCTCTTCCAACCCACTGGCCCACCCCGTCTTGTCCCCAAATGTGCTCACCTCCTTGCCCTTTCCACTCTTTCCACATCACAGCCCACCCCTGTCCGCCCTTCACATTCCCGTGCCACTTCCTCAGATAAGAAAAAGGCCCGGACTGAGCCGAGTCCATTTCGCTCCACCTGATCGAAACAGCCCCCACCCCCTTCAAAGGACAAACCCACCCCCCTCCACCTTCCAAACGAAAGTCCAAGGCCCACCCTCATTGCAAATCCCCATCCCAACCACCCCCTGCCCCCGTTCCGTGAGGTGCCTGGATGCCCATATGTTGCCCCATTAGGTGAAGTACCATGCACTTGTGGGAGTCGGGTTGGGTCCGTTGTGGCCCATGACAATTGTAGCCATACAGACTGGCCATTGGCCCTGTTTAGACTGTTTGGCTCTTTATGCTTCAGATTAAAGTTTCTGTGTCGCCTGTGTTTCGGCGGCAGGCCGTCGAACTCTGGTCTTTTGTTTCATTGTTCATGGGTATGGGGCATTTGTATGTACTATGGTCAAGTTGGATTAGCCTTGTGTCGGGTAAGTACCTCTTGCTGTGGGGTGTATGACGTGTGCTGCTGTGAAGGGTTGGGGGGCGTAGCAGGGTGGGTGGGTATGTGACTGTGCCCTTTCTTCCCTTGTTCAGTAGGTTGCTGGACTTACCGTCGTCATCTTCATTGGCGGTCTCGTCGTGGAGGTATATGGCAAGGAGCAGGGCTGGCATGATCTGCAGCTCTCTATCCATGTCTGCTTTGGCGCGTTGTGTGGGTCTCCGGTGAGTGTTTCCTTCTATTTGGTTCATTTCCGCCTGGCTTTGCATGGCGGTGGCTCCCGCCCCGGAACTGGCGACAGACTGGGGTTTCATTATTTGATGGGCGGGTTAGGCCTTTCCATCGGCCTGTGGGTAGACTCTGTCGTTGTCGTCGGCACTCCTCTACTGGCGGTGGGTGGTTTGCGGGATGCCTGCGTTTCGTTTGGTTCATTATTTGGCGGTCCAGCCCGCTCCTCTGTTGGCGGTTTTTACCGCCACCGCAGGCAGCGCGGAACGGACCGCCATGTTCATAATGTTAATTGCAAACTATGTCCAATTGCCAAGAATGTTGTATATGGGCAGATATATGGCAACTTGGAAGATTTTACACATTTTGAACACACACCTTGTGGAAACCATCTTAACACTATTTGAATAAGTGGGCATTGTTCATTACATCTCATTTGTTGGGCTCAAGCTCCTCTGGGGATGTCACCTATTTTGGGCGTGGAAGGGACAGTTTAATTGATTTTATTGCTCTATCAATGAATGATAGGTTTAGGGTCTATGACTTTGCTACTGTACCTAATTGCATAAGTGACCATTATCCACTGTTGCTTTCCCTTGCAATAGGGGGCCTAGTCCACCAAACTGTTGCTAATGCCCTGCCCCCCTTTTCTTCCAGGTGTTGCTGGATCCTCAAGTAGCCTTGAGAGACCTTTTAGAGCAGAATAAGGAGGTGTTTATGATCTGCCTGGATGCTGAGGCCAACCCTAAACTTATTTTGGAGGCCTAGGAACAAACTTGCCTGAATGTTTCAGCCAACTTAATTAGGGCGGAACAGCCATGAGCCCCAATGCCGGAAAGGTGGTTTGATGCAAGGTGCTCAAAAACCCATCGGGATCTTATCCTTGCTCTGAAACAGGTCCCTAGAGACAAAGATATAGTAAAAGCCTGCAGGACAAACTATAGATTAGCAATCATAGAAAGGAAGAATGTTATAAGGAGAGAAGCCTGGGAATGCTGCATGTTGCTACAAATAGCAAGGACACCTAGGTCCATATTTATACTTTTTTATGCCTCATTTGTGTAATCTTTTGATCAAAAAGCAGCGCAAACGTACAAATTACAATTATATTTTGTAAGTTTGCGCCACTTTTGCGTCAAAAAATGGTGTGAATACGGCACAAAAAAAGTATAAATCTGGGCCCGAGCTTTTTTAGGAAGTGATAAATGCTCCCTATTTCTCTAACACTTATAATACTCCTATTGAAGTGGTCGTCACCCCGAGAATCTGGGTGGAACACTTTTAAAAGTTTTACAGGACTGACTTGGGTGAGGTTAGCTCTTTGGCCCTTTCTGAACACTGTACTCAGGTAGGCACCAAGCTGCTAAGCCCCTCGTTAGAGGAGGTACTTTCTGCTGTGGAGAGGTGTGTAAGGAACCAGGCCCCAGGGCCAGATGAAGGGCCCCCTGATATTTTTTAGGATAATCCTGATCTTTCGGCTCCAATTCTGACTAATGTATTAAGCTCTGCGATTGTGAACGGACCTCCTAAGTACTGGTCCAGTGCAATTATTGTGCCCATATTTAAGAACGACGATAGAGCAGTCCTGTGTTGTTACTGTCCTATCTCACTCATTGATTCTACTGATATAATCTTGGGAAGAGTACTGCTGAGCAGGCTTAAATCATGGGTGACGGAGCAGGGCTGTTTCTCCGAGGTACAGTAGGGCTTCAGGAAAGGTTTGGGCACAGTGGCGCAGTGCCTCAATTTGTACCTAGTCATTGGCAAATATACTTTGGTCAAGAAAGCTTGATTACATCTTGCCTTTATGGACATGACCTCTACATTTTACTAGGTAAATAGGGGCAAGTTGTGGACCAAAATGTCAGTATAAGTATTGATGAACCATTGATTTTTTATCTTGCCAAGCTACAGGAGAATGTGATGGGCCACGTTAGATATGGTGCCAATGGGATGAAAATATACCCTTTCAAGATGACACATGGGGTGAGGCAAGGGTGTGTGCTTGCCCTGTTTTTATTCTGCCTCTGCATTAATGATTTAGACACATGTGTGAACGAGGCAGAACCAGACTTCCCAAGGGCAAGTGTCAAGAATTTGGCAGCTCTTCTCTATGCCAATGTCTGTGTACTGATGTTGAGGACATGGGATGGGCTTCAAAAGTTCTTAAACAAATTTGTCTCCTTCATGGGTAACTTGGGTCTAAAGCCAAACTCAGCCAAGTCCCATGTGATGATTGTGGGTGATGTCTGCATGAGTCTGAAATCACATCATATTCAGGGGGAAAGTTATCAGTGGTTTGAACATTTACATATCTTGGCCTCCCTTTTGACAAGAAGAAGTAATTGGCCTCACCTTATCAAAACTAGGTGTCTAAGATTAGTGAGAACCATGGAGGCGCTCTTTAAGTTTTCAAGGAAGCTGGGAACTAGGCCCCTGGACATTCTGCTGCCCATTTATGAAGCATGGTGCTGTTCATCAGTCGTTTACAGAGCTGGTGTGTGGGGTTATAGAGATGTGTTAAAGTTTCAAGAGAAAGAAAATGTCTTCTTGAGGAAGATATTTTCAGTTCCCAATAGTGTCACAGGCTATTTGTGTCAAACAGAGCTAGGCATTTGCCCTCTGCAAGATCACATTGGGCTGGTCCCAGTAATGCTGTGACACTCACTTTGGACTAAAGATAGGACCTCTCTTAACCGGGAGATAGTGCAAGATTCCCTACATTCAAAGCAACCCTACAGGATCCTATGGATCAGATATGTGATGGGTCTCCTAATAGCTCTGGGTAGAGATGAGTGTTTTTTTCACCATCAAGTCTGGCATTGGTATCTAGATGACAGTTGAAGCAGAATCTTTTGAGTTTGCTTTTAGCACCTAGAGTGTTCATCACGAGGTGTAACAGAAGGGTGGAGGAGTATCTCCCGCTGGTTACTATGGAGGGTATTGAGTCTTACCTGCTATTTCCACTGGAATCTCATCAAAGGTTCTATATCATCGGATTTAGGTTGAGTATAGCTCACTTCCTAGCAGCCTACCAGAGTAACGTGTATTCAAAGGCTGCTCTCAACCTCTGTCCCTGTGGCTACGATTCCTCTCAGTTTCTGCTGCATTTGATATTCTTCTGAACTTTGTATACTGTGCCTAGGAAAAAGGTTTTAATACTGTTGCTACAATGTTTAAATATCAGGATGTGTAGATCTGCTTTATTTTTTCTTTAGCTTTTACAGTCTGAACATATATGTATAAGCATCTATAAGTTTATTTTGGCTGCTGTGAAACTTAGAGGCTTGGTGGGGAAGTAATTGCTGATTGATTATTTATATATGAAATGTTTGATTAATTTTAATTGTTTTTATGTTTTGTAATGATTACATTTTGTATGTCCTTTATGGTTTTTAACCAAACAAAGACTTGATTGATTGGCAGAAGTAGACCAGGAAATTTTACTCTTAGAAATATTTGTGAACTGTATTTTAACACTTTATACATGGGTGGATTTGCTCATGAAAATAATCTTTTTCCCCACTTTTGACCCTTGTCAGGAGTAAATTCCCAACATTTCTCAGTACAGGAAATTATTGGAGAAGCTCTAGTAAAAACCCCTTAATACATACAAGCTAGTAAGTTTACACAGACTCAAAAGGGCATTTCACCCTTGGAACTACTGTATTGCTTACCGCTAACTCCAGCCCCAATATGTTGATCTGTGGAAAGGTGTCAAAATAAGGAAATTGCTAGTATTTAAACACAACTACATTATTAGCCATGGCATAATCAGAGAGGCTGTTACCAAAACACTTACATAATGTGACTGCTATCATAATTTCTTTCCTTATTACATGGCACCAAAGGGATAAGTAGATGTTTTTACAGGAAAAGTAGATGTATAAAGCAACCTGTCCCATTGACAAGTAGATAATTTATTAAATTCCACACCCTTGCTGACTTATCTGTAAATATAGTCACTCTCATTTGAGCTCTTAACTGCAAGCTCTGCTAAAGGGCAATCAGTTTTGCAACTTGTGTTAAGGTAACACTTAAAATCCATAAAGCTTCTGCAACTTCTTGATTTGTACAGCCAGCATAAGCTGCTCTCGGGACAGCTCCATAGGTCCCCAAAAATGAGACATCCACAGAGATGACATAATCAGGGCAATCAACGGTACATCATTTATTTCTCGCCTTGGCTAGGTGCATAAATGAGTGACATCTATACAATCATGCTCAAATCATCATTTACATCTCTTTGTGGCAAAGTTATCTTAGCACTCAAATTAAAAATCTGGTTTTGCTCTTCATACTTGGTAAGTCGGGAGATTGTCATGTACTTTTTTTTGTTCTGCTAAGCAAAACTCCTACTGAGTGAGGGACTACAAGTTAAAGAATGTCCCATAACTATGCCTTCGCACTTCTCTATGCTGACACCAATGGCGCCACCAATTTGAGACAATGGAGCAGTCCTGCAGCTATGGGATCAAGGGTAAAAGAGAAGTTTGCCACAGGTCTTGAGTCACCATGCATTTGAGAAAAAGGGAGCACAGCCTGTCCTCTCACTGCGAAACAATGTGAACATCTTACTTTAATCTGGTATTCCTATTGTTGTGGCATGACACAGACTTTCTCTCAGCACTAGGAAAGCTTTCAAGAAATCATTGTCTCATGGAAGCGGATCAGGCACATCTTTGTGTCATCAACCTCAGTAAAGGCTTAGCCACTAGGGAAAATATTGGTATCCACTGTCTGCTCTAGCCAACCATTCCCAGGAACATTCAGACTTTTTTCTGTGTTTTGGGTGAGTGTATCCTCAAAATGTCCTCCATTCTTTCCTGCAAAACCTTTTTCGTTCCTTTTTCAATGAAGTATTGGACTGCTCTTTGGCAGTAGTGTGGCTTGCTCAGAAACACATTATGTTCATTCCTGTTTTCCTGTTTGCAAGCTTCTCCAGTGCTCGATGACACAAGTAGGCCATTGGTATATTGCACAAGAACTAAAACACAAGGCATCTGCAGAGACTCAAGTTTTTTCTTCAATATCTGATTGAAAACATCAAAGGACTTTCAGTGTATCCTTGTAGAATTCAGCACCATGCCAACACTTTCTCTCTGAATACAAAAGAGAATACGAATTGGCTATCCTCTTGCAATGGTAAGGAGAAAAAGCTTGGCAAAGATCCACAACTGTACACCATTCTGTGATGCTCAGAATTTGGAAAAGGATGGTGGCTGGATTCGGTACCCTAGGACTACATGGAACAACTATATCATTAACTGTTGAAGATCTTAGACAATCCTGTACTTGCCATCGTTTTTTTACAAGCCCACTATTGGTAAATTACAAGGACATCCAATGATCTCTCTCAGGATCACTTTTCTCAACATATCTTCAATTACTGGTGTTATTCTTGTCACTGTCTTGGGCTCACATTAGGCCTCATTACAACCTTGGCGGGCGGCGGAGTTTCCGCCAGCCAGCCGAGCGGGGATGTCGGCTGTAACATTGAAGCCGGCTCCTAATGGAGCCGGCGGTGTTGCGTCTGTGCGCTGGGTGCAGCTGCACCCGTCACGCTTTTCACTGTCTGCTGTCCATTGTATGATGGTGTTCTCAGAACAAAAATGCATGCATTGTGCCACTTTGTAACCCTTTGCGCTACATTATGCCTGCGCATAATGTATGCAAAGGGGCATTCCCCCATTAGAGAGGCAAAAAAATGGTGCAAAGAAATCTAAGATATTTCTTTGTGTAATTATTTTCAATGCTTTAAAAGCGTTAAAAGGGGGCACACTATTGTTTACAATGGTTCCCTATGTACTGTTGAGGGTTAGTGACAACATTTTGGAGCTAACCCTGAACAGTACATCAATAGCATCAGAAATTCTGGCACTACCACCCCCTACCCTGCGCCATGGTGTACTGTATTCTTAATATGGTGCAAGCATGGTGGCGGTAGGGGGGGCGCAAGGGGCACGAGGGGCACAAGAAAAGTGGTACTACATGTAATGTAGTGTCACTTTTCACAAATCTGTCCGTAAGTCTTTTGGAGGAGCTCTGCATTTCAGGAAAGTAATCACCTCATTGTATTTATCCATCACAATCAGTGACAGTGCATTAGTATGAGCATGGCGCAGTGTCTCTGAACTTGGCCAATGTACAGACGATACCAAATAATCTATTCAAATCAATCCACAGCACTTTCGAAAGTTTGACAAACCTTTCAACTCCTGCTCCAAGACCCATGAGCATACCCTCCACCCGGTACCTCTCTCACTGGATAAGACAAAGCTTCTCCTTCATTCAGGGAGCCTGGAGGTGGCTTTCCACTTATTTAATCCACCTCTAATTGTTTCTTTTTCTTTTTATGTTTCTTTGCCCACTTGCTTGGTAATTTCTCAAAATCACTACTTTTACAAATGCATTTTATTAATTCAGGAATGTGTAATCACAATTCTGAAGAAGGCATTGTCTCAATTGCTTCATATTCTAATTGTACCCTGAAAAGTTTCTGTAATTGGACACTTTTTTAACTTGATATATTCTGGGCAATTCAGCCAATCACGTATAGCTGCTGCATTCCTAGTAATTTCTTTCCTCAAATTAATCAATATTTTTTGGTTGATTCACATGTTCAATATCTAAACATCCTCTAATTATTTCTCCTAGTTCTATTTTTAATCTTGAAACAATTAGGCCCTCATTATGACATTGGCGGTAAATCCCACTTACTGCCATGCTGACTGCCGCCAACATACCGCGGCGGTGGCGGATAACCGTTCGTCATATTATGGCACACACACACCAATACGTCACTATTCAGCCACATACACAATTCCGCCACACCAAAGGTCAGTGATGAACTAGCGGTATCAAAACCCACACCGTTATGCCACCAGAAAAAACCCATCACATTATGACCCACGAATGACCACAGCGGACATTCAATGGTGGTAAACCATTGGCGGTACATACTGCTGTGCTAAAAATACACACACACAAACAAAACAACACCACATTGGACAATTCAAACAACACACCTGACACCCATACACACACCACACCCTCCCACTCACACCACTATAAAACACACAACCACATTACCTACAACCCTTTACGTACAACAACTACCACCAGAGAGAGACAGCAAGACCACTGACACAACCAGAGCCACACACTACTCACACCTATACACCACTCACACACCCCACATCATACACCTCAACATATTACCCATTACACCCTCACCTACACACCTAATACAACACCCATGGCACCACAAAGACACCCCCGATTCTCAGAGGAGGAGCTAAGGGTCATGGTGGAGGAAATCATCAGGGTAGAGCCTCAGCTATTTTGAGCACAGGTGCAGCAGATATCGATAGCTAGGAAGATGGAGCTATGACAGAGGATCGTGGACAGAGTCAACGCTGTGGGACAGAACCCAAGAACTAGGGATGACATTAGGAAGAGGTGGACCCCCACCTCCTTCCCCACAACTCACAGCATGGGAGAAGCAAGTCTTGGCAATCATGCACCTGAGGGCCTGGATGGAGTAGGAGGAGGATTGGACTCTGGTAAGTCAACTCTCTACTACTACTAACCCCTTATCCTGTAAACCAACACATACCCTCACCCTCACCCTCACTCCCATCACTCCACCACCTCCCACACACCCCACCATCACATCTCACTCATCCCAATGCCAAGCCCTGCATGGTTCACCAATGCATGGACATCACTCACAGCCCTGCATGGACACCTATCACTAAAGAATGCACACCAGAGAGAATCAGCTAGCCCACCACATACCACCTTACGCAATTGAGAGCTGTCAGGGCAAATGCAACCAAAGAGGGCCAGCCACTGATGCACAATATGTCAGACAAAGAAACAAAAACACATCATTACATCCAAACATGTATCCCAGCCAATGTCACCGGAGAGGAGGTGCCAGCAATATCCAGTCCCACAACTGAAGAGGCCCACAGTGATGACAGCAACTCTGGTCGCTTGGATCTGGATAACCAACCTGGCCCATCAGGGACCTCTGGAGAGTAGGTTATCCAGGCCCAGTCACACACTACCACAGAGCCTCCCCCATCTGGAAACACCACCACAGCACCCACCCAGTGTACCTACACCTCTGTTCCCAGGGCACATAAATTAGCAGTGTGTCCACCTCTACAGGGACCCGAGGACACACCTCATACCCAAGACAATCAGGGACCTGGGGTCAGTGGCAGTGGGTACACGGTTCAGGGGACAGAGACACAGGCCAACAGGGAAGATGGGAGGACTGCTGTGTGCCAGGGGGAGGACAGGCCCATGGAACCAACTCTCCAGGACGCACTTGCAGAGATCCTGGGAGAATGGGAACATTCCAGGACACGATGGGCCAGATCCTGGACAATGTGCAGGAGAACAGGCGGCTGTAGGAGGAACAGTACCAGGGGATCAGGGAGGACTTGCAGCCCATCAACACCACCCTGGTCTCCATAGCAGGGGTGCTGGCAGACATGGGCAATATTATGAGGGAGGCAGTCACACAACAACGGGCACCTGCCACTAGCCAGATATCTGAACTGCCTTCCACCTCCGCTGACACTAGTGGGCGGGAGGCCCTGCCACAGGACTCACAGGCCACCAGCACCCCTCCTCCTGCAGAAGGAGAACACCCCGCAAAGGTTCCCTGCGATCCAGGCAGAAGCCCAAGATTATTGTCAAGACCCCTGCCAGGAAATTAGACACTCCTGATTGTCACCCTTGTGTCCCACTCTGTCACCCTGTCCACCTTGAACTGCCATTGCTCCCCTTTCTATGTCCCCATGGACAATGCACCTGTGCTACAGCCTGGAACTATACCCTGGACTTTCCTCCTTCATCACCCCAGCCCATAGCACTTTTCCCTCAATATCTTAGCACTTCAATAAACAACCTTGGAAAAAATAGAAGTATGGAGTATGTCACATTTTTTAAGAAGGTACACGTTTAACCAGGTGTAAACATTGCAATTCAACTGTACAGTAAAGGAGCACATATGAAAGACCTGTAGTTGGCTACAGTGATCACACCAGGAGATATTCTGAGGCACCTACATCTGTAAAATTAAATTGCCAAAGGGTACAGTAAGTGGGCCTAGAAGTTGAAAATAACAGCATGCGAGTGCCAAAGAAAATTATGACAATGAAATGTGAAGTAACACTGTCGTACCTGTGTGTCATTGGAAGTCTTGTCTGATTACTGATGTTCTGTTGTCCTCATCCTCATCCTCTGCCTCCTCATCCTCACTGTCCACAGGGTCCAATGCTGCCACATTTGCATCTCCAGCCTCCTCCTCCTGCAGGAGAGGTACATGGCGTCTCAGGGCAAGGTTGTGCAACATGCTGCATGCTACTATTATCTGGCAGCCTTTCTTGGGTGAGTAGCACAGGGATCTACCTGTTAGATGGAGGCACCGAAACCTGGCCTTCAGGAGGCCAAAGGTTCTTTCAATGATTGTTCTGGTTCGCCCATGTGCCGCATTGTAACGTTCTTCTGCCCTTGTCCTGGCATTCGTCACAAGGGTCAGCAGCCATGAGTGGTTGGGGTAACCAGAGTCACCTGCAAATATTGAGGGTCAACATTTAGCCATACACTGTCCCATATGGCCCACACAATACCCATACACCGACATATACTGGGTGGGGACCGGAGCTCATATATTAGCCACAGCCTGTGCCTTTGTAGTTGGGCCATCACATTTGGGATGCTGCTATTCCTCAGGACAAAGGTATCATACACCAACCCAGGGTACTTAGCATTGACGTAGGATATGTACTGGTCCGCCAAGCACACCATCTGTGCATTTATAGAGTGTAAACTCTTATGATTTCTAAACACCTGTTCATTTTGACAGTTTGACGGGGGGACAAATGAAATATGTGTTCCATCAATTGCTCCAATTATGTTGGGGATTTGTCCCATTGCACAGAAGTCAGCCTTCACTGGGGTCAAATCTTTCACCTGGGGAAATACAATGTAGATGCACATGTGCTTAATCAGGGCAGACACCATTCGGGTCAGACCTATTGAGAACATTGGCTTTTACATTCCAGATGCCAAGCCTATTGTCACTTTGAAAAAATCAGCTGCCAGGAAATGGAGCACTGATAGAACTTAAACAAGAGGGGGAATCCCAGTGGGGTGAAGGATAGCAGATATCAGGTCAGGCTCCAATTGGGCACACAGCTCTGTGATTGTGGCCCTATCCAGTCTATAGGTGAGGATGATGTGCTTGTCCTCCATTGTTGTCAAGTCTACCAGGGGTCTGTACACAGGGGTATGTCTCCGTCTCCTATTCATCTGCAGCGGTGCCAATCTATGGGGTAAAAGAGTGAGGAGCCGGTCACAAACTGAACAATGATGCAACAACAGTACAATGCATGCTGTCAAGTGAGAATTGTCCTGTATGTCCAAACTTAAACTGTGATGCAGTAATTATCCAGGGCCTACCCACCCCCCCGAAATGGCTTCCTCCTGTCCTGTGTGGAGGGACAGGTGGAAGTGAGGTGATTCTGCTGACGTTGTGTGCCGTTGGGGGAGACGGTCGGGAACCGCCTTGCAACTCCTCATTGGTTAACATTGGGCACTATGGGTTACAGTGGTCAATGGTGATGTACGCTGGTGGTGATGGCATGCACCACTGTAGACGAAACCGCCATCCCTCACTTGCTACCTAATCTTCAACAGGAGAGGACCTACACTGCATGTGCTGCTGTGACCTTTGTCTGGAACCTACCATGGCCCTTGTGACTGGGGAAAGGACCCCTGCCTTCACTTTGGCGGAGTTGGAGAGACTGGTGGATGGGGTCCTACCCCAGTACGGACTGCAGTATGGGCCTCCAGGTCAACATGTGAGTACACTGTGGGCACGATGCATGTGGCATGAATTCATGGTGTGGTGTGTGAAGGCCTCGTGTAAGGGTGGTGGGTGGATGTCCCCCTGGGCGGCGTACAGGTTGTGTGCTGGGCCATGTGTGTGTAAATGGTGATGTGAAGGGGTATGGTGGGCCATAAGTGTAACAGACAGGCCTGTTTGTCTGAATCTATTTTCCTGTGTGTATTTCGTCTGCAGGTCAGCGCCCATCAAAAGAAGGGTATATGGCGTGCCATCGCCAAGGATGTGCAGACCCTGAGGGTCTATGGCAGGCAGAGCACCCACTGTCGAAAACAGTGGGAGGATTTGAGATGCTGGGCACGGAAGACGGCGGAGGCCCAACTGGGGATGGCCCCCCAGTGAGGAAGGGGTGCCCGACGAACCTTGACCCCCCCTGATGGCCCGCTGTAGGAGGCTGGACTGGCTTGTAGTGAGTACAAAGGGGTACTTGCACCTTGCACCAGGCCCAGTTATCCCTTATTAGTGTATAGGGTGTCTAGCAGCTTAGGCTGATAGATAATGGTAGCTTAGCAGAGCAGCTTAGGCTGAACTAGGAGACGTGTGAAGCTACTACAGTACCACTTAGTGTCATATGCACAATATCATAAGAAAACACAATACACAGTTATACTAAAAATAAAGGTACTTTATTTTTATGACAATATGCCAAAGTATCTTAGAGTGTACCCTCAGTGAGAGGATAGGAAATATACACAAGATATATATACACAATAGCAAAAATATGCAGTATAGTCTTAGAAAACAGTGCAAACAATGTAGAGTTACAATAGGATGCAATGGGGACACATAGGGATAGGGGCAACACAAACCATATACTCCAAAAGTGGAATGCGAACCACGAATGGACCCCAAACCTGTGACCTTGTAGAGGGTCGCTGGGACTATTAGAAAATAGTGAGAGTTAGAAAAATACCCTGAAAAAGTGAGTGCAAAGTGCACTAAAGTTCCTCTAAGGACAAAGAAGTCGTGTTAGAGGAAAAATGCAGGAAAGACACAAACCAACAATGCAACAACGATGGATTTCCAATCTAGGGTACCTGTGGAACAAGGGGACCAAGTCCAAAAGTCACAAGCAAGTCGGAGATGGGCATATGCACAGGAAATGCCAGCTGTGGGTGCAAAGAAGCTTCTACTGGACAGAAGAAGCTGAGGTTTCTGCAGGAACGAAAAGGGCTAGAGACTTCCCCTTTGGTGGACGGATTCCTCTTGCCGTGGAGAGTCGTGCAAAAGTGTTTTCCCGCCGAAAGAACGCCAACAAGCCTTGCTAGCTGCAAATCGTGCGGTTAGAATTTTTGGATGCTGCTGTGGCCCAGGAGGGACCAGAAGGTCGCAAATTGGACCAGAAGGTAGAGGGGACGTCGAGCAAGACAAGGAGCCCTCTTAGCAGCAGGTAGCACCCGGAGAAGTGCCAGAAACAGGCACTACGAGGATGTGTGAAATGGTGCTCACCCAAAGTTACACAAAGGAGTCCCACGTCGCCGGAGACCAACTTAGAAAGTCATGCAATGCAGGTTAGAGTGCCGTGGACCCAGGCTTGGCTGTGCACAAAGGATTTCCGCCGGAAGTGCACAGGGGCCGGAGTAGCTGCAAAAGTCGCGGTTCCCAGCAATGCAGTCTAGCGAGGTGAGGCAAGGACTTACCTCCACCAAACTTGGACTGAAGAGTCACTGGACTGTGGGGGTCACTTGGACAGAGTTGCTGGATTCAAGGGACCTCGCTCGTCATGCTGAGAGGAGACCCAAGGGACTGGTAATGCAGCTTTTTGGTGCCTGCGGTTGCAGGGGGAAGATTCCGTCGACCCACAGGAGATTTCTTCGGAGCTTCTAGTGCAGAGAGGAGGCAGACTACCCCCACAGCATGCACCACCAGGAAAACAGTCGAGAAGGCGGCAGGATCAGCGTTACAGAGTTGCAGTAGTCATCTTTGCTACTATGTTGCAGGTTTTCAGGCTTCCAGCGCGGTCAGCAGTCGATTCCTTGGCAGAAGGTGAAGAGAGAGATGCAGAGGAACTCGGATGAGCTCTTGCATTCGTTATCTAAAGTTTCCCCAGAGACAGAGACCCTAAATAGCCAGAAAAGAGGGTTTGGCTACCTAGGAGAGAGGATAGGCTACTAACACCTGAAGGAGCCTATCAGAAGGAGTCTCTGATGTCACCTGGTGGCACTGGCCACTCAGAGCAGTCCAGTGTGCCAGCAGCACCTCTGTTTCCAAGATGGCAGAGGTCTGGAGCACACTGGAGGAGCTCTGGACACCTCCCAAGGGAGGTGCAGGTCAGGGGAGTGGTCACTCCCCTTTCCTTTGTCCAGTTTTGCGCCAGAGCAGAGCAAAGGGGTCCCCTGAACCGGTGTAGACTGGCTTATACAGAATTGGGCACATCTGTGCCCAAGAAAGCATTTCCAGAGGCTGGGGGAGGCTACTCCTCCCCTGCCTTCACACCATTTTCCAAAGGGAGAGGGTGTAACACCCTCTCTCAGAGGAAGTCCTTTGTTCTGCCATCCTGGGCCAGGCCTGGCTGGACCCCAGGAGGGCAGATGCCTGTCTGAGGGGTTGGCAGCAGCAGCAGCTGCAGTGAAACCCCAGGAAGGGCAGTTTGGCAGTACCAGGGTCTGTGCTACAGACCACTGGGATCATGGGATTGTGCCAACTATGCCAGGATGGCATAGAGGGGGCAATTCCATGATCATAGACATGTTACATGGCCATATTCGGAGTTACCATTGTGAAGCTACATATAGGTAGTGACCTATATGTAGTGCACGCGTGTAATGGTGTCCCCGCACTCACAAAGTCAGGGAAATTGGCCCTGAACAATGTGGGGGCACCTTGGCTAGTGCCAGGGTGCCCTCACACTAAGTAACTTTGCACCTAACCTTTACCAGGTAAAGGTTAGACATATAGGTGACTTATAAGTTACTTAAGTGCAGTGTAAAATGGCTGTGAAATAACATGGACGTTATTTCACTCAGGCTGCAGTGTCAGGCCTGTGTAAGAATTGTCAGAGCTCCCTATGGGTGGCAAAAGAAATGCTGCAGCCCATAGGGATCTCCTGGAACCCCAATACCCTGGGTACCTCAGTACCATATACTAGGGAATTATAAGGGTGTTCCAGTAAGCCAATGTAAATTGGTAAAATTAGTCACTAGCCTGTTAGTGACAATTTGGAAAGAAATGAGAGAGCATAACCACTGAGGTTCTGATTAGCAGAGCCTCAGTGAGACAGTTAGTCACTACACAGGTAACACATTCAGGCACACTTATGAGCACTGGGGCCCTGGTGAACAGGGTCCCAGTGACACATACAACTAAAACAACATATATACAGTGAAAAAATGGGGGTAACATGCCAGGCAAGATGGTACTTTCCTACACAACCCCCCCCAAACGAAGGACAATAAGACTAGCCATGACCTGATGAGTCTTCATTGTATAAGTGGAAATATCTGGAGAGTCCATCTGCATTGGAGTGGCTACTCCCAGGTCTATGTTCCACTGTATAGTCCATTCCCTGTAGGGATATGGACCACCTCAACAATTTAGGATTTTCACCTTTCATTTGTTTTAGCCAAAGTAGAGGTTTGTGGTCTGTCTGAACAATGAAGTGAGTGCCAAACAGGTATGGCCTCAACTTCTTCAGAGCCCAGACCACAGCAAAGGCCTCCCTCTCTATGGCAGACCAACGCTTTTCTCTAGGGGTCAACCTCCTACTAATAAAAGCAACAGGTTGATCCTGGCCCTCAGAATTAAGTTGTGATAGGACTGCCCCTACTCCTAATTCAGATGCATCAGTTTGGACATAGAATTATTTAGAGTAACAAGGGCTTTTCAGGACAGGTGCAGAGCACATGGCCTGCTTCAGCTCCTCAAAAGCTTTCTGACAGTTTGCTGTCCATAATACCTTTTTAGGCATTTTCTTGGATGTGAGGTCATTAAGAGGGGCTGCAATGGAGCCATAGTTCTTAATGAACCTCCTGTAATACCCAGTGAGGCCTAGGAAGGCTCTCACCTGAGTCTGAGTAGTAGGGGGAACCCAATCAATAATTGTTTGGATTTTCCCCTGAAGTGGTGCAATCTGTTCCCCACCAACAAGGTGTCCCAGATAAACCACCTTACCCTGCCCTATCTGGCACTTTGAAGCCTTGATAGTGAGGCCTGCCTTTTGCAGGGCCTCCAAAACTTTCCATAGGTGGACCAGGTGATCATCCCAGCTGGAGCTAAAGACAGCTATATCATCCAAATATGCTGCACTGAAAGCCTCCAGCCCTTGCAGGACTGTGTTCACCAACCTTTGAAAAGTGGCAGGTGCATTTTTCAAACCAAAAGGCATTACAGTAAACTGGTAATGGCCTCCAATGGTTGAAAATGCAGTTTTAGGTTTAGCATCTTCTGACAATTTGATCTGCCAATACCCTGCAGTCAAATCAAAAGTGCTTAGATACTTGGCAGATGCCAGTGTATCTATGAGCTCATCTGCCTTGGGTATAGGGTGAGCATCAGTTTTGGTTACCAGGTTGAGACCTCTATAGTCTACACAAAACCGCATTTCCTTCTTTCCATCTTTGGAATGGGGTTTTGGTACAAGTACCACAGGAGAAGCCCATGGACTTTCAGAGTGCTCAACCACTCCTAGTTCTAACATTTTCTGCACCTCTTGCTTTATGCAGTCCCTGACATGGTCAGGCTGCCTATAGATCTTACTTTTGACAGGTAAACTGTCTCCAGTATCTATAGTGTGCTCACACCAAGAAGTGGTACCTGGCACAGTAGAGAAGAGTTCAGAGAATTGATCTAGGGGATTTATGCAATGGTCTTTCTGCTCAGCAGTAAGACAATCAGCCAAAACTACACCTTCCACAAGAGCATCTTGTTCTGTGGAAGAGATGAGATCAGGTAGAGGATCACTGTCTTCTTCCTGTCCCTCATCAGTTGCCATGAGCAGGGTGAGATCAGCCCTGTCATAGTAGGGTTTCAGGCGGTTGACATGGAGCACCCTAAGGGGACTCCTGGCAGTGCCTAAGTCAACTAAATAGGTGACTTCTCCCTTCTTTTCAACAATTGTGTGGGGACCACTCCATTTATCTTGGAGTGCTCTTGGGGCCACAGGCTCCAAGACCCACACTTTCTGCCCTGGTTGGTACTGAACCAAAACAGCCTTCTGATCATGCCATTGCTTCTGGAGCTCTTGGCTGGCCTGAAGGTTTTTACTGGCCTTTTTCATATACTTAGCCATCCTTGATCTGAGGCCAAGTACATAGTCCACAATATCCTGCTTAGGAGCTTATAAAGGTTGTTCCCAACCCTCCTTTACAAGTGTGAGTGGACCCCTAACAGGGTGTCCAAAAAGAAGTTCAAAGGGGCTGATGCCCACTCCTTTCTGGGGTACCTCCCTGTAGGCAAAAAGGAGGCATGGTAGAAGGATATCCCATCTCCTGCGGAGTTTTTCAGGGAGACCCATAATCATGCCTTTGAGAGTTTAGTTAAATCTCTCCACCAGTCCATTTGTTTGTGGATGATAGGGTGTAGTGAACTTATAAGTCACACCACACTCCTTCCACATGGCCTTTAAGTATGCAGACATGAAATTGCTTCCCCTGTCTGATACTACTTCCTTTGGGAAGCCCACCCTAGAAAATATTCCTAGGAGGGCCTTTGCCACTGCAGGTGCTGTAGTGGTCCTTAAAGGAATTGCTTCAGGATATCTTGTGGCATGGTCCACCAAGATAAACCTATTGCCTGAAGCAGTAGGAGGGTCAAGGGGGCCAACTATGTCAACCCCTACCCTTTCAAAGGGAACCCCAACCACAGGCAGTGGGATAAGGGGTGCCTTTGGGGTGCCACCTGTCTTGCCACTGGCTTGACAGGTTTCACAGGACTTACAAAATTCCTTTGTGTCCTCAGACATCCTAGGCCAATGAAACAAGGGAACAAGTCTGTCCCAAGTTTTCATTTGTCCTAGGTGTCCAGCTAGGGGAATGTCGTGGGCAAGAGTTAGGAGGAACTTTCTGTACTCCTGAGGAATCACTAATCTCCTGGCAGCTCCAGGTTTAGGATCCCTTGCCTCAGTGTACAAGAGGTTGTCCTCCCAGTAAACTCTGTGAGAGTCACTGACATCCCCATTAGCCTGTTTGACAGCTTGCTGTCTTAGACCCTCTAATGTGGGACAGGTTTGCTGTGCCACACTCAGCTCCTCTCTGGCAGGCCCCCCTTCACCCAAAAGCTCAGCAGTGTCTGCTTCAAGCTCCTCTGGTGTAGGTTCTGCACAGGGAGGGAATTCTTCTTCCTCAGAAGTTGAATCCACTGTAGAGGGAGGGATAGTAGGAAGTGGTTTGCTTCTACTAGCCCTAGCTTTAGGGAGCACTTGGTCCATTGTTCCAGGATCCAAGCTTCCCTGTCCTTTTTGCTTTTTGGCCTGAGCCCTGGTTAAAGCAAAAATATGCCCTGGGATGCCCAGCATTGCTGCATGGGCCTCCAACTCCACATCTGACCAAGCTGATGTCTCCAAATCATTTCCTAGTAGACAGTCTACAGGTAAATCTGTGGCTACCACAACTTTCTTTGGACCAGTAACCCCCCCCCCAGTTGAGATTAACAACAGCCATGGGGTGGCTAAGTGTGTTGTTGTGAGCATCGGTTACTTGGTACTGGTGACCAAGTAGGTGTTGTTCAGGGTGGACCAGTTTCTCTATGACCATAGTCACACTGGCTCCAGTGTCCCTGTAGGCCTGAACCTCAACACCATTTATTAGGGGTAGCTGCTTGTACTTATCCATATTAAGGGGACAAGCAACTAAGGTGGCTAAATCAATAGCCCCCTCAGAGACTAACACAGCCTCTGTGGCCTCCCTAACAAGGCCAACCCCAACTAAGTTACCAATAGTGAGGCCAGCTACTCCCTTGGATTGGCTATTAGTAGGTTTGCTCCCACCACCACTGCTATTAGTAGGGACACTAGGGATAGCAGTAGGGGTTGTAGTGGTAGGAGGCTTGGTGCTTTTCTTTGGACAACTGGGATCTGTTGTCCAATGGCCTTTTACTTTACATAAATAGCACCATGGTTTCTTTTCTTTGTTTTGATTAAAGGAGGATTTGGACCCACCACCCCCACCAGAGTGTTTTTATGGGCCTGATGAAGACTCATTTTTAGATTTGTCCCCACCCTTGTCAGAAGACTTACCATCCTTCTTTTTGTTGCCATCTTTGTCACCCCCTGTATGAACTTTTCTGTTCACCCTTGTTCTGACCCATTTGTCTGCCTTCTTTCCCAATTCTTGGCGAGAGGTCAGATCAGAGTCCACCAAGTACTGGTGCAACAAATCAGACACACAATTATTAAGAATATGCTCTCTCAGGATCAAGTTATACAGGCTGTCATTATCAGTAACTTTACTGCCATGTAACCACCCCTCCAAGGCCTTCACTGAATGGTCAATGAAATCAACCCAGTCTTGTGAAGACTCCTTTTTGGTCTCTCTGAACTTTATCCTGTACTGTTCAGTGGTTAAGCCATAACCATCCAGGAGTGCATTCTTAAGAACTGTAAAATTATTGGCATCACTTTCTTTCACAGTAAGGAGCCTATCCCTACCTTTTCCACTAAATGATAGCCATAGGATAGCAGCCCACTGCCTTTGAAGGACATCCTGTACAACACAGGCCCTCTCAAGTGCAGCAAACCACTTGTTAATGTCATCCCCCTCCTTATAAGGGGGAACTATTTTATGCAGATTCCTGGAATCATGCTCTTTTGCAGGATGACTATGGGGAATACTGCTGCTGCCACCATGGGTTTCTAAACCCAGTTTCTGTCTCTCCTTCTCTACTTCTAAAGTCTGTCTATCCAAATCCAGCTGTTGCTTCTTGAGCTTCAGTCTGGTTTGTTCCACTCTCAATCTATTGAGCTCCCTTTCTAACAATCTGTCATCAGGGTGGGTGGGAGGGACATGTCTTGAAACAGAAGTATGGTGAGAATGGACAGAAGGAGACCTGTCCCTTACAGAGGGCACCCTAACAGCTTGGCTGACAGTGTAATGTGAGAGCACATCATCTGTATGATGTGACTCCACCTCAGTACCAACTATGGTAGACTGTCTTGTAATGGGAAGGCTAAGAAGTTTCTTTCCTGAACCTTTACCTGGGGGAGTCCCTGGATCAGATTGGGAACCATTAGCTACTTTTCCAACAGATGGGGCACTTTTAGCCTTATCTTGGTCTCTAAGCATGTTAAGTAACAATTCCAAGGAAGGATTCTTCCCTACACTCAAACCTCTCTCTATGCAGAGACTCCTTGCTCCTTTCCAGCTAAGGTGATCATATGCAATCTTAGACAGGTCAACATTTTGGCCTGTGCCAGACATTTTTAGAGAGAGTTAAAGTGATAGCAAAAGAGAAAAAAGTTTTCAGAACTTTTAGAAAGACAGAAAAAACTTTTTAAACTTTTTAGAACTTTTTAGAAAGTTAGAAGTACTTTTCAGCACTTAGAAAAGAGTGAAAAGAGGAAATGCAAAACTTTTTGGCTATGTGTATATACACTGAACTGGTTTTGTATATTTTTCTCTTATGAAAAGTACAATGACAAGAGTGGTAAGTAGTCTCAAAGCACTTATCCCACTGCTGCACAACCAATGTAGGAGGCTGGACTGGCTTGTAGTGAGTACCAAGGGGTACTTGCACCTTGCACCAGGCCCAGTTATCCCTTATTAGTGTATAGGGTGTCTAGCAGCTTAGGCTGATAGATAATGGTAGCTTAGCAGAGCAGCTTAGGCTGAACTAGGAGACGTGTGAAGCTACTACAGTACCACTTAGTGTCACATGCACAATATCATAAGAAAACACAATACACAGTTATACTAAAAATAAAGGTACTTTATTTTTATGACAATATGCCAAAGTATCTTAGAGTGTACCCTCAGTGAGAGGATAGGAAATATACACAAGATATATATACACAACAGCAAAAATATGCAGTATAGTCTTAGAAAACAGTGCAAACAATGTATAGTTACAATAGGATGCAATGGGGACACATAGGGATAGGGGCAACACAAACCATATACTCCAAAAGTGGAATGCGAACCACGAATGGACCCCAAACCTATGTGACCTTGTAGAGGGTCGCTGGGACTATTAGAAAATAGTGAGAGTTAGAAAAATAACCCTCCCCAAGACCCTGAAAAAGTGAGTGCAAAGTGCACTAAAGTTCCCCTAAGGACAAAGAAGTCGTGTTAGAGGAAAAATGCAGGAAAGACACAAACCAACAATGCAACAACAATGGATTTCCAATCTAGGCTACCTGTGGAACAAGGGGACCAAGTCCAAAAGTCACAAACAAGTCGGAGATGGGCATATGCCCAGGAAATGCCAGCTGTGGGTGCAAAGAAGCTTCTACTGGACAGAAGAAGCTGAGGTTTCTGCAGGAACGAAAAGGGCTTATGACTTCCCCTTTGGTGGACGGATCCCTCTCGCCGTGGAAACTTGTGCAGAAGTGTTTCCCGCCGAAAGAACGCCAACAAGCCTTGCTAGCTTCAAATTGTGCGGTTAGCATTTTTGGATGCTGCTGTGGCCCAGGAGGGACCAGGAGGTCGCAAATAGGACCAGGAGGTAGAGGGGTGTCGATCAAGAGAAGGAGCCCTCTTAGCAGCAGGTAGCACCCGGTGAAGTGCCAGAAACAGGCACTACAAGGATGCGTGAAACAGTGCTCACCCGAAGTTACACAAAGGAGTCCCACGTCTCCGGAGACCAACTTAGAAAGTCGTGCAATGCAGGTTAGAGTGCCGTGGACCCAGGCTTGGCTGTGCACAAAGGATTTCCGCCGGAAGTGCACAGGGGCCGGAGTAGCTGCAAAAGTCGCGGTTCCCAGCAATGCAGTCTAGCGAGGTGAGGCAAGGACTTACCTCCACCAAACTTGGACTGAAGAGTCACTGGACTGTGGGGGTCACTTGGACAGAGTTGCTGGATTCAAGGGACCTCGCTCGTCGTGCTGAGAGGAGACCCAAGGGACCGGTAATGCAGCTTTTTGGTGCCTGCGGTTGCAGGGGGAAGATTCCGTTGACCCACGGGAGATTTCTTCGGAGCTTCTAGTGCAGAGAGGAGGCAGACTACCCCCACAGCATGCACCACCAGGAAAACAGTCGAGAAGGCGGCAGGATCAGCGTTACAGAGTTGCAGTAGTCGTCTTTGCTACTATGTTGCAGGTTTTCAGGCTTCCAGCGCGGTCAGCAGTCGATTCCTTGGCAGAAGGTGAAGAGAGAGATGCAGAGGAACTCGGATGAGCTCTTGCATTCGTTATCTAAAGTTTCCCCAGAGACAGAGACCCTAAATAGCCAGAAAAGAGGGTTTGGCTACCTAGGAGAGAGGATAGGCTACTAACACCTGAAGGAGCCTATCAGAAGGAGTCTCTGACGTCACCTGGTGGCACTGGCCACTCAGAGCAGTCCAGTGTGCCAGCAGCACCTCTGTTTCCAAGATGGCAGAGGTCTGGAGCACACTGGAGGAGCTCTGGACACCTCCCAGGGGAGGTGCAGGTCAGGGGAGTGGTCACTCCCCTTTCCTTTGTCCAGTTTCGCGCCAGAGCAGGGCTAAGGGGTCCCCTGAACCAGTGTAGACTGGCTTATGCAGAATTGGGCACATCTGTGCCCAAGAAAGCATTTCCAGAGGCTGGGGGAGGCTACTCCTCCCCTGCCTTCACACCATTTTCCAAAGGGAGAGGGTGTAACACCCTCTCTCAGAGGAAGTCCTTTGTTCTGCCATCCTGGGCCAGGCCTGGCTGGACCCCAGGAGGGCAGATGCCTGTCTGAGGGGTTGGCAGCAGCAGCAGCTGCAGTGAAACCCCAGGAAGGGCAGTTTGGCAGTACCAGGGTCTGTGCTACAGACCACTGGGATCATGGGATTGTGTCAACTATGCCAGGATGGCATAGAGGGGGCAATTCCATGATCATAGACATGTTACATGGCCATATTCGGAGTTACCATTGTGAAGCTACATATAGGTAGTGACCTATATGTAGTGCACGCGTGTAATGGTGTCCCCGCACTCACAAAGTCAGGGAAATTGGCCCTGAACAATGTGGGGGCACCTTGGCTAGTGCCAGGGTGCCCTCACACTAAGTAACTTTGCACCTAACCTTTACCAGGTAAAGGTTAGACATATAGGTGACTTATAAGTTACTTAAGTGCAGTGTAAAATGGCTGTGAAATAACGTGGACGTTATTTCACTCAGGCTACAGTGGCAGGCCTGTGTAAGAATTGTCAGAGTTCCCTATGGGTGGCAAAAGAAATGCTGCAGCCCATAGGGATCTCCTGGAACCCCAATACCCTGGGTACCTCAGTACCATATACTAGGGAATTATAAGGGTGTTCCAGTAAGCCAATGTAAATTGGTAAAATTAGTCACTAGCCTGTTAGTGACAATTTGGAAAGAAATGAGAGAGCGTAACCACTGAGGTTCTGATTAGCAGAGCCTCAGTGAGACAGTTAGTCACTACACAGGTAACACATTCAGGCACACTTATGAGCACTGGGGCCCTGGTGAACAGGGTCTCAGTGACACATACAACTAAAACAACATATATACAGTGAAAAAATGGGGGTAACATGCCAGGCAAGATGGTACTTTCCTACACCCGCATACTGCTGGTGGCCTATCCTGAGCTGGATGGGCCCTTGAGGGCATCACAGCAGCCACAAGGGGGAGAGTACAGTGCCCATCATTACAACGTACGCAGGTAGGGTGGTATCCGGGTGGGGGATGTGTGTCAGTGGGTGCCCCTAGGCCAGGCCAGACATGCAGCATAGGTCCCCTGGTGGCAACGGTTCTGAAGGGATAATACTGCTACCTAGCCGTAGGCATCCAGTACTGGTCAAGGCTGCGTGAGCCCCAGGTGTGCTAGATTTGCCGGTGTGTGCCCCTCCCTATGCCTTGGTGGCTAGCAATATCACTGGTAGTGCAATGCATATTGCGTAGGCCTGTACCCTGTGTGTGAGTGAGCTGTGTACGTCAACTGTGGTGTTGGTGCAACCATTGGCCTAGTGTATCCTTTGTCCTTTTTGTTTTGTCACCCTGTCCGTATGTGCATTAGCATCAGCTGGCAGAGGAACAGAGGCACCGGTGATGGAGAGAGCTGGATCCCACAGGACACAGGAGGTAGAGTCCACCGACTGTGAGGTCACTAGTGGGACAGAGGGCGAGGGGAGCACCACGGCGGAGACTACCGTACACAGATACCTCCTCCGATGGAAGTTCCCTGGTGGTGGCGGACACCTCTGTGACCACCCCAGCTACAGCCGCCACCCCCTGTGCCAGCACCGCCCTCCCAGTAGCCCCTCAGCGAGTTTCCCATGCCCGCTCACCCAGGAGGGTGGGCATCCCCTTCACCAAGGCACATCAGGCCCTGCCCCAGTGAGCCCTGCTGCTCTGAGTGAGGAGGCTATTGACCGCCTGAGATCCATCTCTATATAGGCAGTCAACCATTGTGAATGCCATCCAGGGGCTGGCAGCCCAGATGCAACAGACTAATGCATTTCTGGAGGGCATTTACACTGGCTTGGCAGCCCAACAGAGATCGATCCAGGCTCTGGCCCCCTCTCTGATGGCAGCCATTGTTTCCACCCTCCAACTTCCTCTTCCCAATCCCATTCCCCTCAACCCCAACCTATCCCAAGCACACAGGCAGATAAGCATGCACACAAGACACCACACAAGAGTGGGACAGGCAAACACAAGCACCACACATCATCCCACAGGCACTCACACTAACACTATCTGGATGCAGACATACCAACATCCCCTATTTCCACTATCTCCTCCTCCTTCTCCTCCTCCACCTTCCTCCCAGTTACGTCTACACTCACACCTGCATGCACTACATCCTCATCCACTACCAGCATCACCACCACACCTAGCAGAACACATGCCTCACTGGCAGACACTTCCACAACAGCCATGCACACGTCCTCTGTGTCCTCTCCCACGGTGCCTACCCCTCACTCTCAAGGTACACAAACGCATGCACTCAGACACCCAACAGCCATCCATCTCACAACAGTATCCAGCTCATGCACCTGCACCCAAAATCAGCAGACACCTCCTGCCCCAATGTCCCTAAGAAACCTTTCCTATCCACCATTGACCTCTTCCCTACCCCTACCCCCCGTTCTGCACGTATGGCCAGGATGGCAAAAACCCAGCCGAGCACCTCAGCCACCCAATCCACGGGCCCAGTAGTCACCACACCCACTCGTGGTGGGAAAGGATGCAGGGTACAAGTCCTGAAGGTGAAGGAGCCTTCACCAGGCAGCCTCAAGGGAAGGAAGCATGACTCATATGCTGCCAGGAAGACCTACGAGTCTGCCCCAGCTGCTGCCATGAAGACCAAGGAGCCTGCCCCAGCTGCCGCCAGGAAGACCAAGGAGCCAGCACCAGCAGGCAGGAAGGGCAAGGGTACGGGGCAGGAACTCTGATGGAGCCCCCACCAACACCCATGGTCTGAGGCTGCAGGGGATGGGCTCTCCCACACCAGCAGCAGCACCACCACCACCACCAGTGGGAAGCCATCCGAGGCCGCAGGGGACTGGCTGGAGCTTCCCCACTCCAGCGGCTTCAGCAGCACCACTGCCACCACTGAGCAGACGGTATGTAATCCTGCCTCCATGGGCTGCCGTGCGGCCTGCCCCCTGCACATCCAGTGGGTATGATACCCACCTGGGAAACTGTGACCTGGCACTGCCCAGGATCAAGAGCACAGGCCACAATGCTCCCTCCAGAACCAGTGGGTTAGACACCCACCAACCACTGAATCCCCAGGATCAAGAGCACAGGGCACCATGCCCCCTCCAGAACCAGTGGGGAAGTCACCCACTCGAAAGACTTGCACTCCCCAGGACCAAGCACAGGGCATGTTGCTCCCTCCAGAGCATGTGGACAGGTCACTCACTCAAGAGACTGTGGCTTTGCACTCCCCAGGACCAAGCACAGGGCATGGTGCCCCCTCCAGAACCAGTGATCTTGTTTCATCTCCCGGCTGAGGTGCCCCTGTCCCACTGAGGTGCCTGCCTATTTACCAACTGATGCCCCTGCGGTGTTCTCTCGGTTTTGATGAAAATGACAAGTGGGGCCTTGCAAACTGAGGACTGAGCAGTGTCCCTTGAACTGTACAATTGTAGATATCTGGGACATTAGCTAAATTTGTATTTAGAGTGTGTTGATCTTATTACACTCACACTTTGTTTTGTCCTTGCATTATTCAGCCGATTTAGGGGGAATAACTTGTCTTGTGCATCTGGTTGTGTGTATGGGGTGTGTGTTGTGCGTGTGTGTGTGTCACTCTCTCCCCCACTTGTGTGCTAGGCGGCTGTACTCACTGTCGTCATCTTCGCCATCGTTGGTGTTCTTGGTATAGGAGCATGTAGAAGAGAATGGGGAAGACATGCAGCTTGGACTCCATGCCAGCCTGGTTGTTCCCTGTGTCTCCAATGGTTAGTCCTTCTACTTCTGAGGTCTGTTTCTGCCATACATTTGATGTCATTGTACCTCCCCGGAAAAGGTGGCGGATTGGCATGGCTTAATACAGAGGGCGGAACATTGACTTTTGCCTGGCTGTAGGCGGCTACCGCCATGGTGCCTGTTGTTTCTGCCCCGGGGGTCGATGTGGTAAAGTGGCTGTCTATCCGAGATGTATCTGCCATGGTCATAATTTGCCGGTAATTCCTGCCAGCCCTTTGGCGGTATTACCGACCTTTTACACCAACTGCCAGTGTTGGAATGAGGGCCTTAATGTCTTTACTTCTCTGTATTGTTTGTGTGATAAAGCTAATCCTTCTACCTTCCCTTAATGATGTAATAGTTTTGAGGTTGTGTCCATGCAACAATCTGTGGATTTTGCGAAGTCATGAGAAACCCTGTCGCAGGTGCCCCTCCAACAGCTCCTTGAGCTACAGAGTTAGGGACATAATTAATCAGGGCATTTTCTGTGCAAACCTCAAGTGGCTGTGCTATTTTTACTCTTGAAACAGGTGCTGGTACAGTGACATTAGAAGCAATACGCCTGTAGGCATCAGTGCTAGAGCAGCCTGAACCCGGGCAGTCACATGATTAGGAATGACAGTTTGCACAACAGGCTGTATCACAACAGGCTGGGTCATCTGTAATGGTCTCTCATTTTGAATTGCATTCGAATCAACAGAAACTGTAGCCACTGTCACGTTATTAGTTGGAGTACCCTCAGTATTGGTCATAGGCGCCACATAAGGTGGAGCACACGCAGCAAAAAATGCATCCACTATCTCAGCTACTGAATCACTACCAGAGGTCTGAATTCTTTATATTCTTTTTCATCTTTGTCTCCCCAAACTTTTTACATTTTTGGTATCTCATAATTAGTTGTGGGCTATAATCTAGTTCCCTCCACTATAGCTTTCCTCCATCTCTGTTGTTGCTCACCCCACATTGCATTTGCATAATTCTTTCCAGCTCTCTTTGTTCGTCTCTGATAGTTCTCTCTTTCTCTAATGTGAGCCATCTTCTCCCAAGCACTTAGGGCCATCTTTATAGGGAGTTGGCATAGGGCAGGAATGCACCATATTTCTGAAATATGGTGCATTCTTTACTTTCCCCTTGTGCTTGGTCACAATTGGCTTCCTAGCTTTAATGCAGGCACACTTACACCATGATGCATGAGGCGTTGAAAGAGAAAAAGCAAGGAGAAATGAAAATATTTCTTCAAGCAGGAATATACCACATAGTCAAGTCGTTGTCCTCTTTCACAGGCAGAAGCAGCAACTGCAGGATAGCCCAACAAGGCACAGTCACAGGCAGGGGCTGCACTCCTCTCCAGCTCTTCAGCTCATCTCCTTGGCAGAGGTTCCTCTTCGTTCCAGAAGTGATCTAATTTTCAGGGGTTTTGGGGCCAATACTTATACCCTTTGTTCCTTTAAAGTAGGCACACTTCAAAGGAAAGTCTCTGCTGTTCACAAGATCCTGCCCAGGCCAGCCCCAGACACACACCAGGGAGTTAGAGACAGCATTGTGTGAGGGCAGACACAGTCCTTTCAGGTGTGAGGGACCACTCCTACCTCCTCTCCAAGCACAGATGGCTCATCAGGATATACAGGCTACACCCCACCTTCCTTTGTGTCACTGTCTAGAGGAGAGGTGCAAACAGCCCAACTGTCAAACTGTCCCAGACAGGGAATCCACAAACAGGCAGAGTCACAGAATGGTTTAAGCAAGAAAATTCCTACTTTCTAAAAGTCGCATTTTCAAACTAACAATTTAAAAAACAACTTAACTAACAGATGGATTTTTAAATTGTGAGTTCAGAAACACCAAACTCCAAATTTCTATTTGCTCCAAAAGGGAATCTGCACTTTAATTATAGTTAAAGGCAGCCCTCATGTTAACCTATTAGGGAGACAGGCACGATCTAAACCCCATTCTTGGAATTGGCTACTGGCAGTATTAAGTAGTTCTACTACAACTTCCAGGCTAACAGTTCCATCAATGTAGCAATGAGCTTACCCTTATATCTCGGACTGCGGCAGGTGTAAAGTCTAAAGGGGAAAAAATTGACTTTCTGAACTCCTCAAATCCTGATATAATTTGCCTCCAAGAAACCTGGTCTATTGGGGAGTTGCAGTTTAAAAATTAGTACTCTTTTTGCTGCAAGGCCTCCCCCTCAACGAGGGGTCATGCCAAGGGAGGGGTTGCATGTTTGTTGTTGAATAGACTGCATTGGCAGCATGAATGTTTTAGAGACCCCAGTAACTTGTTTTTAGCTGTAACCTTAAACTGCATTGGAGTTGGAGACTTACTTTGATTAACTCTTATGTCCCCCTGGCATCCCTTTTAATTATCTTTTAGTCAAGGTATTTTATTACATTAAGTAGCTTTGCAACAGGGATCCAGGAACCCAAGTCATTATGGTAGGAGATCTAAATTGTAAGATTTCCAACCTGGGGCTTGCATCCTTTTGGGATGAGGAAAAGGAGGAAGCATTTGGACTACCTCCTTGTATTTTCCCTCACAAAATAAGGCATGATAAGCATGGGAAGCTCTTTCTCGAGTATCTGAGAGAGAATTATTGTATTGTTGCTAATGTTAGACTCCCATCTGACTCCCCAGTCCATTTTAAACATAAATCACACAGGGGTGCTGCAATCCTGGAATACGTAGTATCAAGCTATCAGTCTTTTTTCTTGTTAAAGGATATAATAATATTACAGACTACCCTTAGTGATCATAATATTTTGGTTGTCTCTCTCGACTTGAAGGCACAATCTGCTGATTACTGGAGTTTAGCAGGGCAGCACCCCCAGCTAAATGTAAAAACTGGAAGAACATATTGGTCCCCAGGTAGTTTCAAGGAGCCCAAAGGTATCCTAGAAAGTACCCTGAATGATCTTGGCAGATGGGTAGGAAAAGTAATAGAGAGTTTTACTGTTTAATGCAACTGGTTGTATCCATCCCACACCAGAAGCCCCAGAATAATCATATAGTAAAACCCCGCTCCATACTATTATTGAATAGACAAATGAATGCTCTTATTCGTAAACAGTATAGGGATCATACATCTGTGAGGCAATCCCAGCTAGACATCTTAAAAAGAAGGAGAAGTGCCTAAAAAAGGATGCTATCAATAGATTCTGGGTTGCAGTAAAAGAAGCAGCCTCTTCCGGCCACACTAGGCGGTTTTGGTCTCTAATCACAGAGGGGAGTGATACAAGAGCCAAACCCTTCCCAACGTCCATGAACGAATTAAGATGTTCGGCTTTTCTATCTGACCTTTATGCTTCTAATGGGACCACAGTGGAATTCCTCCAAACCAGATTTGATTCCTCATATTCATATCCCACAATAAAATAAATTGAGGATGCTATAGGAGGAATGCATAGTTCTGCCGCAATGGGCCCAGATGAAATCCCAGTACAGTTAATAAAACACAACAGAGCCTCCTGGTGTAGGATTTAATTCCCGGTGTATCAACATTGCTGCGAAGCCAGGAATGTCCCTCAATCCTCAAAGGGTAGCATCATTGTCCCTTCGTATAAAAAAGGGGATCAAAGTTACCCTAGGTATTACCGTCAGATTGCACTTTTGGATGTGGTCAGAAAAATCTTTACCAAATTTTTGTTGTCACAGATTGATGATTGGGCAGAAAGGTATCAAATTATCCCCTTGGAGCAGTTAGGCTTCAGGAGAAATCATGGCACAATTGACAATATCTCTGTTTTGCAAGTAATTAATGAAAAACATGTCTCTTTATGGGGGGAGTGATCTACGCAGCCTTTGTAGACTTCTCCATAGCATTTGATAAGGTAGATTGTGTCTTGTTATGGAAGAAGCTCCGAAGAATAAGCATGCCCGGTATTCTCTTTGACCTTGTGGTAGCCCTTCACTTCTCCACCTGGTACAGAGTTTTGCCAGGGGGTGAACGAGGTCTATCTCATGCCATTCCAACCAAAAACGGACTAAAGCAAGGATATATGTTGGCCCCATTGTTATTTTTCCTGTATCTTTCGGACTTACCTGCGCATTTAACTCAGTGTGAGGGTTTTGCCCCTAAATTAGGAGGTAGACCGTTATGTTGTCTACTTTATGTAGAGGACATAATAATTTTATATCGCACCCCAAAGGGGCTTAATAATCATCTTCAAGCCCTCACACAATACGCTGAAGCCCACTTTTTAAAGATAAATTGCTCTAAAAGCAAAATTTTGTGCTTTCATGGGAATTAAAGACTTAAGTACAGCAACTTTTGCTGGACCTTGGGAGCTCAACACCTCGAAAGAGTAACATCTTACGCCATTTTGGGTAAAATCGTCTGTGGGAGCCTTAAAGACAGAGAGCGCATCAAGCACAACCAAAGGAAGGCCCAATCCCAAGCTAACGGTCTGAATGCCATATATAGGGCAACGGGCAGAAGGCACTTTAAACACCTCTTAGAGGTTTATCGGGTGAAGGTATTTCCGTCTCTACTGTATGGTATAGAGCATATTGCGGTATCAAAATGGAACTACCTCGATAAACTTGAGGGACGTGTCTTAAGGAATATTTTAACTATAAACTCCGCCTTTTCGGCACCAATATTAAGACTTGAGTTGGGCTTGCACAGTTCTTTTACTTAAGGCCTGGCTGCGGTAATTCGCTGGATGTTTAACCTAATGATGTGCAGTGACGACTCTTTGCAGTCACTGCTAAAAAATGAAATATTATCTGGTCATAGAGCAAAATATAACATCTGCATGAGTTTTCTATATGCCATGGGTCATCTACAATTAGATCCTTCTGCAATTTTTGCTCTCTCTCCAGCACTGCTCAAATCCACACTCAGGAAAACAACTTGGGTGGCGAGTTTCCGCCAGGACAGCCAGGCCTGCCCACACAAGCATAGTTTTCACATAATGTCCGATTGCTTAAGGCCAAGGGTCATACAGCCCTACCTCATCTGGAACATGTCTCATGGGGTGAGAAGATTCTGGCTCCTGCTACGACAGAGGCAGCTTCCCCTTCATACATTACAAGCCAGATGGTTTGGTTCCTACACTATTTGTAATCTTTGCCAAAACGGCGTCAAAAACTTGAAACACGTTGTTTTAATCTGCCCGGCCTTATTGCATCATCGCCCCAGGTGGCTGTGCTTTATTTGTTTTACTTTTTCTTTTAGTACTGCTTCCAATTTATGAAAAGCCCTCCTCATCCCGCCTAATGAAATGTTTTGTGCTAGAGTTTTTAACTATTTTAAGTATTTCTTAACATTGTACTAGCTTAATCAACTTGTTTACTAAATTTTAATCCTTTTTATTTTCACTAAGATTTTGTATACATATGTATTATTTTATGTGGACAAGTTGTGAAACTTGAAACTATGTGAGAGATAGGCCTTGCAACAGTAAAGACTGACTTTAGCAGTATTTCACTGTAAGGGTATGTAACACACATCAGTACATGTCCCACCTTTAACATACACTGCACCCTGCCCATGGGGCTACCTCGGGCTTACCTTAGGGTTCTCTTACATGTATGAAAAGGGAATGTTTGGGCCTGGTAAGTGGGTACACTTGCCAAGTCGAATTGGCAGTTTAGAACTGCACACACAGACACTGCAGTGGCAGGTCTGAGCTATATATACAGCACTACTTATGTGGGTGGCACAACCAGTGCTGCAGGCCCACTAGTAGCATTTGATTTACAAGACCTGGGCACCTCTAGTGCACTTTACTAGGAACTTACTAGTAAATCAAATATGCCAATCATGGATAAGCCAATTACACATCAACAACCTGGGATGCAGTGGCAAAATGTTAGGGGAGACTACGCCAAGGATGCCAAGTTTAACTAGAAGGTGTACCCCCAGGAGGTACCTCTTCAGCCTCTTGTACTGCAATTGTCACATAACCCCTCATTAGCTTTCTAATAGCTTTGAAAAAGTTCATGTATTTGAATTAATTCAACAATTAGCAAACAACATAATAAAATTCTTCAATGTTTATTCTGTTTCGTAAGTGTCAATTTCTCAGTAAGTCCGTCTCCGAATCTCAGCGCACCTCTGCACACCAATCAACCAATCACTATACACATGAAGCTAAAATTGTACAAACCTGTGCAACATAAAATTACAGTCTTTGTCTGCTCCTCTAAAAAAACAAATAGAAAAATTAAGGAACCAGAATATTCAGGTTTTTACACCCTCTGACTTTTTCATTCAAAAGATTTTCACACATATGAATGAGTTGTTGACCAGCAGGAAATCACCCTAATCAATGCAGTGGCACCTCTGTGCATTAGGTTTCATTAACGCTAATCAATATTAGTACATTCACAACAAAACATTGCAATCCCTGTCTCAATTGTGGAAATGATGGTACCTCATGACTCGCACCACAAATCTTCAGCAGACAAGAAAACCATAAATAAACTCTTACTTCTATACTCTGGATTCTTGGACTACTTCTTAGTCCAATAATCTCTTTAACTTCCACAATAAGCGCATAAGCATCAACACTCATATACCAATAGTTGAATAAAACCACAATAACCAAAACAATTACAATTTCAAAGCATTAGCCTTTTAATACTTAGGCCTCCAATTCTGCAACTGCCTTAAAAACCGTATACCATCAGTCTTCAAGTTCGAGCTTTGAGCTTTGGGACATGGGCATCTCTCTATAGTAACGTAATTAAGTACATCTTTATTGACTGCAGCTCCTTTTTCTCATTACATAAACCATTCTCTTGCTGAAAACGTTGGACAGCAGGGGATATCAGTTAAATCACAGTTTACAAAATAATGCTTACCAACTTCTCAGGGAAGAAATCCCCACGTCACAGGCTAAAAGACCTTGGACATAGATGAAATTAACCAGGAGCTGCATATCAATCAAATATTCATCACAGTTTCAATTATTATTTTCAATCCAATAATAAGAGTTAGTGTGAGTTCAAAAACGTTATTTATCAGTAATTTAATTGCTCAATATTTATTGAACTCACTATAGAATATCGTCAACATCACTCAATATTTAACAAAGCATGATGATCAATCAATAACAGAATAAGATGCACAAAGTGCGTTTCATGAAGGAAAGAATTCCTATTCTAAGTCTCAGGATGGACTGGGAAGTTCCCCATGAAGAGTTACAAATAGCGAGGTTCAAGCATAAAGCTTCAAAGTCAAATATCAGTTATCAATCAAAGCAGAACTTCCCATAAGGAGAGATAAAAAAAACTCAGTAGTGTCTCAGAGCAACATAGATTTGGGGAAATAAGCCTACCCTGCAACATGTTTCTTCTTCTTCCTCTTGTCAGCCAATTAGCAATTGGTGTTTTCATAGGAACAAAAACAATTAGGCGTCATCTCACTGCCGAGACAAAAGTCCATAGACATCAATTTTTAAATGAAACATTTTTAGCAAATACTTTGTATACTCCAGAAGGGTTCTCATCATTTGGTTTGTTTGAGAACACTTGAGTTCATGGTTAGGCTTTTAAATTATTTTATTAAAACACAAGCTACCTATTGAATCCTTTTACTTAGTCATTGTATGATTACAAACACTTTGCAGAGTTAACCTAAAACATTAGAGAACACTATTATATGTAACAAAAAATATGCCTTTGGGAAGGTCGAAACAAACTTCTTTAACTTTAAATTATCAGCTTAACATCTTGTTAGCTTGTTGAGAGTTTAACATTTCACAATCCTAACCTAGGTCTGTTTTGCAGAATTGCAGTTTCAGCTTTTCAAGCCTAATATGTTTAAATGTGACAGCCTACTGCTTTTACTTTAATTAAAAGACATTGCACTTTTGTCTCAGGCCTACATACATGTTAATTCCACATGTTATTGCATTAATTTTCATTATTCTGCAGGACTCTTCAAGTCATGTTGGTACCAGATGCTTGCAGTTTGCAAAACAACTATCATGTGTTCTATAAGGCCTCAAAGGGTTTGTTATACTGTGAAAACAAAAATTTGACTAGCTCTCTAAATTAAATTTTTATGACAGATCACTAATTAACACACACTTTTATAAGCTTTATATCAGTCCGTGATGCAAACTGTCTCTTGGCTCTGACATGATGGAGTGATAACCATTATTCTTAAGTATCTGTTTGCTAGGCACAGAAGAGGCACTGTATTCACAAACAGTAAACACTTTGCCACTAAGGTGGGGGTCAGTGGCCTCAGTTCATTTAAATGGGGTTGTAGTTTCCATCACCGAAGGCTGGAGTTTGCTACATCATTATAAAATATTTTTTGCTATAATTTAGGTATTATGTAGTTCCTCATTATCTCTAATCCTAAGCCTGGAGGGACCTAACAACATTTGTTGTGTGCATGTCATAAAAATGCTGGGATGCGGCTAACACAGCAGATTCTCAGAAGAGAATGCTTACACCAGTTGTGCATACGCCTAATAACAATGGTCATCACTGGTATGTGCTATTTTAACAGCTTCTAATCTGTGTTACTGTATGAATAATTTAGCAGTAGATTTTTCTATGATACCAGGCTCAGCCATAGGGCTCTAGAAGACAGAGTCCATGCAGGTCACTGGGGGCACTCACCAAACAAGGTGTTGCCATGCATCTCACATTGCAACGAACTGCTATGCCATAAATGTTATGTAACCACAGTAACATGGTACCAAACTATATTTAACCTTGTCTCTCACATGAGAGTGAGGGACCATATGCTGCACATCTGGGAGTCATGCTTGCCCAAGGATGTTTTTCCACCCATAAGCCATCAGCCTAGTCATAGCTACACTTAGCTATGCAGGAATGAAGATCTTATGAGATCTGATGCCGGATAAGATTTGCCTCTTGGCCATTATGTTTGGTATTTTCATATTGGTTTCTCTTATTTTAATCACCTTTGCTAGAATTTGTACTGTGATCCTGACCCTTCTAGTCCACACGTGCTATGAACGATAGAGGTATAATAAAGCCCCAGTAATATCATTTTGTATGTGTGTATGTGTGTATGTGTGCATGTTTGTTTGAGTGCGAGTGAGTCCTCTTGCAGGTCTCTTGTCCTCCAAATGTCTTTCTTTTAACGGTGTGCAGCCCACACATTAGGTAGGAGGTATTTGTCCATTTTCACTTTCCCTGGAGAGGGTTGGCTATATCTACCTCCCTGGAGGCTGGAAAAATCTAGTCAAAGTACCACTATGAAAGCAGGTGGTACATAAGAGGGTATAACATAGGTGTCAATAAAAATAGTTACTGAGTCCTTAACTTAAATTTTATGCTTTCAACAATGCTGGTGACCTTTCAGAGTTAATCTCCTATTTATGCTAAATGCTCCACTTCACTTAATTTCCGAACATGAAGATCGGAGAAGACATCTCTCATTTTGTCAACAAAGTCAAGTTAAACTTTTACGAGGCAATGTCCAGTTGTTTTTTCATGTTTTTAAACAAAACATTAACAAGGAAGCTGCCCATCTGGCATCCCCACTATAATTATCAAAAGAGCATGCATGCCTTTCACTCTTCTTCCCTTACATGCTGCAAACTCAAGATAAGTATCAGAATGCTCCTACCTCAAAGCTTCTTTTCTTTACTTTGTCAGGTTTAGTGTGTTCATATCCTGGTATGACCATGATGTTAGGGCACTTTCTGTCTTCTTATTTTTGTCCCACTATTTGTCGTCTTGATTTGTCTACACCTTGCCACCCCAATACTCCTGCTGGAGGGTGGTGGTCTTTATTGGCTGAATCACCTGCATGGCAGTTTGTCTTATCGCTAAGTAAAGGATCACCCATACATAACTCTTCACATGCAGCCCTAAAATCACATGTGCCCATTTGACACTTGACATAACTTACGCATATGTGGATTCTATCCTCTCTGACGCCTGGTTTTGATGAAACTGGATCAATTTCCAGAGGCTACAGCCTACATTCTCCCCTCTGCTGTCTCACTAGCAAGTCTCCTGTGAGGGGCTATCTCCTGTCAGTTCCATCAAACAACTATTTAGTGGTACTCTGTACACCAGTGGAGTTCTTACTCTTTTTCCTTTTCCTGCCTCTCTTGTGGCACACAGTTTTGTGTTGCATAGGGAAGAGTCCCTCCTAGCAGGATTGAATTGTACATAGATACATTTTGCGCTCAGGAGGGAAAACATACTTTACTTCCCAAAAGAGAATTCTGGGTCATACTTTTATCTCCCTCCCACACTAAACTTGACACTAGGGTATCCTTTGTCATCCTTGGCAGACCTATCTCCTTAGGCACTGGAAGTATGGGTGCAGGGAATGCTGCAGCACCCCCATAATAGCTATGCTGGCGTTCAGAATGTAAATAAGCAATAAAGAGGTTTTAGAAATCTGTATTTGTCTATTCACATGTCAGGCAACATCTTCGGCCAAATTACTGCTTATTCATTTAACACTAAAATTAGCATTTTCTTTTCCTGACTGCAAGTGAGAGGATTTTGTAAAGTGAACTATGTGTCAATCCTGCTAAAGTACAAGGAGTTAGGAAGGGAAACAGCATTTAAATACCTGTAAATGAACTGTACAAATGAGTATACCAGTAGTTAGGAAAACACAACTAAAGGACATTTCTTTGTAAATCTGAGGTGTGAATGAGAGATTTTAGTAGGATCAAAACAAATCATTACACTTGGTGATTCACGAATAACATATTAGCTGAAACCTAGTTTCCACACATTATTTTTGTGCTATATAGTTGTATCGGAAAAATGTATCTTTCTGCAAATTCTAATGGAAAATAAGCCTTACCACTCTCCTGCTGAATACATTTGCAACACTTGCTCGCTTAGACTTTTCGTAACCCACATGACTTCAGTGATGTAACATTCATGGCAGCAACCACATTCTAAAAAAATGTTCCATCACTACTTACTCTACATTCATCAATCCACCTTGAATGTATTCCTCAATCAGCAACTGGGAGACCACTGAAGCAGTAGTGCGTGGAAGGTTCTTGGAAGTCCACTCTGACTATGGCACAGACATTCCCTGCAACAGGGGTGGGCATGACTTCAGGGACCTGAGGCTCATCCGATGACTGTCATGAGAAATACCAGGTACGGCTTTAAACCAGCACTACCTTAGGCCTTCTTTTTACAATAAAGTCCTCCTTTGGAAATTGCTGATAGAATAGGAAGTCCTGCCACCCCAAAGTCCTCTGATTCTCCAATTAACAAACTTGTCAATCAAGCTTGAACCCTTTCCTCCTGTGTCATCGGAGGTTCAGAAGTATGTGTATCTGTTTCACAACAGAAAGTGATGTATTGATTATTTTTCACCATCTTCAAGGCTTCTTGCGGTTCCTTTCCATCCACAAGAAAGCCAGCACTTTTTTTTTGTTTATGTCAAAGTGCTGATGCAATGACCATCACTGTCTGTTTTCAGGTCACAGCACTGCAACATAAGGTTTTCATTAAAATTGTGGCCATCTTGGAATGGTCATCTTTGTTTGATTGGTCTGGACTGGCAAGCTTTTGAAGGCTTTTGAATTTGGAAAACAAATACCTGGATGGGCATCGTTACACAAAGCAACTGTTGCTCGAATGTAAATTTACCTTGATAAAACGAAAGACAAGAGGCATTTGGCAAAGTAGGGACAGTTAATTTAATTAAACATTTCAGCCATGAGAACAGTTACAGATCAAGGGTCTGTGGATTGTCTCAAAGTACAGTGGTTTTGAGCTGTATTTTATACATTTCTCTGAGTAACATAAAACAATTTAAACATCCCTTTCTTGGTCTAGAAGGTTAGCAGTTGTCTTGGAGTCACAAATAAGCTCCTGTTACAAATGCAGGTGGGCCTCGACCTTGCATGATTACTTCGTGCACTAGGTGTGCTGTGTTCTGATTGACTGAGTTTTCCTAACAACATGTGACATCTGACTTTATGGTGTTTGGGATTGTGCCCACCATTCTGACTATGTGGGGGGCCAATCTCCTGAGACCATTGTGGTGGTGTTGTGCCTATCTGTGTGACCAATCTTGGGTTTCCTGTTCATGCATTTGCTTGCTGACTATGTGCTGCCCCACCTGTGACCCATCAGTCAGTATTCTCAGGCCACGGTCTCAGAGCCTGCCTGACCACATACATTCGCTAATAGTGATGCAATTTCATTCTTATATGCAAACGTATCAAGGTATACATCAGCATTGATTTTTCCAATATTAACACAATACGAAGACCTCATTGAGAATGGGATAGCAAGGGTAGGCCATTAGTACCTTTGCTTCCTTAGACGGGTGTCGGGGCTAAATGTCAACACATTATTGATTGTTATATCATTGTTTATGTTAATTTATATCTTTTATTGTATTGTAAAGTGTGCAATGGAGCCGATAGGTAAACGAGCACAGTACTTAAATAAATATAGAAAGCATGAACACATTGATAGATACATCACAAACAACAAATGGTTGAAGTAACATCAATGTAAAATAAGAATGCAAGTAATCCATCACAAGTTATAAAATGTTCAGTAGTTTTCTTCATTTCGGCATACTACCAGAAATATGAAAGCCATTTCATTTACCATTTTCCTATTTTCTCTTTGTATGAAATATCACAAACAAAAATTACAAAAGAGCCTCTAACAGAAGGTTGCAATGTTCACTAATCTGATCTCAGACGACCTTGTTCCACTCCTTACTCATCAGCTGTACATAATCTTAGACACCACGTTTACGTATATTTCCACAAGGAACAGTGCTATGGCATGTACATGCTTACTACTGCCATCAGGAACTTGGAAGGCACACACACACAGACCCTCATTATAAGATGCTTGTGAAAAGTGATGCTGCAATATCACGCCCAGAGAGTATTAAATGATGTTGTTAGCACCTCTATTAAATGAAGAAAGTGAGAGAGCACGTGTTATAGTAAAATCTAAGTTATTTTTATTTATAACTGACTAATTGCCCTGTTTAGGCCACAAAGACAACAATCATTCTCAAAGGGTGTACAATGTGTTTAATTTCTTAATTTGCTGGAGACCTAGACCTAATGTTTAATTAGTCTCCTCACTTATAAACATGTTAACAATTAAGTTGCTCCAAACAAAACTGGCATTGTGTAGTGTGTTGCTCAATTTCAGGGCTCAGTAAACATGAAGATGTGATACAGACAACTATTTTCAGGTGTACTGCTTCTGAAGCGGTTTTTAGGCCTGGGTGGAGTTCGCGGAGTTGAGTTCTGCTCTTCAGAACACTGCGAGATGCCAAAAAAACACTGCTGCGCTATACGGAGTTCTGCGAACGGCCCAGTTTGAGTAAGTTGTACTGTTTGCGTTGATTGTCAGTCTCAGGAGTTTCTCTTGTGCTGTAAAATCATTGCAAACAGCATCACACGGAGCTCCAGCGGGCGCTAGCTTCTTTCTGCCGCTCAAATAAATGTTCTACTCTAGCACAAGGGCGGCTCGCCCACTATGGTGGGGGAGCATCACACCCGCAAGTAGCTGCAAAAATTATACAAGAAAACGAGCGAGAAAGGCGAGAAAGACGAGAAATGTACTTTAAAAAAAAATATTTTATATTTTTTTTATTCATCTCCTCCCCCATCATGCATTGTGCCATCCCATCCTCTTTCCCTCCTGCAAGCCGCCACTTCTCTAGCGGCAGCTTCCTCCATGAGAGTGGCAACTTTCTCAGTACGAGCAGTCACAACCTAGTGCTCACATTCAGAAATCTCCCTCGCACTCTCCAACTTAGCAATGGTTCACACTTGACAAATTAATGTTGATGAGCACTAACTAGAGAAATAACTCTGCTCCACAGCATTTCATGGAGTTTTTCGGAACTGTGCACTCCTCATGGAGTGGGAAAACTCTGCAAACTCCGCCTGCGGAGCACAATTATTCACCCACCCCTATCTTGTATTCATGTTCCTTTCCTTTGTGTTCCATTATCTCTACTGAGAAATAACATCCTTCCAATTCTAGAAAACCAGTTCAAATTGGTTGTGGTTCAGCCAATGGATTTTATACTTCGGAGCAATATTACTTCACATGGTTTTGGTTATTTATCAAAAAGACAAAGGCCTTATTTAGGGTTTGGCCAAGCAGGTAGACTGGTGTAAAGTAACAATCCTCCCAGTCCACCATGTCAATGTTTCTGTGTTTTTTTTTAGAATCAGATAAACTGATAGGTTGCTTTTGGAAATTGTGTTACTGCTTGAAGGTTGTGAACCTCTATTCAAGTTGCAGCCACAGTTTCTGTCAGAGTGAAGTCACAAGCAACTCCAAATCAACCAGAAATTTAAACATTAATGAAGTGAACACATAACTCAAGAAGAAACACACACTAATCTAGGACAATAGAGTAAAATTTAATAAATTATTTGAAACCAAAATGGCAAAAATCCAGTCAGTAGAATGAGAGATATGCAGTTTTAAAGTTTTAAGTGAAAATAATGTCTAGAAGCACAAAGTGCCAACTGTAGGTATCTGGTCATACTGGACCGTGACAAAGTCACACATTTAGGCTGACCACAATCAAGTGCAGGCCGAGTACAGGGACCAAGTTAGGCTTGCTGGACAAATAACCTTAAATACTGGTTGTGGAGCATTTGCAACATCCTGGGTTGAGGATTCTTCTTGCAGCAGCAATTGTGGGTAGCTACAGGGCTGCAATACAGAGCCCTGCATTGCCGTTGAGGATGCTGTTGGGCTTGAGATGCAAAGAACTGCACAGAAGATGTGTTGTGCTCCGGCAATGCTGAAGAAGCTGTGGGGCTGTAATGTGAAGTCCCAGTTATGCTATCAACAGGGGGCGTGCGGTGCAGTGCGGTGCGGTAGCCTGCTGGGTGGGTGAGTCGAGTAGCAGCGGTTCTAATGCAGCTGTGAAGAGATGCATCATACGGCGCCTGTTCTGTGCACAGGACCAGGGCTGAACTAACAGATCACTTTTAGGCCCACCTCCAAGGGTCAATGACTGGGGTGGCACCAGCTGGGGGTGCAAGAGTCACACCAGACTGAGTCCAGGTACGAGGATCAAGGTGGTTGGCGTCTTTTCTGTCCATGAGGCTTTGTTCAGGTTGGCGAGCCAACTAGCCCTTGGAGTCACTATGGTGATCCAGGGTTCAAGATGCAGGTTCAGTCCTTCTTTCTCAGGTAGCAAAGGAGCAGTCCTTCTTGCAGAGCATGCTAGACCTTCTAAGTCTTCTACAGGTCCAGAGGTGTACTGAAGAGTTGGGTCTAAGAATCCACTATTTATACTTGATGCCCACTTTGAAGTAGGAGAAGGTTCTGGAGGTTTCTTCCTCCAGAGGTAGTTGGAATTTCCTGCACCTCTGCCTTGCCCCAGAATCTCTGGTGTCACAGAAGACTAATGTCAAACCCTTTGTGAGTGTTGTCAGGCAGGGCTTTCACGATGTCCAAGGGTGGTAGGTGACAGCTCCTCCCTCTCATCAAGTCTGTGATCGCCCATCCTGCCAAAACCTATTCCACTCTTGTCTCACTGGTTGGGAGCAATAAACATAGACCATTTGCTCCTAGTCATGTGACCCAGGATGTAGGCTGCAGGCACCAAAAGGACATTAAAATGCCTCTTTCTAAAAGTGTAATTTTCAGAACTGTGACAAAATCTGGCTTTACATTTAAAGATGATGTTAAATTATATTTCTTTAGACAGCAAACTCGACATTCCTATATGCTCCCAATGGAAAGTTGTCATTTATTAAAAGTTATAAATTCATCCAATGTTGTCCTATGGAGAGGTGGGTCTTGCAGAAGGGAAAAAGTTAGTTAACAGGACTGTAAAAGTTAAAAGTACAAGTCAAACTTTTTAAATCCACTACACCCTGCCCTGTGGGATGTTCAGGACATACCCTAGGGGTAACTCATAAGTATTCTAAAGGTTACTTTAGGCCTGACAAAAGTATTGTTTTACCAGGTCAAAATGGCAGACTAAAATGCACATACAGGCTGCAATTGCAAGCCTGAGACATGCTTAAAGGCTACTCAAGTGGTAGCACTTAATGTACAGTTCATGGGCACTTGTAGTACCACTTTAACATGGACTTACAAGTAAATGAAAATGTACCAATGAGGTGTAAGTCAATGTTACCCTGTTTTAAGGAGTGAGCACACATGCTTTAGCACTGGTTAGCAGTGGTATTGTGCACAGTCCTAAAGCCAACAAAAGTGAGATCAGCAAAAATACAGGATTAAGGTAAAATGTTTGGTGGAAGACCACCCTAAGGCTGACAGGTCTAACAGATACTGTCTGCAAAGCCACTGTGGGGAGTAACCTCACATCCAGCTGTCCACCTGCCACTAAACTGCTGGATCACAGTGATGATCATCCGACCCTATTAAAGGCCTGATGACCATAACTCATTCTCCCTGCTTGTGTCCGTCATGCAAGGTAAGGTGAACAGAGGCAAGGACATTTTTATAAGCCCACCACATGAAAAAAGGAAAAAAAGCTTCCTGGCCCATTCAATTTTTGTTCAGAGAAAACAAAATTCCACATTGGGAGAGTGCTGTCTCTGAACAAAAAAAGTTTGCTGAGCAGGTGAATCAAAATTGGCAAGTGCTCTGTAAAGTTCACTGCAGTGAAAGGAGCCGCTGAGCAGTAGCTCCTTTCACAGTCTAAAGATCCTGGACAGGAAGATTTTCTACATAAGAAAGACCGTCCTTCATTATGGTGCTAATGGTCATGACCTCCACCCACTGGCGGCACTGTGGAACACCCACCCAGATGTAAATAAGGTCTAATGTCTTTTAATAGAAGGCAAATAATTGGTATCAATGATGCCATTCTAGCCTTTAAGACTTGTTTTAAGGGATCATAATCAGGTTGAAAAAGACAATTAAGGGGTGCTATTCAGCATATAGGGAAGGTATAGACAGAAATGAGGTATCACAGCAAAACTGATTGTCCAAACCGACATTGTGAATTAAATTCATTGTTGAATGCCCTCAGTTTCCTCAGATCAGGAAACATTGTATAGGCTTTATTGCTATTAGCTCTCCAACCAAGATATGTCAGCAAACTCAAAAGTCACTGCTCTTCCTTCATTCTAGTGTTATCTCTTTGGTCAATCATTGTTTCCTTTGACATTGATGGATTGTCACATTGAGCAAAGTCCCCCTGTAATACTGGATAAGTCAATGTTCCAGTGACCCCTAACTATGCCTATGAGCTTGCCATTTCAGGCATTTCAGGACGCCAACTGCCAGAGAATATGTTTTTCACCTCAGAGGGTGTGTGACATACAGATATATTGTTGATGTTGCATGTAATAACATGTATATCTTTTGTTATTTGGGAGAGTAGCATATCATTTTATGTGCAGAGTTCTCTTCCCCAACTGCAGTTTATGCAGTCAAAAAGTTACTATTAAATCATAGTTTGTTAGTACCTTAACCTTTTTTCTGCGGGTGTCGGCCACACTCCCTCCCTGGTGCGGGTCACGACCAGTGGCTGACACCAGGGAGGGGGTTAAAAATCCTCCGGAGGATTTATTATTTTTTTTTTTTTCCCGTCGGAGACGTGGAAGAACTTCTGCGTCTCCATCCCGCCCCCCTCCCGCCCCCTTATGACGTGGCGCGCTGATGTCACAGTTTTTCCCCACCGGAGAAGAAGAGAAGCAGGTAAGCGTTCTCTTTTTCTCCGGTGGGGAAAAAAAGGCCAAAACGGCCTCCCCAGATGCCAGGGAGGCATCGATGGAAAGGGGAGGCTCTCCCCTTTCCATCAGTGCCTCCCTGGCACCGTTTCCTGGCAATGGATCGCAGCCGGCTGCGATCCATGGCCAGGAAACGCCCCTAGGCACCAGGGATCTTCTTTGAGGGGGTCGGCCCCCTTGTAAAAGGCAATATTTATTTATTCCCACTGTTTTGGGGGGCAATCGCACCCCCCACAATGTAAAACATTAAAAAAACAAACAAAAAAAATTACAACAAAATTGCGGACTCGGCCCTTAGAACACGGGCCAACCCCAGGGGCAAAAAAAAACGTGTAGTTTTGCCTGGGGGGGGCGATTGCCCCCCCCAGGGTAAAAACAGGGAAAAAAAACAAATTGTTGGTGGTCAGCCCTTAGGGTGACCATAAATGGGGCCATTTTTCTTTTATACATGTGTGCTTTGCCAAGGGCAAGCACACATGTATAAAAAAAAGGTTTGTGACATGAGTGTCTTGTTTTCTCTCTCTCTCTCTCTCTCATATATATATGTATATATATATATATATATCTATCTATCTATATATATATCTATCTATCTATATATATATACATATATATATAGATAGATAGATATACATATTTCTTTTTTTTTTTTTCAGGACAAGCATTGCAGCGCCCATGTGCTGCTTTTCTGACTTGTTGGTGTGTATCTGGGCTTCTAACAACGCACACCTCACGCCCATCACTACCACTCGTTCGTGGGCTTGCCCTTCAAAAATCCTTTGATTACATTGGAAAATGGTTTACCTTTGTCCCTCCTTGGGGAGGTTTTGTTACCGCCTTGGCCATCGCCCCTGGTACATGGCTAATTGCACTTTTGCTGTTACGTTTAACTGCGAGCGAACTTCTTTTCCTTTTGTGTATCTCTTCACCTGATGCTCATGGTGTTCGTGGCGCTGTGAATCGGCTCTCTTATGTGAAAGAGTTTAACTTTCAATTATCAATTTATGTGGCAAGAAAAGTTGGGTTAGGAGTTTATAACGCTAATAGCTCTAACTCGAGCAGATGCGAGACCCATTGCATTGTAAATGCTTGTTTTTCTTTTGTGTGTTGTTTCATAATGGTGAACAATTTCACTCCACGAGGACCGTGATCAAGACTCCTTGGTGAGTTGAAACACATTGGTGGTTATTGACTGCAATAAAATACACGTTTATTTGTACCTCGTGGAGTGCAGTGAAATTTTTCGCCATTACATAATTTCAAGATTGGTCTTTTCTGTCACTGGGCACCGGCAGTGGAGTGTGCCGCCCAGCAACCCTTCAACCACTTTGTTTCTAAACATACATATATATATATATTATTATATATATATATGCAACACAAATTGGTTAAAAGATTGTTGCGCAGCGCACTCCACTGCCGGTGCTCAGTGATGGAGGAGAGCAACCTCGAACATATTTTGTGAACAAGAATCTCACCGCACTCCACGAGATTCAAATTTACATGTTTTATTGCAAGTATAAACAATGAAAGAAAAGAGGGACTCATTTACTGTGATCAAGACTCCTTGAGAGTCGAAACGCGTACGTGGCTGTTGCTTGCAATAAAAGATGCCAATTTGAACCTCGTGGAGTGCGGTGAGATTCTTGTTCACACAATATATATATATGTGCATGCATGCATGTCTTTTCTGTAGTGGCAGTTGCCATGAAGTAGCTGAGTGGATTAGTAAAGGCAAGCGTTACCTGCGCTTTAAAACAAATGTAATGCCAGGGGGACTATGGAGATATGAGTGGCACTTTTGCTGGTTAGTACTGAGGGAATTAGAATAGGAGGTAATGGGAGGCAGAGCACCAAAAATGACTGTTGCACAGGGTGTGTGGTAAGGTGAAGTAATACATTATTTTTTTGTTATTTTCAATGTTTTCAGAGAATCTGCAGAATTGGAGAAGAAGCGAAGGTAAGGTGACGACATTTCCTGTTGTACACAACAAACATACCCACAAGCAATTTTGTGAATATCTGCCTTCTACGTAGGCTAGTAATTTAGATGGCGTCTCGTTGGATAACTGCTGATCCAGCCCTAACTCGGGTTATGGAGGACAGATCTGATGTAGGCTCAGAGACTGAGACAGCATCTGAGGGAGAGGACAATGGGGCAGATTCTGGGAGTTATTTTTCAGCCGGCGGAGTCCCATCCGACGACACCTCTTCCAGTGAGTCTGAAGGAGACAATGACGACATCCGTGCTGTCCCTTCGCAAGCACATTCTGGGCAGCGGGACCACATTGGGTTAGCCGAACACAGAGAGCACGTGCTTGCTGTAGCAAGCACACAGAGAGTGCTCTCTTGGCAGCCCCCCTGTTTGGTTCAGCCCCAAATTCCACCTTTTACTGGTGACGCTGGATGTAAAGTCGATACAGCTAACTTTTTGCCAGTCGACTACATCTATCTATTTTTGGATGTTGACTTCCTTCAGAAAGTTGTGCAGCAAACAAATTTGCGTGCAGACCAATTTCTGAGGGAGCGCGGAGGCACTCTAGGGCCCCGTTCTAGGGCACGCCAGTGGACTCCCACTTCGCTGGCGGAGTTGAAGATATTTTTGGGCCTTACGCTCAAAATGGGGTTAGTGCAGAAACCCACCTTGCAGTCCTACTGGACGACTCGCACGGTTTGGGTAACTCCCATCTTCGCACCATACATGAGCAGAGATCATTTTTTGCTACTGCAGCACATGCTGCATTTCAATGACAATTCTGCTGCATTGCCCCGGGACCATCCAGATCATGACAGGTTGTTCAAAATTCAGCCTGTCGTGGAACATTTGTCTGCCAGGTTTCCAGAGATCTATACTCCTGGAAAGAATATAGCAGTCGATGAGTCCTTGATCCTGTACAAAGGACGGCTGCTTTTCAGACAGTACATTGCGAGCAAAAGAGCTTGCTATGGCATAAAGCTGTACATGCTGTGTGAGAGCTCTACTGGATATGTGTACAGCTTGAGAGTGTATACAGGGAAGGATTCTGCCCTAAACCCTGTAGGTTGCCCTCCCGCGTTAGGGGTCACAGGTAAGATTGTATGGGAACTTGTCCAGCCACTTCTTCACAAAGGTTATAACCTTTATGGACAATTTCTAAACAGGAGTATAGCTGTTCAGTGAGCTCTACAAAGCTGGCACTGTGGCCTACGGTACAGTTCGTTGTAACCGCAAAGGATTCCCGCGGGAGCTTGTTTGCAAGAAGCTCCAGAAATCACAGAGTACTGCATTGCGTTCTAATGAACTGCTTGCAGTCAAGTTCCTAGATAGGCGTGATGTTTACGTGCTCACTACAATTCATGATGAGAGCACTTCTCCCATCACGGTTTGGGGTCAGATGGCCGAAGTCCACAAGCCCATCTGTATACTCCATTACAATAAGTACATGGGCGGAGTGGACAAGAACGACCAGGTTCTTCAACCATACAATGCGTGTCGTAAAACTCGCACTTAGTACAAGAAACTGTTTACCCACCTGATTCAGATGGCAACATATAATGCGTATGTTGTTTACCGTCAGACAACCACAGGAAGACTCATGACTTTCCTTGACTTCCAGTTGTCTGTAATTGAAAGCCTCACTGCTGTTACAGAAGAAGCAACAGCCTCCACCTCATATGTTCTGGAGGATGTGGCAAGGCTGCAGGAGTGACACTTTGCTGATCGCATTCCTAAAACACCCAAAAAGGATCGTCCATATCGTCGCTGTAAAGTGTGCTCGAAGCATGGAAAGCAGCAGGAGAGTCGGTATTACTGTCCCCAGTGTCCATCACAACCAGGCCTCTGTATCCCTACTTGCTTTACGTTGTATCATACTAAAGCAAAGTTCTGGGAAATCGACTGAGGTTGAGCTGCCGTTGGGTAATCCTTTCAGTGGCAGTGCATGGATACCGAACGTCCATGGGCCACTGCTTCGTTAGGCAAGGAGCCACAAAATTTTACTTCATCATGGACTTCCTTTTGGCGTGGTCGGTGTTCTGTTCAATTAACATGCATTATATTCCCCCTACTGAATATACTAGTGGACAGAACATATGCCACATTGCCACGGAGTACCCTTTCTTCACCTGCATGTCTACCTTATTTTCAACGGTAGATATGCTCTCTCAGTTCGAGGAATCACTTTGTACGGCATACTTGGAAACCCCCAACTTGCTTCCACAAACTAGTATAGGTTCACTTGGCTATTAAACAGGATTAGCCAGGACTCTGATGAGAACAGAGACATGGATGGGTAAGGAAAGCTTATGGTAGGAGTGCCTTCACAGGGTTATTCCACAGGTAAAAGGCAGATAGTAAAGGTAGTACGGATGTACATCATCTACACCTATGGATTCAAACCCATTGGTGCCATCCCAGCACTGAAGGAGAATGACTTGTATAGGTCAGTGTTTGACCTGCTTTTCATGTTCATCCTCCATCAGAACTTAGTAGATGTTCAGTTTGCTGTATAAGTGCATTATAGTCACATCACTGCACATAATGTTGGCTGGGACATATGCTACATTCTCATGGACTCCCCTAGGTACCAAACACTACCCTTTTTCATAGCCTATGACCTTCTCTTTAGGGAACATCATGAGAAATCCCCAGCATGTCTCCCTTAGTTTCAAAGGTAGATATGCTCACTCAGTTCGAGGAATCGCTTTGTACGGCATACTCGGACACCCCCAACTTGCATCCACAAACTGGAAGGAGTTGGATTTAGCACAGAGAGTGCGTTAAAGGTGCATGAAAAACATGTCTTTGTGAGCCTCAGGTGGCTGTCACAGGAGTCATTAATAAAGATTTGTTACGCATGCATTTGGTAATGTTAAGGAAGAAGGAGGCAGTTAGCCTATGACCTTCTCTTTAGGTAACATCATGAGAAATCCCCAGCATGTCTCCCTTAGTTTCAAAGGTAGATATGCTCACTCAGTTCGAGGAATCGCTTTGTACGGCATACTCGGACACCCCCAACTTGCATCCACAAACTGGAAGAAGTTGGATTTAGCACAGAGAGTGCGTTAAAGGCGCATGAAAAACATGTCTTCCTGAGCCTCAGGTGGCTGTTACAGGAGTCATTAGTAAAGGTTTGTTACGCATGCATTTGGTAATGTTAAGGAAGAAGGAGGCAGTTACTTGACAGGTGGTAAAATGTAGTCAAACTTATTCCGTTCTGTGGTGTGTGAATGTGATGGGCCCTTGTCTGGCAGCAGTAAGTTAATGTGAGTGCAGTGATTGGTTGGATGTGGCCCATGGCTGGCGATATGAGAGGGTTGTTTGTTGTGCGTGAATGGCGTGTGAATGGACCATAAAGAGGTTGGTGCCTGGACGCGGCTTTATGGTCCACCTTCAGAAGGCTTGGTTTCAATATTCAGATACTTTGATAAGTAATCATGCTTTGAAACCATAATTTCTGGAGGTGCTAAAACCAACCAGTGTGAGTGGTAGGTTAACTTTAACAAACTAGTACCAGGGGAGTCCAAGGGTGCAGGACTTGCGTGGCTCTCACCAGTTTTCCTTCACCCAGAATCCCCTTGAAATCACAAAATGTGCTTAAAAAACACATTTTCCTTGCATTACAATGAGCAGAAGTCCAGGGATCTGCAGGGATCCTCAAAATTCCTACCACCCAGTGTTTCCCCACTTGTCCAGATAAAAACACAACCCCACTTGTGTGCCTGCGCCTAGTGCCTGCTTCAGGAATGAATCACTCCAGGGTTAACAGTAGACCTCAAGCAAGAACTACCCTTGACCCTTCTGTGATCCATTCCTGTTGCGGGCGCTAGGCCTACCCACACAAGTGAGGTATCATTTTTATCGGGAGACTTGGGGGAACTCTGGGTGGAAGGAAATTTGGGGCACCTCTCAGATTCCAGAACTTTCTGTCACCGAAATGTGAGGAAAACTTGTTTTTTTAGAGACTTTTTGAGGTTTGCAAAGGATTCTGGGTAACAGAACCTGGTCAGAGCCCCACAAGTCACCCCATCTTGGATTCCCCTAGGTCTCTAGTTTTCAAAAATGCACAGGTTTGGTAGGTTTCCCTAGGTGCCTGCTGAGCTAGAGGCCAAAATCTACAGGCAGGCACTTTGCAAAAAAAAACTGTGTTTTCTGTCAAAAAATGGGATGTGTCCATGTTGTGTTTTGGGGCATTTCCTGTCGCGGGAGCTAGGCCTACCCACAGAAGTGAGGTATAATTTTTCTCGGGAGACCTGGGGGAACATAGAATAGCAAAACAATTGTTATTGCCCCTCATCTTTCTCTGCATTTTTTCCTTCCAAATATAAGAGAGTGTGTACAAAAAATGTCTATTTGAGAAATGCCCTGCAATTCACATGCTAGTATGGGCACCCCGGAATTCAGAGATGTGCAAAAAACCACTGATCCTCAAAACCTTATCTTGAGCCCATTTTGGAAATGCAAAGGTTTTCTTGATACCTATTTTTCACTCTTCATATTTCAGCAAATGAATTGCTGTATACCCAGTATAGAATGAAAACCAACTGCAGGGTGCAGCTCATTTATTGGCTCTGGGTACCTAGGGTTCTTGATGAACCTACAAGCCCTTTATATCCCCGCAACCAGAAGAGTCCAGCAGACATAACGGTATATTGCTTTCAAAAATCTGACATCGCAGGACAAAATTACAGCGTAAAACATAAAGAAAAATGGCTGTTGTTTTCAGCTCAATTTCAATATTTTTTTATTTCAGCTGTTATTTTCTGTAGGAAAACCTTGTAGGATCTACACAAATGACCCCTTGCTGAATTCAGAATTATGTCTAGTTTTCAGAAATGTTTAGCTTTCCGGGATCCAGCATTGGTTTCCCACCCATTCCTGTCACTAACTGAAAGGAGGCTGAAAGCACCAAAAATAGTAAAAATGGGGTATGTCCCAGTAAAATGCCAAATTTGTGTTGAAAAATGTGGTTTTCTGATTCAAGTCTGCCCGTTCCTTAAAGATGGGAAGATGGTGATTTCAGCACCAGAAACCCTTTGTTGATGGCATTCTCGGGGAAAAAAACACAAGCCTTCTTTGGCAGCCCTTTCTTCCCATTTTTTTGGAAAAAACGAAATTTTCACTGTATTTTGGATAATTTCTTGGTCTCCTCCAGGGGAAACCACAAACTCTGGCTACCATTAGAATCCCTAGGATGTTGGATAAAAGGACGCAAATTTGGCGTGGATAGCTTATGTGCACAAAAAGTTATGAAGGCCTAAGCGCAAACTACCCCAAATAACCAAAAAAGGGCTCAGCACTGGGGGGGGGAAACGGCCCAGCAGCTAAGGGGTTAAAAGAGTAAACTTACACAAATGTGTATGTTTACATTGTGAATCAGGCCCTCTATTTTGTTTTCTAAAGTTCGAGCCGTAGGTGGGCTCTAAGGCTATTAGAGGATTCCTCCCTTAGAGGGCAGAATGTTCTAATTACTAAAATGAAAACCAAATGGAGCCAGGGTTAAAATCTCCTCGGGCTCACGAGACCCTTGTACACAGCAACACCTGTGAGCAACATTGGAATGTTCGAGCTCTGGGCTTTTGCTGACCATTGGAAGCCCTGCGCATGCCATTGTTTTCAATGTAGCTCCTAACAATCCAGTGTAGAAATTATTGAATTCATCAGTAGTACTTCAACTTTTATTTTCCAGCAACAGAAAGCACAATGTTCACTAGCACTGTTCATGAAGATACCTGAAGTCCTTTCACTGGCAAGCAACAGGATCCAATTTCTTGTGTCTCTTGGCTTTAAGTGTATTTAAACCTAGAGACATTTTATGAGTCAGTGAGTCTTAATAATTGGGCTTCAACCACCACAGACTAGCTGAACTTTCACAATTTGATTATCATTAAATTGTAATTATTATTTAGTTATTACTGTTTCCAGTAGTAACATTAAGCCTTTTGAGCATATCATATATTAATTTACCAATGGGGCATTCAAACGGTGTAAATAAATGTGTTATGTTCATTTGCAGCATAGCTCAGATTATAGAAACGGATGCTCTTGCTAACGGCTTAAATTTCTCTTTCAGTCACAGCAAGGATCCAGCAATCATGCTTGATGCGTGATTGTTGCCCGAGTTCAGTTGTTCATTTTTTTTTATAGATATATGAATATATTTAAATTCAAGTGATAGAAATGAGACATGCTACAATTTACAGGCTGATGGAAATTACTTTGCGAAATGTTAAATGCAGGCTCAAGGTGCTGGAAATTGAAAAGCTGCAACTTTAAATCAGTAGATATGAAACTGTAATTTAACCAGTGAGCAGGTGATGTTGGTGTGGAAATATAAGCAAGCCTTGGCAGTGCCAAAGGGCTGCACCTGTTTTACTGTTTCTTTCACATTCGCTTCCAAATGTTATTAAAGTCTTCCTGATTGAACTCTCACACTGCCATAAATTTAACTCTAAAATGTCTGTAAAATAATGCGTGGGTCTGGAAACCAATTGTATGTTTTTCTCTCAGTTCCTCTGCTTTACTTAAGTCTTCCAGTTGCTCCTTTGTGTGTGCCTTATATGAAAAAGGTGTTTATATATATTTATCTCCTATAATCATTAGTAGCTACGATCTGACAGTAAGGTAACACGTGAGTGCTTTACCAAACACCTTGGTATATAAATACACCATTATTAATAGTTTTACCTACGCTTTTTCAGGTATGCTTTGAACTCTGGGGTTATCTATTTTCATGAACTGGTGTCAAGAAAATCAACCCCTAAGAAATTAGATTCTAAATAACTACAAACTAATATATATATTTTTTTTTACCACGTACCTTGAAGTAATGATAAAATAATGTGCTCTTCTCGCCACACATATAACTTTTAAGTTCCGTACCTATGTTTGCCACCTATGACTAGACTGTGCTGAAGCAGATGGCTTAATTAGAAATGTTTTAATGAATATTTAAGTATTTTGAATAATGACTTATGTAGAAAAATGAATAACGTAGAAAAATAATGCGCACGTTTGAAAATGTGACCTCGAAGAAAGGCCACCAGTGTCCACGAAATGTACTAAATTATAATTAATACATACAAAATATTGAACATTTATTAGATTAATGTAGTAATATGTAATATTAAGGGTTATGAATTAATTATGTTATTGCTTATTAATTGTAGGCCTTAACTTAGTGAGTGTCCTGACCTAGTTTTCCCAGGCCTCATGCAGAAGCTGTATTTCTTAGTGTTTAATACAAAAAGCTGACCGGGTGAACTAACTGTGAAATGCTCATTGTTTTAATAAAATGCTTAGCAGAAACTTTGTATCGGAACTGACGGGCAGGAGATGAGGTCTCTAGTAATGTATCCAAATGCATGTGATGTGCATGAGATGTACTTTCCCAGGACGTGAACAATGAAGACGCTGACTGGAGATGAAGATGCAACAAAATTGATACCTGCCCAGCCGGATGATGAGAACATCAAAAACCAGACCAATCAACGACATGTGAACTGTGAAATATTAGAATTCATAGATTTGGTATATGGACATTATTGGACAGAGTAAAAACTTACAATTAATTGACCAATTGGAAATTGGGGGATGGGTTCGGGAACTTTGATATAACAACATGACAGAGGGAACTTAGAGAATAGGGGGATTGCAGATTGCGAGACGAGAGACCTAGAGTGACAGTTGGAGAAGAGGAGATTTGAGATTCTGTGATTGGGCTCATTCTCTCTGACTGAGAGCCTGATGTTTTGCTGATCGATTGATGACCTGGGGACGAAGACTGATTCTGCTCCTGACCCAAACCGGGGATAGGTAGATATGACAAGGTCTGAATTGTATTTTTATGCCTTTTCTTTCTAGGTACCAACCGCGCTGTCTAAATACTTTCTTTAGGTAAATGTTTTCAAAATTTGTGTTCTAAATTGTTTTGCATGAAGCCTCACATGCGGATGCTAATCTGAGCTACTTGAGGTTATTCACATGATGACTGACGAATTGTAGAGACAAATGGTTGACAAACTATTTTGCTGAACTTTGTGGACATCATAGCCTTGCTGAAGTGGGTTTTACTAATGTTTTGTGGTGATGCCTTGGAATGTCTTTTGATTCAAGCTTTGATTAGATCATGTTTTCTGTGACTCGTTGATTAACAAGCATTATTAAAATAGTTTGATTTGAAGTTGATGATTACGATTCCTGACTTAGTATTGTTCATATAAGGGAAATAAAACTTGCTAAACTATAATTAAAGGTATGGTTATTCATGGCTGAAGAGCCATGGTGTGTGAAATTTACTGACTTCATTGATTATTGATTTGACTAATGTTTATTGATTATTGTGCATTGATTATTGTATCAGTACTGAAACTATGGTAAGAACACCTTGAACAAACCAAAAGGTTAATCGACCTATACACATCCCCTTGTAAGTTTACTTATCAAGGATCGACGTGCTAACTACTGTTGTACTGTCCCAAATGCTATGCTTTCAGAAGTGTCTTTTATGGGACACTGAGTAGGAAACACTACTCTGTGCTGCTCATTTTCATCCATATGGACTGCTTTGACCACTGTAACACGTGTTGTTTTAAATAACCACTCCCTTTCTTGCTTCTAAGTTAGTAGTAGGTTCTCTTTATGTCACTGAAGTTCAGCAGTTTGGGTGTTGGTTGCTGATTTTGATCCCATGTTTGCACTGAAGCGCACTCAAAAAAGAAACACAGGTTGGCCTATCATTAAGCTCAATTGTTTTATGACACTACTTTTTATGTCATCATGGGTGAAGAGACGTTTGATGTCACTTTCAGTACCTCCGTGGTATGACAGAAATGATAGCAGAGGGCTATTTTGACTGATTATTATTCTTCAGCACTTGCCATACTGACTCTTTTTGAGTTTCACTGTCATACATTCATTGTGTGGTTGTATGGAGAGTTTTGCAGCCCCTCTTGGTCATGTTAAAGAGCTGGTTGTAATGATCTTGTTTGTTAATTGTAGTCCAGCCTTTACCTTAGTACTGTGCTCACTTTGTTGGCCTATGTTTACTTTTGTACTATCTTACATCTTCTGCCTGGGCTCGTGGATGATTCTAACTGCAAAACCAGGAGTTGCATTTAAAAACCTTGCTGCAATGACATGCTGGAAATGTGCTCTTCTTATTTATGAACAAACTCTCATTTAGACCTACTTGTTTTTGGAGACTCGCCTCATCATAACATTTGGCGAAAACCTTGACAAACTACAGGAGACCATGACCACATTATGGAGGAAGCTTTGCATCGCTCAGGAGCCGACCATCTCCATTGTTGGTGGCGCTCACCACAGAGCATTCATCCAGCAGTCTCTGTCTGGTTCATGTGCTGTCTTGCTGGTTAGATGGTACTTGCACACAGATTTTAAAGAGAGATTGATGCAGTTTGAAACTTACAGTTTCGCACTGTGTCACTGCTGACTGACGTTGCTGGCATTTGAGACATTGACTCCTTGTGTGGTCTAAAGAAACTGTTGTGGAGACTGAGGCCAATGCTGGGGCTCAGGGCGGCATGCGGGTTCACTGTTCATAATAAAATCTTTGGCTGTAATCCAATGGTGGTGGTGTGATACATCTGTGCACGGAATGTAAGTGCATGAGGAATGCAAGTGTGCCTGGCAATCAAATGTCAACAGTATGCAAGGCATTCTGGGGCACGCATTTGATGAAGTGTTTCTCCAGCATTATAGCAATCAGCTAGGCAACCAAAAGGATCTAATGTCAACACTCACGACGCATCAGCCATATCGAGTTGGCTGGTTTACACTGGCAAACGATATTTAAGCAACAAACAATTGAAAATCAGATAGCAAGTCTGATTAAAGAACCAATGACTATTTTTGGAATGGTTTTGTACCTTCAAAACACTCTATAAGTGGTATGTGCCAAGTACTGCATATATTTGACATATTTTCGATTACTTTTCTTAACAGACGCTTTTTGTCAAACTTACCTCAAGATGAATCCTAACTAAACTCTTGTACAAATTATGCTATTTCTGCCAGTACCTGGGAAACCATCCACTCCATTGCAAACGTGATTTAGAACATTTCAAAATTACATTGCGACTGTAGTTGTAGAAAGATTTCACCAAAGAGAAATGCCACAATTTTATCCACCACCTTGACCAAGAAGGTCAGCAAGATTTTAGTAACCTACCAGTAGTCATTCCCCATGACGATGTTGAACACTGCCACAAATACACTGAGGCTGTTGCAAGACTACCTAATAAGTTTATAGACCCGCCAAACATTCTAATGGAGATATTAAACTTCTTTAAGAGAAAAGAAAATGGAGAGGAAACTATTGAGAAGTTAATTTCAGCACTACATAACTTAGCTTTCAAGTGCAACTTTGGTTCTGCTTTGGTTCCTTATATTAGGGGTCAGTTTCTTTATCCATGTCATTTCATGAAAATACAAGAATGACTTTAGAGTTGCCATGATCCCACATTTTTCAGAAGTTACAGAAAGTGCCAAACGTATTGAGCATGCCATCATATCAAGCACATGTATAGCAAATTAATCTGATATTCTATCAGTCAATGTGCAAAATTTAGATGTGATAAATGTAGTGTCTAATGGAAACAAACAGGTTAACACATTCTCAAAACACACTTCAGTCTATTTTAAATGTGGATCAAAAACACATGTTATTAATGACCCAGCTTTTCCGGCGTTAGGAAAATGGTGCAACAAATGTCATACAATTGAACATTTTCAAAGAGTATGTAGAAGCAACAAAAGGTCAGGTTCAGATAAGCAATGTAGATCTTGATGTTTCAGGTTGCAACCAAGATTTATCTAAAAAGGGATTCTCACACTTGATGTAGACAATCAAGGTATAAAGTCAATTAAGGGGTAACTGTGTGCTGTTATGATAGGAGAGGTGGAGTTGGGGATTATAGCCGATTCAGGAGCACCAATAACAAATATCAGATGTGTTGTTTAAACAAGTTTGGGTACATGAGAAGACACTCAGTCCACCAGATATACTTCCCAAAACCTATGGTGAACAGGATATAGACATGCTGGGCTATTTTCATGAACATTTATTGTGTTTGGGTAGAAAAACGAACACAAAAATCTATGTGGCCATTAAAGGTAAAAATATTCTTTGATGACTTGATTCAGCAATATTAGGTCTGATGTTAGTACCGGATTTGGATAACCCATTGAGGATAAATCCTAACCTTGTTGCCTCAATTGAAGGTGAAGTGGAAGAAAGTTTGACTGAAATCATTTAAAAGTTTCCTGAGGTATTTAGTGAGAAGATTGGTGATCTTAAGAAATTTGAACATTGAATCAGATTAAAGAAAAATGCTATCCTGGTGGTACACAAACTAAGGCCCGTACCTTTGTGTGTGAAGCAAGAGTTAAAAGCACTTCTTGACAAACTAGTTGATTATTCAGAATGGGTCAGTCCTATAGTGATCGTACAGAAAAAGGTAGGTGAAATTTGCTTTGTACAGACTTGCGCACACTCAACAAATACATTTTAGTGGACTGTCACCCATTGCCTAAGATCTGTTATTTATTAGCCAACATCAGCAAGGCTACACACTTTTCCTTAATAGATCTTGCTCCGCATATCATCAGATACTGATTACTAAGGAGTGTATATGTTTTTGCGACTTTCTTTTGGACTGGCATCTGCTGCAAGTGTTTTTCAAAACCAATGGACAACATTTGGCAGATGTCAGTGGAGTACAGGCATATCAGAATTATGTACTGATCTACGCTGAGACAATTATTGAGCACAATAACATTTTTGAGAAAAATTCTCCAATTTTAAATGGCACCAGTGTCACACTTAAGGAAAATAAGTGACAATTGCTTGCAAAATAACTGGACTACTTAGGCCAATGTATTACTGCACAAGGTATTAAGCCTAAATTGTCCTTGATTCAAGCTGTCAGAGATGAAACACCTCCTAAAGACAAAGGGGTGTTGTAGTCATTATTAGGCTAAAGTGAATAATATTCATAATTCATTCAAGTGCATGCTATAATAGTTCAACCTTTATGAAGTTGAATAAAGAAAGGTGAGAAATTTGTTTGGAATGAATCTGCAAATTATGCATTTGAAAAAAATCAAATAACTAATTATCTCAGCACCTGCACTTGCTGTTTTTGTGACATGTCACAGATGTATTCTAACAGTTGATGCCAGCCAGGCAGGATTCAGTGCAGTGCTGTCACAAATTGTAAACCATACGGAACAAACAATTGTCTTCTCTTCAAGAAGTTTAAAACTGTCAGAAACACACTACAGTGCCATTGAAAAAGAAGCACTAGCTTGGCTGTAGACAAATTTAAAACCAAGTCTGAGATATATACTTATCACAATGCATTGCTTCACCTACTAAATGGTACAGGTACTGATAAAGCCTCAGCCAGGTAAGTGAGGCTGTTAGCAAGATTACAGGAATTCAATTGTACTATAAAATATATTCCTGGAGGAACAAATGTAAGGGCAGATTGCATTTTGAGATTGCCTTTAGCTAAATCACTTGCAGATGACAAACAGGAGGATGATTTGGAGTGTGTGATGATGATGGTTTAAAACATTTTGGATTCCAGTGATGTGATCTCACTTAAAGAATGTTTGGAAGCACTAGAGAACGATAATGCTTTACAAACTGAAATGGACTACGTGTGGAAGGGATAGCCCAAGAAGAGATCTTTGGTGTACACTTTAAACAGTTTGCACAAGTAGAGAATGAAAAAGGCTTTTTAATGAGAAATGATCTGTGCATTCCACCTGCTCTGGTATGTGAATCTCTTCTAAAAGCAGCACATGAAGGACATTTGGTATAGGCGGAACTTGCAGGAACCTAAACATTTTTTGGGTGGCCTGCTTTGGATGCATAAGTGAGTATTTGGATAAATAAACGCAACACCTCTTCTATCAGATAAGTACTGGAAAACTGCTCAAACACTGCTACACATGGTGCCTCTTCCTGAAAATGTGTGTTCCAAGTGACCTTAGTTTTTGCTGACCCTGTTTGGAATCTGGTTAAAGGAACTTTTTGGCTCTCACAGACTACTTTTCAAAATGGGTATATTCTAATACATCTAATACATCTTCTGTGATAACATTTCTTAGAAATATGTTTGAAATTGAGGGTGCCCCTAAGAAAATAGTCACAGACAGTGAAACACACTTTACATCTTCTCAGATTAAGGATTTCATCAATTTTCATCACATCAGGCATTTGAGAGTGGCTGGTTGAAAGAATGAATAGATTAATGAAGGAAGGGATTCAATCTGAAATAGTCATAGGTGCACCAATAAAAGACTTTTGAAATGCTTAAATATGGACATACTTGACTACTCAACACAACACCACAGGTGTTTCTCTTTTTTTATTACTTAGAAAAAGAGAGAACTCAGATCAAAAGTATGTCCTGACTGGGTTAAAAGTTTACTTTCAAAAGAGAAACAATATTTATGTAAGGAATACAAAGATATATAAAGGGTCTCAATAGAACAAAATAATAAAACAACATATTTTGATATCAAGCACGTTGTGAAAGACAGACAATTTCAAAATGGACATTGGGTATTCATAAAAATAAAAAAAAAGTAAAAAAAGGTGAGTCATGATTTTCTTCACCATTACAGATAATTAGAGTTCCTAAAAGCTCAGTTTTACTCAATAAAAATGGGTGGTGGAGCAAAAGATGTCTTGTCAAATTGTCTTCAGAACAAGCAGATAGAACCAAAAAACACTTGGCTGATTCCAATTGTGATTTTGGTTATGACCATTGGCTTTTGGATACTGTTGGTCAACTTGTGACTGATACATCATATCCAACTTCTATGGATGCCAGGAATGGTAATCTGAAAGATTATCAGGATTCTACCTCCTCATATTCTAACATGAATGACTGCATTTCTTCTATTTTCACCTTACATTCTTCAGACCCTGGTGACTCACTTAGTGCACAACATAATTCTTGTACACAACAAAACTTGGTTTCATCTGAGCATAATTCCCCTCTACCTAGAAATGGTTCTATGCCAGCAAAAAATAAAGATTGTTATCTTTAATAAGGTTTGACTTAATTTTTCTGTACAACATATGTTTTGTTCATACATAATTATTTCAACATGTGACGAAAAGGGGGAAGATGATGTTATGATCTTGTTTGTTGTTTGTAGTCCTACTTTTAGCTTAGTATTGTACTGACCTTGTTGACCTATGTTTACTTTTATAATGTGTTTCATCTTCTGGCAGGGCTTGTGGAGGATTTTAACTGGAAAGCAGGAGTTGCGGTTTTAAGCCTCTCGGCGAGGACGTGCTGTAAGTGGGATCCTTTCATTCATGAATAAACTCTGGTTTAAACCTACCTGTTTTTGGAGACTTCCTTCATCTTGACAATGGTGTTATGCCAGAGATTAAGGCCCTCATTATGAACACGGCGGTAAACACCATCGGCCGCCGTGGCGACAGTGAACAGAAGACCGCCAGTGGCACTGAACAGAAACGCACCATATGAAGATGCAAAAAACAGAATCCGACAAAAAAGTCCCAGCCACCAGTCACTGGCAGGACCTTGTCGGTGGAAGGACCTTCCAGCCCACCACCGCTGAGCACACAAACACCGCCCTCCAAATAATGATGCCCAAATCACCGTGGTGGTTAGTGGAAGTCAAACGACCATTGGGGGTGCAGACCGCCATGGCCAGCAATTGGACCGAACAGTAAAAACTGCACACATTGGCAAGTCTGAAACCCACACACCTGACACACATCCACAACACTATAAAACACTCACAGACACACCCCACAATACTTTGCAACAACTTTAGGACAACTAATATAGAGAACTCCAGAAGCAGACACTGAACACCACAATACACGATTTATACACCCAACCACACAACAGCACCATCACTTAGATCCACACAACACACCACTCACAACACCCACCATGGCACCCCCAAATTCCAAGGCATCACAGAAAGGGAGCTAAGGACCATGGTGGATGAGATACTGAAGGTCGAGCCACAATTATTCGGGGCACATGTCCAGCACACACCCATCGCCAGGAAGATGGAGTTATGGCAGACAATCGTGAACAAGGTCAAGGCAGTGGTACACCATCCACGCACAAGGGACGACATTCGCAAGAGATGGAACGACCTGCGCGGGAAGGTGAGGTCCATGGCATCCCAGCACAACATTGCAGTCCAGAAGACTGGGGGAGGACCTCCACCAACACCACCCGACTACACTGATTGGGAGGAAAAGGTACTGGCCATCCTGGACCCTGAGGGCCTCACTGGACTCACTGGAGTAAAGGACTTGGGTAAGTCATCTACAATTACCCAATGTCCATCACACCTGTAATGCATACACCACCCCACCCCTCCAACAGCCACCAGGACCACTACCCCACCCAGGCCAAAAGCACTACATCCAGACACCCTGCGTGCCCACAAACACACTAACAGGCCCACATCCCTCCCTCTGTGCACAGCCACCCACCCCTGCAAGGAATCACAAAGGCACTACACCACCCACAATACACTTCCACATCCTAAGCAAAATGCAATGCCAACCTCACAAAGGCACCCTGTATGGCCCCAAAGTGTAAACCCTGCCCAAAACAGCCCATCCCTGTGCACCCGATCCGATCATGCAACTGTAACAGACATGTCCATTCCCCCCAACAGGCACCACCAGCCATGCCACCCTAACAGACAGGACAAGGAGTGGTGGTGCCCCACATGAAGACAGAGGCACCACCCAGGACACTGGAGAGGGAACCCTGGACAGTGAGGAACACCCTGGCCCCTCACACAGTTCTGGACTGTCACCATCCAGCAGCCCCACCCAGGACACCACTGACACCCCTACCACCCAGCCAACAACATCAGCCCAGGGCAACCATCCCCACACCTGTAGATCCAGGCCACGGACTGGTGGACCGCATGGACAGAGCCCACAGTCACCCCCTACCAACAGGCAGGAAGACGATGGCCTCAGTACAAGTGGTACTGCCAGACCTGTGCAGGGGACACAGACACAGGGGGCTAGGCCCAGTGGGAGGGCATCACTGTCCAAGCGGGGAGGCCACAGAATGGATGCTGCAGCCCAGGATGTGATATCTGAGGTCCTGGGAGCATGCCACAATACCCAGGACAGATTGGCCCAGATTGTTTCCCCCCTAGAGCAGAGTCAAAGGCTGCAGGTCGCACACCACCAGAGGCCATGGAGCAGTGGAAACTGCACAATGCCACCATGGCCACCAAAACAGATGCGCTGCTGCACCTTGTCCCAACCCAGCCTGAGACCCCCACAGACCAGAAAGCCCCTACTACAGGCCAAGATACAGACCAGCCAACAATACCAGCAGCAATTGGACTTGTGCCACCATCTCAGGACACACAGTAGACCTGCATCTCAACCCGTACAGGCCAACACAATGCACCCAAACGGTCCCTCAGGCCCAGATATGGCAGAGGAACACCTGACAAGACCAAGGCCCCCTCAAAGAAGTGACTCTGACCTCCAAGTGTGCCAATGAACCACCGTCCACACCCAAAAACTGTAAATGATAGATGGACATACCACCACTGCCAACAAATGCTGCAACCATGTAGCCAATGTGGACATCTACCAGTAGCCCACTTCCATCACTGTAAACTGCACAATGTCATCCCTGCACCAAATAAAACACCTGTTCACCAATGTCAATGCCCCCTGTTATTATGTTGAAACAAATGGAAGTGTGGATGCAATAGTCTTTGAAATCATTTATTCTTATCTGAGTTGCAGGATTTGCACCCCACTCATAACATGTGGTTGTGCCAACAGGACTGCCAAACAATTTGTCCATAATGTCACATGTCCCATGCAAACCTGGTCACAGTGACAATGTCTATAGACCCAACCCAACACCCCCATAGAGGAGAAGGCACACTGACAGTATGCTGCACAGACAGCAACATCATCGAATAGTCCCACATATCTACTGGAAGTACATTTGTATCCGTTGGTTCCTGGAATGTACCTCTTCCTCCTCCTCATCATCACCATCACACTCATCCCCTCCCTGAGGAAGCTGGTCTGAATATACAGCATCGACCTCCTCCAAAACGGGGATAGAATTCCTCACAGCCACGTTGTGCAGCATGAAGCAGGCCACCACTATTCTACACTCCTTTTCAGGTTCATAGGCCAGGGATCCCCCAGAGATATGAAGGCAACAGAATCTAGCCTTCAGGAGACCTATTGTGAGCTCTATCACCCTCCTAGTACATCCATGGGCCTCATTGTAATTCCTCTCTGCATCTGTCCTAGGATTCCTCACTGGTGTCAGGAGCCAACGCATGTTGGGGTAGCCAGAATCACCTACAAAAGGGGGCAAAACAGGAATGTCACTGACAACCCTCAGTGGCAGACAGCCTGGCTGTCTGCTATGTGCCAAAAAGTGTCAGACACACTTATCTATGATCCATCCTATGTCTCCTTGTAGTTGTTCCATCTGGTGTAGCACACTACTGTTCCTCAGCTCAAAGGAATCATGGACTGATCGAGGGAAGATGACATTCACATGTGAGATGTACTGGTCTGCAGTACACACCAATTGAATGTTCATGGAGTGAAAGTTCTTCCTGTTTCTGTACACCTGTTCACTGACTCTTGGGGGGAATGAGAGCTATGTGGGTGCCATCGATGGCACCTATCACATGGGGAATTGTGGCACAGGCATAGAAGTCTGACTTGATGGCAGAGAGGTCAGCACTTTGGGGAAACCTCACATAGGACTGCAGGTGTCTTACAAATGCATTCATGAATCTGGACAGTATAATGCTAAACATGGGCTGTGAAAACCTGCACCCATTCCCACAGTTACCTGAAACAAGCCTGTGGCCAGGAAATGGAGTGCAGAGAGCACCTGCACTTCATTTGGGATGGCATGCTGATTCCAATTAGCCGGTCTCAGTGCTGGATCCAGTAATGCACAAAGTTCATGAATAGTAACACGGTTGAGTCTGTAATTGATAATGATGTGACGCTCCACCATGGTCCTCAAATAAACAAGTGGTCTGTACACCGATGGGACCATCCCTCGACACAAGGGTCTGTACCTAGAAGGAGTTGAGAACACATGTGAGGAACACACATACATCTGCCCACAATGTTTCATATTCAGCACTGCTGGCATACAAGTTGATGACACACATGCATAGTAAGTGTGAAACTAGAGTAACATGTCCTCAATGATACATCAGGACTGTTGTGGTGAGTAAATGTATATCTGTTCATGCCTATGGGGGTTGGGGACAATAGGGCCTGCATGGGGCATATGAGGATTTAATAACTGCGTAGTAAAGGCCAAAGTGTCTGCCCCCTGTAATCCAGAAATGTTGTAGTGGAAGTGACCTCATACAGCTAGCGGTTAACCATTCATTGGTTAACATGGTTGTCAATGGGGATTCTTAGCGTATCATGATCGCCACCAGCGGTGACGGTGCACACCGCTGCGGTGCGTACGCTAACTCGTCACCCCAACTTCACTTGACTCCCGGATTTTGTGTATGCAGGTACTCCACTGAGTGTGCTGCTGGGTCCTGCCTCTGGTCATGAAAATGGCACATGTGGCAGGGGAAAGGGCCCCGGCCTTTACCAGTGAGGAATTGGACAAGCTCGTGGACGGGGTCCTGCCCCTGTACACCAAGCTCTACGGTCGACCACAGGTACAGATGAGTAGATGGATTGGGGGGCATGGATGTGTGTAATGCTGATAGATGGCTGTAAACAAGTGTGCACATTTGACACTGTACAGTCCTGGGTTCCTGACATGCTGCATGTGTGTGTGCTGTTATGCTGTTGTGAATGTCCATCCCATAGTGGATGTATAGCCAGCTGTATGCAATGGCCATTATCTGACCTCTGTGTTCCTTTTTCCATGTGTCCTATATAGGTCAGCACCCATCAGAAGAAGGGACTGTGGCAGGCCATCGCCAGGGAGGTGCAGACCCTAGGGGTCTACAACCGGCGGAACACCCATTGCAGGAAGGGGTGGGAGGACCTGCGACACTGGGTGAGTAAGACCTGCAAGGCCCAGCTGGGGAAGTCCTCCGAACGAAGAAGGGGTGCCCATCGGGCACTTGTTGAAGTAAGCCTCAGCAAGGCCTACTAGTGCAAGGGGTTCGCCCTTCTCTGCACAAAGTCCTCAGACCATATAGGAAGAAGTTGGCACAGAAACTGAAATAAAAGACAAAGTTTATTAGACCTCATGAGGTGGTACTACAGTTCAAACAGCACCCTTTGGTAATATTTGAAGTAGCACACTGAACTAAGAGAGCATGGTCCTTTTATACCCATGCAGGGGCTAAAAGAAGGTGGTACAGTTATAGAAGCAAGAGTTACATACATGTAAGGTCATATGGAAATGCACAGTCGACAGGTAGGCGGGGCTAACAGTTTCAAGGACTAGTTGACACATTACTGTCTGTTACTTATTACTAACAGCTGCAGATCTTACTGGGCATGTGCGAAAGTGGGAGATGCTAAATATAACTTGTTTTCAAGAGTAGTTAAAAGAAAGGTAGGACAGAGCACATGGCGAGCACATGGCAGAGAAAATGGCTGCCATGAATACAAAATGGATTCCGCCAAATGTTCACAATAGTTGCTAAATACAAGATGTCTTCTGCTAATGCTTAATCTAATCGCTATTAAATTACAACACACTGACTCCCCGAATGCAACGCATTCTGCGGAGGCATATCCAGACCTAGATGGGTGCTTGAAGGCTGCACAGCAGCGGAGTGAGTACAAGAACCATAGTATGCCTCCTTGATGGATGTGTGAGTGTGCTGTGGTATGTATGGTGTCTAGTGACAGGGAATCTGACTGATGTCCTTTTCAATAATGCCCCCCATGGGGAGTAGGGTTGTAAGTGTCGGGTCTGCAGTACTTCAGGTCCTTCAGTGCTGTAGGGAATGGCTATAGAGCAGGGTTGTGGCCACTAGTCAGGGTCATAGCCATGTGTATAGTGGTAGGTGGTGCCTGGTGGAATATATGCAGGGTGGGTGTATGTGTGAACCACTTATGTACCTCCATTCAGCTATTTACAATTGTCTCTCCTGTTTTGTCTCCCCATCCCTGATCGCTTGTGTGGTCTGTGTACATCGGCATCATCTGGCAAGGGTGCTGAGGCACCGGCGAGTGGGGATGCAGTGGCCCACGGTCCACAGAGGCAGAGTCGTCCGACGCCAAAGGGACCAGTAGGTTGGAGGGCGAGGGGAGTACCACGTGCAAGACAACCTCCACTGGAGGTAGTGACTCTGATACCTCCTCTGATGGGAGCTCCCTCGCAGTGGCAGACCCTAGTGGGCCCACCCATTCTGTGTCATCTTCCGCAACCCCCATACCATCTCCGCCCTCCCATTTGCTCCCCACCGAGTTGCCCGTGCCCGCTCACCCAGAAGGGCGGGCGTCTCCTTCGCCCCAGGCACCTCCTCCCCTGCCCCAGTGAGCCCTGCTGCCCTCACAGAGAAGGCTATTGACCTCCTTAGAACCATCTCTATAGGGCAGACAACCATCATCAATGCCATCCAGGGGCTAGCATCAGAGGTGCAGCAGACCAATGCCTACCTGGATGGCATTCATGGTGCCATGTCTGGCCTACAGAGATCTTTTAAGGCTCTAGCCTCCTCTTTGATGGCAGCCAGTGTCCCTGATCATTCTGTCCCCCCTCCAACCACCTCTACCCCTCCCACCACCCCATTCCATTCACCCATCCCAAGCACACATTCTGACATGCAGGCACACACCTCAACACACAAGAAGCACACTTCAAAACACAAACACCACACTTCCCACCACAGGCATACCCACAGCCAACATACACAGACACACACACCAACATCCACTTCCCCCAGTGTGTCCGCATCTTCCACCTCCCTGTCTGTTCTCTCTACATGCACACTCACAGGCACTGCACCCTCATTCAATGTTGCTGACCTATTCTTGCAGTCACCACAAAATCAGACATCCATTCATGCACCCCGGACACCACACCTGCACTCACCACAAAGACTTTAGTTGACACGTGCAGCACACACACTAAACTTGCAGAAACCGATACAACATCCATGTACACAGGCAGCCTGTCTTGTCTTACTGTGTCCACCTCCCCTCCTCCCAAAACACTCAAATGCACCAAAACACCCACCCAACACACATCCACCACACCTCAGCATACTGTACAATCACCTGCACACATGTCATGCACACCTTCACCTGTCACAACCACTCACTCTACCTCCACTCCCCCGCCTTCCTCCAGGTCCACCCCCATTGCCCCAAAAAAAGTTTCCTATCCAGTGTTGACCTATTCGAACCCAATGGCCCACCCAGTCTCATCCTAAACGTGCCCACCTCCTTGTTCTGTCCACTCCTCCCACGTCACAGCCCCCCGTCCGCCCTTCCCATTCCCGTGCTACGTCCCCTGTGAACAAGAAACCCCGTGCTGGCCCTGGAACATCTGCCGCTCCCCAGGCCAAGTCTGCTCCACCAGCTTGAAGGTCCAGACACAAGCCCCCTCCACCTCCAAAACATAAAGACAAGTGCCCCCTCCCATTTATAAGTCCCTACCCCCACCACCCCTTCCCCTGTTCCCTGAGGTGCCTGGATGCCCCATTGTTGCCCCTATGAGGTGGAGTACCTTTGCCCTTGTGGGAGTCAAGTTGGGGCCATTTTGGCCCAGTGGACTACGAACTATGGACTGGCCATTGGACTTATGTTACACTTCTGTTGCTCATTGAGCTGAAGTAAAATTTGGGTGGCCAGTGTTGTTTTTGGCACACTCAGGATCCATGGTTGATTGTTTCTGTGGTTGGGGGTGTTGGGCATATGTGTGTACTTAAGCAAGGTTTGATTTGCCTTGTGTCGGGTAAGTACCTCTTGCTGTGGGGTGTAAGAAAACCACACAATAAAATGATCAAATAAAGAAAAATTATAATGAGTAAAAAGTCACCAAGTTAATTCAAATTGCTTAGGGGAAGGGAACCAGAGAAATTAATTAAACATTTTAAATGCAAAAGCTACAAGACAGTGTCACCTTTCACTGTTGACTGTATCTAGATGCAATTTCACGACAGTGTAGTGGTAGTCAGATACATTAACTGCCAAGCGGGTAGTCTGGGTTAAAGTTCGATCTTTAGGCTGATTTAGAGTAGGCCTTGGTGAAATTCTAATTACATTGGCATAATTTGCACCATTTAGGTCATTTCATATAATGACGTTTACTCATATGCACTGAGAGAATGTGATTATGTCAGATTGCATAAAGAAAATTCTTTTTGGGAAAAATTCTTCATTTGGGATGCATGGAAGCAGTGTGCTCAGCAAGAACATGACCAGCATGAGTGGCAATTGTTTCAACATGCATTTCCGGTTAATTCTTTTTTTTACCAGAACAGTGTGTTAATTTTAAGTGTGAAACTGCATCTCGAATGTGAATGGCAGTGTTCTCAATGCGAAATGCAGTTGTTTTATAGTAGATGCAGGAAAATCAACTCAAACTTTTAGATGAATTTATATCCAAATGTATAGTTCAGATATTTGTTTCAATGTAAAACACTTTTTTAACACAAGGAAGTGAAATAGACACTGCACACCTCCTCTACATATAACATCAACTTCCTCTTCCTATCATGAAGACTCCTCACTCTACCTCAATCTGCACTTGGTCATTTTCGATTTGGATTTTGGAGGAAAGCATCACTCTCTTTTTTCTGCAATCTTTGCTGCATTCACACACTTGTGATCTTTAATTTTTTGGAAAAATTCAAGTGAATTTAGTGCAGGCCTCTGCAAAACATTTGAGGGGGGATGTGCACTACCACTATTTTAATCCTTTTTTTTATTTTTCTGTTTTGCTTTTTATTTGGTCTTTGTGTGATAAAGAGCCTGATTTAGACTTTGGTGGACAGGTTACTCCATCACAAATGTAACAGTTATCCTGTCAACCTTATTATAATTGCATTTTATTAAATGGCACTTGTAGGGATAACTGTCACATTTACAAAGTAGTAACTCCTCTTCCTATTTCTAAATCAGTACTTAAGTCTGTTTTAAATGATGATGGCCCTCATTATGACCCTGGCGGTCGGTGGAGAAGTGGCGGTATTACCGCCAACAGGCTGGCGGGAAAAAAAATGGAATTATGAGCATGGCGGTTACCACCATGGTCATCCGCCCCTTCTCCATTCCGACCGCCAGGGCGGAGATGACCGCTGGGTTGGAGACTTGGGTCTCCAGCCCGGCGGCTGTCACAAGACCGCAGGCGGTACCACAACCCTGCTGACCGCCATGGATTTCAGGTGGTTTGGAACCACCATGAAATCCATAGCGGTAGGCACTATCAGTGCCAGGGAATCCCTTCCCTGGCACTGATAGGGGTCTCCCTCACCCCCCACCCCACCGCTGAGTCCTTCCCCTCACCCCCCACCCCCGCCACTCCCCACATGTGGCAGGACCCCCCTCTCCACCCCTACCCCCAACATTGCAACACACCACCACCCTACACGCATACAGATACCACCAATACACATACCTGCACCCATACCAACATACACACACACACAGTCATACACGCACACATACATACAGACATGCATGCACACATACTGACAGACATATAAACAGACAGACATGCACACATTTTCAACCACACAGCACCCCCTGCATTAATTCACGTACTCACACACCCCCTCTACATACTCACACATACACACCCATGCACGCACACAACACACAACGCGCCCCCACCCCCTCCCCTAACGGACGATCAACTTACCTTGTCCGTTGATCTTCCGGGATGGGGCGGGATCCATGGGGGCTGCTCCACTGCCAGAACCCTGTCACCAGAACACTGACAGGCCGAATCACGGAACGTGATTCGGTGGGTGGTGTTCTGATGACGGGGCAGTGGAGGTGGAGCATCCTCCACTTCCCCGCCCACCGCCAGTATGGCTGCTGACGGCTCTCCGTCTGAAAAAGGATGGAGGGCTGCCAACAGTCATAATTCGCCGAGCGGAAAACCGCTTGGCCTGAGGGTCTTCAGCACAGCGGTTCGTCGGCGGTCTGTCAAAAAGACCGCTGAGGTTGTAATGACCACCTATGTTTGCATCATTTTTGGATGGTGGGGGCCTGGGGCTATTATATACATTTGTTCCATTGTCCATATCATTGTGCTGTTTTGTGAGTTTTATACAGATTTGATAATCATTTTAATGTGTTGTTGTTTTACTGTTTGGGGTCTAACACCCCACCCATAGTGGAGCACATGCTTCGGGACTACAGTGAGAAATTCACTGAGCTCCTCATGGCAGTGCAAGACCTTAAGATAACTTTAGAACTGAAGTTGGACTCTCTAATGATTGAAGTTGGTATCTCGCGAGACAATTACAAAAATCTCAAGGATAAGGTGAATACTCATGACACTATTCTGAAAGTAATGCAACCAAGTATGACCAGGTGAGGAGGAAGGTATTTCGAGATGGAATAACATTTGAGTCGTGGAACTGCTGAAAACAATAAAGGTCCAAGGATTGACTTTGTTAGAAATTGTTTTTTTGGTAGACAGAGGTATGCACCCTGTCCAAGAAGGAACCACAATCCTAGTCAGGTAAGTCAGATACTCACCATACATTAACCTCTGCTCAACCTCTGGTAGCTTGGCACAGAGCAGTCAGCCTTAACTTAAGAGGCAATGTGTCAAGTATTCGTGCAACACTTCAAACAGTAGCACAATGAAACACCACAAAAAGACTCCACATCAAGTAAGGAAAATAGATTATATTTTTATAAATAAAACATCAGTGGAAGTTGAGATATGAGTTTTTTTAGGAATGCATGAAAAAATAGTGCTCAGAAACAATAAATGCCTATGGAAATATCTGGTTGCGCTGGATCTCAGGTGGTTTGGACACTATCAGTGCCAGGGAATTCCTTCCCTGGCACTGATAGGTGTCTCCCCCAACCCCCATCCCCACTGCTGAGTTCTCCCCTTCACCCCCCGCCACTCCCCAGAGGTGGCAGGACCCCCCTCCCCACCCCTACCCCCAACATTGCAACACACCACCACCCTACACGCATACAGACACCACCAATACACATACACGCACGCATACCAACATACATACCAACATACACACACACAGTCATACACGCACACATACATACAGACATGCACGCACACATACTGACAGACATACAAACAGACAGACATGCGCACATTTTCAACCACACAGCACCCCGCATGCATTCATGCACTCACACACCCCCTCTACATACTCACACACACACACACATGCACACACACAACACACAACACGCCCCCAACCCCTCCCCTAACAGACGATCAACTTACCTTGTCCGTTGATCTTCCGTGAGGGGACGGGATCCATGGGGGCTGCTCCACCGCCAGCACCCCGTCACCAGAACACCACCACGCCAAATCAAGGAACAAAGTCAAAAGTTTAAGCCGCTCACAAAAGACTGCAGGCTGGCTACAGGACCCGCGCGGGGCTCGATGAGCAGCAGTACCTTAATCCTTGTCGCAGCATGAGATGTGTTGATGATCCCCATGCAATTTGGGTGTTGTGTCATATTTCTCTACAAAGCTGTGGCGATGCATCGGTTACATTGATCGAAGCAGCAGTACTGAGTGTATCGGTTCCAAATGTGATGCACAGGGCTAATCTACGCTGGAAGGGTGATGCGTCACTCTTCTCTAAGCATAGGCAGCGATGCGTTAGTTTTGCAGCGGTGGTTCAGGAGGCGATGCAGAGGTTCCAGGTGCAATGCACCAATCCGGTCCTGCAATAGCGATGATGAGTGGATCTGTATCTTGCAGCAGGGGATGCATCAGTTTTGATCGGGCAACGGCATTGATGCGCAGGTTCTGGCAGATGCAGCACTTTATACCCACTTCCAAGAGCCCAGGATTGGATTGGAACCACTTGACAGGGAAGTCTGTTGTCCTGTAGGTGATGGGCCTAAGGCCCTCATTATGACATTGTCGGTAAATCCCACTTACTGCCACGCTGAATGCCGCCAACACACCACAGCTGTGGTGGACATCCGTCCACCATATTATGACACACACACACCAATCCGTCACTATTAAGCCACACCAAAGGTCAGTGATAAACTGGCGGTATCCAAACCCACACCGCTACACCAAGAGAACTAGGCTCACCCCATTATGACCCATGAATCACCATGGTGGACATTCAATGGCAAGGAACCACTGGTGGGTCATACCGCTGCCCTCAAAATACACACACACATACAAAACAACATCACATTGGACAATTCAAACAACACACACCTGACACCCATACACACCACACCCACACACCACTATAAAATACACACCCACATTACCCATAACCCTTTACAAACAATTACTGGCAGGAGATTTACACCAAGACCACAGACAAGGCCAGAGCCACACACCACCATCACCTATACACTACCCACGCACCTTACATCACACACCCCAACAAATCACCCTACACACCCTCCATCACACTACTCACACAACACCCATGGCACCACAAAGACACCCCAGATTCTCAGAGGAGGAGCTAAAGGTCATGGTGGAGGAAATCATCAGGGTAGAGCTTCAGCTATTTGGAGCACAGGTGCAGCAGATATCCATTGCAAGGAAGATGGAGCTATGGTGGAGGATCGTGGACAGGGTCAATGCTGTGGAACAACACCCAAGACCAAGGGATATTATCAGGAAGAGGTGGAACGACCTATGGGGGAAAGTATGTCCATTGCAGCAAGACACCAACTTGCTGTACAGAGGACTGGCAGTGGACCCCCACAACTAACAACATGGGAGGACCAAGTCTTGGCAATCATGCATCCTGAGGGCCTGTCAGGAGTAGCAGGAGGACTGGACTCTGGTAAGTCGATTGTATACTATTATCACCCCCCTACTTGCATGCCATCACAAACCCCCGCCCTCACCCTCATTCCCAATACTCTACCACCTCCCACACACCCCACCATCACATATCACCCATCCCGATGCCAAGCTCTGCATGCACCACCAATGCATGTACACCACTCACAGCCCTACATGGACACCTTTCACTAAAGCATGCACACTAGAGAGAATCAGCTGGCCCACCACATACCAGCTCACACAAATGAAAGCTGCCAGGGCAAATACAACCAAAGAGGGCAACCCACTGATGCACAATATGTCACACATAGAAACTATACAACATCATTACATCCCCACAGGTATCCCAGCCAATGTCAATAGAGAAGGGGTGCCAGCACTATCCAGTCCCCTTACAGAAGAGCCCACAGTGATGACAGCGACTCTGGTCACCTGGATCTGGATGACCATCCTGACCCATCAGGGACCTCTGGAGAGTCAGTTACCCAGCCGCAGTCACATACCACCACAGAGCCTCCCCCCTCAGGAAACACCACCACAGCACCCACCCAGCGTACCCATCCCTCTGTACCCAGGACACGTCAATCAGCAGTGTGTCCACCATTACAGAGACCTTAGGGCACACCTCATACCCAAGACAATCAGGGACCTGGGCTCAGTGGCAGTGGGCACACAGTTCAGGAAACAGAGGCAAAGGCTAACAGGGAAACTGGGAGGAGTGCTGTGCGCCAGGGGGAGGACAGGCCCAGGGAACTGACTCTCCAGGAGGCACTCACTGAGATCCTGGGAGCATACCAACATTTCCAGGATACGCTGGGCCAGATCCTGACCAACGTGCAGGAGAACAGGCGGCTGCAGGGAGGACAGTACCAGGGGATCAGGGAGGACTTGGAGGCCATTAACACCACCCATTGCAGTGGTGCTGACAAACATTGCCAACATCATGAGAGAGGCAGCCTCACAACAGAGGACCCCGCCACTAGCCAGACATCTGAACTGCCTTCCACATCCGCTGCCACTAGTGGACAGGAGGCCCCGCCACAGGACCAACAGGCTACCAGGAACGCTCCCCCTGCAAAAGGAGAACCACCCTGCAAATGTTCCTTGTGATCCATTGCCAAGACCTCCACCAGGAAATTAGACCCTGCTGATTGTCACCCTTGTGTCCCACTGTGTCACCCTGTGTAACGCTTCGCTCTGACGCGGCGTCTCTTTCTGTCCTCGCGGGTGGAACGCGCTACCGATATTCGGAGCGCCGTTCTCCGCGTTTTTTGACTATGCTTTCTGGGAAGCATATATTTCGCTCCCGGTCGCGCTACACTTACTTGTAGCCTTTTTTCTTCTTTTATTGTTGGTGGTGGGTTTTTTGTTGGGCCTTTTGCCTGTCTCTATCCATGTTGTGTCCATCTTGTCTTCTTCGTGTTTTTGTCCCAGCATGCTCTGTTTTTCTTTTATACTACTTCATTTTTCCTATACTGGTCTATGGGCTTTTTCCCAATCCAAGATGGTGTTACTTCCCTTTCCTGTGATGTCACTTCCCTATTCTCAGTATATAAGTCAGTCTTGTTCCTCCGTGCGTTGCAAACACTTCCTTCTGGTTGTGCTGTTCGCTCCTGTTCTTTGTTCCCGCTTTTTTGCCTTGGGAGATTTTTGCCTCTTCTTTGTTCCTGCTTTTGCCTTGGGAGATTTTTGCCTGTTCTTTGTTCCTGCTTTTGCCTTGGGATATTTTTGCCTGTTCCTTTTTTCCTGCCTTGTACCCTGGATATTGCCTATTTTTGTTTCCTGTTGTCAAGTTCTGTTTTTTCTTGTTTTCCTTCAGGAGTTCCTGTTAGAGGTTTTTTTCCCAGTGTTGGGGTTTTTTCCCTCAGGGACTCCTGGAGGATACGGTCTGCTTTGGCGTAGCCTGTCAAGCGGCACCGTGGCTACTAGAAGGGGTCGCCCTTATCTGGGAGCATCTAGGACCTGTAGAAGACTTGGTGTATTCGCCAATCCGAAATCCAGAGGTGAGAAGTCCAGCGCAGTACGTGACACCCTGTCCACCTTGAACTGCCATTGCTCCCCTTCCTATGTCTCCTTGGACAAAGCATTTGTGCTAGCAATAGATTGGAACTATGCCCTGGACTTTCCTCCATCATCACTTCATCCCAAAGCACTTGCCCCACTTCTCCTTAGCACTTCAATAAATACCCTTTGAATAAATACAAGTATGGAGAATGCCAAATGATTTAGGAATATATTCGTTTAACCAGGTTCAAACATTGCAATTCAACTGTACAGTAATGTTCACATAGGAAAGACCTGTAGTGATCACACCAGGAGCGATAGCGGAGCACCAACATCTGCAAAATGAGTTGCTAAAGGGTACAGTGAGTGGGAAATAACAGCATGCCAGTGACAAAGATAAACAAGAAAATGTCAATGAAAGATGAAGTAACACTGTCCTACCTGTGTGTCATTGGTAGTATTGTCGAATCACTGCAGTTCTGTTGTCTTCATCCTCATTCTCTGCCTCCTCATCATCACTGTCCACAGGGTCACCTGCTGCCACACAGCCATCTCCAGCCTCCTCCTCCTGCAGAAAAGGCACATGGCATCTCAAGGCAAGGTTGTGCAACATACAGCATGTGATGATTATCTGGCAGACCTTCTTGGGTGAGTAGCACAGGGATCCACCTGTTAGATGGAGACACAGGTACGTTCTACTATCCTTCTTGTACGCCCATGTGCCTCATTATAACGTTCTTCTGCCCTTGTCCTGGCATTCCTCACAGGGGTCAGCAGCCATGAGAGGTTGGGGTAACCAGAGTCACCTGCAAATATCGAGGGACAACATTTAGCCACACAATATCCCATATGGCCCACACCATACCATAAACCAACATATACTGGGTGGGAACCAGGGATCACCTATTAACCACAGCCTGTGCCTCTGTAGTTGCACCATCACATTTGAGATGCTGCTATTCCTCAGGATAAAGGCATCATGCACAGACCCAGGACACTTAGCATTGACCTGGGAGATGTACTGGTCCGGCAGGCACACCATCTGGACATTCATGGAATGAAAACTCTTTCGATTTCTGAACACCTGTTTGTTTTGCCGGGGAGGGGGGTGAAACAAATTCAATATGTGTTCCATCAGTTGTCCCAATGACGTTGGGTATATGTCCCGTTGCATAGAAGTCAGCCTTCACGGTGGCCAAATCCTCCACCTGGGGAAAAACAATGCAGCTGCACATGCGTTTAATCAGGGAAGATAACACTCTTGTCAGCACTATTGAGAACATTGGCTGTGACTTTCCTGCTGCCTAGCCCACTGTCACTTGGAAAGAACCAGTTGCCAAGAAATGGAGCACAGATATGACTTGCACAAGAGGGGGGATCCCAGTGGGGTGACGGATAGCAGATATCAGGTCAGGCTCCAGTTGGGCACACAGCTCAGTGATTGTGGCCCTGTCAGGTCTATAAGCGAGGATAATGTGCCTGTCCTCCATTGTTGCCAAGTCCACCAGGGGTCTGTACAAGGGGGTATGTCTTCATCTCCTATTCATCTGCAGTGGTAGCAATCTATGGGGCAAAGAGTGAGGAGCTAGTCACAAACTGTACATTGTAGCCACGTCAGTACAATGCATGATGTTAATGTTTAATGTAGAAGGGGCATTTGGCCTGTATGTCCAATTGTGAACTGTGATGCAGTTATAATCCAGGGCCTGCCCCCTCCCCCCGAAATGGCATCCGCCTGTCCTGCGTGGCGGGAGAGGTGGAAGTGAGGTAATTCTGCTGACATTGTGCGCCGTTTTGTGAGCTGATCTTGAGCCGCCGTGCAACGCCTCGTTGGATAATAATGGCCCCTATGGGGTACAGTGGGGTACAGTGACCAATGGTGATCGTATGCACCACCATGGACGTGACCGCCATTTTCTATCTGATCACTCACTTGATTCCTGACCTTCAACAGGAGAGGACCTACACGGCATGTGCTGATGTGGTGACCTGTGTCTGGAACCTACCATGGCCCGTGTGACTGGGGAAAGGGCCCCTGCCTTCACCTCAACAGAGTTGGAGCGACTGGTGGATGGGGTCCTACCCCAGTACAGACTGCTGTATGGGCCTCCAGACCAACAGGTGAGTACACTGTGAGCACGATGCATGGGGCATGAATGCATGGAGTAGTGTGTGTCAAGGCCTTATGTAGGGGGGCTTGGTGCATGGTCCATGGGCAGCAGGCAGATTGTGTGCTAGGCCCTGTGTGTGCAAATGGCGATGTGAAGGGGTATGGTGGGCCATAAGTATAACAGGCAGTACGGTCTGACTAATACCTTTCCCTGTGTGTATTTCTCTTCAGGTCAGCACCCATCAAGAGATATACCCTATATGTTGTGCTATCGCCAAGGACATGCGGCCCCTGGGGGTCTACGGCAGGCAGAGCACCCACTGTCGAAAACAGTGGGAGGACCTGAGATGCTGGGCACGGAAGATGGCGGAGGCCCACCTGAGGATGGCCTCCCAATGAGGAAGGGTTGCCTGTCGAACCCAGACTCCCTGATGGCCTGCATATTGGCTGTTTGGGTGCTTGAGGGCACCACAGCAGCCCAACTTACACATGTTGGGGGGTACCCTGGTGGGGGATGTGTGTCAGTGGGTGCCCCTAGGCCAGGCCTGACATTGCAGAGTGGGTCCCATGTTGGGCAGGCGTCTGATGTGATATTTCTGCTACCTCGCTTGTAGGCATCCACGACAGTGAGGGCACCAGTGGGACTGAGGGTGAGGGGAGCACCACAGCGGAGACTGGAGGGGACAGTTCGGACATGGATACCTCATCCGATGGAAGCTCCCTGGTGGTGGTGGACACTTCTGTGACTAACCCAGCTAAAGGTACAGCTGCCACCCCCATACCAGCACTGCCCTCCCAGCAGCCCCTCAGTTAGTTGCCCGTGCCCGCTCACCCAGGAGGTTTGGGATCTCCTTCGCCCCAGGCACCTCAGGCCCTACCCCAGTGAACCCTGCTGCCCTGAGTGAGGAGGCTATTGACCTCCTGCGATCGATCGACTGTAGGGCAGTCAACCATTGTGAATGCCATCCAGGGGCAGGTATCCCAGGTGCAACAGACCAATGCATTTCTGGAAGGCATTCACACTGGCTTGGCGGCCCAACAGAGATTAATCCAGGCTCTGGCCTCCTCTCTGATGGCAGCCATTGTCCCTGTTTCCACCTTTCCCCCTCCAACTTCCTCTTCGCAATCCCATTCCCCTCAAGCTCAACCTATCCCAAGCACACAGGCAGACGAGCATGCACACAGGACAACACACAAGAATGGATCAGGCAAACACAAGCACCACACATATTCCCACAGGCACTCACACAAACACCATCCAGATGCAGGCATACCAACATCCACTGCCTCCACTGTGTCTCCCTCCTCCTCATCCTCCACCGCCCTCCCAGTTCCATCTACACTCACACCTGCATGCATTACACCATCATCCACTACCACCATCACCAGCACACCTAGCAGAACACACACCTCACTTGCAGACACCACTACAACAGCCATATACACGTTCCCTGTGTCCTCTCCCACTGTGTCTGCCCCACCCCAAGGAACACAAATGCAAGCACTCAGACACCCAACAGCCATCAACCTCACAACAGCATCCAGCCCATGCACCTGCACCCAAACACAGCAGACAGACACCTCCCACAATCACTCCTTCTTCTCCACTCCCAAACCTTCTCTCTCTTCCCGCCCCAATGTCCCTAAGCAGCTTTTCCTCTCCACCATTGACCTCTTCCCTACTCCTCCCCCGTCCTTCACGTCTGGCCAGGATGGCAACAACACAGGCAAGCACCTCAGCCTCGCAGTCCACGGGCCCTGTCGTCACCACACCCACTTGTGGTAGGAAAGGATGCAGGGTACCTGCCTGCCTGCCCCAAGTCCTGCCCGGAAGGGCAAGGAGCCCTTCCCAGCTGCTGCCAGGAAGGACAAGGAGCCTGCCCCAAGTGCTGCACTGAAAGGCAAGGAGCCCTCCCCAGCTGCTGCCAGGAAGGGAAAGGAGTCTTCCCCAAGTGCTGCCCTGAAGGGTAAGGAGCCATCCCCAGCTGCTGCCAAAAGGAGCAAGGACCCCATTCCCAGCTGCTGCCAAGAAGAGCAAGGTGTCATCCCCAGCTGCTGCCAGGAAGGGCAAGGGGCTTGCACCAGCAGGCAGGAAGGACAAGAGGCCTGGTGCTGGGACTCAGTTGAAGCCCCCACCACCAACCATGGTTGTGCAGCCGTCCGAGGCTGTAGGGGATGGGCTGGAGCTTCCCCCCACCAGCAGCAGTGGCAGCACCACCACCACCACCAGTGGTCAGCCGTCCGAGGCTGCAGGGGATGGCTGGAGCTTTCCCCCACCACCACCAGCAGCAGCAGCACCACCACTGAGCAGCCGTCACCACCGGCGGACGGTCTGTAGTCCTGCGTCCATGGGCTGTTGTGCGGCCAGACCCCTGCAAATCCTGTGTGAATGACACCCAGCTGAGAGACTGTGACCTTGCACTCCCCAGGATCTGAAGCACAGGGCACGATGCCCCCACCATAACCAGTGGGTAAGCTACCCACTCACCCCATCCTCCCCATGATCAGAAGCACAGGGCACCATGCCCCCTCTAAAACCAGTGGGTAAGCCACCCACTCACCCCATCCTCCCCAAGATCGGAAGCACAGGGCACAATGCCCCCTCCAGAACCAGTGAGTAAGCCCCCCACTTGAGAGACTGTGGCCTTGTACTCCCCAGGACCAAGCACAGGGCATATTGCCCCCTCCAGAGCATGTTGGCAAGTCACCCAGTTTAGAGACTGTGGCCTTGTACTCCCCAGGACCAAGAGCACAGGGCATGTTGCCCCCTCCAGAACCAGTGGTCTTCTATCATCTGCGGGCTGAGGTGCACCCTGTTCCCCATCCCCCTGAGGTGCCTGCCTATTTTCCAAATGATGCCCCTGCAGTGTTCTCTCCGTGTTGGTGCAGGAGACAAGTGGGGCCTTGGACTTTGTCATGTGGCCCTATGGCCCACGCACATTGAGGACTGGGCAGTGTCCCTTGAACTGTACATTTGTTTATACCTTTAGATTGAATGTTCGTATTTGATCAGTGTAGGGATAGGTGTGGAAGACAAAGGATTAATTAGTCTGAGCAGTGTAGATGAGTGTGTTACATGCAGAGACCTGAAACCGTACATGGAAAAGTTCACGATGTCGCTTTCAAGCTTGTTTTCCAACATTCCATAGATACAATTATCTGTAGCCTGCATGTGCAAGAAGCAGGAAGTGTGGGAGAGAGGCAAGCAAAGGTTACTCTAACCCTGAGAAAGAGAGTTCAAGAAAAGGCCAGAAAATAATGAACAACAGGGCAGCCAAGGGACGTGTACTGATAAGATAGCTAGAAAATGCGAGAAAAGAGACCAAGCTTCAGGTTATTTAATCACCAAAGCACTGGTGAGGGAATTGAAACTCGCAGATGGAGTAGTGCAAGCTGCCATCTCCCACATTGCTGCCTCCCTGGCTGTGCTGTTCTTAGACTGGGACGCTCGAGGGAGAGAGATATTTATTATTGATTTATTATTTTTGTATTTTTTATTTGTATTTTTATATTTATTATTTTTATTTTTATTTGTAAAATTATCCTTTTTATTTGCATTTAATTGATTGCATATAGATACAGCAGGAAGTTGGTTTTGATTTAGTTACAATAAGGCTGGGTACATTGAATTTAATGGAATTGACATGATATTATAGTAGAGATGTAAGTAATGTATTATATCTGCTCCAGTCCAATATGTCTGGCATTAGTTTAAGTTTTAAGTATTAGTACAAGCATAGCTGTTAGTCCTTCCTCTGTGTTGTTAAAATAAATACTGGCAAGAATGAGTGTGTCTTTAGAACCTGTGATCAAGGAGCGAGTGCTCCGAAACGCGTCAGGAAGTTTTGTGTCAATAAACAACGTAATTGCTGTCACGGCTGTTTGTTCTTCATCGAAGGAGTTCCTTTGAAGTGGAAACAACACTATGTTAATATATGAAGGGGTTGCCGCCCTGCCGTGACACCGTGAGTAAGTGGCTGGAGCAAAGGCATTATTGTGTGTTGCATGTATATACATATATATATATATATATATATATATATATATATATATATACATATATATAGATATATATATATATATTTACATATACATATATATGTATATATATTTCACTGATCATTATATCAAAGCTAATCTGTTTGCATTATTGGTGTGTGGTGCTTCATCTAGCGTCCTTATTGACGTATATCTATCAGATCAGGTGTCAATCACCTGGATAACACATTTTGATGGCAGCGGTGGGATATAAGTCAATAATGCCTCTTTGGGGACGTAAAAAGAATGGGGCAGAGAGTGAAAGGCAGCACGGGGCAGAAGCCATGTCCATTCCCGGGTGGTTAGCAACTGACCCGTTTTCTGGCGTAGCAGGACTCCTGAACCGGTGGGCAGCACCTGTGTTATGGGAAGCACTAGATGAGAAAGTGACTCCTCTTTTAGTGGAAGATGCAGTTGAGAGTGTGAAACTAAGAGGGGTAAAGCTGGAGCTGAAAGCAGCAGGGCAAGTGGGATGGCTTTTCCTGTCTGCGCTCCGTACTGTGTATAAGAAAACATTAACTCAAGATGCAGAAGTAAGAAAACTGCGGGATGAGGTTGCAGCCTTGCAGGAGAAACAGTTACTCATGAAAGAGACTATAGAAAGTGCAGTGACTCGTGGTGGTCATATGGAGGCAAGGTGCACCGCATTAGCAGTACGAGTAGCAAAGCAGAAGAGTAGGCAGAAGCCTAAAGTACCCTCAGCTGTGCAAGTGAGGGCATTGGTACGTAAAGAAAACTGTGATCCCTATACCTGGGATAGACAGTGTCTGATAATGATGATTGGGACTGGGAGGATGAAGTGGAAGTACGTGTAGCAGAACTAGGTGAAGTTGAAAGTGAGAAGGAAAGTGTATTGGAGGCTCGTCCCCTTGTGCAATACAAATCAAAAGGAGTAAATGGTGGGCAAGTACAGAAATTCTCGCTTAGTAAGAGATTATACACAAAGTGAGTTGTTGGAAATAACCTGCACGTTTAGACAAGTGCCTGCCGAGCCTTTGTTCAAATGGCTAGTGAGATTGTGGGGCACGGGAGCAGATGGTACATCACTATCACCAACTGATCTCTTGAAAATGGGGTCTGTAACCACTCATGCCATGCTAGGGCAATGGTTACGAGGTGCACAGTGGCAACAAGCTTTTTCTCTGATTGTCTGGTTGATAGAAGGAGTGAAGCAATTGTATCCAACTGCTATGGTTGTGGAAGAGAATTGGAGCCCTTGGCACACAATTTCAGAGCAAATGAGCAATTACGAGAAATGGCAGTGCAGAATCCAGTGTATTCCCAACACTTTGCAGGACCCGATGGTGAACCTGTGACAGCAGGGATCAGGGACCGACTGATTAGGAATACCCCTCCACATATGAAAGGTGCGTTGTTAGCCCTTCCAGGACCTGCTCAGGGAAGACCAGTGGGGAAGTTATGTTATTAATGGCACAATTGGAAGTGCTTGACAGACAGAAATCCGCAAAAGCTGTGGGGCAAGACAATAAATATAAGGGAGGAGAGTCTACAATAAAAGTGACCAGAGGACAAATGTGGATAGATTTATTAAATGCTGGGGTGAAGAAAGAGGAAATTGACGGGAAGCCCAACCCTTATCTGCTTAATAAATGGAAAGCATTGCAGCGTAGACAGAAAGAAAAGGGGGCATTCGATGAAAAGCAGCCTTCGCCACCACCAATGGAAGAGGCTGAGAAGGAAAAAGCAGAGTCAGGAAAAAATAGGAAGGTACCTGTCTCGACTCTATATCCCGACTTGTCCAGCGATGGCTGGGAAGTCCCAGAACCCTTATGAAGGTCAGGCAAAACCCAGGGAATGTGAGCAATGCAAGAGGTAAGCCCCAGGGACAGACGGCCATATGTACCTCTAATTATTTATTGGCAAAAAGGAACGCAACATGTTATGGCACTGCTTGATACAGGTGCAGAAATAACTCTGATAAATGGGAACCCTAACAAGCTGCCAGGAAAAAGCGTGACCATTAATGATTATGGGGGTGCTGAGACAGAGGCTAAACTTGTTAGACTTAAATTGTCAATTGGTAAAGGACCCCCGTTCACAGCAGAAGTATTAATGGAAGAAGTACCAGAATACATTATTGCCATGGATCTGTTACTGGGAAAAACTATAGAGACGCAATGGGGAACATTCACTTTTGGTGTGAGGTGCATACACATAAAGAAATCTATGACAATTCTGATTGGGCATGCAAAGTGGAGTCCATTACATGTGCCTCCTCCAAAGGAGCTAGAGTGTATCAAACAGTACCAAATACCCTAAGGTCACAAGGAGATTTCAGAAACTATTCAATGGCTACTAGATGCATCTGTGCTTAGGCCAGCCGTGAGCCCATTTAATTCCCCTATATGGCCTGTAAAGAAACCGGATGATACATATAGAATGACTGTTGACTATTGACAGCTGAACAAAGTAGCCCCGCCCTTGGCAGCCACAATCCCAGACATCATCACGCTAGTTGAACAGTTGAGCAAAGATGTGGGAGAATGGCATGCTGTAATTGATTTAGCAAATGCCTTTTTCTCAATTGACATTGATGAGGCAAGTCAAGGCCAGTTTGCAATAAGCTGGCAAAACAGACAGTTCACATTCAGAAAGCTGCCCCAGGGGTATGTACATAGCCCCACCTTGTGCCACGGACTAATAGCCAGAGATTTAGCCAACTTCTCGGCAGGGTGACACCCGCTTTGCACATTACAGTGATGACATCATGATTACTGGGGAAACCAAAGAACAAGTCTCAGAAACACTGGAGAGGTTAATTGAGTACTTACAGCAGAGGGGATGGGCTATCAACCCTAAAAAAGTCCAAGGCCCTGCACAAGAGGGCAAATTCCTGGGTGCTATTTGGTCAGGGCCAGTAAAAGGAATACCACAGAAAGTGATTGATACGGTACAGCAGCAAAAGGTTCCTACAACAAAAGCAGAAGCACAACGATTCATTAGTTTGATGGGATTTTAGAGCCAACATATCCCTCACTTAGGATTAATACTGAGACCATTATATCAAGTTACACGAAAAAAGCACGCTTTTCAATGGGGACCTGAACCGCAAGAGGCCTTTAAGGGGGCAAAAGATGCATTACAGAACTATTTTGCGTTAGGTCCTATCACAGAAGGAGACCCATTTGAGTTGGAAATGATAGTAAAGGATGATGTAGTGGTGTGGAGTCTATGGCAAAGGCAAGGGAAAAAGAGGGTGCCACAAGGATTCTGGTCAAAGAGATGAGCAATTACACCCCGTTAGAGAAAGAACTAGCAGGAGCATATTGGGCATTAGTGGAAAAGGAATGCATAACGGGTGACCGGCCAGTTACCTTAAGAACACGGGTCCCTTTACTAAGCTGGATAAGAGAAGGAGGGGTCGGTACAATAGTAGGCAGAGCAAAGGAGTCTACCATCGTAAAGTGGAAATGGTACCTGCAGCAGAGAGCAAAGCCGGGGCCAGCAGGAGTGTTGAAGTTACAAGAAGATATGCTAGGGGAAGTGTCTTGCAGGTAATGGCCCCTTCATCAGAACTTATTGAAATGGAACCTTCACCATTCAAAACAGCCCCACCTTTTGAGCAACTTACTGAAGAAGAACAACAAAATGCATGGTTCACAGATGGTACAGCCCGGTACCATCAAGGAAAAAGATAATGGCAAACAGCTGCATTCCAGCCTGCTACAGAAACGCTGGTATTGAGAGGAGGAGGTAATGGATCAAGCCAGTTTTCAGAGCTGCAGGGGATAGCAGCAGTAATTGAGCAGGCCCCCATTGGAGAGAAAACATTTGTGTACACTGACAGTTGGGCCACTTACCAAGGACTAGTAAGCTGGGCCCCAACTTGGCGCAAGGATGGATAGAAAATTAAGGGCACTCCCATCTGGGGGGTGAGAAACTATGGGAAGAGATGTGGAAGAAAGGGCAAAGGTGTCAAATTTATGTGGGACATGTGGATGCCCATTGTCCATCAGACACCTCCCTTGCATCTCTATTCAACAACACTGCATATCAGATGGCCAAAACACGGACAGTGATCATCAATGAAGAAGCAGAGGCTGCTTTAGCAAACTGGGCTCATGCAACTTCAGGGCATCTAGGAGAAAATGGCACTTATGCATGGGCGCAGCAACAACAAATTCCAGTAACTAAAGAACAAGAGCAACAAGCAGTAAAGGAGTGCCCAACATGTAACCAAATTAGACAAATGCCTTTGCAAAAGAAGCCTATTGGACATATCAAAAGAGGAACTACAGCTGCCACAGTGTGGCAATTGGACTATATCGGGCCACTACCAAAAGAAGGAGGAAAAAGCTACATATTGACCATGGTGGACACCTACTCTGGCCTTAAGTTAGGTATGCCTTGTAAGTCTGCAGACCAGAAGTCCACTTTGTGAGGGTAAACTACCTGATAAAACTTTATGGGGTGCCTGATGAAATACAAACAGACAGAGGCACACACTTTTCAGGGAAAGCGGTACAGGATTGGGCCCAAGAGCAGGGGATTCAGTGGATGTTTCACCTTAGCTATTATTCACAAGCTGCAGGCATGCTTGAGAGATATAGGGGGTCATTCTGACCCTGGCGGCCGGTGACCGCCAGGGTCACCGACCACGGGAGCACCGCCAACAGGCTGGCAGTGCTCCCGAGGGCATTCTGACCGTGGCGGTTCAGCCGCGGTCAGAAAGGGTAAACCGGCGGTCTCCCGCCGGTTTACCGCTGCCCCAATGAATCCTCCATGGCGGCGGAGCGCGCTCCGCCGCCATGGGGATTCAGACACCCCCTACCGCCATCCTGTTCATGGCGGGAAACCCGCCATGAACAGGATGGCGGTAGGGGGTGCCGCGGGGCCCCTGGGGGCCCCTGCAGTGCTCATGCCAATGGCATGGGCACTGCAGGGCCCCCCGTAAGAGGGCCCCGCAAAGTATTTCAGTGTCTGCTTTGCAGACACTGAAATACGCGACGAATGCAACTGCACCCGTCGCACCCCTGCAACTACGCCGGCTCAATTCTGAGCCGGCGTCCTCGTTGCAGGGGCATTTCTGCTGGGCCGGCGGGCGCTCTTTTGGAGAGCGCCCGCCGGGCCAGCAGAAATGTCTGAATGGCCGCCGCGGTCTTTTGACCGCGGTGCGGTCATTCGGCGGCGGAACCTTGGTGGACGGCCTCCGCTGTCCGCCAAGGTCTGAATCACCCCCATAATGGGTTGTTGAAAGAACAGCAAAATAAATATCAACACATCAGACTCTAAAAGGATGGAGTAGTAATTTAGACAAAGCTTTATTTGAACTGAACAACAGACCAGTTGGGCAGCAGACTCCTTTCATTCAAATGACAGGGCATGCCAAAGAACTTACACATACCATGATTGTCTGGAAAACAGATCCTCGAGCCCGACTACCTTTGTAAGCTACTCCTGGCAGTATAGGACTAGATCTGTTTGCTCCAGAAGGCGGAGAACTGCCCATAGGACAGATAGAAACCATACCCTTAGGAATAGGAATGAGAATACCACCAGGAACCTATGGTAGAAATGCCCTCGATCTAGCTTAGCCATCAAGGGAGTGTCAGTACTTGGGGGAGTCACTGACCCAGATTATAGAGAAGTCAAAGTAGTATTGTTGAAAGGAAGTGCTGCTGTACCATATCAAGCACATGACAGACTTGCACAGTTGATTTGTGAAAAAGCGCACACTCCACATATAGAAGAGAGGTCTGTCCCCCGCGATAGTATCCAGAGAGGTGATAGAGGATTTGGAAGCACAGGAAAGAAGGTGTGGGTACAACATCCGGGGAAAAAGCCAGAAGCAGGAGAGATATTAAGTCAAGGGGTGGGGAGCACGTATGTTGCACTTTTAAAGAACTCTAATGTACCTGTGTTTGTACCAGCATTGAGACTCACACGGCAGTCGTAGATAATAACATCTGAATCAGTGATGTGGTTCCTGTTTGCGGTCATAATTGCAACTGGAAAAGCCGTTTGGGTTTGACCGAATATAGCAAAGAATTTTGTTACGGACCTCCATGTCATTTGTGCACCACAAGCAGTTAATGTTACTGATGACACAGAGAAGATTTCACTCTACAACATATAGGTACCTGGAGGCAAGTGGATGGCTGCCAAAGCTGTGACCTGGAAGGTAACGGGACAGCAAATTCGACTAGCTAATGGACTAAATGAATTGCAAAGAACACCAGCAATAGTGCAAGCTTTAAATTATACCTTGAACTTGATATGCAAGTATTTTGATACAATTGTGCTATTTACGCCAGCACCAACATGTCCATGTAAACCATATGATTGTTCTGACGAACAAAGTATTTTACCAGGGCATATGGTGGTTGTTACAATGAACAATGGAACCAAAGGAGCCCGATATTCCAAACCGCCAGCATTCATGTTTTAATCAGCTGAAAGATGCATGATTAGCAACCTAGGCAACGTTTCCATAGTTCGATATAGGATAGGATGTAAGCAAGCTCTGAATGCAAGCATAGTTAACCATATACTATTATAGATAAATATTACTAAAGGAAACATCTCAAGTTATGATCCACTGTGTGCCCCATGGACACTGCAGATATGGCCATTACCAAAGCTACGTATTAGAAGAGATCTAGGATCCTTGATAGCCAGAGCCACTGGAATAGGGGTAGAGGCCTTAAATTCTTTTGAAGCCATTAGGAATAAGTTATCATCTACAGGATATAGTACAGGAGAGGCCATTAAAGTCATTTCTCAATGGGGGCCCACGCACTCACAGGAAATATGGAAAGTCCTACAGGGGTGATTGGCAATGGCATAATTTCACCTATGAGCAATTTGGAAAAAGCTTTCAAAACACACAAGTAGTATCCAAAGGAATTCAATGTATATTATGGCAAAGTGTTGTTAATCAACAGTATGTAGATTTGAAAGTGGAATGGGGACAGCTCCAAGGTGAATATTGCAGACAGCAATTGCATTTGCCCAAGGAGATATTGGTAAGGCCCATACAGTTTCATCGTAAAGAAGAAATGTGTTATGCTCATTTTGATACAGCAAGAGGTGATATCCCTCCTGAAATATGGTGCTCCTTTATATTGCTCCCCATAGTAATAGGGAAAGAATGGTGGATACCTCATACTGACAAAAAGAGGATTGATCAGACAAACCATACTGTAGATCCCACAAGATGAGCAGATTCGTCAAAGGGATGGGTGTGTACATACACAGGACAGGTGCGAGACCCATGCCTTCACCCAATACCAGGAAAATGTGAATGGTTACCTTATCCTATTAATGGCACAGACTTATATCAGATAGGGACGGAAAGTGTATGCTATGTTACTAATCACCCCTTACTTTTTAACAGATTTGTTCAAACCACAGGGGAGGAAGTAATGTGTATGTGTAATGTTACCAGCATTATTGACATAAGTACTCACATCCTATACCGGACGACTAAATTCACCACAACCACATTACAAACGCAAATGCAAGAACAGTTGGAATTGAAAATCCCGCTTGTTGTTAAACTACCCAGACTAGAGGCAAACAGGCAATACGCACAAGTTACATTTGCTAAGTTTGGTGTGGCAGCTCAATACACCAAGGATACAGCCATACAGATGACCATAGACGCTAAGCAGCTTATGCACACTGTTTCACGCATCCAACAGGCAACTGAGCACCACTGGTATGATATTTTCTTGGGCTGAGCACCAGGAGCTACAAAAACACTCAGGGCCAGATGTTCAATATGGTTTTCAAGGCGCAAACAGCAAAATTCGCTGTTTACGCCATGCAAAACGTGCATTGCGATGCTCATTCCCATTTTGCGAGTCGGTAACTTGGTGTTCCTCTTCATATTTGCGATTCGCATTGCGATGCAGAATTGCTTTGTGACAGCAAAGAAAGCAATTCGCAGTTAGCACCCATGTGAAGTGGGTGCTAACCCATTCGCAAAAGGGAAGGGGTCCACATGGGACCTCTTCCCCTTTGTGAATGGCTCTGAAAAAATGAAAGCAAACGGTTTCATTTTCTCGAGTGTATTGCAACTCGTTTTCCTTTAAGGAAAACAGACTGCAATACAAAAAAAAAAACTGCTTTATTACAAAAGTAGTCACAGGCATGGTGGTCTGCTGACTCCAGCAGGCACTATCCCTGTGGGTGCAGGGAATCGCAAGGGGGTCGCAAACTGCGAACCACCTCATTAATATTAATGAGGTGGGTCTTTGCGACCCCGTTGCGATTCGCTGATGGTGTCAGGGACACCATTCTGCATATGGGTTTGCGACTCGCAATTTGCGAGTCGCAAACCCGTACTTACCTACATCTGGCCCTTAATGTGATATTGCATCCTTTAATTTGGTTACTGATTGTTTGTGTCATACTGATGACTATATTATGCAGCCTATATGACCATGGGGACTATGGGGATAGCACAATTTTTTAGATGGAAACACCTACCTTGCATCTTATTGACGCAAGGTAGGTTCACACATCTAAAAAATGGTGCAAACGCCAATGTTTTGACATTAATATGGAGTTAGGTTTGTGCTGCATTTGCGGGAAACTTTTTTACGCAAATGCGGTACAAAAAAAGTATAAATATGGGACCAAGGATTTAGAAATGGAAACGCCAGACTTGCAAGATGGAACCTATTTAACAAGGTTCTGGAGGAACTGCACTGTGAACCTCAGATCACCCCGATGATATCAGAATTCTTAATCTGATCTCCTCACAGCTGTATTGTTTTTTCTTATTTTTTAAATGATGCCTGGACATGCTCCCAAACTGCAAGTACATGGACTGCTGGAGTGGGACATCGTGGGGGGATGTAAATCAAATGGAAAAGGCATCGGGGAGCACCCTTTCAACACTAATGTGCTTTGTTGAATGTGTATAACCCCCCACAGATATAGGGTCTATGCCTATCAGAAAAATAGCCATATACATTTTGCATACCTCCAAGAAACAGATCTTACAGTGAGGGAACATCACAAATTACATCGACAATAGCGTCAGGAGCTCTTTGACATGACTTATTTTGGGCATGCCAGAGGGATCCTCATATGGGTCACCCTGTGGGGTTCTATACATGGTTCTACAGACCCAGATAGCTACAGAGGGTAGGTGTGTGATTATGAAGGGCATCCTACATGGCACCCTATTGTCCCTAGTGGCCAAATAATCACACAGCAACAGTGGGATGCAGAGATTCAAATTGTGTTCAATATTTGTTCAATGATTCATCCAATCCCTCACAGACAGGCACTCAATCTGGCTTCACCTCCGGGCACCTTAGACAATGGGCTAAGATGATGCAATTGAGGACATATGGCGCTTGCTCCATCCAGAGAATAGGGAATACTCCAACAATTTGGCTGTGTAAGCTCTTCATACCCGCTTACAAATGGTGTACTTCAAAAAAATCCATATGTGGCGGCTGGCAATGTCAGCACTGACAGATGGCGTATTCTGCACACAGATAGGAGAAGGGATTAGGAACTATTTCACAGAAAATAAAGGATTGAGGTCCGATAAGAGTGTGGAATGGGATGAGTTTAAGGTGATGTTACGAGGGATGAGTGTGAAAACGTCATGTGGGGTGAAAAAGATGTTGCAGGATGAGGTCCTGGGAATGGAAGGACACATTAAGGCCTTAGCAGAAGCATGCATAACACCCTGACAGATGAGCAGAGGTGGCCTAATTGAGGAAAGGCTATAGGATGACTTTGCACAGGTTACCAAGTTTAGATGACAAGACATACCTGAAATGGCAGCATGACCTGGGTGACAAGACTGGCAGTCTGCTGACCTGGTTTCTGATCGTGGAGATCCCACACACACCCATAAAGATCATCCAGATGGGAACAGGCAGGATAGTCAACTCCCAGCAAGAAATTAATTAGGCCTTTAAAACTTACTACAGAGTGTTATAAGGGGATACTATGGGGATAATACAGGCAATTGATCTGACATATCTAAAACATATAGATATCCCTACCATTGGCCCCTTGCCAAAGCAAGAACTGGAGACTGCCTTAACACTGGAAAAAATTGAACACTTTATCAAGCGGCTCGCAAGGAGGAAAACTCTAGGAAAGGATCTGTTCCCTATTGAGTTCTATGCTACCAGTCAGATGCAGTTGGCACCTCACTTGCTGAAACTCTATGAGGCAGCTGTGAGGAAGAGAGGCCTCTCAGACTCTATGAGAGAAGCTTTGATTGTTGTACTCCCGAAACCAGGATGGAAACCCCTACAGGTGACAGCATATCGTACACTATTATTGGTATGTTTAGATTACAAGATGCTGAGTATAGTACTTGCCAACCAGCTGTCTTCTATAGTTGGCACAGAGGTACAACCAGGACAGAAGGGATGTATTCCAGGATGTAGCACTTTCATTAACTTATACAGACTGTTCCATGTTATGGTTTGGGCGTGACACACAGAAACACATTGCGGTTTGCCTTCATAGCCATTGAGAAAGCATTTGCTACTCTAGGGTGGCCATAACCCATGAAGGTGCTGCAGAGGCTAGGGATGGGAACACATTTTCTAAGATGGGTATTATTGCTGTATTTTGAGCCAGTGGGATGGGTGCACATAGGAGGGGTTACATCAGACATGCCCTTGACCAGACTGTGTCCCCGATGGGAAGAGTTGCTATTTTGAAAATGTTAATACTCCCTTGTCTTCTTTATTACTTCATGGCAATCCCAATGGTTCTAAAGAGGTCTTTCTTCAGAGACCTGCTTCAAATACTATCCGCATTGGTATCGAGCGATAGTAGGAGCTTAGTTGCACTTGATAAGTTATATGCCCTACTTGAAAAGGTGGTCTGGGAGCCCCTAATTATGAGCTATACTATGCTCCAGTGCTTTTGCAGTGGCTGATGTGTTGGCTAGGCCAGACACCTACCCCGGACCGAGAAAAGATGTTGGAGAACCTGGGGGAGGCTCCCTCCTACACTGGCTGTTGTGGCTCTAATTCACTCAGCAACTAAGGAAACATACTATTATTGGTGGCTGTGTGGTTTTTAGAGGTAATTCCTTAATGGGGTAAAATGATAATACCTTATTCTCTGAGTCTCCCTATTTTGCCAACACTGCTGTGTGCCTTCATTTGCATACTATACCTGACAGGGGACTGTACGGAAGCAGGGATTCAGATCTGGACAGAGTTAACACTGGACAGTAAAGTGAACACTTTTGAAGATTTGATAATCACTAATGGCCCAGGAAATGTATTTTGCCTTGAAACAAGTGATATTGATCAGCCCCCACAGCGGCACCACTAGAGACGATATTATCTAGTGATTTGACGAGAAAGGTCATAACGTGCAATTATGGGTGCTGCAGTATCAATACACCAAAGGGACTTCAAGAATTAAGGAATGGTGGGGCAGTGTATCAGGCAGTGATATATCGATAAGACATGGGCCCATTGCTTACAATCCATTAAACAGTTTTTGAGACATGCAAGACTTAGATTTGTTCAATTTTCTCCAGCATACTTATCTGACCATGAAGAGTTTAGGGAGGATGTACCTAGGGGTACTGACTTCATGCCCCTGCTACAAGGCACACACTGCGGACTCTACTTATATGGTGCGGTCCTGTCCATTGATATCTCAGTTTTGGTCCCAGGTAGTGCAATGCATATCAGGAGCCACCACATGTATCCTTCCTTTTGACCCTCTCTAATGCTTGCTGGATGTGAGACCTAGTAATAAAAAGATGAAAGGACTTGTAAGCTTCCAAAGCATGGCCTTGATACTGTCAAAACGATGTAGAGCCATGAAATGGAAAACTGAGGCAAGGCAGCTTATTATGTGGTGTGGTTATGTGACCTCACCATGTGTTCATGCAAAAAAGATGCATTTCCTTACAAATGGCTTCACTTTTAACATCTGCAATTGGTTGATTGCATATGATAGGACTTAAATCAACTACACAGGGGCACAGACACAGAAAGTGGCAGCACAAATAGCAATTAAGAAGATGGCCCAAAACTATCTGGGTGACTCAATAGATGTGTGCCTGGAACAATACCCATTGGCATTGCAAGAATGAACAGTGGCCAGAACTCATCATGCTGGTTACAACGTACTTACCATTTCCAATAGCTATTATGTATTTAGAGCATATGTTTATTTAATGTGGGGGAAGTTGTTACAGTCAAAGGGACCAGTCTCTCCAGAAAACTCAAGACTGGCAATGATTAAAATGAACAAATTCTTCATACCAAAAAATGATAATACTCCTCTAGACACAACCGTGGATGAGAATAATTGGTCTGAAATCACAAGTGTGGTGAATGATCATCCTCCGGATGACTCCCATGAATTATGGTGTGAACTATACTTTATAGATTAAATAGAAACTTTAACACAACAATAGATTTGACTGTTTTAAAATGCTCAAGTAATGTTATAGTTAGGTGTGATAAAAAGATCTGTTTCTTTAAAAAACAAAACTTTGAATTTCAGTGAAAAAAATGAAGTTTAAAGTAGCATAATAGGTGAATTTGTCAGTGAGCACATTAACGTTTTGAAATTTAAAAAAAACACAGAAATTCACCAGTTATAGTTAGGAGAGTTAACTATGACTTGCGCTGCCACCATGCACTGCATCGTGAGGCTGGTCCTTTTGACTGCAATAACGTCCCCTGCATGCACTGGTTATGACTTCACATATGAAATTACTCATGACATGTTCTATGACATAATTTAGGACATTACTGATCTCACACAATATTACTCATGTTCACGTGGTCACTGACATATTTACCTACCTATAACATTACTTTAACCATTGTTTTTTTCAGTGAGTTTCTAGGGTTATTTTTTTAACAGAAAGTAATATTTAATTACCATATGTGAATGGAACCTCCGCAAGGCACAGCCTTCGGCCAACCCCCCACATGCAGTCAATCCCACGCTGTGCACGGCCTCCAGATGTGTGTAGTGGGATATTGGTCCTGTGGCCAACCCCCATAAGGGCATCACACAGGACTATTTTTTTAATTAAACAACAGTGGGCTACATGGCTCCCCTCTTTGAGCCTCTTTAGGTCTGGGAACCCCATCCATCAGGGCCATACAAGCTAAAAGGTAAGGAGGGCTGCGCAGCCCCCTCCCTGAGCCTCTTTATTCTCTGGAGATCCCATTCCCTAGAACTTATATATGTTTAAAGGGGAGTGGTACCATGGGGCCTTCTCCCCAAACCTTCTAAGGCCATGGGGACCCCATCCCTCAGAGCCATTTATTTTTTAATTGAATGGGAGAGGCCGTACAGTACCCCTGCTAAAGCTTTGTTAGGCCTTGGTGACCCCATCCCCCAGGGTAATTTCTAAAAATGAAGGGGAGGGGCCATTATTGCGCCTGAGGATCCCCTTTCCTGGGCCCCTTTTTTAAGTAAAGGGGACGTGGCCCCGATGTCCTTCTCACTTATCCTCTTTAGACCCTGGGGACCTTATTCCCACAGCCATACATATATCTAAAATAAGGGTGGTTACAACACCCCCTCTTTGAGTCTCTTTGGGCTCTAGGGACTCCATTCATGAGGGCTGTGTATTTTGTTAAGGGGATAGGGTTCACGTGCTGGGATTTATGAGGGATGGCGGTTCCAGAAGACTTCAGAAATGGGGTTCTTAATCTCATAGCAGGCTCTGGGCTTCGAAGAGATGCTGGCATCTTTGGAAGTGATTGATGGGAAGTACCCTGGCTGTGTGGCATTGTAATCGAATTGGCATAAAGATTCCTGGGTGAAGGTACTCAACTGCAGCATCCATGGCCTCTGGGCTTGAGGCTACTTTCCAGTCCTGGGTTAACCCTGTCAGCAGGGTGGGGTGCATTAGGGCCTGATATTCTTGTTGCGTAGGTCTTTCCCACTTCTGGGCCAGAGTAATGGAGACTACATGGTCTTGCAGGAGAAACCAAGGGTAGTGCCACAGGGTTGTAATGCGGGGTACACCGTGCCCAGCAGAACATCTTGTTTCCAATGAAGCCCCGGTTAGGGGGTTGAAAACAGCTAATTGCTTAGGGTGGTTACAAATTTTGGTGGTGCTGCTAGGTGCAGGGAAATCCGAGAGCTCCATTAGAGGGGTGGCTTGTTGGCTGGTCTTGAACATTGGAGATGAAGGCTCCCATTCGCTGCAGGAGGGCGTGCCCTGCCCACCTGGTTCTTATTGCACCTTGAAGCTCGTGCTGGTTCCTTACGCATCTTGCCTGATCTCATCAGGTTTCCTCCTGGAGGTGAGGTACAAGGGTGGACAGCTTGTATAGACCTCTACAAGTGCCACCTCATATACCCCTTACTTTTGTGGGCACTGGCATTTAACTGGCTCAGGGAAGGGGGGAAGCACGCTGTGCTGAAAGACCTTGAAAACATATGAAGAAGGATGAGGAAACCTCTTCTAGCATCTTCTTGTGCCACCTCACCTCTTCCATTGCTTTTGCTGATCCTGCCCTTCTGCTGCCACGAGGAAGGGCACTAGCAATCTAAGCTGAAGGGCCCTAGAATCTTGATTTAATGTGAAATTTGGAAGAGACTTAATTTCCTTGCAGGAGTTTTTTTCTTAAGATCCATACACCAAAGGGACTTCAAGAATTAAGGCCATCCTCAGCGTTATGAATATGGGCGTAGGGTACTGCCAGGACCCTAAAGGACTGTTAGAAGGGCGATATTGAGGCTTCAGGGGAGCCCATGGACCTGGGTATGCAGGCTCATAGGCGACGAGTTACCTGCTGGTGACTGCTGTTGGATCCTGACTGATAGACAAGCAGCAAGCACATTCTGGCTGCAAGTCATACCCAATCCTAGTTGGGCTGCTTCCACAGATCAGGGGCTAAAACCACCTGTAGCAGGACCCAAACCTGCTTCTCCCGTGCTATTCCTATGCTGGTGCTTGCTGCTTACTGCTTGTTGCTTGCTATTGCTTGTTATTCATTATTGTTCCTTGTTGTTACTTGTTATTGCTAGTTGTTAGTTGTTGCTTACTGCTCATTGTTGCTGACTTGCTGCTTACTAAGCACTCTGCTCCACTTGCCAATTATGCCAACTCTGCTAAACTTTTTGGTGCTGAGGAGGACTTATGGCTTATAGTAGCTTTAGAAACGCCTGTAGGAGCTATGGTGCAACACTCGCTGTGCTTCACTTCTATGTGTCTCCATTATTTTCATTTGCTAAAGTATCTCACAGTCTCTTTTGTCTGCAGGTTCATGTAATTACTGCTTAAGAAGTGTGGAGTAAGTGTGGAGTGAAGCGCAAGGGGATTGCAGGCCGGGATATTGTTTGCGTACGCACAGGGCTCTCTGGTCCCCCAACTCCTCCCAGATCCTCAGTGCCTGCACAGTTCACAGGACCCTGGTCCTGGTTGCAGTCACTGCTGCATCGCTCCCTCACGCACTTATCTGGTTTGGCCTAATCCGGCTTACTCCGGCCTGTTTTTTGGTAATATTTGTTTTTCAATCAATATTTTCTTTCTGATATTTTTGTACGTTCCATTATAAGTGTAGCTGCAAAACATTTTTAACAGATTTTTCTGATAAAATATTTGCATCAAACAATATTGTTTACATCCATACTCCATCTGTGATCTGCTCTTTATAGTCAGCAATACTCTATAATTACTTTTGAAAGAATGCTTGTTATGAAAATGTGATTTCATCACTACCTATGAGTGAGATAATGTCCCTTTCTGTGTGGTCACAACCACTTTTTGCTAAATGTTATTGCCCAGTGTAGGAACTTTGACTTCTAAAGCATACTTAAATCAGCTTATCCCTAATTTACCTATTTAACTAGCCTATACACCTCTAGTTCATGGCCCAGAAAAAGTACCAGAGCCTGGATGTTAAATTCTACATATGGACTGTGCCACCTATGGTGTCATAGAAAGAGTGGGCCTAGAACACATTGTTTTAAGCCAACCATATTTAGTCTGACAGCAGCAGCTAGAACCCTACTGCACAGACCTTTTCACAATCACCGCTCTGACCAATAAGAAAACCTTTTTTAAAATTGAAATATAAATCCACAAGTCAGGTCACATAACATATGAGAGGAACATTAGTGACATAAGAAATGACATTTTTCCCATGTGAATATGCACAGAACGACATTGTCAAGGATCAGGCTACAACTGCCACATTGGAAAAGTCAGAGTATTGATTATACACTTTAATCTGTAACTATAACTTTCAACCTGCACTTGCTAGACCTATTTCATATGTATTAAAATGCCAATATAATGGGGACATTGGATTGTTTTTAATATTTTGGAAATTTGCCTTTTAAAAATGTAGCTTTACAATGCCTGAAGCTGCCTGAGGCTAATTTGCATTAGCCCTTCAGCCATTGCCCAGCCTGTACTTAGCCTGACTGAGATATGAAAAAAGTATAAAAATTGCTCCCAGAGCAGGGACAATGACCTGGGAGTGGGGATGTGTTTCCTTCCTGCGGTTCGAAGATCAGTACTGTTGGGCTCAAGAACATAATTAACTTCAAAGGGGCATGCACTGTCACATGTAAATGGTAGCGGACACCTGGAAAGGCCTTAGCCTTCGTCCCCTTAGTTAAACTGGTACCGACGAGGCCAGTGGGAGGAAACCTACCTCTAGAACCAGTTTTGAGAGGGTTTCACCATCTTGGATTTTGGAAATAAGGAACACTGTATGATTGTTTGCAGTTGGGCAAACAGGAACTGCTGGAAAATTGGGTAGGGTTGCCCAGAGAATAAATATTAGACCTTTAGTTAAACACCAATACAGAGATTGTAGACAAATGGCAACCAATTCTCATCTTGGCCCAATCCCGGAGACACACATGAACTGTCTTTACAGCTTCCCAGTGACCCAATGGACTCAGGCATCACTCTGGAACATAATCCCAGTTTAGAGCTCAGGATACACCAATATGATACACAGAGGTATGTAACTAAACAATCAATGTGTTTTGGAATTGTTACTTCACCTTACAACTTGTAGCTCACTAAAGTGCGGCAAAAGCGCTCTGGACACAAATTTGGCCACCCCCAAGGCTATCTGATCTCAACTATTGCAAACACTTCAAACAACAGTCTCCGCACTAAATTACCACTCAGATAAATTGGATTTAAAAGTCAACTTTTTGAATTCACTAGCAGTCTTTACTGCAGAGATCAACCACAAGCTTGATGATCTAAATAAATTGATTTCCAAAGCATAATCTACCGCAAGTTTCAAGCAGTCGGTCTGCTATTGTTCCCCCATTATGGACAGTCTGGCATCACTCCTGACCTTTCTCAACACAATTTTGTCAGAAATCAAGGAGCTGACTGGTGCCTAAACAACATCATCAAACAATCTGAGTTTGTTCTACCAAAAACCATGCACCCAGTTACATCCGATTTGTAGAGACGCACATTATCTCTATCAGTTCAAGCCCTGAACCAGAAGATCCCATGGTGGCAACGTGTCCATCTGGGATTAATAATATTACCTACACTTCGACATGAGTAGGTTTGTCAACAAGTATTAAAACACAGTCAATACACTCAAGCCTGGACACCCAGACTGCCCCTGGGAACAGTGAGTCAGATAGAGCCCAGCAGTATCGTCCCCTTAGCAAGAGGGAGATGAAGAGACTCTGCAAAAAAAGAAACAAGATAAGCGGCACCTCTACTGCCACCAAAACCTGTTTACATTATTTGCAAAGTCAAGGAAAGGATCCACATAGCCCAATAATGTCAAAAATTACCCACATGCGCTATTACATGCACCATCTTCACTCCCCACGAGGGTCAAGTATCAGCTGACTCCCACACAGTTCTAGGAGGTCCTCCTAACAATGGACCGGACCAGTCACATGGTCAATCTGGCAAAATTTCAGATGCAGTAAGCATACTGTCTCAATATACGGGACCAGGTGAGACTGGGCGGTTGTAAAACAAAGGTTTCTCCTGCTGATCAAACAAGATCCTTGGCCTTAGTCAGTCGTGATTCAGTTCAGGTAGAGAAGGATTCACTATGTGCAGTAATAACTAGGTCTCTGCAACCTTTGAACCACCACCTGGTCCTAGTTCATAACAGAGGAGTTGTTCTCACAGGTGCACTGGCCAGCTTTTCCGTCTCCACCCAGACAGTCAACAATCCCCCAGGATACCTTGTGGTCAACAACAAGCATCCTCTGATCCTTTTAACACCAAGCTGCTGTTTATCCCCGAATATCCTTCGCAAGCCTCCCATGATATCCTAAATATAGGGAATCTCCTAAAATTACTGGAGGCTGTCCCGGAGCTATGTGGCCTGAACTTACATGAAACTGCATCAGCAGAGTTTTTCCCCTCAAGGGACAACCCACCACGCTGGTGATCTTCTTTTCATTGGACTATGTGCAGGTAATTCTTTCTAAATATGACTGATTCTACAAATGAGGCATTAAGATCAACCCCACAAAGTGAATGACTACCCTACAGTACTGGCAAACCCCTACTCTATGAAATCCGTAGGAAAGAGCGGTACTCTATTCTAAAAAATGCATCAATATAACAAACACTAAATCCAGAACAGCAACAGCTAACCCCTTAGTAAATTGCTGGGACTAGCTGCATACAGAACTTTCACATGGAAATTTAAACTAAAAGGATCAACTGGCACCCAAGCACCCCAATCCACGTATATTATCCATCTGTTCATGGAATATCAATGGTCTGCAGAAATGGCAGTCTTCTGACCTGGTAGATGTTCTAAAAGGCCACAATATAATACTACTGCAGGAAACAGGGGCTGAGCAAAGTAACCAGATAACGGATACTATGAGCATTGGGAGCAGACCCAGAGATAGAGCAAGTTCTGTAGATCAGGAGGAGGGCTGTCAATATACGTCTCAGCTAAAATACAAGGGATTGGAAAGTTGTTAACAAGTCAAGAGAGCTAGATACAAGGAATTAAAATAAGTAACTGGAGGTTGCAGTGTTCTCTTTTATTGATCAATGTTTATGTAAGTCTTAGTGCTAAGGAGAAGAGCTCTAAATTAAATGAGTTGATTGTGATCCTGTGTGATGTAATAAGGGAGTGCCCTCAAGCTGACTGTTTGATTACTTGGGACGTTAACACCAATTTATTCCAAGATTACGAGGAAGATCCAGACGAGTTCCCTTTGATTACTGTCACAAACGTCAGAGATCAAGCCAGTCAAGGGGCTGCCAACGCTGCCCGCTGGGAGAGAGTTTAATCTTGCAGTTCAACATTATGGGCTTCAAAGTCATGAATGGTAGACTGCCTCAAGATACCTCCCCGAACTGGACGAGAACTGATGGAAAAACCTACCTGGATTATACAATATGTAACACAGAAATGCTTCAGTCAGTACGTTTCAGCATTCTTTCCTGCATTGAAAGTGATCATCGCTCACAAAATATTGCAATAAACTCAGACATGTCACTTTATGTTCCAGCTACTATAACCTGCAAAGGAATGCATACTGATAATCTAAAATACCTAAAGTTGAGTGAATCCATCAGTGATGACATCAAGGTTGTCAGAGGAAACAGTTTTAAGTACAGAATCACCAATCAGCGCATGAACAGGTCTCACTGCTCAGCTTTTAGAAATACTCTCATGTCCAGCTTGCTGGTATAACCTTATTAAACCAGCTAATGTATCATCAACTATACAATGGCTAAAGAAAGCCAGCAACTAGGCATTGAGGAAAGTTCGAAAGAACCCTAGGTCAAAAGAGCTAATTTTTGCTTTCAACCTAGCCCAGAAAATATCTGGCAAGCCGCTCACACAGTGAAATTTAGGGGCATATTTAAGAGCCCATAGCACCATTTGAATGCTACATTAGCCTCATTTTTTTACACTAATGTGGCGTTAGAAGGCCAAAAATGCAGCGCCATATTTAAAAGGTGGCGCAATGCATGCCTTTGTAACCATTTGCGCTAATGATGCCTGCGCCAGGCATAATGTATGCAAAGGGGGTATTCCCCCGTTAGTGGGGGCAAAACAAAATGGCGCAAGGAAATCTAAGAGATTTCCTTGCCCCATTTTTGGGCACTTTTAACGCTGCAAGCTTAGATTGGTTACAATTGGCCTCTGGGTGCTTTGCAAAAATTCTGACACTAGTCTCCTAACTACCGCCATACTGTGCTGTATTTTAAATATGGTGCACACATGGTGGCATTGGGGGGGCGCTAAGGGGCACTTTTCTTAAATAGGCCCCTAAGTCTCCTAAACCATTTCTGAGCAATTCTTTTACATGAGACTAAGAATTACAGTTCCATTAACTTTTGGGCCTTGGTTAACAAGCATTTGAATGGATTCAGCAGGCTTGACAGTGTGAACATCACCAAAGCAGAATGGGCATCTTTTGGCTCCGTCCATTTCTCGGCATGCAGGATGTTGACTCAGATTTACATGATGTGCTTCATAATCCAACATGGCCTTCCTAAAAAGGTGGATTTCAAAGGCTAAATCAGATGAAGCCCCTGGATAAAACGATCTCCCTTAAGCCCTTTTCAAACAGGACATACTATTCTGAGGAGAAAGGCCACTGTTACTGTTTGAGGAGTTTGACAATTCCTGATTCGTGACGTAGGGCCATAGCTCATCCCATTCACAAAGTGGGCCCAGATCAGACCTGGCCAATCATAGATTAATAGCACTTCTTGACAATGAAGCTGAGTTTCATGCCAGACTGCTCCTGGAATGGGTGGAGTCAAACAACCTTATCCCAAAGAATCAAACTGGGTTCATCCTGAAATCTGACAGGCTCTCCAACCTGTTGTCAATCTGAATCTTGCTAAACAAAGCAAACTCCTCAAACTTACTGCTACATGGTTGTTTCATTGACTTTAAAGCAGCATTTGATCATGTACCAAGAGGGGTTCTCTGGCCCAAGCTTAAAGCCTGAGGAATCCCACAAAGGCCCTTGTAATCAGTTAGCCAGTTGCATTCCAATATCTGGATTCAGATTTAATTAGGCAGTGTGCATGCATATCATTGAAAATTCCCATAACATGAGGAGTAAAGTGTGTGTTAGCCCCTTCTGCTTTTCAAACTGTTTATTGCTGACCTATGACAATCCTTAGACTCAGTCAATAGCCATCTTCCAAAGCTAGGTGGTGAAAGGATCATAAACCCATTATATGCTGATGACCTGGTTCTATTCAGCTTAACACGTACTGGGTCACAACACTTGCTGAACCAATTGCAAACCATTACACCCACCAACACCTTGCAGGTAAACCTGAAGAAACCTAAGGTGGTTACATTGGGTAGGATAGTGTTCTTCACTTGCATAGGTCCTCACTGCTGCCCAGATAAGGTTGAAACTGGGCAGTAATCCCCGAAACCTATCTTAAACTGTGTCATAAACTGCCTGCAGCCTAGGATGATTGTCTAGATGAACTGTTCTAAGCCGAAATTAATTATAGCGACCCGGTTGAGGGCATCATCGGTTTTTAGGGCATTGCCTGAAGCTCTTAGACGTGAGATTACTCTGGGATAGTAATTTGAGTTAGCAAGCCTTCAAGTTGGATATCAAAAATGGTGTCTGTATTTGGTCATTCCATTTGAATAGGACTGCACTGGCCAAACCTAAACACTCGGGCTGTAATGAGCAGCTATCAACTTGCATTATCTGCTTCTTACCTAGCTTGCACATATTCTAATCAACTCAAGGTAAAATTCATGGCTTTGAGGCTGGGAGAGTGGCTGTTTCTGCTGCACCTGTTTAGTTGGCCTCAACCACAGGAAACTGCAGTTTGCAGGGTATGCAGGCAGAGCGAGTAATCCTTAGAACATGTTATGTGCTTATGCTCTGCACTGTTGGTTGAACAGAAAACTCTTTTAAAGCATGAGAATTTGATTTGTAGCTGCAGGCCTTGCTTAATCTAGATAACACCCGTTTAAACATCCAACTGACCAAGTTTGCCTCTCAAGCCCACAACAGACTGCAGGGAAACATCCTTTATGTCGACTTTTTTATAACGAAGTCCTGGTTAACGAAAGCGGAACAACGCTTTCTTTAACCACGACTTCGTTATTTTGTGCCTTAACCACGCATGTCCTGAACAACGAACATGCATGGTTAAGGTACAAACAAGGGAGTCGGCTGAGGAGGACGACGCAGATGACGAGGCGACGACTCAGGTAAGTGGGGTTTTTAGGTTTTGGGGAGGGGGTCGGGGGTCGGGGGTTTTAGGTTTTGGGGTGGGGTTGGGGGGGGTGGGGCGTTTTTGGGTTTGGGGAGGGGTCGGGGTTTTAGGTTTTGGGGTAGGGTTAGGGGAGGGGGCGTTTTTGGCTTTGGGGAGGGGGTGGGGGGTCGGGGGTTTTAGGTTTTGGGGTGGGGTTAGGGGGTGGGGCGTTTTTGGTTTTGGGGAGGTGGTGGGGGGTCGGGGTTTTAGGTTTTGGGGTGGGGTTGGGGGGGTGGGGCATTTTTGGTTTTGGGGAGGGGGTGGGGGGTTGGGGTTTTAGGTTTTGGGGAGGGGGTGGGGGGTCGGGGGTTTTAGGTTTTGGGGTGGGGTTGGGGGGGTGGGGTGAGGCATGCAGGATCAATGGGTGCCTGTTACTAATGACTTTACCAGGAATGCCTTTACAACGAAATATCGTTGTTAAGGCATTCGTGGTAAAGGCATTAGTAGTAACAACAAGGTCGGTGTTCCGACCTCGTTGTTTAGGCACCCGTTGTTTTGTCAGTCGGCATTCCGTCGTACAACCCAGACTGCACCACTTCGGTTCCTTATTCCCAACCCCAAGTGGAATGTTCACATGATCATCCATTCCTCTCAAGTCAATTAGTGAATAGCAGAGCTGCCATGACTTCCCCACTATCATCAGCAACCACAACAAAACTCCTTTGGATGCTCATGTTAAAATGTTGCTCAATTTATTGTTGTCACCACTGGGTAATGCTTTTTGAACCCACTAGGTTACTTGCAAAACCAGTGTGACTGGGGCAGTTCAGTGCTCCACGCAACGTGTGCAGAAAGCCTCCATTAGAAATCAAACAGCAGCTTTCTTAACAATTGCATAAGCACTTTAGGGACCTGTGATTACTTCATGATTGAGTTACCAACCTGGAACCAGACGAATGTGTGAGGACAGCCCTTACAAGCTTACTAGTACGGATCCTAGAAATCTGCAATGTCACACGTTCAGATAAACTGAGCTTCTGCCTCGATATACTGTTATTTTACTCATGTTAGTCTGTCGCTGTGCCCTACCCACCCATGAATTCTACTTTAACTGGTAGAGCTTTTTAAACAAATGTATTTTTGAAATCTACAGCATTCTTTTAGGTGCAATAGCTACTTTTAATTGTAATATATTGCTGGTATTTTCACCTCTGCACACACATTTTGGTGTTGTCAGTTAGATATGACGCAAACTTGAAGAACGAAACTTATTTTGATTTGATACTTCATACTGTTAGTATGTTACATATGCATTTTATTGCTGTTAACTCACACGTTGCACTTGAACTTTGCTGTAACAAAACACCTATCTCTATTTTACCTTTGCAATTCGAATTGGAGAAGCAGCATATTTTAATCGGATATTTTGAATAAATATAGAAATAAATACATATTCATATAAACACACACATGCATGTATGTATGTAATATGTATATATATATATATATATATGCTGTAACACAATCATCAAAAATACATTACAATAAATTGTCTTTAAGTTCTTAAATTTACACCTATAGAAGCATCTATATAAATGCTTCCTTTTTTGAAAACTTTATATGCACTCTAAGCCAGAAAGGGTATTGTTTTGACTTATACTGGATGCTCCCCTGTGTCTGGGAAAGCCAATCCTCTCTGAAGGGCTGTAGTGAGAGAGTTACACATGTCGGAGGCTGCTTTTATCAATTCCAGGTTCGTTTGGATGGTATTTTACCAATTCAAATCTGTAACACTGTGCCTGGAGTGGAAAAAGGTTTTTGCCACTTTACAGCTTTACATATATGGCACTGCTAATCCTATGCTCAAGGACTTTCCTTTAGGAATGGCAAAAGAATGTGGGCCTCATTTTTACGTTGGCAGTCACAAGACCACCAGCATCGCAGTGATGGTCATACTGCTACGGCTGTGGCGGACCGACCGCCACATTACAGGTTTGGCGGTCGGACCACCAACCAACCGCCGTCTCAGCAAGGATCCATGATCCCGATGGGGTGACAGCGGTCTTGGTTGTAATCAGCCAGGGTGGCATTGAACTCAGCACCGCCCTGCTGATTACATTATTCTCCACCAACCTGTTCATAGCAGCTACCCCACCATGAAAAGGCTGGCGGAGAACAAGGGCAGGGCCTCCACGCCCAGCACCATCAGAATGCGCACTGTCTGCTTTGCAGGCAGTGCACATTCCGAGGGTGCTTGGCAGTCCTCTCTGAGCTTTGAGAACAAGGACAGGGCCTCCCCGCCCAGCACCATCAGAATGCGCACTGTCTCCTTTGCAGGCAGTGCACATTCCGAGGGTGCTTGGCAGTCCTCTCTGAGCTTTGAGATAGCACCCCTGAAGGGAGCCAAGTGCAATCTAATAGCACTGTTTCTGCCGGTCAGACCAGGGGGAGCACTCTATTTCAAGGTTTCCGCTAGTCAGCAAAGTGAGGCCAGCAGAAACCTTGTAATAGGGTGGGGGGCGCTACCACCTCCTGTGAGTTTGGCGGTCGCGTGATAGATCCACCAAACTTGTAAAGAGCCCCTTTGTCCTTTTCTAGCCCAGGGTGGATGGCACTGTGCTAAGCCTATGCTTAAAAACCTTTTTTAAAACAGACATTTCAGGTCAACAAAGAGTGCTGCTGGTGTTGTAGGGTACTCTGTATAGGAGCTGCTCTCCACCTAAACTTGGGAACTACCCACAGTTCTCTGCTTCCTTTTTTGCATAATTCATGTGCACTCTAAGCCTGGAAGGGTATTGTTTTGAGATTGAAATACAAAACATTAATTACATTAATAAATAAATGACATATAAAAAACAAAAACAATTACAAAAATATTACAAGGATTTAAAAAAATTAAAAATATAAACAAACAACATAAAATTAAAAAAGAACAAATAATAATAATAAAAAATATATGTAATGAATTCTAGGAAAAGTATTGGAGTTTGGGATACTGGATAAACTATTCCCACTCTAGTTTATGCAACAATAGTGAAAGTGCAGGACTTTGGAGCGGTAACCATTTTTATTTCCACCCAAACAGCACAACAGTAGGGAAAGTGTTGGACTTCGAGGGGGTTATAGTTATTATTCCCACTCCAGTCTAAGCAAGAGTAGGGAAAGAATTTGGTTTTGGAGGGGTTGGATTTACAATTCTCACTCAAGTCAGTGCAACAATAGGTAAAGTATTCAACTTTGTAGGAGTTAAGTTTACTTTTCCCACTCCAAACAGCACAACAGTAGGTTAAATGTTAGACTTTGGAAGGGGTAAACTTACTATTCCCGTTCCAAACAGTGAAATCATAGTGAAATTGTTGGACATCAAAGAGGGAAGATTTACTATTCCCACTCTAGTCTATGCAATAGTAGGGAAAGCTTTGGTCCTTGGAGGAGGAAGATTTACAATTCCCTTTCCAGCCAGAACACCAGTAGAGAAAGTGTTGGACTTTAGAGGGATTAGATTTACTATTCCCACCAAACAGCATAACGGTAAGGAAACTGTTAAACTCAGAGGTGTACGATTTACTATTCCCACTCCAATCTGTGCAACAGTATGTAAAGTGTTGGACTTCGGAGAGGTTAAATTGACTATTCACATTCCAGTCTAAGCAACAGTAGGGAAAGTATTTCACTTTAAACACATTACATATTTGAATAACCCTATCATTTTAGAAACAAAATATTTTAAAACATTGAAAACAATATTCAATTAAATAATTACCAATTACAAATTGTTGTCATTTAATAATTACTTAATTAATTCCCCATCCTACACCCCCAAACCTAGCAGGCCACATCTAAAACATAACAAAAATATATAATTATTGCACAATTTTATTATTAGTAATCAGTTCAATAATTATTAATGTATAAATCATTAATTGGTAATTACTTATTAGTTAATTAACTTCCCACCATATACCACTCCAAACCCACAATTAAAACATAACTAAAATAATTAAGTATAGCACAATATACATAATTGATAATCAATTAACTCATGTATTAATAATCATTAGTTCATTGCTAGGGCATTATTACATAAAGCATAACTAAACTATATAATTATTACACGTTACATACTTAATGACCTACTGAATAAGTATTAATAAATTAATATGTAATTGTTAATTAATTACTTAACTTCCAAGTTGTACCCCTACTAACCCAGCAGCCCGCACCTACAACATAGCAAAAATATATGCTTACAAACACTACATTATTAATATCAATTAAATGTTTAATGAAACCATAATAATAACTTGTTAATGAATTGTTACTTAATTAACTTCCCACCCTTTACCCCTACAAAACTAGCAACTTGTTCCTAATACATATAACAAATAAATCAGTATTACATAATTTACATTATTAATATCAAACATAATTAATTGGAATTATTGATTGATTATACGTTTTTGCTTAATAAATCTCCCACCATATCCCTCTACAAACCCGACAACCTGCTACAAACCTATAAATATTAATTACAAATTATACTTTAAAAACTTAATAACCATTACACAAACAATAATAATGCATCAGATCAATTTAGGAACTAAGGTTCTCATTATGAGTTTGGCGGTCGGTCGGACAAGTCGACCGCCAAACTTGCAGGGATAAGACCACCGTCAACCCGGCGGCCTCACCCCCAGTCGTATTACAATATTTCCACTAGGCTAACTGGCGGGAACATCATAATATGATGTTCTCACCGGTCAGCCCGGCAGGAACAGTGCTATGGTATTGCTCTCGGCTCCCTTAAGGGAACCTTGGCCAATATTGTAGCACAACAGCACCCTTGGAATGCACACTGTCTGCAAAGTAGACAGTGAACATTCTGAGGGTGCTGGGTGGGGGGGCCCTGCACTGCCCCTTATATGGTCATGGGCAATGCAGGGGGACCCATGTGGCCCCCATCACTACCTTTCTGCCAGCCTCTTCATGGTAGTTAAACCGCCATGCAAAGGCTGGCGGAAAGAGGACTTGTGATCAGCACAGCAGTGCTGAATCCAGCAACGCTGTGGCTGACCACGAGTCCGACCGCTGTCAGAAACCATGCTCATGGTGGGGATGGTCGTCGCCTGGCGATCTAACCGCCAGGGTCGTAATGTGCAGGTCGGACGGCCTGGAGTGCGCCGGCCCGACCGCCACCACAAGGCTGGCAGTCTTAAGACCGCCAGTCTCGTAAGACACATTAAAATAATTTTAAAAGGACATTTTTACAACTAGTGTAGCGCTCTGGGAGGAGGTAGTCCCAGTTAGCTTTGGGGAGCAGATAGAGGTGTCCCTAGTATCCTTGGAGGATAAGCCCTCATTATGACAATGGCGGTAAATCCCACTTACCGCCACGCTGACTGCCGCCAACATACCGCCGCAGATAGCAATTCACCATATTATGACACACACACACCAATTTGTCACTATTCAGCCACAGACACAACTCCGCCCCACCAAAGGTCAGTGATAAACTGGCGGTATTAAAACCCACACCGTTATGCCAACAGAACTACACCCACCACATTATGACCCCCGAATCACCATGGCAGACATTCATTGGTGGTAAACCATTGGCAGTACATACAGAGGTGCTCAAAATACACACACTCAAACAAAACAACATTACATTGGTCAATTTAAATAACACACACCTGACACCTATACACACACCACACCCACACACCCACACCACTATAAAACACACATCCACATTACCCACAACCCTTTACGAATACAAACAATTGCCATGAGATAGACACCATGACCACAGACAAGACCAGAGCCCACACACCACCACCAGCAGCAGGAGCACCACCACCACCACCTCCAGTGGGCAGCTGTCCAAGGCTGCAGGGTATGGGAAGGAGCTTCCCCCCCACCACCACCAGCAGCATCAACAGCACCGCCACTGAGCAGCTGTTACCACCAGCAGATGGTCTGTAGTTCTGCCTCCATGGGCTGTTGTGCTGCCTGCCCATGCCAATCATGGGGTATGACACCCACCTGAGAGACTGTGACCTTGCACTCCCCAAGATCTGCATCATGGGGCTCGATGCCCCCTCTAGAACCAGTAGGTCTGACACCCACTCACCCCATCCTCCCTAGGATGAAGATCACAGGGCACGATGCCCCCTCCAGAGCCAGTGGAGAAAACACCCACTTGAGAGACTGTGGTCTTGAACTCCCCAGGACAGAGAACAGGGCATGTTGTCCCCCCAGAGCATGTGGGCATGTCACCTACTTGAGAGACTGTGGCCTTGCACTCCCGAGGACAGAGCAATGGGCATGTTGCCCCCCCTCCAGGACCAGTGGTGTTGTTCCATCTGCCGGCTGAGGTGCCCCCCGCTCCCTGTCCCCCTGAGGTGCCTGCCTATTTTCGAACTGATGCCCCTGCAGTGTTCTCTTCGTGTTGTTGCAGGAGACAAGTGGGGCCTTGGACTTTGTTATGTGGCCCTGTGGCCCAGGCACATTGAGGACTGGGAAGTGTCCCTTGAATTGCACATATATATATTTTTCAATTCGATGTACGTATTTTTACTGTATTTATACTGTATTAGTACACTCACTTTCATCTATTCATGTTGTCCTTGCATTATTCCTGAGTAGTACGGGGTATGTATATTGGTCGTCTTTGCCACCGTTGGTGTTCGTGGTAGAGCAGGACGTAGAAAATCATCAGAAAAATCTACAGCTTGGGCTCCATGGCAGCGTAGTTCTTCCCTGTATCTCCAATGGTGAGTCCGTTCCCTTACAGTGTTTCCGCCAGGCTTATGATGTCATTGGTACTGCCCCGGAAAAGGTGGCAGATTGTCTTGTCATAATACAGTGGGCGGAACAATGACTTCCGCCTGGCTATAGGCGGCTACCGCCGTGGTGGCTGTTGTTTCGGCCCTGGCGGTCAGTGTGGTAAAGTGGCTGTCTATCTGGGCTTTTTCCTCCATGGTCATAATTTGGCGGTATTACTGCCACTTGATCACTGACCGCCTGGGTTGTAATGAGGGCCATAGTGCCAAAAGCCCACATGCCTGCCAATACTTCCAAGTATAGGCAGTGGGTCACCATTGATGGGCAAAGGGTGGAGTCTAAGCGTGGCACAGGAGCCAGTATGACTACTGTCAGATTTCAGCTGGTGTCAGCAGAGCAAATCATCTCTAATACATTCCACCAGGTCATTGTCGCTGACAATCTCGAGCTACACCTACTGGTGGCTCTGGTTCCCTTTGAGTGGGGAGGGGTCTATGGCACTCTAAAGGTAGCTGTGAGTCCTGCCATGCCTGTAGATTGTCTCTTAGGCAATGATCTTGAGCATACTGCCTGGAAGGAGTTAGAGCTCAGATCCCACCTGGAGATATTAGGTTTGCCTGAGTGGTCTGCATGACCTCAAGGTCCATGACTGCCCGGGAAGGGAGTCAAGGGCATCTGGAGCCTGGGACACTGGCCCAGACAGCTGCACAGAGGAAGGGCAAGGGGCGTGGGAAACCAGCCCCAGATATTCCCACGGTGGTGGACGGGGTCCCACAGGAGGAAGCCCCTTGCGCCAACTGGGGGGGATATTGCCGACCTGGGTTACCTGCCTAAACTTGTTGACTGCCAAGTAAAGGGTGGGCGAACCATGGAGGAATTCTGCAAATCACAGAAGGAGTGCCCCATTCTTGAGGGTCTGAGGCAACAGGCCTCAGCCCAAGCAGCAGGTGAAGCCTCTGGCAATCACCATATATATTGGGAGAATGATTTCCTATACAGTGAGCCTATAGTACCGGTCACTGGGGCAGCACGTGTGCTGGGGGTCCCCCGGTGTTTCCGGGCCTTCCTACTGGGTCTGGCTGACAACATCCCCCTGGCAGGACATCTGGGACAAGACAAGACCTTTGCCAGGCTTTTTCACCCACTTCATTTGGCCTAGAATGGGGGTAGCCTCAGATAATTTCTGTTGGGCCTGCCCAACCTGCCAGGCTAGTGGGAAGACAGGGAAAAGGCTTAAGGTCCTCCTGATCCCACTCCCTGTCGTTGGCACCACCTTTGAAAGGGTGGGCATCGATGTGATGGGTCCGTTGGATCCCAAACCCACCCTAGACAACAGGTTTATCCTGGTTTTGGTGGCCCATGCCACCCGCTATCCAGAGGCAATCCCTCTAAGGACAGTTACTGCACCGGTGGTGACCAGAGCTGTGATGGGGATATTTACCCATGTGGGGTTCATTCCCGAAGGAGGTTGTGTTTGACAGAGGCAGAAACTTGATGTCAGCGTACATGAAGTCTGTGTGGGATGAGTGTGGGGTAACCTACCGGTTTACCACCCCTTACCATCCTCAAACCAATGGGCTTGTTGAGAGATTCAACAAGAGCCTAAAAGGCAAGATTACTGGCCTACCTGAGGCCATGAGGCATAAGTGGGACATTCTCTTGCCATGCCTTCTCTTTGCTTATAGAGAGGTGCCCCAGAAAAGGGTGGGGTTCCGCCCCTTTGAACTTCTCTATGGTCACCCTGCCAGGGGGCCATTAAGCATAGTCAAGGAGGGATGGGAGAAAGCTCCCATGAAACCTCCCCAGTATATAGTCAGTTACATGCTGGCCCTCCACAACCAGACCCAGCGTTTTTTCGGCACAGGCCAAGAGTAACCTTGAGGCCAGTCAAGAGGTCATGAAGGAGTGGTATGACCAGAAGGCCACTCTTGTAGAATTCTCACTTTGCGACCAAGTATGGGTGATGGAGCCAGTAGAGCCTAGAGCTCTCCAGGACCTCTTGACTGACCCATTCGAGGTGAAGGAGCGAAAGGGGGAGGCCACTTACCTAGTGGACTTCAAGACCCCTAGAAACCCCCTAAGGGTTCTCCACCACAACAGGGTGAAGCCTCAATTTGAGAGGTCTGATGTCAGTCTGCTCCATGTGACAGATGAGGGCATGGAAGAGGAGAGTGACCTCCACTCTGCCAAAGAAAGTGATGGGTCAGTGGAGGGTGTTAATCTCTCTGACTCCCTGACTCCAGAACAGAGAGGAGACTGTTATGAGTTATTGGAACAGTTCTCTTCCCTGTTTTCCCTCACTCCTGGACTCACCCATGTGTGTGCCCACAATATTGACACAGGAGACAGTCTTCCTGTAAAGAACAACATTTACAAGTTGTCAGACAAGGTGTAGGCCAGCATCAAGGAGGAAGTTGCCTAGATGATGGCCCTGGGGTTATTGAGAAGTCCAGTAGACCCTGGATCCGCCCTGTAGTGCTGGTACCCAAGGCTGCTGCCCCCGGTGCCAAGCTAGAACTCCGGTTCTGTGTGGACAACCGGGGTCTCAACTCAGTCACACGGACTGGCGCTCACCCCATCCCCCGAGCTGATGAGCTCGTAGACAGACTAGGAGCTGCCAAATTCCTCAGTACTTTTGATCTCACATCATGGTACTGCCTTGACTAAGGGGGTCTAAGGAGAGATCTGCATTTTCCACGCCGGAGGGCCATTACCTTTGTGTTGAAAAATGCTCCCGCTACCTTCCAACGGTTGGTTAACAGGGTCCTAGCTTGCAAGGATGCCTTCTGCGCAGCCTACCTAGACGACATTGCCCTCTATAGATCCAGCTGGGAGGAACATCTGCTCCACCTCAAGGAGGTGCTTCAGGCCATGCAACAGGCAGGCCTGACCATCAAGGCCAGTACATGCCAGTTTGGGCAGGATTCTGTGTCCTTGGGACACCTAGTAGGTGGTGACAAGGTGCAGCCCCTCCAGGCCAAGATTGGAACTATCAAGGCCTGGCAACCACACAGAACCCAAACCAAGGTGAGGGTCTTCTTGGGCCTCACTGGTTATTACCGTAAGTTCGTCAAAGGCTATGGGACCATTGTGTCACCCTTGACCGAACTCACATCCAAAAAGCAATCTAGGTTGGTGAAATGGACAGAGGCTTGTCAGAAAGCCTTTGACTCCCTGAAGGAAGCCATGTGCACGGCCCCCTGTGTGTCTTGGGGAGCTGGGAGGTGGAGGTGCTGAGGTGGGAATGGTGGATGTGTGTGTGTCTCTTGGGGTGGTGTCTGTGGGTATGCTTGTAGCGGTGGATGTCTGTGTGTCTGTTTGGGTGGTATCTGAAGGTATGGTACTTGTTGTGGATGCCTGTGTGTCTGTTGATGTAGTGTCTGCGAGTATGGTGGGTGTGTCACTGACAGATGTGGTGGTGCCTGTGGGTATGATTGTTGTTGTGTGTGTTACGCTAGAGGTGGTGAGGGTGTCTGTGGAAGTGAGGACTGATGTTGTGTCTGTTGTTTGCTTGCATGCCGCTGTGTTTTGTGGTGGTTGTGTCTGTGTGTGCTGCTCTTGTGTTTTGAGGTGGGTGAGTGCAGATCGGTATGTGTGCTTTGGGTAGGTAAGGGAAGGGGGGATTTGTATTGGGAAGAGGGAGGTAGAGGGTGACGGAAGGTGGGGGGGTGACTGGCTGCCATCAGTGTGGAGGCCAGAGCCTGCAAAGATATTTGTAGGACAGACATTGCACTATGAATCCCTTCCAGGAATGCATTTGTTTGCTGGAGTTGGGTTGCCAATCCCTGGATGGCATACACAATGGCTGTCTGACCCACAGAGATACTTCTCAGAAGGTCAATATCCTTCTCACCAAGGGCAACAGGGGTACCAGACGTCTGTTTCTCCCAGAGGGGTTAAGACTGTAATTGAAGGGCAATACTAGGGAGTCCTATTATGAAATTGTCCAGACTAAGCCCAAATTCTGCTCCCATGGTTCATGTGGAGAATTAATAAAGTTCCAGGTTTGTTCCTATGCAGCGGAAGTGTGAGTATTAACATGGTTTACGCTTTGCATGGCTTTGGCTCAAGATTCCAGTGAAGTGTGATGTTGTGAAGTGTTTGCAGAGTTTTCAAAGTTGTTGTGTGAATGTGGCGCTTACTGCAAAGAATTTGTGTTGATTAACAGATCCGTTGTGGCCTAAGATACAAGGATAATGCACAAGTATAGAAAACACTTAGTTAATTTATTGTCTGCATTGCGAGGTGCTGCTCATGAGACGTTATCACCAGTACCAGTAGTATTCCTGGTATGAGTATAGGAGGCTGGCCTGGTTTGTAGTGGGTACCTTGGGTACTTACACAATATACCAGGTCCAGTTATCCCTTATTAGTGAAATGTAGTAGTGTTCTGGCCAATGTTCCCTCTAACTTTTTTCGACTGTGTGCAAAAGTGTAACATCTCTGTGCATTGCAGCCAAAGCCATGTGCACCAGGAAATGATTATACATACAAGAGTTATCTGGGGTACCACTTTAGGCCAAACAGGCATGTATTCATGTTTCTTTATTAGCATTTGTTATGCTAAACAGGTTTATAAACGCACATTGTGAGTTACTTCTTCTGTGATACAGCTTTTCCCTGGCATTTATGCTGCACGAGAGATAGAGCTATGCAAGCCTAGAAATTCATAGGGAGGGTTGAGCCAGATACAATCCTTTAGAATATCCCGCATGAAACAATACAGTAAGTGGCATGCAAGAAATATGGCCAAGATTCTTTCAAATTAAAAATAGGGTATTTAATTAATAGTTGCATTTCAGTTTATTTGTAGTACAATAGATGACAGCACAGCAAATTGAGAATGCAGGGTTTGAAACTATAGGACTCCAGCAGCAGACTGCCACAACCCTAAAACATAACATCTGACTTTTCATTAATCTGAAAATGCAGCATCAGATTGTAAGCCCAAGAACCATTCTTCAAAATCACACCAGGCTCCTGAGACCATACAATAACAATAAAGTATGTGGCGTACCACAAATGTACTTTCCCACCATCCGTATCTAGAAGGAGTGTTTCAACTTGTCTCCCGGACTCTGTAGGCAGATGCGCTGGAGTTGAGAAGGATACAGGCAACACTCTGGTGCCATTCCGACAGTGCCAATTCAAAGGGAGTGCTTACAGTATTGCACATATGCACCAGTACTTAAGGTAGACTGAAACTGGTGAGGAATCTCTAAAAGGGGCCTGGCAAAAGAAGTGTAACCAAGCATCCGTTGCAAGAGTTTATGGCTGGAAACATGTGAACCAGAATCCTGGGCTTTACCCTGCAGCACATTTAACAAGCAATTGGTGCCTTTGAGATTTTTCTGTTACTACATCCAGGCATAACACATCATTGGACCTGCTCCTAAAACAAGCCAGACCTATTGGCTTTGCCAAAGAATTTAGCTGTATCACACAAATGAGTAGCAATGATTTTATTGCGATACGGTGAACTGATAATGTCTGCCCTTCACACCAGTGTTCTCTGCAGTCCCTCACGCTGTTAGACACTTACATCCCTCTGCTTTCTAAAATCCTCGTTATGCATATCTCACATGTCATCTTTTTCTTCTTGTACACCATTTTTTCACTCTCTGCTGAACATACTTGATTTCACCTCCTCTACTTCAACATTCCCCCCCACACACACACCACTCACCCACTTATCTGCTGAAAGCGCTGCATTTTGTTTCTTTTTGGTGGTCATATTTGGGAAGTTGTGTTACTCTTCCACCCATGTTTCCACAGTTAGTTGGCATACATATAACCATCACTCTTTATGGTTTGAGAGAGGCCAACATTGGAGGTACATGTAGTCTGAACAACGTTAGGACTCAGTGACAGGCTCTGTGAGAAACTGCCACTGCATTCTGCCTTAACTACAGAGCTCTCAATCACATCCCATCATAATAACACATCCACAGTTTCTACCCAATAAGACACATAGATGTGACTCAGTTCACAGTATGCACTGTACAAGAGTCACATATATTGCATTAAAAACTGTAAATACACAAAATAAGTAAAACCTCATCCTCTCAGGTAATGCACATTGGAATTATACATGAAGCATTCATGCATCAAAGAATATTTTATTTAAAATGGGAAGGTAATGGAGTGACTGTTGATGTATGAATGCGTGTGGTGTGTATTTCCAAAACACTTGGATTTATTACTGTATGTGCTGTACAGTGATTATTATGAGTGCAACATTTATAAATGCAAACTGTGGTTGTAAATGAAACAAACGGAAAACTTTACTTTCTGTTGAAGGGAAGCCAGCATGAACCAAGAAGAGGTAGGGAAACATTTCCTACCTGCTTAGACAGTGGTGCTGCAGTTACACATAATGTTACTGTTCTCTGTGCAAGGTCCTGAGCAAATTCACTTTCCAGTCAGAAAGTACAATCCTCCATTATTGCTAACAGTGGCATGTAGCTCAGGTTTATGCATATTATGAAAAGACCAGGTCATAGGAAGTAGTTTAGCAATACCATGATCTTTGGAGCAAGTGACTGCATGGAAGCCAGGTGCTGCGCACCTAGTGACCCTCTGCAGCCCTCCGCACTTCTCTTCCACAGTAAAATTCTCCTCCACACTAGATTGTTTCCGCTTCTCTCTGTGGTTCTCGAACGCACAAGTGACCTATGTGTTCGTTCCTCTTGCATTTGTGAAAGCAGTTGAAAACAGTATTTTGCAAGATTTGTGAAGTGTGCGCGCTTTCAATCTAGATTGTGCGCTTGGGAAAGTTAAGATGCGCGGGCGCTCATGCGTGCACATTAAAGGGAACACTGGTTCTAGCATCTTAGGCTGATAGAGGTAGCTGTAGCAGATCAGCTGAGGCTGAACTAGAAGGCATGCAAAGCACCTGAAATACCACTATAGTTACACAGTACTTACAGACAATAAAAGACAATACTCAGGGCCGTATTTATACTCCGTTTGCGCCGAATTTGCGTCGTTTTTTTCGACGCAAATTCGACACTAAACTAACGCCAACTAACGCCATATTTATACTATGGCGTTAGAGGCGAATAGCGCCAAAGTTCCCGGAATGTGCGTCATTTTTTAGCGTGAACCCCTTCCTTGCGTTAATGATATGCAAGGGAGGCGTTCCCGTCTAAAAAATGACTCCCAGGCCTTTACGTGGTATTTATACTCCCGGGCAAAAGTGACGCCCGGGAGTGGGCGTGGCTAAAAACGGCGCATTTGCGCCGCTTTTTAACGCCTGGGTCAGGCATGGCGTTAAGGGACAAGTGGGCTCAAAATGAGCCCAGAGTGCCCTCCCCTGCCCCCAGGGACCCCCCCTGCCACCCTTGCCCACCCCAGGAGGACACCCAAGGCTGGAGGGACCCACCCCAGGGACATTCAGGTAAGTTCAGGTAAGTTTTTTTTTTTTTTTTTTTTAATAATATTTTTTGGCATAGGGGGGCCTGATTTGTGCCCCCCTACATGCCACTATGCCCAATGACCATGCCCAGGGGACAGAAGTCCCCTGGGCATGGCCATTGGGCAAGGGGGCATGACTCCTATCTTTACAATGATAGGAGTCATGTTGATGGGGGATGGGCGTCGAAAATAAATGGCGCAAGTCGGGTTACGACGATTTTTTCGACGTAACCTGACTTGCCCCATTTTAAGACGCCCATGCGCCATTTTCCCCCTACGCCGGCGCTGTCTGGTCTACGTGGTTTTTTCCCACGCAAACCAGGCAGCGCCGGTCTGATTGCGCCGTCTAACGCCATTCCATAAATACGGCGCCCGCATGGCGCTTCAGAATGGCGTTAGACGGCGCAAAACTTTTTGACGCTAAACTGCGTTAGCGCAGTTTAGCGTCAAAAAGTATAAATATGGGCCTCAGTGTTGCCAAAAATAAAGGTACTTTATTTTAGTGCCACAAGGCCAACAATATCTTAGAGGCAATACTCCTTCTGGAGGTAAGTAGTATACACAATATATACACTAGACACCAAAATCAGGTAAGTAAATAGTGATAGGATAGTGGAAACAATAGCAAATACCATAGAATGCAATAGGAAGAAATAGGTCTAGGGGCAACACAAACCATATACTAAGAAAACGGAATGTGAATCACAAATTCCCCCCTAGACAAGTATAGTGTGTAGAGAATCGCTGGGAGTGCAAGAAAACCACAAAGGTGGGTAAAATACCCCACCCCAGAGCCCAGGAAAGTAGGAGTAAAGTACTGTAAGTTTCCTTAAGACTCACTACAAGTCGTGATTAGAGTTATTGCAAGAACCAAGCAAGACTGCATGCAACAAATGGTGGATTCCTGGACCTGAAGACCTGCGAAGAGAGGAGACCAAGTGCAGAAGTCACAGAAGATTCGAGGAAGGACAGAAGCCCCTGACAACCTAGAAGATGGTTCAAAAGATGATTCTCCGGTTGGAAGAAGTCTGCAGAGGACCACCAAAGAAGATGGCTGCGGGTTCCTGCGTGATGCAAAGGATGTCCTGAGGAAAGTACCATCTTCCTTGGCATGCTACCCCATTTTTACATGCATGTCAGTATGTTTTTGCCTGTCTCACTAGGATCCTGCTGGTCAGGACCCCGGTGCTCATAATTTATGGTCTAATGTGTATGCCTGTGTAGTGCCTAACTGTGTCACTGAGGCTCTGCTAACCAGAACCTCAGTGCTTATGCTCTCTCTGCTTTTAAATGTGTCACTGTAGGCCAGTGACTTCATTTACCAATTTCAATTGGCATAGTGGACCCCCATTATAAGTCCCTAGTTTATGGTACCTAGGTACCCAGGGCATTGGGGTTCCAGGAGATCCATATGAACTGCAGCATTTCTTTTGCCACCTATAGGGAGCTCAGATAAACCCTTGCACAGGCCTGCCATTGCAACCTGCTTGAAAAAACGCACATGTTATTTCACAGCCATTTTCACTGCACTTAAGTAACTTATAAGTCACCTATATGTCTAACCTTCGCTTGCTGAAGGTTAGGTGCAAAATTACTAAGTGTGAGGGCACCCTTGCACTAGCAAAGGTGCCCCCACATAGTTCAGGGCCATTTCCCCGGACTTTGTGGTTGCGGGGACACCATTACACACATGCACTACATATAGGTCAATACCTATATGTAGCTTCACAATGGTAACTCTGAATATGGCCATGTAACATGTCTAAGATCATGGAATTGTCCCCCCCATTCCAAATTTTGTATTGGGGAGCCAATTCCATGCATTCTGGGGGCTTCACCATGGACCCCCACTACTGCCAAACCAGCTCTCTGAGGCTTGCACTGCAGCTACAGCTGCTGCCACCTAACAGACAGGGTTCTGCCCTCCTGGGGTCTGGGCAGCCCAGTCCCAGGAAGGTCGAACAAAGCATTTCCTCTGAGAGCCAGGTGTTACACCCTCTCCCTTTGGAAAAAGGTGTTACAGGCTGGGGGTAGCCTCCCACAGCCTCTGGAAATGCTTTGAAGGGCACAGATGATGCCCTCCTTGCATAAACCAGTCTACACCAGTTCAGGGACCCCCTCTCCCCTGCTCCGGCGCAAAACTGGAAAAAGGAAAGGGGAGTGAGCACTCCCCTGTCCATCACCACCCCAGGGGTGGTGTTCAGAGCTCCTCCAGTGTGTCCCAGACTCCAGCCATCTTGCTTTGCAAGGTATGGGGCACTCTGGAGGGCTCTGAGTGGCCAGTGCCAGCAGATGATGTCAGAGACCCCTCCTGATAGGTCCTCAGCTGATAAGGTAGACAATTTCCCTCCCATGGCTATTTATGGTCTCTCCTGTGGGTTCTCCTCAGATTCTGCCTGCAAGTTTCCTTCAGGAATCCTCTGCAACAACTTCAGCTTCCTCTAACCTCGGATCAACCGCAGCCTGCTTCAAGAAATGCTGTAACTGCAACAAAGTATCCACCAGAGATACTTTTCTTCAGCAACCTCAGCTCCAAGTCAGAAACTGCAACAGTTCCCATGGTGTGCATGCTCTGAGGACTCCCTGTCTTCATCCTGCACCAGAAGGACCGAAGAAATCTCCTGTGGAGTGACGGAGTCACTCCCCTGCTTCAAGCAGGCACCTTCCAAGACAACAACCGGTACCCTTGGATTCATCTCACAGCAACGGGCATGCTCCTAAGGACACAGAGGGTGGCCATCATCGACATAGACTGTCCTGAGGTCCTGCTGACGCAATTTGGAGGAAGTAAGACCTTTCCTTCCCAGAGAACGATGGTACCCCTGTGTAGTGCGTCTTCTTCACCTCCTGAGGCCTCTGCACACTATTTGCTAAATTCCTTCATGCACAGCCTGGCCCAGGTCCCCAGCACTCCATACTGTGACGCTTATCTCGCTCCGGCGGCGTGGCACCTTCCTTTGTTGTGCTGCCTCAACTAAATTTTGCACCTTCTTTGTCCCTGTGTCCTATAACCTGCGGGGGTGCTGGCTGGCATTCTGAGGGCTCTCTAAAGTGCTGAGATCCCCCTCTTCCTTCTCACACAGAGTTGAGGACCCCAGGCCCCTCCTGGGTTCATCCAGCGCCATTTTGACGCAAAACACACTTTTGTCGTAGCCAAGGCTTGTTAGTGACTTCCAACATGAAATCACATCTGCAACGATCTTCACATTGTAGGACATCCTTTGCATCATGCAGGAACCCCATGGCATCTTCCTAGGGTGTATTTCTGCAGTCTTCGACTAACCATGGACTTTTCTTTTGCACCCTCTTCTGGGTTGGCAGGGGCTCCTGTCCTTCCTGGAACTTCTTTTGACTTATGGACTTGGTCCCCTTCATTTGCAGGTCTTCAGGTCCAAGAATCCAACAGTTGTTCTTTGCAGACTTGGTTGGCTGCTACAAAATCCCAATCACGAGGTGTATTGTGTCCTAAGGAAACTTGCAGTACTTTACTCCTGCTTTTCTGGGTTCTGGGGTGGGGTAATTTACTTACCTTTACTGTATTCTTACTCTCCCAGCGATTCTGCACACACTACACTTGGCTAGGGGGGAATTTGTGATTCGCATTCCACTTTCTTAGTATATGGTTTCTGTTGCCCCTAGACCTATTTTCTCCCAGTGCAATCTATAGCATTTCCTATTGTTTGCATTGTTCTCTGACTAATTACTTGTCTAATTTTGGTGTCTAGTGTATATTCTGTATATAATACTTACCTCCAGAAGGAGTATTGTCTCTAAGATATTTTTGGTACTGTGTTACCCAAATGAATACCTTTATTTTTGGTAACACTGAGTATTGTCTTTACTTTTGTAAAAGTAATGTGTAACTATAAGTGGTATTGCAGGAGCTTTGCATGTCTCCTAGTTCAGCCTAAGCTGCTCTGCTATAGCTACCTCTATCAGCCTAAGCTGCTAGAACACTACTACATTTCACTAATAAGGGATAACTGGACCTGGTATAAGGTGAAAGTACCCAAGGTACCCACTACAAACCAGGCCTGCCTCTGGACATGTTGGATGCAGGTGAGTTGCAGCACTGGATTAGTCCAACAAGCCTTGGTTCAAGCAATGTCGCGGTTTGTATCAAAATGGCACTGCCTGGACCCAGGCGGGACCTCGAGGCCTCAACTCGGACTGAGGAAGCAGAGGCGGCTCTTAACACTGGAGGGAACCCACAGATGACCAGGCAGCACCCACGGAGGCCCCAGGACACCGGAACAAAGAAGGTGCAAATTGCAGTTGCTGCAGCACTAAAAAAGAAGGTTCCACGCTGCCGGGGAACAACTCCGTGAGTTGAGCGTCACAGGATAGAGTGCTGAGGGCCTGGGCCAGGCTGTGCATGAAGGATTCTTGCAGATAGTGCACAGAGGCCTTAGGAGGTGAAGATGATGTGGTACACAGTGGTACTGTCACAAACGGGGAAGGCAACCTCTTACCTCCTCCAAATTTGGAAAGCAGGACCTTAGGACAGTCTTTGTCAGAAGGGTCCACCACCTGTGTTCCAAGGAGCATGCTCGTTTCCAGGAAAGGAGTCAAGGAGAACCGGTTGTCGTCGTAGAAGGTGCCTGCTGGAGCAGGGAAGTGACTCTGTCACTCCCCGGGAGATTTCTTCGGTCCTTCTGGTGCAGGGTGAAGGCAGGGAGTCCTCAGAGCATGTACACCATGAAACCTGTTGCAGTTGCAGGCTGGAGCTGAAGTTGCAGAGTAGAAGTAGCCCTTTTGGATACTATGTTGCAGTTACACCAGTTCTTGGAGCAGTCTGCGGTTGATCCGAGGTCAGAGGATGAAGCAGTGGTTGCAGAGGATTCCTAATGGAAGCTTGCAAGCAGAATCTGAAGAGGAACCCACAGGAGATACCCTAAATAGCCCTGAGAGGGAGCTTGGCTACCTAACTATGTATATACCTATCAGGAGGCATCTCTTATGTCACCTGCTGGCCCTGGCCACTCAGAGGCCTCCAGAGTGCCCCCACACCTTGGAAAACAAGATGGCTGAAGTCTGGGACACACTGAAGGAGCTCTGGACACCACCCCTGGGGTGGTGATGGACAGGGGTGTGGTCACTCTCCTTTCCTTTTTCCAGTTTTGTGCCAGAGCAGAGACTGCTGGTCCCTGAACTGGTGTAGACTGGCTTATGCAAGGACGGCACCATCGTGCCCTTCAAAGCATTTCCAGGGGGTCTGGGAGGCTACCCCTCCCAAACCTGTAACACCTATTTCCAAAGGGAGAGGGTGTAACACCCGCCTCCCAAAGGAAATGCTTTGTTCTGCCTTCCTGGGACTGAGCTGCTCAGACCCCAGGAGGGCAGAACCCTGTCTGTGAAGTGGCATCAGCTGTAGCTGCAGTGCAAGCCTCAGAGAGCTGCTTTGACAGTACTGGGGGTCTATGATGGAGCCCCCAGGATGCATGGATTTGGCTTCCTAATACCAGATTTGGAATGGGGGGACAATGCCATGATCTTAGACACCTTACATGGCCATATTCAGAGTTACCATTGTGAAGCTGCATATAGGTATTTACCTATATGTAGTGCACACGTGTAATGGCGTCCCCACACTCATGAATCTGGGGAATTGGCCCTGGACAGCATGGGAGCACCTTTGCTAGTGCAAGGGTACCCTCACACTTAGTAACTTTGCACCTAGCCTTCAGTAAATGAAGGTTTGACATATAGGTGACTTATAAGTTATTTAAGTGCAGTGAAAATGGCTGTGAATTAGTGTGTGCACTATTTCAGGCCACCTGCAGTGGCAGTCCTGTGAAAGGGTTTGTCTGAGCTCCTTATGGGTGGCAAAGGAAATGCTGCAGCCCATAAGGATCTCCTGAACCCCAATGCCCTGGGTAGCTAGGTACCATATGCTAGGGACGTATAAGGGGGCGTCCAGTGTGCCAATTGGAATTGGTAAATGAAGTCACTAAACTATAGTGACTAATTTGGAAGCAGAGAGAGCATAGGCACTGAAGTTCTGGATAGCAGAACTTCAGTGATACAGTCAAGCACTACTGACAATACACTCATTAGGCCACAAACTAAAGGCACTGGGGTCCTGACCAGCAGGATCCCAGTGAGACAGGCAAAAACAACTGACATACAGGTAAAAATGGGGGTAACATGCCAAGAAAGTTGGTACTTTCCTATATATGAGTGTGAGAGGTTGGTATTTGTGAATCTTGAGTGCACAGAGTGGAACTGTGTCAACCCGAGTGAGATTCACTGATCAAGCATCCTTAGAAGTATAACTGTGGAAGCATAGTTGGGAAGTGTAGTTCCGTACTGCTTTTAAAGTGTTTGATTGCTGATTCTTTAGTGAGAAAACTGTTGTTGTTGGTTTTTGCTCACAATATTTTGCATTAGGTTTGCATGAAAGAATGATTGTAAAGGAAGATGAGCTGCTGCAAGGAGTGAGGTTGACATCACAGTGTGCAGCGCTGCTATTGGTCAGTTGTTGTGAAGCTACAATGACATTGGTGTGCTATGTTACACGGTGTTGCACTGCTGCTGGTTGTGAACATCAATAAGAGGATTGTGGGAGCAGAATTACTTCTTGATTATGAACAAAAGTAAATTATGATTTTTTTAAATATTGATTGAAAATGACTTTTTTTAACACAACTTGAAAACTTTGGTAAAAGATATACATTTATCCTAGCTAGTGACGGAATAGAGACTCCACTCAGAAGTAATTCCAGATCGTTATATATTGCACAATGTAGGTCTTCATACATGTTTGTGGCTTGAGCAATGGCATAAGATTCCTTAGAAAGAAGATGCATTAGCATTTCCACTCTGTGGAACGTTCAATTGGAGAATTATTGAGAACATTAGGCGGATTTTGTATGAGATGAGATCACCTCCAAGATCTGTACAATTTGAAGCACTAAATACCTGGGAACACATAGCTCATCAGAGACAGAAATGGAAGTATGAGAACAGAATGAAGAAAGCAATCAGAACTGTTGCAGAGGTGAGATGGAAATCAAGCCAGCAACTTCCACTGCAATTTTTGAAAAAAAACAGTAGTGATTTCAGTAGAATTAGAAATAAGAAGGCCCACACCGCAGCCAAGTCCCAACCCTACAAATGACTAAGATTTAGCAAATGTACCACCACTGTTATGGACAACAGGACCATATGATGTAGGTTTGATGCAGACAGTAGCACTAGTACAAATTAACATCAAGGCAGGATCACTTTTACCTAGGGTTAAGCAGTACCCATTGTCAAAATAAGCAGATGACGGAATATCACCCACAATTGCAGCATTGGTGCATTCTAGTATCTCTAGGTGGAAAAGAAGGGGATTTCTCAAAAGGGATGCTACTCCAGTAGCACATCAAGATATCTTAGAACTCATTATAGAAGCATTAGACTACCAACTAGAGTAGCAGTAGTGAAATGTTCAGCACATACAGGAACACAAGATTTTGTGTTCAGAGAAAATTAGTTAGCAGACCAAGTGGCTAAAGAAGCAGCTAGAGGCACACAACCAACACATCAAATTTTCTATGCAGGACAAAAAGAAGAGAGTAAAGAAAACATGACAGATGAAGTAGACATATCCAGAACAACTCCATATGTTGAAACTTCCCAGCTACATCTCAGAAATTGCAAGAGGCAGCACCTGAGTCTGAGAAAGGTCTCTGGAAACAAAGGGAGTGTCAATAATCTAGCACTAACTGGATATTCAGAAAAAACACTTAAGTCAAACCAGTGATGCCCCAGAAGCTATTGATCATTGCTTTAGATCAAATACATTACCCAGCAGACACCGCTATCACTCCAATATGCAACGGGTTGCAAACAGACTGGTTCATACCAAACTTACATGAAATGGTGGTATCTAAGTGAGTGCCAAACCTGTCGTAAATATTCCCCAAAACCAACTCTAAAGGTAATCACATCAACAATACCACGCACAAAGGGTTCTTTTTTAACTTTACATCTTGGCTTTGTAGATAGGTTAGATAAGTGCAACAACTACAGATATGTATTAGTTGTAGTTTGTCCATTCTCACGATGGACAGAGGCAGGCCCATGCGTACATTCTGATGCAAAACCAGCCGCTTATTTCCTAGTAAGAGAATTTATACCAAGATGGGGAGTCTTCAAACATAGCACAGACCTGTTAGGAATAAAGCATAAACTGAGTTCAGCTTATCACCCACAAAGCAATGGCAATGTAGAACACCTTATTGACCTTATAAAGAATACAATTTGCTAAATATCAGCAACAATAAACAAGAAATGCTTATATTACCTCCCCATTGTTTTATTCTCACTGCGAAACACACCAAGTACAGATCATCACCTCAAACACCATCAATTAGTAACAGGGAGAACTATTAGAATGCAGCACCCACCATCTAGTCGAAGGACAGATGCTGAAACGAGTAGTGAGGTACAAGGAAAAAAAAATGTATGACCATTTGTCCCAACTATCAAAGGCAGCAGAATTGTTTTCTAAACAGGTGTCACACTACCAACAAAAGAGCTTCAACAATCCTGCAGAGCCAGACCTTGTCCCACGACCAAGAGACACAGTGTATATTAAGAAAGTCATCAGAAAGTGGAAAGATCCCAGGTTTGAAGGACCTTACACAGTCACTGAATCAACGGATACATCGCTGAAAGTAAAAGACAAGACACTGTGGATACACCTTACACATGTGCGATGGACCAACAAAGCGTAATACCAAGAGATATAAAGGAAGTAAAAGAGGGGAGGCCAAAGAAAGGAGAAGCAACTGAAGACATTCTCTCCTCCAACATGGCATTTGGACTTTGTTTCACCACAAAGAACTGTGAGATATTTATTATTCTTTCATTTTCACACATTATATTGGATCACCTAAAGAATTAAAGAGCAATAATTATGGGGGTGATAATAGCCATGACAAAAATGATAGGATAAACAAGCATACACATAGGGAAATCAGGGAATTGAATAGTGTGCACTCAAACACTTATACTAAGGATGACAAGATTCACACAGGATTAAAGGATAACAAATGGTATGCACATATGAAAAACATTGGGAGCAGATCACAAATACATCATGTTACGTGTGTTCGTTAATACCTCATTCAACATCCACCCCAATGCTATACTTAACAAAGGAGGCAGACCCCAAATCACCTTCTGCTTGATATAATTTCTTGCCTGCAGAGTAGGAGGCCAAATACAGCCTTATTTATTTCAAACAGCAAAAAGATTCACAAACGTCTCTGTCTATGAAACAAGTAACAGTTTCACTAAGATAATAACAGAGAGATCCATGTTATGTGTACAATTAGAAGATATGAAAAGAAGAGGAAAAGTTTCAGGAATTTCTATGACATGAATACCTGAAAGAATATATGATACAGCGAGGAATACTAGCAGTGTACGACCCCAACCTTAGATGTAATAATTACATCATCATTCCAGAGACTCCCCAAGATGGGTGTGAAATTAGGCCAACTATGCTAATAAATGGATCCATCTATTCATAGGAGGGGTGGAGTCACAATCTTATAATTTCTTGCCAAGGAAGAGCTCTATGGGAGAAGGGGCTAAACAGAACACATTCAAAAGGATGTAAGCCCTTTTGGAACACATATGCCTCGAGTTACACCATGGCCAGCCCTACTCCTAAAAACATAAAAGTGATAACATTAACACATTTTTCTTTATGTTTTAAAGGTAATGGTACAGTTCAAGTGGGAATACACCATGACTGCAGAACCTCTAAAAACAGAATCCTTACAACAAGGCACCTCCAGACTAATGGATTATTCCTGGCAGTGTGGGGATAGGGTCTATGCCCAACTACCACCAGGTTGGAATGGCGTATGTTCCCTGGTGACCCTGCATCCCCCAGTGCTAATAATACCAGGAGCAGATATTTCAGCATTGCACAAACACCCAATGAGCAAAAACATTACCCTTCTACACCAAAAAGAACAAGAAGGAAAACGGAGTACTTCAGATGCAACGTAAACAAAAATATCCCACAAGAATTCTGACTTTTAGTGAAAGCCAAGTCAATTGCAGGAGGGTCAGTACCCTTTTTCACCTTGCAAATCAAAGCAAATGCAAGATGGATACAAATAACAAGGTGGGAACTTTTAAAGATGATAAACGATACTGAAGATGGTTTCAATTCAATTAAAGAAGAGCTGAGAGCTATAAGGATGATGGTGACACAAAACAGATATGTGTTGGACTTGCTCACAGCCATTGACGGAGAAATTTGTGCAAAAATAGGAACTTCATGTGTACATATATCCCAGGAAATGACACAGAAAATGGCTCCCTAACTAAAGCTATACCAACCTTACATAACTCACAACAGACTATGCATGAAGAAGGAGGTGTCCTAAATGAGTGGTGCTCATTGGGTATCGGACTGTTTAAATCATTACTCCCAATAATTGTGGTGCTGCTTGTTATGTGTTGTACCTTACAATTAATATTACATTGTTGTAAAAGTATGGTTCAAAAATTGAGAGAGGGAATGTATACTAACAGAAAAATGGTAAACCCTATGGCTAGAGAAAATAGGACACAATCTGAGGTAGTTGAAAAATCAACTAAATGGGGAAATGTTAGTATAGAAAGCATCAATTTAGATGGTATAGAAAGTGAGGACGGAGAACCAGAGATTATGCCCTGAAAAGCCTCACCTGCACAACACGGAAATGTACGTGCTTAGACAGCAGCATGTGTCCGTGGTTCAAGTTAATGAATTACAGATGGCCGAGCTCAAAGAGAGAACAGATGCAACCTTTGATACACAATGACGGTAACCAGTAATCAATAAAACAAACAAACCAAGAAGTTAAACATATAAAACAGTATTGACAGTTCTCCAGAGAATGACCGAGTGAGGGGAGAAAGACAAGGGAGGGATGCACACAACCAATCAGCTTTGAGGTCAATTTAGTAGGGGAAAGATAAGACATAGGGATGATCAAAATGTGTTGCAATATGTTGCAACAGGAGCATGTGTTCTACTTGTGCTGAGGTTTTATAAAAAGGACACATAGGTCCTCACCATGAATACCGGCTATGGTCATGGCGGCAGATAGTGCTAAGGTGGTGCTGCTGCCAGAAGCAGCGCCACTTCTGTAGACCGCCGCATACCGTATCATGATCCATGATACGGCCTGGTGATGTTCTGCTGGCGGACGCTGCTGCTGGCAGCTGCGTCACGCCCCGTATCCTACTGGAGGACCCCCTGCAAGCAGGTAAGTCGGGTGCTCTGGCAGGGGAGGGAGGTAGGGGTGTTGTGTGGGGGCGTGGGGGCATGGGTGAATGTCTGTGCGTGCGTGAATGAGGGTGTGTGGCGTGTGGAATACGTGTGTGCATAAATGGGTGTGAGTGCGTGTATGTTGTGTTGTGTGAATGCATGGGTGCTTCTGGGTATGTCAGTGTGTCTGGATGTGTGTGGGAATGTATGTATGCATGCATGGGTGAATGTGTGTATGAGCGTGTGTATGAGTGTGTATGTTGGTGAGTGAATGTGTGTGTATGTCATGGGGGGTCAGGAGGGGAAGGGGAATAGTGGGGGAAGACTCTGGGGAGGGGGAGGAGGAGGGGGCAGGGGAGACTCCTATCAGTGTCAGGGAAGGGATTCCCTGGCACTGATAGTGCCTACTGCCATGTTTTTTGTGGCGGTATGGAAGCCACAAAAACCATGGCGGTAGGCGGGGTCATGATCCCGCAGGTGGGGTAGTGACGGTCGCCTGGCTGGAGACTGAAGTCTCCAGCCCGGCGGCTGTTACTGCCCTGGCAGAAGGAGTGGTACATTGAAGGTTTGGCTTGAGCCAAACCGCCAATGTCATATTTTGGGGAAAGGTACCACCAGCCTGTTAGCAGTACCTTTCTCCAAAATATCACCATCCGCCAGGGTCATAATGAGGGCCATAGTCAGATAAGGACACATAGGCCCTCATTATGACATTGGCAGTAAATCCCACTTACCGCCATGCTTACTGCCGCCAACATAATGCTGCAGTGGTGGATAACCGCCAACCATATTATGACACACACATATCAATCCGTCACTAAAAAGCCACACACAGAAGTCCACCAGCCCAAAGGTCAGTGAAAAACTGGCAGTATCAAAACCCACACCGTTACGCCAAGAGAACTACTCCCACAACATTATGACCCACAAATCACTGCAGGCATTCAATGGTGGTAAACAATAGGCGGTGCATACCGCTGCGCTCAAAATACACACAACCTAACAAAACAACACCACATTGGACAATTCTAATAACACACACCTGACACACATACACACACCACACCACTATAAAACCCACACCCCACTACCCACAGCCCTTTACGACTGCTAGCCATTGCCAACACAGAAAGAGACAGCAAGAGCACCCACACAACTAGAGCCACATACCACCATCACCTACACACCACACACGCATCTCACAACACACACCCCAACACATCACCGTACACACCCTCACCCACACCACTCACACCACACTCATGGCACCACAACGACACCCCAGGTTCTCTGAGGAGGAGCTAAGGGTCATGGGGGAGGAAATCATCCGGGTAGAGCCACAGCTATTTGGATCACAGGTGCAACAGATATCCATTGCTAGGAAGATGGAGTTATGGCGGAGAATCGTGAACAGGGTCAATGCCATGAGACAGCACCCCAGAACAAGGGATGACATCAGGAAGAGATGGAACGACCTACGGGGAAAGGTGCGTTCCATTTCAGCAAGACACCAGCTCGCAGTACAGAGGACTGGCGGTGGACTCCCACCTCCTCCTGCACAACTAACATGGGAGGAGCAAGTCTTGGCAATCATGCATCCTGAGGGCCTGGCAGGAGTAGGAGGAGTACCAGACTCTGGGAAGTCAACTCTCTATTTCTATCACCCCACTACCTGCATGCCATCACATCCCCCTACCCTCACTCCCATCACCCTACCACCTCACACACACATCCCACCATCACAACCCACTCATCCCAGTGCCAAGCCCTGCATGCAACACCAATGCATGGACACCCCTCAGAGACCTGCATGGACACCTATCACCACAGCATGCACACTAGAGAGAATCACCTAGCCCACCAAATAACAACTCACACAAGGCAATGTTGCCAGGGCAGTAACAACCATAGAGGGCAACATACCCATGCACAATATGTCACACACAGAAACAATAACACTGCATGTTGATCCCCACAGGTACCCCAGCAAATGTCACAGGAGAAGAGGTGTCAGCAACATCCAGTCCCCCCCCCCAGAAGAGGCCCGTAGTGATGACAGTAGCTCTGCTCGCCTGGATCTGGATGACCAACCTGGCCCATCAGGGACCTCTGGACAGTCGGTTACCTAGGCACAGTCTCACACCACCACAGAGCCTCCCCCTCAGGAAACACCACCACAGCACCCACCCAGCGGGCCCATACCTCTGTCCCCAGGACAGGTCAATCAGCAGTGTGTCCACCACTACAGGGACCCCAGGGCACACCACAAATTCAAGACAATCAGGGACCTGGGGTCAGTGGCATTGGGCACACGGTTCAGGGGACAGAGGCACAGGACAACAGGAAAGCTGGGAGGACTGCTGTGCGACAGGGGGAGGGCAGGCCCAGGGAACTGACCCTCCCGGAGGCACTCACCACGATCCTGGGAGCATACCAAAATTCCCAGGATACACTGGGCCAGATACTGGCCAAGTTGCAGCAGAACATGCAGCTTCAGGAGGGACAGTACCAGGTGATCAGGGAGCACTTGAAGGGCATCAACACCACCCTGGCCTCCAATTCAGGGGTGTTGGCAGACATGGCCAACAGTATGAGGGAGGCAGTGGCACACCACCGGGCCCCCGACACTAGCTAAACTACTGAACAGCCCTCCACCTCTGCTGTCACTAGTGGACAGGAGGCCCGCCCCAAGACCAATAGACAACTTGCACTCCTCCCCCTGTGGAGAACCACCATGCAAATGTTCCCTGTGATCCAGGCAAAAGCCAGAGACTATTGCCAAGACCCCTGCCAGAAAAAAGACTCTCCTGATTGTCACCCTTGTGTCCCACTCTGTCGCCCGTCCACCTTGAACTGTCCCCTTCCTATGCCCCCTTGGACAATGCACCTATGATACAAATAAACTGGACTCTACCCTGGACTTTCCTTCATCATCGCCCCAGCCCATTGCACTACCGCCTCTTCTTCAGAGCACTGCAATAAACACACTTTGAGAAAATACAAGTATGGCAAATGGCAAATGTTTTCAAAATGTATTCGTTTAACAAGATTCAAACATTGCAATTCAGCTTTACAGTAATGTTTACATTGGAAAGACCTGTAGTTTGCTGCACTGAACACACCAGGAGCAGTAGTGGGGAACCAACATCTGCAAAAAGAGATGCCAAAGGGTAGAGTGAGTGGGCATAGAAGTAGGAACACACAGCCTGCAAGTGACAATGTCTCACATCAAACTGTCAATTATATGTGTATTAACACTGTCCTACCTGTGTCTCATTGGAAGTATTGACGAATAATTGATCTTCTGTTGTCGTCAAGCTCATCCTCTGCCTCCTCATCTTCACTGTCCACCGGATCCACTGCTGCCACACGGCCATTTCCAGCCTCCTCCTCCTGCAGAAAAAGCACCTGACGACACAAGGCAAGGTTATGCAACATACAGCATGCCACGATGATCTGGCAGACCTTCTTGGGTGAGTAGCACAGGGCTCCACCTGTCAGATGTAGGCAACAAAATCTGACCTTTAGGAGACCAAAGGTCCTCAATATAATCCTTCTTGTTCGCCCATGTGCCTTATTGTAACGTTCCTCTGCCCTTGTCCTGGCATTCATCACAGGGGTCAGTAGCCATGAGAGGTTGGGGTAACCAGAGTCACCTGCAAATATCGAGGGACAACTGTTAGCCACACCCTAACCCTTAGGGCCCACACCATACCCATACAACAACATCCAATGGGTGGGAACCAGGGCTCACCTATTAGCCACACCCTGTGCCTCTAGAGTTGGTCCATCACATTTGGGATGCTGTTATTCCTCAGGATAAAGGCATCATGCACAGACCCCGGATACTTTGCATTGACATGGAAGATGTACTGGTCTGCCAGACACACCATCTGGACATTCAAGGAGTGAAAACTCTTTCGATTTCTGAACACCTGTTCATTTCGCCGGGGGGGGGAAACAAATGCAATATGTGATCCATCGACTACCCCAATGATGTTGGGGATATGCCCCATTGAATAGAAGTCAGCTTTCACTGTGGCCAAATCCTCCACCTGGGGGAAAATGATGCAGCTGCACATGTGTTTAATCAAGGCAGACAACACTCTGGTCAGCACTTTTGTGAACATTCCTATGACATTCCTGCTGCCAAGCCCACTGTCACTTGGAAAGAGCTAGTTACCAGGAAATGGAGCACTGATAGTACTTGCACAAGAGGGGGGATCCCGGCGGGGTGACGGATAGCAGAAATTAGGTCAGGCTCCAATTGGGCACACAGCTCAGTGATTGTGGCACTGTCAAGTCTATAGGTGGGGATAATGTGGCTGTCCTCCATTGTTGCCAAGTCCACCAGGGGTCTGTACACGGAGGGATGTCTCCATCTCCTATTCATCCGCAGTGGTTGCACTCTATGGGGCAAAAGAGCAAGCAGCTGGTCATTATCTGTACATTCCAACCACTACACTTCAATGGATATTGTGATTGTAACATTAGTTTTTTGGATCAAATCAAATCAAATCAAATCATTAACATTTATAAAGCGCGCTACTCACCCGTGCGGGTCTCAAGGCGCTAGGGGGGAAAGGGGGGGTTATCGCTGCTCGAACAGCCAAGTCTTTAGGAGTCTCCGGAAAGCGGAGTGGTCCTGGGTGGTCCTGAGGCTGGTGGGGAGGGAGTTCCAGGTCTTGGCCGCCAGGAAGGAGAAAGATCTCCCACCCGCCGTGGAGCGGCGGGTGCGAGGGACGGCAGCAAGTGCGAGGCCAGCGGAGCGGAGGGGGCGGGTGGGGACGTAGAAGCTGAGGCGTCTGTTGAGGTATTCCGGTCCCTTGTTGTGGAGGGCTTTGTGTGCGTGGGTGAGAAGACGGAAGGTGATCCTTTTGCTGACTGGGAGCCAATGCAGGTGTCTCAGGTGTGCGGAGATGTGGCTGTTGCGGGGTACGTCGAGGATGAGGCGGGCCGAGGCGTTTTGGATGCGTTGCAGGCGGTTCTGGAGTTTGGCTGTGGTCCCGGCATAGAGGGTGTTGCCGTAGTCCAGGCGGCTCGTGACGAGGGCGTGGGTCACGGTTTTTCTGGTGTCGGCGGGGATCCAGCGGAAGATCTTACGGAGCATGCGGAGAGTGAGGAAGCAGGCGGAGGACACGGCGTTGACTTGCTTGGTCATGGTGAGAAGAGGGTCCAAGATGAAGCCGAGGTTGCGGGCGTGGTCTGCGGGGGTCGGTGCGGTGCCGAGGGCCGTGGGCCACCAGGAGTCGTCCCAGGCGGACGGGGTGTTGCCGAGGATGAGGACTTCCGTTTTTTCAGAGTTCAGCTTTAGGCGGCTGAGCCTCATCCAATCTGCGACGTCCTTCATACCCTCTTGTAGGTTGGTCTTGGCGCTGGCGGGGTCCTTGGTGAGGGAGAGTACAAGTTGGGTGTCGTCGGCGTAGGAGGTGATGATGATGTCGTGCTTGCGTACGATGTCGGCGAGGGGGCTCATGTAGACATTGAAGAGTGTCGGGCTGAGCGATGAGCCTTGAGGTACGCCGCAGATGATCTTGGTGGGTTCTGAGCGAAACGGAGGGAGGTAAACTCTTTGGGAGCGGTTAGCGAGGAAGGAGGCGATCCAGTCCAGGGCCTGGCCTTGGATCCCGGTGGAGCGTAGGCGGGTGATTAGGGTGCGGTGACAGACGGTGTCAAAGGCAGCCGAGAGGTCGAGGAGAATGAGGGCGACTGTTTCACCGTTGTCCATCAGGGTTCTGATGTCGTCTGTGACTGAAATGAGGGCGGTTTCCGTGCTGTGGTTGGTTCGGAATCCGGTTTGTGAAGGGTCGAGCAGGTTGTTGTCTTCCAGGAAGGTGGTCAGCTGTTTGTTGACGGTCTTTTCTATTACCTTGGCTGGGAAAGGTAGAAGAGAGATGGGGCGGAAGTTTTTCAGGTCGCTTGGGTCAGCCGTAGGTTTCTTTAGTAGGGCGTTGACTTCAGCGTGCTTCCAGCATTCGGGGAAGGTAGCAGAAGAAAAAGAAGAGTTGATGACGGTCTGGAGGTGCGGGGCGATGATGTCGTCGGCTTTGTTAAAGATGAAGTGCGGGCAGGGGTCCGAAGGGGCGCCGGAGTGGATAGAGTTCATGATGGATTTGGTTTCTTCCGTGTTGATGTGGGTCCAGTTGTTGAGGGTGATGTCCGGGGAAGCGGGTTCAGTGGTGTATGGTTGGGTCTGGTGTCCGAAGCTGTCGTGGAGGTCGCTGATCTTGCGATGGAAGAAAGTGGCGAGGGATTCGCACAAATCCTGTGAGGGCGTGACGGCGTTGGCGCTGGCGCTGGGGTTGGAGAACTCTTTGACGATGCTGAAGAGTTCTCTGCTGTTGTGGCTGTTTTTGTCTAGTCTGTCGGTGAAAAAGTTCCTTTTGGCAGTGCGGATCAGGTGGTGGTGTTCGCGTGTAGCGTTCTTGAGGGCGGTCATGTTGTCAGCGGTGTGGTCCTTGCGCCAGGCCTTCTCAAGGGCACGACAAGTTTTCTTTGATTCTTTGAGGGTGTCAGAGAACCAGAGAGGTTTTTTGGTGTTGGTCTGTCGATGCGTGCGTTTGAGGGGAGCAAGGTTGTCAGCGCAGTTGGAGATCCAGTTTGTGAGGTTGAGAGCTGCGTCGTTGGGGTCGGTGGTGAGGGTGGGTTGGTTGGCGGCGAGAGCGGAGAAGAGTTGCTCTTCAGGGATCTTGTTCCACTGTCGATGAGGGATGGGTTGAGTGCGGAGGTGGGAGGTCTCGCGTCGGAATGTGAAGTGGACGCAGCTGTGGTCGGTCCAGTGTAGGGCAGAGGTGTGGCTGAAGAAGACGTGTTTGGAGATGTCAAAAGGGTGCATTTGTGTACTGTGATGCAGTTAGGATCCATGGCCTGCACCCCCGTGAAATGGAGTCAACCTGTCCTGTATGGAGGGACAGGTGTAAATGAGGTAATTCCGCTGATGTTGTGCGCCGTTGCAGGAGGCAGTTGAGAACCGCTGTGCAACTCCTCATTGGTTAACATTGGGCCCTATGGGTTACAGTGGCCAATAGTGATGTACGCCGGCGGTGATGGTACGCACTGCCGCGGACGTGACCGCCATTTTGTATCTGCGCACTCACTTGCTACCTGACCTTCAACAGGAGAGGACCTACACTCCATGTGCTGCTGTGACCTGTGTCTGGAACCGGCCATGGCTCGTGTTACTGGGGAAAGGGCCCCTGCCTTCACCTCAGTAGGGTTGGAGAGACTGGTGGATAGGGACCTACCCCAATATCGCCTGCTGTATGGGCCTTCAACCCAATAGGTGAGTACACCGTGAGTACGATGCATGAGGCGTGAATGCATGGAGTGCTGTGTGTGAAGGCCTTATGAAGGGGGTGGGTGGTGGATGGGCCCTGGGCAGCATACAGCATGTATGGTGGGCCATGTCTGTGCTAATAGGGATAGGAAGGGCCATGGTGGGCCATGAGTGTAACAGGCAGGATGGTCAAACTAATACCTTTCCTTCTGTGTATTTCTCTGCAGGTTAGCACGCATCAAAAGAAGGGTATATGGTGTGCCATCGCCAAGGACGTGCGGACCCTGGGGGTCTACGGCAGGCGGAGCACCCACTGTCGGAAACGGTGGGAGGACCTGAGACGCTGGGCACAGATGACTGTGGAGGCCCAGCTGGGGGTTGGCCTCCCAACGAGGAAGGGGTGCCCGTTGAACCTTGATCCCCCCGATGGCCTACATACTGGCAGTGGCCTATCCTGAGCTGGATAGGCATTTGGGGGCATCACAGCAGCCACAGGGGGCTGAGTACAGTGCCCTAATTTACAACTTACACCTGGTGGGGTGGTATCCGGGTGGGGGATATGGGCCCTGTGGATGCCCCTAGCCCAGGCCTGGCATTGCAGAGTAGGTCCCATGATGGGCAGGGTTTTGATGTGAAGGTCCTCCAATCAAGCTAGTAGGCATCCACTACTGGGCAGGGGTCTGTTGGTCTCAGGAATGCTGCAATTGGTATTAGGTGTCCCTTTCCATGGGCTGGTGACTAGCATTATGACTGGTAGTGCATTGCCTAGTGCATAGGGCTGTTCCCTGTATGTGAGTGTGTTGTGTATGCCAACGGTGGTGTTGGTGCCACCACGGACCAAGTGTATCCTTTGTCTCTTCCCCCCTTTTTGTTTTGTCACCCTGTCCTTATGTGCATTAGCATCATCTGGCGGAGGAGCAGAGGCACCGACGACGGAGGGAGCTGCATCCCACAAGACACAGGAGGCTGAATCCACCAACGGAGAGGGCACCAGTGGGATGGAAGGCGAGAGGAGCACCACGACAGAGACTGGAGGGGACAGTTTGGACATGGATACTTCCTCCGACAGGAGCTCCCTGGTGATGGCAGACACCTCTGTGCCCACCCCAGTTACAGGTACAGTAGTCACCCCCAAACCAACACTGCCCTCCCAGTAGCCCCTCAGCGAGTTTCCCGTGCCTGCTCAGCCAGGAGGGTGGGCATCTCCTTCGCCCCAGGCACCTCAGCACCTTGACCCAGTTAGCCCAGCTGCCCTGAGTGAGGAGGCTATTGACCTCCTGTGATCCATCTCTGTGGGGCAGTCAACCATTAGGAATGCCATCAGGGGTTGAAGGTCAAATGAAACAAACCAATGCATTTCTGGAGGGCATTCACACTGGCTTGGCGGCCCAATAGAGAATCCAGGCTCTGGCCTCCTCTCTGATGGCAGCTATTGTCCCTGTTTCCACCCTCCCCCCTCTAACTTCCTCTACCCAATCCCAATCCCAATCCCACTCCCCTCAACCCCAACCTATCTCAAGCACACAGTCAGAGGAGCATGCACCCAGTACAACACACAAGAGTGGACATGGCAAACACAAGCACCACACATCATCCCACAGGCACTCACACAAACACCATCCAGAATCAGACATACCAACATCCACTGCCTCCACTGTGTCCTCCTCCTCATCCTCCCTCCCAGTAGCGTCTCCATTCACACCTGCATACACTACATCCTCAGCCACTACCACCATCACCAGCACATCTGTCAGTACACACCCCTCACTGACAATGACCACCCCCACACCCATGCACATATCCCCTGTGTCCTCTCCCACTGTGACTGTGCCCCCTCCTTCCAAACTACACAAACACAAGCACTTAGACACCCAACAGCCATCCACCTCACAACAGCATCCAGCCCATGCACCTATACCCAAACACAGGAGACTGACACCTCCTAACACCACTCCCTCTTTCTCCACTCAAAAACCATCTCCCTCTTCCCGCCTCAATGTCCCTAAGAAGCTTTTCCTTGCCAACATTGACCTCTTCCCTAGCCCTCCCCGTCCCTAACATCAGGCCAGGGTGGTTAAAACCCAACCAAGCACCTCAGCCACCCAGTCCACAGGCACAGTAGTATCCCAAACTACTCCAGATGGGAAAGGATCCCAGCCACCAGCCAGACAGAAGGAAGGGCAAAGAGGCAGCCCCAGCTGCAGGAAGGAAGGGCAAGGAGGCAGTCCCAGCTGCAGGAAGGAAGGGCAAGGAGGCAGCACCAGCTGCAGGAAGGAAGGGCAAGGAGACAGCACCAGCTGCAGGAAAGAAGGGTAAGGGGCCTGCAACAGCAGGCAGTAGATGCAAAGGGCCTGCTGCTGGGACTCAGTCGAGGCCCCCTCCACCAACCATGGTGGTGCAGCTGTCTGAGGCTGCAGGCGATGGTCTGGAGCCTCCCCCCACCACTGCCAGCACCGCCACCAGCACCGCTACCAGCAGCCCAGTGGGCAGCCGTCCGAGGCTGCAGGGGTTGGGCTGGAGCCTCCCCCCACCACTGCCAGCACCACCATCAGCAGCAGCATCCCCAGTGGGCAGCAGTCCGAGGCTGCAGGGGATGGGCTGAAGCCTCCCCCTACCACTGCCAGCTCCACCAGCAGCACCACCACTGCCACCACAGACCAGCCGTCACCGCCAGCGGACAGTGTGTAGTCCTGCGTCCATGGGCTGTTGTGCGGCCTGGCCCCTGCAAATCCTGTGGGTCTGACACCCAGGTGAGAGACTGTGACCTTGCACTCCCCAAGATCTGCATCACAGGGCACAATACCCCCTCCAGAACCAGTGGAAGAAGCCATCAACTCACTCCATCCTCTGCAGGATGAAGATCACTGGGCACAATGCCTCCTCCACAACCAGTGGAGAAGCCATCCACTCACCCCATCCTCCACAGGATGAAGATCACTTGGCACAATGCCACCTCCAGAACCAGTGGAGAAGCCATCCACTTGAGAGACTGTGGCCTATAACTCCCCAGTACAAGTCACTGGGCAAGCCACCCAATTGAGAGACTGTGGCTAACACTCCCCAGGACAAGTCAGTGGGCAAGTCACCCACTTGAGAGACTGTGTCCTTGAGCTCCCCAGGACAAGTCAGTAAGCAAGTCACTCACTTGAGAGACTGTGGCCTATCTCCCCCAGGACAAGTCTGTGGGCAAGTCACCCACTTGAGAGACTGTGGCCTCGCACTTCCCAGGACAAAGAGCACAGGGCATGTAGCCCCTCCAGAGCATGTGGGTAAGCCACCCACTTGTGAGACTGTGGCCTTGCACTCCCCAGGACCAAGTAATGGGCATGTTGGCCCCTCCAGGACCAGTGGCATTGTACCATCTTCCGGCTGAGGTGTCCCCCCATTCCCTGTCCCCCTGATATGCCTGGCTATTTTTGACCTGATGCCCCTGCAGTGTTCTCTCTGTGCTGTTGCAGGAGTGAGGTGGGGCCTTAGACTTTGTGATGTGGCCCTGTGGCCCATGACCATTGAGGACTGGGCAGTGTCCCTTGATTTGTACATATGTATGTACTTTTTTATTTGGATGCATGTATTTCTACAATTTTATCTTATTACACTCACTTTCAACAATTCTTGTTGTTCTTGCATTATTCCTGAGGGGTACAGGGTGAATATGTAATGTTAGTGCATCTGCTTGTGTGTATGGTGTTGCAGGTGGGGGTGTTGCGCGTTGCGTGTGTGTGTCACTCTCTCTTTCCTCCCCTGTGTGCTAGGCAGCAGTACTTACCATGGTCGTCTTCGCTGGCATTGGTGTTCGTAGTGGAGCAGCACGTAGAAGAGCATGGGGAACACATCATGCAACTCGGGCTCCATGGCGTCGTGGTTCTTCCTCGAGTCTCCAGAGGTGAGTAATTTTCCTTCTGTGCAGTGTTTCTGCCAGGCTTTTGATGTCATTGGTACCGCACAGGAAAAGGTGGCGGATTGGTATGTCATTATACAGTGGGCAGAACATTTTCTTCCGCCTGGCTGTAGGCTGTTACCGCCGTGGTGCCAGTTGATTTCGAACGAGCGGTCGGTGTGTTAAAGTGGCTTTCTGTCTGAGCAGTCTCTGCCGTGATCATATTTTCATATTTATTACCGCCGGCCTGTTGGTGGTATTATTGCCACTATATCACCAACCACCAGGGTTGTAATGAGGGCCATAGATTGCACAAAGGACACATAGGGGGTCATTTTGACCTCGGCGGTCTTTTTCCAAGACCGCCGAGGGACCGCCGTGCGGAAGACCTCCAGTGGTGGCGGTTTGCCGCTTGGCCTATTATGACCATTGGCAGCTCTCCGTCCTTTTACGGACGGAGAGCCGCCAATAGCCATACTGGCGGGAGGCGGGGAAGTGGAGGTTGCTCCACCTCCACCGCCATGCCAACAGAACACCGCCCAGCGAATCACGTCCTGGGATTCGCCATGGCGGTGTTCTGTTGATGGTGTGGTGTCGGCAGAGCAGCCCCCATGGCTCCCGTCCCCTCCCGGAGGATCGTCGGACTGTAGTGTGGTCAGTTTTACGTATATTTTGCGCATTAGCTTCAGGCCTTAGGCCTCTGTGCACTTTGCCCTAAATATATTTTATTCATTTGCTAACAGCTTAGAGCCTCTGTGCACTTTGCTCTAAATGCTTTCTATTAGGCTTCGTACTGTTATTTTACAGAATAGCCAGTTCTACGGTGTTGTTTTTTATTCATATCACACTGTTTTGCCTACTTCAGCACTGGAGTTCTTCATAACATATTCACTCTGTGCTTTAGTCAAGGATACAGTCTGGTACATTGCCGATAGACGTGGTAGGAGTCTAGACTTGCCATTACTGCGTAGGAACATTTTGTGATCACGATGACATGTTAGTTATAAAATCACTTCCTTGTCCCAATACATGCAAGAGGGAGATTCTGACCAGGGAACCACAACTAGACGCTGACTGCCTCGTTGCAGATGCTGAACCAGATCACAGGCCTTTGCTCAGGTATGAGTGTGTCCGTCTCCCTAGTGATACAGAAAGGCAAGCTGAAAGCTTAACATGCTGTGCTCTAAATAGAACAAGCAGAGGGGGAGTAGAAACGGTTAGGAATTATGATAGCTTTATTTCTATGTTTTACTCTCCTGGTTACTATATCAATCCTACTATGTTGTATTGTTCTGGTTATTGCGGCTCACGCCTTAATATCTAAAATACAGTCGTTTTATTAAAACATTATATAAAACTTATACTGTCTTTGTCATTTGTATATGAGACCATATTGTGAATGAGAGAGTTGGTTTGGATCTGAGTGACCACGACTTCCCTGAGAAGTTCCGAAGATGTCATGCGCTCGGCTGCCCAATCATTTCTTCCCCGTGGGAGAAATGAGGAACTGCTAGTTAGCCGGAGCAACAACCGGATTTAGGGTGACAGAGTTCCTTACACGTGGGTCAGACTCAGTCCCCCACACCGTTATCGATCCTGCTGCCTAGAAATCCAGTAGTCTCATTTAGGATAATGAGAGCCCACGCGACATGGCGCCGCCAACGTTTGGTCTGGCTCTAATGTTTGGGTCCGACTGACTCTCTCGGTCTCGTATATATTTTGACTCCTCGGTTCCGTATGCGGAGACGTCCGTGGGGCTGAGGGTTTCCGCCACCACAGGTTGGGTACATCCTATTACTTAGTGGTTGGTTGTTCAAGCTTGAACTTTGAAAGGAAATACCCCGATATTGGTGTGCCTTCTCTGTCCTAGAGCTATTATTGTTATACTAATGGCGAATCCAGTTGTAGTAGATATACTGCTTAATATGCGATTTCCGCTCACGGGTCATCTGATAGCACATGGACTGACGGTCCAGGGGGGTCCGGTCACTTTTGTGGTGGACGCCCATGCAGCCTATACATCAGAACTTTTTTATTCTTGGGTCGTATTTCCAGCAGCTGATGGGGGTACAAATACTTTTCACGTATATAATGTTGCGAATGTCCCTGGACAATACAGGGCTTATGCATACTTAGAAATACCTTTATCTTATCAAGAACACCATAATTGGCTTGATGGCGCCCTCCCACATTCAGTAACACCAGTACGGTTAGGTCCGTTGAGTAATGATGGTCCGACCTGGCCTTTATTGGCTACATATACACCATATCCTGGAGTGGCAAATGTGGCAGTGGCTGAGGTGCGTCGTTTATATGTGGAATTAACTGCAACGTACAGACGATTAGTTCAGTTTGTGATGCAGACATTAAATACTAATGCAGCGCGTGCTGCTCCAGCTCATCCACATGCGGTGGTGCCGGGAATAAATCCGGCCACTGTACACTCTGTAATGGGTAAGGTACCGGCTAAACGTGAGGAGACTCCATTTTGGCTGGCGCAAAAAATTAATACGCTGGAAGCAGTATTTCCCCATACGGGACCTCAGGATAAGCATAGAATTTTGACGATGTGTTTGCCGTATGGGATGGTTCCTACGGTGGATCTTTGTAATACTTGGGGCACGGTGTTTGCCGCTCTCTATACTACAGCACACGGTACACCGACTTTGGCTAATTTGCCGGAGCTGCTTAAACAAATTCAGGATGAATATGGGGCTGCCCCTGCCTTGGATTTAGGCATGCAATTGATGGGTAATTTTGACGCGGTTTCTTCTATTATTTTGAGTAATCTCAAGGGGGAGGCTGTAGCACTAGCAGTGCGAATGCGTCTTCGGGACGTTCCGCAGATTAATCAGGAGCGGGAACTTCCGAGAATAATAGCTGAAACATATTCTAGTATTGGTCGTGATAGCCTAGGGGCTCGACCGCAGAAACCACAATTGCAGGGTAAAAATAATAAGGATAATTCTAATCAACAGCAACCTGAGGGTGCGAAAAAGCGCTGGGATAAGAAACAGCAAACACCTAAGAAAGATGGTGGGCAGTCTCCGCAACCGGAGACCCCACAAAATAAGTATAATCTCAGGAATAGGGATACTTTGAAGACGCCTTATAGATATCAATATAATGATACGCGCCAATCTCGTTCTTTCAGGACTCCTCGGAGAAAAGAAGTGAGAGAGGTGGGCGGTCAGAGCGGAGGACGGAGTACGTGAAACAGAGACAGGATTCACAACGCTCAGCTGAGGTTTCTATTAAACAGGAAGAGAAACCGCTGCAACAAAAACAGCAGTTTAAAAAGAAGAAAGTGGCAGCAGTCTCAGTTAGACATGCCGCTCAAGAAGAGAGTTCTCTTGACGAACAAGACATGGGCGTTAGCGCTGTTAGACAGCGCGGCAGAGGTCACAATAGTTCGCCGGAGTCTTCTAGAGCATCTGGAGGCGAAAGCAACTGATGACTTCATACAAGTCGAGACGGCGGATATGCGAGTCTCTGATCCTGATCAAGTATATCTTGTGACTCTACGATTAGAAGGGGACATTGACCGCGTTGTACACGCCATCTTTTGGGACCATATGGTGAAATCATATGATGTCCTGTTGGCCGAACAAGATTGGCCACCTGACTTTGTTCGCGACTGTCCAGTTGGGGAGGAGGTTATTGCGCCTTCCTTTTCACCACTTGTTCCGAGAGAACTAGCGGAGTCATATGGTAGATCATGGGCTCTAGCACAAGCCCCCGCCCTATATAGAAATAATGTGGGGTGGGATAAACAATCACCTTATCATGTAATTCCCATTAAAGGAGAACCTCAGCCACAACCGCAATATCCTATTAAATTTGAAGCAAGTGCATCGGTTCGGAAAATTCTTACACAATTGGAGTACCAAGGTGTGATTGAGCCTTGTGTCTCGCCGATGAATAATCCCTTATTTCCGGTTGCTAAACCGGACCATTCCTATAGGATAGTGGTGGATTACAGACATTTGAATAGTCATACACGCACATATGCTATACAGAATTCACATAGCGCTGCGCTTATGAATAATATAGTGCGTAAAAAATACAAAACAACCTTGGATATCTCGAATGGATTTTTCTGCCAGAATATAGCACCCGAAAGTCGGGACTATACCGGTTTCAGTGCGTTTGGCTCTCAGAAAAAGTTTTGTCGTTTACCTCAGGGGTATAAGAATAGCCCAGGACTGTTCTCGGCTCGTGTGACTGAACTTCTGCACGAGTTGGACCCTGAGGCGTTATCATATGTTGATGACATATATTTGACGGACGATGAGATTCTACAACATCTCAGTCGCGTATCGCGCATTGTTGTGGGTTTTGCTGATATTGGTTATAAGTTTAATTTTAAGAAATCGAAGATTGCCTTCCTCAGTGTTATTTTCCTGGGATATGAGTTATCGAGTGAGGGCAAGAGCCTGGTGCCACATTTTTTGGAGAAATGTGCTTTACTGCAGCCTCCTAATACGGTTCGGAAGCTCCAGTCTTTGTTGGGGTTTCTGAATTTTGGCAGAACTTACATTCCTGATTATGCTACACGTATAAAACCCTTATATGAACTGATTCGCCCGAATTTTTCAAGTAGATTTTGGACGATTGAGCATACACACATACTGCGAGAGCTGCAGAATGATCTCTTAGCAGTTACACATTTACACACGCGGGACAATAAAACTCATTTGGTCATCAGGGTGATTCCTGGGGCTCTTGGATTTACGTATGTCACCTTTAATGAAGGGGAGACAGTCCCGATAGCATACAAGTCCCACTTGTATTCTGCTGCAGAACAACGTTTTGCACAAACTGAGAAAATTCTCACTGCAGTACAGATGGCTGTGATCAAAGAAAGACCGCTAGCCCAGGGCCAACGCATTATTGTCGTTTCCCCAATTCCAGCCTTGGAGGCTGTTACAAAAGCGAGTGTTCCTAATTCGAAAGCTTTACACCCGCGGTGGATACAATGGGCTACTTCTTTGACGGCCACTGATGTGGATTACATATTTGACCCTAAGCTGCAGACTCAAGAATTTCTTCAATATGAAATAGAGTACCCGGTTCCTGCTGGCACATTACCTATTGACCAATATGAAGTGGTCATGTATACCGATGGCTCTGCGCAACCGGCGGTTGGGACTAAACAACAGTATTCTGCTGCTTGTGCGGTAGTGAGCGGGACTATGGAGGGGGGAGTTTTCTGCCCCCGACATACTTATACTAAAACTTTGGGAGATTGCACGGCGCAGCTGGCTGAGCTCAAAGCTCTTTTGTTAGCGTTGGAGCATGCAGAGCCGGCGATATTGACCTTGCTGGTCTGTGACTGCTACTACTGTGTGCAATCCTTCAATGAATATCTGCATTATTGGAAAATGAATGGGTTCAGAGATTCTAAAGGCAACACCATTAAACATAAATTGTTGTGGGGTAAGGTTGCGGGTCTGAAAGAGACGCTTCCTAAAGTCCATGTTGTACATACACTTGGACACCAGCGCGTTGGAATACACGTTGCTGGGAATACTTTGGCTGATGAGGCTGCGAAGTCGGCAGTGGCTATCGCCACTGTAGCCGCGGTAACTCGTTCGAGTTCAAAACCAGACATAGAGATTTCGGCTGCCATAAAAGCTACGGCTGATGGCACGCCATTTCCTAAAGGATTCCCTTCTAAATATAGTTACTGCTTGAGTGGTGCACTAAATGCTGTTGTTAATATTCCAGGCGTTGGTGTACGTGAGTTACCGAATAAGATTGAGAGACCTCGATTAATTTCTGCAGCGCATGAAGGGGTGGCATCTGCGCATGCTGGTGTGGCTGCCACGATTTCGCTTTTACAGGCCCGTTATTGGTGGCCTGGTCTCTATAAGGAGACAAAGCAGTATGTCCTTTGTTGTGACGTCTGTCAACAAATTAAAGCATCGTCGGCTAGACGCCCGCAGCAGACTCCTCTTCTGATATCAAATAGACCATTACAGTGTGTGTACTTGGACCATTGTGGTCCACTGACACCAGATAGTGCATACAAATACATATTGGTTGCTGTAGATTCGTGCTCCAGATTTGTGTGGGTCTGGCCACAGCGCTCGGCTGACGCTCGGACTGTTATTAAAGATTTGCGTATCTTTGTCGATACATTTGCAGTTGCGGCTTTTCATTCGGACCAGGGCCCTGCCTTTGCCTCTAAGGCATTCAGGGACACCATGGCTTCGTTGGGGGTCCAACTCCAATTCTCGTCTCCATTTCATCCCGAGGGAAATTCTGTCGTGGAGCGTTTAAATCGTGATTTAAAGCAATCCTTAACAGCCAGGGTTATAGGTACGGGTCGTAGTTGGATACCCACCTGTATGGAGTACAGAGAGCACTTAATAACTTGCCTAGAAGGTCACTGGGGGGTCGTACTTCATATGAGTGCCTGTTCGGAACACAAATGTATGTTCCTGATCTAGATGGTCCTGGTGTGGAGGCGGCAGATACGCCCTTTGACATAAATGATCGTGTCACTGTTTTGCAGGATTTACAACAATTTCGTGAAGATAACTCTTCTGCGAGTGCTGCCTCCTCTGGAATTAAGGATGAGCCAGTAACACCTACTGGTTGGATACCCAGGATTGGGGATCTAGTGCGTGAAAAGGTCGCAGTAAAGAAAGAATTTGGTCCTTCTTATCGAGCACCTGTCCCGGTGTTGGGGGTGAGCGGCACAAGAACTGTGATTTTGCCGCCGCTGCAAGGGGCCAAAGGAAATCGTTTTGTTTCCATTGATAATGTCAAGTTACAACATGTGGCCGATTCTGCACAGCAGACCAAGAGGGACACCCAGTAGTTCCGGCATCCCTCTCACTACTGGGGAAGAAGTCCCGCTGCAGGTGATTAGCACTGACCATGTTTCCTCTCCGAGCTTGGGGAGGGTGGAAGATGATCTTGCGATTGTTCCACAGTCGACGATTGATATCGATTCTTTTTCTCAAGTTGCTGTACGTTCTACTGATGTTTCTGAACATGTGATATATAGCGTACCTAGGAGAGAACCTCCATCAGCTTCCTTGTTCACTGTTGCACCTTTTGCGAGAACTGCCTCTGGCTGCTTCAACGACGCGGATGCGGCTGTATCCAGCTCTTCGTCTTCGCTGTCTTCAATCCGAGGTCCACGTAAGCTACTAAGTTGGCTTAAACGTACATATTTTGTTGTTCCTTGGAACTATTTGTGGCTTTTTATGACTGTACTGACTATTTTTTTATGGTTGGGATTTGTGGTTACCTTTTTTATAGTAATACATGGTCATTTTCTTCCTGATCGATCGGACATTGAGCACGTGGAGACTGTGTTGAGACCACATTTTTCGTCTCATATGGTTCGAAGAGACTTATCCAATGTGAACATTTCTGCAATACCAATTCCGGATGGAATTGTGTGGGATAAAGTAATGTTTGATATATATGGTCCCACTGAATTGATTCAACTACCGTATGTTCTTAAGTTATCAATGAATGATATTGTTATTCCAGGCATTGTTTCTGATGATTGGGATGTGAAGACAGTAGATGCTATGCTGAAAGATTTGCAATATTATACTGTCTATGACGATGAAGATGCTTACCAATTTAAAGATAATCATGGTGATATGTTTTGCTACACCTATTATGGACACCACTTTATTCACAAAGCGAGTAGCCCTAAGTCCATCTTTAATTATGTACAATGGGAACATTGCTCGACTCCTCCACAGGGGAGTTCGAAAACGTATAATGATAAATTTGCATATTTTTCTGGGCATGATCAGCGAAACGCTAAGTCTTACTATTTTAAAGTGACACCGTATTCTAATAAGCAAATTTTGTTGACCGATACTAAATTACTGTATTCTAATTCGTTTGTATCTAAACTTTCGGTCGAAGGATATGAATACTGGTTGAAGACTGTTGACTTGAAAAGTGTTTGGGGTACGAAAAATTGGCAGATGCAAGGCAGAGATACAATATTTCGGGCATGCATTATCCCTGTGCAAATGATTTTCCTCAATGACACAGTACAACAGACTAGTTGTTTGGGCTTGGCGTCGATTAGAGAATTGACTTTGCCTAGAATACCTGTCCCTTCTAAATTAAATAACTGGCAGCACTATGTGAATGCTACTTTTAGTGAATTTACGCATTGGGTCCAGAATGGTACGCTTAACGCTTCATCGTTACATCCGGGCGGGTGGTTATTGTGGCCTGTAGACACTAATCAGTGTCATCAACGTTTTGTTACCTCTTCTGGGGGGTTCAGGACTAGTAGGGCAGACCCTTGTTACATTTCACCAGAACATGCAGAAATAATAACTGCATACAGTGTGGGGAAACTTTGTCAACAATGGTTGAAGTACTCCACGCTGGGTGCAGTTAAGTCACACCTCAAGTTACTGTCTAATGGTACTGATTTACAAGATTTCTTGTCAGGTCCCAAGGTGCCCCGGAGAAAAAGGTTCTTATACGAAGTGTATAATGAGTTTTGGAAACTTTCCCAGCAGGAGGCTGCAGCCCGGTTAAGACAGATTGATCAAGAAAATCTGCTGCAGACTTTGTCTGTTGTTGATAATGGCATGCATACCCTTTCTGACCGTGTTTACACGATTGACAGCATTGTCTCTTCTGCTATTGACATTATAAAATCAGACATGTCTTCTTTATATCATGGGCAGAGTCAGACACGATCTATCATGCAGCTGGGTTGGACTCTTCAGACCTTGAAGGCGGGTCGCGTTCCATGGCAGCACATTTGTGCCAGAGAGATCTTTATCTCCTTTAATTTAACTCGTCAACAACAATTGATGGCTAAGAAGGAAGCGACGTATGTTATGTTAAATATTGAAAAGTTGGAGAAACTGCCTTTTACGGTGGCTGAGATTCCGTCAGCTGAGTGGTTGATTCATAGGGTTATTAATTTGCCTATCTCCACTCTGCAATTTACTTCTTGTTTGAAGCACATTCCGGTGGGTAGATATGAACTATTGGGTGACAGTTACACGAGGTGTGGGAGCTTCCTTTTCAGTGCAGATGTGTTAATGGTTTGCGGGAAGTTTTTCTTAGCGGTAGCGAATGCGAAGCTTCTGTTAGCCATTCCATGGTTTGTAAACAGCTGTCCTTGCACGGAGCGTGTTATGCTTCGATTGCTAACTTAGCTTGTTATCTGAAGGGAGTTCCAGTCCCGGTAATTAAAAACACTTTCCAGGTGCTTTCTAACGGCAGTTACATTGTTCTTAACAGCGAACGCTGCTGTGGCATGCGTGCCGGAATAGTTTACGTTGTTGTCGTCAACAAGGCCGTTACGTGCTGCGGGAATGTGTTGTTTCCCCCTACTGAATTTAGGGAGGTAGCAGACATCTGGCCTCATATTGCTACTTCCAAGGTTGATTTCGACAAGTTGAGTCGGCTGAAAGCTTTATTGTTTCAAAAGCATGTGGCCCTTACATCTGCTAGCGAGACCTACGCACTTCAAGTGGCAAGGTCATCGGTGGAGATACAGTCCCTTTTGAATACTAACTTTCCGAGTCACTTCGGTGAACTTGTGGGACGTATATTTAATGCATCCAGCACTGCTCATTTTTTCAAAGCCGTTGGTGTTGGTTTCGTTCACACCTTCTCTTCCATATTCGGTTTGATACCTTCGGCTATACACTCTATTTTCGGAAGCATTTTTGGGGGTTTCCCAATTACTTTGGCTTTATTGGCTGGAGTTTTGCTATTGTTGCTATTTTTTCGCAATGGCTGCCCCGCCGCAACGAGATCCTGTATTGCTGCTCCCGTCAGCGCAGCTGTGTCGTGAACGCATGATGCAGTGTTTTGGAGCAACACTCCTGGCTCATTTGGAGTGTGACTGGTCTTTGTCGTTCCGACCGGTTTTGGATTGTGTGCAACCCGTGTTTCGATGCCTTTGGTGCTCGTTTGAACATGCACTGGCTTTCTGTCTCTCACTGCAGCGCTCTCCAGTGGTTGATCTTGATCTGTTGATGTTCCCGATTAGGGCTCATTCCCAGACTTGTGCACTGCGGTTGCGTTTGCTTCGTGAAGCGGATTATGAGATTCCCTTCCTGGAGGAAGATGGTTTTGTCTCTTTCCGTGGCACTACACGGGGTGCCGCCCTGAATGGTTTTGGGGCTTTGGAACACACCTGCTCCATGGTACTTTGTGGCGTGGATCTTCCGATATTGACATATCTCGAAGTGGAGGAGCTTCTACGTTCTATTGCTTCTGTTTGACAATTGGATTTTTTTTCTCTCTCTCCCGACTAAATTGACACTATATTGCAATTCGCTCTATCGTCACATGTTTCCTAAATTTATGACTTTGTTGTCTTCTCATCTTGTCGAAATGTTGGGTTTAAATTTAGGTCATTTTTTTTTTATGTTGTTGGAACCACTTGCTACCGACAAGGGGAGGGTGTAGTGTGGTCAGTTTTACGTATATTTTGCGCATTAGCTTCAGGCCTTAGGCCTCTGTGCACTTTGCCCTAAATATATTTTATTCATTTGCTAACAGCTTAGAGCCTCTGTGCACTTTGCTCTAAATGCTTTCTATTAGGCTTCGTACTGTTATTTTACAGAATAGCCAGTTCTACGGTGTTGTTTTTTATTCATATCACACTGTTTTGCCTACTTCAGCACTGGAGTTCTTCATAACATATTCACTCTGTGCTTTAGTCAAGGATACAGTCTGGTACATTGCCGATAGACGTGGTAGGAGTCTAGACTTGCCATTCCTGCGTAGGAACATTTTGTGATCACGATGACATGTTAGTTATAAAATCACTTCCTTGTCCCAATACATGCAAGAGGGAGATTCCGACCAGGGAACCACAACTAGACGCTGACTGCCTCGTTGCAGATGCTGAACCAGATCACAGGCCTTTGCTCAGGTATGAGTGTGTCCGTCTCCCTAGTGATACAGAAAGGCAAGCTGAAAGCTTAACATGCTGTGCTCTAAATAGAACAAGCAGAGGGAGAGTAGAAACGGTTAGGAATTATGATAGCTTTATTTCTATGTTTTACTCTCCTGGTTACTATATCAATCCTACTATGTTGTATTGTTCTGGTTATTGCGGCTCACGCCTTAATATCTAAAATACAGTCGTTTTATTAAAACATTATATAAAACTTATACTGTCTTTGTCATTTGTATATGAGACCATATTGTGAATGAGAGAGTTGGTTTGGATCTGAGTGACCACGACTTCCCTGAGAAGTTCCGAAGATGTCATGCGCTCGGCTGCCCAATCATTTCTTCCCCGTGTGAGAAATGAGGCACTGCTAGTTAGCCGGAGCAACAACCGGATTTAGGGTGACAGAGTTCCTTACACGTGGGTCAGACTCAGTCCCCCACACCGTTATCGATCCTGCTGCCTAGAAATCCAGTAGTCTCATTTAGGATAATGAGAGCCCACGCGACAGGACCACATAAGTCGATAGTCCGTGGGGGGAGGTGGGTGGGGGGGTGTTGTGTGTTGTGTGCGTGCATGGGGGTGTGCGTGTGTGTATGTAGAGGGGGTGTGTGAGTGCGTGCATGCTTGCGGGGGTGTTGTGTGTTTGGGAATGAGTGCGTGTATGTCTGTAGGTATGTCTGTATGGATGTGTGCGTGTATGTTTGAATGTGGGTGTGCGTGTCTGACTGTGTGTGTGGATGTTGGCATGTATGTTGGTGTGTGTGCGTGTATGTGTGTTGGTGGTGCCTGCGTGCGTGTCGTGTGTGTATGAGTGATGTTATGTTGGGGGTCGGGGTGGGGAGGGGGGTCCTGCCACCTTTGTGGGGTGGCAGGTGTGGTGGGGGGGGTAGGGGAGGGATTTGGGTGGGGGGTGGTTAGAGACCCCTATCAGTGTCAGGGAAGGAATTCCCTGGCACTGATAGTGCTCACTGCCATGGATTTCATGGCGGTTTCAAACTGCTTGAAATCCATGGCGGTCAGCAGGGTCGAAATACCGCCGGCGGTACAGTGACGGCCGCCGGGCTGGAGACCCAGGTCTCCAGCCCACCGGGCGGATCGGAGAAGCGGCGGATGACCATGGCGGTAACCACCATGGTCATAATACAAAATAAAAGACCGCCAGCCTGTTGGCGGTGTTACCGCCGCTTCTCCGCCTTCCGCCAGGGTCATAATGGCCCCCAGAGTCAGATAAGGACACGTAGTCAGATTGCACAAAGGACGCGTAGACAGATTGCACAAACAGCACATAGTTAGATAATTGCACCTATGAATATAGGGGGTGGGAGGCTTGGCTTTAGTTGCATCAATTTATACAGGGGATGGGAAGTTTTGGTTTTAGTTGTGTAACATTGGTAAAAAATGCTATATATGTTCATTATCAGTTACATAGTTAGTCTGATTCAGCAAAAACACAATATACAAACTTGTTTTGCTTCTTCAATTAAGGTTTAACCAACAGCAGAAAGCTTAGAGAGCTGACTTAGCAAAGAGAACTAGGTTGTACCCTACCTTTACGAGTGAAGAATGAAAAAGAACTAAAGCAAAGGGAAAGAAAAAGTCAGAAAAGACAAGAGTCAGAGAAAAAAGCTGAAACTTCTAAGAGTGATTCGGATGATGATTTTATAAATCAGTTACTGTTAAATCACCTGTCGCCATACAATTCTGAGCAGAAAGGAGTGTCAGGTGAAACATTGAGAAACGTGACCTTTGATTTACCTACTGCACCCGTTGAACAGAGCCCTAGTCAGATAATACAAAGTTCAAAGTTGAACCAGATGAGACACAGTTTTAAGCCAATTTTAAATACTAATTCAACAGGACATGGCGTTGGGGAGACAGTTTCACAGAATCCAATGAATCTCACAAATACAGATGCATTAACAGTTTCGGTAACAATAAGTCTATTTGTTCCTTTATATGGTCCAAGTATGAAAGGAAATATTGCACATGCCTTAAATGTTCCAAATGTTCTGACTGTTTCAAATGTTCCAAGTGTCCCAAACACTGTGTTTTTTCCAATTGTTCAGTTACTGACAAGTACACAGGGACTTGTTAGCCTAAGTGTTTCAGAATTAGAAAGGATTCTTTCACTGCAGGGACCATCGATCCCTGCACATATTCTAGATCCAACTCTGATGAAAAGTCAGACATGATTTAACCAGGATGTGAGGTTTCCATGGAGATCCTCACCATATTTTATTCTCAAATCAGATCCTACACTAGACATTGGTTGTAGTACCCCAAAAAGATTACTCTTTAACTCTTCAGAAGAAGAAATGACCCTTGCAAATACCCCTGATCAGGCAAATTAAAGTCCTTCAAGAGTAAAAGCATCTTCGCATAATCCAATAAGTTTGTCAGGTTTTATTGCTCAGGAGTTCTGTGACTGGATAAATGTAAGAATAGGTGGAGTTCGCTTAGTTCCCCTATGCTGAACTCCAGGAATTGGCCCAAAAACTCTGCCATGCTACGCGGAGTACCAGAAAGCAATTGAATGTGTCAGGTCATGTCGTTCACACTGATTTTTAGTGCTGAGTGTTTGTCCCACAGTGTAAAAACTGCACGAATGGCACCAAGTGCAGCGCAAGAAGGTGCTGCTTCTTTTCTGCCACTCTAGTAGATTTTCTACTTGAATAGCAGCTTCCTCAACATGAACGAAAGGTTTCTCAACGCAAGCGGTAACAACCATCTACGACTGCCTCAGTGGAGCAATCTCTCCGGGAGGTGGTCTGGAGTAAGGATTTCCTAGCGTGCAGTCGCCAACTTAACGTTGGCGAGCGCTAGCAAGGAAAAGACTCAGCTATGTGGAGTTTTTTGGAACTCCACGCTCTAAGCAGAGCAGAGTGGGAAAAACTCCACAAACTCCATGAGCAGAGTTCACCGCCCACCCCTAGTAAAAAATGATCTGAGCGCTATGAATGCAGCAGGAACACCAGTTACCACCAAAGCGCCATACAAACTCCAGAGAGAAAGAGAGACCATTAGGGGTGCACAAATTAAAAGTAGACCAAAACGAGATGATGTTGGGGAATTTTAGATATGGCTCAACCAGACTGTTTCAGAAAATGCAAACTGTGGTTTGTATGTAAAGATATTATAAAATGTGCAGGAAAAGCTTACAAGAGATTAACTGAACTAGCCCAGAAACATGAAGTTGATTTGGAGAAATCAAAACCCCTGAAGAAGAGTGCTCAATTAGTATTTAATGACAAGGATATAATGAACATGAGACCTCTAGGAATAAAATTACACATTAAAGCATTAATTTGTTGCATATAAAAATGGGGTGCATTAGACAATTGGGAAGGATGATGGAAAAAGAAGAAAGATCAGTAGAAAGTGAGAGTAGATCTGCCTCCGGCTGGCGCAGGTCTGTCTGAGGAAAATGTGAAGATTCTTTCCATGAGAGTAGAAGTCACATTCTGTCATTCACAAATGATTTCCCAAAATTGTGAGAGAAACCTGTAGAGTGATATGGGCCGACTGAAAGGTTTCTTTCCAAATGTTTGTGGGAAGATTTGAACACATTGCTTGACATTGTGGTTCCCAGTGACTTGTGGAGTGAATACAACATTTCTGTTCATTGGCCTGATAGGGAAACTCCAAGAGGTGATGAAAAAGTATCAGAAGGTGATTGCGTTTTTTATAGAAAATTTGTCCCCCAAAGATATTGATTGGCTGAGGATTGACAGGATGACTCAGGAGTCTAAAGAGTCAATACGTTTCTATTATGAGAGGTTGTTACAGGCTTTCAAACATTTCAGTGGTACTGAGAATAGAGATGCAAAACATATGGATGATTTTGTGTTTATATATGTACAAAAATTGAAGGCAGAAGCAAATACAATGAGTTATCAGCATTTGATCTGTTGGCAGCACAAACCAAATAATGAAATCCTTTGATACACAGAGTATTGCAGTGATTAATTAGATTTAAAGCAGAAAACGTTAAAAGAGGAGTTAATGGTGATGCAATTGAAGGTTGCATAAAGAATCAGAATCCACAGTTTGCAGGGAATGCTGGTGGAATACAGGGAGTGTATCAGCAGGGAGCCACTATGATGCAAGATAGCAGGGTAGCGGACAAGGTGTTCCTTTTCATCCGAATGAAAGTGTGGATGTCATGACTTTGAAGAGAACTAATCCATGTCACCTGTTTGGCAAATTGGGCCATTACAAGAGGGAGGGTCCCTTTAATGTGAAAAATTATCAGATGCAGTATGGAGGACTTGTGCAAATACAGGGAAATAATCAGGTTCCAATGCAAAGTGCAGAGACCCCGAGTGCAAAATTCAAATGTGTCTCAGAAGCAACAGATGCAAGATCCACAAGCTCTGATGCCCCAACAACAGTTGAATGTCCACAGACAGAATTTGAACCAAGTAACAGATGTAAAGTCTAACCAGATGGCAACTCAGTTTCCCTTAACTGATTTGAGTGATGAGGATTTTTCAGACATTTTCCAATTTGCTGCCTGAAGGGAGAAGAAAAATGTGTGCTGGGAGCATCTTTAGAGGTAGATCATCGAGGTCCATATATCAATGGTGACGTGAATGGTCATCATATACCCTTTTTAGTCAATGCAGATGCTACCCGCTCCACTGTGAGAACAACAGAGGTTATGAACTTGCCATACCCGAGAAAGAAGATCCAAATTGTAGGAATTGCAAATCAGCAATTGAAAAGTCCAGTAACAGAAGCTGTCCCTGTAGAACTAGGGGCCAGATGTAGCAAACATTTGCGAGTCGCAAATGGCCCGATTCGCTATTTGCGACCTCGCAAAATCTAAAATGGGATGCAAAAAATCCCATTTCCGAAGTGCAAATAGCGATGCGAGCTGTTACCGGCTCGCAAAATTTGCGACCTGATTTTGCGACCCGGAAATAGGAAGTCGCAAATTGCGAGTCGCAAACCATATGCAAAAGCCAGTCGCATATTGCGATTAGTCACAAAAAGCCCATTTTGCACATCAAGATTACCACTGATTCAGAGCAGGTGGTAACCAGAACCAAAGTATAAAAGGAGACCCAGAAGGCATCTGGGTTACTCAAAATGGCTGAATTGTACGTGATAGCATGGAGGAGGAGAGTCCAGGCTGCCCAGCAGAGGAGGAGGAGGCAGAGACAGGAGAGGATATACCGAACCAGGCAGACCCTATTTCAACAAACTGAGGAGGAGATTTATGACAAATATAGACTGAGCAGTGCTGCAATTTTAGAAATAATTAAACTTGAACGACAGACAATGTGCGGCTGCGCCATCCCTCCACATGTGCAAGTGCTATGCTCACTGCACCTCTTGGCCTCGGGGAGCTATCAGGGGGTAATTGCTGTGGCAGGTGGGGTATCCCAAAGTTCACTCTCACGATTCTTCAGATCATTCCTAGATGCCATATTCACACACATGTCCAGATATATATACCTACCCAGGAATGAGGCCGCAATTAACAGCACCAATTGGAATTCTACAGAATTGCCAACTTTCCCCATGTAATAGGGTGTGTGGACGGGACACATATACAAATCTGCCCTCCTGCAAATCTGGAATATGTGTTCCGCAATAGGAAATGTACTCACTCTCTCAACATCCAGTTGGTATGTGACGCACATAATGTCATTACTGACATTGTAGCTAAATTTACAGGGAGTACACATGACTCATACATATTCAGGCACAGTGGGATACACCAATACCTAGAACGTGGGGAGTTTGGAGATGGATATCTATTAGGTATTGCTGAATACACCCTGAAGCCTTACATACAGGTCACTGTGGAAACCATTCATGCCCTGCTAAAATTGCTTATTTTTGTCAAACAGGTGCATATGCTCTGAGACCATGGATACTTACCCCGTACCTAACACCTGGCAATGAGAATGAGAAGCGATATAACAGTGCCCATCAGCGGACCAGAACTGTCATTGAGAGGACATTTGGCTTGTTAAAGGCAAAATTCAGGTGCCTCCACAAAAGTGGAGGTGCACTCCAGTATGCCTCAGAAACACCATGCAAGATTGTCGCCGCCTGTGCAATCCTACACAACATTGCCACCAGACGTGGCCTACATCTCACCCCTGAAGACACAGACACAGAGTATGAGGAGCAAGAGCTACCACACCGACAGCCTGGGGATAGAAGCATTTCAAATCAAGGCAGACAGAGACGGAACCACATTGCAACCCAATACTTTGGCAGGTACGTGGCAACTGTCACCACACTCAGTGATGTCAGACACACATAGCCCAGTTGTGTAGTGAATAAACAAAACCTTTTTATTACTAAACTATATGGGAAAAGAATAGTGCTGTCTATCACAGTCTGTAATTGTCCAAATGTAATGAAGAGACATTATGATTCATGTGCCTCATGTACAATGCTGTCTGGTGGCTCACACCCTCCTCCTCGAACGGCCAGCATGGCTCATCCCTTGTGGGTCCCCTGACCCCTGCCTTGCACTACCACTCCGTAGCACACGGGACTCACTGGTAGACATGCTACTGATGGTTGACCCCTCCTTGCTGTCCCCTGTGCCCCTTGCAGCCTGCCTACTTTCCATAAGGTCCACCGCATGGCTGATGCGGCCAAGTCCTCGTGCCACATCGCCAGCAAAGTGCCCAAGTTCCACCTGTAGGCTGACTGTCCGTCTTGAGAGGCCTGTAGTAATGGTGGCAAGATGCCCAATTGATGCAGCCAGGCGGTCAAAACGTGCCGCTGTGTGGCGCTCCCTGCGCCTTGCATGTCCTCGGTCTGCCACTAGTTCAGTCACCAGATGGTGGATGGCCTGTGTCAAATCCCCCAAATGTTCACATCTGCCAGCCCATTGGTCATGCTGCTCTGCATCCTGTTGAGGGTTCTTGTGATTGTCCTTAATTGTCTATTTTGCAGGCGCTGACCATGGATGAGGGATGCCTCCAAGCCCGCGAAAACTGCTTCCCCTACCTCCTCCTGGGGCACCGACTGAACTCTGCGCCAGCGTCTGCGCATTCGTCCAGCTGCTGGCTCTGATTGCCTCTCTGTGGGGATGGGCCCTGGGGTTGTGTCAGTTGCCCCCATGTCCTGTAGTTGTTCCTCTATGGACCCTGGTGGTGTCATGCTGGGCCCAGCAATTTCATCAGCAGCCTCCTGCAGTGTCTCTGGCCCATGCTCTCCTCCCTGCCTGGTGTCACTGCTGGGGGTGTCTTGTGGGAGACCTGTGGGACATAGGGGATACACTGTCAGTCTCTCACATCTGTTTTATGCCTCATAATAAACATTTGCCTGTATTCTGACTACTGTACTACATTGCCCATAATGCACTATTCTAGAGGTTGCTAGGCTGGAATGGAGCTAGTCTGGTGGTGCCTGCTGCTGTGTACTGGGAGAGTGTGTATACTGCATTTGTGGGTGTCAAAGCATATCTCATGGTACTCACTTTTGGATGTCCCTGGCGCTGAACTGTCCAGTTCTCCCATGCCAATGACGGCCTCTGGCTCCAGGGTCTGCTCAACCATGATTTCCATGGCTGTGGGTGGTGGGACGATAGATGGGCCTCCTCCGGTGCCCCTCATCTATCTCAGGCGCTCTGCAGCCCTCTCCTTCATCCTGGAGCGCAGGTCGTACCACTGTTTGCTAATTTCCTCAAGGGTGCGGTGGCTCACCCCTATGGCATTTATCTTATCCTGGATCTGCAGCCATATCATTTTCTTTTGAGTGTCTGGGACACTCATAGCTGCCTTCCCAAAAAGTTCATCGTGGTGCAGGCAGCATTCTTCAGTCAGCACCTCCAACTCTTTGTCTGAAAACTTCACTTTCCTTCTCCTGCCAGCACTGCCTGTCTCCTCCATTGTAGCAGCAGCTCCTCTCTCCTGGGTGTGGCACAGCAGTTTGGAAAGGGTGTGGTCCTCCCTCCTCCCAGTTGTATTTGATGACTTCCTGGTTCTGATGTAATCACCAAGAGCCAGGAAGTGGGTTTCCAAACTTTTGTGCAGCACCTGCAGGCAATTTGCGACACCCTTCTCGCAATTTGCAACCTCGCTAAAAGCGAAGGTTGCAAATTGCGGTGCGACACCTATGCGACTCGCTATTTACGATTCGCAACTTTTTACCTACCTACATCTGGCCCTAGGTTCCTTTAAAGATGAGCACCAATTTGTGGTGTGTGATGTGAGTCTTGTGAGTTTGCTTTGACATGACTTGCTATGCAAGTTAAATTGTCCCATTTGCTGTAACCCAAGAGGCATAGAAATTCATACCAATAATGAAGATGTGGCATTAAGAATTGTGAATTAAACCCCAAGTTTCACATTGTTCCCTATGTTGACCTGTAATGATTTACTCACAGATTTGAAAGATACTGTGCCTCTCAAAGTCTGGGACTTTTCAAGAAAAGAGATGCGATTCATCAAAGGTGTTGAGCTTGTCAAAATTACTGTGAAGCCAAAAGATATGGACCCAAAAATCATGCAATATAACATGACACTCTAGACAACTGCAGGAATTACTCCATTGATTGAGTTTATGATTAAACAGAGTATTTTGGAAGAAATAATGGGAAATCCATGTAACTCTCTCGTTATGGTACTGTGGAAACCTGACAGTAAGTACAGCATTTTCAAAGATCTTATAAAGGTAAACAAAATTATCGTTTCTTGTTGTCCCATGATGCCAAATTTGTTTCAAATTCCATGTGCAGCCAAGTCGTTCACTGTCATTCACCTGTGTTGAGCATTTAGCTCCATTCTGTTTCATGAGGAGAGGCAGTTTCTCTTCAAGTTTCATGTTGGCAATCGTGTTTTGGCATGGTGTTGAGTCCCACAAGGGTATACTCGGAGCCCCTCCATTTTCAACCAGATTTTGAGAAAGAATCTAGAGTCCCTTAAATGTCCTACCACTCAGTCCTGATAAACTATATCGGTGACCTGTTAGCAGCGTTGAATACTGAATAAGCAAAAGGAGAGACACAATTGCCTTGTTTAATCACTTAGCTGAGAATGGACATAATGTTTCCCCAACCTAGGCCCAGATTTACAAGAAAAGGACAGAGCGCAACACTGCGCCAAATTTGGCAGCCCATCATTTTCAAAATTTAGGGATGCACTGTGTTAACAACAATACGGTACACTCATATGGTTCCCCCTGCGCAGGCACTAAATTTGGTGCTGAGTGTCAATGCAGCTACACTTGTGCCATGGTGCAAGGATGGCTGTGCTGCCGTGAAGATTGCTTTTGTGCAGGAAGTGCCACCTTCTTGCACAAAAACAATCTTCAATGGTCTTTTGCTTTTCCAAGTGTGCTGCAGAATGTAGAAAGAGCTAACAACGAGGAGAAATTAAAGCATGTCTCCTCATTGCACCATACCCAGAGGTGGCGTTAGATTTTGGTGCTGCCTCAGGTTTACGCAAACTCGTAAATCTGGGGCAGCATCAAAATGTTATGGGTGTTGTGTGGCACACCCACAGCAAAACCCATTGCACACCCCTTCCACGCAAAGTCCTGCGTGTGAAGGGGCTAAATTTACAAGGTGGCATTGAGCCACAAAAGGTGGCACAACACCACCTTGTAAATATGGTGCAGTACATATTGCCACCGGCCCATCATTAAAAGTGATGCTCCGGTGGTGAAATGGCCTTGTAAATCTGGCCCTAATTTGCATTACTGTAAGAGAGAAGGTTTGTACCTAGGACATTATATTGAGAAAGGTGCAAGGAACGCGTCACAGTAGAGGATCTCAACAATTCTGAAAATGAGTCCATCAACTCAGGATGTTTTGGGGAATGGTTGGCTACTATTGCCAGTTGATTCCAAACTTTTGCCTTTTGGCCAAGACTTTACAGAGGCTGACTCACAAGGATATGTCTGTTTGGGTATCGCTGGATGACAACTGCATGTGCGCCTTCACAGAGGTGAGAGAAAATCTCTGTTGTGTCTCTGCTCTGGGAATGCCTGATTGCAACAAATGTTTTAGTTTGCACTGCTGTGAGAGTGAGCGATGCTCTCTCTCAGTTTTAACTCAACTAAAGGGAAATGCTAACAGACTAGTGGCATATGTTTCAGCCACTCTTTATCCTGTGGCTTCTGTGTTACCTGGATGTCTTAAAGCAGTTGCTGCTGCTAGTGTTGGCATCGAGCAGTGCAAAATCAGTGTCATGGGTCATCCTTTGAATGTTTCTGTACCCCAAATCTGTACCAATACACAACATTCAACCAGTAATAGGCTTACCCGCTATGAACAAATCATTTTGGCTGCCCCTAATATTACCCTGAAAAAATGTCTAACTCTAAACCCTGCAACATTGCTACCATTGCATGGTGATGATGAAATTGCTGATGACATTGATGAAATTGAGCATGACTGTCTAGATGTCACTGAATTATGCACCAAGCCAAGACCCGATATTCAATATATTTGACTTCCTGAATCTGATCATGTGATATGTGTTGATGGCTCCAGTTTGAGAGACCATTAAAGTACCCTGAGAGCTGCCTATGCAGCTTGTATTATCTCAGATGTGGTCAAAGTCTTCTGGCTTCAAGGAGTCTTTTTTGCCCATGCAGCCAAATGAGTTGCTCTTACAAGAGCCTGCTGTGCTTCTGAACAACTGAAGGTGGCTATTTTGACCGATAGTCAGTATGGCTTTGGCATTGTTCATGCTGTTAAATAGTTATGGACCCAGAGAGGTTTTATGAACTCTTCTGGATCACCTATTCATAATGGAGAAAATGTTTACAATTTGTTGAATACATTACAGTTACCTGCCCAAATTGCTGTTGTGAAGTGCTCTGTGCACCGCAAAGCCACTGATTATGTTTCTCTCTGCAATAATCATAATTATGAAGTGGCTAGGTATTGCACCCTGAATTGTACTGTTTTTAGTGGGGATTATATAAATGAGGGCAATGATGAGACAGATTTCAAGCTCAGCAGAACAGCAAAGTTGGATTAGAGCAGGTTGTGTCAAAAGAAATGAAGATGATGTTTGGGTTTCAAGAGATGGAAGAGTTGTGATTCCTACAGTCTGTTATCATCTATGGCAGGACATTACCATGGTCCAGTTCATGCTGGTCATGATACCATGGTGAAAGGTTTTTGGCAGACTTGGTTTAACCCCAGGCAGATTGAAGGTTGAAGCTCATTGTCACAAATGTGTCACTTGCCAGCAGATAAATGTAGACAAACAACTGCAGTTACAATGAGTCACATATGAAGAACAGGATGACCTTTTCAACTGAATGCAGCCTGGTTTATTGAGTTAACCGTGTTCAATGGACTGAGATATGTCTTTGGTATTGTATGTGTTTTCTCTTGTTGGGTCGAAGCTTACCAGAGTAGGTGAAATGACAGTTTCACAGTAGCAAAGCTGTTGCTTAGGGAGCGAACACCTTGATTCAGCTTCCAGATTGCTCTAGAGTCAGACCGAGGGATTCACTTCAAAAGTGAGGTTTTGAATTTACTATGCACAGCATTACAAGTTGAGCAAATACTACATTGCAGTTTCAAGCCGGAAGCATCTGGATTTGTGAAACAAGTAAAGGTAACTCTGAAATCCAGACAAAAGTGTGTGTTTCCACCTCATTAAAAAAATCGACTGATTTTCACCTCTTGTGTTGATGAGTTTGAACAGTTCTCCAGACAGGAAAAAGAACTGTTACCCCATGAAATAATCATGGGCCATGCCATAAGATTGCCAAGTGTGCCTGCAAATGCACTTGAAACATTACAGATGACATGGTACTCGATTATTGCAAAGGACTGGCTGATGTGGTTCATTCTGCCTCAACAGGTTGGAGAAGCTACTGTCCAGCCACTGTAGGAGTGGTGCCATGACCTGTGCCCAGGTGACTGGATCATGGTAAGGAAACACATGAAGAAGTCCTGCTTGGAACCTCAGTGGAAGAGGCCTTACCAGATCATTCTAGTGATGATGACAGCTGTAAAGTGTACTGGTCTCCCCAACTGGGTTAAATGGGGCACACACTGGCGAAGTTAAAGGTCCCCTTGACAAAACAGCACCAGTCCCAGAAAGGGCTGATTACAGTGAGATAAAGGGAGCAGGTTAGTCAAGCAGTTGGAGATAAGCAAGTAACTGAAACAGCACATGTATAGTATGAGGGGGGTCCGAGTAAGTCAACAGCATCAGTTGGAACAGGAGGATTGCAACAAAAACTCTTGATCATGCAAAACTCAGATGCCGATGAAGGACCTAGTGCTGTGGCAAAAAGAATTGTGCCAAGAGACCGGTGGCCAGGGGAAGAGACTGTGCTTGTAGTGAAAGTTCCACAAACTATTCCAGAAGAAACTGAAGCATCTGGTCAAAGTGACAGTGATACTGAAGGATCAGTAGTCTGGAGACCAAAGTAAAGAGGAGGACCTTGACAAAAGTACACAGCACCTGAATTGATAAATGTTGCAGCAATTGACTGGCGGTACAAGTTTCAACCTTTTGTTTTAACAACTCATATCCAGTTGAACATTTTTGAATTTGTTCTTGTGCCAGAGTATAATTTTGAACTTACACTGCTAATTGACAGACTGAGACATTATATACTAAATGTGATTATCATAGATTTTGAATTGCACATTTATTAGAGACATTTGAACATTGAGTAGAAACACCTGATAAAATTTGTTGTAGAGAATAACATTTTTTACAAATTAATAATTAAACTTTGTTAAAAGACAATTGCTTGCTATTTGCTTTGGTCACAAAAAAACAACTGAAGGAGACAGTTGCAAATTTTGCTGTTGCTATTTACAGTTCTACATTTTATGTTTTTGATTACCGATCTGAAATTAGAGAACTCAAGGAGCCTGGAAACAAAAGAAGCCTATGCCTATGCATAGGATTGTTAGTTGTATCAGTCGCTATGATGATTTTATTGCTTATTGTCTTAAGTTTACTAGAGTAGCTGATGCTAGACCTAGTCATCTTTGGATCATCACCTGTGAGTGACAGTAGTTCATCTGACATAGATGAGAGAGAGTTGCACATAGACGGTCCTAGAGGAGATTATTCCTTGAATATTTGTTCTAAATTGCTCTATTAATATGTTGACACCATGGATGCTAGGGATTGCTATGTCTGTATGCAATGGCCTGCATCAGTTGCAGAGCTAATAACATACCACCATTTGCCTCTGACATATGGAGTTACTTTTAGTTTGTCATTGAGTTTGTTTTATGGGAAAGAACATTTTCAATACCATTATCCACATCAGTAGTTTGTTTTTTCAAACATTTCTTGGCTGAAATACCTGAATAGACAACCCAATTCAAAAGAATCTGACATAGTGTGTCAGAGTCACCAGATCCTCGGGGTCTGTGCACGTTCCCAAAACGTCCACCACAAGACAGCTCCAATACTTTGATTAGAATGTCACAGAGTCTAAGAGAGTCCAAGTGGGGAAAAGGAGATTAGGTAGGGAACAGCTGGGAAGGAGACCTGTAGGAAGCAAAAGGTTAGAACACACAATATCAAGATTATATCATACTAATCATTACTAGGCTATGACTCTAAGCATTGTCACACTGGAAACATGGCTAACTTAAGCATGGACTTAAATACCAAGGCCTAAAAAATGTTTGAATACCTGTAAGGGAATCAAGAAAGGTTAATACCACTTTCTAATGAACCTCTCAATGAAATGTTCCACATGAATTAGAAACATCAGAATTTTCTAGAATTACGCTTTCAAATTCAAGCATAGACTTTGGCATGAGGACAAGGAAATAATCTGAATGATTTCTATAACACCATATGAATTGTACTTGAGAGACTTGTTATGCACGTACAATATAACATCTAGAATCTTAAAACACTTTAGTTTACTTAAAATGCAGGAACATGAATTGCACACATTACAGATTTCCACAAAGGTTTGTAACTGCCATGAAATGATTGTGTACAAGGAGTAACATGAATTAAACACGAGAAATTAATTGCGCGTCTTGCCGATTCAAAGACCATCAAGAAAATGCCATGAAGTGGTAGCGCATAATGAACTTCGTGATTTTAACACAAGAAATGAATTGCGCGTTCTGCCAATTCGCATGTCACCATGGAAATGCCATGAAATGGTAACACACAATGAATATCATGAATTAAACACAAGAAATGAATTGCGCGTCTTTCCGATTCGAAGGCCACCATGTGAATGCCAAGGAATGGTAGTGCACACCAAATATCATGAACTAAGCACAAGAAATTATTTGCGCGTCTTGCCGATTGGAAGACCGCCATGTGAATGCCAAGAAATGATAGCGCACACTGAATATCATGAACTATGCACAATAAATGAATAGCACGTCTTCCTGATTCGAAGACCACCATGTGAATGCCAAGAAATGATAGCGCACAGTGAATATCATACATTTTGTAGAAGAAATGAATTGCGCGTCTTGCTGATTCGAAGGCCACCATGCGAATGCCAAGGAATGGTAGTGCACACTGAATAACATGAATTAAGCACGAGAAATGGATTGCGCGTCTTGCCGATTCGAATGCTACCTTGTAAATGCCATAAAAGGGTAGTGCACAATGAATATCAAGATTTGTACTCGAGAAAAGATTTGCACGTCTTGCCGATTCGAATGCCAGCATGAAAAATACCATTAAACATCAAGCACACATTCACCCGCATGAGAGCAAAATTGTTTTCTAATGCTAATTAGGCCCAAGAACTCAAAATCCTTTGAGAACGGAATTGGGGGCCCAGCCCAACCTCCGTCTTACTGCCCTGATCAAGAATCACCAAGCATAGTGAAAGGGTGAGGCCTGGATGATCAGTAGGCCTCCGGAACAGGAGCTCAGGAAGGGAAAGGGACCACACCCTGACACATTCTGAAAGCCTGCAGCAGTACATTGCAAATGAACAGTATTTATATGCATCTTGAACATAAGTCTTCAGGATTAAACTCTGCAATGCAAAAGGTTAAAGAACAGTATATCAGCACAATGCATGAATTACGTTATCTTGAGAGTGCTGGGTTTTCGCATTCTAGTCGCCCGTAGAGCACGCACTGCGCTGATGTTGACAGTACTCCCCTCTCCCAGACGCGCACTAGGGCCTGGTTTGTCTGGATTGAGACGATGAAAACACCTCACAAGTACTGGAGCATGAATATTAGATGCGGAAACCCATGAGTTACTTTCAGGGCCATTACCTTTCCATGAGATTAAGTACCATAGATTACGCCCTCCCAGTTTGGAATCCAACACCTTCTTAACTTCGTATTCTACTTCATCCTGTACTAGAACTGGAGCAGGATGAGGGCGGACCTTCTGAACTGCCTTTTTCAAGAGGGAAGTGTGAAACACTGGATGAATCCGTAATGATTTTGGCAATAGCAGTTATAGGTCACAGGATTGATTTGCTGAAGGACACTGTCAGGACCTATGCATTTAGGGTTGAACATGTGCTTCTTCTTGAAGTCTATGTGTTTTGTAGAAAGCCATACTTTATCACCTGGTTGATAATGCGGTCCCTCACAATGTTTCTTGTCATATTGCTTCTTGTATTTTTGTTTGGCCTTTTCTAAATGCTATTGAATCAATTTCAGGGTTTGATGAAGATATCAAATGGTTTCTGACACAGCTGGTGTAAGAGAACTTTCTTGAGGGATCATGATGGGCAAAGTGTCGGGATGATAGCCAAACAAGCCAAAAAAGGGTGTAACGCCAGTATAATTGTGGAATGAGTTATTGTAGGCTAACTCTGCTAACCAGAGCATTGATGTCCAAGAATGAAGTGCCTTTTCTGCGTAAGCACGCAGGTATTACTTCAAAGTCTGATTTAGTCTCTCCGTTTGACCACCTGTTGGAGGATGATGGCTAGTAGATAGTGTGGATGTCACTTGAAGTGTTTTGCATCATGTCTTCCAGAAATTGGAGGCAAATTGTGACCTTCGATCGGAAAGGATCATTTTCAGCAGTCCATGATAACGAACCACTCTATTCAGTAAAATAGTTGCCAATTCACTGGAGATGGGCAATTTCTTACAGGCAATTAAATGTCCATATTTTGTGAGACTATCTACTACCACCAAGATTACTGAATGTTGTTGAACCACTGGTAGACCTCGGAGTTGGGAGTGGATGCAACAACCCTTTCGGTTTTGAATGACTTGTTTTAATACGAGCACAGACTTCGCAGTTGTTCACCATTGCTTTTACATCTTTTGTCAGGGTAGGCCACCAAAAATAGCACTGGATTAATTCAAGAGTTTTAGGAACACCTGGATGACCTGCCGTAGGTATAACATGCAACCAATGAAATACTATTTTGTGAAGTTTGGTAGTGGGCACAAACAAACGAGTGTCATGAAATGGTAATCCTTGCTTGATTGACCTTTTGGGATCTGCTTGGGCCCATGCCTGCCATTTCTCAACAGTGAAAGAATTGCGGATGTCTTCAAAAAAATCTTCTGTTTTTATGATACACAGGACATTGTCTGGAGCAATGATAGCTCTGGAGGTTTGAACTGCAGGCAACGTGGTAAACTCTTGGAGGGACAAGGCGTCAGCTTTGAGATTGTCTTTACCAGGTCGGAAAGTTACCACAAAATCAAATTTGGCAAAAAACAGCATCCAGCGTAATTGCCGGGGAGTCAAAAGTCTGGCGGAACTCATGATCTGGAGATTGCGATGATCAGTATATACTGTGACAGTGTATTTGGCACCCAACAAATGATGTCTCCATTCTTTAAAGGCGTCACGAATCTCCAGAAGCTCTCTTTCAGCAATGACATAGTTCTGTTCGGCTTCGTTCAACTTCCGAGACATGTAAGCTACAGGATGAAGTTGACCAGTGTCTTTGTTTCGTTGTGACAAGACTGCACCTATTGCCACATCTGAAGCATCAGCTTCCACTATGAAGGGACGGTCCACATCAGGATGAGTCAAGACTGGGGCAGTAGAGAAGGCTTCTTTCAAAGTTGAAAAGGCTTGGTCAGCTTCTGGGGACCATACACATTTTTCTTTCTTTCTTAATAGCTTAGTGATTGGAGCCACTGTCTGGGAGAAATGATTTATGAACCTCCGGTAAAAATTTGCAAACCCCAGGAAACATTGTACATCACGAACAGTCTTTGGGGTGGGCCAATCAGATACGGCCTTTACTTTCTTTTCTGCCATCACCATACCTTGAGGGGTAAGGATAACTCCCAAAAACTCAACTGTGGTAACATGAAACTCACACTTGGTTAGTTTACAATATAAATGGTGCTTTCGAAGGGCTGCAAGAATTTTCCTGACATGTCGTACATGTTCATTTTTATTGTCTGAGTAGATCAAAATGTCATTGATGTAGACTATGGCAAATATGTCGAGGTACTCTCTAAGAACATCATTCAAGAAAAATTGAAATGCCGCTGGAGCATTACACAGACCAAAAGGCATGACGGTGTATTCAAAGAGTCCATATCTTGTCTTGAACGCTGTTTTCCATTCGTTGCCCTCTCTCATTCTGACCAAATGATAAGCACCTCAAAGATCAACCTTTGTGTTGATTTTTGCTTTCTTTACTTGTTCCAGCAAGACCGGAATTAGGGGCAAAGGATATTTATTCTTGATGGTGACTTTGTTCAATCCCCTATAGTCGATACAAGTTTGAAGTTCTCCATTCGCCTTTGGAACAAAAAACAAAGGAGAAGCTGCAGGAGACTTAGAAGGGTGAATGAAACCATTCTCCAAGAATTGATCTAGATACTTTCGTAAATGTTGATTTTCATGTTCTGACAGGGCGTATACACGACAGTTGTGGAGTATCGCACCTGGAACTAGATCGATTTGACAGTCATAGGATCTATGAGGAGGCAAGTTTTCTGCTTCTTTCTCATCGAATACATCTTTGTAGGATGAATACTGCTTGGACAATTTAACTTATTTCTCCGCGGCAGTGGCTATGTAAGAGTTGCAAACTTTTTGGTACTTGAGACTTTTGGAGGCATTGTTCTTTACATAGCTTTGATGAGAACACGACCTTTCGTTCTGCCCAATGAATCTCAGGATTGTGATGAGTTAACCAGGGTAAGCCAAGGATAATTCCATACTGGGGAGCATGGATCACGTCAAGGATGAGTTTCTCTTTATGTTTCTTTCTTTGGTTCTTATCCTCACAGATCACTGACAAGGTCTGAAGAGTTACTGGACCTCCAGTCGAGAGTTTTCCATCTACTGCCTGGATGATTTCTGGGGTCTTTTTCTCAATACATGGGATCCCCCATGCACAAACCAATTGGGCATCAACAAAGTTCCCGGTAGCCCCAGAGTCTACTAGGGCCTTCTTGAAATAAGTCTTTTTCTTTACTTGAACTTTTATGTCCAGCTTTGTCAAAGTAAGACTCAGCAAGGCCTACAAGTGCAAGGGGTTCACCCTTCTCTGCACAAAGTCCTCAGACCATATAGGAAGAAGTTGGCACAGAAACTGAAATAAGAAACAAAGTTTATTAAACCTCAAGAGGTGGCACTACAGTTCAAACAGCACCGTTCGTCAATGTTTGAAGTAGCACACTGAACTAAGAGAGCATGGTCCTTTTATACCCACGCAGGGGCTAAAAAAGAAGGTGATACAATTATAGAAGCAAGACTTATATACATATATGGTCATATGGAAATGCACAGTCAACAGGTAGGAGGGGCTAACAGTTTTCAAGGACTAGTAGACACATTACTGACTGTTACTAATTACTAACAGCTGCAGATCTTACTGGGCATGTGCGAAAGTAGGAGATGCTAAATATAACTTGTCACTAGACAGATCTTCAAGAGTAGTTAACAGGAAGGTAGGACAGAGCACATAGCAGCACGTGGCAGAGATAATGGCTGCCATGAATACAAATGGATTCCGCGAAATGTTCACAATAGTTGCTAAATACAAGATGTGTTCTGCTAATGCTTAATCTAATCACTACTAAATTACAATAGACGACCCTTTCAGCATTAGCTGAAGACCTTCGTCTTTCTGGGATAATCTAAATATTCATCTTGATTTTAGCTATTTCCTTATCTAATATGTGTTGTGCTTTCATTTCTGTAATATTTCTTTTGGTAGGCATACAATCAGTAATACACATGAGCAGAACATTGGACCACACTGAATACAGATACAGCATGTGAAAAATATTGCAATCATTACACACAGGATAGTCAGTAGTTTCCAGCCCCAGGTGGAAACAAGAGCCCAAACCCATCCAGAAATAGTCCAAGTACCAGTTTCTGTGTGAATTTCTGCATCAATTTTATGCAATTTAGATATTGCATCATATACTGAAGGTGAGTGGTCTGGAATGAAAACGCAGCAACTACTACCGATGATGCAACATGCACCACCTCGATCAGCTAATATCACATATAGTACCATACGATTTTGGAGAGCTACAATCCTCGCAAATTGGAGCTCCTCAGTAATATTCCCAAGTGCCAGAGCTGCCTGATTGGTAACAGCTTCCACAACCCTAGTCAATCGTCTCACTTTCCTCCTGTTTAACGCAGCACCCACAAAGGAGAACAACCCTAAATTAAAATCAACATATTGTTGCAGGCTAGTGTCCATTTGGTCTACCTCATTTGTACTTATTGTCCTTTTATATCTATTTTTAATTATGTCACTGAACAGTTTAAGATCTCGGTGATATGATGCAGGTGCCAAAAACACAGGGGGTAATAGAAAATATACATAACACACACCTGACCACCCAACAGGTAGTTGGTAATATCCATAGTTACCACAAACAAAATATGTATTATGTAAAGCTGTAAAACTACTATTATTTACCCCCTCAATAGTTAAAATCAAGGTACAATCGCTTATCCCCACAGGAATTCGCCCAATGCTACGTATGCATAAATCTGCTTTAGTTTTTGTAACAGAAATCACAAATTGTTCTTTTTTGTCAGAGTCTCTTATATTTGTGAAGACATATAGTATTGAAACATTGTCCGGTTGATACTCTTCCCATTCCCATTTAGTCCCTTTGGCTTGGGGATACCCATCTTTGTCTTGGTAGCATACTTTATTAAGGCGAAAAAGAAGTCCGCCCTCTGTACGTTTTCCAGATGCAAACAAAAGCGTATACCAAGCTTGACAAGAACCAGTGTGTGAAAAAGGGAGAGGAATGAAAGGTGTTCCTCCTTTCTTTTGATGCGCAGGTATCATTCCACATACCCAACAGTTAGTAGTATTTGTAGCATTATGAGTATGATGCAACATCTGAATGAAAGTATTATTGAAGTACGATTGACGGTGCTTCTGCTCATGATAGGGAAGCGTAAAGTAATAGTGATCCTCTGGTACTGGAGTAGTGGCAACAAAAAACTAAAGAGCAGGAGCCATCTTTCCAACAAACCAGGTGATTATTGCTATAACCACCAAAACAACAACAAACCCCATAGTACTAATGATCACTTTGTTATTCATTTTTGCAACAGTGATAGTCGACCCTTCCAGAAATTCATTAAAAACAATCGTTGGAGCTCTTATCCCTGGGCAGCCGCTGATTTCTTCACCACGGGCCAAGACGGGTGTCACTACTCTAATGCATGGCTGATCCCTCCCCTTGCCACATTGGCTCTCCGTTTCACTAACCCAGGGTGGTAGCTCAACCAGTTTTTTTCAGCACTACAGATTCTTTCCTCAGTCTCAAATTATATTGCGACACTCCAGAAATCGTATGGTCCGGGAAGAACTCTGCAGATTCGTCAGGTGATATAGCACAGCCTTTCTCCGTAGTCAAAATCTCTTGATGATCGGTCAGCACAGCAGATTCCACGAAGGTAGGTAGCACTCTCTTGTAGTGAGTACTATGGACCCAATTCTTTCGGTTCGTCACTCGAACTGCTGTCCTTGTCTCAAGGAGCACCTGCTCTGGACCTCGCCACCTTGGTTCCAAGCTGCTTGATCTTTTAAAGGACTTAATCATCACCTGGTCACCAGGTCGGAGTTCATGGCCTTCACCTGTAGATCTGTCAGGAAGTGCTTTTCAAACCTGTTGATGAATAGAAACCAAATTGTTGGTTAACTGTGCCAAATAATCATTCATCAGGACACAAGGTACATCATATACAGAATTTGGCTTAGGTACTCCCCAAATATTAATTGGCCTTCCAAATACTATTTCATAGGGGGTAAAGCCTGTTCGAGAGTGTGGCACTGACCTAATAGACAATAATGCCAATGGTAATGCATCCGGCCAAGTTAAAGATGTGAAAGCCTGTATCTTCGCTAACTTCAGCTTCAAAGTAGCATTATACCTTTCCACCAACCCTGCTGATTGTGGGTGGAAAACCGCATGGAACTTCTGTTTGATCCCTAATCCTTTCAGGGCATGCTTAATAACTTCCCCAACAAAATGAGGTCCGTTATCATTCCATAAAAGTCTGCAAATACCAATCCTAGGGAAAAATTATTTCAAAAGCACCTTCACTGTGGTAATGGCATTATTATCCTTTCTGGGGTACGCCTCTATCCATTTACTGAAGGCACATACCACCACCAAGACATACTTTAAATTGTTGCAGCGTTGAAGCTGAATATAATCCATTTGTAGAACTTCGAAAGGTGCAGTTGGTGTAGCAAACCCTCCCGCAGGACTTTGTGTCCCTTTTCCAGGATTGTATTGTAAACAGACCAAACAAGACTGTAATACTCTGTTAGCTGCACTGGAAATTTCTGGATGCACCCAAACTTGCGTAAGCAACTTCATTATTATTGAAGCTCCAACACGCGCCAGTCCACGTGCCATCTGAACCATAGGTTGTACAAAAGCTATAGGTAGTTTCCATTTATCCATCTGCTTATTCAGACCATTGCTCACGTTCTTTCACAGAAACAGATTTCTGTATATCTATTACGTCTTGTCTAGCATTATGCCAATGTTCAGCTTGTGACTTCACTACATACATGGAAGTAGTACTTTGCTGCATCGCAGTCTCACATGCTATGCAGTCCGCAAAGGCATTACCTTGCACTATCTTATCGGTCACTTTCTTGTGTGCACTACATTTCACAATAGCTAATTTCTTTGGATATGTAAATGCAGTCAAGAGGTTATGCACTAATTCTCAGTGCATTATTTGCATCCCGAGGGATGTGAGAAAGCCTCTCTCCTTCCAAAGCAAACCAAAATCATGAGCCACTCCAAAAGCATAGCGGCTGTCTGTATAAATGATGCCACATACTGTATGTCAGTACTAAGCTCACATGCTCGTGTCAAAGCTATTAGTTCAGCTGATTGAGCTGCCTTCTGTGGGATACGAGCTGTCTCCACTACCGTGTGTATTGTGGTGATTGCATATGCAGCTGAGGTCGTACCGTCTGGCAACTTTAAACAAGACCCATCAACCCACAATTCCCCGTCTACATCTGGAAGGGGCGTATCTTGCAAATCAATAAGACCCTTTGTCTGTTCTTCGGTAAGGAATATACAATCATGTGTTTCTTGTGACTGAGGCTGAGTCACCGGATATGGCAACAAAGTGGCTGGATTTAGTGTTGCACATCTCTTCAGTGTAATGTGAGGAACCAGCAATGTCAATTCATATCCTGTCAGGCGAGCGCTAGTTAAATGTTGCATCTTTGTTTTAATTAAAAGAGCATCAACCGCATGAGGTACTAACACCATCAGCTTATGTGACAAAACTATCCCTTCACTCTGACGTATTGACACAGCTGTTGCCGCAACTGAACGAAAACACCCAGGCAACGCTCGAGCGACAGGATCAAGTACTGCTGAAAAATATGCACAGGGACGCTGCTTATCGCCATGTGTCTGTACTAAAACTGACAATGCACATCCATCTTTCTCATGTACGTAAAGTGCAAAAGGCTTCGTGTGATGTGGAGTACCTAACACTGGCGCTAAACAAAGGGCTTGTCGTAGCTGCCGGAAAGCAGTCTCACATTCATCTGTCCATGGGAGGGGCATTGGAGTATCTTTAGTCAAAAGTGCTAGCAAAGGTTTGACAATGTGTGAAAACCCTAATATCCATTGCTTAGAAAAAGAAGTAAGACCAAGGAATGCATTAACATCTTTCTGAGTAGAGGGTACTGGTGTGTATAAAATTTCTTGAATACGATCTGATGTAAGTGCACGACCCTCCTTAGACAAAAGGTGACCTAAATAGTTAACCTTTGGTCTACAATATTTCAATTTCTTTCGTGACACTTTATGATGGTGTGAAGCAAGAAAAGAAAGTAAGGACAAAGTGCACTTTTCACATTGCTCAGGGGTATCAGCTGCCAACAAAATATCATTGACATATTGTATGAGAGCCAAACCTTCAGGCAAAACAAAAGAATCAAGTTGTCGTTTTAACGCTTGACTATAAATACTAGGACTCTCAGTATAGCCTTGAGGAACTCTGCAGATTCTTTATGATCGTTTACTCAAAGTAAAACCAAACATATATTGGCTGTCAGGATGAATAGGGATCGAAAAGAAAGCATTCTTCAAGTCTATCACAGAGAACGTAGTTGCTATCGGGAGAACCAAAGTAAGAAGTGTTGTGATGTCAGGTACCACAGGATATTGTGGTACCACAATCGTATTCACTTCTCGTGAATCAATAATGAATCGGTAAATCCTAGTATCAGTATCCTTTTTCAGAATAGGAAGAATCGGATTGTTACCAACATTATATGGAACTTCTTTAACAACTCCAACTGCAATAAGATCATGCACAATTCGCATCAGTGCTTCTTCACCCTACTGTGAAATTTTGTATTGAGGCAAACTTGACAATACAGCTTTCTCCTTGACACTAATATGTACCGGTGGAATAATCATTTGTCCCACATCAGTATCTGAAGTAGCCCACAAAGTACTAGGGAGTGAAGCTAATGCGATATCCTCTTTAACAAGACAAACTCTTTCCATAACAGGATGATTATAATTCAAAATAACACGCACCCCTTCTGGAGAGCTTCGTATTGTAGCCCTGAAATACTTGAGCATATCAAGACCCACAATATTGTCTGGTGTATTTGGAGAAAGCAAAAATGGACATGGAGCAGTAAATTTATCAACATGGAATGCAAGTGGTTGTGACAATGGGCTAGAGGAAGGTGTTCCATCGAAACCTATTGATGTAATGGTTAAGCCAGACAGGGGAGCCCTTGGAATCAATTGTTTAGACAAGGTGCTACGAGCAGCTCCTGTATCAACCGAAACCTGATCAGTAGAACCCAAAACATGTGCTTTAACATAGGGACCCCTCTGATCTACTGGAACTTCAACTGATTCCTTACCCCATCCTAGGCAATCCTATGCATGAGCAGAATCTTGGAAATCAGGCTGCACATAGTTAGACATCTGGTATTGGTTCCGTCTATCAAAAGTGTTAAACCCATCCTGCTTTTGTACATTAGCATCAAACCTAGCATGATCTTTCGTGCTTCTTCTAGGCCCTGAATATCCTGAGCGATTTCTCATTTGTCCCCGACCACGTGAACACTGCTGAACACGTAGTGCTGGACAATCGGCAGCCCAATGCCCAAATTTCTTACAATATGCACACTGATCAACAGACAAATTCGAACAAGTGTAAGAAGAACCATAAGATCCACGTCCACCTCTATCACCACCTCTAAAAGGCGGACCATAAGCTTGAGCCAACATAACATTCGTCTTTAATTCTTTAATCTTTTTATCCTCGCTACCTTTTGCTTCTAATTCCTGACGTTCATAATACTGAGCAATAGTCAAAAGAGAAACCGGAGTAGAGGTAGTCCATGAACTTTCACTAACTTTTAGACGACTAGCTATTCCTGGTAACAGATTTGCGACATATTTATCGACAAACAAATGTCTGCCCGTATCATCTGACAATAACTGGCCGCTAAACCCATGAAATGCTTCTTCAAAGAATGTAAAGAAATCAGAGAGTGATTCATCTGCCTTTTGCTTACAAGACGCTAAAACAGTCCAATCTATCTTTTTAGGGGGAATAATCGTCTTTAACTTAACTAATATGGCTGCGGGAAGATGTAGAAGAAACTGATACGGCTTTTTTGCAGGTTCCCTATCCCTGTCCATCTGTTCTAAATCTTTCCATGACGCCCCAAAAACTACACGATCATCAACTTTACGAACAGTTCTCCACATATCTGGGGGTAATATCAATCCAAAAAATAAATCAATGTCAGCCAAAGTCATAGTACAAGAACTAATTGGTCCCTCAACTTCCTCATATAAGGCGGCTGGATTTTTCCATGGGTCAGGCAATGCTGTTTTAATTGCCATTTCATCTGCCCTATTCCAAGGAGTATGCACCCAATTATAAATAAAATTACCCTTAGCATCAACAGAAGTTTTATCATCACTTGTACCCGATCGGTTAGGAGGAACATACAAAGGCGCGGCCTCCTGTATTGGTTTTGCATGAACTATCATAGTCTTATCTGTTCTGAAGATGGAAGCTTGCGACCCGCCGGTCTGAGATATCCGTACAACTACGTCCACGGCCCTTTTCTCCTCTCGCAAACGGACTGCCGCAACACGCAATTTCTCCAAACGCCTAATTGCATCAGCCACCTGAGAGAAAACAAAAAGACCATCAAGCCTTTGCTTACGATTAGCTTCTACATCATCGGGCTCTAACTCATCAGAATATTTCCGAAATAGTTCAATAACTTCTGTGCCAAATACGTTAGTAAAATATAGCTGCTCCTTTTCCGTCCACCCTTTCATGTTGTCTAAAAGTTCAGAAGCAGAGACAACGCTACAAATTGTTTTACGAGCAATAGATCTAAGCTCAGACGCACGGTCAGCAGGCAACATAGAGAGACTGTCTCGTATCTTCTGTTGCTCCGAACCGGAGACCTCAGCTAACTCATGAGGGGCAGAAGAAATGACATACGGAGGTGGAGGGCGATCTAGTAACAAAAAATCATTGTGCGGTTTATTAAGGATAGGATAGAGAGGTTGCCGAACAGTGTATTGGCCAGTTACCTGTAATTTACGTTCTTTCTCTTCTATCTCCTTTAAATCGTTTATTTCTTTTTTTACTCATTTCCAATGCTCTCACATATACATTCTTCCTCTGCTCTTTCTGAAGCAAGGCTTGCTCACGCTTTATCCATCCACGCACTTCCTTCTCCCACATTCGTACACAGTCAAACATATCTTGCCTAGACCTTTGCTTACACATACATTGTTCCACATACTCAATCTTTTGCAAATCAAATGACCCATGCATAGGCCAACGTAACTCAGGATCCGAACGAGTGTATTTATTCCATAATGTGCTGTACATTATAGAAGAAAGACCATGTTTAACATACATATCTCTATTGGGCATCCCCTCTGGGGGTTTCGGTTGCGATTCTTCCAGTCTCAAATTGGTACCATTACAAAAGCAACACAACAGGTATGCCAAAAGTAGTGCAGAATATGCAGTATTATAATCAAAGTAGCACTTAAGGTACCTCTAGTACGATGTGCCGTTCAAATCAAAATTAAATTGGAGAAAATTCTCCTCATCACCTGCCTATATAAATTGCAATTTATTTATCAATTCAAAGGACACAAATTGACTAGTCACCCAAAACACGAGAGCCAAAGTAAGTGGTGCTAAACTTCATTACCAAACAAAGGCATCAAAACCCACTGCAAGTGCCATAAAATGGCTCTTACCAATCACAGGGCATCCAGGTTCCAACTGCCAAGTTCTAAAATCGACCAAATGGTCACTGCACGACGAATGAACAAAAAGGATCTCAGTCGAGGACCGGCGCACCTGGATGGTCAAATCAGAAAGAAGGGAAAAACGCCGTGGTTGCCAAGACTCGGGTCTCATCAGGCATTGATCGTCGACAGCGAGATCCCAATCCTTTGTCGCGACCAATCCGTCGGGCGTCCGAGTCGCTGATGAGTCCCTGTTTGGGTGCCAATTTGTCAAAGTAAGTCTCAGCAAGGCCTACTAGTGCAAGGGGTTCGCCCTTCTCTGCACAAAGTCCTCAGACCATATAGGAAGAAGTTGGCAAAGAAACTGAAATAAGAAACAAAGTTTATTAAACCTCAAGAGGTGGTACTACAGTTCAAACAGCACCCTTCGGCAATGTTTGAAGTAGCACACTGAACTAAGAGAGCATGGTCCTTTTATACCCATGCAGGGGCTAAAAAGAAGGTGATACAATTATAGAAGCAAGACTTATATACATATAAGTCATATGGAAATGCACAGTCAACAGGTAGGGGGGCTAACAGTTTTCAAGGACTAGTAGACACATTACTGTCTGTTACTAATTACTAACAGCTGCAGATCTTACTGGGCATGTGCGAAAGTGGGATATGCTAAATATAACTTGTCACTAGACAGATCTTCAAGAGTAGTTAACAGGAAGGTAGGACAGAGCATATGGCGAGCACATGGCAGCATGTGGCAGAGATAATGGCTGCCATGAATACAAATGGATTCCGCGAAATGTTCACAATAGTTGCTAAATACAAGATGTCTTCTGCTAATGCTTAATCTAATCGCTACTAAATTACAACAGCTTGAGATGTCTGGATTGTGAAGGGTCCATGGTGACACTCAAGAGCAACCCTTCTTTACATCTTGGGTGTTTTGAGTTTTCCGACTCAACTTCTGCATTGGCTGCCACTTTCTGGACAGGACCTCGTTTGCTCTTTGGTTTGATGGGACATTCTTTGGCAAAATTACCCTTGCGCCCACAATAAAGACATTGCCCATTCTTTCTACGTAGGTCCTTTTCGTCTTTGGTCAATGGTCTCCTGATTGTTCCAATTTCCATAGGTTTTGGCGCCCTTTCTTTCTGAGTTGTTGAGTCTCTATTACCGTGAACACGCCAGGATTTTTTTTCAGTCTTTTTTGCGTGTTCCCCTCCGTTCTGTCAAACGATGATCCAGTCTTAAAACAAGAGTTATCAGGTCTTGACAGTCTGTAGGCTGTGGGTCTATTTGAGCTATAATATCTTTTAGCTCCTTTTTAAGTCCCTTGTAGAACAAGGCCGCTTGCTTTTCTTCAGGCCAGGATGTCTCAGCTACCAGATGGTTAAAGTTGGCTAAATATGATACTAAATCTTGATTGCCTTGTCATAAGTCTAATAATTCACGATCTGCTGACAATGTTACAGTTCTACGATCAAATACTCGCTCAAACTCACGAACAAAGCTTCTCCAGTTGTAAAGCAGGGGACTGTCTTTACGCACAAGAGGTATAGCCCATATAGCTGCATCTCCAGTCAGATATGATAACAAGAAAGCTACTTTGGACTGGGCATCAGGGAAAGTATGTGGTCGGCAGGTGAAATGAATTCCACTTGAACCAGGAAAGATTGCGCTTTCAAAGGATTGCCTGAGAAACGCTCTGAAGGAGCTAAAGGAATGGCCGAAGGAACATTGAGGGAAATGTTTGTGGGATTACCTCCTGAGGTCTGAGAGGAAGGACCTGGCCAAGACACACCTGTAGGGTTTTGTTCTTTCTTCTCTACCTTATCCTGTAACTGACTCACTCTCTCAGCTAGACTAGCTGCTTAATCTTTTGATGACACCACTTCAGCCTGGAGCTACGTGATAGCCTTAACTAGCTAGTCCAGAGTGGCCATGCTGTGAACATACACAAACCAGGAGGATTATTAATTTGTGGGCTCACTATTCTGTCAGAGTCATCAGATCCTCGGGGTCTGTGCACGTTCCCAACACGTCCACCACAAGACAGCTCCAATACTCTGATTAGAATGTCACAGAGTCTAAGAGAGTCCAAGTGGGGAAAAGGGGATTAGGTAGGGAACAGCTGGGAAGGAGACCTGTAGGAAGCAAAAGGTTAGAACACACAATATCAAGATTATATCATACTAATCATTACTAGGCTATGACTCTAAGCATTGTCATATTGGAAGCATGGATAACTTAAGCATGGACTTAAATAACAAGGCCTCAAAAATGTTTGAATACCTGTAAGGGAATTAAGAAACATTAATACCACTTTCTAATGAACCACTCAATGAAATGTTCCACATGAATTAGAAACATCAGAATTTTCTAGAATTACGCTTTCAAATTCAAGCATAGACTTTGGCATGAGGACAAGGAAATAATCTGAATGATTTCTATAACACCATATGAATTGTACTTGAGAGACTTGCTATGCGCGTGCAATATAACATCTAGAATTTTAAAACACTTTAGTTTTCTTAAAATGCAGGAACATGAATTGTACACATTACAGATTTCCACAAAGGTTTGTAACTGCCAGGAAATGATTGTGCACAAGGAGTAACATGAATTAAACAAGAGAAATGAATTGCGCGTCTTGCCGATTCGAAGGCCACCATGTGAATGCCATGGAATGGTAGCGCACACTGAATATCATGAACTAAGCACAAGAAATGAATCACGCGTCTTGCTGATTCGAAGACCACTATGTGAATGCCAAGAAATGGTAGCGCACACTGAATATCATGAACTAAGCACAAGAAATGAATCGCATGTCTTGCCGAGTCGAAGACCACCATGTGAATGCCAAGAAATGGTAGCGCACACTAAATATCATAAATTTAGTACAAGAAATTAATTGCGCGTCTTGCCGATTCAAAGGCCACCATGTGAATGCCAAGAAATGATAGCGCACAGTGAATATCATGAATTTAGTACAAGAAATGAATTGCGCGTCTTGCCGATTCGAATACCACAATAGGAATGCCAAGAAATGGTAGCATACAATGAATAACATGAATTAAGCACGAGAAATGTATTGCACGTCTTGCCGATTCGAATGCTACCTTGTAAATGCCATAAAATGGTAGCGCACAATGAATATCAAGCTTTGTACTTGAGAAAAGAATCGCGCGTCTTGCCGACTCGAATGTCAGTATGAAAAATACCATTAAACATCAAGCGTACATTCACACGCACGAGAGCAAAATATTTTTATAATGCTAATTAGGCCCAAGAACTCGAAATCCTTTGAGAACGGAATCGGGGTCCCAGCACGACCTCCGTCTTACCGCCCTGATCAAGAATCAACGAGCAAAGTGAAAGGGCGAGGCCTGGAAGATCAAAGTAGGCCTCCGGAACAGGAGCTCAGGAAGTTGCTGCTGCTCTGCACCGGGACCTCTGAATAGTGAGCACGTGGAGCTGGGCTGGCTCCCTTATATAGAGTCGTGGCCCAGCCCACAAACCACACCCAGGCATGCTGCAGGGAAAGCTTCTAGAAGGCCCTGGAAAGGGACCACACCCTGACACACTCTGAAATCCTGCAGCAGTACATAGCAAATGAACAGTATTTATATGCATCTTGAACATAAGTCTTCAGGATTAAACTCTGCAATGCAAAAGGTTAAACAACACCATATCAGCACAATGCATGAATTATGTTATCTTGAGAGTGCTGGGTTTTTGCATTCTAGTCGCCCGTAGAGTGCGCACTGCCCTGATATTGACATAGTGGGACATTTCTTTAGCCCCACCATGGCATTAGACATTGTGGGGCATATTTCCTAGCCCTGTGTGCCACCCGTGCGCCACTTTTTGTTATGCACCGGAGGTGCATTGTGCGATCTATAAGGCCAGACAAAGCCTCTTTGCATTGCTTTTCATGGCCTTGTAGATATGGTATAAGGCAATGCAGTAATTGCCTTACACTGCATCAGGGACTCATACCGTGGGCGTTAAGGTGGGTGTTCCCACGCAACACCCAAGGTTTTTTATGGATTCCCAGATTTACAAAAATCTCTAAACCTTGGAATGCATCAAAACTGTACACTTCCCCAGGGCAGGTGCAATGAGGAAAAATGTCCTCTTTCTATGTGTACTGTATTCTGAAGCACACATAGAAAGTGGAAAATGCCTCTCTGGACTTTTTTTGTGCAGGAAGGTGCCCCTTCCTGCGCAAAAATAATCCTGCTTACAGCGCAAACAGAAGGGTGCCTGCATTGGCACTCAGTAGCAATTTGTGTGCCAGTGCAGGGGGGACAGGACAGAAATGCACCGTATTTTGTAAATATAGTACATTTCTGCCCTTTCCATGTGATGCAGGGCAGCACAACACGGTCACATACTTGTAAATATGTCCCTGCATATGCACACCAACATATTTTGACATGTATTTTGACAGATGGAGAAAATAAATTATAGATTGAGTAGAAGATAGAATAAATAATTTATTGGTTAAAGCAGAAAATAGTATGAGAGAACTACAACTGGCGAAGGATGATAGTGAGCATAGATTAGTAGGGAACATTGCAGCATTAGCTTTATGTTGGCAACACCAAATGAAATTATGCATTTAAGTTAGGAAATCCGCAACTGACACACATTTTGTAGGGACTTGTGAATGTGCCCACCTCTTTGAAGTTAGAAGGATTTGGATACTTTAATTGGGTGTCATTTTTGCAGCTATGATACCTTCAGTGGACTGATACTGAACTGACACAAAATTAGAAAGCTGTCTACAGTAGGTCATAAATTGTCCAATAGTCTAGCAAGAGGCCTTTAGTGCGAACAAGGTTGTCATTAAGTGTATGGTTTTGCAAAATCATTTTGCATTAGATGTCCTTCTTGCAAAGGGCGGTGGAGTTTGCAAGATGATGTAAGTGCAATGAGGTTACACGTATATTCCAGACAACAGTAAGGGGCTGGGGAAGTGCATTAAGAACATCACCAATTTGAATGGCGAGTTTAAGGAGTTAGAAGCAAAAGGTGCCTAGGAAGCAATGGGTAGGGTTTTTCAACAATTGGAAAGTGCTTTGGGAATTTAGGTAGTGGAACTATTGGTAGTATCTTGAGACCTGTGATGATAATTGCTTTGTGTGCCTTAGTTGTGTTTGGATCTTTCAAGCTATACAAGAAATTGAAAGTGAAAAGAGCTGAGAAGGGGAAAAGAAAATAGGAACTTGAACTTGAGAATAGGCCAAACATTTATTATACTGATATTAAGCAGTTAGTCCAGTAGATCCTGTCTGGTACAGTCTCAGAGATCTTTAACTTTCTTATTGATATGAGCAATTGTAATCTAATGTGATGGCTTGATTTGCCATCAAAGGGGGGAATGGTGCAGCAGAGATTTGGCTGCTACCTTTGACATTACAATGTTGACCTATACTCGACCTTCTTGACATTATAATGTGTGAAATTATAAGAACCTAATTGCACTGGTGGTGCACTAATAAGACTACATTGAGGTGCATTCACTGCAGACTAGGATTTATATAAGGGTGGTATAAGTGTACAGATTGAACATTAACCAATGGTTTTATATATATTGACATTTATTAGCAAAAAGTACTTTGTTTCATATCTTTCTGTAATATCAAATTTCACAAGATTTATTAATGGAAATGTATTTGTGAAAGTCTGTAAGTGTTTGAATTAACATGAATAATGTGTGCCAATGTACTTATGTGTTAGGGTAGTCATGTTAAGGCCTGCTAGGCCCAATCTAATAAAATGTGAGAAAGCTGTCTTTTTTCTCTTAATGTGTCATTTCTTTCAGATTTCTTTCACATGAAATGTTAGTTTAGAAATAGATGTGTTATTGTTTTAGTCATAGAAAGCCTGAGAAATTAACCTTAAAGATGGTACATCCAGAGACAGTGAAAGTTTAGGCAGAGTCTATTCATAAATTGTTTCAAAAGGTGTTCAGAGAGCAAAGATGGATACCTTCCTATGACAGTCTTGGAAACTTGTCTGGTTTTTGCAGATATCAGTCATATGATGTGCCCTGATTGGACAACTGGAATCTTCCAATGCATATGGCGTTACCAATGGACAAATCATCATTCGCTTTGGACTTTACCTTACCGTTTCCAATTGGTTTGGGTATGAGGAACCCCTTGGACTTTCAGAGGTACAGACCTCTTTGCCTTTGCCCCGCACTTTCCCAAATGCTTGCAGAGAGGACTTAGCTTTTTCTTTGACCCATGAGAAGACTTTTGACCAAGGTTCTCAAATGTTGACAACTTCTCTTTTTATCTACATTTGCCTATCTTAGATACCCATATTTTTTCCCAGATGTCATTTTTCCAACTTCTATTTGTCCTTTATTTTCTTTTTACTTTTTTCCTCATGTTTGTCACCCAGCACATGCCAATCAGTGACTTGCTTTCCTTGAGGGATCCTTAATGTTTAATTAACTATTTAAATGATATGAGTTGCTCTGCTACTTAAACAGGTTAGGCAACATTTATTTTCCGAGCATCAAGTCCTGCTAATGATGTTTTCTCTCGCGTTTATGGAGTGCTTAGTTTGTTTTATGTTAGTTTGCCTAAATATTTTTTACCATTTTGATCACCCTGTGATGACACTGTATCTTTATAGCCTTCTTTTGAAAAATGATTTTAACTTTTAATAAACCCCTTTAACTTTCTTTATGATTTGGGTTTTCATTGTGTGGCAAAATTAGTCAGACTGTAAATTAAATGTTCATTGACTATGATTGTTAAATACTCTTGCCCTCCCCCGTTTCAGGTGAAAAGATTTGTCAACCTTGTTTAGAGCATAGCTGAAATGCTCCATCAGGTTCTTTCCCTCTTACTCACACCCTTTTCTCTTTCTTGTCTGTTTTCCCTTTGTCCTCTCTACCGGGTATTCGCCATCAGCACCTGCCACTGTCATATTGATCTGGCCTCCTGGCCTCTGTCACTCAGTTTAAATCTGTGTGTTGTTGTTATCCAACACCGCACTTCCTTTCCCACCTCTAACATAGTGCAATCTTATGCATTTTACACACTCCGACGTATTCTCTGATAGTCTTTCTGGTCAATTTTCATATTGCAGATTTGTTTTCATTCTATATAAATGAGCTATTCTGTTTTTTAAGTGATCAATGGAATACTGGTCAGCACAGGAAACTATCAACCGCAAATATTAACTTTCCTTTGATGTTCCCATATGCTGTGAACAAAATATTATTAAGAGACTACTTATAACTAGAGCCTATGCATATTTTTGTGTGAAGTTTTTTCTTCATAGATGGGTTTTGTTCAGTCTGTTGCATTAGATACAATTCAAAGAGTGCCCTTGTAAAAGAAATGTTGGACATGAGGGAAGAGATACTAATTCGAATATACTATAAAATGGAATCGCTTATAGAGCACTGGGATTCAAGAAATAGTTAAATGATTTGGTAGCATTTTGAATGTTTTAATTTCTTTATATATTTTATTTCTTTATATCACTTTTACCCAAGCACTTTTGCAGTGATACAAAACGAATGATGAAAATAACAATTTATCAGTAGTTGCAGTCAAATGGCAGGAATATTACAGCACATGGGGAAGGTGAAGAGAGCAGAAGAAGAAAAGAAAGAAAGAGGAAAGTTGTACTATAGATCAGTGTGTTAAGGCAAATGAATTAAAGTGAAATGTCGCAAAGAATGAATCTTCACTGAGGAATAATGACGGTGCAAAGAGAAACAAGGCAACAGAACTGTATTATCCAGGCAGCGGCTTACTAAACACATGTGCAACAAACGCCACGTATTTCTAATGATAATCCTGTTTCGTTTTAAATACTGGTACCATATTTCAGTTAATTCATGGCGACCCTTTTGAACAGATATGTTTTAGAATTAAATGATGCATATTTACTTAAAACACAGATGCTATACATACATGCATGTAGCCAAGCACCTCAGTGCCCCCACATGGGGTAGCAGGTGCTATATAAATACAGCAGTACAATACAGTGTAACATGCAATGAGCCCCTATCTTACTCCTGATGCCAGAGGTCTGGAAGGAATCCAGTCAGCCACCAGTACCCGGATTGCGCCCCTGGCCTTATTTATTTATTCATGTATTTGCCGCTCTGCTGTTTCCTCTGCAGAAAATGCTAGGGACCGATTTCACCTATTATGTCCAACCTGTGCTGCCAAACTGCTTATTTTAGTATAAATTGTGTCCGCTCCTTGTATGCCAACTGACTTAATACAATACTATGCCTTGTTCTGTATTTCCATGAAAGGGCATATCAAGCTTTCTTGGATGTTTGAGTATGTGAATTTCTTCAGCTGGATATTAGAATACATTAAGGGAGATACAGTCCCTCGCGTTTCACCCACCCTTTTCTAAAGCGGTGCCATTACAAAGATCAAGATAATTAGGTCGACAAAGTGCTCAGTGCAACATGTGCAGAGGCAAAAGTCATCAAATAACAAGTGTGGCGAGTGGATGGGAGCGGGGGTCTGTAATACTGAGACATGGTGGTTAGGATGGAATTTGAAAGTCAGTAAAAAGGAGGACAGGATGTGGTGTGAAGTGGCTTAAAATCAAGAGCTGCCCGCTTTGGCTCTGAGGAACTGGGTTTGCTTCGTGTATGCCAACTGACATAATACAATACAATGCCCTGTTCTGTAGTTCCATGCAAGGGCATAGCAAGCTTTCTTGGCCATTGGAGTATGTGAATTTCTTCAGCTGGATATTAGAATACATTAAGGGAGATGCAGTCCCTCGCTATGAACCCACCATTTTCTATTGCTTTGCTATTACAAAGAGGGGATTCGGGGAAGGGGCTAGGCAAAGTGCTCAGTGCAACAAGTGCAGAGGCAAGAGTCATTAAATAACAAGTGTGGTGAGGGGAACAGGGGTCTATAATATGGGGAAATGGTAGTTTGGAGGGGATTTGAAAGACATCAAAAGGGAGGAGAGGCGTGGCGTGAAGTGGCATCAAGGCCAGAGCTGCTGGCTATGGGTCTAAGGGACCTGGTTTGAGTCTCAGAGTTGACTACAAGTTGACACTATAAGTGCCTGCAAAATTATTGGTGGCGCCATACTTAAAGATAAAACTGCGTGACGTGCTGCAACAATTTAAAACGAAAAAAGAGTTCACCCCAAACATGAGAAGAATGCAAGTGGAAGAAAACTGTAGCTGAAAGGTGCTCCTCTACAATAAAGGGAAGTGACAAATCGCAGCATGAACCACTTAAGAGGCAGCAAAGAAAAGCAACACTGGACTAAACCAATAGTAGCAGAAGGCTCAAGCAAGGTCCTTTATTCAACGCAACAGGTCTTCCAGTGCATGCGCGCTGCGTAGGCTCAACCTAAAAATGGGATCAGAAAAGAGTTGGTGGCGGATTATGCATACACTTAAAAAGAATACAGGTAGTGAGAGGCTAGCATAGAGAGATGAGGCACAGAAGGAAAGTTTGAAAAAGAGATGAATGGAGGTGTTGTGAAGCTTAGTAGGAAAGAGGTACAATGCGCAGGACAAAAAAAAAATGTAAGGGTACAGATGAGCGTTTTGCAACCCTAAAAGTGAAAAATGACCTTTCAGATGTTTTATAGATGGAACATATGACTTTTAGAGCAGAGGTGAAGAAAGAGAAATTTAGACGGAGTAAGGCATTATTAGCGCTAAACTAATTGAAAGTCCAAATGAGGTGATTATGTCAGGTAACCAGGAGTTATGAACAGAAAAATGCACTATACACAGGACTGAGCTATGTGGAATAAAGAGGGTAGGGGAAGCAGTAGTGATTGGCTCAAGACAAAACATAGAGGCAACTGGAAAGTAAGGAGGCAAAGAACATTCAAGTAGTGTAAGAAATATCAAATGAAGAAAGACTGTTGTAGGGAACAGGGGGCTGTGTGTCACAGTGGTGGAAAGTGGCAGGGCACTAGGACCTCGCACACAACACTGGACATGCACTAGACAGCTGGACGTTGCTTCCAGTCAGGATAGGCAGAGCAAGAAGCACACACACAGTCTCGCTCTGACACACACGGAATGGGAGGAGGCATGGGAGCAGTCAACATCCATACCACTGGGTCCAGACAAAGGGAAAAGAATAAAGAAACAACCCCTAAAAACTTGTCTTACCCGAGTGCTTCTTTCTGAGCAGAGACATCATATCTGGTGACGAAGATGGGACGGAACACCTCTGAGGCAAGTACAATGAAGAAAGTGCCACCATAGCTGCAGGGAATCAGTCCTGAAAACGTTTGCCCCAAGCAGATGAAGCATATGCTCCTTAACACAGAGCAACAGACAGAAACAGTGAATTAAAGATCACGCATGTGAGCAAAACTCCCAATTTTTTAACAAAGCCCCAAACGTACCCCACAATTCATAGCTGCTGTTCAGAGAATGAGTGCAACCACCCACTGGGAAGGAGAGCATCCCAGCAGGCTGTGGAAAGAATGCAAGATCTTGCAAGACTTCAGGGACATTTTGAAGTCAGGCAAGGCCCTCATGCCAACTAATGGGAGCAGCCATCTTGGAGACAGGCAATTTGAATACTCCATAGGAAACAATGAGGGCAGCCGTCTTACGGACAGTTTTGATCCACAGCAAAACATTGAGTGTGTACTGCATTGCAGGGGAAGCAACAAACATGACAGACAAGCACTGCCATTCTCCAAGAACAAAAAAACATAATATTGTGTATCCACGCATTGGCACCTCCCCGGCCATGGGACAGAAGTGTCAAAAGTGCAACAGAGAGAACTATTTTGCAAATGTTTGCAGGACACATAAGGCCAGAAAGAGGTTGGCTCGACAAGCCAAGGACCATTTTGAGTCGCCACGCAACGCACACGGAAGCCAATTGAAGCCCCTCTGCAGACTTTGACTCTGTATCAGCACAAAAGACTAACGAACATCTGTATCTAATGACAGAAGTCACTGCATTAAAAAAGCAACTGGAGCACATACAGCTACTAGACAAAAAAGAGATAATAAAAGGCACAATAAAGCTCAGAATAGGAAATAATGCTGTGCGGTTTGAGCTGGACAGTGAAACCACATGTAACATCATCTGCAACAAAATGGAACCTAAACCACAACTATCACCATCCAACGTTGATGTCTTCACATGGGTTGCAAGACACCTGGTAATGAACCTGGGCAAGTTTTCTGAGATGATCATGTACAATGATTTGTCACTGCAAGAAGAGATTCCTATCTTCAGAGGAGACATCCCAGCACCATGCCTGCTAAGCAAAGTCACGACACAACTCATGGGACACTTAGCCATGACATACCATGTGTCAGCGCATCACAGCATCTTGAAGGACTATCCGGTGGTCAACAAAGGGCCAAGGAAGATAGAGGACACACAAGTCACCGTTCACAGTAACGAAGCAGTCAAACCCATAGCTCAGAATCATAACAACATTTAAGTGCATCTTCAACCTCAGGTGGAGTAAGAAAATATGAGCCTGCTAGAACAAGACATCAAATCATTGAACCACAAGACAGACCAACTCCGTGGGTGTCCCCCATTGTTGCTGAGCCAAAGAATAGTCAACAAAAAATATGCATCTGTATAGACATCGATCCACCAAACACTGCCGTAGAAAGGGAGAGACACTCAGGTCCTCAACTGAATGACATGATCAACTATCTAAATGGAGCGTGCATATTCTCCAAGCAAGGCCTCTCCAAAGGCACTGTTCTGCGACAAATGCTTAAGCTTTGGTGTGTCAACCACAGCTGAAATATTTTAAGAAATGGTGAGGAGAGTAATAAGGCCCCAAAAAAAACTGTCTTACTACAGCAACGACATTCTGGTGTTCGGTCACACGAAAGAAGAGCACAATAAACCACTAACGAAAGCTTGCAGTCAGTTGGAAAAAGCTGGATTATGCTCAATGAGGAGAAATGTGAGCTGGAAAAGGGGGAACCCATCTTCTTTAAGGAAATGTTTCCCAGAAAAGAATGCAGTGGAACCCGAGCAAAGTTGAAAGACTCAACAGAGCCCATGCCCCAGCCAACATTGCATAACTGAGTTCATTTCTGGGATTAGCAAGTCATTGCTCTCAGAACATCAAAGTCTTTGTCACAGCAAGCACTCCACTTTGAGAACACCCCAAACAAGGGCAACCGGTCACCTTCACCCCAGAGTGTGAAAATGCATTTGTGGACATCAAGAACGCAGTCGCAGCTATGTAACACCTCACTTATTTCAATGCCTCCCTATGCACTTAACTCACAGTAGATGTTAGTCGGGTGGGACTAGGGGCAATTCTAGCTCAACACAAGCCTGTACTCCCCAAGGTGAATTGTTGCATATGCCAGAAGAAGTCTAACAGAGGTGGAAACGGAATAATCACAACTGGAAAAAGAGAACCTGGCTGTTGTGTGGGCATGGGCACATTATCAAATGTCCCTATATGGGAAGCCATTTACAATACTGACAAACCACCGAGTACTAGGAACAATCTACAGCAACCCAAGAGCTAAGATTCCACCATGCATTGAGAGATGGATATATTCTTGATGGACTATGACTTCAAAATTATTCACAAACCATTGAGGGAACACAACTCTGCTGATTATGTGTTGAGACACCCTCTGGCGAGGGCAAAAAAGGCACCCTCCATGGGATAATACATCAATTTTGTGCTGTGGCAGAACAAACCAACCGGGATCACGGTGGAGGGACTAATGCAGGAATCGAAGAATTACATCACGTTGGAGGCAGTGAAGAGCATTACCAGGCAGCAGAGGTGAAGGCACACAGAAGAACTGTCTGAAACAGAGCATGGAATACTTATCTGAGGCATCAGAATGCTTATACCACAGATTCTTTGCCAACAGTCAGACTCACATGCGATTCGAAGGGGAATGGTAGGAACCAAAAAAATGCTGAGAGAAAGGTATGGATCCTGGGTGTAGACAGCCTGGTGGAAGAAATGATCCTGACATGCCTTCTCTGTCAGATTACAAGGAGGTTTCCCAAGCCGTATCAACTGCAAATGTCTGATCTCTCGGATGCTGGGTGGTCGACACTGGCCGCAGACTTTTATGGACCATTGGACACTGGAGGATAATTACTGGTCATCATCAATTAATGCTCTTGTTTCCCTCTAGTGAGACAAGTGGCATCCACCTCAGCAGAAGTCACACTACCTATCCTAGATGAGATCTTCTCACCATGGGGCGTTCCCCTAATGGTCAAAACCCACAATGGACCCCCCCTTCTCATTAGAAGAATTTCACAAATTCATGGCCTACTTGGGATTACATCATCGGAAAATAACACCACAATGACCACAAGCCAATGGCATTGCTGAGTGATTCATGGACAACATAAAGAAATCAGTCCAAAGAGCCACTTTGATACAAATCTCAGTTGACCAAGCTGTATGCCTAGTCTTTTGAGATTATCGCAACACCTCACACAGCTCCACAGGGTGATCCCCATCGGAACTTGTACTAGGAAGAAACAGCCAGAAACATTTTCCTCACCTAGAGGCCACACCTCAACAGAACACAGCACCATAGTCATGTGTGACCAGGAGGCCAAGGAGAAGATGAAGAGGCAAGCAGACATACAGCATCAAGCGACTGCATCCTGCTCAAGCTCGGAGACCTAGGGGGTCATTCTGACGACCGCCAGGGTCGACGACCACGGAAGCACCGCCAACAGGCTGGCGGTGCTTCCTTTTGTATTCCGACCGTCGCCCAGCCGGGTCCGGCGGTTTCCCGCCGGATTACCCCCGGCTGGGCAAGCAGCGCCGCCATGGGGATTCCGACCCCCTTCCCGCCAGCCTGTTTCTGGCAGTTTTCACCGCCAGAACCAGGATGGCGGGAACGGGTGTCGTGGGGCCCCTGGGGGCCCCTGCACTGCCCATGCCACTGGCATGGGCAGTGCAGGGGCCCCCTAACAGGGCCCCAGAAAGATTTTCACTGTCTGCATTGCAGACAGTGAAAATCGCGACGGGTGCAACTGCACCCGTCGCACCCCTGCAACTCCGCCTGCTCCATTCGGAGCCGGCTTCATTGTTGCAGGGCCTTTCCCGCTGGGCCGGCGGGCGCTCCTTTGGCAGGCGCCCGCCGGCCCAGCGGGAAAGCCAGAATGGCCTCCGCGGTATTTTGACCCAGGAGCGGCCAAGTGGCGGTTCCCGTTTGGCTAGCGGCTACTGCCGCCAGCCAAACTCGGAATGAGGGACATAGTCCTAGTGCACCATGGAAGTCGGGTAGTCTGTCCTCAAGCGGGAAAGGATGTAGCGCAACAGTCAGACTTGGGGATCTGGGTTCAAACCTTTGCGTCTGTGCAACGTCCTGTGATTCTTGGCAAATCACTTAATCTCCCTGTGCCAATGGAGAGCGCCTGGATACCATCATGGGTGACAAGCTGTGCTATATAAATCTTCACACACACACAGACTCAAGCAAGCCACTTACAATCACAAGCATCAAAGAAACGATGGTCATAGCAGTGGCATGGCCCTATCCCATCTTTAAACATAGCTCCCATTTGAAAGAGTTCCAGAAGCCCGAAGATGATAAAGGAGATGGGAGCAATAACACACAAATGCAGAACAGGCGCAATTTCACTCTGGAGCAGATGATTCAGCTCCCCCTTGTGGTGATGGACATCTCCATGATGAAGAAGTAGAGGCAGGGTCAGACAGCTGCTGACACCTGACATAAAAGAGCCCACACCCATCGCTAGTGATTCAGAAGTCCAAATGACTGGTTGAAGAAATATTACATGTGACTACAAGACATAGGGGGTTATTACAACTTTGGAGGAGGTGTTAATCCGTCCCAAAAGTGACGGATATACCACCAGCCGTATTACGAGTTCCATAGGATATAATGGACTCGTAATACGGCTGGTGGTATATCCGCCACTTTACCGTCACTTTTGGGACGGATTAACACCTCCTCCAAAGTTGTAATAACCCCCATAGTTGTCGCTGTTGTTGTTGCTGATGTTTTTATCATTTTGTTTTATCATTTTTCTCTCCCTCTCTCACTCTCTCTCTCTCTCTCTCTCTCTCTGACCTTGTCTAGAGGAACGTGTTGCAATTGCCAACAAAGGCGGAGATGTCACAGTGATGGAAAGTGGCAGGTCACTAGGACTTCGCACACAACACTGGACATGTACTGGACGGCTTGACATTGCTTCCAGTCAAGAGGGGCGGAGCAGGAAACACATTCAATCACTCGCTCGGATACACATGGAATGGGAGGAGAGAGTATCCATGCACCTGGGTCCAGACATAGGGAAAAGAATAAAGAAATAATTCCTACACACTTGCTTGCCTCATAGTGCTGCATTCTGGGCAGCGACATGACACTCCGAACTGTAAAAAAGGGCTAAGCTATTGATATGAATAAGCAGGAGTTGAAGCTGTGTGAGGTGGAGAGTGGGTAGAGACTGAAGGGAGGGCTACCTTAGCAGAGTAAGATGAGGTTCAGATGGAACAGGGATAGTTGGTGGTCATTTAAGCAAAGTGTAAACAACTGATTGCTTGAATGAATAATGCAGCACAAATTAGAAGTTTGAGATACAACTGCAGGTTCAAAAGGGGCAGCTGTAGAGTTGTAATGTTTCATCAAGAAACTAGATCTAGAAAATAGTTAGTGGAGTAATACAGAAGGCTCAGGTAAGGAAGAGGTGGGGAGAGGTAGAGGAAATCTGACAGGAAATTGTCAGGTTTTCAGGTTAAAGTTGTTGCTGACACCAGTAACAAAGAGAGGAGCTGGTGAAGGTAGTAGGATCACATGTTGGTAGCTGTTTCAGAGTATGAAACAAGCAGCGACGTGAGGGCCATAAATGAGGGTTTGACAATATAATTTTTAGTTAGCTGAAGGGCTGTACTGCATTCAGATTCGATAAAAGAATATATCAGAAAATGAGAGGGGCAGTGAGATTTATTGAAAGGATTTGAAGCACAAACAAAATGGAAAATCAAAGGTTTCAAAGGCTTCTGAAGAGTTTTTAGAGGCCCTGGCAAATTTGCATGATTTAGACTGTAAGTCATGATTCAGGAAAACAAAAATAAAACATGAAAAAATAATTTATGCAAGAAAAAAGACTTGTTAACTGTTAGACTTGAAGAAAGAGAATTGCATCCAGTTTTTTGAGTCAGATATTCAAAAATGTTAACTAAATTCACACGCACAGGCAAACACACGTCTTTAATTTGAGCAAGAAAAACTTGTGCAGTACAGAATATATGTCCTTTTAAGCCAGCCTTCCTGCTTCAGGCAGTACTGTAAACCGAGGTTTTACTTTCACAAATAAAAGCTTAGCCTTGAACGACCTTCACATAAAATATGTTAGTAGAATATGGAAAATAATTTCTGTCATCTTCTAGACACAGTTACCTCCTCCTCTGCGACTAGCTCTAAGTAAGAAAAAACAAGGCGAGCTAAAGTTTCTGTGCAAAAGCAATTTCATTGGCTCCTATTTCGACTATTGCAACGGGAGCATGAAGACCCATATACTTCAGCAGGTAAAAACATCCAACACAAAGAATTGATTAAAGTTTTTGCCTAGTAATATTTTCACTTTAAAAAATCAGCATATCTTAGCACCCAATAAATATACATGTGCGTTATTCCTTACGAACTGCACTGGTAGGGTGACCATCCGTAATTTTCATCGACTGCCTGCAATTTCGCCCTGCCGTCCATTGTCCGTGATTAAAGGCTTAATGGACAGCATTTGTCTGTAATTTCGGCCTTTCACCTTAAGGACAAAACATGATTAGGACAGATCAGTTTTCCCAGCTGGACTTAAAGGCATGGAGTCTCCTGTGCTGTGAAGGAGGGGCAGACAGATGAGAATCAGGCCTGCTTGCCAGATTGTCTCCTTCCCTAAAGAAATGCAAATGTGTGCAACTGGTAAATCTGAAAATTCAAAAGGGCTTGGAAACCTGCATTGACTTTAAGCAAAGGAGACACTTGAAGGGTTCTGATGACACCTGAAGATATTTTCCTTTAAAGAAGTACTATAATGGTATTCCAGGTGAGCTGTGGAGTGTGTGGTCTTAATGAACTGTAATAAAACATGCTAGTACTATGTATAAACTGTATATTATTCAAATCTGTATTTAAGAAGGTTTTTTTTTTTTATTTAACCAAAATGTATTTGAGCTTTTTGTAGCAGCCTATATTAAGATTTGGGTAATGCATATTTAAAATAAGGGCTTACACATTCACAGTTCTTTCAGGGACCTCAGTACCGCATAGTACTAACAAACGTTGGCAAAGCCAATAGGTCTTGTCTATGCAATAGTTATTGGCTTTGCCAATGTGTTTTAGCCATGTTATACATGAGAGTGGCTGCTGTTCAGGATGGCTAAAAGTTAATACTATAGTGGTGTAGAGTGGAGTAGAGTGGCATAGGCAATGATATAGTGAGGCATGGCCTCTCTTGGGTGTGTCTGTAAAACCGACATTTGTTGTTGAATTTTTGGCCTGAATTTTGACCCTTCGTCCTGAATTTTTGTCCTAAATTTTGTCCCTTTCTCCTAAAGTTTTTTACAGTCCTGTCCAGAATTTGACTCAATGCCAGGTGGTCACCCTATACACTGGTGAGGTGGGAATACTGGAGAAATTTTGCCGGAACTGCAGAAGTAAGATGCAGCAGGCACCACAGAAAACGTTCAAAAGGTCATTGAAAGAAACAAAATTGTTAAAAGGGTGAGGAGGGAGAGGTGATACAGAACGAACCTTCACGGCGAAAAATTGAAAAATTACGTACAGGCAAACCCTTTTGCCCTTTCTACAGACTCTATGGACTCCTGAGCATGAAGGTGCTATTAGTCGCCAAAGTATATATTACAAAAGTGAGATATGTCGCTCCCTTACAGTGAGTGATATTTTATTAAAGCAAAGATCTTTGTTTTTATTTCGTCTATTTATCGGAACACAAATGTTTATTTTCTCTACTATAACGCCGCACGGACCACCTAATAAAGAAATTGACAAAAACAACAGATTTATTTCATATAATATGAAAACAATTTATATCCGTGCAAGTTACTGACCTGATTATAAGCGCTTTAAAATCAGTGTTGATTCTAATAAAGAATATAAGGCTTTTTTTAAATGTGAGAACACACCTCTAACTTTGTTTTATAAAATCATTTCTTGAAAAGAATCAACAACTACATCTACCAGAAGCCATTACAAGAGTAAGAATAAGAAGAGAACTACTCTAGTAAAATGTGAAAATGGTCTAATATGCAAATAGCATTCAGTAAAGGGTTTTGTCTTTCAATTTAGTTCACATATATTATGAGATGTTAATGGGCAGTTTTTGATGATTTTTGATTGAGTATTGTGTGTTTTTTCTAAAGTTTAGTTTGTTTATTTAAACACCTGTGAACAAGGTCCGGTGTGACCGAAAGGCGTCAGGGGATTCCTGATATTTGTTTTGCTGTGATCTCACTAATGGAATAAAGTAAATCAATAAGGCACAACGACGGAGTGCAGTTTTCTCTTTTTAAACATAAAAGAGAATCAATCTAATAAAATACGGTCCTCCTACCGAAAACCGGCACCACCAAAGAAAAAAAGCGCGCCGCAGCACGCCATTCAGGACAACTTCTTCCTTATATATATATATATATATATATATATATATATATATATATATATTTTGACCCCTTCAATAGAGCCGCCTACAAGGCAGCCCTCAACAGCTACGACCACAGCATTAAAGCAGCAAAAAGAGCGGCAATCACTGCCCGCATTGACACTGCAGCCAACCACATCAAAAAACTCTTTAGAATCATCAAGGAATTCTCTAACCTGATAGCCGCAGAGGCCAACATCCACCCATCCCAGGAACTCTGCGACACCCTCTCAGACTACTCCCAGAGCATGATCACCAACAACAATTTCGACTCCCAACCCGCCACCTCCAGCCTAGACAACATCTCTCAAGCAGCGAACACCAGTCACACGATAACCTCCCAGTCCTGATTATCACACAGACCACCGCAGCCATCATGTCATCCATCCTCTCCAGGGTACCCACTGACCCCTGCCCCGCCACCTTTTCAACCTTGAAGCCAATGCTATTAGCACAGAACTAACCCAAGTCCTCAACAAAGTCATCTTCATGGCAATCTTCCTGGACAAATGGAAGCATGCAGAGATCTGAAATCCTCCACCAACCCCAGCAACCTCAAAAACTGCAGACCGATCTCCCTGCTCCCCTTCCCAGCCAAAGTGCTTGAGAAAGCCATCAACCAACAGCTCACTGACTACCTCAAATAAAACCACCTTCTTGACATATCACAATCAGGATTCTGGGCCAACCACAGAACGGAGACTGCACTGATCACCACCATGTACAACATAAGGGCCCTTCTACACCAAGGAGAGTCGGCAGCTCTGATCCATCGGGAACGTTCCGCAGCATTTGGATACAGTCTAACACTACACTCTCCTCAACGGACTCTGAAACATTGGCATTCAACAAAACACCCTTAAGTGGATCGCCTCTTTCCTCTCAGGCTGCACACAGAGCATCTACCTTCCTCCCTTGACTTCTACACCCAAGGACATCACTTGCGGCATACCCCAAGTATCCTCTCTCAGCCCAACCCTGCTCAAGATCTAGATGACCCCACTCGCAGACATCGTCAGATCGTATGGACTTAATATTGTCTACTACGCCGATGACACTCAACTAATACTTTAACTCACCGAAGAACCCAACAATGCCAATAGACAACTTCCCCAACACCATAACCAACTTCCACAACATGGATGAAAAATAGCTGACTCAATTTAAACACCGAGAAAATGGAAGTCCTGATCTTCAGGAAGACCACCTCCATATGGGACCACAGCTAGTGGCCAGCAGCACTTGGACCAATGCCCTCTCCATCAGACCACGCACAAAACCACAGCATCATCCATGACTTCCAACTATCCATGAATCAACAGGTAATTCCAGTCTCCTGCTTCTACATCCTCCGTATGCTCTGGCGAATCTTCAAACAAATCCTTACTGACACCAGAAAGACAGTCATGTACGCCTGAAAAATCTGATGCAAAAATGATCAGATTATCATTAAACCAGCGGACAAAGGAGGCAACATTGTGATGCTCAGCAATACCGATTATGTGAAAGAGGCATATAGACAATTAAGAGACACAACTGAAAACGTAAAATTGGATCAAAATCCCATTATTCAGATGATGCTAAACCTCAGCAAAAAATTGAAACAGTGGCATGAGATGACGCTAATCAATGCTGATGAGTACAACTTTCTGCTGAATGAACAACCTACTATCCTGAAAAATCGATGTTTTGTTAAGGATACATATAACCCCTAGTGATAACCTGGAAGACCAATCGTATTGTCATGTGACTCTTAAGGCTTTAAGTTCTTATATTAGAGACACAAATGACTTCTTACCCACCTTGACATCAATGTGGTATCATTGTATACGTCAATAAAACATGAAGTGGGCCTGAGGACATGTGCATATTTCCTGAAACAACGGAATGTGGAAGAGCTACACCATTCAAATATGTTGTTAACCATGATTGAGATGTGCCTACCTCACAATGTGTTTCTTTTCAAACATGAATTTTACCACCAACAGTGTGGTACTGCCATGGGCATTTCTTTCTCCCCAAACTATAAAAATGTAACAATGGGATGGTGGGAGGAGTATGCATGGAGTCACAACAATCAACAATCATTCGATAAAATAATTTTATGGGTCAGGTACATCCATGATATGTTTTTGATCTGGAATGGAGACACAGGAAAGTTCATGCAATTCTTCAAAAGCCTAAATGAAAATGACTTAGGTTTACAATTCACATTATCAATGAACTGATCAATTATACATTTCTTGGATGTACAGGTGAATGCCCAAGAAGGACAAATCAACATCACACTCTACAAGAAAGAAACATCCATGAATAGCATCCTAATTGGAAAAGGTTCCATCCAGAACCACTTATCAGAAGCATACCATATAGGGAACTATGAAGGATGAGAAGGAACTGCTCCAATGTTGCAGAAGCAGAAATTACATTTGATGAAACTATAGAAAAAATGAGCTGCAGAGGTTGTAGTCATAGGGATCTGAACAAGAGTCTACAACAGGCGAGATTGAAACTTCACGAAGAAACATTGATCATGCGAAAGGAATGACAACAACAGGAGATCAAGAAGTCCTAAGATTAATACTGACATACAGCAAGGAGAGCATGAGACTTAGGAACATTGGAACTCTTTTGGGAAATTACCCACAGGTGACATACAAAAAAGAGCAGTCATATATAGAAAAACTAGTAAAAAGAAAATTTCAGAATCACCGAACAAAAAACTGGCTAGATGATAAACAAAGTGGGTTCATAAAATGTAACAATTGTAAAGCATTCAAAACTGGAACAAACGTGCAAACTATCATGGACAGAGACTGAACGATAATGCAAATTAAGAATAGAATAACATGCAACTCATAATATGTGGTCTACATTATTGAATGTGCCTGCAGTCTCCGCTACTTAGGAAGCACTACATGCATGTTGCAAAAGAGGATATTGGAACACATAAGCACAGTAAAACACTGAGACCTGACATATGCAATAGAGAAACATGTTGCTCAATGTCAAGATAACACCTGGAGAACAATGAAGTATTACGGAGTGGACATGATTCCACCAAGTGAACGTAGAGGTAATTGGACTCAAAAACTGAGACATGTGTTAGAACTGGGGTCTTTGGTTGGCGGTCAGGTCTCCCCCCTGTCCAAGCAAGGTCCCTCACTCTAGTCAGGGTAAAGGAGAATCACCCTCAGTTAACCCCTGCTCACCCCCTTGGTAGCTTGGCACGAGCAGGCAGGCTTAACATCAGAAGCAATGTGTAAAGTATTTGTACCAACACACACAGTAAATCAGTAAACACACTAAAAAATGGCACACCAGTTTAGAAAAACAGGTAATATTTCTCTAAATAAAAACAAGACCAAAACGACAAAAATCCAACATACACAAAGAATAAAAGTCTTAAATCTTTTAGAAAACAGTGATAACTTAGTTAGTGTACAAAAGTACCTGGGTAGTTGTAGGAGGCTAGACTGGTTTGTAGTGGGTACCTAAGGTACTTACACCTTATACTAGGTCCAGTTATCCCCTATTAGTGAAATGTAGGCAGCTGTCTAGCAGCTTAGGCTGTCTAGAGGTAGCTGTAGCAGACCAGCTTAGGCTGAACTAGGAGACATGCAAAGCTCCTGCAATAAAACTATAGTAACACAGTACTTATACACAATAAAGGACAATACTCAGTGTTACCAAAAATAAAGGTACTTTATTTTTGTGACACAAGGCCAAAAATATCTTAGAGGCAATACTCCGTCTGGAGGCAAGTATTATACACAATGTATACACTAGTAACCAAAATCAGGTAAGTAAACAGGCATAGAATAGTGCAAACAGTAGAAAATGCAATAGATTGCAATGGGCCTAGGGGCAACATAAACCATATACTAAAATAGTGGAATGCGAATCATGAATTCCCCTCTAGGCATGTGTAGTGTGTAGAGGGGTGCTGAGAGTGTAAGAAAACACCAAAGGTAAGTAAAGTGCCCCACCCCAGAGTCCAGGAAAGCAGGAGTAAAGTGCAGCAAGGTTCCTCAGGACACATTACAAATCGTGATAAAAGATTTTGCAAGAACCAAGCAATACTGCAAGCAACAAACAATGGATTCGTGGACCTGAAGACCTTTGGAGAGAGGAGATCAAGTCCAGAAGCCGAAGAAGAGTCCAGGAAGGACAGGAGCCCTTGCCAACCTAGACGTTAGTGCATAAGTGGATTCTCAGGTAAGAAGAAGAGTACAGAAGAGCACCAAAGAAAATGGCTGCGGGTTCCTGCTTGCTGCAGGTGATGTCCCACTTTGAGTCATTGAATGCAGGCTGTTGTTACCTGGGGGTCTCAACTGAGCCTGAGGAGACAGAGGGGGCTCTCAGCACTTCAGAGAGCCCACAGAAGACCAGGCAGCACCCAGGGGAGTCCCAGAACATGGGGACAAAGAAGATGCAAAGTGCAGTTGTCTCAGCACTACAAAGAAAGGTCCCACGCCGGCGGAGAACAATTTAGTGAGTTGTGCGTCGCAGGATGGAGTGCTGGAGACCTGGGCTACACTGCACACAAAGGAATCTTGGAAGAAGTGCACAGAAGCCCAAGGAGCTGGAGAAGACGCGGTGCACAGGGGTACTGTCGCATCACGAGGAGGCAAGCTCTTACCTTCACCAAATTTGGAAAGCTGGACCTTAGGACAGTCTGGGTCATGTCGGTCTACCACCTGTGCTCCAGGGAGCACACTGGTCATCTGGAAAGGAGTCCCAGTGTACCAGTCGTCGTCGCATAAGGGTGCCTGCAGAAGCAGGGAAGTGACTCCGTCACTCAAAGGGAGATTCCTTCAATTCTTCTGGTGCAGGATGAAGACAGGCAGTCCGCAGTGTGTGCACAACTTGGAAACTGTTGAAAATGCTGGCTAGAGCTGAAGTTGCAGGTCAAAGGAGTCGTCCTGGATACTTTATTGCAGTTACAGTGGTTCCTGGAACAGTCTGTGGATCTGACGGTCAGAAGCTGAAGCAGTGGATGCAGAGGATTCCTGGAGGAGTCTTGCAAGCTGAATCTGAGGAAACACCCAGAGGAGAGACCCTAAATAGCCCTGAGAGGGGGGATTGGCTGCCTACCTAGGTATGCACCTATTAGGAGGAATCTCTGATGTCACTTGCTGGCACTGGCCACTCAGAGGTCTCCAGAGTGTCCCCACACCTTGGAATCCAAGATGGCTAACACCATGGCACACTGAAGGAGCTCTGGGCACCACCCCTGGGGTGGTGATGGACAGGGGAGTGGTCACTCCCCTTTCCTTAGTCCAGTTTTCCACCAGAGCAAGGACTGGGGGTCCCTGAACCAGTGTTGGCTGGCTTATGCAAGGAGAGCATCATCTGTGCCCTTCAAAGCATTTCCAGAGACTCTGGGAGGCTACCCTCACAAGCCTGTAACACCTATTTCCAAAGGGAGAGGGTGTAACACTTTCCTCCCAAAGGAAATGTATTGTTCTGCCTTCCTGGGATTGATTGATCTGCTCAGTCCCCAGGAGGGCAGGAACCTGTCTGTGAGGTGGCAGCAGCTGGGGCTGCAGTGGAAACACCAGAGAGCTGGCTTGGCAGATGTTGGGGTCCATGGTGGAGCCCCCAAAGTGCATGGGATTGGCCTCCCAATACCAGATTTGGAATGGGAGGACAATTCCTTGATCTTAGACACCTCACATGGCCATATTCGGAGTTACCATTGTGAAGCTACGTATATGTATTGACATATGTAGTGCACATGTGTAATGTTATCCTTGCACACATGAAGTCTGGCGAATTAGCCCTGAAAAACATGGGGGCATCTTTGCTAGTGCAAGGATGCCCTCACACATAGTAACTTTGCACCTAGCCTTCAGTAAAGGAAGGTTAGACATAAAGGTGACTTATAAGTTACTTAAGTGCAGTGAAAATGGCTGTGAAATAGTGTGGGCACTATTTCACTCGGACTGCAGTGGCTGTCCTGAAGAAAGGGTTGTCTGAGCTCCTTATGGGTAGCAAAAGAAATGCTGCAGCCCATAAGGATCTGCTGGAACCCCAATGCCCTGGGTACCTAGGTACCATATACTAGGGACTTATAAGGGGGGTCCAGTGTGCCAATTGGAATTGGAATATGGAGTCACTAAACTATAGTGACACATTTGGTAAGTAGAGAGAGCATAAGCACTGGAATTCTGATTAGCAGAACTTCAGTGACACAGTTAAGCATACTGACAACACACACATAGGCCACAAACTATGAGTACTGGGGTCCTGGCTAGCAGGATCCCAGTGAGACAGGCAAAACATACTGACAAACAGGCAGAAATTGGAGGTAACATGCCAAGAAAGATGGTACTTTCCTACAGTAGCGTCAAAATAACACAAGCACGGGTGAGTGTGCGTCGGAAAAGGCCAGCGATGCGTCAATTTCTCACTCGCAAGCGAGACCGTGTGTCATCTCTGGTCGGGTCGGTGTGTGTCATTTCTTCTCTCCCGCAAGAGAGCACTGCCTCGATCTGGTCGAGGACCTCGGGTCCAGGCAGGCTTTGCGTTGTTTTTCCATGCCCAGCAATGTTGCGTTGAAAATCTGTTCACACAGTATCACAAAACCATGCTGCGTGGGGTTTGCGTCATTATCAGTCTTGGTTAGTGGGTGTTTCACATCGTTTCTCCAGTCATGTTGCGTCGATCTTCCAGCCGCGATGAAGGCGGAGCGTTGATTTCAGCCATGAAGCTGGTGGTGCGTCGTTTATCAGCCACATCACAGAAGGCTTGTTGAAAATTTCCCCACACAGTGGTCTGTGCGTGGATTTTTAGTCTTTGTCTGCCAGCTTCACCTTTCAAGGGCCTAGGAACTGGATAGGGCACCACTTGGCAGGGCAGGAGTCTCAGTAGAGAGTCCAGGTGCTGGCAGGGGAAGACTTTAATGGCCCTGAGACTTCAACAACAGGAGGCAAGCTCAGTTCAAGCCCTTGGGGATTCTTCTCAAGTAGGAATGCAAAACAAAGTCCAGTCTTTGTCCCCTTTCACAGGCAGAAGCAGCAACTCCAGGATAGCCCAACAAAGCACATTCACAGGCAGGGGCAGCACTTCTCCTCAGCTCTTTAGCTCTTCTTCTTGGCAGAGATTCCTCTTGATTCCAGAAGTGATCTAATTTTCACGGGCTTTGAGCGCTCTTCTTATACCCCTTTCTGACTGTGAAGTAGGCCTACTTTCAAGGAAAGTCTCTCTTGTTTGTAAGATCTTGCCTTGCCCAGGCCAGGCCCCAGACACACACCAGGGGTTTGGAGACTGCATTGTGTGAGGGCAGGCACAGCCCTTTCAGGAGTAAGTGACCACTCCCTCCCTCCCCTCAGCCAGATGGCTTATCAGGATATGCAGGCTAGGAGAGGTGCGAACAGCCCAACTGTCGAACTGACCCCGACAGAGAATCCACAAACAAGCAGGGTCACACAATGGTTTTAGCAAGAAAATGCCTAGTTTCTAAAAGTGTCATTTTCAAACACACAGTCTAAAAACCAACTTCACTAAAAGATGTATTCTTAAATTGTGAGTTCAGAGAACCCAAATTCCACATGTCTGTCTGCTCCCAAAGGGAATCTACACTTTAACCATGTTTAAAGGCAGCCCCCATGTTAACCTATGAGAGAGATGGGCCTTGCAACAGTGAAAACTGAATTTGGCAGTATTTCACTGTCAGTACTTGTAAAACCCATAAGAGCATGTCCCACCTTTAACATACACTGCACCCTGCCCATGGGCCTATCTAGGGCCTACCTTAGGGGTGCCTTACATGTATAAAAAAGGGAAAGCTTAGGCCTGCAAGTGGGTACACTTGCCAAGTCGAATTGGAAGTTTAAAACTGCACACACAGACACTGCAGTGGCAGGTCTGAGTAATGTTTACAGGGCTACTAATGTGGGTTGCAGAACCAGTGCTGCAGGCCCACTAGTAGCATTTGATTTACAGACCCTGGGCACCTCTAGTGCACTTTACTAGGGACTTACTAGTAAAGCAAATATTCCAATTCTGGATAAGCCAATTACACATACAGTTCACATAGGAGGACTTGCACTTTAGCACTGGATAGCAGTGGTAAAGTGCCTAGAGTAACAAAAACAGCAAAACAGAGTCCAGCATACATCAACAACCTGGGAAACAGGCAAAACGTTAGGGGAGACAACGCCAAGGATGCCAAGTCTAACAATATGGAATCCAAATACGTCATTAGACTAAGTACAAAGGTGCTGAATGGTTTGAACAATGACAAGGAACTTGTTGTGCATTTCTGTGATTATCACAACATTGTACACTGATTCAACATCAGTTGATAGGGGTGTTGACAATGGGACAGAATTATGTAACAGTGTGTGTAAGAGATATGAACATGCAACCCAGCCAGTAATGTGGTTTGATATATTGTTTGTATAGACGACTGATAACAGGTGGTACAGGTATAGACAACCAAGCAAATGAATAGGTCCTAGACAGAGGTATAAGTGCCCATCATTTGCTCACCAGGCACAATATACAAATTGTCCAGATGCTAGACTATAAAGAAGATAGGACATAATACTGGATAGACCAATCGCTTACGGACACAGAGGACCACCATAAAAATTAGAAACAATCGCCTCACTGTACTATACATACCACTTACCAGCGGTTTGGGTTAATTACTGTACTACTGTAATGCAGTTTCTATTTGAAGAGTTACAGAATTTAATATATTTATTTTTAATGCACAACTGCATCTCCCATATTGCCTCCTAATAGACAAACATTGGAGCAATGAATAAAGGTGATTAGAAGAAGGATTCACCTACCTTGAGAAAGACCCTCTGAGGTCGAAGCACATTGGTGTAGCAATCTTGAGGTTCAAATAAACCTCAATACTAAGTTCACGGAGTGTAGTGTAATTACCATTGATATTATTGGGCCTTTTGTGTCACTTTTTGAGTATACAGCTGGCTCCAGTCCTAGCTGTTCTTTTCATTGGTAGATATGTTTGAAGTTATCAGTCACAATGTTGTGTTGACGTGAGCTCTGCTATTTTCTCCTTATTCGTGGGTTGAGTCAGAGAAGTGTTCAGTGTGTGTGAAAGAAGTGATTTTCCTCTGCAGTAAACGTTCAATATTATCTCCACTCTGTCATTGTGGGGTAGTGAGAGGATTGACCTCCTCTTGTGTAATGAGTTTAGCAAGAGAGGATACTATGCTTCCTTTTAGAGATTGTGGATCTTCAGTGCTATAGATTTTATGTCAAGCTCAGAGTTGCGGATAGTTTATTCAACTTTCTCCCTTTTTGCTCAGCAGGTTAGAAAGAAGCAACAGTAACTTTCAAAAAAATACATTTCCATAAATCCAAATTAGAACCAAAACCTAATAGCCAGTGGGAAATTCACCAATCTAAATTCAAAACCTACACCCAGCCTCCGAGTGTCAAAACGAAACCGTAAGTTCAATGTTAATGTATCTGTGCTAAAAATAGAAATTCCTTCAGTCACAGAATGTTCAGGGCATTTCCAAGGTCTCTCCCAAGCTTGTAGTTTCAATCACGCGCATGCATCTCTCCAACTGTTTTTCAGTTATGCTTCACGTGCTCACAGCACGAGCTCCCTACGAAGTACTGACTGTTCAATAACCATAAACTTGGTTATAATAGGTTTTTGCTGGAAATCACAACAGTCATGCAGGGCAACAACGATCACTTTCCTTTGTAATTTACAGTTTTACTTGAATTTGCTGCAGCACATTTCAAACTTCCACCTACTCGGAATGCGTAAACAACCACGGCACGGTGGCCCTCAAACTTAACCTTTCACACCTCCTTACAATACCATCAGAGACAGACAATTCATCCCACACATTTTTGAAAACACACAAATCTTCCGACATCTTCCAACCCTGCTTAGATAACAACGCCCTTGTAAGCAAACTCAATTCGGTATCGTGTGATACAGCCTGTTCCCATTCCTCGTCACTGACGACACCATTGCTCACTTCAGCTATTTCTGCCACCATCCATTCCTCTTCCTCAGGATACTCTTCCCCAACCAATGGTAGCCTCGACAAACAGTCGGCGTTCACATTCTTTGTCCCTGGCATGTACTTTATGGTAAACACAAACTCTTGAAGTCGATATATCCACTTAGCTATGCGTGGAGTAGCTCTGCTAGCTCCCCTCGTAGAAAACAAATCAATTAAAGGCTTGTGATCTGTACGCAATTCAAACTCCATACCCCACACAAATGTTCTAAAGTGTTGTATACCCCACCAACAAGCTAATGCTTCCTTTTCTATGGTAGAGTATGTGCTTTCAGCACCTTTGAGTGTACGAGAAGCAAATGCCACTGCTCTTTCCCGACCATCACACTTCTGCATTAACACTGCTCCTAGACCGTAATTGCTGGCATCTTTTATGATTATTGTCTTATCAGCAGGATCAAAAGGTTTTAACACTACCACTTTTACAATAGAGCCCTTAATATCCTCAAACGCCCGTTGGCATTCCTGTGTCCAATTAAATATCATTCCTTTTTTCATAAGTGCTCGTAACACATGGACCCTTTCAGAAAAATGATCCACAAACTTCGAATAATATTCCGCAAGCCCCAAAAAAGAACGCAGTTGTTCTTTATCTTGAGGAACTGGTGCTTCTTCAATCGCTTCCACCAAATTGCACTTGGGTTTAATCCCTTCACTTGTCAGTGTGTGTCCTAAGTATTCAACCTCTTTCACCCCAAACTTGCATTTATCCAAACCAATAGTAAGACCAGCCTGTTCTAATCTTTTCAAAACCGTCGATAGCACTACATCATGCAGTTTTTCATTTTTTTCCCACACTAATATGTCGTCTTGGAAAACAAGCACATTTGTAATGCCCTGCAATATCCTCTGCATGACCCTTTGGAACACTGCCGAAGCTGATGCTAAGCCAAAAGGCATGCGAGTAAATCTATAAGCCCCTTCTGGAGTTACAAAAGATGTAAGATGCCTGGAATCCGAATGCAGTTGTATTTGATGATAAGCATTCGATAAATCTAACGTAGTGAAATATCCAGCATTTTTCACGGACATCAACATTTCATTAATGCAAGGAAGAGGATGCCGGTCAACCCATATACACTCATTAAGATCACGCAAGTCCACACACATGCGAATCTTGCCATTGGGTTTTCTCGCTATAACTAGAGGGCTCAGCCACTCGGAGGCTTCAATAGGCTCAATCACACCAGCATCACATAAACGCTTCAACTCCTCCTTCAATTTTTCTCGTAATGCTAATGGAACATTCCGTACTTTATGTACCTTTGGGGTCACACCCTTTTTTAAAACAATTTTGTGTTCAAATCCCTTCAAGCAACCCAAACTTTGAGCAAATAAATTTGGAAATAAAGAGCACCATTTACTTTTCTTGTTGAGCTCTGTCAGTAACACCTGGTCAGGATGATTAGGGTTCAATATCATTCCTAACGCTCGTTGCTCCCTCCGGGAATCCTCCCTCCGGTTACATTCTACATTCCATAGCTTGTCAGGAGCAGTACAATGAAAATAAATGAACATAGAATAGATTGTCATTTGACATGTCACAAGATATAACACATCCCCTTTCCTAAACATTAAAACAAACTAAATATAACAACGGAAAAAAAAATGAAATAAAAATAAATAACATCTATGCTTAACAAAACAAAATATATACAGGACCATATAATGCATGGTAAGGATGCTCGCTCTAACCAATCAATGAAACATACTTAAGTACACTCATAATCGCGAAATCTCTTTGGCTTTATCTTAACGCGATTAGATGTTCTATTTTCAGTGATCTCGGTTGCAGTTTTTTTCTTTGTCCCAAACCATTGTCTCATTTCAATCTCGCTGCACAAAGTAACCTTCCTCATATTCCACCACTTTCCATCTGACAATCTCACCAAGTTTCCTTTGGTTTCGAGCACCTCTTTAGGATCTGACCATTTGGAAAATCCCTTTTTAAACATACCCCCTTCACGCACTCGGACATACATTCCCTTTTCACACCTCCTTCTCCCTTTTATCAACTTTTCATTATGTCTTTGCACATAGTGGTCTTGGTACTTCCTAACCTTTTCTTTCATTGTTTTTTCCTTCAACCCCTGTCGATTTGTCCTTTCCATCCAAGCAGGCACGGCCACTGTGCACGGCACTCTACCTTTCATCAACATGAATGGCGTTTCCCCAGTTACAGAATGTGGTGTAATTCTGTAATCCCATAACATATCCTTCACTTGTTTTTTCCAACACAGGTTTGCAGACATAGCTAGTTGTATACACTCTCCTAACACCCTGTTGAAATGCTCCACCAAACCATTCCCCCTGGGATGATAGACAGGTGTCTTGTGATGCTTAATACCCCACTTGCTAAGAAATGACTCAAATTCCTCAGAAACAAATTGAGGACCATTGTCAGACAAAATAATGCCTGGACATCCTTCCCTTCTAAAAACCTCCTCACAAAATGTAATCACATTGGATGACTTTATATCCCTCATGAACGCCACTTCTGGCCACTTAGAATGGTAATCCATCATTACTATTGCAAACCTGTCATTAGTACCTAAACACTCAAAAGGACCACAAATGTCTATGGCTACTTTTTCCCACGCTCGATCAGGAAATGGAATGAAATTCAAAGGTGTGTCCTGAGATGTGTGCGACTTGTCACTACATGCACATGGAATACAGTTCCTGACAAAACGTTCAATCTGTATATCCATGCCTGGCCACCACAAGTCAGTCCGGGCTTTTCGCTTCATGGCTGACATTCCTCCATGCCCCACATGTAGTAACTCCATTAGCCTGTGACGTAAATTTTTGGGTACCACTAACCTTTCACACCTCCTCACAATACCATCAGAGACAGACTATTCATCCCACACATTTTTGAAAACACCCAAATCTTCCGACATCTTCCAACCCTGCTTAGATAACAACGCCCTTGTAAGCAAACTCAATTCGGTATCGTGTGATACTGCCTGTTTCCATTTCTCCTCACTGACGGCACCATTGCTCACTTCAGCTATTTCTGCCACCATCCATTCCTCGTCCTCAGGATACTCTTCCCCAACCAATGGTAGTCTCGACAAACAGTCGGCGTTCACATTCTTTGTCCCTGGCACGTACTTTATGGTAAACACAAACTCTTGAAGTCGATATATCCACTTAGCTATGCGTGGAGTAGCTCTGCTAGCTCCCCTCGTAGAAAACAAATCAATTAAAGGCTTGTGATCTGTGCGCAATTCAAACTCCATACCCCACACAAATGTTCTAAAGTGTTGTATACCCCACCAACAAGCCAATGCTTCCTTTTCTATGGTAGAGTATGTGCTTTCAGCACCTTTGAGTGTACGAGAAGCAAATGCCACTGCTCTTTCCCGACCATCACACTTCTGCATTAACACTGCTCCTAGACCGTAATTGCTGGCATCTGTTATGATTATTGTCTTATCAGCAGGATCAAAAGGTTTTAACACTACCGCTTTTACAATAGAGCTCTTAATATCCTCAAACGCCCGTTGGCATTCCTGTGTCCAATTAAATATCATTCCTTTTTTCATAAGTGCTCGCAACACATGGACCCTTTCAGAAAAATGATCCACAAACTTAGAATAATATTCCGCAAGCCCCAAAAAAGAACGCAGTTGTTCTTTATCTTGAGGAACTGCTGCTTCTTCAATCGCTTCCACCAAATTGCACTTGGGTTTAATCCCTTCACTTGTCAGTGCGAGTAAATCTATAAGCCCCTTCTGGAGTTACAAAAGATGTAAGATGCCTGGAATCCGAATGCAGTTGTATTTGATGATAAGCATTTGATAAATCTAACGTAGTGAAATATCCAGCATTTTTCACGGACATCAACATTTCATTAATGCAAGGAAGAGGATGCCGGTCAACCCATATACACTCATTAAGATCACGCAAGTCCACACACATGCGAATCTTGCCATTGGGTTTCCTCGCTATAACTATAGGGCTCAGCCACTCGGAGGCTTCAATAGGCTCAATCACACCAGCATCACATAAACGCTTCAACTCCTCCTTCAATTTTTCTCGTAATGCTAATGGAACATTCCGTACTTTATGTACCTTTGGGGTCACACCCTTTTTTAAAACAATTTTGTGTTCAAATCCCTTCAAGCAACCCAAACTTTGAGCAAATAAATTTGGAAATAAAGAGCACCATTTACTTTTCTTGTTGAGCTCTGTCAGCAACACCTGGTCAGGATGATTGGGGTTCAATATCATTCCTAACGCTCGTTGCTCCCTCCAACCCAGCAACGTTCTCCCTTTTTCAACCACATAAATTTTGCCTTTTGCTTTCCTTCCCAAAAATTCTAGATCTGCTGTGAAATATCCCTTTATAGGCAATTTAGTCCCACAATACCCTTCAGGCTCAACATCAGTAGGACACAACTCATACTTGCCTATGCTCTCCCAAACAGACTCATCCACCAATGTAAAAGGCGAACATGAATCTGCCCATGCTTGTACTTCTTTGTCATTCATTTTCACAGTACATTTTGGAGGATTATATTGTTCACCTAATTGATTTACCTTGTATTGTGATTCTACGCCACATACTACCATCACTTCAATTTCATTATCATTATCCGTAACCATCCGATGTTCAATTTGAGCATCACCTTCATTCACCAGGTTTACTCCCTTTTTCACATACATGCTTGTATCCATCTTACACACTCTGGCAAAGTGTCCCATCTTCTTACACTTAAAACACTTTGCATTGCCAGCAGGACAATTACTTGCTTCTGCAGTGTGTCTTGCACTTCCACACCTATAACATGTCTTTCTTCTATCTCCGTCCTGTGATCTCATCAAGCCATTTCCCAACTCTCTCTTACTACTAGTGCGTGCAGGTCTTTTAACCACATTCACAGCCGCAATTTCACTTTGCTCTATTTTTTCCTTGAATGCATTGCTGCTCAATTCTTTTACATATCGGGAAGTGTCTTCCATACGTCTGGCTATCTCTATGGTTTTTTCTAAAGTGGGATCCTTCAAATCTAACAATTTCTCTTGAATTTTAATATTATTGGTTCTATTAATTAATTGATCCCTTATTATTTCATCACGTATATCTTTAAACTTGCATGAAATGGACAATCTTCTCAGGACTGCAACATACTGCTCAATAGTTTCACCCTGCAGTTGAGCTCGTGAAAAAAATGTATGTCTTTCAACCACTACACTTATTTTTTTTCCAAAATTATCTTCCAAAGCTTTTAAAGCATCTGCATACTCATCCTCCTCTATCCCATCCTCGTCCGAGCTAGCATTTTCATCTCTATACTCATTAACATTTATAGGTAACGTTCTCAAAACTAGGAAAGGGGATGTGTTATATCTTGTGACATGTCAAATGACAATCTATTCTATGTACTTTTATTTTCATTGTACTGTTCCTGACAAGCTATGGAATGTAGAATGTAACCTGAGGGAGGATTCTAGGAGTGGGAGAGAGGACAGTTGATGAAGGCTGCGGTCAGGGGTCTTTGTTGGTGACTTAATAAACAGCTTCTACATATTTCCAAGGAGTGCCTTTTATTAATTTGGAAAAGGAATGACCCTGCATAAGCAAAAAAGTCCAATATATGTGTGTATATATATATATATATACACACATTATGAGCCGCCTCACAGAGGAATCCTAAGATGTTTTATTTACGATGCTTCCAGTACAAAAGAGACTTGATTGTGCCTCCGAGTGTCAAAACGAAACCGTAAGTTCAATGTTAATGTATCTGTGCTAAAAATAGAAATTCCTTCAGTCACAGAATGTTCAGGGCATTTCCAAGGTCTCTCCCAAGCTTGTAGTTTCAATCACGCGCATGCATCTCTCCAACTGTTTTTCAGTTATGCTTCACATGCTCACAGCACGAGCTCCCTACGAAGTACGTACTGTTCAATAACCATAAACTTGGTTATAATAGGTTTTTGCTGGAAATCACAACAGTCATGCAGGGCAACAACGATCACTTTCCTTTGTAATTTACAGTTTTACTTGAATTTGCTGCAGCACATTTCAAACTTCCACCTACTCGGAATGCGTAAACAACCACGGCACGGTCGCTCTCAAACTTGACCCTTCGCACACATCAGCAATAAACTGGGTTCCATCAGTCGGTAGCCCAATCTTCTTTTTCTTTCTTTCTTGTGAAATACTTGCCACAAATGCTGCAAGCACACTGTTCACTTCACCAACGTCTTCAGAAATGAGTCAGGGGTCCAATATCTTCATACAGGTTTCGCCAGTTCCAACCATAGGGTGCTTAATCTCCTGTATCCCATCCTCGTCGCCACTTTTCCAAATTAATAAAAGGCACTCCTTGGAAATATGTAGAAGCTGTTTATTAAGTCACCAACAAAGACCCCTGACCGCAGCCTTCATCAACTGTCCTCTCTCCCACTCCTAGAATCCTCCCTCAGGTTACATTCTACATTCCATAGCTTGTCAGGAACAGTACAATGAAAATAAAAGTACATAGAATAGATTGTCATTTGACATGTCACAAGATATAACACATCCCCTTTCCTAGTTTTGAGAACGTTACCTATAAATGTTAATGAGTATAGAGATGAAAATGCTAGCTCGGACGAGGATGGGATAGAGGAGGATGAGTATGCAGATGCTTTAAAAGCTTTGGAAGATAATTTTGGAAAAAAAATAAGTGTAGTGGTTGAAAGACATACATTTTTTTCACGAGCTCAACTGCAGGGTGAAACTATTGAGCAGTATGTTGCAGTCCTGAGAAGATTGTCCATTTCATGCAAGTTTAAAGATATACGTGATGAAATAATAAGGGATCAATTAATTAATAGAACCAATAATATTAAAATTCAAGAGAAATTGTTAGATTTGAAGGATCCCACTTTAGAAAAAACCATAGAGATAGCCAGACGTATGGAAGACACTTCCCGATATGTAAAAGAATTGAGCAGCAATGCATTCAAGGAAAAAATAGAGCAAAGTGAAATTGCGGCTGTGAATGTGGTTAAAATGTCCTGCACGCACTAGTAGTAAGAGAGAGTTGGGAAATGGCTTGATGAGATCACAGGACGGAGATAGAAGAAAGACATGTTATAGGTGTGGAAGTGCAAGACACACTGCAGAAGCAAGTAATTGTCCTGCTGGCAATGCAAAGTGTTTTAAGTGTAAGAAGATGGGACACTTTGCCAGAGTGTGTAAGATGGATACAAGCATGTATGTGAAAAAGGGAGTAAACCTGGTGAATGAAGGTGATGCTCAAATTGAACATCGGATGGTTACGGATAATGATAATGAAATTGAAGTGATGGTAGTATGTGGCGTAGAATCACAATACAAGGTAAATCAATTAGGTGAACAATATAATCCTCCAAAATGTACTGTGAAAATGAATGACAAAGAAGTACAAGCATGGGCAGATTCATGTTCGCCTTTTACATTGGTGGATGAGTCTGTTTGGGAGAGCATAGGCAAGTATGAGTTGTGTCCTACTGATGTTGAGCCTGAAGGGTATTGTGGGACTAAATTGCCTATAAAGGGATATTTCACAGCAGATCTAGAATTTTTGGGAAGGAAAGCAAAAGGCTAAATTTATGTGGTTGAAAAAGGGAGAACGTTGCTGGGTTGGAGGGAGCAACGAGCGTTAGGAATGATATTGAACCCCAATCATCCTGACCAGGTGTTGCTGACAGAGCTCAACAAGAAAAGTAAATGGTGCTCTTTATTTCCAAATTTATTTGCTCAAAGTTTGGGTTGCTTGAAGGGATTTGAACACAAAATTGTTTTAAAAAAGGGTGTGACCCCAAAGGTACATAAAGTACGGAATGTTCCATTAGCATTACGAGAAAAATTGAAGGAGGAGTTGAAGCGTTTATGTGATGCTGGTGTGATTGAGCCTATTGAAGCCTCCGAGTGGCTGAGCCCTATAGTTATAGCGAGGAAACCCAATGGCAAGATTCGCATGTGTGTGGACTTGCGTGATCTTAATGAGTGTATATGGGTTGACCGGCATCCTCTTCCTTGCATTAATGAAATGTTGATGTCCGTGAAAAATGCTGGATATTTCACTACGTTAGATTTATCAAATGCTTATCATCAAATACAACTGCATTCGGATTCCAGGCATCTTACATCTTTTGTAACTCCAGAAGGGGCTTATAGATTTACTCGCACTGACAAGTGAAGGGATTAAACCCAAGTGCAATTTGGTGGAAGCGATTGAAGAAGCACCAGTTCCTCAAGATAAAGAACAACTGCGTTCTTTTTTGGGGCTTGCGGAATATTATTCGAAGTTTGTGGATCATTTTTCTGAAAGGGTCCATGTGTTGCGAGCACTTATGAAAAAAGGAATGATATTTAATGGGACACAGGAATGCCAACGGGCGTTTGAGGATATTAAGAGCTCTATTGTAAAAGCGGTAGTGTTAAAACCTTTTGATCCTGCTGATAAGACAATAATCATAACAGATGCCAGCAATTACGGTCTAGGAGCAGTGTTAATGCAGAAGTGTGATGGTCGGGAAAGAGCAGTGGCATTTGCTTCTCGTACACTCAAAGGTGCTGAAAGCACATACTCTACCATAGAAAAGGAAGCATTGGCTTGTTGGTGGGGTATACAACACTTTAGAACATTTGTGTGGGGTATGGAGTTTGAATTGCGCACAGATCACAAGCCTTTAATTGATTTGTTTTCTACGAGGGGAGCTAGCAGAGCTACTCCACGCATAGCTAAGTGGATATATCGACTTCAAGAGTTTGTGTTTACCATAAAGTACGTGCCAGGGACAAAGAATGTGAACGCCGACTGTTTGTCGAGACTACCATTGGTTGGGGAAGAGTATCCTGAGGACGAGGAATGGATGGTGGCAGAAATAGCTGAAGTGAGCAATGGTGCCGTCAGTGAGGAGAAATGGAAACAGGCAGTATCACACAATACCGAATTGAGTTTGCTTACAAGGGCGTTGTTATCTAAGCAGGGTTGGAAGATGTCGGAAAATTTGGGTGTTTTCAAAAATGTGTGGGATGAATTGTCTGTCTCTGATGGTATTGTGAGGAGGTGTGAAAGGTTAGTGGTACCCAAAAATTTACGTCACAGGCTAATGGAGTTACTACATGTGGGGCATGGAGGAATGTCAGCCATGAAGCGAAAAGCCCGGACTGACTTTTGGTGGCCAGGCATGGATATACAGATTGAACGTTTTGTCAGGAACTGTATTCCATGTGCATGTAGTGACAAGTCGCACACATCACAGGACACACCTTTGAATTTCATTCCATTTCCTGATCGAGCGTAGGAAAAAGTAGCCATAGACATATGTGGTCCTTTTGAGTGTTTAGGTACTAATGACAGGTTTGCAATAGTAATGATGGATTACCATTCTAAGTGGCCAGAAGTGGCGTTCATGAGGGATATAAAGTCATCCAATGTGATTACATTTTGTGAGGAGGTTTTTAGAAGGGAAGGATGTCCAGGCATTATTTTGTCTGACAATGGTCCTCAATTTGTTTCTGAGGAATTTGAGTCATTTCTTAGCAAGTGGGGTATTAAGCATCACAAGACACCTGTCTATCATCCCAGGGGGAATGGTTTGGTGGAGCGTTTCAACAGGGTGTTAGGAGAGTGTATACAACTAGCTATGTCTGCAAACCTGTGTTGGAAAAAACAAGTGAAGGATATGTTATGGGATTACAGAATTACACCACATTCTGTAACTGGGGAAACGCCATTCAAGTTGATGTAAGGTAGTGTGCCGTGCACAGTGGCCGTGCCTGCTTGGATGGAAAGGACAAATCGACAGGGGTTGAAGGAAAAAACAATGAAAGAAAAGGTTAGGAAGTACCAAGACCACTATGTGCAAAGACATAATGAAAAGTTGATAAAAGGGAGAAGGAGGTGTGAAAAGGGAATGTATGTCCGAGTGCGTGAAGTGGGTATGTTTAAAAAGGGATTTTCCAAATGGTCAGATCCTAAAGAGGTGCTCGAAACCAAAGGAAACTTGGTGAGATTGTCAGATGGAAAGTGGTGGAATATGAGGAAGGTTACTTTGTGCAGCGAGATTGAAATGAGACAATGGTTTGGGACAAAGAAAAAAACTGCAACCGAGATCACTGAAAATAGAACATCTAATCGCGTTAAGATAAAGCCAAAGAGATTTCGCGATTATGAGTGTACTTAAGTATGTTTCATTGATTGGTTAGAGCGAGCATCCTTACCATGCATTATATGGTCCTGTATATATTTTGTTTTGTTAAGCATAGATGTTATTTATTTTTATTTCATTTTTTTTTCCGTTGTTATATTTAGTTTGTTTTAATGTTTAGGAAAGGGGATGTGTTATATCTTGTGACATGTCAAATGACAATCTATTCTATGTACTTTTATTTTCATTGTACTGCTCCTGACAAGCTATGGAATGTAGAATGTAACCGGAGGGAGGATTCCCGGAGGGAGCAACGAGCGTTAGGAATGATATTGAACCCTAATCATCCTGACCAGGTGTTACTGACAGAGCTCAACAAGAAAAGTAAATGGTGCTCTTTATTTCCAAATTTATTTGCTCAAAGTTTGGGTTGCTTGAAGGGATTTGAACACAAAATTGTTTTAAAAAAGGGTGTGACCCCAAAGGTACATAACCTCCATTAGCATTAAGAGAAAAATTGAAGGAGGAGTTGAAGCGTTTATGTGATGCTGGTGTGATTGAGCCTATTGAAGCCTACGAGTGGCTGAGCCCTATAGTTATAGCGAGGAAACCCAATGGCAAGATTCGCATGTGTGTGGACTTGCGTGATCTTAATGAGTGTATATGGGTTGACCGGCATCCTCTTCCTTGCATTAATGAAATGTTGATGTCCGTGAAAAATGCTGGATATTTCACTACGTTAGATTTATCGAATGCTTATCATCAAATACAACTGCATTCGGATTCCAGGCATCTTACATCTTTTGTAACTCCAGAAGGGGCTTATAGATTTACTCGCATGCCTTTTGGCTTAGCATCAGCTTCGGCAGTGTTCCAAAGGGTCATGCAGAGGATATTGCAGGGCATTACAAATGTGCTTGTTTTCCAAGACGACATATTAGTGTGGGAAAAAAATGAAAAACTGCATGATGTAGTGCTATCGACGGTTTTGAAAAGATTAGAACAGGCTGGTCTTACTATTGGTTTGGATAAATGCAAGTTTGGGGTGAAAGAGGTTGAATACTTAGGACACACACTGACAAGTGAAGGGATTAAACCCAAGTGCAATTTGGTGGAAGCGATTGAAGAAGCACCAGTTCCTCAAGATAAAGAACAACTGCGTTCTTTTTTGGGGCTTGCGGAATATTATTCGAAGTTTGTGGATCATTTTTCTGAAAGGGTCCATGTGTTACGAGCACTTATGAAAAAAGGAATGATATTTAATTGGACACAGGAATGCCAACGGGCGTTTGAGGATATTAAGGGCTCTATTGTAAAAGCGGTAGTGTAAAAACCTTTTGATCCTGCTGATAAGACAATAATCATAACAGATGCCAGCAATTACGGTCTAGGAGCAGTGTTAATGCAGAAGTGTGATGGTCGGGAAAGAGCAGTGGCATTTGCTTCTCGTACACTCAAAGGTGCTGAAAGCACATACTCTACCATAGAAAAGGAAGCATTGGCTTGTTGGTGGGGTATACAACACTTTAGAACATTTGTGTGGGGTATGGAGTTTGAATTGCGTACAGATCACAAGCCTTTAATTGATTTGTTTTCTACGAGGGGAGCTAGCAGAGCTACTCCACGCATAGCTGAGTGGATATATCGACTTCAAGAGTTTGTGTTTACCATAAAGTACATGCCAGGGACAAAGAGTGTGAACGCCGACTGTTTGTCGAGGCTACCATTGGTTGGGGAAGAGTATCCTGAGGAAGAGGAATGGATGGTGGCAGAAATAGCTGAAGTGAGCAATGGTGCCGTCAGTGAGGAGGAATGGAAACAGGCTGTATCACACGATACCGAATTGAGTTTGCTTACAAGGGTGTTGTTATCTAAGCAGGGTTGGAAGATGTCGGAAGATTTGTGTGTTTTCAAAAATGTGTGGGATGAATTGTCTGTCTCTGATGGTATTGTAAGGAGGTGTGAAAGGTTAGTGGTACCCAAAAATTTACGTCACAGGCTAATGGAGTTACTACATGTGGGGCATGGAGGAATGTCAGCCATGAAGCGAAAAGCCCGGACTGATTTTTGGTGGCCAGGCATGGATATACAGATTGAACGTTTTGTCAGGAACTGTATTCCATGTGCATGTAGTGACAAGTCGCACACATCACAGGACACACCTTTGAATTTCATTCCATTTCCTGATCGAGCGTGGGAAAAAGTAGCCATAGACATTTGTGGTCCTTTTGAGTGTTTAGGTACTAATGACAGGTTTGCAATAGTAATGATGGATTACCATTCTAAGTGGCCAGAAGTGGCGTTCATGAGGGATATAAAGTCATCCAATGTTATTACATTTTGTGAGGAGGTTTTTAGAAGGGAAGGATGTCCAGGCGTTATTTTGTCTGACAATGGTCCTCAATTTGTTTCTGAGGAATTTGAGTCATTTCTTAGCAAGTGGGGTATTAAGCATCACAAGACACCTGTCTATCATCCCAGGGGGAATGGTTTGGTGGAGCGTTTCAACAGGGTGTTAGGAGAGTGTATACAACTAGCTATGTCTGCAAACCTGTGTTGGAAAAAACAAGTGAAGGATATGTTATGGGATTACAGAATTACACCACATTCTGTAACTGGGGAAACGCCATTCAAGTTGATGAAAGGTAGAGTGCCGTGCACAGTGGCCGTGCCTGCTTGGATGGAAAGGACAAATCGACTGGGGTTGAAGGAAAAAACAATGAAAGAAAAGGTTAGGAAGTACAAAGACCAATATGTGCAAAGACATAATGAAAAGTTGATAAAAGGGAGAAGGAGGTGTAAAAAGGGAATGTATGTCCGAGTGCTTGAAGGGGGTAATCCCATCCTCGTCGCCACTTTTCCAAATTAATAAAAGGCACTTCTTGGAAATATGTAGAAGCTGTTTATTAAGTCACCAACAAAGACCCCTGACCGCAGCCTTCATCAACTGTCCTCTCTCCCACTCCCAGAATCCTCCCTCAGGTTACATTCTACATTCCATAGCTTGTCAGGAACAGTACAATGAAAATAAAAGTACATAGAATAGATTGTCATTTGACATGTCACAAGATATAACAATAAGCCCTGAATAAACCAAGCACTTCCTCTTTCTTTTCTGCTAAGCAGCCAGTTAAAGCCTCTTTCTAGTTATTTTCTGAATGTGACGCAATATGGGAGTTTTGTTCACTATTTGGATATAGATAGCGTCATCTGTTTTTTCTTCCCTGCATCACTCCTGGAAACGACTTCTCCTGGGAGGTGTTGTGGTATCGGGGCATTGAGGTGTATATTTCTATAGTTTGAGAACTGGTTTTTTTTGGGAGACCAGGAATTCAGGGGGTACTAGGTTTCAATTGTAACAATTGAGGTATTTTACCACTGATGTCCAAAGATCTCTGTACTTCAGCACGGCAGGCAGGAAGATGTTCTGGGCTTTGAATTGAGCGTGAAGTAAAATCCCATAATAAACCGCAGCAAATAATTGCCCAGTCAATGCACCTTTAAAAAAAAAAGTATTTTAATGTAAACAATTTGTATACTACACATAGAGTAACAATCACATACACAGTATATAGTTGGCAAATCAATGTACAAAATATAAAACAACAGTAGGAGCAGTACTTTAAAATATCTCATGAAATAGACTCGCAGAAAGTCAATGAATAATTATTCCTACAAACTTTGTCAGGTCAGCTCACAATTGGTAATGAAGGACTTCCGCTTCTGTCAATAAATGTTCTGTTCATTAGAAACCTACAAAGAATTGTCTTACTAAACAGAGGTTACAGTTGCCACTCCCTATTAAAAAAAAAAAAAAAACGTTTTGCTTTGACAGTGCCTATCCACAACAAAAGCATCAGGCCTGCATCTTTTAACAATCACCATTACGTTAACAGAAAAAAAACATGTCTATAAGGTTTAGCAAAACATGTATTACAGGTCCTCCTGACAATAACCCAGTCAAACCTATTGGCTTTGACACAAACTTTCAGAATTATACAGTGAACTTTCAAAACATAAATAAATTGCGAATTTTTATATCAGGCTGCTAACCAGCCTTCCTGAACCCAAAATCACACTTGCCCACACTTCACAGGCACCGCAAAAGCTCAGTCTTGGGAGCGACTTAAGCCAGGCCACAGCTTCTTTCGAGGTTACTAATTCTTCATGATGGGAGTCATAGAATGGTGCTTTTCTCCCTGCATATTGGGGCCAGGTGGGGGACTCACCTTTGGGAAACGTGCAGCGGTGTTAAGTGCATGTGGTCCTGCAGAGCTCCCCCTCTGGCAGACACTGTGCAACAAGGTGTTGGGCGGGAAAAACTGCGTCCTTCCACTCTCTATTTATTACTACTTTCACATCTTGGAGAGTAGGAAACGAGCACAGTCAACATTTTGAGTCCTGGGGGATCTCTTCTCTTCACTGGCTGCACGACAGGTGGAGGAGCTGTCCAAGCATGGAGAATGAAGTGCTGGCAATTTCTTCCCATATAAGGGGCAATTTCAAGATAGCATGGCTGTGCTCTATGGTCCTGGGAGAGACTGGACACAAAAGAGCATGATTTGTGGGTAACTATTGGATGCAGGTAATACTTTACTTCATTGTCTATCCTGCAAACCTCAGCTCTCCTTTTCCAGACTTCGTCCACCTGTAGGGCACACTTGCAGCACCCTCATTCAGCAGTTTAGCCTCTTCAGCTTTCCAGGTAGGATAAGAACCCGAGTCATCTAGCTGGGCGGTGGACCCACAAGATAGGCTTCTCTCAGTATATACAGCACAACAATCCCCATTTTCCATCAGGGACTTAGTCAATCTACAGCACTACATGCAGGTGTTTTCCTAAGTTGTCCCCACCTGGTAAGAATGCCAGAAATCAAAGTTCCTTACTGTGTGTCTCAAACAGTTCCTGTTCACCTTGTTGGACCTGTGCTGGCCCTGATCATTGAGAAAACTGGCCTACCAACTTTGGTTCCTTCCCTGTAGTTATTTTCGTCATGCAGTCAAGCTGGTTTGAGGTAATTCGTGACATTCGTTTATGAGCCACAGACTGGCGAGATTAATCTTTTGTTGTTCAACATTCCGGAGGAATGGGTGGAATTCAGTACTCGCTGCAGGGAATATGAAACAATGGCACAGTAGAGAAATAAGTCTTCCCACTCAACGTTTACATTAATCTATAGTGGAAAAATGAAGTAGGACAGCCAGAGACTATCCTTGCACTTCAAAAGGACACCTGTCTCGCTCCTATCTTCACAGGAATGTACTCCAATTTCAAAGGATCTCTGGAATATTCTTGCAGGCTTTTGCCATACTACATTTTGCGTTCTAGCTACACTTGGGAAAACAAAATGGATTCCTTTCCCTCTGCAGAGAAGAACTAAAGATGTACTCCACTTTCACCATAACCCACATAAGGAACATATACAGTACATACACACTTCCCATTCTAGTAGCCTGCAAACTATCCAGAGTCCCTGCAGATTAGAGGACTGGGGCAGACAAGGCCATCCCCCAGGGAGCTTCATTTGGAGCTGGCGGCACAGAAGAAAATACAACCCTGCATCAGCTGGGTCTTGGGAAACCTGCACCCACTGACAAGAACTGTGCACATGGTATGACAAAATGCGGTGCTGCATCCTGATACTTAGAAAGAGCTGTGATCTACGCATGCCATGAGTTTGTCCAGTGTAACAGGCAATGGCACATCACTGTCAACCTCTAGTCTCGCACTTGTCTTCTAACTAGTGCTGAAAGACACTGAGCCCACTGATAAGAATTCTGAGAAAACAGGGGAACAAAATAAAGGAGGAATTGCAATTCTGTATGGAGAACTGAAAAAAGGGAACATTAGCAAAAGCATATTATAGGGGCACTAATAGTATGATTCAATTTTTTATTGCAATTGAATGTCTAGTGCATGGTAAACTGTCACTAGGCAGTGCCCTTTGTAGCTTGACAGTCTGGCGGTTTAAGCTGGACTGTTCCCATGGGGAACAGGGTCAAGACTGATTTACATATGGCTGGGTCCTAAATGGAATGGCATGGCAAGCAAAAAAACTGATGGATTAAACCCAGATCTGTGACTGGGGGTGAATGTTTGATTTGCTCTGCATTCCGTCCATCATCTGAGAAGGGTATGCCCAGACGAGGGTCCCGTGTTTGCTATACCACCACATTCTAGCTAGCCTGGCTTATGAAGGGTGATACCCTGAACCCAGTCCTAGGATGCTTTTTTCTGGTCCAGGGAGGACCTGGCTGGCAGGTCAGTTGGACTGTTCCCATAGGAAACAGGGCCAAGACTGATTTGCATATGGCTGGGTCCAAACTGGAATATCATGGCAGGCAAAAAAACTGATGGATTAAACCGTGATCTGTGACTTGGGGTAAATATTTGACTTACTCTGCCTTCTGTCCATTATCTATTGTTTTTGCATTTGTTGCCACAAGTGGGAAGGGTATGCCCAGACATGGGTTCTGTGCTTGTTATGCCCCCTAATTCTAGCTAGCCTGACTGATGAAGGGTGATACCCTGAAACCAGTCCCATGATGCTTTTTTTTAATGGTCATGGGAGGACCTGGCCTAGCAGTTCGGGCTGGACTGTTCCCATTTGGAACAGGGTCTAGACTGATTTGCATATGGCTGGGTCCAAACTGAAATGGCATGGCAAGCAAAAAAACTAATGGAATAAACTCTGATCTGTGACTGGGGGTAAATGTTTGATTTGCTCTACATTCCGTCCATTATCTGTTGTTTTTGCCTTTGTCGCTCCAAGTGGGCAGGGTACGCCCAGACGTGGGTTCTGTGCTTGTACTGCCACCAAATTCTAGCTAGTCTGGCTGATGAAGGGTGATACCCTAATCCCAGTCCCAGGATGCTTTTTTTACGGTCCATGGAAGGACGTGGCCTGGAAGTTCGGCTGGACTGTTCCGATGGGGAACAGGGTCAAGACTGATTTGCATATGGCTAGGTCCAAACTGGAATGGCATGGCAAGCAAAAAACAACTGATGGATTAAACCCAAATCTGTGACTGGGGGTGAATGTTTGATTAGCTCAGCATTACGTCCATCATCTGTTGTTTTTGCCTTTGTAGCTTGACTGCATATGAAACATGTAGCTTGATTCTCATTTAGCTACAGCACACACAAAATCATGTGTGTGCACTGAGGCCCAGGTCCAAAATTGGCCACAATACTAATGGCCAAGTTCTAAGATCAGAAGGGTTGCCCAACATGTACTCTCCAGTGGAAACAAGAATACAATCTGTATGTTTTAGGGCATGTACAATAAGCTGTGGTAGATGCATCCCATTTTTTAAAGCTTAGTATCAGAGAGCTCCTTTACTTCTGAGTGAGAGCATGATATTTACAGTCCACCTCGTAAAAAGCTGCACTGAAATGTTATGCAAAAGGGGTTTGCACCAAGCAAAGCCTTATTTACCACAAGGAAAGAGCAACAGTGACAACAACATTTCATGATCCAGCCAATAGCCTTCTATGAGATGTTCATGAACAACCCTACTAAACAGATGCACCGTGCTCATCATATGTGTGAGAAAATGTGTTGAACAAAATTAATTGCTATGAATGAACACAAAGAAGTCTACCATGAATCACAGTAGAAATACTTTAGGATTTCAAACTCTGTTAAAAATGTTATTTGAATTTGATTAACCCCTTCCCCGCCACAGACGTAATGGTTACGTCCTGAGGCACGGAGCTGATGCACAACAGATGCAACCATTACTTCCTGGTAGAGGCCCTAGGGCGAAGCACTAGAGCTCTCCCAGAGGGCCTCCCCCCAGGGCAGGGCTGGAAGGGAAATCGCTTCCCCTTCAACCCCGGGTCCTCCCCCCCACCCCTAGTGACATCTGATGATTTCAGCACGTGATTGCGTTCTTCCAGCGTGATCTGAGGAGAAACAGATGAGTTTCGCTTTGGTATGGGGCAGGGGAGGTCAGAGAGGCATGAAAAGGGAAGGAAAGGCCTCATAATTCAAAACTTTTGAGGTTTGCAAAGGATTCTGGGTAACAGAACGTGTAGAGAGCCCCACAAGTCCCCCCATCCTAGATTCCACTAGGTGTTTAGTTTTGAAAAATGCACAAGTTTAGTAGGTTTCCCTACGTGCCAGCTGAGCTAGAGGCAAAGATCCACAGCTAGGCACTTTCCAAAAAACAGGTCAGATTTCAAAATAAAAATGTGATGTGTCCATGTTGTGTTTCCTGTTGCGGAAGGACCAGGAGGTCGCCCCTTGGAGGATGAGACAGAGGGGGCGCTCAGCAGCACATAGAGCCCACGCAGAAGCAGGCAGCACCCACAGAAGCACTTGAACAGGCGTTCAAGAAATCTGAGCATGGCGGTCGTCTCAAAACTACAAAGGAGGGTCCCACTAAGTCGGTGGTCAACTCAGCAAGTTGAGCAATGCAGGGCGGAGTGCTGGGGACCTGGGCTATGCTGTGCACGAAGGATTCCTTGCAAAAGTGCACAGAAGCCCTAGCAGCTGCAGTTCACGCAGTACACAGGGTTACTGTCTGGCGCGGGGAAGCAAGGACTTACCTCCACCAAATTTGGACAGAAAAGTCACTGGACTGTTGGTGTCACTTGGATCCAGCTCCTGTGTTCCAGGGACCACGCTCGTTGAGATGAGAGGGGACCCAGAGGACCGATAAAGCAGAAGTTCGGTGCCTGCGTTAGCAGGGGGAAGATTCCATTGACTCACGGGAGATTTCTTCTTCGCTTCCAGTGCAGGGTGAAGGCAGACAGCCCTCAGAGCATGCACCACCAGGAAACAGTCGAGAAAGCCGGTAGGATTAGGCGCTACAATGTTGCTGGTAGTCGTCTTGCTACTTTGTTGCAGTTTTGCAGGCATCCTGGAGCAGCCAGCGGTAGATCCTTGGCAGAAGTCGAAGAGGGAGATACAGAGGAACTCTGGTGAGCTCTTACATTCGTTATCTGATGAGAAACCCACAGGAGAGACCCTAAATAGCCCTCAGAGGAGGATTGCCCACCCATCCAGGTAAGCACCTATCAGGAGGGGGGTCTCTGACGTCACCTGCTGGCACTGGCTACTCAGAGGCCTCCATTGTGCCCTCACACCTCTGCATTCAAGATGGCAGAGGTCTGGGACACACTGGAGGAGCTCTGGGCACCACCCCTGTGGCGGTGATGGACAGGGGAGTAGTCACTCCCCTTTCCTTTGTCCAGTTTCACGCCAGAGCAGGGGATCCCTGAACCAGTGCAGACTGGCGTATGCAAGGAGGGCACCATCTGTGCCCTTCAAAGCATTTCCAGAGGCTGGGGGAGGCTACTCCTCCCCAGCCCTTAACACCTATTTCCAAAGGGAGAGGGTGTAACACCCTCTCTCAGAAGAAATTCTTTGTTCTGCTTCCTGGGACTGGACTGCCCAGACCCCAGGAGGGCAGAAGCCTGTCTGTGGGTTGGCAGCAGCAGTAGCTGCAGTGAAAACCCCAGAGAGCTGGTTCAGCATTACCCAGGGTCCATTGTGGAGCCCCAGGGATGCATGGGATTGGCACCCCAATACCAGATTTGGAATGTGGGACAATCCATGATCTTAGACATGTTAAGTTACTTAAGTGTAGTGTAAAATGGCTGTGAAATAACATGGACGTTATTTTACTTAGGCTGCAGTGGCAGTCCTGTGTAAGAATTGTCTGAGCTCCCTATGGTTGGCAAAAGAAATGCTGCAGCCCATAGGGATCTCCTGGAACCCCAGTACCCTAGGTACCTTATACTAGGGAATTATAAAAGTGTTCCAGTGTGCCAATCAGAATTGGTAAAAATGGTCACTAGCCTTCAGTGACAATTTTAAAGACAGAGAGAGCATAAGCACTGAGGTTCTGGTTAGCAGAGCCTCAGTGACACAGCTAGACACCACACAGGGAACACATTCAGGCCACAACTATGAGCACTGGGGTCCTGGCTAGCAGGATCCCAGTGAGACAGGCAAAAACAAACTGACACACAAGTACAAATAGGGGTAACATGCCAGGCAAGATGGTTCTTTCCTACATCACAATGGTGAAGGAGCTACTAGCATCACACACAGCATGCATGTTGATTGACTACCACCAGTGTCTGTTGTGGAAAATGTCTGCCGTTTAATGAGGTGGCTGAATTGCTAAATGAGTGCAATGGATAGCACCTAACATACATGGAAAGAGGGAAATTACATAAAATTTTCTAGCTACCATTTATCTTCTTGCCAGTGTATGCGGCATGCTTATATGCGGATGCACCCTTCTATTGATGTATCTCAGAACCTGATCCAAGCGTCAGGACTGGCTTGGCTGTGAGATACTAACAATGTCACTGAAAGCCCTCTGAAAAGATCCAGTGGCAAAATGTGTAGAGCTGCTAATATCTTCATATAGGCTGGGACAGCCTGTGAGTGTCATGTATCAAAATCATAATTCCTGATCTCACTCAGAAACTATGCTCAAGATGACATCAGATGAGAAGCAGAATCTGGAAATCACTTCTTGGCAGAACAACCCAAAATTGTTAATCGTTTGCCTAAAAGTCCTCTCAGCTCTCATGGTCCTTCTCCTCCCACTCCTGCTCATCCTCCTCAGATCAACCATTTGCATGATAATGGCCAAACCTTCAAACGCTTTCAGGGAGATGGTGAAAGCTCTGAAAGAGTTTATTTCTGCTTGCTCCCTTTTTATGTACGCAGTCTGGCTGTGATTGGCTGATGAGCTAACAACAATATGGTGGACCAGGGTGGGGGGTGATAAACAATCTTTTTTATTTACCAGGTGGGTGGGAAGTGTATGAAACACTGTTAGATATGTGAGTTTTGAACTGAGGCTTCAACTTGATTAAGATTCACATTTGAACAGATTGTGAGACAAAACACAGGACTAGTATCTGATTATTTTTTTACATTGAAAGTTGACATGTTACAAAATTAAAGTTAATATTATTGTTGACCCATGTAGAATAACTTGAAATGTATTTGTGAGTGGGTGCGGACCATTTCAGAAACCACTTCAAGCCACTCGTAATAGATCTCTTTCTTCCTTCCTATTTCTCACACATTTAATCCGCAGTTGTTGGCTTTTCTCTCACAAGTTCCATGTGTCCCTCACTCACTGAGTACTGTAATGTCTCGTTGCTGCGACCACACTATGAACTGCACACATATGACTTTTTTTGATTGCCATTCTGTAGTACTAGAAAATGTGATACATAATGCAATGTCTGATTCTTGGGCTTTGTGCAGAGTCTTCCCCTTCCTTCTGACCTATCTTTTTCTGCGCCAAGTGCTCTTCCATGAGTGTGGAGACTTCATGTAGAGTGTGGAGAGTCTACAGTCATAAAGACACTACTCATAAGTTCCTTTGTGAATACCTAAGAATCGTAAAGTTACACAAAATTGTGACTTTTACCTTTGTGATCAGCCCCTCAATTTACAAACACTATAAGAAAATCGGACCTGTTGACATTGTCAATGCTTGTTTCTCCTGCCCTTATTGCATATATTTTCAAATGTGTTACTCCTACATGGTTTACCCTAAGCAAGGTTTCTAATTCTTCACAACTTTATTACAACCCTATTTGTAAAAGGAACTCTTTGAAAATATTATAAATCTTTGATACTAAATCTGTGCTGCTGCAAAAGTTCAATTATGCCAATAAAATGAATGATGTAGAAAGGCTGTTGACACAAAGATCTGCAAAGCCTTGTGGCGGTATGCTTTCATTACAGTTATAACAAAATGCCTTTCTTTAATATCACTCTAGATATATATTACTTCATGAAAAGGCCAAGTTTGCTCTTATAAAGGGCATAATATCATAGAATCATCCGTCGTCTCATGATTTTTTCTTTCTTTACGGTTATTGTACATTTCCAACGTTGCAGGAGTTACTCGTCTAATCTAAAATGATTGCTCTTCTCAGAACAATTTCGTTTGTTGCCTCGGCATTGCACTTTAACCCGCATGTTGAGGGCGGAAAGCAATAATGAAATCTGCTCTGCTGGCTGCCAGGGTGCTGTGCACAACACAATAATCAACTGATAACAAATAGTACGACTTAGTTGCTCCTGAAATTACTTTCGTTTTTCATTTGTAAATTAAGTTCTGTGGTTTACTAAATATGAATAAATTGTTAAATTCCAAGTCCTACGAAACCACACATAACAATCAGCGACGGAAGTGGCTTTGGAAGCCATACATAACAACCATTCTGCTCCATTTTGACCCAAATATCCATTCATTTTTCAGCATTAATTGAATGAACTTATTTCTGAAATACAGATGATAGAGCAGGATGTGAAAAATTGGCTTAGGAGAAAACTGAATCTTGCTCTGTTTCAAACAGCAGTCAATACCTGTTGGAATGTTCCCCTATTCCCCAGCGGCGTCTGGCTTGTCTTTACAGTGGCCGGGCGGGCAAAATACATCTTACAATGCTGAGTTTCATATATGTACTGATGACACTTGTTTCCATTTGAGCTGCAGGGAAAACTGTTACTGGAAAACCAGTTTAGCGAAGATCCAGGACTGTATGTATCAATTCATATTGTGCTTCAGTATGGTTAAGCCCTGATTTGTTGATTTATTTTGCATCTTTAATGTAGTTTAATCTTGGCCCAAGGGCGTTAGAGCACTTCAAGTGCATACCAGATTACAATACAGGTCAGATTTTTTTCCTTTTGGGGTGGACACCAGACTCGAACTTTGTTCCCCAAATGCCGCAGTTCTGGCTGTTAGGCCACATCTACTCCTCTGCTTATCAACCCATGCTCACATATCAGCTATCTGAAATCTCTAGCGCCAAAGTGTCAACACTCCTTTAAAGTGTGAAACGTGTAAAATGCGCCTTTTTTTCATTCCAGTCAGAATTTCGTCCAAGTCAAAATATATTCTCCATCGCTTACACATGTAGCGAGGAGGCTCACTCATGTATAGGCTCAATCCTGTTGAGTATTACATTCTGCTTTTGCAATTGTTTCAGGTTGCACTACTGAGTTGTCATCATTCTGGTCTCCAAATCAGAATCACCTGTAAATTACAAAGGACATCCTGCCTGGTTCATTTAGAACGTGTGCATACATATACTACTCTAAGGGACATATTTACTAACCTTTCATGCAACTTAGGGCAACAAGCACGGTTTATGTGACCTGCTGATGAAAAGGAGAGGGCAGAAATGCTACATATTTACAAAGATATGGAGCATATCTGCTTTCTCTTTGTGCTGGTGCACTGTGTGCTGCCTATCGCCAACACTGGCACCCTTGTACCACAGTGCAAGGTTGCCTGTGTTACAAGTAGGATTGCTCCTTTGTGCAGAAAAGGACATATTTCTGCACAAAAACAATCCTTAGAGGCATTTCACTCTTTCTTTGTGTGATGTGGAATGCATCACGCATAGTAAGAGGAAGTAGCAAGGAGATACAAGGATATTCCTTCTTGCAGTTCCTCACTGGGGAAGACATAGCACTTTGATGCATTCCCAGGTTTAATAGCATCAGTAAAACTGGGAATGGGCCAAAATCCATAAGTGGATGCCTGGGAACATCAGTGCTGTACGCATGGAATACCTCGAAGCCTGAAATGTAGGGTCAAGCTTCGCAAGACACTGCATTGCATTTCTTTACAATGCCACATAAAGCCGTGCAAATCACCCATTGAATGCCTTTGCAATACAGAAGACTTTGAGTTCTCCTTGTGTCAGGCAACACAAAGGCTTTACAAATCTGGGGTATAATGTTCTCCATTGAGTACCAAAAAAATCAGTTCACACAGTTCAAAGCCACTTTGTGTCTACATGTTGTGGCTTTTTGAATGACTCTTCATTGATTTTTGCCTTCTCAACTCTCTTGTTAAGTGCTTAGAAAGTACTTAGAAATAAATGAAAAGTAAAGGACAATAAAAAATGAACTAAGCAGGCGAAACAGCTGAAAAGAAGTGGCTAAATAATATTAAAAACAGCAGCAAAGGAAACATGGTGCTAGCAATAATAATTTCAGGACTGACAATATCTCAAAATAAACTTGCTGCTGGAAAATCGAGCACATGAGGGAAGGTTTTTTCAATAGGTGATTACCCATAAGGTTATTGGCCATATTTGAGTGTCCACACAAATCGACACCACCTCACTGTTCAGTAAATGGTCTACCAATTATGCAATGGAATAACATTTGACAATAATACGATGATATGCTCATGATGCAGAGACATGAGAGCTGTGTGCCATTGTTTTGCTGAAATGTCTCCTTCAGTAGCACATGCACTGACATGTTAACTTTGCAATTTAGTACCGACGCTCCAAAGAGCACAGTGTTGAAACATGGAGTGTCACATGACTTTTAGCCGTGACTGTTAGCGGTTGCCGATTTTATATCTTTGAGCTTTGCCAAGGAAACCAAGGCACTTTCCTAATCAGTAATGCAGTGACGGCTGCCACTCAACAGGGGTGGCGGGGCAGGATGAGACGGGCTGGAGGGGTGAAAAAAATATAGAAAAGTAAAAAAAAAATGCTTACCTTCGAGGGGGAGACACGTTCGTCTCCCCTCCGTCCTCGTCCTCTTTCTCTTCTTGGATGCACACAGGCTCCCAGCCAATCACAATGCTGCTGTCACCGGCATGACAGAAGCATTGTGATTGGCCTCAGCAGCCTACTTCGCTGCTCCTGACTTTGAGTGGGAACCTGGGCATGTTGTCTACTTGGCTGTGCTATATAGCTGGTTAAAGAACATGCTCAGTGACCATGTCTGTTTGGCCAACCCAACACGGCCAGCGAAACGGTCCTGTACACTTTGTGTTGCAAAAACCCTCCTACAGCCTTCCTCCAGCACCCTCCCTCGAGCCCAGCACCGCCCCACCCCACTCCTTACTCCTAGGAAAAATAAAATAACAATAACATTGTGTGATAATCATTAAATGTTTCCTTTCCCCACAATCCACGGGGGTGACGCTCCTCTGCCTTAGCCGATGAGCCACCCTTGCAGGAATGTTACATCATATTTTACAGACAGAAGACACTGGGTCCCCATTGAAGTAAAGGGTTTACTACCTGGTGCATTTATTCTATACCTGGTCTACTTGGGCACACCCTCTGAGGTTCTCCACCGAGAGTGCAACATGTCATAATGTACTTGCTAATGTCCGCAAAAGGTCAGGGTAGCAATGATTATTTTAAAGACTTAGATTTCTTTTGCTTCGGGGTCATGCAGGTACCAATCAGACACGTCCGATGCCTAATCTGTAGAAACAATAAGTGCCAGGGTATCAGGAAGCCATTGCAGCTTTCACCACCCAGTCAGTACCAACACAACTCCTAGCTTCAAACTTCTACAACAGTGTAACTGTCCCTAAGAAAACCTGTAACCTCTGAAGCAGAAATAAGCATTGGCAAAGCCAATAGTTTTTGCCTTCATCTTTTTTTTCTATGTAACTGGCTTACAAATATCAGAGAAATGTTATAATAATGTTTCTTTTATTAGATTAAAAACAAATCATACTATAATGTTTTTCTAATACTTGCAAGCCAGTACAGATAAAAAAAGACAAAGGCCTACATGATAGAAGAAAAATGATAGAAGAAAGAAGACAGAAGGTGGCAGAAGACGGAAGAAGACAGAAGGCGGAAAAAGACAGAAGACGGAAGAAGACAGAAGACAGAAGAAAACATAAGGCAGAAGAACACAGAACAAGCAAGAAGACAGAAGACGTGAGAAGACAGAAGCCCGAAGAAGACAGAAGATGGGAGAAGAGAGAAGACAGGAGAACAGAGAAGACAGAAGACGTGAGAAGATTGCAGGTGTGAGAAGATAGAAGATGTGAGAAGACAGAAGAGGGCATGTGGAAAAAAAGACGGACAGCAACAAAGAAAGAAGACAGAGAAGAAGGCATTGATGAAAGAAGATGTCAGTGAAGTAAGAAGACAGCAGATGGAAGGAAAAAGAAGACAGCAATGAAGAAAGAAGACAGAGAAGATGGCAGCGAAGAAAGAAGATGTCAGTGAAGAAACAAGATGACATGCAAGACGATAAAGGAAGTACCTTCAGCGTCGCAGCCAGAGGAAGGACACTGGACAGTGTCCAATAGGAAGTGACTAGGAAGGAGTACTTCGTCCACAGGCAAGTCGACAGCAAGATGAGCGAAGATGAAGATGACAGGAAGTAACGTGAAGATGATGTACTGGCCAATCTGAAGCAGGTAAATCCGAATGACGTTGGATTAAGCCATTGGGAAGTTCAGATAAGTAAGAGGCTGGTTCCAAGCCCCTTTTAAGTTTCTTTTAACTAACAAACTAGTAAGTGTGTGTGCAGGTGAAACCTAAAAAGGGTAAAGTACTTATAAATTATATGTGTTCTTTTGGTTCAGTAGGCTTTAGCAGAAGGAAAAGCAAATGGAGGTCGAGGAAGCAAATCATCTGGGCATTTCCCCCAAAACAAAGTGGAATTCCTACAGTAATTCAATGGTTCTGTTTTTAAAGAGCTGATGAAGTGCACAAGCAACACAAAGGGGCTCCCTGGCCCTGAAAAATATGGCACAATAAAGGAAGCAAATGCTCTAAGCAAATAAATTGTGTCTGAATAGCCGTAGGAGGCTGAACCTAACAAAACAGTGCAAAAATTCAGTGCAGTATTGAATTTAAGACTAAGGGTCATATTTATACTCTGCTTGCGCCAGATTTGCATAATTTTTTATGCAAAATCGGCGCAAAACTAAGACCATATTTATGCTTTGATCTAGACCCCGCTAACGCCAAAATATCTCAGTGTGCGTCATTTTCTGGATGAGTGAAATCACCTTGTGTTAATGACATAGAAGGTACGCATTCCCGTCCAAAAAATGAGTTAAACACCCGTGCGCCATATTTATCCAACCGGGCAAAAATGGCGCAGGGCTGGGAGGCGGAGCTGGAAAATGACGTAAATCCCGATTGCGTAAAAAATGAGTGCCTGGGTCAGGGCAGGCGTTAAGGGACCTTTGGGCTCTTTTCCATGGTGGGAGACGATCGAAGCAGTCCACAGTTGCGCTTCCCTGCACGCAGGGACATCCCCTGCCACCCTAGCCCACCCCTGGAGGACACCCATGGATTAGGGACCCATCCATGGTGAGTGTAGGTAAGTGCAGGTAAGTAAAATTAATTTTTTTATTTTAAGTGGCATAGGGGGCCTAACTTGGGCCCCCCTAAATGTCACTGTGCACAATGGCCATGCCTAGGGGACAGCAGTCTCCTGGGCATGGCCATTTAGCAGGGGGGCATGACTCCTGTCTTTGCTAAGAAAGGAGTCATTTCCATGGGGGTTGTGCATCAAAATATGGTGCAAGTCATGTTAGAGCCAATTTTTTTGACTCTAACCTGACTTGCACCATTCTTTGACGCACAACCCTCAGTCTTCCCTACGCCTTTGCTGCCCGGTTAGAGTAATTTATTTTGACGCTAACCAGGCCACAGCACCAGCTACCATCATTCTTTAAATGTGACACCGGGCTGGTGCGTTAGAATGGCGGTAGCCGGCATTAAACTTTTTGATGCAAACCTGCGTTGGCGCTGGTTTGCTTCAAAAAGTATAAATAAGGACCCTGAATGGAAAGCATTGTGGGTAATCCATCAGTAAAATTTGAACATCAGAAAAACAGTAGCACTCAGGAGATGCAATCATTAGAAGTTATAAGAAGATCAGGCAACATCTCGTGTAAGCTCTGTGAACCAAGGCAAAACCTAGGAAGTGATGTGTTGGTTCACAGAGAATCATTGAACTGCCGTCAGAGTGACAGTAACTGTCAGAAAATTCTTTTTTTTTTACATAGTCGCATCCCATTTTCTATCCTGCTTCTTTTTCACTCTGTGGACTGGAACTCAGCTTACCAGGCTCTAGTTCATATTTTCTAGCCCCTAAAATATGTTGAATTTGGCTATAGTGCTAATTGCCTTATGTAATTTACCTATATGTCCCCATTATGTAGTACAAAGTGTACCCAGGGCCTGTAAGGTAAATGTCAATCAATAAAAAAACTTCTTAAGCGCACTACGGACCCGTTAGGGTCTGAAGGCGCTGTTGGGGGGGGGGGTTGCCGCTTACTGCTCAAAAAGCCATGTCTTGAAGTGCTTTCTGAAAGTTAGGAGGTCCTGGGTCTTGCGTAGGTTGGTGGGGAGGGAGTTCCAGGTCTTGCCGGCGAGGTGGGAGGAGGATCTTCCGCCAGAGGTGGTGCATTGGATGCAGGGGACTGTGGCGAGGGGGAGGTCAGCAGAGCGGAGATGTCGAGTTGGTATGTGGAAGTTTACTAGTTCGTTGAGGTAGTCTGGTCCAGTGTCGTGGAGGGATTTGTGAGCGTGGATGAGGACTTTGAAGATTATCCTTTTATTGATGGGCAGCCAGTGTAGGGATCTGAGGAGAACGGAGATGTGTTTTTGGCGGGAGAGGTTGATGATGAGACGTGCAGCTGCGTTCTGGATTCGCTGGAGTTTTTTCTGAAGCTTGGCTGTGGTCCCAGCGTAGAGGGCGTTGCCGTAATCCAGTCTGCTGCTTATGAGGGCCTTTTTCTTGTTTCTAAAGCAATCCATTTGAAAGTCTTGCGTAGCATGCGAAGGGTGTTGAAGCAGGAGGACAATATGGTGTTGATTCGTTGGGCCATGGAGAGAGATGAGTCTAGGACGATGCCAAGGTTGTGTGCATGGGTGGTGGGTGTTGAGGGTTGTCCGAGGGTGGTGGGCCACCAGGAGTCATCCCATGCTGTCTTGTTGGGGCCGAAGATGATGATTTCTGTTTTGTTCGAGTTAAGTTTGAGGTGGCTTGCTGTCCTCCATTTGGCGATGTCGAGGAATTTGGCGTGCAGGTTTGTCTTGGCGGTGGCTGTGTTCCTGGTGAGGGAGATGATGAGCTGGGTGTCGTCTGCGTAAGAGATGATGGTGATTCTGTGGGGGCGGAGGATGTTGGTGAGGGGGGCCATGTATATGTTGAAGAGGGTGGGGCTGAGAGAGGATCCTTGGGGGACCCTGCAGATGATCTTGGTGGCTGGAGACCGGAAGGGAGGGAGGCAAACTCTTTGGGTTCTTTCGGTGAGGAAGGAGGTGAGCCAGTCTAGAGCCTTGTGTCGGATTCCTGTGTCAAAGAGGCGTGCGCAGAAGGTTTGGTGGCATACAGCGTCGAAGGCTGCGTAGAGGTCTAGGATGATGAGGGCGACGGTCTCGCCCTTGTTCACTCTGGTCCTGATGTCATCTGTGCAGGCTCTGAGGGCGGTCTCAGTGCTGTGGTTCTTGCGGAATCCAGACTGGGCGGCCTCAAGTGTGCTGTTTTCTTCTAAGAGTTGAGACAGTTGGGCGTTCACTATCTCCTCAGCGACCTTTGCGGGGAAGAGGAGAAGAGAGATGGGCAGGTAGTTCGATAGATTTTGGGTTTTTTGATGAGCGCGTTGACTTTGGCGTGCTTCCAAACGTCTGGGAAGGTGCCGGTGTCGAAGGAGACGTTGATTATGGCTCGGAGGTGGGAGCGATGATTTGGCTGGCCTTGTTGAATATGTGGTGGGGGCAGGGGTCTGTGGGGGAGCCTGAGTGGTTGGAGTTCATCGTTTCTTCAGTTTCTTCATCATTGGTGTGGGTCCAGGTGTGTATTTGGTTGGTGTGTGAGGGATTTGTGTTGTTGGTCATGTTGGTGGTGGTGATGGTGGGTGCTGATGCTGTGAAGCTGTTGTGTATGTCAACGATTTTGAGGTGAAAGTAGTTGGAGAGGGAGTTGCAGAGGTTTTGGGTGTGAGGAGGGTCGATGGTGCTGGATTTGGGTTTGGTGAGTTCTTTGACGATGGCAAAGAGTTCCTTGCTGTTGTGTGTGTTGTTGCCTATGCGTTCTTTCTAGAAGGACCGTTTGGTGGTCCGGATGAGTTGGTGGTGTTTGCGCATGGGTGTTTTGAGGGTGGAAAAATCGTTCATTGAGGGTTCTTGGCGCCATGCTTTCTCAATTTTGTGGCATTCTTGTTTGGAAGCTTGGAGTTCTGTAGTGAACCAGGGGGCGGTCTTGACGGTGCAGGTGTTGTTGTTTCTTTTCAATGGGGCAAGGGAGTCTGCGCAAGTTGTTAACCATTGTGTGAGGTTGAGGGCGGCAATGTTGGGGTCGTTGGTGATGGGAGGTGGAGCTTGTGTGAGGTTGGCGATCAGGTGGTCTTTGGAGATCTTGTTCCACTTTTGGTAGGGTGCGATGTGTTGGTGGTGGGTGGGGGGTTTCAGGAAGGAGAAATGGACGCAGTGGTGATCAGTCCAGTGGAGTTCGGTGGTGTGGGTAAAAGGTGACGTGGCTGCTGGAGGTGAAAATTGTGTCAAGCGTGTGTCCTGCTGAGTGAGTGGGTGAGGTGACCAGTTGCTTGAGGCCGAGGTTCGTGAGGTTGTCCAGCAGGGCTGTGGAGTTGCAGTCGTGGGTGCTTTCCAGGTGAAAGTTGAGGTCACCAAGGAGTATGTAGTCTTTGGAGGTGAGGGCGTGGGATGGCGTCGCAAAATGGGGGGCGGGATCCTGTTGGTCTGTAAATGAGGGTTCCTCTAAGGGTGGTGTTGGCATTGATGTGTATTAGAAAGTGTAGGTGTTCTGCGCTGTCTAGGGTATCGTTGGTGTTGGTGGAGATTTTGATGGTGTTTTTGTGTATGATGGCGATACCTCCTCCTGGCTTGTTTATGCGGTCTCTACGGGTGATTTTGTAACCTTCTGGGATGGCTATGGCTATGTCGGGTTCTGATGAGGGGCTCATCCATGTTTCCGTGAGGAAGGCGCTGGCACTTATTGGGCAACCATTTAAAGGGACAATGTGTTGGACCTGGCCCTTGTGACAGGTTCATCCCCTGACTTTTTGCCTAATTCCTCTTATTTTTTCTGACCTTTCGGTGTTGGCTCTAGGACTCTGAGCACTTTATCACTGCTGACCAGTGCTAAAGTGCAGGTGCTCTCCCATCTAAAGTTGGTATGATTGGCTTATACTTAATTGGCATATTTAATTTACCTATAAGTCCCTTGTATAGTGGTATCTCTATACCCAGGGCCTGTAAATTAAATGCTACTAGTGGGCGTACTGCGCTGCTTGTGCCACCCACTGAAGCAGCCTTTCAAGCCTGTCTCAGGCCGTCTAGCGCAGGGCCTGTGTGCACAGTTTTCTGCCACAGGGACCTGGCATCTAAATTTACTTGCCAGGCCCAGAACTCCCCTTTTAGTTCATGGAAGTCACCCCTAAGGTAGGCCCTAGCTAGCCCTATGGGCAGGGTGCCATGGATGTAGAAGGCAGAACATGTGCCAGGTTGCATGGCCTGTCCTGGTAGTGAAAAACAGCCTAACTTGGTGTCTCACTGCTGTGAGTGTTGTCTTCTCATAGGATTGCATTAGAAATGCCCTGCCTTATGTGTAAGGGGTATTTTCTGATTTATGAGGGGTAGCGTAGGCATGTTTGGTATAGTTGTAGTGGTGATAATACATGCTGCTTACTGGTGTAGGTGTCTTTTTTTATTACTATTACAGAAATGCCACTTCTAGAAAGTGCACATTTATCTGTACTTATGACTCTGCTGTTTTGCAGCTTGACTCCAATCCACATCAGGACAGAGTAACAGTTGGGGCTTTGTGCATACTGTTCAGACAGCCTGTACACAGGGAGGGTGGAGGTATCACAGAGGTGCATCTGCATACTGAATAGTCTTCCTGTGCTGAGAGAAAGGAGAGGCGGGGCACACCTGCATTTCTAAAGACTGTGCCCTGGCCTCACACAATAGGGTCATTTACCCCAACTGATGTTTGAAGCCTGTGCTGGAGGAGAGAGGGGGCACTCCCAGAACCAGTTGTAACTGGTTGGAACCTCCTCTCCCCTAGCATTGTAAAACACTGTAAGGACTGTGTATAAGTACAGGAGAGTTTTCACCACAATTTGGAGACTCTTGGGATGATTTTAGAACTGGACACAAAAGGCTGGAAGGACTCACCAGGAACCGCCATGGACTGCTGCTGCTGTGCTGACCTGTGACCTGCTTGGTCACTGTAAGGACTTGCCACCTGCTTGCATCCTCTTTGTGCAGGCCTGTTCCTGGGCCCCTTCACCTGTGGGCCTGCTTCTTAATTTATGCTCCCCAGGGGCAGGGCGCTGTGGCCCCTGACACCTGAAACTTTGTGAAGCATGAGGAATGCTTCAATATTTGACCAGACTTAGAGATTTGGAAAGCGCTTTACATTTTATAGGCTAAGCACTTGAGGAGGGAAAGCGCTGCTTCTTTTATTCTTTTAGCGCTTGAAAAGCACTTTACTGCAGGGAGAAATCATTGGCGTGACCCGGGCTAGAATTGGTGCAGCGCCGGAGTCGCGCTGCTTTCTGTGCCCCCCGGGCACAAGGAAAACTGCAAGTAACGAGAGTGGAGTGAGCGCGCTCCTATCATGCCCCCAGGGTGAAGCGGACTCTGTGGTCCTACTTTGGTGCCTGCCCTCCCAGACGGCCAGGCGGGCCGCTGAGTATGCTGAGGACATTGGGCGGGGACAGAGGCCTCATCGGAGGCTCCCCCGCCCCACCGGGCCCCTTTCACCTTCTTCCAGGAAGGGCAGGGGAGAAGGAAGTCTCTCCCTGCCCTGCTGGAGCCTGTGGCCATTGCTTCAGGACCGTGGGTGGGACGGAAGCCTCATCAGTGGCCTCCTGCACCACTGGTCCCGTTTGTGTGGCCCCTTGTGGGCTGGTGCCTGTCTGTTGCCCCCCCTTGTTGGAGGGCCAGTGAGGGCCCGGGGGGCCCTGATGTGAACACAGGGCCCAGGAGGGGCCCGTCATTAAAATGGAGGGGGTGCGTGGCACCCCCCCCTCCTTCTAGGATCCCTGCCTGACCTTGGCCCCCCTTGTGAGGACGGTGGAGTCCTGGGGGGCCCCCAGGAATCACGGGCCCCAGGAGTTGTCCATCCTTAAAGTGTCGGGGGTGCGTGGCTTCCCCTCCTTTCGGAAATGAATTGCTGACCTTGACCCCCCCTTCATGAGGGCCGGTGGAGCCCCGGGGGATCCCCAGTGATCGCAGACCCCAGGACGGGCCTGTCAGTAATACAGAGGGGGTGCGTGCCCCCCCCACCCCAGAACCCTCAGGAGGCCCCCATTTTGCACAGAGTAGCCCTGGGGGCACCTTCTTCGTTCTTTTGGCACTGGAGGTGCCTTCATCTCAGTCCAGGTACTACTAGATGACAATATGTACAACATAAGTTATTTTTGAATGACTTGTATTGATTTATATGTTGCCTACCTGTTTGATGATGTTTTCATAGGTGTATTCAAATGTTCCTTTTATGAGCATTAAATGCTAATATGTTTTTCTGACTTGCCATAAGTTTTATAATGTTCCTAATATGGGCGCTTATGATATTTTTATGACAAGTGCTTTAGTGTAATAACGTGTTTCCTAACTAATGTGTAATGTTCTGACAGCTGCTAACGTAGCAGGATATTACTGATATGTGATGTTTGGTCTAATAATTGCGTTGTGTACAATACAGTATATTTTCATATAACTTGGTGTTGTGTTTCCTTTGTGGTGGGGATAGTGTGTCACGTGTGTTGTGTGTGTTGTGCAAACGCTTTACACATTGCCTCCGGGTTAGGCCTGACTGCTCATGCGAAGCTACCAAGGGGGTGAGCAGGAGTTATCTTGGAAGTGTAACTCCCTTGCCCTGACTAGAGTGGGTGGGTTCTGCCTGGCTTAGGTGCATACTCTAGCCAACCAGAAACCCCATTTCTAATACAATGCTAAACTTGACTGCAGGTATTGCACCAGTAGCCTGACTGTGTAGTTTTAAACTGTAAAACAGACCTGTCATAACAAATCCTTTAACAGGGCTAAACGTTCCTTTTAACTATTAATAGGTCACCCATAAGAAAACCTTCAGTGAACATAAGGCAGCGTGCACGGTTTGAAAGAAGAACACATGAAAGTTTAATGTCCTTAAGGTGACAATGCCTTAAAAGCTATTATCACAGAAGCAGGGTTAGCTGTTCCATGAGAAAGCATTGGGAATACTTTTTTTAAAGTTAAAAAAGTAATCTCTGCTAAAAAAAGGGTACAAAATTAGACAGTGGACTTTATAAAATAGTTATTCCAAATCACACTGCTTGTTTAAGTAGGTTTTGCAACAAATATTTTGTAAAAGGTACTTTTAAAAATGTCACCTTTCGCCTAAATAAAATCTGCAGAAGCCCATTTGCCTCAGCTTGCAACTAATACCCAGAAGTTGATTAGTGCCTTGATTTGGTGTGTTTTGGCTCCTAGAGTTGAGACAAAAGGCATTGGGTTTGGTGAGGTGTTTTGTTCCTCTAGCAGGAAGACCGACTGGGCTGTACCGAGGAACTTAACTATCATCAAAGGTGCTTACCCTGTCACAAGCAAATGTATCTTACACTGGAGCATGCCTCCTCTATTGTCCTTCTATCCAGTCTGGCATAAATCTCAGTTGGAGATCGACTGCCCCTAGAACCAGTTTTAAGTGACCCAAGGGAGGGTTTACTAATCTCCCTAGCAATGGAACTCTACACAAGGGAGGAACAGTTTTGCCCCCTTGCTTTTAAGTAGAGAGGGGCACTGGGGGCACTGTGGGATTGTTTAGAGCACACAGGATCTGCTACACAAGTGGGTAGGGTTACCACTGGGAACTTTTCCCTTCCTGGTTGGGGAGAGGCTAGGAGTTACCTGCACACAAATGCTAGTGCCTAAAAGTGGCACCACCTAGCACCATATTCAGAACATTGCTGGACTTGTGGAAGTCAGAACTAGTACTGTACCTGCTGTTGTGAGCTGTTAGAGAAGGGCTGGAACTGCTTCCACTTGTGCCCAGGACATAGAAGTGGACTCAACGGTCAGTTGGCCAACCTTCTGTATTGCTACAGGGCACAAAAGTTGCAAGAAGCCCACTATTCTGAAGAGCCCAGCTGACCAGTTTCAACTGAAAATGCCTAGACCCTGCTCTTGGAGTTAGTTCTGACCCCTAAGTGCTGTTTCTGAGGTCCTCAAACCCTTGGCTGGTGATAGAATGTACTACTCCTACCAAATTTCAAAAGCTGAGGCTTAAAAATGCTTTGGCAGCTTTTCGTCTGAAGAACCGATGGGAGACCAGGACTGGCATTGAGGCAAAGCCATCACTGTAGAATCGCCTGTCAAATCCAACTTGCTGGCCTGCCCCACTGAAGTAGTTCTGAATTTAAGAAAGATATCAGAGGCCCAATGCAGGGGGCCTCACTGAGAGCAACACAAAGGTGAAGTATATTGACATTGAGACCTTACTATGCACGGTCTCTGGGCCTCTCCTTCTCAGAGCTTTCCCACCTTCATCAATGACCGCACCATGACACTGCTCTTCAGCATCATTCATCCACTACTTTGATCCAGCTTGCAGGTCCCCACCTTTGAGTTGTTGATGACCACCTTTTCTCCAGAAAGTACAGATGTAATTCTATGACCAGAACCAAGCTGGGCCTTGTACCCAACCAATGCTCCATCGAAATCAGCCTCAAACCTTGCCCTTTTCCCAGTCTTGCATGACAATTTTGACACAGTTGGCTGTTGTGCTTCTTTTGATGCTATTTTTATTTAAAGCTTTAAACATTCATTCCTCTGTTACCCCCAATGGATTTTTGTTGTTTTGTTGTCATTTATTAATTAAAATATTATCTCTATATATAAATTGGAGTGGTACTTTTACTATTTTGTATTTTGGACTTTTTAACTGTTTTAGTACTTCTAAATGATTTACACATTTTCTTAATTTGAGCCTGTGCTCTGTGTGCCATAGCCACCAGGGTTTGAGATCCGTTTAAGTTAGTGGGAACTTTACTGGACCTAACATCCACCTCAACTAATAATTTTGTGAGGCAAGAAGTATGACGAGACACGGAATGACAGACAAACTGTAACTTAGGATGAGAATCTGGTAAGTCCAAATAGAAGATATTGCTGAAATCTAATCATCAAAATACAAAGAATGCCACAACATATCTTGTTATTTGTGCAGCAGAAAAAGCAAGATTTTCTGAAGTACCTACTATTAATAAAATAATTAGGTGATTATAACTGGGATCGGTTGGATCACAGAAACCTCTGGCCATTTTAACTCTCAAAGTTAAAGTGTACACAGGTGATATCCCAGAGCATGTAATCCAAAGGATCATCCCTCAGTGTCCACACTTTTTTATTTATCTTTAAGAAATCATAGCCCATCGATTTCTAAGCATTTTTAAGCATCTAGCTCATATTCACTCAGATTGGCTGATGTGTCAATGTAGCACTGCCAGTGATAAGTTGTGTTATTTGCATAGGACAATGTGTTGTATCTTAAAGAAGAAATGTGGTACGTCAAGTTGCGATCCCTGGATGCATTGAGGAAGTTGGAGTATTGGTTGGGAGGGAAATAAATATATAATGTTCCTCCAAAAAATATGGAATCCACTGAAGCATAGTCCCATTAATGACTATGGTCCCAATTACAAGCTTGGTGGCCTCACAGCCGTACTGCCATGACAGCAGTCCCAAGAAGCCCGCTGAGCAGATGGTCTACTGCTTGCCATATTATGTTGGGTATGCATACTCCATCGCCATAAAGCCTGTGGTTTCCTGCCAGCTGATTATGAAATAAAAGTTATACTGGCAGTCCCCTTGCAATGATTCTCCGATGCCGGTAGGCCATTGCTGTACGCTCTCTGCAAAGAACCAGAACATAGCTCATTGGATGGATACAAAAACAACAAAGCTTATGTCCATTGGCCAAGTGGACACACCCGCAAATCACATTATAAATCACACCCCACCCCACCCCATAAGTGATCCTTTGCCTCTCCACTGCAACACAGCAAGACAGAGACCACACTTTTTGGTGAGATGAGGCAGCCCTTTTTTCCATATCCCACTCAAAACTTTCCACTCACTTTTGTTTCATTTTTTTCTAATACACCTTGCTGTTTTTTTAGTCACTGACACTCACTTTGTTAGAATTATACCACATCAAAAAATCCTCATTTTTCATAGGTTGAGTTATCAGTCATGGTACATGAAATTATAAGAGTAGAACCACAGTTGTTTGGACCCCAATTCCAACATACTCCTCTCAGTAGGAAAATGGAAATATGGGACAGGATAAGTGACAGAGTGAGTGCTGTAGGCACCACTCTGCACACAAAAGAAGAAATTAGGAAGATGTGAAATGACCTGAGGGGCATTCAGCAAGCATAACCTGGAGGCCCAGAAGACTGGCAGTGGCCCTCCCAGCACCCCATTACAACTGTTTCCCTGGACAGAGAAAGTCTTGTTAATCCTGCATTCTGAGGACTTGACAGGAATGGTTGGGGGGAGTGGAGTCTGATAAGTTACACCTCACTAACTGTTACAAAACTTCAATGTCCTGTATGCTCTCATCTCAGGACTTGCTATTGTGTCATCCATCTACTTTCCTAACATGCAATACTCAAACATCGTAGATGTTTGATTGTCAGTGTCAATGTGTATTGTTGCATATAAGATCACGTGTATCAATCTCCATTACATGCCACATGTTGGAATGGTGTATGTAAGTGTATTACTAGTAAATTATCATCACTGGACTGATGATATCTGTCAATTTGTTAATGGATGGTTCAGCCCAAATGGATTTTGGCAATGGGTATGGAGGACTAACCATTTTTCAAGTGTTGGGAAGGAGAGATTGAAATGACTATAACTACATGAGGCCCTGTTTCTGTGACAGAAAACACGATGTAATTGTTATTTCGTTAATTTCCACTTGTCTGACATGTTACAACTGATGTTGACTTCTCATTGAGTTAACCATTTGTCAACTGTTGAGAAGTAGCGATTGAAATGACTACAACTACCATGAGGTCTCTGTTCTGTAACAGAAAATAAGATGCAATTTTGGTTTTGCCCATTTCACTTGTCTGACATGTTACAACTATGGTTCACTTCTCATTGATTTAACCATTTGTCAAGTGTTGGGAAGTAGATATTGAAATTACTACAACAACCATGAGGCACTCATTCTGTAACAGAAAACAAGATGCAATTGTGATTTTGCCCATTTTACAACTGACGTTCACTTCTCATGGATTGAGCAATCTACATATAATGCTCTACTCATAGACATGTCTGCATACTTCAATCAATCATTCACTTGTAAATCGCGCTACTCACCCGTAAGGGTCTCAAGGCACTGGGGGGAGGAGGGTTGCTACTGCTCGAATAACCAGGTCTTGAGGAGTTTCCTGAAGGTCAGGAGGTCCTGGCTCTGTCGTAGGTGGACGGGGAGGGAGTTCCAGGTTTTGGCGGCGAGGTGGGAAAAGGATCTGCTGCTGGCTGTAGTTCGATTGATGCAGGGGACAGTGGCGAGGGCGAGGTTGGCGGAGCGGAGTTGGCGGATGGGTGCGTAGAAGGTGAGTCGCTTGTTGAGGTAGGCAGGGCCTGCGTTGTGGACAACTTGATGTTGTCCTAGTCTCCTCAACTGAAACGATTGATAGCACGAGTGACACCATACCAAGTGTGTATCTCAAATATTTGTAAAGCATTAAGCTAAGTCGGCTGATTAGAAGTGGCAGGTGACCCATTGACTCAGCACTTCTCACATGATGACTAATGCTACATATACAGCCAATTTGTATGTTTGCCTGTATTGTACACAACTAAGACTTGGAATGGTCAAATACACGTTACTTCTCCACTGTGTTGGCTTAAATGTTTGTGAGATGTCATGTTCATTTATTGCTTCAAAATGCAACATAACAGCACATCTAAAGAGTTGCTCAATTCTCGTACATGTATTGAATGTCTCCAAATATCTTATTAACAAGTTCAATACCAAGGAAATATATCACAATAGTAATCTCAACCTATTTTGTTCTCTCTGGGTCTCTAGTTACTGTGACTCAAACAATTTGGATGTAGATACCACACTACCACCAATAACAATGTTCTCTTTTTCAAAACAAGACATTTCAGAACAGCACCTGGGTAGAGATTTACCACCAAACAGACGCTCACTCCACCGCTGGATGAAGTCCTTAGTTATGAAAACACTCCTGGACGTGCGGACGTGGATGACGGTCCTGGCACATCTGGTTAGCCTGGGCAGACAAGAACAGTGAGTCTCACTGTGCCCACACCAGCACCTTCCACCCTAGCTTCAATACCTCAGCCAAACCCAGTCCTCCCAACCTGTGTACCTAGTACAGTTACCAGGCACAGGGCTGTGGGGGAGGGACTGTGTGGTGGGGGTAGGGACTGTAGGAGGGCTACTGTGGGCTGGCAGACTGAGGCCACTGGAGCCACTCCCACCCAGGCCACCATCGACCAAGTCTTGGGAGTCTGTCATGAGTCCTGAGACGTGATGGACCAGGTATTGATGGAAATCTGAGAGATGAAGCAGCTGCAGAGGGACATACACTAGGAGCTGGGCACCCACAACACCAACATGACCTCCTTAATTGGAGTGCTGCAGGACATCAACACAACCCTGTGCAGGGCTTTTCAACCACCATCTATCTCTTCCTGTGGTCTAACTACATAGTGGCCATCTACATCTGCAGCAGCCACAGGAAGGGAGGCCCTGCCAGGTGAAGACATGCCTGCAGACACCCCTTCCTCTACAGAAGTGGAACCAACCACCCTCGCAAGCAGGGACGTCCATGCAAAAATCCAGGAGTTGCTGATGGCAAGACACTCAAAACCAGCAGCAAGAAATATCAACCTTAATTTCCGTCTGTGGGTGTAGCACATTCACTGCATGGACTAGTTCCGGGCAATTTCCCTTTCTGATATAAGTAGTATTTTGGAATTTCAATAATTTGACATCTACAACTATGGTTTCATTCACCATGGCTTACTACTACAGTTATCTTTACCGCTTTAATAAATACACGTCACAAATGCATTGTCTGCTGAAGTAAATCTAGCAATGTATAAATGTACTACCATATGAAATTTACAATGCCAAAACAAGCTACTTGTGTACGCATGGATATGTTTCATGTACACAATGCTTAGCTCAGGGTCACAACCATGTCATACCAACTCATACATACAAGTTTCTTGTCTTATAATAACTATATTTCATTGTTCCTATCACAGGCTGCCATGTGTCAGAAATATCAGTTATCACATGTGATAACTACGTCAGTTATCACATTTTTAGATGCAGACATTAACAACATGAAAGTGGGGGATACATAAGACATTTTCCTATACAATAGGCAAAATACAATTAGCCTATGTAAGCAGCTGGAGCCACATTGCCTACCTCACAAAAAGAATCCCACATTATTTAAATCAAGAATCAGGCACATGGCTGTAGAACAGTTTCTAATCACAGGGTCTTTCCAAACCAGTGATTTTGCATCTGGTGGAATGTCACACACAATAGTCAGTGGTGAGACACATCAACAGCTACATACAGTTTATACACAATGAGGATTTAGCCTTTAGACACGCATGATTTGAACCCACAACAACATTGTGTTGGAGCACCTGATGACACACATAATGCATTATAACCACCACATGACAAGGAACAAGTCCAAGGGATTTTTCTTAACTTCCATCCTATCACTGCACAAGCTGTCTTGGTATAGGCTTTGTATACCCAAAGTCTCTGAGAGACATCCCTAGGAACAATCCATGTCCACTTGGTACATCTAAACAGCATCATATACCTACTAATGGCATAACTCTGAAATGCCTAAATGAAAATGCAATAGTGAAGGTACCTAAAACAGACCAAACAGAGATTAGCTTTGAAACCATACATATGACACAATCCACATAATCAACTTCTGGAGAACAAAGTCCATGACAAAAATGTAAGCTAAATAAAGCAACACTAACAAAATTAGCATGTCTCAAAACCTTCCGCCATAAACACATTTCACCAGAATTTGTCAAAACTTCAGCTTCTAAGTATTTTCTAGGGGTGGGCAGTGAGCTCCGTTCTGCTGGCTGACCAAACAGAGTTTTTGGCACTCTGCGATCCACTTGGAGCATGAAGTTCAGGTAAAAACACCAGTAGCCCCATCAACGGAGCAGAGCTCACTGCGTGCGCACTGCAGCCCAGTTATGGCCACACAGAACAAACGCAGACAGTCTGCGCTTGCGCTGTCAAGCCCATAACTGAGCTGTAGTGCGTACTCACCCAACATCAGTGGCATGGAGCTGCTCACTAGCAGCCCAGCACAGCAGGTCCGGATGATCTCGGGAGGCAGAGAGCCAGCCAGGCTACTGGCAACGAGGACCCCCGGTAACGAGGACCCAGGTAATTCCTCATTTTTTTTTCTATGTGCACACTGGTGCAAAAAATACCTGCAATGGCGGCTTTCACAGCCTGCGGTCCTGCCCTGATCTCAGACCAGGGCTGTAGGCAACGAAAGCTGCCATTTCAGGCCTCTTGTGCACCGGTCTGCCCGTGTGCACTGACTGAATACAGGGCAGGCTGGCACACAAGAGGCCTGAAACAGGCCTCGGCTGAATTCAGACCAGGGCCGTAGGCAGCGAAAGCTACTGTTTCAGGCCTCTTGTGCACCAGCCTGGCCCGTGTTCACTGACTGACTATGCCCCTATCCTGAATGCACCTAGTCTCAGAAGCGCTAAGCAGGGTTGGGCCTAATCAGTCCCAACTCTGCTTAGCGCTTCCGAGATCGGCTGCATTCAGGGCCACTCCACAGCTCACAGAACTCCCCCTCTGCGGAATTCCACAGATTTAATAACCAACTCCGCAGAATTCCGCAGAGTGGAACTCCATCAGCTCCACCCACCCCTAGTATTTTCCATAAACTTATGCTTCACATCATCATAAGAAGAGTTGCTTTAATAGGCAAAGTCATGAAAACTCAAAACATACTTACATTAATAAGAGGAAGTTGTTGATGAGATCTTGACACATCAGCTTCTTCCTCTTTACCACTATCATCATCATTTGGCATTTCAGGATCCTCACCCGGTGGTACATCATGATCTCCATCCTCTGCGGTATAAGTGATGTTCCTTCACAGGGCAATGTTGTGGACCATGCAGCAGGCTCCAGTGAAAGGACACACCTTCCTTGGTGAGTAGAGGAGGGCTCCTCTAGTTTTGTTCAGACATCTGAATCTGGACTTTGGGAGCCCAAAAGCCCGCTGTTTTCTTCCATGGGCCTCACTGAAGCAGACTTACCTTGGCTTAGTTGGATTCCTAAGAAGTGTCAACACCCAAGGGCGGTTGGGATATGCTAAGTCTCCTAGTTTGAAGACAGACATAAGTGTTACAATAAGTCACACACTTTCTGATCATAGTTCCTGACATTACCCACAAAACGTTATGACAGATCATACTCTTCAACAAGCCATGCATTCTCTGGTAATAGTTGTGACATCGGCTGGGGTATGGTGCCGTTCTGCAGTATGAAGGAATCATGGGCTGATCATGGGAACTGGGCACTAACATATGAAATATACAAATCCCGTGAGCAGATAACATGCATGTTTATAGAATGGAAGTTCTCCCTGTTCTGATAAACTTGCTCCCTGACTTGTGGTGGTACTAAGGCAGTATGGGTGCTATCAGTGGCTCCAACCACATGTGGGAGGCCATAAGACACATAGAAGTCAACCTTCACATTGGCTAAATCCTTACGTCTGGGCAACCAGATGTAGAGGTCAATATGTTTAATATTTGCTGAAAGCACATCTTATAATACACCACTGAATATTGGTTGTGACATACCACCAAATATAGCCACAGTGTATTGAAAGGAACCTGTGGTCATATAATGCAATACTGCCATAAATTTCACAATCCGTGGAATACCTATAGGATTAGTGTTTTGAGGCAGGAGATCAGGCTCCAACTTAAGACATAAATCGTGTATTGTTAGCCATTCAAACTAAACTTCTTGATGACATCTTTCTTCCCTGGTCTGAAGGTATGGAAATGGGTGGTACACTGGAGCCTGTTGTCTCCTCCCTTGTCCAGGGAACCTATGTATGATTTGAAATCAGTTTGGTAACATTGGCCCCAATTTCCGCAGTAACATAAGTGAACAGCCACCCAAAAGTAATGCGACAACACATAACTGGTTCAGAAGGCATAACACATTATCCACATGTTAATTGGATACTGTACAACATCTACCAATAATCCTCATTGTGGCCTTCACATGTGTCTGTAACATAAATGTGTAAATTATGCCTTCAGCAATGTATTCTTAGCAAAATTATGTTATTTTAGATGTTTAAGGCAAAGAAAAAACATCAACCTCAGTGTGCAGTGCACCACACACATTTTGCCTTTATGCTCAGTAATGCACTACACAGATGATTTGTTTTAAGGAAATCACACAGCAGTGGAATAGCCTATATATAATTATGTTAGCCCTCATGAGGAGTGGTTGTGACACACTTAACAGTCACCAATACTGTCCTTCAACTGCTAAAATGGCGGATGCTTGACCTTGCAAATTGAACATTCAGAACTTGCCACTGCCGGCGGAAGTTGACCGTGCAGTGGGCGGTTTAATCCACAACAGACATAGCCATAGGCTAATGTTGGTGTTTGTGATGGTAGAGGGCCAATGGCTGTCTCCATATATGCTGATGACCACACATGTGGCGTACATGTACACTGTGGTTTGGAAAACACCTCACTTTCCTCCTGACACTATTACAATCAACACCTCTTCCACTTTAGCTGCTGTTTGCCACCTCAGGGAACAACCATGCTAGGCCAAGTAGGTGAAAGGGACTGTGCCTTCCCTCCAGAGGAGCTTGAGCTACTGGTCGAAGAAGTGCTTCCCCTGTATGGCCAGCTCTATGGCTCATCAGAGGAACAGGTACCTATCTTAAATATCTTTCTTATTGACTCTATTTAACTTCATCCTTTCCATTCCCAGGCTAAAATGTGCCTAGGAGCCCCAGAGTGAATCCTGCTTACTCATGACATTTGGATGGCCCTGGGCTATATGGTGTTAGTGTACTGGCAGAGCAGAGGCTCCCAAAAGTGTGTCTTCATGTTTTTGTACTTCTCAGCTTGTAAGAACTTCACATGTTGTATGTTGACTATTGATTTAGGCTTGTGCTAAATGTAAATACAATGTGTCTCAACCAAATAGATATTCACAAACTTGGTGTAATAATCTGTGTGTTCTTCTATTGGCTCCATACAGGTCAATGCCCATCAAAATCAATGCATTTGGAAAGCCATCGCCTGGAAGGTGCGAACCCTGGGCCTCTATCAATGGTACAGCATCCATTGCCGGAAGAGGCGGGAGGACCTGAGGCACTAGACCATAAGGTCATGGATGTGCAGCTTAGGATGTCCTCCCAATCTGGACTGGGCACAAGCGGGACCATGACCCACCTAATGGCCCGCATACTGGCTGTGGACTACCCGCAGCTTGATGGACAGTTGAGGGCTCAATAGCAGCTACAAAGGGGTGAGTCCTGGCCAGAGTCATACATGAAACATTGCAAACTTTGTGTGTTACAGGCAGGCATTTCCCCATCAGTATTGGGGGTGGCAATCTGCGATGCACAAGAAGAGTTACTGTTTGTGTGGGTATGGTAGTAGGTGCATGCTGATGTGCTGTGCCCAATACCTTGATGACCCAGAACACAGTGAAGTGCAGTCCACTATCAATTTAATGTTTTGAGCAGACACATGGCTGAGTTAACTGATAAATTATTTCATGTTCTTTGATGTTCTGGGTGACAATTGCACCAAACAGGCCACTTGTCTTCTCTAAGGAGTGATGTAACCTCACTACTGTCTCTCATGTGATGGTGGCCCTATTGTATATGACATGGCAAACAGCGCACTCTTTATGCAGTGACTAGACAACACTTCCCATTGGTAAGTTGGGATTCAACAGTGATATGAGTGTGTAAACATCACTGGTGTTATCAGCATTAGTGCCTTCATGTTGCCCAGTTCCCTGTTGCTGGTCTGCAATGGTGTTTCAAAATTCATTCACTGGCTGGTGACATGCATCAGGGAGTGAGATGTAGAAATGTAGATATCATATGTACGTGTCTACAGTCATCCTTACAAGGCAATTTGTGTTTGCTATAGCAAATAGTGCTGTGATATGTCATCCTATTAGGACTATAGTGATTCCACATCTTCATGTCATAGATATTCACTGACACACCACAACCTTCAATGGAATCTATGAATTGAGAAATCACCTGTACCAAGCAGGATTGGTGATGTTCATATGGCTATAAGACGTCTTATGCTGTGTGCATTTGGAGTATCTATCTCCCATAACTTTGGTCCTCAATGTCTCCAGGCTACTTTTCTATGCTACATGTGATACTTAGCTAAGCTAGTTCAGTACAGCTTTCATTAGACGTTTTTGAAGGTGTACATATGATGAAGTTTCAAGTCAATAGTGTCATAAGTGTGCAATGAAAATTTGCATGTGACATGCGTTTTGCTACAGCACATATTGATATAACATTGGCATCATGATGTGTTATAAGCTAAATTTACATTTTGTTAAATCTGGGTCTTCTGTGAAAATAGTGAAAATATATATGTTATAGCCACATAATTTTACTATGGTATACTACAACTTACAAAGTATACAGGCTGAATAACTATCCTAGTATGAACATAATGATAGAGTGTAGACAAGTCCATCAATGCTTTTGAAGCTCTCTGGCCTTAATTCTGGAATCAACTGTTTCCAGATTATAGAGCATGCAAGCATGTGTTCATGCTAATGTTAAAGCCTATATAGTAAACCATGAAGCTGGTATCATATGTGCACTTAATAAATGTTTTCTGTTGATATGTGGTGGTCAGGTGTGGAAAAACAATTTTGCACTTAATTTTAGATACATCCAAGGCAAGTGAAGGTGAAGGGGCCATCATCGCTGAGGATGCAGTTGGTCACAGTGGGCCAGGACCTTACAGTTCAGATATGGAGTGACCCAGTGACCAGGAGGTTATGGGGAATGCCACAGAGGACACAAACTCAAGTTCTTCAGATACAGAGACATCCTCTGGTGGACACCCCTCAGTGGTGGCAGACCCCACAGGATTAATGTCACCTTCTTCCTTGTCTGCCACCCCATGTTCCATCACCACCCTCCCTGTTGTTCCCCAAACAGTTGGCCTGGCCTGCTTTCCTAAGAGGGGAGCCATTTCCTTTGTTCCAGGCACCTCAGCCCCTGCCCCTATCATCCCCACTGTGCTGGTTGAGAAGGCTATTGACCTCCAGAGGACTTCTCTGTTGGTGAGACTGCTCTCCTGAATGTCACCCAGGGACCAGGCTCCCATCTGCAGCAGATGGTGGTCTACTTGGAAGGCATTCACAGTGTCATTCCTGGCTTTCAGAGATGTTTTCAGGCTCTGGCCTCCTCACTCACCAGAGCCTCCTGTCCACCCAAACCTTTTGTTCCTCCCCCTGGCTCATACCCATCTAAATACCCCATTATCAAACTTGCCCAAATCACACGCACACATTGCCACGCCCCCACCCATACAGACCCAAGCAGGACACACACACATAAGCACCCCCACACAAAAAATAAATTAGACACACCCAAACGCACAGACACCACACCCACTACTGACAATACCACACCCACATACTCACACTACTCCCCCATCACATCTCCATACAGCACAGGAGACAACACTCACACATGAACAAACCACACCCCACCACCACATCCCCACCCAGCTCAGACACCTTCACATCAACATGCACCACCATCTCCACCATCACATCCATACAGGCAACACAGACATCCACGCATACAGTCAACACCACATTAGCAGCCACAGCACACACACCCTGCACTTCCACTACATTTACAGACACATCACTCACACTATACACACCTAAGAAACTCAGATTGAAACAATCACACACCCAACAGACACCCCTTCCACATCCAAATTCACCCTTAGTCCATGACCATCCACCCCTTCCACTTGAAAGGCCTCCCTTCAAAATGTCATTCCAGCCCTTACAACTCCTAAACTCACCCTCCTAAACATCAGTCAACTCCTTCCTCTTCTGAACCCCACCTTCCAAACCTAAGGACACCCCTCCAGAACCCACACATCCCCATCCCAAGTAACATCTTTGAGGTGCCTGCCATACCCAATGAATGCCCCTTTGTGAGGAGGTTCACTGTCAGTGTCATGAAGAGCAAGTTCAGTATCACGGAAGTGTGCTGGACCACACAATGTGGATATGGACTGCCCATTGGCCATTGGCTTACTAAATCTGATTGTTTCTGCAAACTAAAATTTTGTTTTGTTTAGAACACATTAGTCCTTCGATTACTTTTCTAAATATTTGATGTTATTTGATACTCTGTGATGTGTGACGCAGTTGTGTTTGTTTCATTCCTGATTGCTGATCCATTTGAAGTGGTTAGTATGATCTGACCTTGGAACCAGTGCTGAAGTTACACAGTACAAGGGCAAATGTTCAATTGAGGGATATGTGGGATGAAATTCAATTTTTCAGCTTGGCTTCGCCAACGTAAACATCATTTAGGTTGCACTTCTCCCTATGATGTACGTTGGATATGTCTTTGATGTGTGCAAGTTAATTATTTGCCCATCCACACATGGAGGGTGTTAAATTGTCAGACCTTATTAGGAATTTTAATTGATGTGTGTCTATTTATGTGTTTGTATCTTATACCTACTTTATATTTATGTGAGACAAATGCTGTTACTGCTGTGATTCCTTTCATGACTTGCATTTACCCATTACAGACATTTGCATGACACTTGTTTATGCTATTGCTTGTCCCTGATATACTTCAAGCCGCAGGTCAGGGCACATAGTTGTTTTGAGGCATGTGCAAAGTGGACTATGGCCCAGGGTCTCAGCCATCCAGGGGTCCCCCTGGTAGAGGAATACCTAATTCTCAGAGAGTCATTACATTGTAACCTTTGGATGTTTCTCACACTGATGTTTTTTAATCCCATTTACCTAACATTACCTTGAAATGTGGATGATGTGTGAGAGACCATTACAGATATTTAGCAGAGAAGGTGTGTTTTAGTTTATTAACAAATCCATGAAGATGTCTCTTTGATATCACAATAGGACCTAGCAGACGGGCAATGTGAGGGTGTCGCAGAGATTGTTAGCTGTGATATTGATGAGGAGGAGCTGTTGTGTGACACAGTTTAATGCACACATCACTATTCCTGATCATGAGATGTGAACACAAATTGACTTTTGTAGATTGTGCCTGTGCAGTGTCAGTGAACTGGCCAAAGAGCGAATCATAGTGTTGTAATTGGTTCATACATTGAGAACAATTCAAAAGAGAGGCACACAAAATATTTTTGGCCCAGGGACCACAAACCCCTTGCCCAGTCTATGGTGGGGCATTTACTTCCTGAGGAGTTGATGGAAAGGGGTGTTTGCTTAGTTTACCATTGGTTGCGTCCACAACAGTATTGGTTTTAGACATCAACAAGCTCGAAACACCAGTGGAAGGACATGTAGGATCAGCTCTATGGTGGCACAGGATGTAAGAAGCTGAATACAGGTGAGTTTCAAACTTATATCCCTCCCTTTCCACCAGCTCAGATGTGGGGTTGGATTGCTATAGTCACATCAATGGGAAAGAACTTTGTGATTGGGCCGAGGGTAACACTGGCGGTCTGCCCTCAGACAGATGCATTGGCCTATCCTGCTGCTGCTGCAGTCGAGATTTCCAGGCAGGTGCGGTGGGACCTCAGCCGTCTTTCTTCGATGTAACCACATCCTAATTGGGCGGGCGGGCCGCTAACGGTGCGGTGGTGATTCTGACGTTGTTTGAACAGCAGTACCATGACTGCCAAACTTGTAATCAGGCCCTATGTCTGCAAGCATCTATGCAGAAATGTCTTTGTCCAGAGTGTTAAAAGTGGCAGAGTGGTTCAATAGTATTACCCCAGTTAAGTTAGTAGAGTCTTTAGCCATTCTAAATGTATTCAAAACAAATACCAGCATCAATTATGTGCCCCTGCCTCGTCTTGTCTAAGATTTTCCCCTGAGGTCATCCTCTGCAGGCAAGATAGTGATGGGGTGGTAAGTGTTGATTTTAACTAAGTATAGGTTCAAAATTTGAGGAGAAGTGTAAAATCTCACTTTCAAGGACACTGACCACTGGGCAATAGTGAAAGATGTATTAAGAATCTTTATAACATCAGGGACAGTAAAGGGAGTCAGGGTTTGAGGCATTGCTCTTGGAACAGGATCATCAGGAGATTTAACATTCAGATGAGAACCCTCCAACAGCACTTCCTCTGCATGCAACAAATGCAATTAATTTCCTCATTGTGACAAGTAATTTAGGGAAGTCCAAGCAGTTAATTGTTTTTCAATGCTGGGAAATGTTTGAAACTTTTTAATATACCAAATACTTTTTTATTACAATATTATAAAAAAATACATGTACTTCATCAATGTAAATTTAACTTGTGTTTCTTTATACAGTTTTTGCAATTATTTTTTATATTTTTTATATCTATATTTATTCACTGTATCTTGTATGCTAAGTACAATATTTAGGGACGTTTTGTATCATTTTCAGTGTGACTAGTAGATTTGGCAACATAATATCGATCCAACAAATACTAACACAAATATTGTAAATTCAATATTGAGAACAAAAATATCGACTCTGTATACATAACTATAAAAAATCACTAATATTGAGCACACAAATATTGTTGACAAAATATTGATTTTTACACATATCGTTACAAAAAAAATTCAGAAAAACAAATATTGTCACCTATAAACATATAACATGTCCAAAATATCGATTTCCACATTAGAAACTACAGAATTATCATCATAACAACTAAAAAATCCATTACAAAATACACCAAAACACCAATTTTAAAATAATTAACTATGTCAAATAAACCCTAGACTTACAATAAATATATAGAATTAAATTTTAATATATTTCATCCCCACAAATTAAACATTCACCCCCAAAAGAGTACAACTAAAATATACAATAAATGCACCAAAAACATTATTGTTAACTACTAACATTTAAATACAAAAAATATAAAATATTATCTAAAAACAAATAAATTCATATTTAAATAAAAATTACTCAAACATTTAAACAAACAATATAAAAGGCACACTAATTAAAGCAAATAAATACTTCAAAAATGACAATCACTGCAAGAGTAGGAAACTCTGCTGGATTCTCCCAACCAACAATCATAAATGAAAAGAAACATCTCTATAACTATCCATTCAACTAAGTAATTCTTACATTTAAACTAAAAATTAAATGTTCCTAAGCTAAAAAATATTAATTAAGGTGTAAATAGTAACACACTAAGGCCCTCATTTCAACATTGGCGGGCGGTGGAGGTCGCCCGCCAATATTGTACTTCCATCAGGCCCCCAAACAGAGTTTCCACCCGCCGGCCCAGCAAGGAGTACGGCCATAACATTGGAGCCAGCTCCTAATGGAGTCGGCGGCAATGTGGTAGCAGCACCCATCACGCAATCCACTGCCCGTAATTCGGGCAGTGGATTGCGCGATGGGGCTGTGCATGGGGCCCCCTGCACAGCCCACGCCAAGTGCATGGGCAGTACAGTGGCCCCACAAGTCACCCAGCTGTTCCATGGCGGAATTTACCGAACATGGAACAGCTGGCGGATTACAATCGCTGGGACAGCCATGACGGTAGCCTGGCAGTCCCGGCGGTATGACTGTGGCGAGACCGCCACGGTCATAATGCGGGCTTTAGTACAGACCAGCTTGTTGGCAGTACTAATGCCATTTTTGCCCTGGCGGTCAAGGACTCCCAGGGTTGTAATGAGGCCCTAGGTTACTTTCATCATTTTACACAGACTACTTAAAAGAAAAAAAATAACTTGTGAACCAAGAAACTGCTAGAAAATTTCAACCATAACAAAGCACCAAGAATATATATGATAAAGTAAGTATACATACACAAATAAATTATAAACTCACCAAAACAGTGACTGAAAATAAAGTTAACTCCGCAAACTTCAACAAACTACTACAAAATAACATTTTAAGTTAATTTTGTTTTTTTCTCTTTTAACAAAAAACAAACATGTGCTCTTCACTGAGCTGAAAGGAAAAGCTGCAAAACTATGCAAAACATCTCAACAAAACATAGAGGTAAGTAAATAAAATAAAAGTAAATGCATTTTTAAATATCTTAATAACTAACATGCAAAAGTTAAACTACAACATATATCTAGATTGCTAAGCTACTGACAGATATGATGACAGAATGAGCCAAATTTATCACTTCACAAAACGGGAAGCAATTAATAAGTCACATGGGTTACACCTACAGCCAACATACTGCATCAACAGAACCTATAAACAGGAAATATACTAAATATTATACTAAAGCAAGCTATGGGAGGAGACTACAAAAGAAAATCTTGTAATTAGTGCAAAAGAGCACAGCCACCCTCCAAATGTTACAGAAAGAAGTTAAAGAAGTTTTTTAATATATAGGTGAGGCATGCACTAGTTATCAAGAGCCCACAAGCAAAGTCCTTAAAGATATACTACCCAAAGTATCCAAACACATAACAGGCCAACTAACATCTATTACCACTTTAAAACATCTAATTACAAGCACTAAAAAAGCCACCAGTAATACCCCACCTGCTCCTCGAAGATACATAGACATAGACATAGCAAGCTGTTTAACAATTACACATAGCAATGAACCCTTTCTTTTACATGACAATCAAAATAATGAATATCAAATCTTAATCTTCTCCACTGAAATCAACTTAATGAAACGTACCGACCATACATGATGACTATCAAACACCAATATCCCTTTCGTATTTTCCTTTCTCCCAAATGAGAAAAGCAGTACCTATTATGAACTCCTAACTTCTGTAAAACAACAAGCAAATAACTACAACCCACACAAAATATTCATAGACTTTGAACAAGCCATGCTCCAAACAATACTACAAATATGCACCCACACAGCCAAAGAAGGCTGTTACTATCACTTTATCTCTTTAATAAAAGTATATATCAACACCTCCAAAAATCTACACTAAGGGCCATGAATATGATTTTGGAGGTCTTGGTACTGCTGTGACCGTGTTATCGGAATCACCGACATAGCGTTGGCTGTCTAACTGCTGTATTACAATGCATGCGGTTCCATACACAAAAGACCGCTGAGGTCCCACCGCCACTAGCCTTTCGCCGCCAGCAACAACAGCAGTCACAGGCCACTCTAGCTGATGGCTGGAGTTCAGCCCTTGTTACTGCTGGCTCACTGCCAAATTGACTGTTGTCGGAGGACCTCCATACTTGACCTGGCAGAAACAAGAAAAATAAGGAAAGTACCCACTTTATGTCCAGTCTCCACTCCTCTTGCCCTCAAGTAGCTCATCGCCAAAGTCCCCCTTTGCTGCAGACACTTGCCAGATGCTTGTCCACAAACAAAATCCACACCGGCAGGGTGAACTCCTAAAACAAGCAACTCGTACATTTCATCATTGTTGCAATGGCTCTGGGCCCATGCTGTTGGACAACCTATGTTTTCCATTGGTGAGATACATATGTGTGTATTTTCAGACTTGCTTCGTGTACATAAACACATATGTATTTGCATTGTGGAAAAATACCAGGAAAAAGTTAGATTCCCAGCATGACTGTCTACCTCTGTAGAAAGACTGTTGCCGCAAGACCACATGCACTACAGAAAGATTGTAATATGGCAGGCAGAAGACCACTGGCTCTGTAATCTTCTTGGGACAGCCGCCATAACAGTACGGCAGCCAAACTCATCATCAGGCCCTAAGTGTAGAATATTCCACTAACAGCCAATTCACCTTTGAAGTCAAAAAATTATAGCACTATCCTATGTCCCTGACACAGAGGTAGTCAACCACTGTAACTTTATATTAAAAAGCCCTTCCTTCAAACAAAATAAAGACAAACTTAGGGCCTCATTACAAGTTTAGTGGTCAGACCCCTATACCGCCATTTTGGCAGTCTTGAAAAGAAAACCATGCCAGCTGTCTCCCAGACCACCCTATTATACACAGGCAGGACCGCCGACCACCTAGCAAAAAAGGCAGACCACCAGTGGCATGGTGGCCTTGAAATAGGCAGTCTGGCCTCCGGCGTCAACAGCACCACAGCTAACAAGGGAGCATATTAAAAGCACATCCTCACCCTGGCGGACCCTTTATGGCGGTCATCCAATGGCGGTCTGAACCAAGGCGGTTCACAGTCAGCAAAGTATTAGGCAGCTGTACATTGAATGAATTTGAAAACAACACAGCCGACTCAGAGTGCCACAGTGGACACACTTGCAAAGGACACTATAAAACACACCTCTTCCCAGACCACAATCTTTTGCATTACCAACGCAAAACACATTTCATAAATTAGGCACCCATTTTTTCACCATCTGATAGAACACCCTGCACACACATTTTCCCATTCACACGCTTTTGCACTTCCCCTGTTTAGTAAGTCACTGTCACCCACTTTCTTTCCACAATGTCACGTTCTTGTTTTTCTGAAGATTGGATAAGAGTCATGGTGGATGAAATCATAAGAGTAGAGCCACAATTGTTTGGAACACATGTCCAGCATACGCCTCTCAATAAGAAAATCTAAATGCGGGACAGGATGGTCAACAGAGTGAATGCTATAGGCACCACCCTGCGCACAAAGGAGGACATCAGGAGGAGGTGGAATGACCTCAGGGGTAAGGTACATTCCCTGGTCTCCAGGCCCCAGCGGCAGGACTAGAAAACTGGTGGTGGCCCTCCCAGTGCCCCATTATATCTCATTCCCTGGGAGGAGAAGGTCTTGGCCATCCTGAATCCTGAGGGCTTGACAGGTAGACCCTGGGGAGTAGAGTCTGATAAGTCAAAACACAAAAAATATCACCAAAATGACAAGTCATGCATGCTCACAGCTCACCTTTTGCCACTGTCTTGTTTATATACCCCAGCAACATTCAATACCCAGACTATCTGAGTTCAAACACTGTCAGTCTGTATTGTTGGACAAAAACAGCATAGCTATCAATGCCCATCACATGCCATATATCCAGATGGGGCCTGTAAGTCTTTCAATATACAATAACAATAACATCTGTATAGTGTCCGTAGTACAGAGAGTTACCTGACTGCAACTCCCAGGAGGCACTGTTTCTCTAACTCCAAACACCAGACCAGTGTTCACATGTTCAAAGACCCCGTTTGGTGACTCACAAATGAAGTACGCTCACCTGGGAGGATACTATTTGTCAAGTGTGAGAAGTAGAGGGAATAACCTGACTACAACTCCCACAAGGTACTGTTTCAGCAACTCCAAACTCCAGGCCAGTGATCACTTGTACACACACTCCTGTTTGGTAAATCTCAGCTTAAGTTTACTCACTGTAGGAGGCTGGCACTCTATGTGGTGGGCAAAGCTAGGCACACTGTGCAGGGGGTCCAGGCAACCACAAAGCTCTAATTTTTACAGTGTCTTGTTCGAGCAGTTAGGCCAATCTTGGAGAATTGCAAAGCAGTTGTTGTACTCACAGCATCAATCTTGCAACTCACACACTCAAAGGAATAACTCAAGACAAATTTAGATGTTTATGTAATGTTTAAGACCAATAATATCAAAATAGGTTAAGTACTTTTCGAGATATGATTTTTTTAAGTTTAATAAAAATAGTCTTTTGTGCGTAATAAGGCACCATAGGAATCAATGGAGGATCACCTTTAAAAATACATATATAATCACACAGTTAATTTACCAAGTTCTTCTTTTGCAGGTTGGTCGAAGTTGTAGGTTGGCATTCTCTGCCAGCTTGAGGCTCCCAGTTCCTGCAGGAGCAGCATTGGAATGTCTCTGGAGCTGGTGCAAAGCCACTGCGGGGGACCACTCGAAAAAGCACTGCACAGGTAATTTCAAAGGTGGATCTTTGGTGTCCCCTTGGAGCGTCGAGGTTTCTGACTACCCAGGATGATCCCTGAGGTTCATGCCTGCCAACTTGATGCCCCTTCCCGTGGAGGTTTCCTGGCAGTAATAGGAGTCAAGTGAGGGCACGGTACTGTGTGATGACAATCTTCTGGACATGCCCGTGGCCTTTGATATTTTGCATTTTGTTAGTAATAGACTTATATAGTTGTTTTTTGGGTACACATTTGTCCTATAATTCCTTTTCTACCTTTATGTTGTTCCTGAGTAACTTGTTTTGTATGAATACAGTTATATGTGTTTCAGCCTGCTTGCTGCTCCATTTGCTGTTGTTTGCAATATCTGACTTTGCGGACAGTGCTGGTGTCACCCAAGACAAAGATAGATTCTGACTGTTTGTATGGTAAATATTTCTTCTTGTGTGGTTCAATGCCAGCATGTATGGTGTTAGACTTGCCCCCCCCGATATGGATTGTATATTCATCTCATGTGTAGCAGCTTGAGTTTTCTTTGTGCAGACATGGAGATTGTTCTATTGTGCTGTCTTCCTTTGCATTTGAATGTGCATGTGTCCATTTTGATGTGTGTACCTTGTGGCTACTTCATCTAGATGAATGTCCCATGCAGCTGCTGTTGTATGTGCTTTCTTGACTTGCATTTCCACATTCTGCGGCTAGGCATGTCACTTGGCTCTAGTATTGTTTGTCCCAGAGATTCATGTAGGGCCAGTTCCTATTCAAATGTTGTTTTAGGGGCATGTGCAAAGTGTAATGTGTCCCAGTGCAGCATCCTTCCCTGAGTGCTTCTGATGCCCCCATCCATGTTGTGCAATTATTATTTGCATAGTGAACTTTGTATATTTGTCTCTCTGTCTGTTGTGCATCACATTGTCCTTCCACTGTGTTGCAATGTGTGGGTCCATTGCAGGGCTGTTTATTAGGAGTGGTGTTTGTGTTCCATGACACATCCTTACATATGTGTGGTGAATCTGATGACAGTCCATGGCATGTGAGGAATGTGAGGGTGTCAGTTGTATTGGTAGATGTGTTGTTGCTGTGTTATTGGTGTTGTGTGGCACAATGTTGTATACACTTCACTGTTCCTGTGTGTAAGATATGCAGACATGTGTTTTTGTGTAGTGTTGGGGTGCAGTGTGAGTGACCTGCCCAAAGGGGAGTTTTGTGGCTGTGAATATGTCCTTCTTTGTCAATGACTTCGACCATGTGCAAGAAGAGAAGTGTACTTGGTGCCCCATATCATGTGAATGATGGAGCGACAAGCTATTGTTGAGCTTGATGACACAGGTAGGTGTGTGTACATACGGTTGGTTGCATCCACGGTGGAGTGGAATTTGAGCACCTTCAAAGAGCAGCAGCAGGATGTGTGCGATGGGCTCTATGGCGGTACAGGACCTGCCCACAGGTGAGTTGCTCCCTTTATATGCTTCAATTCCGCCAGCTGGGGTGTGGTGGTTGGACTGCCACAGCCACATTGGCGGTGTGCAACCTCATAATATATCCGGTGGTAACACTGTCTCCGCCGACCTCATGACCACAGTGGTCTGCACTGCCTGGTGGTGCCTGCGGGACCACGCAGTCTTTGCTCCAGTGGCCCACGTGACTCTCAATACAGTGATCCAACCACCAATCCAATGGCCATCGGGCTGCCACCGCTGCCATGATAGTGCATGGACTGCCAAACTCGTAATGAGGCCCTTAGTCCCCTAATAGACTATTTAGAAACCACGTGAGTTAGTAGACTGCATTGGTCAGGACATAGATGCCAATCCAAATTCCAGATATCAGGGTTGAATGTCTTTGACAGAATCCTGGCACAGGATGCCAAAACGAACAATGCAGTGGAAGGATGGAACACTGCCTTACAATCCACACTAGGCAGAATTCAACCTAATTTATACAAATTTAATGAAGTATAACAAAAAGGACAAAGCTAGCAAGAAGTAAGAATTGAACCTGTTACCCAAATTGGCCCTAAACTTACCAAACAAACTACAAAAAGTATAAGACCTGCTACAATGTAAAGTCAAAATCATGATAAATAGCAAAGAACTAGACTACTTAAAAATAACAGCCAAATCTATCCTCTGCAACACATATTAACCTACCAAAATCCTCAACATCGACAACATACTCCAATACAACATACCAAATATATTTTAATAATAATATGAATATTTTATTACATCAGTGAAAAAATTATATAAAATCTAAGAAGTAATAATCACTGATATACTGATATGAAAAAATATAATACTAACCAACTTGAAAACAAATTCAATCCATCACATCAAATAAATATAACACATAATCCAAATAATTCCACATAGTAATAACGTAAACAATACAGGATCACATTTCCCACACACACAACAAAATTAATATAAAGTATATCGTTATGTAGGTGCAGATCTCTTATCATTACCACATAACAAAATATAGTGATCCATAAAAAATAAAGAAAACAAATACAAAAAGCTCCAACAAAATGCACAAATATCACCAATCCAATCAAAATCGCTTGAGGCAATCCAAAGTCTGTAGAATCCACTCCAGAAAAGCCAATAGTACGGACATCTAAGTAAAAACAATTGGTTTATAACTAACAGAAACAGGGTTCCTTTAAGAAAAAAAGCATGAACTTTAGCTTCCCTTCAAAATTGTTTGTAGACAAAAACCTGTAAAAGAAATGCTAAATACCCAACCCTACAATATATTACAGTCCCAAATATACACATACATAACATTTGGGGCCCGATTAGAAGTTTGGCAGTCAGGAGTGTTGGATGCCATATTACGGTACATGCAGTTGCATAGACGAAAGACTGCAGCGGTCCCACCCACACTGACAACAAATCCTTGACACTGTTGGAGAGATAGCCTAATGTGGCTATCGGAGGGCGGACCACCAGTGCAACTGCTGTCCCAATCACAATGGTGCTTACCGCGAACGTGACCATGGCTGGCCAAGCACCACAATTGAGCTGGTAGAAACAGGGGGCTGTAAAGCCAAAACTCCCCTGTAGGCTGCCTCACACATCCAGTGCCACCATGAAGCAGATTCTACATGTCTTGCCACTGCATGTGCTGTTCGATGGTGCACAAAATCGATGGTGCTGTGGATGCAATGGACAGTAAGCCAAACACCTCCCCATTCCCTCACACTCTACAGCAACCCGAAGGGCCACAACTTGACCTGGCATGTGGGCTGTGCTCTGTAGTCCAAAAGATTGTCTGTGCACCTGTTTGGAGTTATACACAATGTAGGTCACAGTCACAGCCCTATGGCAGCCCCTTTGGCCAGGTCACTAACACTGCACCACCACACACTACAAAACTTTCAATGTGTACACATCCCAGTGATAGGGATAGTGATGTGTTAATAACATTGTGTCACACAGCAGATGTTCATCAATCTTACTCCTACAAATTGAATTGACACCGTCACATTGTTCACATGCCATGGCCTGTTGTGTCATACTAGATACCTTTGTATGAATGTGTCATTGAACCCCAACACACCTCCTCTGCAACACCCTTGTAATAGACTCACACATATCACCCACAAGGCAAGAGAATGAACGGTAAATGGGTTGCAGAAGAATTTGTGTAACAAACATACAAAGCACACAATGTAACTAATCCCTGCACAATAAGTATTGTGTCACAGGAAGGCTGCTGCCCTGGGACACATTCTACTTTGCAAATGCTTCTAAATCACTATTAACACAGGAAATGTGGCCTGTTGAATATCAGTGACAACCACTAACATTACCAAGTGTCATGGCCATGTGGCAAATGTGTAAGTGTAAGTCTAGACAGCAAATACAACAGTAACATCCTGGGTCACACAGTTAGATAAAGTAGGTGTAAGGTACACACTTCGAAATGGACACATGTCTATTCAATTGTATAGGAATGTAGCACAATCGAACACCCTTCATGTGAGGACAAACAAACCTCTAGCCTGCACATATGATACAAATGTCCAATCTACATTAGAGGGAGAAATGAAGCCCAATAGATGTTGCCAATGGCCAAGCCAAGATGAAATACTTACCACATGAAACAACACAAAATGCAATGCCACCCCAATTGGATTACATCCCATACACCCATCCATTCAACATCACCCCATGTTCTGGATTACTCCATCACTTGTTTCAAAGTCAGATCTTCACCACTACATCAGATGGGTCATCAATCAGGGTTAAATAAACACAACTGGCGTCCTTTATCACAAATTATACATGAACATAAAAAGGGTAGAAAATTAATGGCAAAGCCAATGTTTAGCACAACAACCAAATTAACTTTGTTAATAAACCTCAAAAAATGGAGTAAAGGCCAGTCCATAAAAACATGTGCATAGCACTCTGTTTTGCTCCAAATTGTGTGTCACTAATCACTGCTACAGGAACCTGCACAAGAAGGTTTATCTGACGGCTTTGATCCCACAACATTACCAAAATGCCTCCCGCATTTGCATTTGCTACATGCTGCATGAACTGTAAACATTTACACACAGGAAAATCACATTCACATACAACTTAATTTGCACGCGGTCATTGTCCAATCACAATACTCATGGAGGAAGTAGGAAACATTGTCACCTTGAATGGTTTGGCTCGTGTAGCACCCCTCACTAACCTGTTGACACCAATTATTATGTCAATGCCAACTTCAATTTCACAGATTCAACATAAGGTCATGCAACCAGCATATGTATATATACACAATACCACATCATGAGGAATTGTTGAGCAAATAATCCCCCCATGTTGCAGTAGGAAGTACAGTAGCAAGTGACATTGACACACCCATGTCACACTGTAAAAACTCATCAATGGTGAGAGGGCCTTTAACATGATTCTCAAAGGGAAGGCACATACCTGCACCTTTTTGTCAAACAAACACAGATTCAATTGGATTACTAAGTGTACACACTCAGATACGATTCGAACATTTCTACCTGTCACTCCCTGATGCATGTCACCAGTCAGGTAATGAACCTACAACAAATGACATGTACCAAGCATGTAGCCAAATGATTCCACATCAATGGCATGGAAATACACCTTGTAAGTAAGTATTGTAGGTCTGCCTCTCATGTCCATTATATTATTGTACCTGCAAACATAACAGCTTAGGGTATATGTAGCCTAAAAAACAATTAGACAACACATGAACTGTATAACTATCATACACAAATATTTTCAAAGATCATTTTGGATGCACACACGTGTGGGAATCCGACATCCTGCCATGAAGACAGGTGGAACATTCATGAAACAATAGTGGAAATTATTCAACAAAAGTGCAATGTACACATGCTAACATGTGCACAAATACTGTTGCCAACCGTCATCCATAATGTGGCGGTCGGACCGCCAAGACCGCAGCGGTCAGACTGCACCCTGACCCTTGAGGTCTGGTGACCGCCAGGATCATAATGACCGTCTATGTGCCTCATTATGAGTCTGGAGCTCTTCATACTGCCAGACTCACAATGGTGGTCGGACTGCTGTGCTTCTGGCAGTCGGACTGCTGTGCTTCTGGCAGTCGGACTGCTGCGCTTCTCGCAGTCTGCCCACCAAACTATGATCCAGGCGGTCAGGCCACTGGCAGGAAAAAGGGTTCCAGGTGGGTAGGCAGTGGTCGAACTGATCACAACTTCACTTTCCTCCAGCCTTTTCATTGTGGGGACCTTGTCATGAAAAAGCTGGTGGAAAGTCAGTGCTGGGGCTCACAGAGGACAATGTCATGGGCAGTGCAGGGGCTCCCCAGCCCAGCCCCCTTGGAATATGCACTGTCTGCTACAGCTCTGTGCAAGGGCATTGCCCTCAGCTTCATGAGGAGCCAAGGCCTACATCGCAACATGGTTTCTAATGGGGTGACCGGTGGAAACCTCAGATTTCTCATGTTTTTGCTGCTCAGCCCAGTGGAAATATTGTAATTGGCCTGAGGGGAGACCACCAGCTCAGCAGCATTCTTCTCTCAATGGGGCTGGTGGGCCGATAGTTGGCCCGCCAACCTCATATTGTGGCCCTAAGAGGGTGTAATGAACTATTCATATTCCAATGTAAACTAACTCAAGGAAGGTGTTGGACACTAAAGGGGTGAAATTTACCATTCCCACTCTAATCTAATCAAATTTGGGGAAGGCTTTAACCACTCAAGTGCTGACATTTACTATTTACATTCTAATATAAACCAACTCAGGGAAAGTGTTGGAGACTAAAGGGGTGTAATTTACTACTCCCACTCCAATCTAAACAAACTTGGGTAAAGTGTTGTACACTAAATGGGGGCCATTTACTTTTGCCACTCTAATCAAAACAAATTTGAGGACGATGCTGGAAACTAAAAGGGTGAAGTTTACTATTCCCACTCCAACATAAACCAATCAGGGAAGGTATAGGGCACTAAAACAGTGACATTTACAATTCCCACTCCAATCTAAACAAATTTGGGGAAGGTTTTGGACACTCAATGGTTGACACGTACCATTTCCACTCCAATCTAAACCAACTCAAGGAAGATGTTTACAATTATAGCAGTGACATTTACTATTACCACTCCAATCTAAACAACTTGTGGAGGGTGTTAGACACTAAAGAGCTGACATTTACAATTCCCACTCCAATCTAAACCAACTCAGGGAAGATGTTTGACACTAAAGGGGTGACATTTACTACTACCACTCCAATCTCAACCAGCTTGGGGAAGTTGTAATAAACTTATATCAAATACAAATGTATCAAATCTAATTCAAAATAAAATGTTTCACCTAGATTATTATATTTCAGCAATACAAAATACAGAATAAATTGCATACATTATCACATTTTCTAATTTATGCAACTAATATTTATACAGGAATTCAAATTCTAAAAATAAATAAATACATTTTATTTCGTAGTAACTATTTTCTAACATTCCTAAAATGTGAAAAAGTACAATTATATGTCTTTCAAATAACCACATTTTATACAGAAACCTTTGTTATATTTTTACTTCATAACAATTTATAAAAACATTTTTCTTTTCCAAATATTTTTTCTGTGTTTTATATGAATTTAACAAGTTCATAAAAAAAATATATATGTAACCTAAATATCCAAAGAATCAAATATAATCCTTTATAAAAATGTTCAAAAACATTTTGTTTTTAAAAATGTATTATTTTATTTTCTAAAAAAATCTTATACCACAATACATTATTAAAATAAAATAAAAATATGTTATAATAAAATACATTTTACAATGAATAAAACATGCATATGTTAAAAAATTATTAACTTAAAAATAAAATACGTATTTTTTAATACTATCCTCACCGTCAACACCATTAACCCAACATCCTTGTATTAAAGAAACTTCAATAAAAAAACATAAACAATGATTAACAATTTAAAAAATATAACAACTTTTTTGGTTTTCAATCAAAAAGAAAAATATATTAAAAATATAAATGTATAGAATAAAAAAATACAAGACATAACGTACTATTTAACACTTAAAAGATATTATATACAATGATATTTACTATATCAATAGTTTTTACATCAATATTGAAGATAATACTTAAGATATTTTTACTTGTCATATTTCTGTCCACGAAAACACAATATTCTTGACACAATATTTCTATTACACAATATTTTATACCTGATATTTTGCCCAAGTACTGTGAATAGTTGTGAGAAAACAGTGCTGATTGCAGAGGGCCCCTAACTTTTTTCCCCCATTTTTCACTTTTTGCTGGGGTTTTCCTGACTTTGATGGTGCCCTGGGTACTGCTAACCAGTCCCATGGCCTGTGCTCTGTGTAAAATCACTATGCAAATTAGGCTAATTATAATTGGCTAGGTCAACCTACCTATAAGTCTGTAGTATATGGTAGGGCATGTAGGTTTAGGGACCCCAGCATAGTTAGTGCACCCACAGGTGCACTGCTGAGGTTCCCAGTGTCATTTTAAATGCAGGCCTGCCTTGCAGGCTGCTTTTAAATTAAAGTTACATGCAAATTCAACTTTGGAATTAAAAGTAGTTCCAAAGCCTTAAACTACCTTATTTTTAAGGTGTGCCTTATGTGTCCCTAGGGCTGGGTGCCATGTAACTATAAGCAGGGACCTTATAAAAATTGTTTTTATAAGCCCTGGTGAGGCAAAACAGCCAAATGTGTTTTTCCCTCATTGTAGTGTATGGCCTCCACAGGCTAGAATGGGGAGACTTTATTTTAATTTATTAAAAAGTCCCCTTAAGTAACAGATACAATAAGTTTGGTATCAAGTTAATTGTTATAATAAATCCCACAACTTTCAGTTGTGGGATTTAATATAACTTGTTCAGGTGAGGAGTTTTAAATTTTACCTGAAAAGTTGCCAACTTCAGCCCTGCAGTGTTTTTGCTGCTTTGCTGCTTTGCTCTGATTGGCCAGCCTCTTCAAAGGCAGGGAAGCACATTTGAAGTAACCCAGTAACAGGGCAGGAGAGATTCCATTCGGTAGCACCTAAACTCCAGTGTAAATTAACATTCTGGTGGTCAGGGACATCTTCAAGTAATGGAAAGTATTCCAATGTCTGTGGGGCCACAATCATCCGGTGGATCTTATTTAGTCAAGGTACCAGAGAGCGCTGATCACGTATGATATTGGGGGCTCAAGTTATTCGTCAGATAAAACTGATGAAATAACTTTCCGCCGGTCGTCCTCGAACTCCTGGATATGATCACGATGTATTGTGTTACTAGTAATGAAGGGCTTCCGTCTGGAATCTCCCTGTCCTGATGATGACCCCCTCTTGATTCACCTTACAGCGGGGTTGAAACGTCGACATATCTTAAAGAGTGGAATATATAAATATAACGAAACCTTATGAGACTTCTGGGCTTCCTGGACTAAAGGAGCCACTAGAAGTTCATAATTTTCTTAAAAACCACCCTTGTACATACTGTATATATCACCTTCACTTACCTGCACTCTCTCACCTTCACTGTTTTTACTAGGAGCTCCTATTTAGACGAATGCACACTTTATCTTCAGAATAACATGTCCAACAAAATATACCTTTAATGTCTGGAATAATATGCACAAAGATATATGTAATGTAATTAATTTCTATTGATGTTACATTGTTTGTACGCATAGAATTACCTTTAACGACTTGATTACCGTGGAAGTCTAGGTTACTTACCCCTTGCATTAACCATTAATCTATCCACATTTACTACCCTGGTCATAAGGGTTAGAGGGTACTTGCCTCATTGTTTTTTATATGGAAAATAATCATTAGCCATACACAAGTTAAACTTCTCTGTCCATATGATGACCAAATTACAGTATCATGTGTATTATGAACCACTTTGTATCCAATGTTTTTCATCCCGCTAGGCCTTTGTATTGTCCAAAACTCCAATATACTCACTACTGTGTTGGGTTCAATGTCTGTCACATGTAACCTACAAATCTAAACTAACACGTTGTCATTTCAGGACATATCTACAAGGTCATCACTGGAGATGTCATCTTTGTAAATAAGGCTGCATGGGAAAAACAATGAAAATAACACAAAGGCTCACTCAGTCAATCTTACTCTTTCTAGGCTTTTGGTTGGTCATTTTGTAGACAAGGACACATGAAATGCCCAAACAATATTTTAAATACATATCTTCTGTATCCTTCGCAGCTCCAATCAGCCAGCCAGTGCTACATTGCCTGCCTGCCAAGACACCTCCATTCCAGCCCAGGAGCAAGCCTTAGGCCCTCATTACAACCCTGGCAGTCGGTGTTAAAGAGGCAGTAATACCGCCAACAGGCCGGCAGTAACAAAAATGTAATCATGACCCCTGTGGAAAACGCCAACAGATACAGCCACTGTAACACTCAGACCACCACGGCGGTAGCAACAAACACCGTGCCAGTAACCGCCAACAGCCAGGTGGAAGACAATGCACCGCCCACTCTATTACAACCCGCCAGGTGGAAGACAATGTACGCCCACCCCACTACAACACACCCATACGCCAGCTTTTCGGGGGCAGTACCAACGCCATCAAAAACACGACGGAAACAGTACTATGAAGGGAAACCACTCACCTCTCGACACTTAAAGAAGAACCAGGATGCCATGGAGGGTGTGTGTACATACGGTTGGTTGCATCCACGGTGGAGTGGAATTTGAGCACCTTCAAAGAGCAGCAGCAGGATGTGTGCGATGGGCTCTATGGCGGTACAGGACCTGCCCACAGGTGAGTTGCTCCCTTTATATGCTTCAATTCCGCCAGCTGGGGTGTGGTGGTTGGACTGCCACAGCCACATTGGCGGTGTGCAACCTCATAATATATCCGGTGGTAACACTGTCTCCGCCGACCTCATGACCACAGTGGTCTGCACTGCCTGGTGGTGCCTGCGGGACCACGCAGTCTTTGCTCCAGTGGCCCACGTGACTCTCAATACAGTGATCCAACCACCAATCCAATGGCCATCGGGCTGCCACCGCTGCCATGATAGTGCATGGACTGCCAAACTCGTAATGAGGCCCTTAGTCCCCTAATAGACTATTTAGAAACCACGTGAGTTAGTAGACTGCATTGGTCAGGACATAGATGCCAATCCAAATTCCAGATATCAGGGTTGAATGTCTTTGACAGAATCCTGGCACAGGATGCCAAAACGAACAATGCAGTGGAAGGATGGAACACTGCCTTACAATCCACACTAGGCAGAATTCAACCTAATTTATACAAATTTAATGAAGTATAACAAAAAGGACAAAGCTAGCAAGAAGTAAGAATTGAACCTGTTACCCAAATTGGCCCTAAACTTACCAAACAAACTACAAAAAGTATAAGACCTGCTACAATGTAAAGTCAAAATCATGATAAATAGCAAAGAACTAGACTACTTAAAAATAACAGCCAAATCTATCCTCTGCAACACATATTAACCTACCAAAATCCTCAACATCGACAACATACTCCAATACAACATACCAAATATATTTTAATAATAATATGAATATTTTATTACATCAGTGAAAAAATTATATAAAATCTAAGAAGTAATAATCACTGATATACTGATATGAAAAAATATAATACTAACCAACTTGAAAACAAATTCAATCCATCACATCAAATAAATATAACACATAATCCAAATAATTCCACATAGTAATAACGTAATCAATACAGGATCACATTTCCCACACACACAACAAAATTAATATAAAGTATATCGTTATGTAGGTGCAGATCTCTTATCATTACCACATAACAAAATATAGTGATCCATAAAAAATAAAGAAAACAAATACAAAAAGCTCCAACAAAATGCACAAATATCACCAATCCAATCAAAATCGCTTGAGGCAATCCAAAGTCTGTAGAATCCACTCCAGAAAAGCCAATAGTACGGACATCTAAGTAAAAACAATTGGTTTATAACTAACAGAAACAGGGTTCCTTTAAGAAAAAAAGCATGAACTTTAGCTTCCCTTCAAAATTGTTTGTAGACAAAAACCTGTAAAAGAAATGCTAAATACCCAACCCTACAATATATTACAGTCCCAAATATACACATACATAACATTTGGGGCCCGATTAGAAGTTTGGCAGTCAGGAGTGTTGGATGCCATATTACGGTACATGCAGTTGCATAGACGAAAGACTGCAGCGGTCCCACCCACACTGACAACAAATCTTTGACACTGTTGGAGAGATAGCCTAATGTGGCTATCGGAGGGCGGACCACCAGTGCAACTGCTGTCCCAATCACAATGGTGCTTACCGCGAACGTGACCATGGCTGGCCAAGCACCACAATTGAGCTGGTAGAAACAGGGGGCTGTAAAGCCAAAACTCCCCTGTAGGCAGCCTCACACATCCAGTGCCACCATGAAGCAGATTCTACATGTCTTGCCACTGCATGTGCTGTTCGATGGTGCACAAAATCGATGGTGCTGTGGATGCAATGGACAGTAAGCCAAACACCTCCCCATTCCCTCACACTCTACAGCAACCCGAAGGGCCACAACTTGACCTGGCATGTGGGCTGTGCTCTGTAGTCCAAAATATTGTCTGTGCACCTGTTTGGAGTTATACACAATGTAGGTCACAGTCACAGCCCTATGGCAGCCCCTTTGGCCAGGTCACTAACACTGCACCACCACACACTACAAAACTTTCAATGTGTACACATCCCAGTGATAGGGATAGTGATGTGTTAATAACATTGTGTCACACAGCAGATGTTCATCAATCTTACTCCTACAAATTGAATTGACACCGTCACATTGTTCACATGCCATGGCCTGTTGTGTCATACTAGATACCTTTGTATGAATGTGTCATTGAACCCCAACACACCTCCTCTGCAACACCCTTGTAATAGACTCACACATATCACCCACAAGGCAAGAGAATGAACGGTAAATGGGTTGCAGAAGAATTTGTGTAACAAACATACAAAGCACACAATGTAACTAATCCCTGCACAATAAGTATTGTGTCACAGGAAGGCTGCTGCCCTGGGACACATTCTACTTTGCAAATGCTTCTAAATCACTATTAACACAGGAAATGTGGCCTGTTGAATATCAGTGACAACCACTAACATTACCAAGTGTCATGGCCATGTGGCAAATGTGTAAGTGTAAGTCTAGACAGCAAATACAACAGTAACATCCTGGGTCACACAGTTAGATAAAGTAGGTGTAAGGTACACACTTCGAAATGGACACATGTCTATTCAATTGTATAGGAATGTAGCACAATCGAACACCCTTCATGTGAGGACAAACAAACCTCTAGCCTGCACATATGATACAAATGTCCAATCTACATTAGAGGGAGAAATGAAGCCCAATAGATGTTGCCAATGGCCAAGCCAAGATGAAATACTTACCACATGAAACAACACAAAATGCAATGCCACCCCAATTGGATTACATCCCATACACCCATCCATTCAACATCACCCCATGTTCTGGATTACTCCATCACTTGTTTCAAAGTCAAATCTTCACCACTACATCAGATGGGTCATCAATCAGGGTTAAATAAACACAACTGGCGTCCTTTATCACAAATTATACATGAACATAAAAAGGGTAGAAAATTAATGGCAAAGCCAATGTTTAGCACAACAACCAAATTAACTTTGTTAATAAACCTCAAAAAATGGAGTAAAGGCCAGTCCATAAAAACATGTGCATAGCACTCTGTTTTGCTCCAAATTGTGTGTCACTAATCACTGCTACAGGAACCTGCACAAGAAGGTTTATCTGACGGCTTTGATCACACAACATTACCAAAATGCCTCCCGCATTTGCATTTGCTACATGCTGCATGAACTGTAAACATTTACACACAGGAAAATCACATTCACATACAACTTAATTTGCACGCGGTCATTGTCCAATCACAATACCCATGGAGGAAGTAGGAAACATTGTCACCTTGAATGGTTTGGCTCGTGTAGCACCCCTCACTAACCTGTTGACACCAATTATTATGTCAATGCCAACTTCAATTTCACAGATTCAACACAAGGTCATGCAACCAGCATATGTATATATACACAATACCACATCATGAGGAATTGTTGAGCAAATAATCCCCCCATGTTGCAGTAGGAAGTACAGTAGCAAGTGACATTGACACACCCATGTCACACTGTAAAAACTCATCAATGGTGAGAGGGCCTTTAACATGATTCTCAAAGGGAAGGCACATACCTGCACCTTTTTGTCAAACAAACACAGATTCAATTGGATTACTAAGTGTACACACTCAGATACGATTCGAACATTTCTACCTGTCACTCCCTGATGCATGTCACCAGTCAGGTAATGAACCTACAACAAATGACATGTACCAAGCATGTAGCCAAATGATTCCACATCAATGGCATGGAAATACACATTGTAAGTAAGTATTGTAGGTCTGCCTCTCATGTCCATTATATTATTGTACCTGCAAACATAACAGCTTAGGGTATATGTAGCCTAAAAAACAATTAGACAACACATGAACTGTATAACTATCATACACAAATATTTTCAAAGATCATTTTGGATGCATACACGTGTGGGAATCTGACATCCTGCCATGAAGACAGGTGGAACATTCATGAAACAATAGTGGAAATTATTCAACAAAAGTGCAATGTACACATGCTAACATGTGCACAAATACTGTTGCCAACCGTCATCCATAATGTGGCGGTCGGACCGCCAAGACCGCAGCGGTCAGACTGCACCCTGACCCTTGAGGTCTGGTGACCGCCAGGATCATAATGACCGTCTATGTGCCTCATTATGAGTCTGGAGCTCTTCATACTGCCAGACTCACAATGGTGGTCGGACTGCTGTGCTTCTGGCAGTCGGACTGCTGCGCTTCTCGCAGTCTGCCCACCAAACTATGATCCAGGCGGTCAGGCCACTGGCAGGAAAAAGGGTTCCAGGTGGGTAGGCAGTGGTCGAACTGATCACAACTTCACTTTCCTCCAGCCTTTTCATTGTGGGGACCTTGTCATGAAAAAGCTGGTGGAAAGTCAGTGCTGGGGCTCACAGAGGACAATGTCATGGGCAGTGCAGGGGCTCCCCAGCCCAGCCCCCTTGGAATATGCACTGTCTGCTACAGCTCTGTGCAAGGGCATTGCCCTCAGCTTCATGAGGAGCCAAGGCCTACATCGCAACATGGTTTCTAATGGGGTGACCGGTGGAAACCTCAGATTTCTCATGTTTTTGCTGCTCAGCCCAGTGGAAATATTGTAATTGGCCTGAGGGGAGACCACCAGCTCAGCAGCATTCTTCTCTCAATGGGGCTGGTGGGCCGATAGTTGGCCCGCCAACCTCATATTGTGGCCCTAAGAGGGTGTAATGAACTATTCATATTCCAATGTAAACTAACTCAAGGAAGGTGTTGGACACTAAAGGGGTGAAATTTACCATTCCCACTCTAATCTAATCAAATTTGGGGAAGGCTTTAACCACTCAAGTGCTGACATTTACTATTTACATTCTAATATAAACCAACTCAGGGAAAGTGTTGGAGACTAAAGGGGTGTAATTTACTACTCCCACTCCAATCTAAACAAACTTGGGTAAAGTGTTGTACACTAAATGGGGGCCATTTACTTTTGCCACTCTAATCAAAACAAATTTGAGGACGATGCTGGAAACTAAAAGGGTGAAGTTTACTATTCCCACTCCAACATAAACCAATCAGGGAAGGTATAGGGCACTAAAACAGTGACATTTACAATTCCCACTCCAATCTAAACAAATTTGGGGAAGGTTTTGGACACTCAATGGTTGACACGTACCATTTCCACTCCAATCTAAACCAACTCAAGGAAGATGTTTACAATTATAGCAGTGACATTTACTATTACCACTCCAATCTAAACAACTTGTGGAGGGTGTTAGACACTAAAGAGCTGACATTTACAATTCCCACTCCAATCTAAACCAACTCAGGGAAGATGTTTGACACTAAAGGGGTGACATTTACTACTACCACTCCAATCTCAACCAGCTTGGGGAAGTTGTAATAAACTTATATCAAATACAAATGTATCAAATCTAATTCAAAATAAAATGTTTCACCTAGATTATTATATTTCAGCAATACAAAATACAGAATAAATTGCATACATTATCACATTTTCTAATTTATGCAACTAATATTTATACAGGAATTCAAATTCTAAAAATAAATAAATACATTTTATTTCGTAGTAACTATTTTCTAACATTCCTAAAATGTGAAAAAGTACAATTATATGTCTTTCAAATAACCACATTTTATACAGAAACCTTTGTTATATTTTTACTTCATAACAATTTATAAAAACATTTTTCTTTTCCAAATATTTTTTCTGTGTTTTATATGAATTTAACAAGTTCATAAAAAAAAAAATATATGTAACCTAAATATCCAAAGAATCAAATATAATCCTTTATAAAAATGTTCAAAAACATTTTGTTTTTAAAAATGTATTATTTTATTTTCAAAAAAAATCTTATACCACAATACATTATTAAAATAAAATAAAAATATGTTATAATAAAATACATTTTACAATGAATAAAACATGCATATGTTAAAAAATTATTAACTTAAAAATAAAATACGTATTTTTTAATACTATCCTCACCGTCAACACCATTAACCCAACATCCTTGTATTAAAGAAACTTCAATAAATAATAAAAAACATAAACAATGATTAACAATTTAAAAAATATAACAACTTTTTTGGTTTTCAATCAAAAAGAAAAATATATTAAAAATATAAATGTATAGAATAAAAAAATACAAGACATAACGTACTATTTAACACTTAAAAGATATTATATACAATGATATTTACTATATCAATAGTTTTTACATCAATATTGAAGATAATACTCAAGATATTTTTACTTGTCATATTTCTGTCCACGAAAACACAATATTCTTGACACAATATTTCTATTACACAATATTTTATACCTGATATTTTGCCCAAGTACTGTGAATAGTTGTGAGAAAACAGTGCTGATTGCAGAGGGCCCCTAACTTTTTTCCCCCATTTTTCACTTTTTGCTGGGGTTTTCCTGACTTTGATGGTGCCCTGGGTACTGCTAACCAGTCCCATGGCCTGTGCTCTGTGTAAAATCACTATGCAAATTAGGCTAATTATAATTGGCTAGGTCAACCTACCTATAAGTCTGTAGTATATGGTAGGGCATGTAGGTTTAGGGACCCCAGCATAGTTAGTGCACCCACAGGTGCACTGCTGAGGTTCCCAGTGTCATTTTAAATGCAGGCCTGCCTTGCAGGCTGCTTTTAAATTAAAGTTACATGCAAATTCAACTTTGGAATTAAAAGTAGTTCCAAAGCCTTAAACTACCTTATTTTTAAGGTGTGCCTTATGTGTCCCTAGGGCTGGGTGCCATGTAACTATAAGCAGGGACCTTATAAAAATTGTTTTTATAAGCCCTGGTGAGGCAAAACAGCCAAATGTGTTTTTCCCTCATTGTAGTGTATGGCCTCCACAGGCTAGAATGGGGAGACTTTATTTTAATTTATTAAAAAGTCCCCTTAAGTAACAGATACAATAAGTTTGGTATCAAGTTAATTGTTATAATAAATCCCACAACTTTCAGTTGTGGGATTTAATATAACTTGTTCAGGTGAGGAGTTTTAAATTTTACCTGAAAAGTTGCCAACTTCAGCCCTGCAGTGTTTTTGCTGCTTTGCTGCTTTGCTCTGATTGGCCAGCCTCTTCAAAGGCAGGGAAGCACATTTGAAGTAACCCAGTAACAGGGCAGGAGAGATTCCATTCGGTAGCACCTAAACTCCAGTGTAAATTAACATTCTGGTGGTCAGGGACATCTTCAAGTAATGGAAAGTATTCCAATGTCTGTGGGGCCACAATCATCCGGTGGATCTTATTTAGTCAAGGTACCAGAGAGCGCTGATCACGTATGATATTGGGGGCTCAAGTTATTCGTCAGATAAAACTGATGAAATAACTTTCCGCCGGTCGTCCTCGAACTCCTGGATATGATCACGATGTATTGTGTTACTAGTAATGAAGGGCTTCCGTCTGGAATCTCCCTGTCCTGATGATGACCCCCTCTTGATTCACCTTACAACGGGGTTGAAACGTCGACATATCTTAAAGAGTGGAATATATAAATATAACGAAACCTTATGAGACTTCTGGGCTTCCTGGACTAAAGGAGCCACTAGAAGTTCATAATTTTCTTAAAAACCACCCTTGTACATACTGTATATATCACCTTCACTTACCTGCACTCTCTCACCTTCACTGTTTTTACTAGGAGCTCCTATTTAGACGAATGCACACTTTATCTTCAGAATAACATGTCCAACAAAATATACCTTTAATGTCTGGAATAATATGCACAAAGATATATGTAATGTAATTAATTTCTATTGATGTTACATTGTTTGTACGCATAGAATTACCTTTAACGACTTGATTACCGTGGAAGTCTAGGTTACTTACCCCTTGCATTAACCATTAATCTATCCACATTTACTACCCTGGTCATAAGGGTTAGAGGGTACTTGCCTCATTGTTTTTTATATGGAAAATAATCATTAGCCATACACAAGTTAAACTTCTCTGTCCATATGATGACCAAATTACAGTATCATGTGTATTATGAACCACTTTGTATCCAATGTTTTTCATCCCGCTAGGCCTTTATATTGTCCAAAACTCCAATATACTCACTACTGTGTTGGGTTCAATGTCTGTCACATGTAACCTACAAATCTAAACTAACACGTTGTCATTTCAGGACATATCTACAAGGTCATCACTGGAGATGTCATCTTTGTAAATAAGGCTGCATGGGAAAAACAATGAAAATAACACAAAGGCTCACTCAGTCAATCTTACTCTTTCTAGGCTTTTGGTTGGTCATTTTGTAGACAAGGACACATGAAATGCCCAAACAATATTTTAAATACATATCTTCTGTATCCTTCGCAGCTCCAATCAGCCAGCCAGTGCAACATTGCCTGCCTGCCAAGACACCTCCATTCCAGCCCAGGAGCAAGCCTTAGGCCCTCATTACAACCCTGGCAGTCGGTGTTAAAGAGGCAGTAATACCGCCAACAGGCCGGCAGTAACAAAAATGTAATCATGACCCCTGTGGAAAACGCCAACAGATACAGCCACTGTAACACTCAGACCACCACGGCGGTAGCAACAAACACCGTGCCGGTAACCGCCAACAGCCAGGTGGAAGACAATGCACCGCCCACTCTATTACAACCCGCCAGGTGGAAGACAATGTACGCCCACCCCACTACAACACACCCATACGCCAGCTTTTCGGGGGCAGTACCAACGCCATCAAAAACACGACGGAAACAGTACTTTGAAGGGAAACCACTCACCTCTCGACACTTAAAGAAGAACCAGGATGCCATGGAGCCCGGGCAGCAGGTCTTCCCCATGCTGGTGTTTCTTCTCATATACCAGGAGTACCAGTGGTGGCGACGATGACCACGGTGAGTACTACACCTAGCACATAGAGGAGTGGAGGGGGAAAGAGAGTGACACACACGCAACACCCTCACCCCAACACCATACACACAAACACATGCAACAACATTACATATACACCCCATAACCCTCAGGAATAACGCAAGGACAAAGGTAATTGAGTCAAATGAGTGTTATATTGCAAATACTTAGAAATCCGTTAATAATTCAAAAACAGTATTTACAAAATATACAATATGTACAAAAGGCGGGACAATGTCCATTCAAAATGTTTGTTACCCACTGGACCAAAAGACATAGGCCAAGTCCACACTTGACTCCTGCCTTAATACGGAGAGAGGCATCAGGTCGAAAACACACAGGCACCTCACGGGGATGGGGAAGGGGAGGGCACCTCAGCTGGAAGATGGTACAACGCTACTGGTCCTGGAGGGGCCTCCATGCCCACAGCGATGTCCTTGGAAGTGCAAAGCCACAGTCTCTGAAGTCTCTCAAGTGGGTGGTTTGCCCACTGCTTGGTCCTGGGGAGTGCAAGGCCACAGTCTCTCAAGTGGGTGGTTTGCCCACTGCTTGGTCTTGGTCAAGTGTGTGCCGGTTTTCCACTGGTTCTGGGGGGGGCTTGGTGCCCAATGTGCTTCATCCTGCGAAGGATAGGGTGAGTGGATTCCTTCTTCCACTAGTTCTGGAAGGGGCTAGGTGCCCAGTGTGCTTCATCCTGCCAAGGATACGGTGAGTGGATGCCTTCTTCCACTGGTTCTTGAGGGGGCTTGGTTCCCAGTGATGCAGCACTTGGGGTGGGCAAGGTCACAGTCACTCACCTGGGTGTCAGATCCACATGATTTTCTGTGGGCAGGATGCATGACACACCATGGATACATGTCTACAGTCCATCCACCGACGGGGATGGCTGTACAGTGGTTGCACTGCCGGTGCAGGTGGCGGAGCTGCCAGAGGTGGGGGGAGGCTCTAGCCCTTCCCCTGCAGCCTCGAACAGCTGCCCACTGGGGCTGCTGCTGCTGATGGTGGTGCTGCTTGCCGCGGTACAGGTAGCGGTGCTGGCCGTGGGGCAGCTGGCGATGGTGGCCGCGGTGCAGCTGGCTGTGGTGGCCGTGGTGCTGCCAGTGGAGGGGGGAGGCTCCAGCCCTTCCCCTGCAGCCTCGGACGGCTGCCGACTGGGTCTGCTACTGTTGGTGGCGGTGCTGCTTTCCACGGTGCAGGTGGCGGTGCTGGCCATGGGGCAGCTGGCAGTGGTTGCCGCGATGCAGGTGGCAGTGCTGGCCGCAGTGCAGGTGGCAGTGATGCCAGTGGAGGGGGGATTCTCCAGCCCTTCCCCTGCACCCTTGGACGGCGCCCTGTCTGGTGATCTGTGCCCCTTCCTGCCCTTGGCAGATGGTGGTGCCTCCTTGCTTCTGCCAGCTGGAGTCTTTGCCTTTACCTTGCTGGCTGGTTGTGCCTCCTTCTCCTGGCTGGATGCTCTCCACTTTTTGCCCTTTCCTGGTGGCGGAACCTTCTTGTCCTTGACAGGTGTTGGTGGCACACTGGCTGGCCTGATGGGTGACTCCTTACAGCCTCTCTGAGCTCCAGAAACCACAGCGGACATGGACTTGGTGGCTGAGGTGCTGGGTTGGGTTCTGGCCAACCTGGTCTGAGGTGAAGGATGTGGGGAGGGGAGTAGAGAATAGGTCAATGCGGGTGAGGAAAAGCTTCTGAGGGACACTGGGGCAGGAAGAGGGTGAAGGTTTGGGAGTGGAGGAAGAGGGAGTGGTTGTAGAAGGTGTCAGTCTGCTGTGTTTGGGTGTAGGTGCATGAGCTGGATGCTGTTGTGAGGTGGGTGGCTATTGGCTGTGTGTGTGTTTGAGTTTGTGTACTGTGGGAGGAGGGGTCACGGACACAGTGGGAGGGGACAAAGGAGATGTGTGCATGGATGTGGGGGTGGAGACTGCCAGTGAGGGGCATGTAGTGATAGGCTTGCTGGTGATGGAGGTAATGGATGAGGATGTAATGCATGCAGGTGTGCGTGGAGACACTACTGAGAGGGACGTGGACAAGGAGGAGGAGGGGGACACAGTGGAGGCAGTGGATGTTGGAGTGTGTGCTTCTGGATGGTGCATGTGTGAGTGCCTGTCGGATGATGTGTGGTGCTTGTGTTTGCCTGAGCCACTTCTGTGTGTGGATTTGGGTGAATGCTGGTCTGAAGGTGTGCTTGGGATAGGTTGGGGTTGAGGGGATTGGGATTGGGTAGAGGAAGTTGGAAGGGGAGGCTGGAGACAGGGACAATGGCTGCCATCAGTGCGGAGGCCAGAGCCTGAAATGATCTCTGTTGGTCCACCACGCCAGAGTGAATGCCCTCCAGGTATGCATTTGTTTGTTGCAAATGCCTCTCGACACCCTGGATGGCATTCAGAATGGTTGACTGCCAATAGTGAGGGATCTCAGGAGGTCAATAGCCTCCTCACTAAGGGCTGCAGGGCTGACTGGGGCAGGGCCTGAGGTGCCTGGGGCGAAGGAGATGCCCACCCCCCTGGGTGAGGGGGCACGGGAAACACGCTGAGGGGCTGCTGGGAGGGCGTTGCTGGTAGGGGGGGTGGCGGCTGTACCTGTTGTTGGGGTGGGCAAGGAGGTGTCCGCCACCACCAGGGAGCTTCCATCAGAGGAGGAGTCGCTGTCTGTAGTGTCCTCTCCGGTCCCCGTCGTGGTACTCCCCTCCCCCTCTGTCCCACTGGTGCCCTCACCGTCAGTGGTTTCGGCCTCCAGGCCCATGTGGGATGCAGCTCCCTCTGTTGCCGGTGCCTCGGCTCCTCCGCCAGATGATGCTAATGCACACAAGGACAGGGTGACAAAACTAAAAGGGGGGGGAGACAGAGGATACAGTTGGTAAATGCCAGCAATACCACTACCGTTAGTGTACACAGCACACAGGGAGCTGCCCTATGCACTAGGCCATATACTACCAGGTACACAGCTAGTCACCAGCCTATGGGGTACAATGCCTAACGCAGGACCCTGCCCAGTAGTAGATGCTGACTAACACTATTGGGGTTGGAGTGCTTCAGAGCCTGCCCAACAAGGGACCTACCCTGCCAGTTCGCCCTGGCCTAGGGCCACCCACAGCCCACATCCCCCACCCAGGTAAAACCTTCATGCACGCAAACTCATGATTCTGAATCTGTACTCACTCCCTTGTGGCTGCTGTGATTCCCTCAAGCGCCCGTCCAACTCCGGATAGGCCACCACACGGGTATGATTGGCACCCCTTCCTCGTTGGGAGGCCTGCCCCAGCTGGTCCTCTGCCGTCTTCCTTGCCCAGCGGCTTAGGTCCTCCCACCGTTTGTTGCAGTGGGTACTCCGTCTGTCAAAGACCCCCAGGGTCTGCACCTCGTTGGTGATGGCACACCAAATACCCTTTTTCTGATGGGTGCTGACCTGCAGGGAAATATGTATAGAAAAAAGGGATTATTCATACCTTCTGGACTGTTACACTCAAGTCCCACAATATCCCTCCCATCCCCTTACGCACAGACATTGACCTCCAGGCATGCAGCACTCTACCCAGGACCCCTCAGCCCCCCCTTACATGAGGCATACACACACAGCACTCCATACATTCATGGCCCATGCATCATGCTCACAGTGTACTCACTTGTTTGTCTGGAGGACCATAGAGTGAAGTAGGCTGGGGTAGGACCCCATCCAGCAGTCTCTCCAACTCCTCCGAAGTGAAGGCGGGGGCCCCTTCCCCAGATGCTTGATCCATTGCCGCTTCCAGGCACAGGTCACAACAGCACTTTCAGTATAGGTCCTCACCTGTTGAAGATCAGGTAGCAAGTGATTGAACAGTTAGAAAATGGCAGTCACGTCCACGGCGGTGCGTATCGTCACTGCCGGCGTACATCGCCATTGGCTCCTGGAACCCATAGGGCTCAATGATAACCAATGCGAAGTTGCGCGGCGGTCATCAACCACCGACTGCAACGGCGCACAATGCCAGTGGAATTATCTAATTTCCACATGTCTCTCCTCAGAGGTTAGGCAGCTGCCATTTCAGGGGGGCACAGGCCATGGCACCTAACTGCGTCACAGAACATATTGGCACATCAACTGATTTTAAAATTCACATACTGTTTCTGTAAAGGAAGAAATGCATTGTCATTGCAACATGTGTGTGATTGTGGCCCTCAGCTCACCGTTTTCCACCCTAGAGTTCAACCGCTGAGGATGATTCGGAGACGGAGACTTCCCCTTGTGTACAGACCCCTTGTGGACCTGGCGACTATGGAGGACAGACACATTATCCTTACCTACAGACTTGATAGGGCCACAATCCAAGAACTGTGTGCCCAATTGGAGCCAGACTTGATTTCATCTATCCGCCACCCCACAGGGATCCTCCCTTTAGTGCAGGCCCTATCAGTGCTCCATTTCCTGGCAAGTGGTTCCTTCCAAATAACAGTGGCCCTGGCATAAGGGATGTCTCAGCCAATGTTCTCTAACGTCTTGACTAGAGTGTTGTCTGCCCTGCTGAAACACATGCGCAGCCACATCATATTCACCCAGGTGGAGGATTTGGCCACAGTGAAGGCTGACTTTTATGCCCTGGGACATATCCACAACATCATTGGTGCCACTGATGGTACACATGTAGCATTTGTCCTCACCCCGGAGAAATGAACAAGTGTTCAGGAATAGAAAAAGCTATCACTCTCTGAATGTGCAGATGGTGTGTTTGGTGGACCAGTACATCTTCCATGTGAATGCCAAGTATCCTGGCTCTGTTCATGACGCCTTTATGTTGAGGAATAGCATCATCTCATATGTGATTGCTCAACTCCAGAGGCACCAAGTGTGGCTAATAGGTGAGCCCAAGTTCCCCACCCAGTATATGTTGGTGTATGAGTTTGTCCCTAAGGGAGAGTGTGTGGTTAACAGGTATCCCTCGATATTTGCAGGTGACTCTGGTTACCTCAACCTCTCATGGCTACTGACCCCAGTGAGGAATACCAGGACATGGGCAGAGGAACGTTACAATGAGGCACATGGGCGAACAAGGAGGATAATTGAGAGAACATTTGGCCTCGTGAAGGCCAGGTTCAGGTGCCCCCGTCTGACTGGTAGATCCTTGTACTATTCACCCAAGAAGGTGTGCCAGATCATCGTTGCATGTTGCATGTTGCATGTTGCACAACCTGGCCTTAAGAAGCAAGGCACCTTTTCTGCAGGAGGATGAGCCTGGAGATGGTCTTGTGGCAAAAGCGGAGCCTGTGGACAGTGAGGAAGAGGAGGCAGAGGATGAAGATGTGGACAACAGAAGTTCTCTCATACAGTAGTACTTCCAGTGACACACAGGTAAGACACTGTAATTTCACTTTACAATGCAGTTTTCTGCTGGACATTGAAAATGGCAGCATGATTTCCCTATGTCTATTGCCACTTACTGTACCCTTTAGCATCTCTATTTTCAGATCTCTGTGCCCCGCTCTGGCTCCAGGTGTGTTTACTGCTACCCACTACAGGTCATACCAATGTTTATATAACTGTACATATGAATTGCAATGTTTACAGATTGTTGTACTAATACATATTTCAATCAATTGACAGACTCCAGACTTGTATTTGTTCGAAGGGTGTTTATTTAAGTGCTAAAAGGTTGAGGGGGTAGAGAATGGGTTGGGTTGATGGTGGAGGAATGTCCAGATAGAGTCCAGTCTCTTTGTATCACAGGTGCATTGTCCAATGGGGCATAGGAAGGGGAGCAATGGCAGTTCAAGGAGGACTGGGTAACAGAGTGGGACACCAGTGTGACAATCAGGAGAGTCTTATTTCCTGGCGGGGGTCTTGGCAATGTTCTCTGGCTTCTGCCTGGATCGCAGAGACCGTTTGTGTGGTGGTTCTCCTTCTGCAGGGGATGGGGTGCTGGTAGCCTATTGTTCCAGTGGCGGGGCCTCCTATCCATTAGTGCCAGTGGAGGTAGAGGGCTGCTCTACGTTGTGGCTAGTGTCAGGGGCCCGTTGGGGTGCCACTGCCTCCCTCATGGTGTTGGTCATGTCAGCCAGCACCCCTGCAATGGTGACCAGGAAGGTGTGGATGTTTTTTAGGTCCTCCCTGATCCCCAGGTACTGTCCCTCCTGCAGCCGCTGGATCTCCTGCAACTTGGCCAGTATCTGGCCCAAGGTCTCCTGGGAATGGTGGTATGCTCCCAGGATCCCTGCAAGTGCCTTGTGGAGAGTGGGTTCCCTGGGCCTGTCCTCCCCCTGTCCACAGCAGTCCTCCCAGCTTCCCTGTTGTCCTGTGCCTCTGTCCCCTGAACCGTGTGCCCGCGGCCACTGACTCCAGATCCCTGATTGTCTTGGCTTTGTGGAGTTGCCGGGGGTCCCTGTAATGGTGGACAAACTGCTGATTGACGTGTCCTGGGGACAGTGATATGGGCCCGCTGGGTGGGTGTTGTGCTGGTATTTCCTGAGGGGGGAGGGTCTGTGGTGGTATTGGACTGTGGCAGGGTAACTGACTGTCCAGACGTCCCTGATGGGCCAGGTTGGTCATCGTGATCCAGGCGTGCAGAGCTGCTGTCATCACTGTGGGCCTCTTCTGTGGGGGGACTGGTTGTTGGTGGCACCGCCTCTCTGGTGACATTGAGTGGGGGTCCTGTGGGGATGTAAATGCAGTGTTATTGTATTTGCGTGTGCCATCCTGTGCATGGGTGTGTTTCCCTGTATGGTTGTGATAGTCCTGTCAGCTTTGCCTTGTGTGCGTGGTGGTTTTGTGGGCTAGGTGATTCTCTCTAATGGGCATGCTTTAATGATGGGTGTCCATGCAGGTCTGTGATGGGTGTCCATGCATTGGTGTTGCATGCAGGGCTTGGTATTGGGATGTGTGGGTTGTGATAGTGAGGTATATGTTAGGTGGTGGAGTGATGGGATAAGGGTAGGGGTAGGAGTTTGTGATAGCATGCAGGTAGGGTGCTGGATATAGTGGTAAAGATTTGACTTACCAGACTCCTCCTGCTACTTCTGCGAGGCCCTCAGGATGCATGATCGCCAAGACTTGTTCCTTCCACATTTTTAGCTGTGGGGGAGTAGGTGGGGGTCCACCACTAGTCTTCTGTATGGCTACCTGGTGTTTTGCAACCACAGAACGCACCTTCCCCCGTAGGTCGTTCCACTTCTTCCTGATGCCATCCCTTGTTCTGTGGTGTTGTCCCACGGCATTGACCCTGTCCATGATCCTCCGCCATAGCTCCATCTTCCTTGCAATGGATGTCTGCTGCACCTGTGATCTAAATAGCTGTGGCTCTACCTGGATGATTTCCTCCACCATGACCCTTAGCTCCTCATCTGAAAACCTGGGGTGTCTTTGGGGTGTCATGGATGTGGTGTGAGTGGTATGTGTCAGGATGTGTGAGGTGATGTGTTGTGGTGTGTGCTGTGAGGTGCGTGGATGGTGTATGGGTGATGGTGTTCTGTGGCTCAGATTGAGTGGGTGCTCCTGGCTTGTCTCTTCCTCTCTCTGTTGGCAATCTTTTTTTCGTTGAAAGGGTTGTGGGTAATGTGTGTGTGTATTTTATAGTGGTGTGGGTGCGGTGTGTATATGTGTGTCAGGTGTGTGTAGTTTGAATTGTCCAATGTGCTGTGGTTTTGTAAGTGTGTGTGTATTTTGAGTACGGCAGTGTGTACCGCCAATGGTTTACCACAGTTGAAAGACCGCTGTGGTGATTCATGGGTCCTGATACTGTGTTGTATTTCTGTTGCCGTAATGGTGTGGTTTTTGGTACCGCTAGTTTATCACCGACCTTTGGTCTGGCTGACTTGTGTGGGTGTCTGTATAGTGGCGCATTTCTCTATGTGGGTCATAATACCCGTAGCGGTATACCACCGCAGTCACGGTATGTGGCAGTCAGCATGGCGGTAGGTGGCATTTACTGCCAATTTTGTAATGAGGGCCTTAAGTAGGACTCCAATGCTGCAAGTCCGGATGATGAAGAGCAAGCTAGTCCATATGATCTATCTGGCCATACAGCTCCAGTGAGTCAAACCCAGGCCACAGCTATACCTCCCACCACAGCTGCAACAAGACCTTACAATGAGGACCCCTCCACTTGCACCGAGAACCAGCACACCAATCCTGTGCCCACCAGTCCTGGTTACTGTTGAGCCACCAAAACTCAGCCTTCTGTTCTGCCAGACCATAGTGGTTTGGGGCACACTTCACGGACACAGGCTGGTGGGGGTAGGAATGGTGTCAGGGAGTCTGTGGGCCAGACAAGTAAGACAACTAGGGTGTTAGTTAGCTAGATCTCCCTGACTAAGTCTTGGGATCAGTCCAACAATCCCAAGACATGATGGGCCAGGTCATAAACGAGCTCCATGCCATTAGGCAGATGCAGATAGGAACAATGTGGAGATGCGTAACATAATTTCCAATTTGTGCTCCTGGCTGGGGTGATGCCTGACATCTATCACATAATGGACAGGGTTTTTCCCAGTCCACCTGCCCATGTCTGTGGTCCCTCAATGTCTGTCCAAAGTACAATACTGCCAGCCACAGAGAAGGAGGCCCTGCCACAGGAGGAGTCTGCCCCTACCACTGGAGGCCCTTCACGCATGCCGTCCCTCCTCCCCAGAGGGGACGGTCACCTGGACCAGCAGCATAGGATGGCTAGACCAACACCACCACCTCCAAGAGATGCTGAACCCAGTTTCCTCCTTGTGTGCCTACCATTCACTCTATAAAATGTTTCATGGACGTATTTACCTTTCAGAGGACAGTAGTGATTTGGACACTGGACGTCAAACTCCATTTGGCTCTACTTCCATGTTTCCATCCACCATGATTGACTCTTCTTATTTGATTTCATCCTTTTTTATTTCATTTATATATATAATAATAATGGACACAGAGTACAAGACTCTTGTTTGATTATTTGTTGCATTTCCTTTGTCATGTCCATGTCCTATCATTATGTCCCATCGTTATGTTGGGGAAACAATTAAACCTCCATTTAGGAAACAAATGTTGGAATTGCAAATGGGAAAAGTGTTAACAAATCTATTGAAAGTAAACAAACTTGACCAAGAATGTATATGGAACATACTACTGTTACAAATAGGTTGTTGTAGAAATGGAGTCTGGGTTATAAAAAACATTCATTACTCAATATCTTTAACATTCAGAGTTATATACTCCATGACCTTGACGAAACACATCAACAGCTACCTCTGCAATCCACAAATTGAAATTTAGACAATGTGAAGGGAAAACTGTATGCTAGGGCTTGACATACACATGTGGATTGAGCAACTCAAGTGGCACATATTGATGAACGCACCATCACCCAGAAAACAGGTCAGCTACAATCTTCGGAACTTCCATGCTATCAGAGATCAAGTTGTCTTTGGAAAAGATTTGTCCATCCCAAGTGGGTGTCTGTTGCAGGATGAACACAGGAACACTTTATACTTCAAAACAGAAACATATCATAACATATGTCTCAACGTTGAAATGTCCAAATGAAGATGACATGGTGAAGGACCCTGAAACAAAGTGACAAGGCAAAAATAATTTTACCACATATATATTAAATTGAAATCACTTGACAAGTCATGAGGACACACATACTTACCACAAGCATAGTTCTTCAATGTCAATGACCACATAACCTAATGTTGGCAAACTCTAATCCACTAACCCACTAACATCTTTGCCTTGAACTTTCCTGCACTGACTATTCCTAAAACATTACCATGGCAGACAGATATGTACCCAAGTTATACTGACATTCGAGCTTAAAATTTGTAAAGGGATACTCATACTCAGGTGAAGAAGTGGGCAATCACATCTTGATGTAAGTCAACTCCTTTTTCTTTACCACTGTCATCTTCAAAGGGCATTTCAACATCCCCGTGGGGGATGATCACGGTCTCCCTCCTCTGAAACCATAGGGATGTGTTTTCTCAGGGTGATGTTATAGAGAATGCAACAGACAACCAGGATTTGGCACAACTTATCGGGTCAGCAGAAGAAGGTTCCACTGGTCTTGTCTTGGTTACCTAAACCTATTCATCAGGAGCCTGAAAGCCCACTTCACTGGCCTCTGTGTTCTTTCATGGGCCTCATTGAACCAGACTTCCCCTGGCATTGCTGGATTCCTCAGAGGTGTCAATAACTAAGGTCGGTAAGGATACACTGCATCTGCTACCTGGAAGCAACACATCAACAGATCAGTCACATATCAAACCATTGTCCCTTCCTAAAAAGGCAAATTATCAACAAGTCAAGTTGTACTAACCAACAAGCCAGGGCCTCTCTGGTCCAAATTGTGACATCTGCATAGGTATACTACTGCTCCTTAGTATGAATGAATCATGTGTTGATCCAGGGAAGCTGGCACACAAACTTTCACATTGATGCAATTGCAATTGAAGTTCTTCCAATTGCAATAGACCTTTTGTCTGTTGTATGGTGACACCAAGGCAATGTGCATGCAATCTATTGCTCCAACCACATGTGGCATGTCACTCAAAGCATCAAATTTTGACTTCATGTTGGCCAAATCCTGTGGACATGGGAATTGGATGTAGCTGTTGATGTTTTTCATCTGGGAAGCAAGGACGTCTTGTAGCACGCCACTGAATGTTGGCTTAGACATGCCCCCAGATACTGCCACAGTGCATTGAAAGCAGTCAGTGGCTACAAAATGCAGCACTGCCACAAGTTATGCTATTTCACTGTTGGTGTAATAGCTGTTTGATTCCTATTATGAAGCAGGAGATCAGGCTCCAACAGCTGACACAAATCAAGGATAGTTTGCCTATTTAGATGAGTTTGCTTGATGGTATTCCTTTCTCCATGGTGGCAAGATCTGGAAAGGGCCAGAACACTTGGAGATGTTGCCTCTTACCCATGGCTTGGATCAGGCATCTGTATGTATGGAATTTAAAAAAGCAGGTGAAATGGCCACTCCATAATTTTAATGTCAATATACACCAGAATTCTGGGTAACAGTAGAAATGTCATTGGGTAATACATGTACACACAGTGACATCAAATATTTGGTGCACTTAGATCTTAAAAAATACACATTTAGGATTTTTCAGTCATTGTGTGCAAATCACACTATTGAACTGTTTTATTTGCACCAATTTTTTTAACAAATGTTTTTAACGGAGGTAGTACTTTCCCCCCGCACTATAAGACAGTCCTGGTTCTCATTTTATTGTGTCATATCGTGCCAAGAAAAGTGTTGTTAGTATCTGAAATTTAGAAATGTACTAGCCTCCTTTTTGACTGCTGGTGACACAATAACATTTATAAAATATACAGCTTCACACCCAAAAATGGCCACTGCCTGACCTAGCCGTCAGGACATATCTGACGGCCCTCAGCAGAAGTGACCGCGCAGTAAGTAGTAACCTCCATGAAGGGCCCTGCCATAGGCTAATATGTGTGACGGCTATAGACGAAACCAATGGCTGTGTCCGTCTCCGTCATGAATCATGTCTGCCCTGTACTTGTGGGCCAAGTTGTGAAAAAACACTCACTTGCCCACTAACACTGCAGTCATCAAGACCTCCTCATTTTTTGCTGCTGATACCGTACTCTGCTAGCCAGTATACTGAGCAAAGCAGGTGACAGGGACCCTGCCTTTTCCCCTGAGGAGCTTGAGTTCTTTGCCACAGAGGCTTCATCCCTGTACAGCCAAATCTATGGGACCACAGAGGAACAGATACATGCCTAATTGGGGAATGTCTGACTGAGTAACCTCTTCCTTTTTGATTCAGAGAGTATGTGGTTACCTTTTGGTAATGTGGGTGGTGTGGTGCTTGGTATTGACAGAATGATGTAGCTGGGACCAATGTCTTAAATGTCTGTGCATTGAAATCTTAAGTCACCTGACAGTAAAACCTGTAATGTGTGTCCAGGTAAAACACAAATCCATTTATTCACACCACCTGCAGGCCACTGACTACCAGTGGCCAGTATACAGTGTTCCGGTAGTATGTCTGACAACAAGCAGCCAATGTTGAAATGACAGTGATGTTAAGTGAAAAATGTGGAGGCTCTGGAGTTTTCTAATGCATTACTGTCACATAGGATTCCAGAACATATTGTGTATCAGTTTGCTCTGTATGGTTTAAATGTGTCATCAACCCACATATAGGTAGACTTATTTTAGGTGCAGCAAGTTCAGATGACACTGGCTCATCACCATCCATCCCAATCTGTTCCATTGGAAAGGACACTTGTTCAAACAACCCACAAATCCCTGCTCCTACTGACACATAGCAGCCCTCAGTCATTGTGTATGAAGCAAACCATGGATCCTGACATGAGAGTTTAGGCAGGAAGCTAATGTAGCTGTGAGTATGTTTATGTGCAAGGATTGTACAGGTTGTTTGGCCTTCAGTACCACGGAATGATTATGAGTGATCAGGTTTGGCTCTCACAATGGGATTGGTTGCATGGTTCTGGCCAAGATGTTGTTGTAGATCTGATGAGGTAACATGAGACGTTACAAAGTATTGACAGTGCACGAGATCACTGCAAATCAATTTCTACTCTACCTATTACAGTTTTATGACAAATAAATTAGCAACTGTTTTATAAATGTACGAGTGAATTTATGAACAGTGATGTCACAGCACTTCTGACCAACAGTGACACTGAATTGCATTTCCTGTTCTTTTATGTCATCTATGCAGATAAACGCCCATCAGAAGTGGGATATCTGGAAGTTCATCACCAAGATGGTGTGGACCCTGGGGGTTCACAAGTGCTGTAACCTGCACTGTCAGAAGAGGTGGCAGGAACAGCATCTGGCTAGCAGGAAATCAGACCAGAACCAAGTCAAGCAGTCTTCCCAGTGATCTAGGTGGGTGCACCACACTCTGTCCTCCTCTAATGGCCCACATCCTTGCAATGGCTTACCCAGAGCTTGAGGGACAGTTGAGGGCCCAATAGCAGCAACAACAAGATACGTCATTGTCTGTAGATATTGTTATGGTTTGACCTGTTTACTTCCAGCTATGTAGTATGCCATTAACTTTGTGGAAGATACACATCCAAAGGCAATGATGATTTCTGGAGGTGTAAGTTTATTCAGACACTATCTGATGCTGTGTGTGGTATATTTCTTTGTGTTGTAGCATGCCACTAGATTCCGCCTCACAAGGCAAGTCGCATGGCTGCATGCAAATAAAGGGATTGGCAGCATTTTCACAATGCCATGAGGGAGGGTTTCACAAAACATGCCCCATGTCAGTATTAGGTCAGGTGTGATGGTACATCACAAATGCGTGTAGTGAATGTAGACTTCATTACTGATGACTGGAAAACTGCACAATTATGAAGCAGTTGATATATCAGACTTGATATTGCTAAGTTTATGCTATGACAATGTGAGCATTCATCTCTACTGAAAGTTTTTTTATTCCTTGTACAGTAGCATCATTCCTTATCTGACACATGTTTGAAACCAGTTTCTCCAGCAAACCTATGATACTTTATGTGGACAGTGGGTGGTGGACATGAGTCCTTAGTCCTCCACAAATATGCTTGTAAGCCAGTCTGTGATTATCAACTTGATTTTCTATGCCAAACTGTATTGTAAGCAACAGACAGGAATGTGTTCACATTGGTGAGAGAGGTGTGCATCCCACAGGCTACATTTATGTGTCCTTAGTCCTACCCAGGGAAGAAAATGACAATAGCAAGCAATGTGATACTAAAAGGGACATTTACATGTGAAAGTTACAATCACATAGATGTTGTGGTGTCCCATTTTGGGCAGACAATTTCTATCCAAAAATCAAACCCTTTGTGAGAAGGCATCCAACTATAGCTCTACTGCAGTGGTTTAGAGATACATCCAGAACGATGTATTCACTCATGCTGTTGGAACCCTTTGTTATGGAGTGGACTGCAAGTGTATAAGTGACAAAGGCATACATGATATGGGAGCTGAGGGGGGCAGCTGAACTTGCTACAAATGTGTGATGCTCATTGATGTCCAAATGTCTTCTCACAGATACACTATAACTGTTGTATTTTTTGTTCCAGTATCAACTGGTCAAGGCGAAGGTGACAGCAGCCACATCGGTGGGAATGAAGCTGGCCACAGGGTATTGGTTGTGAACACCACAGACATTGGAGCGTAATCTGTATCTGACTGTGACGCGCGGGTTCTATCTTTCCTCTCCTGGAGACACAGAGTAGAAGGTTCTCCCTTCATAAAGCACCTGTAAGCTCCGCCCGCTGAGCCACGCCCCGTCCACCCTCGAAGTAGGTAAAGGAATTCCCGCCTTTTACCAGGATGATGGACAGCTTTCCAAAACGACCCCACTGCGTTTACCGCCGATTCACGTGGTGCGTTGTTGATGCACAGAAGTACGAGGACATCTCCACAAAGACGCACTAGTAACAATAACATTGCCAAAGGCACACAAGGTTGCTGGAGACGTTTACCCCGTGGCCCATCACGTACCCCTAGTGTGCAATATAAACATAGCAAGTGCCGCAGTTAAAGCTCAGCTTCTGGAAAGGACAAGCCACCCTAACTCTTGGGCTTGGCAAAGATAAAGCACGGCTGTGCGCTCAGAGATCCCATATCAGAAAAGATCTAGAATCCTTCCTGGAGGTGAACTGATGATGTACTGGAGCGTAATCTGTATCTGACTGTGACGCGCGGGTTCTATCTTCCTCTCCTGGAGACACAGAGTAGAAGGTTCTCCCTTCATAAAGCACCTGTAAGCTCCGCCTGCTGAGCCACGCCCCGTCCACCCTCGAAGTAGGTAAAGGAATTCCCGCCTTTTACCAGGATGATGGACAGCTTTCCAAAACGACCCCACTGCGTTTACCGCCGATTCAGGTGGTGCGTTGTTGATGCGCAGAAGCACAAGGACATCTCCACAAAGACGCACTAGTAACAATAACATTGCCAAAGGCACACAAGGTTGCTGGAGACGTTTTACCCCGTGGCCCATCACGTACCTCTAGTGTACAATATAAACAGGGCGTATAAAACATGATAGGTAACGCTTACTGACATACTCGTAGAAAATACTCCGGTTGGGTAGACCACGATGCTCATCTTACAGAAACTAAACCTCAACAGAAAGCACTTAGAAATATAAACGTAGCAGGTGCCGCAGTTGAAGCTCAGCTTCTGGAAAGGACAAGCCACCCTAACTCTTGGGCTTGGCAAAGATAAAGCAAGGCTGTGCGCTCAGAGATCCCATAGCAGAAAAAGATCTAGAATCCTTCCTGGAGGTGAACTGATGATGTACTGGAGCGTAATCTGTATCTGACTGTGACGCTCGGGTTCTATCTTCCTCTGCTGGGGACACAGAGTAGAAGGTTCTCCCTTTATAAAGCACCTGTAAGCTCCGTCCGCTGAGCAACGCCCCGTCCACCCTCGAAGTAGGTAAAGGAATTCCCGCCTTTTACCAGGATGATGGACAGCTTTCCAAAACGACCCCAATGCGTTTACCGCCGATTCCGGTGGTGTGTTGTTGATGCTCAGAAGCACGAGGACATCTCCACAAAGACGCACTAGTAACAATCATATTGCCAAAGGAACACAAGGTTGCTGGAGACGTTTACCCCGTGGCCCATCACGTACCCTTAGTGTACAATATAAACGGGGCGTATAAAACATGCTAGGTTACGCTTACTGACATACTCGTAGAAAATACTCCGGTTGGGTAGGCCACGATGCTCATTTTACAGAAACTAAACCTCAAAGGAAGCACTTACAAATATAATCGTAGCAGGTGCCGCAGTTGAAGCTCAGCTTCTGGAAAGGACAAGCCACCCTAACTCTTGGGCTTGGCAAAGATAAAGCAAGGCTGTGCGCTCAGAGATCCCACAGCAGAAAAAGATCTAGAATCCATCCTGGAGGTGAACTGATGATGTACTGGAGCGTAATCTGTATCTGACTGTGACGCGCGGGTTCTATCTTCCTCTGCTGGAGACACAGAGTAGAAGGTTCTCCCTTTATAAAGCACATGTAAGCTCCGCCCGCTGAGCCACGCCCCGTCCACCCTCGAAGTAGGTAAAGGAATTCCCGCCTTTTACCACGATGATGGACAGCTTTCCAAAACGACCCCACTGCGTTTACCGCCGATTCAGGTGGTGCGTTGTTGATGCGCAGAAGCACGAGGACATCTCCACAAAGACGCACTAGTAACAATCACATTGCCAAAGGCACACAAGGTTGCTGGAGACGTTTTACCCCGTGGCCCATCACGTACCCTTAGTGTACAATACAGTATAAACGGGGCATATAAAACATGCTAGGTAACGCCTACTGACATACTCGTAGAAAATACTCCGGTTGGGTAGACCACGATGCTTATTTTACAGAAACTAAACCTCAAAGGAAGCACTTAGAAATATAACTATAGCAGGTGCCGCAGTTGAAGCTCAGCTTCTGGAAAGGACAAGCCACCCTAACTCTTGGGCTTGGCAAAGATAAAGCAAGCCTGTGCGCTCAGAGATCCCATAGCAGAAAAAGATCTAGAATCCTTCCTGGAGGTGAACTGATGATGTACTGGAGCGTAATCTGTATCTGACTGTGACGCGCGGGTTCTATCTTCCTCTGCTGGAGACACAGAGTAGAAGGTTCTCCCTTTATAAAGCACCTGTAAGCTCCGCCCGCTGAGCCACGCCCCGTCCACCCTTGAAGTAGGTAAAGGAATTCCCGCCTTTTACCAGGATGATGGACAGCTTTCCAAAACGACCCCAATGCGTTTACCGCCGATTCCGGTGGTGCGTTGTTGATGCTCAGAAGCACAAGGACATCTCCACAAAGACGCACTAGTAACAATCACATTGCCAAAGGCACACAAGGTTGCTGGAGACGTTTTACCCTGTGGCCCATCACGTACCCTTAGTGTACAATATAAACGGGGCGTGTAAAACATGCTAGGTTACGCTTACTGACATACTCGTAGAAAATACTCCGGTTGGGTAGACCACGATGCTCATTTTACAGAAACTAAACCTCAAAGGAAGCACTTACAAATATAATCGTAGCAGGTGCCGCAGTTGAAGCTCAGCTTCTGGAAAGGACAAGCCACCCTAACTCTTGGGCTTGGCAAAGATAAAGCAAGGCTGTGCGCTCAGAGATCCCATAGCAGAAAAAGATCTAGAATCCATCCTGGAGGTGAACTGATGATGTACTGGAGCGTAATCTGTATCTGACTGAGACGCGCGGGTTTCCATCTTCCTCTGCTGGAGACACAGAGTAGAAGGTTCTCCCTTTATAAAGCACCTGTAAGCTCCGCCCGCTGAGCCACGCCCCGTCCACCCTCGAAGTAGGTAAAGGAATTCCCGCCTTTTACCAGAATGATGGACAGCTTTCCAAAACGACCCCAATGCGTTTACCGCCGATTCCGGTGGTGCGTTGTTGATGCTCAGAAGCACAAGGACATCTCCACAAAGACGCACTAGTAACAATCACATTGCCAAAGGCACACAAGGTTGCTGGAGACGTTTACCCCGTGGCCCATCACGTACCCTTAGTGTACAATATAAACGGGGCGTATAAAACATGCTAGGTAACGCTTACTGACATACTCGTAGAAAATACTCCGGTTGGGTAGGCCACGATGCTCATTTTACAGAAACTAAACCAATAACAATAAAATACACACACACTCTTTTAAACCTGTCTGACTAAGTATTTTTTACCCATGATTCTAATTATGTATTTTATGTGCATATGTGTGTGTATTCATGTGTGTGTAAATATATATATATATGTGTATGTATGTGTATATGTTGTTTCTGTGCCTGGCATGTTTGTGGATCATTGCATGGCTCCTGTTTTTTTTTTTGGGTTGTTATACTAGATATCTATGAATTTCTGCTCTCTTTTTATCACACTTTTCTACTCATCACTCTTATGTCATGTCACTATCAAACTATCCTCCATTCTCACTCGGACTCATCCCAAATCCCTTCGACCACTTTCATCTCCTAAATATCTCTGCCTAAGCTCTTCCCTCCACCTCCACATCTAACTCACCAAACCTCACTCTACCTCTGTGACCTCCCACACAACCCTACTAAATTTTCCTGCATTCATCTCACCCTGCTACTATACTCTCCCTAACCCTTCCACATCCTCTTTCCCCTCCGCTCCCCTTTTATTCATCTCAAGCCTTTGGATTGAGTAAATGAAGGATAAACTCCCAATTAACACTTCTGGATTTCTTTCCTCCTCCACCCCTCCATTACTCCAGTCAATCTAACTAACAAACTCTCATATCCGCAACTCAAATTAACTCATAATAATACTAAAACTGTACTCCTTATTAAATTATACTAATCCATCACTAATTCTTGTTGGGTACCGGAGTAGCGTGCTACTCATCGAAAAGCGCTTTGACGCCTCGTCAGGGGTAGTAAGCGCTATATAAATACAATTACAATTACAATTACAATGACATTGAGGGACCCAGTGGCACTGAGTGAGAGGGAACTGTCCAGCAGGTCACAAGTGATTTGACATCTTCTTTGAAGGACTCGAATGAAGACCAGTCCTTAGTTGGTGCAGAGCCTGAAGACACTGTGACACCTGCATCTTTGTCCAACCCTTGCATTCCAATCTCCCCCCTCCCTCAGTTCCCTCCCACACTTGGCCGTAGTTGCCTCCCTAAAAGGGGCAGCATTATCTTTGCTATAGGCACCTCTGCCCCAGTCCAAGAGTACCAGGCTGTGCTCACTGAGGAGGCTGTTGAACTTTTAAGGATGATCACTGTAGGCCAGACAGAGGCTTACCTATAAGGCATTCACAGTGCCTGGCTTACAGTGGTCCCACCCCAAATCCCTCAACCCAGCCCTGTCCAAAGCATACACAAATATGTACACACACCCACAACAACACTCATAAGCAGCACATCCCAACCTAAACACAGCAAAAAACATAAGCACAGACACACACATACCGACACCACCCATACACCACCTCAGTCATCACACCCATCACCACATGTGCATGCACAAGCACACCCACAACACCCACCACTACAGCAATGCCCATATGTACCACAAGCACACCCCCCAATCATCACACCCACCACCACACATGCATGTACCAACACACCCACAGACACCACAGCAACAAACACCACAACCACAACAGACACATCCACGCACACACACACACTTGACACAAACACCCACAATCACCTACCCGACAATCAGTAAAAAAAACACAAATCTAAAGATATGACACAAACACCAGACCATCAAGCACCTACACCTTCAACAGACACATGTACAAATGCCACAGCCATTCCCTCTACCTCCCAACCCAGACACCTTCTCAACCACCCTACTCATTTTCCCAAAGAAGATCTTTTTGCCCAGGCCTAACCTCACCTACATCCCAAACCATCCCTTTCAAACCCCAAACCACCCCTACCAAATCCAAGAACCCACCCTTCACTAAGATCATTGAGGTGCCTGCTCTCTGCCACATAGATGCCCCTTCCAGAGGAGGTTTATTCTGGCAGTGAATTTAGGAGGCAAGTGATGGTTCTGAAAGACTTTGTGGCCCACATGGGCTGATATTAATCTTCCACACTGACTGGACTCATGACATTTCATGGAGTGACAAAACTCATCATTGTATAAAGTATTTTATTTTGAGTATAGCTTTGTACTGGCCTTATTATTCAATTGTTACTAGTTGTTTACTCATGATAGTATTTCTGCATATGTGTGAGCCATGCACTTACTCTCATTACAAATACTGGTGGTATGTTTTAGTTGTATTTTTTATAATGCATAAATTAGTGTTATATATTAGTGATGGACATAGCAGTTTTGGTACAGGCATTCATGTGGTTACTGGACACTTACACCAAAATTATATGTGTTCCTGTTTTTGTGAGTGGAGAATGCATGTGTGTTTATTTTGATGTGATGTGTCAATAATATGCACATATGCACTATACAGATGACCTGGCACTTTACAGTTGAATGTGATCTTATGTTTGTGATATATTGCACACAACAAGAGAAAATTAGACCTTCATACATCTCTGACATTTTTGAAGGTCACCAGTAAATATTGTGTTACATTCTGTGTACACCCATCTGTAGCAAGTTATAATGCAATTGCTACATTAACATGTGATTGTTTGGTTCAAATTGGGGTACTGTTACAGTTGATACTGAAGATATTTTGGGTACATTCTTACACACACCTTTACAGACACATTTCTATTTGTGATTTTTGAGACTTTTTGAGTAGGTCTCAATTGCCATGTAGGCAGAGTGTATAAAATTGGTCGGTGCTGCCTATACCGCAAGGTCTGTTCTGATGCATTTATAAGCTTCTGCAATACACATTTCAGCATTGTGACACAGTATTATGGTGTGCACACAAATTATTGAGCCATGCACAAGTCCAGTGTTACTATGCAGCTACAACTCAGAGAGTAACAGGAAATGCCAGTGACTTACCTTTTGTTATGGCAATGACGGGGTTGATTTCCATCTTGGACCTGGCATGGAGCAATGGGAGAACTCGTCGCAAGGGGTCTATGGCAACTGTCTATGTGGAAAGCATCCAAAAGGTGAGTTTCATGTTTATATAGCTGTCAATAAGCCAATCCAGGTGTAGAGGTTTAGTTGCCACAGTTGCGTCAACAGTACTGCACATCATGATTGGCTTGGTGGTAAAAGGGGCTGGAGTCCTGCCACCAGTTGCTTTAGCCTATGGCTCCGTCAACACAAGAAAGGATTCTTGGCAGTGACGGCAGACCGTCGGCAGTCTTTCGCCTGTGCTCCTGCTGACATCTAAATATGGCAGAAGGGATGCCTCGGCGGCGGGCAGGTTTCCTGTCAAAAAGTCAACGGCGGGACTGCAACAGCCAACATCTAAATCAGGTCCAATATCTTAGTATCTTCTGGGGGCAGCAGAGATTCACTTGTTGCCTTTTTGGTGCATGTCACTATTTCTAAGTGTAGCCCTCCCATAACAAGTATTAGTATAGTATTTTGTACATTTCTAATGCACATTTTCAGTGTTTGTGATCTCCTGGCTTTATGAATACGCCATGTGCAGAAAATATTTTTTTGACTTTCCGGTAGGTAATGTATGTGGATATTTCTGACATTGTGGGCCTCATTATGAGTTTGGCAGCCGAGGACCGCCAAAAGGCTGGCAGAGAAGACCGCCAAATTATGATTTTGGGGATGATGCATATTGAATCCCATTAAAGCACCACCTGAACTACCAGTGCGATCAGACCACCGCGGACGATTGAAGCCAGCACCAGTCCAGCAGAGATTATGTTGCTGCCGTACTCATTATAAGGTTGCACGCCACCAGCATTTCTGCTGCAGTCGGACCACCACGGAACACCACGTGGAAACAAACAGTATAAAAGGAAACACTCCTCCAGGAAGCCATACTCATCTTGAACCGGCATGGAACCACAACTAGACATCATCCTGCTGCTTGCAGAAAGAAAATGGACTCACTGCCTACGAGGACGACAACAACCTTAAGTACACACATTCACCTGTTACATTTGTAAAATGTACACATTTTAACTGTTACATAATATTCCATAGGGAAGGGAGTGCGAGGGCTTTACACAAACATAACAGTACAGTGATACACACTCACGCACAGCAACAAAAATACCTACACATACACAGCACGCACACTGCAGACAGCACACATACACACATCAAGAGCAAACAGTTACACACAGCAACATTGCACAGACCCAGCCTTACAAATATATATACAGCATATGAACCCGTAACAAGAACACCACAACCGCACAAATATAAACACATGTCAAACACTCACTACCGACTCCACACACACATATACCTAATGTACAACCATCTGTGATGGAACACACACAATTACACCATCACACAACCTAGCAATCAACACACACATCACACAGACACACAGTACACCAAATTATCATACAATGCACAATAAGCAACACTGCACAACAAAGATATATAACGACAAACACAACATAGTGCCATGACAACAACATTCCAGCTACATACACATACCCATCACACAAAACACACCCTTTCCCTGGGAGATAAAAGCACTTCACACAACCTCACAGACTGCTCAGACAATACCGGAAGTATCAAGCGACACACACACATATACTGGCACACAACCAATGTCAACCAGGAACAACTCAAACCTAGGAAAGGAAAAGCAGGACATAGGTGTAATAAGAAACCAACTGGTTGGTTACATTTATATGAGATAATGGAATACAATAAGGTAGTCCACGGCCATACGCCAGCTCATCACAAGAAAAATGTTACCAAAGTCTCTAAATGGTACCCCTACTTGACTCCCGACTGCCAGTAACCTCCACAGGTAGGGGCACCAAGGGGGCAGGCAGACACATGAGGAATTCATGAAGGGTTGTGGGAGGGGGGTTTAGGCTTAGGCTTGGGAGGGTGGCTTTGGGCTTAGACTAGGGAGGGGTGATTTAGGGTTTGACTTGAAAGGGGGTTTGATCTTTTTGGGAGGGGTGGACTTCTTTTTGGGCAGGGGGGCATGGGTGGTGGCGGGGATAGGGGATACCTTGGAGGTGAAAGGGATGGCCTTGGGGAGAGACACAAATGCCCTCATTACAAGTTTGGTGGTTTTCGGGCAAGGCCGATGTGTGAAATGGAGCCACCATACTGGCAACGGTGGCGGTATAGCGATCGCTGGATTACGAGTCACAAAACACAAACCTCCAAAATACAGACACAAAACCAACACCGCCAGGTCAACCCACTGCGAAATAGTGACTGATCAATTGCTGGCCCCACCACACCGATACCATTCCGACCGTCATAATATGGATCAACCTACAGCACAGCGGAATATGCAAGGCGGACAATGTAGGCAGTTTGTACTGCGGCGGAACAAAAAGGTACCACAGAAAGTAGCTAACACCACATTGGAATGTTCAAATATTCCACACCTGATAACCATAGACACACCACGCAGACGTGACCGCTCCACCATGTAACCCCCAACAAGCTGTTGTGACAAATACGAGCAGCCACAGCCACACTCAAGACTAAGCACACCTCAAACACAGCAAACAAATATCACACATCACACATTGCATAAATCAACACCGTAGCTAACCAGTACACACACCCAACACCCACACATCGCAACACACCCTGTATTTCACCCGACATGCACAACACATACTCACCCCACTTCATGTCATGCCAGAAGCACCCACGGTTCACCGACAATGAGTTGCAGGTCAAAGTGGTTGAGATCATCAGAGTAGAGCCACAGCTCATGAGAGTCCAGGTACAATAAACATCAATAGCCAACAAGACGGAGTTATGGCAGAGGATTGTCAACAGGGTCAATGCAGTAGGCACATACCAATGCACAAGGGAGGACCTCAAAAAGAGGTGCGACGACCTCAGGGGGAAGGTCCATTCCATGGTGTTCAGGCAGAGGATAGCAAGTACTAAGACCGGCGGTAGACCCCCAACTCGTCCCCTCCAACTGACAACCTGGGAGGAGAAGGTCCTGGACATCATGTATCCCAAGGGCCTGACTGGCATCAGTGGAGGGCTCGACACTGATAAGTCAGCAATACCCTCCAAGCACCAACCACCCATGCTCATCATGCCTCTCCACCACTCTCCAACCCACTGCAACCCACCCCACTGCCCCCATCCCAAACACCTCACGCCCCTCCTCTGCATGCCACACCACCTCTCTCCCACCATCCCTACTCACACACCCTGAATGCACGGATGTCAACCACAATGTGAAGAACCACAGCTCCCACAATCGAATCCAAACCAATGTCTGCAGTACAGCAGCAGTCATTGCTATCACTGCGAAGCAAGTCGAGCCACTGCATGCATCACAACAGGGACACGACAACAACAGTCAAATAACTAACATCTACCGTATTTATCCACAGGTACCCCTGCCACTGATACCCTGCAGAGGATGCCAGGCTCAGATAGCCCTCCCCAAGATGAATACCCCACTGGATGTCTGGATGAGGACGACTTGCCTGGCCCATCTGGGGCCACTGGGCAGTCCACCAATGGCACACCCACTCTGGACACACCGTAAGACCCTACCCATGTGGCAACAACACCACAGCCAGACCCTGAACCCCAAACCTGTGCCCCAAGGACCTATCAATCAGAGGTGTGCCCTGTAGTACCATGGCCAGAGTCAAGGACACCCACCCCAGACAATGACAGCTGTGCTGATACTGGGAGTGGGCACATTGTGCCAGCGGCACAGACACAGGCGGCCAGAGGTAGTGGGAGGGGAACCATGACCCAAGGGTCGGGACAGCCATACCAACTGACTGCCCAGAAGGGCCTCAACCAAATCTTGTGTGTATACCAGCACACCCAGGACACAGTGGCCCAGATCCTTGCAACTGTGCAGGAGACCCAGAAGCTGCAGAGGCTAAACCATCTGGAGGCCATGCAACAGTGGCAGGCCCACAATACCACCATGGCCTCTATAGTAGTCATGCGTGAGTACACCACCCACCAGCAGGCCCCTACCACTGGCCACATCCCATCACAGCCTTCCACGTCAACGACAGCCAGTGGCATGGAGGCCCTACCACAGGTCTCGCAGGACACTAGCACCTCTACCCCTGTAGCTGAAAAATCCCCATGGAAGCAAGGACGTCCAAGTAGACATCCAGTCGGACATGACGCCCAGACTACGACCACCGCCAGCAAGCGACCCTCTCCTGAATATTTTCCCTTGTGTGTGACACCCTGTTGACTGTCCACTCCCATATATCCATCTACCCATGGCCAGCAGACTGTACCTGGACTACCTACAGCTGGCCTTTCCATTCTAATGATCTCCGCCGCCATGACCCCACTCGTCACCCCTTACACTTGTACATCACAAATAAACAACAATTGAGCACAGTCCATGTCTACATGTTTATTTGCCATGAGTATGTATTGAACTGCCAATATGTGTACAAGTGGTAACCCATCGCCCAGCCTATTCATGGGAGGGTGACAGCAGGGGAGCAAAATGCCGGGAGGTTGTTTGTGGAGCAAGCAGACTGGACATATGTGTTAATTGAGCCAACAGCCCAGGCAGGGAGCAAAGAACACCACCACATTGTCCTGGACGGGGACAACAATCACTCTAGGAGTCACAGATGCCAACTCCACACAAATGCACTGTAGAAACAGGTATCCAGGGCAGATATGCCAGACAGGTCCACAGCCTTATGGTCAGTACCAACACACATACACAACACATACCAACCCAATGGTCCCACACTCACAGTGCCCAGTGCCATACCTGGCCCCATACCCACTGCCACCAACAAAAATGTTGAACCGTCACTCAGTGACGACTCCCAGGATGGATGCTGCACAGATGCAACAACCCTGTGTGGCACACACATAGCACTTGAACTAGCAACTCAGGGAACATTCCACATACACATTGATGGCTCTAGTGCACCAGCACAACACCTGCCTGACCATAGGAATGACCTGTACACCGTGGCTACCTCAGCCACGGGCACATGTGACACCCCCCAACCCGCCCAGGGTCAGAGCTGCAACCAATGCCGTCAGGGGTCACATACAACAGGTGGCATCAGGGACAAGGCAGACAGTTGTAGAGGACACATACCACACAGTTAGCACATACCTGCATCTCAGCCGGAGTAATATTGAATCAGCTAAGCCCTACAGTGTCAGCAGCATCCTCATCATCCTCCTCTTCATTACTTCCCATGTCCTCTTCATCAGCCACTGGCACAGCTACTGCCTCCTCTGCATCCAGCAATGGAATGTGATGCCTCAGGGCCAGATTGTGCAGCATGCAGCAGGACTCAATGATCTGGCACATCTGTGGGTTGTCGGGCAGGGAACCCCCAGAGACATGCAAACACCGAAACCTGGCCTTCAGCAGGCCAAAGCATCTCTCAATTACCCGTCTGGTACAACCCTGGGCCTCATTGTAACGGTCCTCTGCAGCTGAGTTTGGACGCCTCATGGGTGTCAGGAGCCAGGGCAGGTTGGGATAGCCAGAATCACCTGTGTGCATAGATAGAAGGGGCATGTAAAGACCAGGAGGGCAATAGGGCAGGGACAAGAGGGTGCAGTGAGCTGTGGGGCACACATATGCAGGGGTAGATACAGATGAGCCAGGTCAGGTCCCTCTGGAGTGGTGCCATCATGTGTGGGACGCTGCTGGTCTGCAAGATGTCGGAATCATGCACAGAGAATGGGTACTTGGCCGTCACCTGCGAGGTGTACTGGTCTGAGAGGCAAACCACCTGCACATTGACCAAATTGGCGGTTTCTGTACACCTGTTCATTCCTCCTGGGTTGCACCAGGGCAATGTGGGTCCCATCAACGGCCCCAATGACATGTGGGACATGTGACACAGCGGAGAACGTAGCCTTGACAGTTGGCAAATATGCGTGTTGGGGGAGCCAGATGTAGCTGGCCATTTGTTTTATCAGGGCACACAGTACATCCCTCAGGACGCTGCTGAACACGGGCTGCGACATCCCACTTGCGAGGCCCACTGTGACCTGGAAGGAGTCGGAGGTAAGGTAGTGGAGGAATGACAACACCTGCACTGTGGGAGGGATGGCATTGGGTTTACGAATGGCAGGCAACGGATCCAGCTCCAACTAGGCCACTAGTTCCGTTATGGTCACACCGTTCGGGCGATAGGTCTGGATGATGTGACGTTCCTCCAGGGTGGCAAAGTCTACTGTGGGCCTGTACACCAGTGCATTCCTCATCCTCAACCATGCATAGTACCTGGGAACAGGGGAGAGGTGGTAACATGTTGTGCAGCATAGACGTATGACGCACTAAATTTCACACACATCACACATTGTAAATGTAAAATGGTTGCCACATGTCTGCATGCATGGGACAGGTGGAAGTGAGATCATCCCACCGGCGTAACACGTCATGGCGATAGGCGGTCACGACTGCCGTGCTACTCACCATTAGCTCACACAGTTGCCAATGGGAGGCAAGAGCCAATGGTGAATGCCGCCGGTGGTGACGGTGATGTCCGCAGCGGCCGTGACCGCCATTTCATGTGCTCATGCTCACTTGAATCTTGAACCTCGTTCACTGAAGACCTCCACTGCGTGTGCTGCTGTGTATTGGCTCTGGTAGCCAAGATGGCGTGTCCTGCAGGAGACAGGGCCCCAGCCTCCACCCAGGAAGAGTTGGAGTGCCTTTATTAACAGTTGTATGGGGCACCAGAACAGCAGGTGAGTTTATTGAAATTTTCCTGTATGTGTGCTGTGCACATGGAGATGGGGACCTTGGTAGGTGGCAGTGTGAACAGAGCATGGACATGGGTGAGAGGCCGAGGGCTACGTTTGCTAACGACGTGTGGGTGTGGAAATGTGATGTGTGCTGTCCACTTCTGTCCAGGAATGCATCCTACATGACTGTGTTCTTCTGTCTGTGTCACCCATGCAGGTCAGCGCCCATCAGAAGAAGGAGATTTGGCGTGCCATTGCCAAGGAAGTGCAGACCATGGGGGTCTATGCCCGGTGGAGCACCCACTGCAGAAAGTGGTGGGAGGACCTGAGATGCTGGGCCTGGATGACCGCGGAGGTACAGCTGGGGACATACTCCCAATGAGGGAAGGGTGCCCGTCGGACCCTGACCCCCTAGTGCCCTGCATATTGGCGGTGGCCTGCCCTAAGGTGGATGGGTGCTTGAAGGCAGCGCAGCAGCCACATGGGGGTAAGTACGGACTCTCACTTGTGACATGTGTTGACATGGTGGCTCTGGGTGGGCACCAATGGGTAGCTGTAGCATGGATGCTAGGTACACTTATGCCCACTATGGGTTGTGTCCATCTGGGCAGGATTGACATCACCGGTGTAAGTAATGCCATGCAATCAGTGGTAGCGGGGCAGACTCCTTCAATAAAAAACTGTTTGGCACCTACTTGCTAGATCTGCTTACCAACACATGGCAACTAGATCTTGAGAGCTGGGGTGTCTGGGCATTGGGATTGGTCCGGGCCAACCACTGTGCCAGGGGTGTATCCTTACCCTCAATCAGCTGGCAGGCACTGCATGTTTGGTGGGGTGGATGCACCAAGTGGTGACAGTGCTTCTTGACAATAGCCAAGGGGACCTGCCAACTAGCCGTGCAGGATCCTGTTTGGTGCTCAGTCCTTTGCATGCTTGTATCAACGGCCATGGGTAGTGGGCAGGTACTGGACAGGTGTGCTGGGTATGACACTCCTCATGTAGATGTTTGCATCAGTCAGATCATCAGCGGTTGACATGTTGACATATGCAGTGTTGCGGTTTCCCCCATGGTATTCCCAGGTTTTAGGATGTTCAGAGGTGGCCATAAGGTATCATGGCATGGCATCAAATGCAGCTGTTCTGCCCTGTTTGACTGTTGTGCTGGCATTGACCGATTGTGCCCTGTCTCTCTCTCTCTCCCTCTCTGTCCTCCTTGATCTTTGTATGCACCAGCATCATCTGGAGAAGTAGAAGCGACACCGGTGAGTGGGGAAGCTGCAGCCCACAGGACCCAGGAGCCTGACACGAGCGGAGCGGAGGGGACCAGTGGGACAGAGGGCGAGGGGAGTGCCACGGGGGAGACTGGATCAACCACTACATCTTCAGATTCCTCCTCCGATGGTGGCTCCTTGGTGGTGGCGGTTCCATCTGGGACCACACCAGCACCATCTTTGTCTGCTACCCCCCTTATTAGCACCACACACCAAGATCGACCTCCACAGGTCAATAGCATCCTCACTGAGGGCAACAGGGCGAACCGGGGCTGGGGCAGAGGTGCCTGTGGCAAAGGAGATGCCCACCCTCTTGGGTGGGTAGGAACAGCCAACTGGGTGGCGAGCTACAGGGAGGGCAGTGATAGAATGTGGGATGGTGGACATAGATGACACTGGGGTGGTACGAGATGGGTCTGTCACCATTAAGGAGTGGCCACTAGAGGAGAATTCCGAAAGTGTAGTCAATCTGGTCTCCAGTGTGGCAATCCCCTTGTCCTCTAGGCCACTGGGTCCCTCGTTGTTGGTGGTCTCATGACTGGAGGTCCCGTAGGCAGAAGCTTCCCCACTCGGCTGTGCCCCATATCCTTCGCCTGCCAGTACTGAAAAACAGAAAGTCAGGTATCGTCATCACATTCACAATATAACACTTCCGTCATACAGTGAACATAAGTCTCATCATATCCTGTTCACCAACACCCCCAGGTAATACCAGTTAACTGCCAACCTCATGTCACAACAAAATATGAAGTAGAATCTATATAATACAATATATGTATGATAATACATCAGCTAAGATAACTGACACCTACAATACCATTGTCGCTAAGGTTCTCATTATGGTAAAGAGGCTATTGGATTTGGGAGACCAGATCACATGGATGGTGAGTACTATGTATGATTCCACACCACATGACACCTGTCGGCCTCACCCGGGTTCTCTGGCCGAGATGATTGTGGCAACTGGATGCCTGACAAAAAGACTCCTCAGGGGAATCGCAGTCGATCAGATCTCATCCCTTTCTCTCAGTTACCAAATAGTCTCATACAGGCAAAGACAACAGAGGCAGGATATAGTTCAATAAGGATTTATTGAAGTAACTGCATCTTAGATAAAAAGGCATGTATTGCAATAGCTAGGATGATAAAACACAAAAAAAGAAAACAGGTGGCTAACAGAGTACAACACAAAAATAGTCCTTCCATACTGTCACCAGGAGTGATATATATGTTTCACCTACATAAACTATGTATGAGCACAGCGTACTAAGCCTAATCTGTGCTTGCGGTCCTCCAGGTATGAGGGATGATGGGGGTAATCCCTCATACCTGGAGGAAGAATCCAGTGGTCTAGAGAGACACCATCCCCATGTGGATCAGGGGTCCGGCCGTATAGGTAGGTAGCTGCAGAGAAGCGGTCAGCAATCAGCATGCAGGTGTGGTCATCTGGCTGGAATCTCCCTCTAATATGTCTGGGAGAAAGGGGTGTTTTTATAATGAAATAACAGACATTCTAAGAAATAATCCCCACATATGAGTGTGTGTTTCCTGTGAATGTTGGAGACCCAGCTTACCACGTTTGTCGGCAACCCTGACTGTAGCCTTGGAGAAAGCACAAAGTGAAATAAATGTCCTACTAAGAATGTAATGCTTTCCTAGGCGAAAGTACAATGAGATATAGAAAGTAAAACAGCACCTCAAATATTGCTATTGCTAGGAAAATAAAGCAATGCTGAATAAAATGTAACATGGCTAAAGTGCATAGCGGCGGGCCTAGTTAACATAAAACAAAGGCCCATATTTATACTTTTTTTGCCCCACATTTGTGTCGTTTTTTGACGCAAAATCAGTGCAAACTTACAAAGTACAATTGTATTTTGAAAGTTTGCGCTGCTTTTGAGTCAAGAAATGAAGCAAACGCAGCGCAAAAAAAGTATAAATATGGGCCAAAGAGTCTAAAGCATGACTAAAATAGCTATACAACACCTCCCCTTGCTGGTCAAAAGTGGTATTTAAAGCTTAACATAAAAAGAAATCTAACAACTCTTACCCTAAAAATTAATTATATACATATGTCAATAGTGGCAAATTAAGAGACACAGAGGCAGGAAAAGGACAATTTTAACAAGCCAAATTCAATAGCCAGTGTCACTTTGGAAATTGCCAATTACACCTGGGACAACTGAAGCCAGGAGACGTTTTACTTCAGAAAGTACTAAAAAATCCAAAACATTTCCAAGGAAAGCCACAGAGCAAAACCGGTTTGAATGACAAAGACCAGGCACACTCCAGTTGTTCCAGGCATGTAGTAAAACTTTACTGCTCGATTAGTAAAAACCATCGCAATATAAAACAAATGTGCTACAAAAAATAAAATTAACGCTTACCAATAAAACGAGTAAAAAAAAAAAAAAAGCTAAACAGCTAAAAAACATTTCTAACCCAATAAACATTTAAATTGAATCTTTAAGGACTAACCTGCAGCAACTTTCCCAAGTCCGCCTTGTTCAATTTCTTACGGAGCAGTTGTAAAAATTGTATCCCCCTACAGCAAAATTAGATTGACTCACCCTTGAGACAGATTATTACTGCTGGTCTGCATGAGCAGATATTACTAGCTATAAAAACATATTTTAACAATTTTCTTCTTTCCAGACCTAAAGCAGGACAAATGCAAGAGACATGCAGCAAAATTCTTGACTATAGCCACATAAATGGCAGTTTTGGTCAATATATTGGCCTTTCCAGGTAGGGAGATCTTCTTTGGTGTCGAGAAAACCCATACGATATAGCAGGAATTGATGTTTGGTGTGAACAGAAAAGTGCTCAGCCAAATACTCCTGCGGGGACAATGTCAAGTAGGACCCCAAGACTACTCAGGCATGCCCTCTTTTGGGCAGAATGGCTTTGTCTGTGGTGAACGAGAGAGAACAAATAGTAATGTTAACTAATCTGTTAAATTCGGCCTTCCCAATATTACATTTCCAGACTTCTTCCATTCCCAGGCTAGTAATGACCTTGCTTAGGTAGCTTCCCCATGTTCCTTTCATATTACCAAGTTGTTGAGTCTGCATTTCTTGCCAGCAGGAATAGAGTATTGAAGATTCTCCTGCCGCACGTAACTTCCATGATGCTTTAAGGAAGACACCCTGCAGCTGGAAACTTTGATTTTTTGAGCCCATCTCCAGTTTGACCTGGGCCGGGGAGGCACTTTTCGGAATGTTAAAAACGGCCTTGTATGCTTTAACCTGACTTCTATTCAGAGCACCGATCTTACTGCCCCTCAATATTTCGGACCCATAGGAGATGGCTGGAAGCAGCTGTGCAGACGTAATTTTTAATAAATGGGACCAATTTGAGCAATCTAGCTTCTTTTTGAGCAGGTTAAAGCTACATGTTAGTGAGTTGGCCTTTGCCTTGATCAACTGTAATTGGTGCTTCCATTTCAGGCATGGTTCAAAATGGACTCCTAGATATTTGTACGACTGCACCATCTCCACTTTTTTCTTTCCCAGATACCAATTAAATTGATTATAATTTGCCCCAAGGAACCTTATCAGTTTAGTTTTGTCCAGATTTATTTCTAGGCCTTGCTCAGCCATAAAGATGTTCAGTGCTGATCAAATTTGTTGCAAACCTTAGGGGGTATGGCTCAGCAGGACGATGTCATCTGCATCTTGTATACACCCAATTTTCTCTGAACCCAGTGACGGGGGAAGACTATTCACTTGTGCTAACATGTCAGCAAGGTCTGCCAGGTATAGATTAAAGAGCATTGGTGCCAGACACAACCTTGCTTTAGGCCAGATCTTGTAGGTAGTCTATTTGTTTATCTTGAACCATCTCCGATTTTAATCTGTACCCATGTATCAGTGTAGAGATCTATAAGTGCACTCAGTAGGATGTTGGGGATACCCCATTTAGCCAGCTTAGCCCACAACCTTTCCCTGGGAACCCGGTCAAAGGCCGATTTGAGGCCAATAAAACATGCATAAAGGCCCAGCTTCTTGCGACTGGCTTTTTCCACTATAAGGGAGAGTGCAATTAAATTTAAATTTAAAATTAAATTTGATGACGTCCCCATACCTGCCCTAAAGCCTGTTGAAACCTCGGGAGTAGCTTGTTTTCATCAGCCAGGCTTGAAGATGCTGCAGCAAACATGAGCCGTATAGCTTGGCTTCCATATCAGTGAGGGATATCAGCCTACAACTGGAAGGCAGGGTGAGATTTCCGCTTTTATATATGGTATGTAATATACTGCCTCTCCAAGATTCTGGGATTTGGTTGGTGTGGATGATAAAGTTGAAGAGTGGCAGAAAATATTGCACCCAATATACTGGGTCGGCTTTGAAGTTTGCATTCGGAAGTCCATTTGGTCCTGCTGCCCCTTCGGACTTCAGGTTCTTGACCAGACCGAAAAATTGTGCTAGCTCCCAAACTTGCTTTTGATCATCCTTTTCGGTGATGTCTAAGATCCTACCCTCGGCTTGAAAAGTTAGTAAATGATTATTACTTGTCGATGGTTTGGACCGAATCACTAGGGGAGGAAACCTGGCTCTACCTTTTGACAGCTTTGTTGTCAGCCCATACAGACTACTAACATGGTTCACCCATGCTGCTTGGGTTATCCCACAGTTGTGATGTCGTTCACTAACCCCCCAAATAATAAAATGGACCATGAGTGATCCTGATAACTTCTTTTTGCGGACCAACAATCAAAACAATACTTTTTTTTCACTGACCATAAAATGTGATTTTCTTTGCCTTCTCCACGTTGGGTCGCTTTTACCATTTTCCTGGTTTGAAGTGCAATTTGTAGTTGCCGGTTGCGCAAAGCTTTGTTAAACAAAGGTTGACTAACCCGGACCCTTTTGGATACGTAGGATGGTCCCTGGAACGTTGAGTTAGAAGTGGCCGGGAATTTTGCCAACAAGCTGCAACACAGCAAGACCCAGTCTTTGTTCCAATCCATGTAGAGGGTAGGCTTCTTTAGTTGCATGTCTGCAAGTGTTTTTCTTTCGCCCAGGGCACCAGCCTTCCAGTACACCTCATCCATCACTATTGCCATCCGTTTCTCAAGCCATTTCAATCTCTTAAGATTAAATAACTCTGGAGGACTTATTAGATCATTCGAGGGCTGTAGCAACTCAGTTTGATATGCTAATTCCAATGTTTGTGGAAAATGATCACTCTCCACTCTACATTTAATTTGGAAATTCCTTACTAGAGCCCTGGCAGAGGAATGTATGAGGGTGTAATCGATAGTTGAACTTTTTTTCCCACTTAAAAAGGTAATAGATGCCGGAAAGTCCTTTTTGCTGTTTCCATTTAGTTTCTCTAACTGATGTCTGCGGGCACTTGCACCTTGGTTCTTTGTGTTTCCTCCTTTTGGGGACAATAGGTTAAGATTAAAATCACCACTAGTGATAAGTGTGGACTCCTGGTATTGTCTCAGTATGGTTTTGATGAATTCACCCAGAGTTTCCAATTTCCCCCCCTTATGAGCTTTTTTTGGGTGAATGTATACATTTATAAGAATTAAATATAGTTGGCTGCACTGTGGTCTACCTAATGTGATCTTAGTTGCCTGGATCCAGTTTGACTCTATGTCGATAGAGGTTTTATGGCATATGAGGGCCGTGGAAATCAAGGTCACCAGGCTTCCCTTTGCATGACCATATTTGCTATAGGACCTTGCTGGACTGTATAAGGCATCATACCCGGACACCGCAATAAGCTCTTTGCTCCAGGATTCTTGGAGTAGAATAATATTGTATTCCTGGAAAAAGGATTGTGCTTCTTGAACATGTAAGAGTGTTTAAATACCATGGACTTTTCATGAACAAATTTTGACATATGGACTAACTGCACCCCAGTTCCTGACCTTTTGACTGCTGTCAGGGATGTTTTTGCAAAATAGAAGGGGGAGATTCTTTGGAGTCCCAAAATATGTGGCCTATTCCTGTTTCACCATTGTGTTTCACAACTAATAAGTTTCCCCTCGCCGAAGAGATTGTATCTGCCCTTGTCGCCCCTCTTAAAACTGATTTATTACAGTTCTGGGGGGCCCGCAGTGGACCTGGATAACAAGGACAATCTATTTGTCATAATTCATTGCCCCATGATAAAAAAGTGTCTGAATATGATATTAGTTGATGCACATGGCCTGCTGTGGACCAAGTGGTGAGTGTGGCCTCTCGATCGCTCCCAAATGGATGGGATTTAAATTCAACGGAGAGCAGATCCCTCAATGAGATCTGGGATAGGCCTCTTATTTCCCCAATCAATTTAAGAATGTTTCCTCTATTCATGTTGTTCCAGGAGTGGTGCACCGAAATACTGCATCATGCGTTCACGACACAGTTGTGCTGGCGATAGTGTTTTCAGTGCTCCTTGCTGTGACGGGACAGCCAATGCACAGAAAAAGAAGCAACAGCAATATGCCACCTATCTTAGCCAAAGTAATCGGAAATCCCCCCAAAACACTCGAAAATATAGAAAGTATGGCTAATGGTATTAAACCAACTATAGAGGAGAAGTTGTGAATGAAACCAGAACCAACAGCCTTAAAAAAGTGGGTGATTCCAGTAGTATGGGACGCACTAAATATTTGTCCCACAAGTTCACCAAAGTGTATCAGAAAATTTGTAGTTTAAAAGGACTGAATCTCCACCAATGACCTTGCAACGTGAAGCGCATGGGTCTCACGTGCAGATGTAAGCACCACATTTTTTGAAACAATAAAGTCTTTAGTCTGCTCAACTTGTCAAAATTCACATCAGAAGCAGCAATATGAGGCCAAATGTCTGCTACTCCCTGAAACTGCGTGACGGAAAAAGAACAATCTCGTAGCACGTAACAATTTGGGAGAGCGAAACAATGTAAGCTATTCTGGCTTGCATCCCACAACAGTTCTCAATGTTAAAGAGCACATAGCTGCCACTGAAGAGCACCTGGAAAGCAGGTCTAATGAAGGGGACTGGGACTCCCTTTAGATAACAAGCTAAATTGGCCGTGGAGGCATTACATGCCCCGTGCAAGGCCAGCTGTTTAAACACCATTGAATGGCTCACGCTTTCTGCGTTGTCTTCTGGGGCCTACCAGGAAATCCTGTAAATCTGTGTTATTGGACAGGAGACTTAGATGTTCTTTGACAGCATCCATTGAGGAGACCTTCATCCATTGCTTGCATAGTTTCTCTATACTATATGTTGTCACTATACCCGAGTGTTCTGAGGACACGTAGCGAGGGTCCAGCCTATTCATTTTAAACCCCCAGGAGTTAAAAAAACATGTTTGGCATTCATTGCTGTCTACAGGCCATAATAACCACCCACCCGGGGCGTGAAAGTGATGCATTAAATGTACCATTCTGGACCCATTCATTGACCTGATCTTCGGATGCATATATATATTTTTGCCATTTGGAAAATTTAGCAGGGGTGGGAATACTGGGCACATTCAGTTCTTTAATGTTCGCTAAGCCTAAACAGCTTGTTTGTGGTACTGTTTTGTTTAAAAATATCATTTGAAGAGGAATCATGCATGCTCTAAATAAAGCTGCTCTTCCTCTTATTTGACAATTTTTTGTTCTCCACACACTTTTTAAGTCAATTGACGTTAACCAGTACTCATAGCCATCGATAGCAAATCGGGAAACAAAGGAATCAGAGTAAATCAATTTTGTATCTGTCAACAAAACGTTATGACTTTCCATTTCTGGCATTTTAAAATAATATGACTCAGCATTCTTAACATTGTGCCCAGAAAAATATGCAAATTTTTTTAGTATACATTTTAGAACTGCCTATTGGTGGAGTCGGGCAGTGTTCTCATTGTGTATATTTGAAAATAGTCTTTGGGGTACTTGTTCTGTGAATGTATTAATGTCCATAATAGTTATAATAGAACGTGTCGCCATAATTATCTTTAAATTGGTACACATCTTCATTTTCAAATACTGTTTAATACTTTAGATCAGACATCATTGCATCAACAGTTATCACATCCCTATCATCAGAAACCACTCCGGGTGTGTCATGGAAATTTTGAATACATATGGTATTTGAATGACTTCAGTAGGCCCATATATATCGAATAATACTTTGTCCAAACAATCCCACCAGGAATTGGTATGGCTGTAATGTTCACTAGTGACAAGTCTCTGCAAATTTTGTGTGACACCGGTTCAAGTGAAGATCATTCAGGCAGAAAATGACCATGCATAAGGAGAAAGAAGACAATAACCAATCCAATCCATTGGAGAAAGGCAAGTACAGATAATAAAAGCCAAAGATAAATACAAGGATGAATAAAATAGTTAATTTTAAGCCAATGTATCAGCTTACGTGTTCTTGACAGTTTTGTTGCTGTAGAGGCAGATGAGTCAGAAGAAAAGTAATTTACATCGCCAAAATAACCATCCTCTGTACAAACAAATGCTGGAGGTGTATTTTTAGGAGGAGAAACTGCTGGCGATTCCCTCGGTGGTGTATAGTATGTTATAACATCCGGTTGTGTAGTATTTGTAAAACATTGCTCTGTAGTAGTAGAACTCAATGTAAAAGTAGTTGTCAGTGGAACCAATGAAATCTCATTTTCCACCCTCCCCAAGGTCGGAGAGGTTTCAATGTTGCTGTTGAAGAGTTGTAGGGGAACACCCTGGTCTATAGTGGGAGGGATCCGGGCACTACTTGGAAATCCTCTAGGTCTGCTGTGCAGGATTGGCCACATGGTGTAGCTTGATATTGTCAATGGAGACAAAGCAATTTTGTTTAGAACCAGGCAGTTCTGGTACTGTGTATTCCCAGGATGGAAACCGGTGCACGATAAGAAGGACTGAATTCCTTTTACACAGCAATCTTTTCACCCCTCAGATCCCCAAGTTTAGGAATCAAGCCGTAGATGTTACTGGTACATCCCTGTTTCCAAAGGAGGCAGAATTGACAGATGCGTTGTCATTGCGGAAATGTTGTAAATCCTGCAAGACAGTGACACGGTCATTTATGTCAAAGGGTGTACCCGCCGCCTCCACGCCAGGACCATCAAGATCTGGAACATACAATTGAGTTTCAAAAAGGCATTTGTATGATGTACGCTCCATCACAGACTTTCTAGGCAGATTGTTAACCCCTTCGTTGCCAGGCCTTTTCCCCTCCTGTGCCGAGCCTTTTTTTGGCTATTTTGGGCAGTTCGGGCTTAGGTCCTCATAACTTTTTCTCCACATAAGCTACCCACCTCAAATTTGCGTCCTTTTTTTCCAACATCGTAGGGATTCTAGAGGTACCTAGGCTTTGTGGGTTCCCCTGAAAGAGACCAAGAAAGTAGCCAAATTACAGGGAAAATTTGTTTTTTTAAAACAATTTGAAAAAAGGGATGCAGAAGAAGGCTTGTGGTTTTTCCCCTGAAAATGGCATCAACAAAGGGTTTGTGGTGCTAAAATCACCATCTTCCTAGACTTCAGGAACAGGCAGACTTGAATCAAAAAATCCCATTTTTCACACAATTTTTGCATTTTACTGGGACATACCCCATTTGTACTATTTTTTGTGCTTTCAGCCTCCTTCCAGTTAGTGACCGAAATGGGTGCGAAACCAATGTTGGATCCCAGAAAGCTAAACATTTCTGAAAAGTAGACAGAATTCTGAGTTCAGCAAGGGGTAATTTGTGTAGATCCTACAAGGTTTTCCTACAGAAAATAACAGCTGAAATAAACAAATATTGAAATTGAGGTGAAAATAACAGCCATTTTTCTCCACGTTTTACTCTGTAACCTTTTCCTGCGATATCAAAATTTTGAAAGCAATATACCGTTACGTCAGCTGGATTCTTCTGGTTGCGGGGATATATAGGGCTTGTAGGTTCATCAAGAACCCTAGGTACCCAGCGCCAATAAATGAGCTGCACCTTGCAATGGATTTTCATTCTATAGCGGGTATACAGCAATTCATTTGCTGAAATATAAAAAGTGAAAAATAGGTATCAAGATAACCTTTGTATTTCCAAAATGGCCACAAGATAAGGTGTTGAGAAGCAGTGGTTATTTGCACATCTCTGAATTCTGGGGTCCCCATACTAGCATGTGAATTACAAGGCATTTCTCAAATAGACGTCTTTTTTACACACTGTCTTATATTTGGAAGGAAAAAATTTAGAGAAAGACAAGGGGCAATAACACCTGTTTTACGATTCTGTGTTCCCCCAAGTCTCCCGATAAAAAAGGTACTTCACTTGCGTGGGTAGGCCTAGTGCCCGCGACAGTAAACACAAAATGGACACATCACATTTTCAAAAAGAAAACTGAGCTGTTTTTTACAAAGTGCCTAGTTGTGGACTTAGGCCTCTAGCTCAGCCGGCACCTATGGAAACCTAGCAAACCTGTGCATTTTTTAAAACTAGAAACCTAGGGGAATCAAAGATGGGGTGACTTGTGGGGCTCTGACCAGGTTCTGTTACCTAGAATCCTTTGCAAACCTCAAAATTTGGCCCAAAAAATACTTTTTCCTGACATTTCAGTGAAAGAAAGTTCTGGAATCTGAGAGGAGCCACAAATTTCCTTCCACCCAGCGTTCCCCCAAGTCTCCTGATAAAAATGGTTCCTCACTTGTGTGGGTAGGCCTAGTGCCCGGGACAGGAAATGCCCCAAAACACAACATGGACACATCACATTTTCCCAAAGAAAACAGACCTGTTTTTTTGCAAAGTGCCTAGCTGTGGATTTTGGCCTCTAGCTCAGCCGGCACCTAGGAAAACCTACCAAACCTGTGCATTTTTTAAAACTAGACACCTAGGGGAATCCAAGATGGGGTGACTTGTGGGGCTCTGACCAGGTTCTTCGCAATCTGGCTGCAAAAAATGCTCAGAGAGACTTCAAAGGGAAGGAAATTCCGTTCCTTCCCTTTGACGCCTCTCAGGCCTCTCCATGTGATCAGAAGAGAAATACTGAGCATTTCTCTTCCTGAGCATTTCTCTTCCGATCGCGCTGGAAGCTGAGCTTCCAGCGCGATGGGAGGAGGCCTCTGAGTGGTCAGCGCGTGATTGTGCGCTGATGTCACAGGGGGGGTGGGGGAGTCGGTGGGCTGTCGGGGGTGGAAGGGCTTCCATCCCTGCCTTTGGGGGTGGGAGGAAAAAACACAGAGGGAGCGCTAGCGCTCCCTCTGGGCTCTGTGCCCAGGACGTAATGGTTACGTCCTGGGCACACAAGCACTGTGCCGCAGGACGTAACCATTACGTCCGTGGCACAGAAGCGGTTAAGTGCTCTCTGGACTCCATATAGCTGTGTAAGCCATCTACGACCCGTGCCTAATATTCTAGCTGTTAAGGATTGCTTTAAATTCCATTTCGTCGCTCCACTACACTATTTCCCTCGGGATGAAATGGAGATAAGTAATGCAGTTGGACTCCTAACAAAGCCATGGCGTACCTTTAAGCCACTGAGGCAAAAGCAGGGCTCCAGTCTAAGTGGAAAGCCGCAACTGCATATGTGCCGATAAAGACTTGCAAATCTTTAGTAACAGTTCAAGCGTCAGTCGAGTGTTGAGGCCAAACCCACAGAAATCTGGAGCATGAGTCAACAACGACTAGAATGTATTTATATGCACTGTCTGGTGTCAAGGGACCACAATGGTCCAAGTACATACATTGCAATGGTTTGTTGGAAATTAAGAGGGGAGTCTGTGGTAGGCGTTTGCCAGCAGATATCACAACAAAGGACATACTGCTTGGTCTGTTTGTATAGACCTGCCCACCAATATCGTGATTGCAATATTGAAATATTGAAATTGTAGCAGCCATAACAGCATGGGCAGAAGCAACACCCTCATGTGCTGCTTTCACTAAAGCAGGTCTTAGTTCTTTATTGAGGAGTGTCCGAACTCACACTCCTGGTATTGTTACTTGTGCATCAAACAAGCCTGCTATCCAGTAGGAATATTTAACAGAATATCCTTTAAGAAACGGCGTGCCATCAGTCAAAGCTGCTAAGGCTGGCAGTGTTTCATCATCTACTCTTAGCTTAGAACGAGTTACTGTAGCAACAGAAGCCGATGTATTACCTTCAACATGTACTCCAACACGCTGATGTCCTAGTGTGTGTACAACATGGACATTGGGTAACTTTTCCTTCAGATCTGCTACCTTCCCCACACAGAAGTCTGTGTTTGATGGTGTTACCTTTTGAATCTCTGAACCCATTTTGGCACCAGTAATGCAGATATTTATTGAGGGACTGTACGCAATAGTACAAATCACAAACAATCAACGTTGTCTGTTCAGGATGTACCAGTGCCATCACCAGAGCCTGGAGCTCTGCAAGTTGTGCAGTACAAACTCCTGGAGTCTGCTTATAAGTGTTTTCTTGATAGAATTTGCCATCCTTCATGTAAACACTCATGACTGCGCAAGCAGCGGAGTATTGATGTTTTGTTCCTATCGCTGGTTGGGCTTAACCATCAGTGTACAAAATGTTATTATATTGTTCGATAGGCAGTGTATTTGCTGGAACTGGATACTCAAGTTCATATTGTAAAAATTCTTGGGTCTGTAATTTGGAGTCAAAGACATAATCAACATCAGTGGCTGTCAGAGACGTTGCCCATTGTATCCAACGTGGATGTAGTGCTTTAGCTTTTGGAACACTTGCTTTAGTAACAGCCTCAAGGGCTAGAATCTGGCATATGACAATAATGCCCTTTCTCTGAGCAAGCGGTTTCTCTTCAAGGACCGCCATCTGGACAGCAGGGAGGATTTTCTCAGCGGGAGCAAAGCATTGTTCAGCTGTGGAGTATAAGTGTGATTTATATGCACTTTGGGGGTCTCACTCTCATTAAATGTCACATATGTGAAACCAATGGCACAAGCAATTACTCTGATGACCAAATGTGTTTTATTGTCCCTTGTATGCAAGTGTTTTGCTTCAAGTATATCTTTTTGCAAAGCTTTTAGAATGCATGCGTGTTCGACTGCCCAAAATTTACCAGTAAAATCAGGACATATTAGGTCATACAATGGTTTGATGCATTGTGCATAATCCGGAATGTATGTTCTGCCAAAATTTAAGAAGACCAATAGCTTCTTTATTGTGTTTGGAGGTTGTAGTTGTGCGCATTTTTCTAAAAATTGAGGTACAGGCTCCTACCTTCATCCGACAATTCGTACCCCAGAAACTGGACACTAAGGCCCTCATTACAACCATGGCGGTAAATGCCACCTACTGCTGTGCTGACGGCCGCCAACATACCGTGACCGCGGTTTAAATCAGCTACGGGTATTATGACCCACACTGAAAAATCCACCACTATACAGACACCCACACAAGTCCGCCACACCAAAGGTCAGTGATAAAATCCCCGGTACCAAAACCCACATCGTTATGCCAACAGGAACACGCCCACAGTATCACGACCCACCAATCACCGCGGCGGTCTTTCAACCGTGGTAAACCATTGGCAGTACACAGCGCCCCTCTCAAAATACACACACACTTACAAAACTACACCACATTGGACAATTCAAAATACACACATCTTACACATATACACACAAAAACACCCATATACTCGCACCACTATAAAACACACACACACATTACCCACAACCCCTTACAGTGAAAGACACAATAGCACACAGAGAGAGACAAGGCAGGAGCACCCACTCAATCAGAGGCACAGAACACCATTACCCATACACCATCCACACACCTCACACCACACACCACAACACAACACCTCACACATCACCTGACACATCCTCACACCTACCACTCAGACCACATCTATGGCACCCCAAAGACACCCCAGGTTTTCTGAGGAGGAGCTAAGGGTCATGGTGGAGGAAATCATCCGGGTAGAGCCACAGCTATTCGGATCACAGGTGCAGCAGATGTCCATTGCAAGGAAGATGGAGCTATGACAGAGGATCGTGGACAGGGTCAACGCCGTGGGACAGCACCCAAGAACAAGGGATGACATCAGGAAGAGGTGGAATGACCTACGGGGGAAGGTGCGTGCCGTGGTTGCAAGACACCAGGTAGGTCTGGCGGACAGAGGACTGGCGGTGGACCGCCAACCCCCACACAACTAACAACATGGTAGGAGCAAGTATTGGCAATCATGCATCCTGAGGCCTCGCAGGAGTATCAGGAGGACTAGAGTCTGGTAAGTCAAATCTTTACTACTTCATCCCCCACCCTACCTGCATGCCATCACAAATTCCTACCCCTACCCTCACCCCATCACTCCACCACCTCACATATACCCCACCATCACAACCCACCCATCCCAATACCAAGCCCTGCATGCAGCACCTATGCATGGACCCCCATCACAGACCTGCATGGACACCCATCACCACAGCATGCCCATCACAGAGATTCACCCAGCCCACAAAACCACCACGAACACAAGGCCAAGCAGACAGGGAAATCACAATCATACAGGGAAACACACCCATGCACAAGATGGCACACGAGATACATTAACACTGTATTTGCATCCCCACCGGACCCCTACTCAACGTCACCAGAGAGGAGGTGCCAGCTACAACCAGGCCACCCCCTGAAAAGGCCCACAGTGATGACAGCAGCTCTGAATGCCTGGATCAGGATGACCAACCTGGCCCATCAGGGACCTCTGGACAGTTGGTTCTCCTGCCACAGTCCTAACCCACAACAGAGCCTCCCCCCTCAGGAAACACCACCACCGCACCCACCGAGCGGGCCCAAACCTCTGTCCCGAGGACACGTCAATCAGCAGTGTACCCACCACTACAGGGACCCCAGGCAACCCCACAAACACAGGGCAATCAGGGACCTGGGGTCAGTGGGAGTGGGCACACGGTTCAGGGGACAGAGGCACAGGACAACAGGGAAGCTGGGAGGACTGCTGTGCGACAGGGGGAGGACAGGCCCAGGGAACCCACTATCCACTAGGCTCTCTCCAACATCCTGGGAGCATACCCATGAGACCATGGGCCAGATACTGGCCAAGCTGCAGGAGATCCAGTGGCTGCAGGAGGGACAGTACCTAGGGATCAGGGACTACCTAACAAACATCTACACCATCCTGGTCACCATTGCAGGGGTGTTGGGTGACATGGCCAAGACCATGGGGGAGGCAGTGGCACACCAATGGGCCCCTGATACTAGCCACACAGATGAACAGCCCTCCACCTCCGCCAGGGCTAGTGGACCGGAGACCCCACCACAGGAACAACAGGCCACCAGTACCCCACCCCCTGCAGGAGGGCCCTGCGATCCAGGCAGAAGAGAGAGAACATTGCCAAGACCCCCGCCAGGAAATAAGACTTTCCTGATTGTCACCCTTCTGTTCCACTATGTCACCCTGTCCACCTTGAACTGCCATTACTCCCCTTCCTATGCCCCCTTAGACAATGCACATGTGATACCAAGAGACTGGACTCAAACTGGACCTTCCTCCACCATCACCCCTGCCCATTGCACATCCCTCTACTTATGAGCACTGAAATAAACACCATTGGATCAAATACAAGTGCAGAGTATGCCAATTGATTTTGATATGTTTTTGTTTAATAAGCTGGAAACATTTCAATCCATATGTACAGTTTTATATACATTGGTATTATCTGTAGTGGGCAGCAGTACACATAGCAAGAACCAGAGTGGGGGACAGGGATCTGAAAATAGACATGGCAAAGGGTAAAGTCAGTGGACAGAAACTTAGGGTAAAGGCTGTCTTGTACAATGTCCAACAGTTAACTGAAATGTAATATGAGCGTACAATGTCTTACCTGTGTGTCACTGGAAGTATTGCAGAATAATGCTGCTCCTGTTGTCAACATCTTCTTCCTCTGCCTCCTCTTCTTCACTGTCCACAGGCTCCACCGCTGCCACAAGACCATCTCCAGGCTCATCCTCCGGCAGAAAAGGCACCTGGTGTCTCAAGGCCAAGTTGTGCAACATACAACAGGCAACGATGATCTGGCACACCTTCTTCGGTGAGTAGAACAAGGAGCCACCAGTCAGATGGAGGCCCCGGAATCTGGCCTTCAGGAGGCCAAAGGTCTGTTCGATAATCCTCCTTGTACGCCCATGTGCCTCATTGTAACGTTCCTCTGCCCTTGTCCTGGCATTCCTCACTGGGGTCAGTAGCCATGAGAGGTTGGGGTAACCAGAGTCACCTGCAAATATCGAGGGATACCTGTTAGACACACACTAACCCTTAGGGACAACCCCATACCCAGACACCTACTCATACTGTGTGGGTACCTTGGGATCGCCTATTAGCCACACCTGGTGCCTCTGGAGTTGGCCCATCACATATGGGATGCTGCTATTCCTCAAGATAAAGGCGTCATGCACAGAGCCAGGTTACTTGGCATTCACATGGGCGATGTACTGGTCCGCCAAACACACCATCTGCACATTCATCGAGTTATAGCTTTTTCTGTTCCGGAAAACGTGCTCATTTCTCCGGGGGGGACAAATGGCACATGGTTACCATCAATGACACCTATGATGTTGGGGATATGTCCCAGGGCATAAAAGTCAGCTTTCACTGTGGCCAAATCCTCCACCTGGGGGAACACGATGTAGCTGCGCATGTGTTTCAGCAGGGCTGACAACACTCTGGTCAACACATTAGAGAACATTGGCTGAGACATCCCTGATGCCATGGCCACTGTTGTTTGGAAGGAACCACTTGCCAGGAAATGGAGCACTGACAGGGCTTGAACTAGAGGGGGATACCAGTGGGCTGACGGATAGCTGACATCAGGTCTGGCTCCAATTGGGCACACAGTTCCTGGATTGAGGCCCGATCAAGTCTGATCAGTAATGATAATGTGTCTGTCCTCCATTGTTGCAAGGTCCACCAGGGGTCTGTACACTGGAGAATGCCACCATCTCATATGCAGCCTCAGCGATTGGAGTCTATGGAAGAGAACGGTGAGCAGAGGGTCACATTCCCACATCTATTACACTATTGCTGTTTTTTTTCCCTTACAGAAACAAAATGTACATCCACGAATCAGTTGCCATACCAATGTCTGCTGTGACGCAGTTAGGTGCAATGCCCTGTGGCCCCATGAAATGACGGATGCCTGACGTGTGTGGAGGGACAAGTGGAAATGAGGTAACTGCACTGGCATTGTGCGCCGTTGCGGTAGGTGGTCGACGACCACCGCCACGCAACTTTGCATTGGTTATCATTGGGCCCTATGGGTTCCAGGAGTCAATGGCGATGTATGACAGCGGTGACGGTACGCACCGCCACGGACGTGACTACCATTTTCTATTTCATCCCTCACTTGCTACCTGACCTTCAACAGGAGAGGACCTACACTGCAAGTGCTGCTGTGACCTGTGTCTGGAAGCGACAATGGCTCATGTGTCTGGGGAAAGGGCCCCTGCCTTCACTGTGGAGGAGTTGGAGAAACTGGTGGATGGGGTCCTACCGCAGTACACGTTACTCTAAGGTCCTCCAGACAAACAGGTAAGTACACTGTGAGCATGATGTGTAGGCCATGAATGTATGGAGTGCTGTGGATGTAAGCCACATGTTGTGGGGTGCTGAGGCATCCTGGCCAGAGTGCAGCATGGAAGGTGGTAATTGTAGGTGTGTCAGGGGATGGGTGGTAACTGGTGGCCAATGAGTCTGACGGTCCGGACGGGTAATTAATTCCCTTTTCTGCTGTCTTTTCCATCCAGGTCAGCGCCCAACAGAAGAAGGGTATTTGGTGGTGGCCTCTCCGGAGTTGGATGGGAGCTTGAGGCATCACAGCAGGCACAAGGGGATGAGTACAGATTCTGAAAGATGACTTTGCAAATGTTAGGATGTACCTGGGTGGGGGATGTGGGCTGTGGGTGCCCCTAGGCCAGGGCGATCATGGCAGGGTAGGTCCCCTGTTGGGCAGGCTCTGACGCACTCCTACCTCAATAGTGTAAGTGGCCATCTACTATTGGGCAGGGTCCTGTGGGTTTCTGGTGTGCAGATGCTGGCGTTAGGCATTGTACCCCATGGGCTGGTGACTGTCTCAGGAAATGGGTGGGCATTGCTGAGTGCATAGGGCTGCTCCCTGTGTGTTGTGTACGCCAATGGTTGTGGTGTTGCTGGCACTGACCAAGTGTATCCTCTGTCTCTTCTCCCCCCTTTTTGTTTTGTCAGCCTGTCCTTGTGTGCATTAGCATAATCTGGTGGAGGAGCAGAGGCACCGGTGACGGAGGGAGCTGCATCCCACATGGGCCTGGAGGCCGAATCCACCGAGGGTGAGGGCACCAGTGGGATGGAGGGCGACGGTAGCACCACAACGGGGATTGGAGAGGAGACCATAGACAGTGACTCATGTGATGGAAGCTCCCTGGTGGTGGCGGACACCTCTGTGCCCACGCCAACAACAGGTACAGCTGCCACCCTCCCTAGCAGCACTACCCTCCTGGCAGCCCTTCAGCATGTTTCCCGTGCCCGCTCACCCAGGAGTGTTGGCATCTCCTTCGCCCCAGGCACCTCGATCCCTGCCCCAGTCAGCCCTGCAGCCCTTAGTGAGGAGGTTTTTGACCTCCTGAGATCCCTCACTGTTGGGCAGTCAACCATTCTGAATGCCATCCAGGGTGTCGAGAGGCATTTGCAACAAACAAATGCATACCTGGGGGGCATTCACTCTGGCGTGATGGCCCAACAGAGAGCATTTCAGGTTCTGGCCTCAGCACTGATGGCAGCCCTTGTCCCTGTGTCTGGCCTCCTCCCTCCAACTTCCTCTACCCAGACCCAATCCCCTCAACCCCCAGCCTATCCCAAGCACACCTTCAGACCAGCATTCACCCAAATCACCACACAAAAGTGGCTCAGGCAAACACAAGCACCACACTTCATCTCACAGGCACTCACACAAGCACCATACCCATGCAAACACACCAACGTCTACTGCCTCCACTCTGTCCCCCTCCTCCTCCTCGTCCACCTTCATCCCAGTAGCTTCTACACTCACACCTGCATGCCCTACATCTTCATCCACTACTTCCATCATCAACACTCCCCCCATGAGCAGTCACCACCCCCACAGCCATGCACACGTCCCCTGTGTCCTCTCCCAGTGTGTCTGTGACCCCTCCTCCCAAAGTACACAAACACGAGCACCCACCCACCCAACAGCCATCCACCTCTCAACAGCATCCAGTCCATGCACCTTCACCCAAACTCAGCAGACACCTCCTACAACCACTCCCTCTTCCTCCACTCCCAAACCATCTCCATCTTCCCGTCCGAGTGTGTCTAAAAAGCTTTTCTTGGCAAACATTGACCTGTTCCCTACCCCTCCCCCCCGTCCTTCCCCTCAGGCCAGGGTGTCCAGATTCCTGGTCAGCAACCTTAGCCACCAAGTCGGCTTCCGCAGTTGTACCTGCAACTCCCAGAGGATCAAAAGGGGCACCCATCAGACCAGGCAGTGTGCCACAGACCCCTGCAAAGGACCAAACTATTCCGCCACCTGCCAAGGTGAAGAAGGGGGCAGCATGCAGCAAGGCCAAGGAGCACGACCCACCCAGAAAGGCCTCCTCCAAAACTCCAGCTGCCAGAGCCAAGGTCCCAGCAGTATCTGCCAAGGTGAGGAAGGGTCAGAAAAGCCAAGGCAAGCCACTTCAGGCCTCGGAGGCTCCAGGTGAGGGCCTGGTGCCCACCATCAGAACCGACAGCCCCGGCACTGGTACCGCGGCCAGCACCGCCACAAGCACCGCCACCTGCCCCACCACTGCCACCACTACTGTCAGCAGCAGCATTCCCAGTGGGCAGCTGTCTGAGGCTGCAGGAGATGGGCTAGTGCCTCCCTCCATCACTGGCAGCACCAGCACCTACACCATGGACAGCACCGCCAGAGTCTCCGCCGCAAGCACCGCCTCCTGTACCGCCACCTGCCCAGCCGCTGCCACCACTACTGTCAGCAGCAGCATCCCCAGTGTGCAGTCGTCTGAGGCTGTAGGAGACTGGCTGGTGCTTCCCTCCACCACTGGCAGCACCAGCACCTGCATCACAGACAGCACCGCCAGCATCCCCGCCACAAGCACCACCACCTGCACCGCTGACAGGAGGACCACTACCAGCAGCAGCCCCAGTGTGCGTCTGTCTGAGGCTGCAGGAGACGGCCTGGAGCCTCCCATCACCACTGGAAGCACCCCCACCAGCACTACCACCAGTTTGCAGCCATAGTCGCCGCAGGATGGAGTCTGGCCCTGCCTCCATGGAGTATCATGCTACCTCGTCCCTGCAAATCTCGTGCCTCAGACACCCAGGTGAGGGAATGTGAACTGCCACACCCCAAGTGCTGCATCACTGGGCACAAGTCCCCCTCCAGAACCAGTGAAGAAATGCATCCACTCACCCTATCTTTGGCAGGATGAAGCACACTGGACACAAGTCCCCCTCCAGAACCAGTGGAGAAATGCATCCACTCTCCCTATCCTTGGCAGGATGAAGCACACTGGGCACATGGCCCCCTCCAGAACCAGTGGAAGAAGGCATCCACTTGAGAGACTTGAGAGACTGTGGCTTTGCACTCCCCAGGACCAAACAGTGGGCAAACCACCCACTAGAGAGACTGTTGCTTTGCACCCCACAGGACCAAGCAGTAGGCAAACCACCCACTAGAGAGACTGTGGCTTTGTACTCCCCAGGAAATCGATGTGGGCATGGAGCCCCCTCGAGGAGCAGTGGAGTAGCACCATCTTCTGGCTAAGGTGCCCCCCCTTCCCTGTCCCCCAGAGGTGCCTGTGTGTTTTCGATCTGATGACCCTGCAGTGTTCTCTCCATATTGAGCCAGGAGTCAAGTGTGGGCTTGGCCCATGATTTTTTGGCCCAGCGGGCCACAGACATTTGCAAAGGACAGTGTACGGCCTTCTGTACATATTGTAAATATTTATATATAGTGTTTTTCTATTCGTTACGTATATCTGCATATTTCAAAATATCACTTATTTCACTCAATTCCTTTTATTCTTGCGTTCTTCCGGGGAGTAACAGGGTGTAAATGTACTGTTGTTGCATGTGTTTGTGTGCATGGTGTTGTGGGTCAGGATTGGGGTGGGGGTGGGGGTGTTACATGTTGCGTGTGTGTGTCACTCTCTTTTTCCTCCCCCATCCCCTGTGTGCTAGGTGCAGTACTCACCGTGGTCGTCGCTGCCGCCTTTGATATTCCTTGTGTATGAGAAGGTAGAACCTGCAGCTCGGGCTCCATGGCATCCTGGTTCTTCATTGAATGTCAAGCAGTGAGTGATTTCCCTTCCATAGACTGTTTCCGCCGTGCTTTTGATGGCATTGGTACCACCCTGGAAAAGCTGGCGGATTGGTGGGTTGTGATGTGGTGGGCGGTACATTGACCTCCGCCTGTCTGTTGGCGGTGACCGCCGCGGTGTTTGTTGCTACTGCCGTGGCGGTCGGAGTGTTAAAGTGGCTGTCTGTGTTGGCGGTTTCCGCCGTGGTTGTGATTCCCTTTTTTTTTTTACTGCCGGCCTGTTGGTGGTATTACCGCCGCTTTAACACCGACCGCCAGGGTTGTTATGAGGGCCTATGGAAGGCTATTTATTTATTTTTTTTATTGAACTTGTAGGCGATTTCGGCAAATCCTTCAACAATGCGGGCTACCCATCTTAAATGCTGCATGAGGTCATCATCTGTGAGGTATAGATAATCCACATATGACAACGCCTCAGAGTCAATGTTATGTGAGATTGATGTTACACGAGCTGAGAACAGTCCTGGGCTGTGAGAGTCAGCAGAATTTTTCTGAGAGCCAAGGGTGCTAAAACTTATTAGGTCCCTACTTTCAGGTGCTATGTTTTGGCAGAAAAACCCATTGGATATAGCCAGGGTTGTCTAGTATGTTCTGCACACTACATTGTTCATAAGTGCTGTGCTAGGTGCATTTTCTATAGCAAATGTCTTTGTGTGACTATTTAAATGTCTATAATCTAAGACTATTCTATATGAATGGTTGGGTTAGCGACTGGAAATAATGGATTATTCATGGATAAGTCTGAGTGTTTAATTACACCCTGATACTCCAATTGATTGAGTATTTCCCTCACAGGTGCTTTAGCATAATATTTCATAGGGTATTGCGGTTGTGGTTGGGGTTAGGATTTTAATGGTATTATGTGGTAGGGGGAATCTTTGTCCCATCCTACATGCTTGCGATATAACGCAGGTGCCTGTGCCAATGCCAAATGAGCTTTCTGGGAACAAAGGGCAAGAAAGATTTTTCAATCATATCCTCTCCATAAGGGAGATTGTGGATGAATTTTGGCGGCCAATCTTTTTAAGGCAGAAAAATATCATAAATAGAGACAGCGAATTCCCAAAAGATAGCTTCAATTATGAGTTCAATATCCCCTTCTAACTGAATAGTTACTCTGTACACTCTATCGGGTGTGGAGACACTCATGCCCACTGTCTCGACTTGTAAGAAGTTATCTGTTGCTTTTACCTCCAGATGCTCTTGAAGACCCCGGCGAACCATTATGACTTCTGCTGCACTGCCGATCAGTGCCAGTGCCAACTTCTTGTTCTTCAGTAAAGCCCTCTTCTTGAGTGGCATGTTCAATTGTAACTGCTGCCACCTTTTTCTGTTTATACTGTGTTTTTTGTTGGGGAAGTTTCTATTCTTTTTTAACTGAAACTTCAGACAAGCGTTATGAGTCCTTTCTCGTTTTCATATACTCAGTTCGCTGCTCTGACTGCCCACCGCTCTCACTGTGTATTTCCGGTGAGTCCTGAAAGGAATGAGATTGGCGTGTATCAGTATATTGATATCTGTCAGGTGTTTTTATATTATCCCTATTTCTAAGGTTATACCTATTCTGAGGGGTCCCCGCATGCAGAGATTCACCCCTTTCTTCCTTGGGTGTTTGTATTTTTGGTCCCAGTGTTTTTTGGAACCTTCAGGTACTTGCTTGGTAGCATCTTTATTAGATCTGCCCTGAAACTGTGGTTTAATCGGTCTGGCCCCCAGACTATCTCGACCAATACTAGAGTAGGTCTCAGTGATAATCTTTGGTAGCTCCCGTTCTTGATCCTGTAGAGGAACATCACGGAGCCGCATCCCTACTGCTTGTGCAACTGCTTCCCTTTTAAGATTACCTAATATTATTGAGGATACTGTGATTAAGTTGCCCATTAATTGCATCCCCAAATACAGGGCCGGGAGTGCCCCATATTCATCTAAAATTTGTTTTAACACCTCCGTAAGATTGGCAAATACCATGCCCCAGGTATGGCAGTTATCAACTGTGGGAACCATCCCGAATGGCAAGCACATAGTAAGAATTCTTTGTTTGTCCTGAAGTCCTGTATGTGGAAAAACTGCTTCCAGTGCATTTATTTTTTGATCTAACCAAAACGGAATTTCCTCCCACTTTTGGGTACTTTACCCATGATCTAATGTACAGTCGTAGGGTTAATGCCTGCCGTGGATGCATGTTGTTGCACTGGGGCAGCACGTGCTGGGTTAGTATTTATTGTTTTCATAATAAACTGTACTAATAATCTGTATATTGATGTGAGCTCTAAATAGAAGCGGCAAACTTCAGCTATCGCTAAGGTTGCTGCATCAGGGTGTGGCGTGTATGTGGCCAATAAAGGCCAGGTTGGGCCATCGTTACTCAGAGGACCTAACCTAACATGTAATATTGTATGTTCTAGGGTGCAATCAAGCCAGTTATTATGGTCTTGATAAGCTAAAGGTATTTCTAAATATGCTTAAGCTCTGTATTGTGCAGGTATGTTTGCAGGTGTATAGTGGTGAAATGTCTGTGTGTTCCCAACTACTGCTGGAAAGGAGAACCAAGAATAAAACAAAAACCTGTTCTATAGGCTGGATGAGCCTCAACAACAAATGTAAGTGGACCCCCCTTGGCTGTTAGGTCGTTTGCCAATAAATGTGCAGTAAGGGGTGGTCGCATATTTACTGAAATTGCTACCCGTTGTGGGTTCGCCATTTTAATGGTAGATGTATGTTCAGAGTTAGGGACAGCTAGTGGGGATTAGTCCTTTTAAGGTTTAAGCTTGAACAACCTACAGCTCAAGATATGTACTATCTATTTAGCTGAGGAGAAAATCCTCAATACCACGGACATCTCCATAAATAGAATCGAGGTGTCTTTAGCCTTAGATGAGACAGATACTTAGGAGGATCCGAATATTAGTGCCTGACCAAACGTTGGTGGCGCCTTGTAGCGTAGCTTCTCATTATGCCAATGAGGCTACTGGATTTGGGAGACAGGATCACATGGATGGTGGGTACTAAGTATGATTCAACACCGCATGACACCTGTTGGCCTAATCCAGGTTCTCCAGCTAACTGGCAGCTTCTCATCTCTGGCTGAGATGATTGTGGCAACCGGGCGCATGACAAAAAGACTTGTCAAGGGAATCATGGACGATCAGATCCCATCCCTTTCTCTCAGTTACCAAAGATCATCAGACAGACAAAGACAACAGAGGCAGGATATAGTTCAATAAGGATTTATTGAAGTAACTGCATCTTAGATAAAAATGCGTGTATTGTAATAACTAGGATGATAAAACACAATAAAAGTAAACACAAGAATAGTCATACCATACTGTCACCAGGAGTGATATATATGTTTCTCCTACCTAAACTATGTCTGGGCAAAGCGTATTAAGCCTAATCCGCCCTTCGGGTTTCCCTCTGGGGGTACATCATCCCTCATACCTGGAGGAAGAAGCCTACGGTCTAGAGAGACACCATCCCCATGTGGATCAGGGGTCCGGCCGTCTAGGCAGGTGGCTGCAGCGAAGTGGTCAGCATGCAGTTGTGGTCATCTGGCTGGAATCTCCCTCTTACGTGTCTGGGACAAAGGGGTGTTTTTATAATGAGATAGTTGACATTCTAAGAAATAATCCCCTCGTATGAGTGTGTGTTTTCTGTGAATGTTGGAGACACAGCATACCACGTTTGTCGGCAACCCTATCTGACTGTAGCCTTGGAGAAAGCACTAAGTGAAATAAATGTACTACTAAGAACATAGGGGCACATGTACGTACCATTTTTCCTGTCGCAAACGGCCTGATTCGCAGAATAGGACCGTTTGCGACAGGAAAAAACATTTTGGTATGCACAGAGCCTTGTTTGATATTCAGTAATCTATTTACCGAATCGCAAAATAGGTTTGTGAGTCGCAATTAGGAAGGGGCGTTCCCTTCCTAATTGCGAGTCGCAGTGAGATCTAGGATTGTTTTGTGACCGTGAATGTGTTCACAAAACAATCGATGCTAGCACCAGTTTCAAACTGGTGCTAACTCATTCGCAAATGGGAAGGAGTCCCATGGGACCCCTTCCCCTTTGTGAGTGGCAGCAAAAATCTTTTTCGGAGTAGACATTGGTCCGACGGACCACTGCTTGCTCTGAAAAAATGAAAAGAAAACCTTTCATTTTTGTTTTTGAAATGCATCTCACTTACCTTTAAGAAAAACGGACTGCATTTTTTTTTTTTTAAACTGCTTTATTTAACAGCAGTCACAGATATTGTGATCTGCTGTCTCCAGCAGGCCACCATCGCAGTGAGGGTGGCCAGTCCCAATGGAGTCGCAAATTGCGACCTACCTCATGAATATTCATGAGGTAGGTCATTTGTGACCCCATTGGGAATTGCAAACAGTGTAAAGTACACTGTTGTACATCTGGTTTTGCGAGTCACAAATTGCGAGTCACTAAGACTCGGAGTTTGCGGGTCACAAAACTGGATCTTTGAAAACTTGGCCCCTAATGCTTTCCTAGACGAAAGTACAATGAGATAAAGAAAATAAAACAGCACCAGAAATGTTGCTATTGCTAGGAAAATCAAGCAATGCAGAATACAAAGTAACAGGGCTAGCCTAGTTAACATAAAACGTGTCAAAAACATGACTAAAATAGCTATACAACACCATGATTCAAGTTGACCTATCACACTGACCATACCATGACAAGGTGACTTTGCCACATCATACAGGTTCCATATCCACAACAACAGTCAAGCATCAATCAAACAATAGTTTAGGAATACTAAATTGCTTACCACTATTCAAAAACACATACTCAATACGTACAAATATTTTACTCTGATGTAATATACCAGGCTATGACACATGTTGTAAAGCAAAGGCAAGCAAGCCTACTGTAGACAAGCCATAGCTTCTTCATTTCACATAGTCACAATCATACACCATGAAATGTGGAAACCTGTAAAAATCCAAATTCCCATTCGTCCCAAATTTCGGTATAGGAGTCAGAACACATGGCATACACACATCTACCAATAGTGGCATATCAAGCATTGAAATCACAGTGTGGACCACGTCATCCAGGTAATTGGTCTGCTGTTAGCAAACTTTATCAGTCAAGTAAGGGCCAAGTAAGCTCTGATCTACATTCCACACAACCACAAGATGTCAAAATAAACTGTACCTTATATATGGACTACTATACTGTGCAAGAAGATGACAATCAGACCTAATTAGCCATGTAATTAGTCCATCAGTAGGCCACTGACTGAGTGGAAACATCACTACAAACAGATTAGATATGACAAGCCTTACATCTGTCTGTGTAGGATTCTCGGTGTTGCTAACATGACAGGTACACCTACCATAATGCAAGCCACAAGCCTAGATACTCTTAAAATACAACTCACATGTGTATGTGAAGTATCACACCTGCACCACACAGATGTCATAGCAAACATTAGGTTCTCAAAAAGCCAGGACTCAATTGCCACATCCTTCATACGAATAGCAAGTAGACATAACAATTTCCAATGCTAATTCATAGCTGAACCTTTAAATTGATACATGATGTTGACACATATCTGTCAAATCTTTAACTGTGAATAGGCTATCATTGCTATGAACATGCCTAGTACAGTAGGCCCAAGAACAAAGCAATGTTACCACTTTCCACTAACAAACCATTAGCAAGATATTACAATTCCTAGCCTCTGATGCCAATGTATGTGTGCCCATCGAAATGTTGCAACACCTCAATGGTATCCAACATACATGTGGACTACTCTGATGAGACTTATGTCAATGTCCATCCCTCACTTACCAAGGGGGATTACCTTGTGACAGGTGTGAAGGAGTTAACCTTGTTTGTCATGTGACATGTCAGGTGAACATCACTGCCTCACATGCTACTGACACTTATCAGAAAGCATTAGAAAACTAGAGATGACAAGAATATGTCTGACTCAATTTTGCACATGGACAAGAGTCTTCAGACATTGCAGAGGACAGAAATCAAGGAAATACACAACTTATCACCATGACATTGAGAGGATTGACCTGTTGGTGAGTATGTACAATCACCAGTGTAGGAAATGTAGTATAACGGTACACATATGGCACAGTCACTTGTGCACCATTATATGCCATTTTAATGAGGGACTACATAGCTGTGTAACATGCCTCCAAATACATAGGGATGTGCATAGCTGAATGCTATAGATGGCTAAGGGACATCACTTTGTACACAGGAGGCATGTGCTGCTTTGCACTTACCACATTGTTACAGCTGAAATACTGTTCATTAACTCAATCACCTAGTAAAGGGACAAACATAAGTTATGTCTGTATGTGCACCCTTGTGGCTGCTGTGCTGCCTTCAAATGCCCATCCAACTCAGGGTAGACTACCACTTAAAAATGCAGGCTGTCAAGGGGGGGTAGGGTCCGACGGGCTCCCATCCTCGATGGGAGGACATCTCCAGCAGGGCCTCTGCGGTCTTCTGGGACCACCATATCAGGTCCTCCCACCTCTTCTGACAGTGGACGCTCTGCCGGCTGTGGACCTCGGTGGGGGAGGGGCACTTTCTTGGTGATGGCACAACAGATACCCTTCTTATTGTGGACATTGACCTGCATGGATGACATAGAAAAAATAAAGAATGTCACGTCTACATATTTCATACTAAAACAGGCAGGATAACTAACTAGTTAGCACAACTAGCCATACACAGACTGACTTGAACATCCCCTCCACTGATAGATAAGCATATGTAGTCAGGCCATATCTGAGGTGGACACATGCAAACTACATGCATCTCCAGCACCAGCTTTCATGTTATCACATATTACCAGACAGCAAACACGTATGCAAATATACTATTTCAGGAAGAGTCTGGTATACCATCTCCACTAACCTTGTGCAACAGTCACAAGGTGGGTCAGGGAACATACATCTCACACTCGTCATATAGTCTCAGGACTCAATATCTGTCACCATACATAAATACATGACCAGTAACTCATTCCAATCTATTACAACTTTGGCACCCTACAGACCTTTAGGACACAATCGGTAATATTGGCCATCAGCCTTTGCTTAGTATTACAAAGTAAAGTTGGGCTAAGGAAAGGTTTGTGCACATGACCTGCTCATCTGGTGCACCATAGAGCTGTTCATACAGGGGTAGGACGTCCTCCGCCAGTTTCTCCAGCTCCTTAGGTGAGAAAGCAGGGGCCCTATCACCTGTAGGATGTGGCGTGATTGCTCCAAGAGGCAGTACACAGCAGCTCACTTCATGGAGGTCTTGCTGGCAGAAGTATCAGAAGTTAAGTGAGAGATGGATTTGGGAATGGCGGTCATGTATGTCACACAAGACACCGTCACCGCCAGCAGGCACCGCCATTGTCCCAAGAACGCCAAAGACAGCAATGTGTTCAGATAGCAATATCCAACACAGTAGTATCTGCCTACCACTATATTGACTTCCACCGACAGACATGGGTCATTTCCTAATGTTGAGTACAGTAGGTCAGGCAGGTGCCACTTTAAGATCCTTAGATGGTCGGAACAGTTCAAATAAGGTCATACACATATCTACACCATAGTTTTCAGTGCTGGCTTTGAACAACCATGTATTAAGACATGTTGTAATGTTCATGATATGTGAGCAATGAATCATTGGTGGCATAGTCTGCACCCTCCTGGAAATTGGATCAATGGTACATGTGTCTATCATATGTGAAACATGGTAAGAATGTATTATCACTGATACTTTCAGTGACATACGTATCCATTTCCTAGTCATAATTGAGGTAAGGGGATGACATTGCAGCTTTAAGCCATTATTTCCCTAGTTAAGTCCTGTGTACCATGTTTGACTATTTTATATGGCATGTCCAAGCATCATCTGTGACATATATAGTTTTACACTTACAGTGGACACACCCTCTTATAATTCATCATCTAGGTACCTTGGAATGAGAAGCGTTAGATGACCTCCAGTGTACCGTCCACTAGCAAACCTGCAGACCATAGAGGATCAGCATGTCATCCAATTCTGCCACTTGGATAGGCAGACAATCATAGATCTGTGTCATCAGTTGGTGCCAGATCTGATGTCTGCAGCAGGAATGTCACAGCCAATGTTCAGCTTGGTCCTGAAGGATGTTGTCTCAGCACTGTTGAAACACCTCAACAGCTACTTTTGATTTCTACAACGTGAAGATTTGGCCCATGTGAAGGATGATTTGTATGCTTTGGCAAACATCCCACATGTGGTAGGACCCATTGATGGTACCCACGTAGCCTTGGATCTCCCAGGTTGGCAATGGACAGGCGTATCGGAACAGGAAGAACTTCCACTCCATAAATGTCCATGTAGTCTGTTTGGCAGACCTCTACATTTCCCAAGTATGTGCAAAGTACCTAGGTTCAGTTCATGAGGTCTTCATAATGCAGTACAGCAATATCCTACTGCTTATGATACTACAATACACAGAGAGGGTCTGGCTGATTGGTAAGTGATTCGTGATATATGTCAGTATCTTGTGTCTGCTGCCACATGAAAGATGTTGAAGAGTAATGTTTGCACACATGTAATGTTTCCTTACAGGGGATCCTGGCTACCTAAACCATTCCTGGTTGTTGACACCACTGAGGTATCCAACCACACCAGGGGAAGTTCGCTTCAATGAGCCTCACGGAAGGACAAAGCGTGTTGTGGAGCGGACTTTTGGGCTCTTAAGGACTAGATTTCGTTGCATTGACAAGTCTGGTGGAGCCCTCCTCTACTCACCCGCCAAATTGTGTTCGATCATTGTTGCCTGCTACATGCCCCAAAACCTCGCCCTTAGATGACAGATCTCATATATACCAGATAATGGGGAGCCATCAGTTCCAGCGGGTAAGAATGTAGAAATGCCAACTGAGGATGACAGTGATGAGGATAATGGTGGAGACATCTGAGGAGATCTCATCAATCAGTACTTTAACATACTGTAGGTATGTGTTGTTCTGTAAAATACTTGACTCAATGGGGTATTGGGGGCTTTGAGATGTTTGAGAAGGATCTTTGTATGACCATCAGACAGCTCATTATTTGCTTAGCAGTACGTAGCTCAGGTGTGCATGCAAAATAGCACATGAAGTTTTGACTATCTTGATGATCACCTTTGTTAATGTTTGTCATAGTGCACAATCAGTGTCACTATTGTATTTAGGACAGGTCTTTATAGGTTTCCATTACCTGTCTACACCTTTTGTACTACATGTTTACTTTGCAGATTTCTTCACAAGGTCATCCTCATGTGGTCAGTTCTGAATTGTATCACAGCCAGGTGGGATGTGCAGGTCTGACTTGTGAAGTGAACATGGACAGATTCAGGTATTGTATGGCATCATATTGGTGGTGTGTGAGTTTCATGCCCAGACATTCAGGACAGTGGAATGGTGGTGTTCTGTTCTACACAATAGACCTGTGAGCCATGTTATCTGGGTCCAGTGGTGTCGTGTGTGATCTTGTGTCTCTGACACATAACATCCTGTGCAATCCATTACCTCAACCTTCTCATTGGTTTAATGATGCTTATATTAAACTCCTATGTAGATGTCACTGTGTTTTCTCATTGCAGGCCACTTTGGATGTGTGTCAAAACTGACATAGGTAAGTAGCATGCCTACAGACACCTGACCATGGAAAGTGGAAGGTTCAAGGAATGGGGACAGTTGTACTGACCTCTGTCTGTATAATGAGGTATGGTAATTTGGGAGGTTTGATATGGGTATGTGATAAGGCTTTAGCCGATGACTAATTGAACCAATCTGTTTGCCTGTTTGTATAGACAAAGACTGATATGTCCCTAACTTCATAAGTCTCTTCTGGGGTTCTTGTTATTGACACCTATGCTGAAGCATTACATTGTGAAGCTATACTGCACTGTGTGATATCTGGCATATTGTCAATCTATATGCAGGAAAGTGCAATAAATGGGATTAGGAGTGTGTCCATTTGTATGATTGTACATATATGACACTTATTCAACAGTATATGTGAAATGGGACTTAACCGATTGGGTACCTTTGTGAATATCACGTGTAAGCAACATATTTCACAGTTAATTCTTCAAAATAGCTGAAAAATGACTCTCAAACATGATATGTAGTTTAGTTGTGTTTATTTACACTTGCACAGGAAAATGTAAGGTCTGGGATCAAATAATTCAGTGCAAACAGTGAAGCGTACAGTAATGGTTGATGTAATCATCAGGGTAGCTGCTACATTTGTAGTCTCAAGTCCAATGTCCTTGTGTCATTAGCAAATGGAGAGTGGCTCTAACACAGTCAACTGGGTGTATCTGTGACATACAAGGGGAACCAAGGAATGAATCACTTCCTGGCAGTGGCTAAAGTCTTGGCATCTGCTCCTCCTGGATGTTTTGATTGACATCCACATTTGCCAGGGGATGGGGGAGTTCTTCAGCTACAGAGGCTGGGACGTCGGAGACATGTCCCTCCCCTTGCAGAGCGTCAATTCCACTGACTGCCACAGATGTAGTAGGGGCTGATGTTAAATGGCCAATGGACTGGGTCTTCTGTTGAGGACATAACCTACTCAGTGTGGTATTAATGTCTCTCAGCAGCCCTGTTAGAGAGACCATGTTGGCATTCTGGGCCTCCCATGTTTGTATGACTTCCTGGTGGTTGTCCTTCTGCAGATGCTTAATCTCCCTCATCATGGCAAATACCTGGCACATCACGCCTTGGGACTGTTGGTAGGCTCCCAAGACTTGGGAGACGGTGTCATGGACAGTTGTATCTCCAGGAGCCTTAATGCGCTGTCCTACACCTTCCATCCCACACACCCTACCCCCATGTGCCTGTGCCCTTGGCACTGTTTGCTCACTCCCACTGGTGCCAGGTACTTCATTGTTAGGGTTTCCTAGTGGTGACTCTGGTACCTGTACTGGGGGCACATGATGGTTGTAGCTGCCCTTGGAACACAGGTTTGGGGTGAATGATTGCTTGGGATGTAGATGCCACAAGGCTGAGCGGGGTCGATGTAGACAGGGTGAGGCTGACAGTTGTAGACTGACCATGTGTTCGAAATGGGCCAGAGTTGTCCTCAATGTCCTCACATCCAGGGGTGTTCTCTTTACTGAGAGCTTCATCCAGGGGCGAGGGCGAAGTGGCTGTCTCAGGTGTCCTTTCCTTGGCCACAATTGGTAGGTGACCTGTTGAAGAAGTGGAACAGAGAGAGTTTGTAATGCAACATGTTGTATCAAACTTTGACAGGTAGATATGCTTTCAGCCATGTATAGAAAGGATTAGCTTGATCCCTGATACAACAGCGACACCTGCTTTTAAACCTGTGGTGCAGCTATATGGGATGCAGGGAGTTCCTTTGACGTACACCTTGCTACAGGATACTAGATTAGCTTGAAAGTTGGCTGTCTTTTTCTTGACTCATATCTTAGCTGCTGTGTTACTTTATTTTGTCCATGTTACCTCCCAGTTAGCAGTAGTTTAGTATTGAATCACCAGACAGCTGAGGATTGTGAAGTGGAAACTGACCTGTAGATCAGCTTAGGGGTAACAATTCTACCTGGCCATATATCTCAGGTTACTCCTAGTTTACAACACTGTCGATATGTCTCCGCCCCATGTGAGTAGTTTTCAATGGGTGATGGCAAGTAAAAGGGCCATTTTAGCATAGGACACAGCTGGAACTGTCATTGTACTAGACAATAAAATTGAGGATTACTCAGGTGGGTTGAGTCGATTGTGTAGTTGACATGCAAGGCTATTTTCATTATGGTACACTGTTCTGGTTTTGTTAATAGTAGTACAGTGCCTTATGGGAGTTGTAGTGCTGTTAATCCCTGTACCTAGCCACCCCAAAGACAGACACTGTGCCCCCATGTGAGTTTAGTTGACATATTGTATGCCAGAGAGGGGTATCTGGACAGTTGGACACAGGAGTGTTGAGTGTGTTGGCTGTTAGAATGTCAAAAGGTGAACAGTGAGCATGCAAGACAGACCTTTAGGGTGACATTTTCAGTGTGGTGACTTACCCGACTCAATTCCCCCAGGTAGTCCTGTCAGTCCCGCAGGATGCAAGGATGTCCAAGACCTTCTCCTCCCATGATGTGAAAGTTGGAGGAGGAAGTAGGGGACCGCCGCCAGTCTTGAGCACTGCAAGCTGGTGCCTGGTGGTCATGGAGTGTACCTTTCCCCTGAGATTGTTCCAACTCTTCCTGATGTCCTTCCTTGTGCGAGGGTAGCTGCCTACGGAATTTACCATGTCAGCTATATTTTGCCACATCTCCATTTTCCTGACAATTGAAGTTTGTTGGACTTGTGCTCCAAATAGGTGTGGCTCTACTTTGATGATTTTGCTAATGATTACCCTCAACTCATTGTGTGTGAAGCAGGGATTTTGTTTGCGGTCATGGTGGTGATGAACAACAAGATAAGGAAAAAAAGGTGATGAGGTCTGGGTTCTGTGTTGTGAGTGGGTGACGGGTGGTGTCTGATGTGTTGCGAAATAAACTTTGTAAAATGTATGATGTGCAGGTGTGGGATGAGTGGTATTCGAGGTGCCAAGGGGTGGCTATTCTATGGTTTCCAATTTCCATGTGAGGCCTCTGTTTTGCTATGTACAGCATTTTCTGATGCAAAAGGATAGTGGGGTGTGAAGGGGTGGGTTTACTAATGCAGTTTGTAGGTGTTTTGGGTGTATGGATGTTTGCCATGTGTGTGTGATTCAAACTACCCAATGTGGTGTAGTGTATTGCTGTGTAGACTGCCGACTGCCGACCGCCGCAGTTCACACCACCATTGGTTTACCGCCATGGGAGAACTGCTATCGTGTTTTGTGGGTCGTAATTGGTTTTGAGGAATTTTGATGGGCTTGCGGTGCTGGTGGTTGAACCGTCTCTTTCTCGCCCTCCAGAGTCCTTGCGGTGTCGGTATTTTGGCTGGGTTTAGGTAGTCCTGCCTGGTAACTCATAATTCAGTGGTCTGTATGACCTCCAGAATGGCGGTCTTTTGGTGGCCGTTTCCATGGTGGTCTTACTGTTAGACCGCCAAACTCATAATGAGGCCCTGTATCTGAAAATATTATATATATATATATATATATATATATATATATATATATATATATATATATATATTCATAAATATTTATTTATTACTTTATAACTAAAATGTGTTTCATTTATGCTTAACATTTTCCCATGCATTTTTACTGTTCACATTTTATAATTACACAGTTGCTATCCTTTTAACATGCCACATTTTTCCTCTGTTAAATTCTGTTGAAATGTGGGTTAGGTGGTGCTCTTTTCTCTATTAGACGTACAAGGTTTGCTTTAATGTTAGTTATGTTAATTTGGGGGATGTTTGAATGTTGGTATTAATTTTAATTTTTAGGGGTTTACAGTTCTTTAATATTTACTTATTTTTTCAGTCCGCTTGTCGAGTTTGACATTTGGAAAGTTGGTGTTTTTCGTGATCAAGCCAGCTTTCTTGTTTGTAATTTTGTAATAGCAGCTAATGTTTGGAGATAGAAATAAAATGGTTTATTTTAGTGGTATCTTTGAAGTTAGGCTTTTAGGCAATTAGGTAAGGTTCATTTTGAGTTTATGGGTGTATTTACGTACTTTTCAATGCTTACTTTTGGATCTAGATGGCTGATTTTGTGCAGATTAGCTCCTGAAATTTCAATGCAGACTTTTGCAGTGTTGGTTTTATCTTAGTATAATTTTTTTGATGCAATATTTATGTGAATTTTCTCCTCTTTTATAGTATTAATGTAATTAGTTTAAGAAATTTCATGTTCACTTTGTTTTATACTTAATTTTATTAGTTGCTTTTTGTTCAGTTTGAATTTGAGAGTTTTTTCCATATTTGGGACATGGTAATTAAAGATTATATTTAACTGTAACCTATATTTATGTGCATTCAAATTATTTATTTGATGTGTATATAATTGTTTATTATTTGTTTAGGTTTTGTGTTTGTTCGTGTATTAGTTTCAAATTATTTTTAAGTGTTTTAATTAGTTACAATTGTTAAATACTTATTTTAGTTGTTTGGTCAGTAAATGTAGTTTTGTATATTAGTTCTAATATTTATTTTGGGTTATTTGGTAAGTGTAATATTGGTTAAAAAAAAATTGTGTTTGGTTAATTTATGGGCTTTTAATGGTAATTATTATTTCAAAATTAATTTGCTTGTTATTTATTTAAACAATATTTTGTAGTCAATATTGCTGTTTATGAAATGTTGTACTTTTTGTATATATTTAATTTGTTAATTATATTTTTCTATACTATATTTTTGTGCTCAATATTATACGTTAGATATTTTTAATGATGATATATTTTTGCATTTCATGTGTATGTATACGGTGAAGATATTATGGTGAGCGACATTTTTGGGTTGTAGTAAGTCAATATTCTGGTGGTTAATATTGTATTATACTCGGCAAGGGGGCTGGGTTGAACTGTGGCACACACTTATTTGTAAAACATCAAGTATCTAATCAATAACTTATAATTCAGTGCTCAATCAACAACATATATGTATGTTAAATTTTGTATCTTTTAATTTCAATGTTCATTATGATCCACAAGCCAACACATGTTTTGTTGTAATGCCGTTTGTGACTCTGACTTCATCAGGGCTAAGTGCATACAAAACACATGTAATTAAGGGTATCATTTTCTAGAACATTATAGCCATCCAACAATTCAGTAGTATGCAGAGCATGTACAAAATCATATAAAAGATATAGGCCCTCATTATGATCATGGAGGTTTGGCCTGCCATGCAGGCAGTGGCGGCTTCAACATTCCACACCATGTCATCTTTCATGAGAGCTCTGATCGGTTAAGAGGTGGTTGCCAGGTTTGGTATGACTCACCCTCAATAGGGAGCCAACCACAGGAAGCTCTTAACTTCTGATGCATTCTGCACCAATGGCTCCTTCCGGATTGCTTCTGCCACTTTCGGGTCTATCTGGAGGTGATCCTTTGAGAAGATATAGCTGAAGGACTCTATAGGCTGCTCTAAGAACAAGCATTTCTGTAGATGCAGTGTGAGGCTGTGCTCTGCAAAGTGAACAAGTGTTACTTTGAGTCATCGGTGGTGCTCCACCAACGTGTTGGAGTATATCAGTATAACATCACCTTTTTTGAGAACACCTTTCAGTCCATTTAGCACCTCCTGAATTGTGTTCTGGAAGACTTTAGTATCAGAGTAAATGTTAAGCTTAAGGTGTTTGTATCTCCTTTGACCGAGATGCAAAGAAAGAGTTGTGATATATTGGCAGGCAGAACGGAGCTAGAGCTGGAGGTACCCATCATTGAGGTCCAGCTTTAAGAACCATTGTGTGCCACTGAGGTTCAAGATTATGTTATCCATTGTCAGCATCAGATGATGCTATTGACAGGTTGCGGTGTGTGGGGTACTCATGTCCACACAGAGGCGAAAGGCTCTGGCCTGTCTTGATTTAGGTGACACCACCAGCAATGGATACCTATGCGGTCAGCCCCATCCCGTTCTAAATTACGTCTAGCTACTCTAGCTTGCATAGTTCTTCCTGCACCAAGAGCAAAGATAGAATGGGACTCACCTATGGTGCGGGGCTAAAGGTTGCACGGCCTGGTCAATTTGCCAGTTGACATGTGTACGCTTCAGGCAGCCAAGGACCTTCAGCACTCCAGAAAACTCCTTCAGAACTGCCTCTGTTTGCATGTCACGCACATGTCGGGCAAAGGATAACACCCCTAAGTCTTCTGCATAATGCTCAACCTGTTAAGTATCCATGATATTCACGAATGCCCCATTTTAATCAAGGCAGTGACCGCACCTCTACAATCATCAGGGTGGAATCACTGTCATTATATTGATTACAACAATATTGTGATTCACAAATGTTGTGACAAAAAGACATGCCGATAATATTGATCCCTATACTATATAATGGTAAGTACAAAAAATATCTTTTCACACTGACATAATTAAAAAAATATTGTATATATATATATATTAATATATTAAAAGAATAAGACCCCCCAGAATGAGTTTGGCTGTTCGAGGACCGCCAAACCCGTGGTGGCAGATGGACTGCCACACTCCTGGTGGTCCGATTGCCAGTATACAACCCTGGATCCTGGCGGAGTGACAGTGGTCAGAGTTGTGGTCAGACAAAGTGGCGCTAAATTCAGCCAGCCTTTTCCAGCCATGAAAATGCTTGTGGAAAGCCAGTGCTGTGGTCCAGAGAGGGCACCTTCACTGCCCATGTCCACAACATAGAAAGTTCAGGGAGCTCCCTGTCAGCACCCCTGGAATGCGAACTGTCTGCTTCACAGGCAGTGGGCATTCCGAGGGTGCTGTTTTGCCACAGCATTGGACTTGGCTCCCTTAAGGGAGCCGAGGCTAATGCCATGGCACTGTTCCAACGGTCTGACCTGTGAAAATGTCGTAATACAATGTTTCCGCCATTCAGCCCAGTGGAAACATCATCCCCAAGGCCTTGGCGGTTGGATCATTCTGACTGCCAAAGTCATAATGAGGCCCTAAATCTTAAATATTTTAATATATATCACATTAATATAATGTATTTTAAATAAATCTAAGTAACATTTAATACTAGATATACATATATACTTATATAAATATACACACAAATATATATATGTGTGTGTATGTCTACATCTATCCGTTATACCACTATTTTTTAAAAACAAATCTTTCATATTATATTAAATTTGTTGTATGTTATATATATATATTTCATACAAAGTGTAACAAAATCTTAATCAAAACAATAAATAACTTACCAAATAATTTACTAACACAAAAAAACACATGTACTAAAAATATTATAAAAAGTATGTAATATATATGTTTATATATATATACACCAAGTATTTCCTTATCCAATATAAAGGAAAAGTCAAGACACCAACGGACAGTTGCAAAATATATTGACAAAAACAGAAACGGTCTTCCTCCCATATATACATATCACATTAAGCAAATGATCAAATAATAATAGTGCATATATTTAAACCATACTGAAAAAGTATTGCAGTCTGAGAATATTAGATATACCATTCCCACTGAAATCTGTGCAGCAGTAGAGAAAGCATTGGACTTGGGGAAAGGGTGATAAAATGTACTATTCCCACCTCAGTCTGTGCAATTGTAGGGAAAGCGCTGGACTTAGGAGGGGTAACATTTACTATTCCCTCTCCAGTCTGTGCAACAGTAGGGAAATTACTTCACCTTAAACGCATAACATATTTTAATAAACCTATTAGTTGAAGAGAAACAGAAAACTCTTATTAGGAAAATTAAATATATAAAATAAAAAAGAAATTTAACAATTTACAAGATTATTAAAAGCTGTATTCATTATTTCTGAAATTTAAAATAATTATATTAATTTATTATTCAATTAGGATCCCACACTATACTTCCACAAACCTAGCAGCCCACAATTGAAATTCTTAAATAAATTAGTATAATGTAATTAACATATTTAATAATCAATGAAATAATTACTCAAATAACTTCCCAACGCATGCCCCAACAAACACAGAAGCCTGCACCAAATATATAACATAAACATTATAATAATTTCACAATTCACATAATTCATAATAAATAATTAATAATAAATCAATAAATAATTGTTAATTAATTTTCATTTAATTAACTTCCCACACTGTGCCCCTACAAACACAACAACCTGCACCTAATATAAAATTAAGAAGCTAAAACTGTTACACAATGTACATAATTAACAATCAATTAAAAAATGAATAATAAATGTAATAATACATGTTTTAATCAATTATTAGTTAATTAACGTCCATCCCTATACTTCCACCAACCCAACAACCTATACCTAATATAACTTACAAAATATAATAAGTACACAATTCACCTAATTGATAATCAATTGAACAATTATCTATAAATTATTAATCAGTTAATTATTGCTTAGTTAACTACCCACCCCATTCCCAAACACACTCAACAACCCACACCTAATCTATAACTGAAAAATATAACTACACAAATTACATCAATAATAATCAAGAGTACATTTGGCAATAAGTTAATCTTTATTTACTAATTAATTATATCTAATTAACATACCACCTTGTATCCCTACAAACCTCATAACCCACTATGACACTGTACATTACTATTAGCAAATAAATTAAAATTTAAAAGTCACTTAAAATTGTAAACTATCTTTAAAAATATTGTCAACAAATATGCAAACAATATTTAACACATAAAATTAATATATGAACTAAAATACATAAAGATAATTAAAAAACAATATTTTTACAACTTTATTATTGAAAACAATATTAACAAAATTGATATACTTGAAAATGATATTACTTACCTAAAAAAATCGATACTCTTGTCAACGATATTTCTACATCACAATATTTTTGTATCATAATATTTTTTTCTGATATTTCTGTATCTCGATATTTAAAACTCAATATTTTGTCAGAGCACCATCACGTTTCACATGTGGACCTGTCTTTTTTTGGTGTTTACTAGTTGGGTAATAAATATTGTGAAGGCATTGTCTTCTTTGATGTCTGGGGTGCCTATTCTCTTCAGCTCATACTCGCTTCATGCGAGGTGCCATCCTCCAGCATCAAGTATTTCAGTGAGGAGTGGGCCGCAGCTTGCCCTGAGGTTTCCATCCTTTGTCTGTACATTTCTACAGAACCAAGCTAAGTGATTCAACTTCGCACATGCCACATGTCATGCCTTTTGCGAGGTGGGTGTCTGCCAGGTGAGGTTCCAGTCCACAGTTACTGCCCTTCACCTGTACAGACATGTGCAGCATAGGTGCCTGAGGGTGCCCTGCATGTCTGTAGACAGCATACACCCTCCACTCCTTTAGTCAGATAGGGTTCATATCACCAGCCCCGGCTGAGCCCTTAGAGAAAGCTAGCTCCATCTCCTCAGCCCTGTTGTTCGAGAGTTTGTGCGAGTGTGCTAGTATGAGGATGGCATATGATGGCTTACTGGGCTGGAGGATGATCAGACATCTTTATGTGGAGGAACTACAACCCTGCATGATCTGGGCATAAAAGCACAACTGCCCTGGAAAACATCTTATTCTCTTTAGTGAAGATAATTACCCCCTTGGAGTGCCTTAATCAGAATTCCCTCAAATTTGGTGAACGTTTTTTTACATTTTCCTACCCTGGATTCTTATATATCATTAATTCCATTAAAACATGCACAATTCTAGTTTCTTAACATATATATAGTAGTACAACACACATACACATAAATATATATGTGTACGTGTATGTGTGTGTGTATATATATATATATATATATATTTAAAAAATGCAAACATCATTTTAAAATTTTAGAAACATGAAAATATGACAAATACTATAAATTAAAATTAAAACAAATATTAGTAATAAACATATTTAAATAGTATTGGGAAACGTATTTAAATCTATTTATTCAACAGCCTGGAAAGCATTGGAATTCGAGCTGATAAATTTACTATTCCCACTCCAGTCTGTGCAACAGTAGGGAAAGGGTTGGACTTCAGATGGATAAAATTTACTATTCCCACTCCACTCTGTGCAATAGTAGGGAAAGCGCTGGACTACGGTGTGGGGGGTGGAGGGGTTAAAATTACTATTCCTAATCCAATCTGTGCAACAGAAGGGAAAGTGTTGGACTTTGGAGGGAATAAAATTACTATTTCCACTCCAGTCTGTGCAACAGAGAATGATGTCCTATAAATGGAGATTAGATTAGAGAAATCTAACTACCCTGTGTTACACTAGTGTACATGTGGACAAACATGGCTCAGATGCTAAACCATCAAACTCCACTCAGTAACAACAATAAGGGGAGAAGAGTGAATCTCATCCCTACTGGCTCATAATAAGGGGTGAGGGGAAAGAAAAGAAAAACACATTGGAGCAGATGGTATGTGTTAAACATGTCGGCCTTAGGGTAGTCTTCCCTCAAACCTTTTGAATACTTCCCTATTTTTGCTGGAATTATTTTTGTTGACCTCAGGACTCTGTGCACTTTACCATTGCTGGCCAGTGCTAAAGGTATTGGGCTCATTCCCTAAAACATGATAGAATTGGCTGACACCTGATTGTCATATTTCATTCACTTATACGTCCCTAGTAAGGTGGTATATCATATACCCAGGACTGGTAAATTAACTGCTACTAGTGGACCAGCAGCACTTATTGTGCAACCAACCTAAGTACCCCCTTAAAACATGTGTCAGGGCTGCCATTGCAGCCTATATGCAGTTCTACACTACCAATGTGACTTGGCAAAATAAAACTTATGACAAGCCTAAAACTCAATTTTAAATACACATAACTATCTCCTATGGTAGACCATAAACAGCCCAAGGGCAGGATGTATTGTTTGTTTTTCACTACTGGGATACCTACCTCTCCCATAGGAAAACATTGAGTTACCTTATCACATTTAATAAGTGAGAACTTTTGTTTGGAAGCAGGTAAAAAGATCATGGTTGGTGTCTAAGAGCTTCTAATTTAAAATCCTCTTTCATGGTGAAGTCATATTTTGAGTCACAATTGTGCAAATGTCACTTTTAGAAATTGGCATTTTCTTATCCTAACTATTTGGTGCCTGCAGCCTATTTCCTGGGTTACATCACTAGGTGTAGTTGGCCTTTGTGTATTCCTCCCAGACAGGCGCACAGTAGAGAGACTGGTGTTGGCAGGATCGGGAGGCAGAGCTGAACACAGCCCAACTTGCTTTTTGAAGACACCTTTTACAAACAACGTCAACTGGGAGTGCATCCATGACATTTTTGCGGAGCTGGAGGCTCGGGCTCGACATCCCTGCTATCATCCCCGATAAAGCACACTCCTTGAGGCGGCCCCCTCGATACAGGCATGGAAGAGTTAACAACGTATTTGACACTGTCCTAACTTATGCACTGTATTTGACAACACAATATCTGCTTCATCTAATACTTCTTTAGACACTGGCATTTCTCCCTTTCTGAGATCACTGCTTCACCCCAATGGTGAACACCAGAATGTTTCAATGTTTATGGGTTGTAATGTGTGTTGGAATTCTGCCCATCGGTGTGGAAGGGGGGAGTTGGGTTCAGTTGCATTCCATGCTAATGCCGCAGAGGCTGATAGTTTTTCTGAATTCTTGTTTTACTGGCATTGCTACCCAATGATGGTTCATATATCCAATCTCTGACACACGCCTACACAATACTGATGCACACATAACTAAGATTGTGTGTATGACTTGGAACATTAGGGGCCTGAAAAACCTGAAGAAAGGTAAGAAGGTTCTATCTTACCTCAACAGGCATGATATAAAAGTGGCATTTCTTCATGAAACTCATCTATCGCCTTCGGACAACACTCCTATGCTACAGAATGGGGCACTAACCGATATTTTGCAAGTTATAGTTCTCACTCAAGTGGAGTCTGCATATTAATACAGATGAGTATCCCCTTTGTGTGCCATGCTGCGGATCAGGATCCAAAGAGGCAGTACTTGCTTCTTCGCAGGCTGCTGGCAGGGATTACTGTTCTGTTAGCCAATGTCTGTGCTCCAAATGTTGACTCCCCAGAATTTTTTGCTAATCTCCGTACCCAAATGAATTCCTTGACCCCTGAGCAGATCCTGTTAGGTGGTGACTTTAATATTACCCATGATCCCCTGTTAGACTAAACAGGACACTCAGGAGTCACCAAACCTCATGCTTTATACATTCCTACAGACCTGTAAGATGTGTTTCATCTTTCAGATGTTTGCCGCACATGGCATCCTAACACACAAGGCCTTACTTTTTATTCTGCGTTGCACAACATATCGATGTGTATTGACCACTGGTATTTCCCCCCTTCGGACATGCTATGGCTTGCAGACATTTCCCATTTCCCCCGTACCCTATCTGACCACTCCTGTGTGGTTGCCTATCTACAGATATCTTGTGTCACCCTAACACTTAGAACATGGTAGTTACCCATAAATGCACTGCATGACAAAATATTTCAGACAGAGATACGTGCAGCCGTTACTAAATATTTTGTCCTGAATGCTGGCTTGGTCCAACATTACTCCAAACTATGGGAATCACTTAAGGAATACATAAGGGGTGTTTGTACATACAGGCCATGTAGCCACACACACGACAGCAGAGCTGCTTTGTGAATTTCACACGTTAGCATTGCAAAAGGTGGCCCACCTTAATAAGTATGCCAGAGCTTGCCAATATTAAGAGGGTGGGAGACTGGGTCGAACTCTGGCCTGTCTCCTGTGCCCCCAATACCAGGCCGCATATGTCACTAGATTGAGTTGTTCAGATGGCACAGACCTCACATGCACTGCTGACATATTTTCCGAATTCACTACTTACTATCGTAACTTGTAAACCTCTTTTGGCAGCACCTCCTCTTAGGCGCTGGCAGAGTATTTTTCAGAGGTGGCTAAGGTGTGGCTTGAGAGAGGTCAGCAACAGTACCTCGCTGCCCCTATAACCTATGAAGAGATCTCTGAACCCATTGATTCACTGAGTGGCTCGAACGCCCAGGCAATGGATGGTTTTATAGGGGATTTTTATAAAATTTACAAAGATATCCTAACCCCCACACTTACTCGAGGTTTATGCTGAGTCTCTGCAGACGGGCACCCTCCCTCCTACTTTGAGGGAGGCAGTGATAGTATTACTCTTGAAACCCAGCAAACCTCCACATTCATGTGCATCATATAGCCCGTTATCATTGTTAACCAGGACAATAAGATACTGGAAAAGGTTATAGCCACTCGGCTGGCTCATCTGATGGACCAAATTATATCTGCTATGCAATAGGGATTTGTATTGCACCACTCGATGGCAATAAATATCTCTACGCGATTTTTGCTGTGATCATCCAAATATCCCTGACATTGCCAGGTGCAGCAGTGCTGCTGGACACCGAAAAGGCATTCGCTTCTCTTGATTGGTCCTTTCTTCATGCTATTCTGGTGAAGCTGGGACTCCCCAAAGATTTCAGAGAGTTGATCGCCTTGCTTTATACGGCCTCTCATGCTCATGTCTGGGTGAAAGACACATTGACGGAGACCTTCCCTCTTACCCGCGGCACACGCTAGGGATGCCCGTTGTTTCCTCTGCTGTTTATAATAGCTATGAACCCTGTAATGCACTCTTTTCAGGAGTGTCACCTTGATCGGGGATTGAGGATTCCTCAAGGCCCCCTGCTGGTCTCCCTTTATGCAGATGATACCCTACTATTCGTCCAGGACCCTGCTATTAACCTCCCTCCCCTCATTCAGGAAATTATACTATTTGGAGCCTACTCCAGTTTATCTGTTAACTGGAGCAAATCAGAGATATTCCCATTGACTGATGTCACAGTCCCCTGCTTCTTGGAATACCCCCTCCACTGGTGCGAAGATCCACCAAAATATCTTGGCATTTTTCTCCATAGAGACGGTGCTGAGGTGGTCTGGTTGAATTACGGCCCTGTTATGAACAAACTTACAAGGCAGATCTACAGGTGGATTGTGCTTCCTTTATCCATGGTGGGCAAGATTGCTACATTTAAGATGGTGGTTCTGCCGCATTTTTTTTATACTTGTTTCTTAACTTTCCCACTGCCCTACATAATACATTTTTCTATACTCTCTGGGGTCTGCGCAATAAGCTTGTCTGGGATGGACAGCTTCCTCATGTTCAATGGAATACTTTAACTCTTCGTTATGAAAGAGGTGGATTTGTGCTGCTTGACCTGCACCCCTACTATCTAGTGGCCGAGGCATATTTTACTTATTTTTGGTACCACCCAGATTCGTGCCTACCCTTTCTTAAGGTGGAACACTCATAAGCACTCCCCTATTGCCTCTCACACCGCTCCCATGGGGCCTCCATAGAAGCCCGGATCTTATCCGGACACTTCCAACCATTTTATGGGCTTGGTGCAAAGTACTCAGATATTTGGGATACACCACTCTGTATTCCCCCCATCCCCCCGGTTAAAAAAAAAAACCTTGATACCACTCACCCTGGAACGGACTCAGCGTACGCTAGATCCTCATCGCTTGTATACCTTAGCTAACTTCTACAGCGATGGCTCCCTTAACCTTAAATCTGTGTCCACACTACTTGAGGAACGCAACACAACATACTTAGATAGATTCATCTTTCACCACCTACACAGTACATTGCTTGCAATTCTGCCTACATATCCAGTGGATCTGCCTGAATTCTCAGCTCTCTCCTTGATCCTTGCGCCCCCCCAGGGAACACATCTAATTTCCATGTTTTATAACGCCTCTCTTACACTGCGACCCATTCGACTGGAGAAGTCTTGGGTTGCCTGGGAGCGGGATTTAGGTAGTGCTCTGACTGATAAACGGTGGCACTACTGCTGAGCCCAAAAAAAACTTATCTCCAACATTCATCGACATAAACTGTTACATTGCATTTTATTGGGAAAGTGGTACTCTCCCTACTGTGTCAGCCTGGCTCTACGACATGTCTTTTGTGGTGCTACCAATTAAATATATGCAACATTACAGCCACTCTCTTCAAGACCTAAAGATATATGGAAGCCACTTCAAAACTATCTCCTGACAGCACAGACACTTGCAACCACGCACCCCCTGGTCACAAAGTCCCCATGTACCACTTGATGATTGACTCCTTTCAATGTTACTCAACTTCCTCATGTCCCTGTAGCTGGCTCTGTTTCAAATATAATGATCCCATTTGGAACCTTCCTCTTTACATGCATGCTATTGGCCCTTCTAATGTGTTGCAGCAGTTGGGTCATCATGTCAATTCTGCTGTATTTGTTTAGTACAAAATCTGCTAAAAAATAAAGGTTTAAAAAAAAAACTAACTAAATCCCGGACTCCCCACGCATATTGATAAAAGTATACATGAGTCCATTACTTAAGAAAATAACTTACACCCTCAAGATTCTAACATCTACAGCCCAATCTCCAATAAAACTTTCCTTAGCAAACTATGAGGAGAGCAGCATTTTACCAAAACCGTGACTTTGTAGAAGAAAGCCAACTACTGTCAGACTGGAAATGGGATAAAGGCCAGGAAGATGGAATTAATCAGGTCTAACCACAATCTGAGATGCCCTACAAAACACAGTTGATGACTATGGTGTAGTAGCATTACCATTCCTGGGCCTTTAATCAGTTTTTGACAAACTGTACCTGGATACCTCAATACTTAGCCTCAAAGACATTCATAAAGATGCTTTTCCTTTTACTTTGATTTCTTCTTATTTATACAACAGGTCCTACCTGATCCATATACCCCCTTTCTCTTCACATCCTTACTGCTTAAAAACAGGAGTTCCATAAAAACCTATGTTTTCATGTCTACTTTTCAACTGATACCTGAAACTACTACTAGACTTTATAAACAGTTTGAGCTCACAACTTCATAGGTGACACACACGTGTTTTTTCCAACTGAAAAGCACTAAGGATACAGGAAAATCTATGTTCAACCCTGCCTTACAGCCAAAGATCAGTGGATGACATTGAATCACCTTAAGTTAAAAGCGTCAAAAGCTGAAATTCAGACCTGCAATAAATGGAAAAGTTAAGATGTTCTATCTTTGTAGGCAGATTAAGTTAGACCTCCACAAACAATCTCTAAAGAAAAAAATACCAATTTGTGGAATTATCTTGGATGCTACATTTTCCATGAATGCTTAAATGGAAACGCTATCTTAATCAACTTTCTGCACAATGAAAACACCTGGACACATCTTTCCACAGCTTGGATTTCCTCATAAATACAAGCAACAACATTGCTCATCCTCTCTAAACTTGATTAAGTAAACATAAAATACTTCAGCATTTCACTCTCAACTATGAGACGGTGTAAAGAATCTAGAATTCACCACCAAGTCTACTTCAAAATGTAAATATGCAAAGCTGCATCCCATCAATTCCGAAAGCATCACATTCACTGGCTCCCAATTGCAAGACAATCCTATTTCAAGGTATAATGCATCACTCACACAGCAATGGCAATAGGCAAATAACCCACATTCCTTCAATTAAACACAACAAATATACTCAACTGAGGAACCATTTTCTAGGTTTACTACCACATTCATTAATACCTGCCTAAAAGACAGAAAACTATTTGAGGTAATATTTTTCTGTTCAAGAAGGCAAACTGCATTCATAATTTAGATCCACTGAGAATCACTTACAGTTAAGAAAAATAATTAAGACTGGGTTATTCCTGGCATGATCTATGAGAGAATCTTCATGATGCTGTTAACAGAAACAAGTGCTATTTCAAATTCTGGGCTCTATGCCTTCCGGCGTATGCCCTTGCGGATCCCTCTAAGATGAAGGAAGAGTCAAATCGTCACAATCCCTTTGCAAACACTTCTTTACTAATGTCAGGAAAGAGCCAGCCACTCAGCAAAGAGACCAATGGTGTGCCTTTTAAAAATAAAAGTATCTAACAAAATAAATAATGCAAATTACAGATGTTGTTCACACCTTCAAATCCTATCTGACAAACCTAAAGGCCCATCTATTTGCGCATACCAAATAACTCTGTACCTCACTTTCTTTTTTTTTTAAATATGTTTATTAAATTTTGAATGTTTACATTGGTAGGATTATATAGGTTCATTGCGACTCTACTTCCTCGCCAGCAGCAAAGGAGAGGTAGGTACAGCAGGATCAATAATAATAAAACAGAAAATACATATACAACAAAATAAACAAACTAAAACCCATCACCATACTCATAACAAAACTTAGGTCAAATGTTGCTGCAGTATATTTATTTAATAGCTGCGCTTCTTTGAAGGGACATTCCCTGTGGCACCCAGTGATCCTGTCTCGGGGTACCTGAGCGATGTTGCCCAATGATGTTACTTATTAATTATGCTGAGAGGAGCCACGTTTTATTTCTGATTGTTCGGTGTGGCTTGATAGTGTGTGTTGTGCACATGTTGTTTGTGTGTGTGTTCCTCCCCGGGCTCCAACTGTGAATAATGCCGGTCTCTAGGGAGAGGATGTGGGCTTCCAGCCCTCCCGTGAGTTGTTTTCGGGTTTGATTTGGGTGAGCTGGCGCTAAATGAGTGCTTGCTGAGTCTGCACCCTCACGTGATCTCCATCTGCTTCAAGGCGGCCTCTCATCGTTTTTGGCCTCTAGTCGGATAATCAGTGTTTCCCAGGTTTCTTTTCCTGTGTGGTGTTGTCCCGCACGTGCAAGTTTGCTCAGTACAAGAGCCTCTGTCCTAGTCCAGCACAGTGTGAGGGAGTGCCAGGCTTTCAGATCAGGGGCCCTGGACGCCTTCCAGTTCATTGTAATCAGTCTTTTGTACAACACGAATGCTAGGTCTACATATGTAGGTGTCTGTGTTTCTTTTCTCTGTCTCTCAACCCTAGCAGGCAAGATTTGGGGTTTGCTGCGAGTGTCAGGCCTGTTAATTCCACTACCACCTCTGTCAATCCTCTCTGTTCCCTATGTATTTGAGCGCATTCCCATTCCATATGATAAAAGTGCGCTTCTGAGGCACCACACCGCGGGCAGGCAGGCGTCGACCCGGGGAACATGCGACGTATCATAGCTGGAGATAGGTATGTTTGGTGCGTGTAATTGAACTGTGTGTAGCGGAACCTGGGGTTCCTGGACACCCCCCTGATGTGGTAGAGGGCCTTCAGCCGCTTCGTTTGCGGAATCGGGTCAGTGAGGACTGCATTCCACCTGTTCCTCGTTCTCTCTAGGTTGAGCTCAGAGGGTTTGTTCAGAGTTTTGTACAAATTTGTCACTATTTTTGTTTGGTTGTCAAAATGCAACATGTGGTGTAATGTGGGAGAACACTCAGGTTCCCTATCCCCCGCTGCCCACGTCTTTTGGATCAGGTGGCTTATTGCATAATAGGACAGAATTTGCCCGGGGTTCACTGCTGTGTGGGCTTGAATAGCTTCAAATGTCATCAATTTCCCTTCTTCGAAGCAGTCCCCAACCATTATTATTCCGGCCTCGGTCCAAGTCTTGAGTGAATGTAAGCCCACCGCGTTAGCACAGCCCGGGATCAATCCTAATGTTAGGAGTGGCGAGTATGGAAATGTTTTATGGCCCTTTTGTATGTATCTTTGCCAGCACGATTGCGCTACCTCCATTAGCGGGTTACCGGGTACCCCCCTTGGTGTTTTATTCATTAACCATGTGATCAGAGGTGCCCCATTCAGCCGTGCCAGAAGCCATTTGGACTCCGCCTGTGTTGGCCTGTGCAACCAGTTCAGTATCCACTGTAGTTGTGCAGCCGCATAATAAAGTTCGAAGTTGGGGGCTCCCAGCCCGCCTGCAGCGAGTGGGCGCTGCAGGGTGGTGAGTGCAACCCTTGTCCTGCCGCCGCCCCATATTAGTTGCAGTAAGACTGCATTCAGATCCTTGAAGAAATTCCTGGGGACCCAGAGAGGCAGCGCCGCGAAATAAAATAGTATCGTAGGCAGCAGCAGCATATTTGCCACCGCCACCCTGCCCAGGGGCGACAGTAGAAGTTTGGTCCAGAATCTTAGCGATCACTTCATGGAGGCTAGCGCTCTCCCTACATTCCCGTCTCTGAGGTCTTCGTTTTTGTTTTTGTGGTATATATGCACCCCCAGGTATTTGAATGTGTCAAAGCACCATTTCAGACGGCCTGCTGGGGCATTCTCTTGTCTTGCCGGGGACCATTTAGTTAACGGAAATATACATGAATTGTCCCAGTTCAACACTAACCCGATAAGTCCCCGTACTTAGTTAGTAGTGACATTACTAAAGGAATTGTCTCAGGCCCGTTTCGCACGTATATTAGCGCATCATCTGCGTACAGCGATATACTGTGGTGTAGCCCACTCCTGATCACCCCCCATCTCACCTGTGTAGCACATATTCGGTTGGCCAGCGGCTCCATTGCTATGGCGAACAACAGGGGGGATAAGAGACAGCCCTGTCTGGTGCCTCTTGTGATTGGGAATCTATCTGATATGACCCCGCCTGTTTTTACCCTGGCTTGTGGTTTGGTGTACAGTGTCCGTACCCACTGTATATAATTAGGCCTTATTCCCATGCCCTGCATTGTGGCAAACAGGAAGTCCCAATCCAGGGTGTCAAATGCCTTCTCGATATCTAACGACAATACCATCTCATCGTAAGCCTCCGGGGGAGTGTCCCCAGTACTCCTAGAAGCCTGCGGATATTTAAGAAGTATTACATTTTGGGATGAAGCCATTTTGGTCTTCGTGTATCACAGTGTGCATTAGGGGGGCAAGCCTGTTGGCCAGGATCTTGCCTAATATTTTGCAGTCTAAGTTCAGGAGAGATAAGGGCCTGTAGGATTTAACATCGGTGGGGTCGCGCCCTTGTTTGGGGAGGACCACCACCATTGGCTCTCTTAATGTAGGAGGTAGAGTTTAATTGGCCCATGCCTCCTCAAACACTTTCAGCAAGTGTAGCTTCAAGTGTGTCAAGTATATGGAGTAGTATTCTATTGGGAGTCCGTCTGGACCTGGGGCTTTATTCCTGGGCATCTGCAACACTGCTCTGTCTATTTCTTCCAGTGTTAGTGGAGCCTCTAGAAGCTGCCTATCTGTCAGCGATATTTGTGCCATTGGGGAGCCCTCCAGAAAAGACCGCAGTTGCAGAGGGGTACATGTTGTGCGTTTGGTGTATAAATTTGTGTAGTATTCTCTGAATGCCCCGTTGATTTCCTCCTGCGTGGTGAACATTTTGCCTGCGTGTCCCTTTATAGACCCGATAGGGGAGTGCTGCCGGTTCTCGCGGAGAAGCCACGCCAGCATCCTACCAGACCTGTCGCCCTCCGCGTGCAAGCGCATTAAGCGGTATTTATGGTCATGCTTTCGGAGGCGAAAGTCTGCTTCATTATATTTCGTTTGTGCCTCTGTTTGTGTTGTGTAAGGGACCACTTTATTTGCCACCGCTTTTTCCAGTTCTCCCAATTCCTTCTCTAGTTTGTTTATTTCTGCGTGCAGCGTGCGCCTGACTCCCCAGCTGGTTGAGATGCAATACCCTCTAACTACGACCTTGTGTGCCTCCCATCCAGTGCTCTGGAGATGGTAGATTCCTTATTTATTTCCCAGTACTGCTTCACCGCTGCATTTAGTCCTTCTCTGAACGCTTGATCCTGGAGGGCCTCCCCCTGCATTCGCCAGGTGGGGATCTGTGAGCGTCTCCTGCCCCAGTTCAGAGTTATTCTTAGTGGAGAATGATCGGATAATGTTTTGGCCAAGTATTCTGACTTGTTTATCAGGGCACAGATTTCCCGGGTCCCCCACATTATATCTATTCTTGTGTATACCTTATGGGGTATTGGGTAGAATGAATATTCCCTCCGTTGGCGATATTTCGTGCGCCATAAGTCGAATATGCTCATATCTGCCACCCAGCCGAGCAGGGGGCTTCTAGCTGTTCTATTTGGTGTTGCTTTTGAGGTAATGTTGGACCTGTCTAATTCTGCATTTGGGATACTATTAAAATCGCCTCCCCAAATAGCTGGGGCTTCGGGGTTCACTAATAATGCTGGGGTGAGTGTGCCCAGAAATTCGACTATAGCACTATTAGGTGCGTGGACGGCGATTATTGATAGCTGCTTCCCGTCTAGGTACCCCTCTAATACCATGTATCTGCCCCCTTTATTGATCGTCTGATGGGTTGTGACAAAGGGGACCCCTCCAGCTATCCAAATCAGCACTCCCCTGGCGTATGCCGAGAACGTTGTACCCACCACCTGTCCACCCCATCTTTCTCGTAGTTCCCGTAGGTCAGATTCCAGGCAGTGTGTCTCCTGCAGGATAACTATGTGTGCACCCTGTCATCTGAGGCGATCGTATACCTGGTGTCTTTTGCTTGGAGCCCCCAGGCCTCTTACGTTCCACGTAATTATATCATATTGATGCACAGAGAGGTTTGCACTTAGCGCCATTTCCCATTGTATATATAGCACCTACCCGCCTCCTTGCGTCGTTAACTGTATCCACGCGGGTCCCCTCCAGCTCAATTAAGTGTGCCCTCCGATGTGTCAGCGCTAGCAGTATTACCAGTATTTTGTATTGACCTTTTGAGTTCAACTTAACTGTTGTTCCCACTACCCACCCACTACTCACACCGAATACCAAACTATTGACTAATAACAAACTACTAATCCCACTAACACACAACAAACTTTGTACCCATTCGAATACCTGTGGGGCAGCCATGTTAGCGACCAGATGTGGCTTGTGTGTGGGGCCCACATCTTTCCGCAGCCGTAGACTGCCTGTGTAACTAGGCACTCTCAGACCCACCCCACCTACCCCGTCCACCCGGCCACCGGCATTAAGCAATACCATCGATGGAATAGTCAGAGTTACTCAAGGTCGGTGGCAGCATTCTTCAGCGTGCAGGTAAGCGTGGAGTCGGCACGGACCTCCTAGCCAAGTTGTCATTCCCTGCGACCGGAGGGGAGGGAGGAAGGGGGGCAAGGAGGGGTGAAGGAGAGCGGGCAGCAACCCTCATCTACAGTTCGTCCGCAGCTCGAGGTGTGAGTTTCGGACCTGTAGGTGATTCTGTAAGCACAGATGCCGAGCTGATCGAGTCGGAGTCTGGGCTGTCCGCTGGGATCTCCCTCAGAGACGCAAAGGTATTTTGCGTGTGTAGAGGGGTGTCTATCAGGGCTTTTGCCCTTTCCTCTGCTGCCTGTTCCACAGTGGGCTGGCCTTTGGGCCTTTTCTTGGAGCGCTTCTGCAGTGGAGCGGTCAGCCATTCCTCTCTCTCCTCCGCTCCGGATTGGGATTGCGCCAGACCCTTAGCACGCAGCCACATCCAAGCATCCTCGGGGGAGGTGAATACATGGGTGCGCTCATCCGATATTACTGTTAGCTTTGCAAGAAACAGTAGTGCATATTTAATGTTGTGCTCACGGAGGCGTTGTTTGACCCTCACAAATGAGTTGCGCTGTCTTTGCACTTCCTGCGTGAAGTCTAGGTAAGCGTTGATTTCTGAGTCTTCGTGTCGGAATGGGCCTTTGCTGCGGAATTGCTGCAAGATAAGATTGCGGTCCCTATAGTTTAAGAATCTCACTATCAGAGGTCTTGGTGGCTGGCCCGGAGCCGGGGGTCTCCCCGGTATCCTGTGTACTCTTTCCACAGAAAAGAATTTAGATGGGGTCCCATTTAGCATTTCCTTGATCAGCCATTGTTCCAGGAATATTTCTGTACTCTGCTCTGCTATCTTTTCAGGAAATCCAGAAAGCGTACGTTGTTTCTCCGGGATCTGCTTTCCGCCTCTTCGGCGCAGCACCAAAGTGTTTTTACCTCTGCATCCAGCCGCTGTATTTGTTTTTGATTGACCAAGACCGAGGAATTCAGTTCTTTTAGCTCCGCCTCCGCTGACTTCACCCTCTCCGCTAAATTACGATGATCCACTCTTAGCAAGTTTAGGTCTTGTGACACTGAGTCAATCCTGTTCTCCAAGGAAGTTTTAGTGTCTATAATTGCTTGCAATACTTTTTCGAACTGGGTGGAGTGGGCTTGCAGAGTGGTTTCCAGTGCTTGTAGAGTTGGTGCTAACTGCTGGTCACTTGTTGACTGCCCCTGTGTGAGACGGTCCTGGTTTTTCGTGGATTTGTTTCTTGCAGCCATGATGTGCGGCGGGTGGGCTGCTCGCAATGAGCAGGACAGTGCAACTGTGCACCTGTTGAGCAGTGCGGAACTCAAGTATAGCCTTTGTGGACAGCCAGTCGAGCCTCCCCTTGCGCCACAGCCAGCCCGGTCCGACGCTCTCACCGATCAGGGGAGCGAGAGGTGGCCGCGGCTCCACACGATCTGCAGGCGCCCCGTGCTTATAATACTCCCGGGCCGAGGGGTCTTGCTAATCCCTACGGCCTGTGGTCCCACTTTGATCCCCATAGGGGAAGCTGCTATTTGAAGTGTTGCACAATCCTTGTGCTGGGTGCCCTGTCCCTCTGCTGAATAATGGTTCCAGTCTTCTAGAAGGAGATACTGTGTTCCATTAGGCTTTATATTCTACAGCTGCTGGCAGTTTATAGGGTGGTTGCTCCAATCCACTCAGCGGCCCTGGGCCTGCCCCTCTCTCCCCGTGCTGCTTCACTCCGCACCCCCCCCTACGGAAAGCACAGGGGGAGGGGGGGAGACGATACAATCCCCAGAGCAGCCGAGGCCGGGGGGGGGGAGCGGCCCGGTACAGCCCGCGTTCCACAAGGCCCGCCCCCTCTCACGCAAGCGCCCTCCACCGTTACCTTCGCCCCTGCCGGGGGGGGGGCAGCCGGGAGTATCCCTCGGCAGCTTCACCTCACAGCTTCCATGCTTCCACCCCGGGGGATCACCGACCTCACAGCTCCATTCGCCACGATCATGGGCAGGGATCCAAAGCGCTCCACATCACCCTCAATGCTGCAACTTTTGCTCCAGCTGGGGAGGGGCAGCCCTCGCGTGGGTCCGCGTCCGCTGCAGTCTCCTCAACCGGGGGGGCACCTCCTCAGCTTCGCCCCCCACCCCGGCAAAGATTCTGCCGGAGTCCGGTTGCGGCGCGCGGTGTCCCGGCGCTGCCGCGTCGCTCAGAGCACGCCATGTGGACTCACCCGCCGGCCTCACTCGGGCCACACCTCAGCTCGTCTCGCGGTTCAGCGCGGGCGAGCGTGTTCAGGTCCCGGGGGTCACCGGTTGTCCGTGCCGGCCCCCCTCACGCCCGCACCCCCTGCAGCGGTCCGGGAGCACCTACAGGATGGTATCGTGTGGGCACGGGCCGGAGCTCAGATTTTAGGCTCCCGTCCTGGCCGCCATTTTGGCTCCTCCCCTCAACTCTGTACCTCACATTAAAAAGAGCACAGTACAAAGTCAAAAAGAATTAAAGCAGTCTTTGCCTATCAAAGGGTAAACTGTTCAACACCATCACGTGTCTAAAGGAACAACCAAAGATGCAAACAACAGGTAGCACCTGACCAAAGCTGACAACTATCAACCTTTTATCCACTCTTTCCACAACCTCATACTGCATGCTATAGCAAATGTCTTCTTCCACTATGTTCCTAAAATCCAGCATGAAAATAGGCCTTGAACTAAATATTTAGATGTTCCCTCTGTCTTTGTTATTGAAAGTCTTCCTCCTTATCTTTATCCTCAGCATGCCTTACCTTCTCTAAGCATAGCCTAGTCTGCTGCGTGACTATCTGCCTTACACTCTACCATATTTCTGCTAACTGGCCATATGTGTCCTCATTACAAACCATTCTTCTGTGTAAATATTCCGCGCAATCTAAAAGTAGCCAACCTACTCGAGCGTATCTACTCATCCCCCTTTCTATTTGCAATAATTCACGTTAATAAACACACCTAATGTCTATTGACCTAATATTTAACAAAACTATAAAAAATGCATGGAACATTTTCCAGAGACCCCAATAATAATACCAATAACCAGGAGTTACTAACAACCACCTGATTAACTACTAAGTTTGGGTTCTGGAGTAGCATGGTACCCGCAAAAAAGGACTTCGATACTTTTGTCGGGTAAGTAAGAGGAAATTAAATTACAATGCAATACAAAACGTGAATATATGCTAGCAACACAATCAATTTGTGCTTCCTATCTGTGGGATTAATTTAGTGCTAGATATGCATAATTGAGGGCTGTTACATTAAGGAACAGGTGTAAGTCAAATGAGCTCCAGTTAACGATTACAGTTAACGATGACATTTCTACAACAAAGAGGAGAAAAACAAATTGTATTTTTAAATTTAAGAGGTATGTGCTCTGAAATGTCCCTGTCGCTCGCATTTAATTCACTTCAGAAAATCTAACTCCGACAACATCGTTGAAACTAAAGTAACAATAACGCGTTTATTTCGGAGCTCTTGCAAATGGGAACCGTCTGGCCTGCCTCCTGTAAGCCAAAAGCCATTCATCAGGTAAAATTGGTTTCTTCTTAATAAGGCCCAGAGGTTGCCACTTGGAAGCAATTTCTAACTATAATATGATTTGCAACTCCCCCTTTAACGTAACCAACTAATTGTCAGTTGAAGTTTGGAAGCGAAGTGATGATAAAACGCGCTTTGCTCAGTCAGACTCGGCAGAAGTGAAACACGTTTCATTCTTGTGCCAGAATAACACTTTGACAGTGACATTGGTTAGGTTTACGTGCATAGAAGAGCTGCATTCCAAGGATAACCTTGATGTAAAATAGTAATTAAATCCGCCTTTTTGATAAATTAGCAACCACTGCTAAATGGAAAAATAGAGCTTCTGGTAAGTGGCAGGCAACTGACCACTCGGTACTAACCACAGATTTGTGTTTCTTCTGATATGATCCTGGAGTACGCGTGACCACAGAACCATCGAGTAAATACCTCTTTTGAAGGCACACTGGAAAATATAACCGAAAAAGGCCAAGATTAATAAAACAGGATTATTATAAAAACATAGAGTTTGCAAATCTATGACGGTTTTTGAATTGGGACTTACTGTGTATCACCTGAGTATATCACAAACGCATATTACGTCATGATAAGGGTGTTTGGAAAATCATGTTACTAATTTCACTCGGAAACCACGCTTTGATGAGTGGAGGGCTGATGGATGCTCAATTTGACTAATACACAGTCCTTTATGGTTAACTGTCACAGAACTAATTGGTAGTCATTCGGAGACTGAACACAGGTTACTCTGACTTAGAATTTCCAAAACTCCCATTTTGATTTTGTTGTCGCTCATTATGCAAAAAACGGTCAGGGTATGGGTAGAGAGTAAGAAAGAGAAAGCTCGTTTCTGCTTTTCGGTTTGGTCGGTTTCAGTGGTTTTTCTTAGTAGCTCTCCGATACCTCGGTGACCTTATCCTAATGTGCCATGTTTCTAATATGCACAGCTTCTGATATTTTCACTCCTCTCGGTTCTGTCGTGTGTCTGTGGGTTTTACAAATTTCTTCAACACCAATAAATTATTTACCAGTTGGTTGTGTCTGTGTTTTCCGGTCCCCTATTCCAGCTTTCACGTCACTGTGCCCTACGTCCCAGTTACAGTGTATTTCTATCACGCTGTTCGCATATCCTCGGTCCAGTGGTGGTGGACCCTTATGACCATATCTGTACATTCCGACAACAGTGCCACTGCATCTCTTTCATCATCCTGTCCTGCTTCACCGTCGATATACCCCAATGTCATTGTCAATGTACCCTAGTTCCAGCACGTCCTTGACTCAGTGTTCTTGTATAGCCATTCTAGTGTCAGTGAATTTCTGTTCCACTGTAGACAAATACCTGAAACAGTGTCAGTACATAACCCTTCACGTGTCAATGTACCCCGGCCGATAGTCCATGCATCCCTGTCCCATCTCCAGGTAGTGTAACCCTGTCCCAGAGTCAGTAGTAAGAGAGAAGCTGAGAGGCGGTTCAACGTTTTAGCAGGTCAACACATTATTGGTATTCGGAATACTTGGGATGTAAACAATGCCGTTTTTGGGATGACTTCTCTTTCTTTTGTGCTGCCATTCCTTCGAAACATGGCCGAGCAAGAGGAGGGCTTATTACCCTAGTTCCTTTGAATGTCCCGTGTACTTTGCACCAATTGGCAATTGGCAACTGGTTCGGATGATGTGCTGGCGGTTGGGGTAGTTTTTTAAAGAATGCCCCTTGCCTGGTCGTGGTAAAATTGTATGACTCCTTTGTGCGGGCAAATGCGAATGAGCATCTGTTGTGTTTGGAAAGTTTTCTTGAATTATACGAGGACAGTCAGAATTCTCCCTATTCTGTTCTCGTTTTAAGTGATTTTTAATGTGGACTTATGTGCCTCTGGCTGTGTTGTAACTGATGAAGTATTTTCTGGACACTTAGGCCCATATTTATACTTTTTTTGTGACGCAAAAGCAGCGCAAAATCACAAAATACAATTATATTTTGTAAATGTGCGCCAATTATGCGTCAAACAAATGACGCAAATGCGGTGCAAAAAAAAATGTATAAATATGGGCCTTGGAGGCTGTTTATTTTGAGCATACCCCAAAGGATGATCTCTTAGAGAGGATCATCATGGAGGGAATCTTGTTATGAATCTCAAGTGAAGGGGGGGTCGGAGCTTATTCCCTCCTTTAGTGAAAGGGGATGCCAGTCGTTTATTGATTATATCTTAGTTTCTGATGTTCTGACTCATCAAGTTGAGCACTTTGAAAGCCACTGGAACCACCTTAGCTATCATAATCCACTTGTGTTGCACCTGGAGTGGGTCATAGAGCTCACTGGGCAGACTTGTGGGGATTGGGGCTGGGGATTTAATCCCCCAGGATCAGAATCATTGGATCAAATGGGGAGTGTCATCCCCAAGGTTTTTGTAAATAAACTTCATTCTGTATGTGATCAGGACTTTGAGATCTGTCTGAATAAGGCTAGTGAAGACAAGGATGTCTGACAAGCTTTCTATAGAATCTGTGGGCAGGTTGCCAAGAAACTTAGAAGGCCCCTGTTAAAACTGAAAATGAGGAACCCATATGGTTTGATCGCAATTGTTCGAGAGCCCATCAGGGTTTGATGAGGGTGCCTAAGTGTATACTTAGGGACAGAATTGAGATCTCTAGGCAGAGTAGAGTTTATAAACAAGCCCTGAAGAAGAGAGCCTGGGATGACCTCCTGCAGGAATGTGTTTTGGCGAATAGTGCGAAGTTTTGGGCAGTGATTAATAGCCCTTTTTAAAAGATGGCTGCAATAATGTGATGGACTACATTGCCCTGGATATTTGGGTTGCTCTCTTTCAGGGAATTTATGATATGGCAGCTGGGGAGCCTCACCCTGTCGGTGAGGCCATTCAGTGTGGTGATTACTCTATATGTTTAACAGAGGAGGTGGTATGTGATGCCATTGTATCCATGCCTAAGGATAAACCACTGGGCCCTTGCGGGGAGCCTGTGGATCTCTTTAAAACAGAGTCATTAGTTTGGGCACCAATCATTACCCAAGTTGGGAACACGGTGTGTAGGGTTGGCATCCCAAAGACCTGGTCCTCAGCTATTATTGTACCCTGTATATGGCCTTTATGGACCTCACTTCCACAGGTCCAAGTTGTGGTTAATATTGAAGGATCCTGGCGTGGACGCCAATATTGTTCATTTGTTATAGGAGCTACACACTGACCTTGTAGTTTCAGTAAGGTATAATTGGGTCTGGTGCCTATTGGGGCATGTTAATTTGTTGAGGGAAGTCAGACAGGGCTGTATTTTGGCCCCAATCTTATTCACTTTATATATAAACCAACTGGGTCCTGTGCTGTGTGAACTTGTAAAGATATTCCGATTGCAGGTGTGCATTTATTGTCCGCACTCTTATATGGGATGACGCAGTCCTTCTTTCAACGACTGCTGTAGGCTCGCAACAGCTGGTGAATTCTTTTGTGACTTTTACGAGTACTTTAGTTCTGTGCACAAAGTTTTAAAAATCACATACCATGATTGTTGGCCCAAGGAAGTCCTAGAAAAAATGCTGTGGTGGTGGTACTAAGTTATCTAGGGTTCCCACCTTTTCATATCTGGGGGCCTTTTGTGATGAGCACAGTCACAGGTTTCTCAAAGAAGGCAGAAAAGGAATGCCTTGTCTAGCGCAAAGGCTGCTACCCTCGATTTTGCCAGAAGGTTGGGGGCCAAGCCTGTGCAGGCCTTATTAAATGTTTACCAGGCCAAATGCATTACAATTGCTAGTTATGGAAGTGGATATCTGGGGCTACCTCAACATGAAGGAGCTACAGATAGTTGAGAATGTCTTTCTTTAAAAATTGCTGGGTGTTCCACAATCTGTTCCCTTTTCCATTACCTAAAAAGAGCATGTCCAGGGTTATATGGGGGACTTCTTGGCCCTTGTTTCCTTGCTTACATGGATTAGGGTCTTGTATAGCCCAGCCTTAGCCTTAGATTGTACAGTGATTGAGGATTGCTTGATGTTAAAAAGAGCACTTCACATTCCATGGCTGAGATTGATCAGGAATTCAATGTATAGTCTGGGATGTGCCAAACTATTTGACCATCCACAGACTATCTCTAGTAGGGATTTGACATGGGCGAAGACACATTTCCTGTCTAACAGGAGTTTAGCAAGAGAGGAGCAGGAACGCTCCAAACCAACGGCTCGGTCTTATATTATGTTAAAAACCGGTCCATCATTGGAGACTTATTTGTTCATAGTTACGCCAGCCCACCATCATTTTATGTTGACAAGACGTAGGTAGAATCTGTTACATTGGTTTTTGACGATCCCCCAGAGGCAAACACAAGTTGGAGGTCCATGGGTCCTGCTCTTGTGATAACTTTTCCTTGCAAGATACTGTGCACCACATCAGCCTAGTTTTTTTACGCTAATGTGGCCCAACAAGGTCAAAATTGCCATGCCAGATTTACAAAGTGGCGCCATGCATGCAAGATGCCACTTTATAACCAGGCATAAAGTATGCAAGAGGGGGCGTTCCGACATTGGGGGGGCTGAAAAAATGGCACAAAGAAATAAAAAATATTTTTTGCAACTTTTTTGTGGCATTTTTGATGACTGCACAGAGGAGGCGTTAAAAGGAGGCACATCATCAATTATAATGGGCCTCAATGTGCTTTGCAGGATTAGCGTCAAGATTTTTGACGCTACTCTTGCAAAGCTCCAAACTAGTGTCAAAAATGTTGACGCTACTTCCCTAACTACTGCCATGGTGTGTGCAGTATCTTAAATACAGCGTACACAGGGTGGCACGGGGGGCGCTAAGGGGCACAAGACATGTGGCGCTGCTTTGGATGCAGCATCACTTTTCTTAAATCTGCCCCTATGCCTTTTATTTTCTTCTGTGATCACTTGTTTTTTCTACAGATGCTGCCAATCTCTTTTATCTGTTTTAGTATTGTGAGTATCCTTTACAGGGGCTCTGAGGGTCTGGAAGAGGTTTTTTATTTGCTATGACAATTTTAGACTTTATAAGAATTCTGTATCTTGTTCTTATGCATGTGTGTATGTTTTTATGAACTGTGTTTTTGTTGTATGCGATCTTTTATGGTTTTAATCAACTGAACAAAGTTATTCCGAATGAACGGCAGTGAGGCATCTTCGCCAGCTAAAGCACTTGTGTGTCTGAGTGTTCTCATGTGTGTGTCCTCAAAGTCGTAGCTGTTTTCTATGAGGTATTTGTTTAAGTGTGAACCCAACTCACTTGCAGGGCATTGTGGAAAGCATATTTGTATATCACTAGAAGCACCTGAAACATTAGTTGCAGTACATAGGACAGTATTCTGCATGAGGGTGTGTGTAAGAAACCAGACTTTTAAAAAACGTACTTCTTCCTTATAAAGCATAAATACTGGGAGGGACGCACACTTTGCTTACACTCCATCTACCTCAAAAAAGGAGTGCTACAGTTTACCACTGTTAATTACCCTACGCTCAGCACCTAACAAACAATAAATCATACATTTTTGAGAGTAGAATAGATAACAAATAGTGTCAAATGTAAAAAGGCTTCTCTCCGCCACATAAGAGCTATTCCTGTTCTGTGATTACCACTAGGAAACAAACCACAGACAATGCCAGCGCGACAGAAAACTGCTGGGCCCAACTATCCACACCAGAATCAATTTGTCAAGGCGGTGTCACTCCCCAAACTCTCCCTCTCGAGCGACATCCCTAAGGCTGATTTTGGTTATAAGCTTTTCACTGCTTGCCTCGTGTCTCTAGCAGCTTTAGTGACACCAAGAGCAGACGTTACTGTTTCCTTATTCCTGTATGCTTTTATTCTGTGTGAATATTTGTCCCTGGAGTGAATCCTTTGCACATGGGTCACGTGTCTATACTGTGTGCTGGTAGTGTTGTATTTATGAGCATGTGTGCCTATATGTATGCTGCCTACTTGTTTATGTGTGCTTGTACGTGATGTCTATGTGTACACATATGCGAAAATGTGTAGAGATTTTATGTAGATGTGACGGTAGTGCTCTGTCTGTGCGTGTGTAAATATCACTCATGAAATCCAGACCTATTGCCCTTGTCGATAAATGTTCTACAACAAAGTATACTAGTAATAAGGTCTTTTAAAACTCCTTATACTAAACAAACAGTTTAGTTGTGTATTTCAATTATGCTCCAAAAATTACCGATGACCATATTTTCAATTTTCCCGGAATTATTTTCATTACAAAGACAAGTGGTACGTATGGCTTTTTGCATTACACTGGACTCTAGGATCAGGCATTTCGAAGACAAACCATGCTCATGTTTGTTGGGCTTCACTGTCTTAAACATCTAGTTGATTGAGCTTCCTCTCGTTAAATTAGGATTGAACTGAGACAGCCACCTGTGTAAACATAAAGCCACCAAATGTCATCAATATTTCATCGAATAAACAGTTTTACAAAATAGTCAAATTGTGTACATTTATGTTCCAAGTGTCGACTTCCTTGAAGGATCAGTGATTAACAATTGCACTCTCTGGCTTTATACCAAAGATTTACAAGTAATGAGCAAGACCTGCTCCAGTTTAGACGTAGAAAAGTCTAATTGGATCCGAACCAAACTGCTAGGCCAGAGTTACAAAAAATATTTATAAATTTACTCTGGCAGGCCTCCTACTATATTCGGTATACATGTGTAGGTGTGGCATGAAAGCGAAACTGCACTTGAAAACATTTTCTTCTTCTTAGTGAAAATATTTGCCCCTTGAAGTGCGATAATCAACACTCCCTCAAATATGGTGAATGTTCTTTCCATTTTCCTACCGTGGATTCAAATTTATTCCAGACCGTACCATGAACGGGAAGGTGCAGAATAAATGTTATGTTATGTTTTTACTGTTTGTAGAGTGCACATAACATCTGGGAGGGTATACAGGCACTAAAAAGGAGGAGACTGAGGTGGGCGCGTCTAAAATATAGGTAAAGAGCCATCTCTTCAGCTTCTTGCGGAATTAAAGGATGGAGGAGGCGGTTCTTATATGCAGGGGAAGGTCATTCAAGACTTTGAGCACATAGTACGAGAAAGCATGGTTCCTGGCTCTGCGGATGTGGGGGATGTGAGCAAGCAGGAGGGAGGCGCACATAGGTTTCTGGTCAGGATGTGGAAACTGTATCACTGATTCATAATACCTAGGCCCAATAATATCGTACAACAAAAATATTATGCCAAAAATATTGTTTTCTTATAATGATGATAAGGACAAACATATTGAAAAAAGGTATTGTTTCACATTAATATCACTATATATATATAGTTAAATGTAGTACATCTTAAATATTTTAAAGCATACCAGTAATATAATGTTAGTTAAATAAATGTCACTAATTGTTCATACTATATGAAAATATATACTCATAAAACAGATGTACATATATATGTGGGTATGTGCAGATATCTATATACATATAACTAAATAATATAACACAATTATTAGAAATATATATATTACATCATATTATTTTTTCATTATTTGAATGCACTACTATACAAGCACATTTTCTCTCTATATATAAACATACATATATACATAGATATATACACATATACGGACACACATATATATATATATATATATATATATATATATATATATATATACATATATATATATTCCTCTTAAGCTATCATCCTTTCTGCAGTGGGTTGCATGCAAGAAGAAGTTGACAGGGGCCTCACCCAGGCACTTTTTCTCCTCAGCCTATCAACTGCCTTTCACACAGCAGGCCATAATCTTCCAGTGGACCCTATCAGGCCCGCAGGGTTCCAGGGCAGAGTGCTAGACTGGATTATTTCCTTCTCAAATGATTGTTCACAATTTGTCTGGCTGACCCCTCACCTAAAGGGCACCTGAACTGTGGAGTACTCCAGGGATCTTCCCTTTCTCCACATCCTTCTAGTCTGTATATACACCCCTTGGTCCACACCCTCAAAAAATGACTTTCAAAATGTATAACTAAGCAGATGACACGCAACTACTCTTAACTATTGACAACTCCCTTGAATCAAAGGAGGCCTTTCAAAATACATTGCAGTTCATCCGTATTTGGATGGAGAGACTTCACTTAAAATTAAATTCAAATAAAACTGAGATTGTCATCACCAGAAGCATGTCTGACTTTTAGAATACTTCATTCTGGCCTCTTGTGATTGACATTCCTCTCTCCTCCAAGAATTCTGTAAAGAACGTTGGAATCCTCAACGATGAGGAACTCTCTATGAAACCTCAACCAGGAGTGATAACTTCTTCCTATTTTCTACCACTCTGTAGACTCAGGAAAATTGTTCAAATTATAATTGCCTTTGTCATCTTCAGAATAGATTATGCTAACACCCTCTAATTGGGCCTCCCAAAATGCCTCAATCGCATGCTCCAAATGGTCCACAACAAGGTAGCTCGGTTAATTTTCCAACAAACCAGACACTGCCACGTCATCCCTTTGATGAGAAAATTCCACTGGCTTTCAGTGTAACAGAGGACTATTTTTAAAACTGGCTGCATCATCTTTAAAATCCTCAGTGGAATAAGTTCAGGCTTTAAATCAGCTCAAACTCAAAAATCTACCCCCATACGACAGCTAAGATCCACTTATATGAATTATCTGACAATTCCTAAGTTCAGAAAGCTCACAAATCGCTCACCGTATTTGGAACTCTTTCCCTTTTGAGATCATAACAACTCCCATTCGGACACTTACTTAAAAACATGGCTCTTCAGACAAACATATGACTATTGCTCCCTGAGTAGTTTGATCAGTTCCTGTTACCCTACCCTAGCAGCAATAAACAGATGTGCACTGAACAAATATCAGTAACATAACATACATAATAAGAAAAACATAAAAAATACAAAACATATTCTAAAAACCTAGAAGCAAACTAAAATATCAAGAAATGCTATAACACAAAAATTATAAAAATATATTAAAAATACATATATTTAAACAATATTAAGAAATGTACTTAAATCTGGGAATATTACATACACTATACATACACTATTTCCCAATCCAGTCTCTGCAACAGTAGGGAAAGTGTTGGGCTTCAGAGGGGCACAATTTACTATTCCTTTTCCAGTCTGTGCAATAGCAGGGAAGGTGCTGGACTTTGGAGGGGTTAAAATTACTATTCCCACACCAATCTGTGCAACAGTAGGAAAAGCGTTGAGCTTCGGAGGGGTTGAGATTACTTTTTCCACTCTAGTCTGTTCGACAGTCAGGAAAGCATTGGACTTTAGAGGGGAAAAATTTACTATTCCCACTCGAATCTACGCAGCAATAGGTAAACTACTTCACTTCAAACCAAATACTTCACACATTTGCATAACCATATTCATTTAGAAAAAAAAATAAAAAACGTAATATAATCATTATTACTTAACAAAAATTATGTATATATACATATATATATATATATATATATATATACATATATATATATATACATCTATGTATCCACAAATAAGGCTCTCCTTCTGAGCTCCAACGTCCTGTGAGGAATGGTGCGTTCACAGGCAGAGCAGACCGGTAAATTTAAATCCGCAACAACCAAGAACCATATAAAATTAATGTCAGGTAACATCCTGAGTGTGCATTTTATATGGTTTTTGCTTCTGTGGATATGTATAAATATATATAAATATATATATATATATATATATATATACATATATATAAAAATAATAACAAATTAAATAATTTACGCAATTCATAAGCAAAGTAAAAACTAATATTTAGTTTAAAAATAATGGTTATTTAAATATCACTTAACTTTCCACCCTATACCCCTACAAGCCTAGCAACCTATGACTAAAATAAAAAAGCATAATACAAATTACATCATTTAGAAACACTTAACCAAACTAGTTATCTTCCCATCTAACAACCCTACAAACCCAGCAGCCCAAACCAATTACATAATGTATATATGAGTATTACAGAATTGACATACTTTTAATTATACAAAAATTATTATTATTGTTTAAATATTACTTAATTAACATCCCAACCTATACCCCCTAAAAACCTGACTACAACTAAAATATAACTAAAATAATTCAGCATTACATAATGTATATAATTAAGAATCACTTCAAATGTATTAACTGATTATTAATCAATAATTATCTAATTAACTTCCGACACTATACCCCTACAAACTCAGCAACCTGCACCTAAAATGTAGCCACAATACATAATAATTACATATTTTACAGAATTAACAATCCATTAAAAATAATAATAAATTAAAAAATTATTTGTCAATAATTATTACATAATTACCTTCCCATCCGTTACCCCTACAAACATAGCAACCCACACCTAAAGCATAAATATTTAAATCAGTATTGCATATTATACATAATTATTGTGAATCGTATACTTACTTAAAAATTATGAATTAATTAATAATTAATTATTACTTAATTAACTTCCCAACATATTCCCCCTAAACACTGAACAACTCATTACAACACTATAATTACTTAAAATCACAAACGACATTACAAACAGTTTAAAAAAAATACATCTATCATACAAACAATAACACATAAAATAAATATATGAACTAAAACATTCAAATAATTAAAAAACATATTCTTCACCACTGTATTATTGAAAATGATATTAACAATGATATACTTGTTAACTATATAACTTACTTGAAAAAAATGATATTCTTGACGATATTTCTGCATCACAATATTTATGTATTACAGTATATTTTTTCAAGTTTTTCTGTGTTCCAATACCAACAAGGTCGATATTTTGTCCAAATACCATATAAATGCATGCTGTTGTTGATGTAAGAGGAACCTACATTGTGCAAAGCATTGTACAGGGGAGTGAGAAACTTGAATAGTGCACGTTTGTGGATGGGGAGTCCTTGAAGCTCCATGAAGTATGTGGTGATGTGTTTGCAGGGTAGGAGCCCAAGTGAGTCTGGCCAATGTGCTTTGTATGACCTGAAGTCTTGTCATCAGTTGGAAGGTGATGTCGACATAGAGTGTATTGCCATAGTTCAGTTTGCTAGTGATAAGGGCCTGGTTGACGGTTCTGCATGCATTAATTGGGAACCATTTGAAGATTATTATTTTTATGATCTTTAGGATGTAGAAACAGGTGGAAGTGACTGTGTTGACTTTGCTGGTCATTGAGAGTTGGTTGTCCATCTCTTCACCCAGGTTCTTGGGTTGGTTGGACAAGCAGAGTGTTGGTCCGGAATCTCCTCACCACCAGGTGGAGTTCCAATGGGAAGTGTTCATGTCAAATACTATCACTTGTGTTTTGTCTGTGTTGAGTTTCAGATAGTTGGTCTACATCCAGCTCATGACGTTGTCATGCATGATGTGAAGTTGGTCTGGGTACTGAATGTTTTGTCTGATAGGGAACAAATGAGCTGCGAATCATTAGCATAGGAGATGGTGTTGATTCTGTGGGACCTGGAGATGCATTCGTTGATTTTGCTGTGTTCCCCTTTCCATCTGCGTTCAAGTTGCTGACAGTGCTGTTTGGTGAGCATTCGTTCATCAATGTACCAACTCACAAGGAACCTGGTCTGGGTGGGGTTGGTGGTTTTGGGCTGGGCTAGGGTGTTTGTGCAGGAGGTGATCAAGGTATTGAGGATAGAGATGGATTATAAGAGGTTTCCGTGGTGTTGTGGTTGGTGGGTTTGAAGTTTTGTGTCCATATTTCTTATGGGATGTTGTTCCAGTTTTGTTGAGTGTTTTTAGGAGGTGCTGTTCCTGTTGGTGTGGGTTGAGCATCTCAAAGTGGATGAGTGCCTGGTAGGTCCAGCGAGGGGAATGGGCTTGTCCACTGTAATGCTCTTAAATTTGGTGAAGATTGGGTCAAGCAGAGATTTGGTGGTGTGGGTGCAGTCCTTAACTCATTGGATGATCATCCTGGTGGTTGTTGGTGAGGACCTCCAGGTAGTAGTTGAGGTCACAGAGAGGGATGAAGAAGGTGGAGCCAAGCATCAAGGGGCTATGAAGTCTGAGATGGAGTTGCTGAAGTTGGATCATAGGCCGGGTAGCAGGTAGATAAGGACATTTCCCAGGGTGGAGCTGTTGGAGATGTACAGTTTAGAGACCAGGTTTTACTGGCTGTAGCTAGAGCAAATGTTTGTGCATGCACATAAATCAGCAAGCTTGTGGATGTTTACCAACTTTCTAGTTCTGTAAGGGAATGCTCACTTACTGCTTCTAAGTCGATTTGTTCACACATAATATTACATTTCCCTTACTAGGCTACTAATAATTAGGTATAAATCACATTATGCATGTATATTCTCAGTTTATGACTGAAAATAGAGAAAATAAAATAAAACAGAACTAGATTGTGTAAGCACAAGAGGGTAAATGGTCTGCAGATGGGGTTAGCTTTTTTTGGGCATGGAATGCATACAGTGGTCAACCATTCTACAAGGGCCTGAGTACCTTTATTCTGTTTGTATGCACATTTAATATTTTAGCATGCACATAGTCTTAGGTATTCCCTCATTTACACAATGCAATGCCTACATGCTAACCAGGAATGTCCTTGAGCGGATGCACAGTCAGCATGCAGAAGGGACAGGTGCTACCGTATTATCTTTATTATCATTTCCTTCATGGTAGTTCTGCCCAAACAGGATCACTTACCTTCCCCTCTATATCAATCCCATTCCCCTTGTGGTTGAAGAGTATCCCAAGAGCCACCCAGATCCTTGCTCCCCACACATACCCAGAGTAGGAAGTGGTGTAGAGCTCTCCCCTCAACCTCCTCCTCAGACTGGATGCACAATCCCCCCACACATGGGTTTCCTTTAAGGAAAGCCATAGAGACTTTGGGGCAAATTTATGAAAAGTGGCACATCATGTCATGATGCGTCACTTTTTTTGCGCCCCACTGTGCCCTCCTAACACCACCATGTGTACGCTGGACTTCTGATAGAGAGCACCATGGCACACGTTAGGGAACAAGCACCAAAAATGTTGATGCTGGTTTGGCACTTTGCAGGTTTAGCACCAAAAATATTGATGCTAATCCTGCAAAGTGAAAGGAGGCCCATTAAAACAATAGGAGCCTCATTGTAACACCTGCCTTAGGCAGGCATTAAAAATGACTCTAAATATGGCACAGTGGAATCTCACAGTTTCCACTGCATCATTTTTCTGGGCCTCCTAATGCCGGAACACCCCCTTGCAGACATGATGCCTGGTGCTTGCATAACATAGCGCAAGGGCTTACAAAGTGTGTGCATTGCACCACTTTGTAAATATAGGGCAGCATTTTTGCCAACCTAATGCCACATTAGTGAAAGAAAATTACATCACTGTGGTGCAAGGTGGCTCTAGTGCCTTCTTAAACCTGGATTATTGTATAATTTCAGGTAGGCATATACCCTGCACCATTTTTTCAGGTTACCTAGGCCTCTAACATTCAATGTCATGAGTTTCAGTAATTCACCTGGTATTTCCCAGCAGAATAAGTAAAATCCAGCTGCCTTTCCCACCATACCACCAACCCTGGGCCGCTCAGATGGCGGAAAGATCTGGGGAGATAACAGTATGATGATATGCAAGAGCAGTTTAAAATTCCCAAACTCTGTAAACAATTAGTAATATAACATTCCCCGAACACCCCCCCTCTTGGGCAATACATCAAACCCCCTAGCCCAGCAACAGGCAGGCCAGGAATCAACATCCACTGCCCCATTCCTGTACACCAAAAAGATGGGAATCTACCTATAACTAGAACTTGTGCTTCACCAGAGGGCACAGCCAGGAGAGAGTGATACTCAAGCTCCTTTGCCAAGGCCACACACCTCTCCCTACCTGCCGACAGCATCACTGTCTAACCACAAACCATGATCACAGTGCATATCAATAGGGCTCTTTTACAAACCACCTGAACACAAGGTCAAGCACCATACCCATCATTTGAAGGTCTTTAGTTATGCAGCATTGGCTCATATTTACAGCATGGTTTGTGTCACAGTCACCAGATCATCGGGGTCTGTGCACGTTCCCAACACGTCCACCACTGAACAGCTCCAAGACTCTGATAGATAAATCACAGAGACTGAGAGAGTTCAAGAGGGGAAGGGGGATTAGGAAGGGAACAGCTGGGAAGGAGACCTGTAGTAAGAAAAAGGTTAGAACACACAATATGAAAATTATATCTCCTGAAATCAATAGTAGACTATGATTCTAAGCCTAGTCACTCTGAAAACATGAACAATCTAAGAGTTAAGTTTAAAATGACTATGTTTCAAGATGGCCGGATACCTGTAGGCAACTCAAGATTAATTAAATGAAAACTTTCTTATTCAAATACTTTCCTTTACATGAGAATCAGAAAAAACATTCTGACTAAATTTTAAAGCAGTCATATAAATCCTGTTTGAGAATGTATACTAGGACCATACAATATTGCATCTAGAAACTCTGGTCTTCTGTGTACTCTTAAAATGTTTCAACACAAATTGCGCATATTGCAGATATATATATATATATAGTAAACACCATAAAAGGATTGTGCACCATGAATAACACAATATGGATTCAGGAAACAAATCACATAACTTGTCAATTCGAATATTACATAATAAATATCTTAGAATAGTGGCATACAATAAACAACATGAAATAAACTCGAGGAGAGAATCTTGTGTCTTGCCGATTCGAGTGCCACCATGTAAAATACCAAGAAATGGTAGTCGCAATGAATATCAAAGTAAAATCATCATTAATCGAATCGCGCGTCTTGCCGATTCGTAAAACACGATGTAAATGTCAGGAAATAACAGCTCACAATAAATAACAAGATCAAAGTACAATTAAACGAATCGCACTTCTTTTGCTGATTCTTAAGCCACCATGTAAATGTCAAGAAATGGTAGCGCGCAATGAACAACAAATTTAAATCCTCATGAAACGAGTTGCGCGTCTTGCCAATTCATAAATCATCATGTATATGTCAAGAAATAGTAGCGCGCAAAGGACAACAATGTTTAAACACCATAAAACGAATCGCGCGTCTTGCCGATTCTTCAGCCACCATGCCAATGTTAAGAAATGGTAGTACGCAATGAATATCAAAGTCAAACCTTTATGAAACAAATCACGTGTCTTGCCTATTTGTAAACTACCATGTAAATGTCAAGAAATGGTAGCGCGCAAGTAATCTGTTACTAATTTAGGAATTAAACCAAGAATATGAAAATTCTCAATAACGGTGTCGAGACAGTCCAACCACTGTCTTACCGCCTGAAACAATGATCACCAATAAAGGATGAAGGGCAGAAGACTGGGATGGGATAGGAGCTCAGAAAGAAGCTGCTGCTCTGCACCGGGACCTCTGAATAGTGAGCACTGGGAGTTGGACTGGCTCTCTTTTATAGAGTCTTGGCCCAGCCCACAACCACGCCCAGGCATGTTGCATGGAAAGTCTCTGGAAGGCCCTGGAAACGGGCCACACCCTAACACACTCTGAAAACCTGCAGCAATACATTGCAAAGGAACAGTATTTGTAAGCATATTAAAAATAAGTTTTCAGGATTGAACTCTGCAATGCAAAAGGTTAAACCACAACATATCAGCACAATGCATAAATTACGTTGTTTTGAGAGTGCTGGGTTTTTGCATTTTTGTGGCCAATAGAGCGCGTACTGCTCTGGTGTTGACAGTTTGTGAGGGATAAGCTTCCACCACCCAAGGTTATCACTGGCAGGCCAGTAACTGTTCTTGCACATCAACATTATCGGTTCAAGGTGGTCACCACATCTGTACTGTTTCTACCAGCCACAGGGTTGATTCTCCTCCTCTGGAACAATTCCCTGGAATTCATATCCGCAACCGTGTCCATGAGCGAGTCTTCTGGGCAGACCACAATCTGTCCCACCCACCAAGAACCAGCCAGGCTATTTTCAAGTTCCGTCCACCTGCGCAGCTGGGCATACTGGCTCTGTTTGTGCTGTGTGGCAGACCCTCGCCCCACAGCACTCCAGCGCAGAGTCACCGGAAGAGTCCCAAGCCCGTTGTTCACCAAATCCTGGGTGAAAGGGAACAGCACTTTCTCTCATGTATTACTAGCTGTTTCACAGAGAACAACAGACTATACTTCAGGTTAAGGTCTCTCATGCAGTAAGTAACAAACAAGAAAAGGTTTTGCATTGATCCTGCACATTTTTTCTGTAATCTGGGAAAACAGAGATCAGCTGCCATTCAAACTGTAGCAGACCCTTCGATCGGACATGGTGTAGGATGATGTCATGTTCTCAGAAATTGAGCAGGCATGTAATAAGGGCTCTGGGGAGTGCCCCGGGTTTCAGCAGGGGGGAGCAATGCTCTTTGGGCTCCTTCAAATGTAAAAAAAATTCAAAAGTGTTTTGGAGTGTAATATTTTCATAATCCAGTCTTCTAAACACAACTCTGCTGATTGCCCCTCCACCTCCTCTAGAAACCCAATGAACCTCAACTTATTCCTTTAGGACTGGCCCTCTGAGTCTTTCACCCTGTCCTCTAGCCAGGCTGTTAACTTCTGTAATGTCAACAGTAAATCGTTCACTACTTGAACTTCCCACTGCAAGTCCACCACATTTGCTTTTGCAGTGTTGACTCACTCAGGCACTTTCCACAGGTCCACTCTTAGGAGGTCGACTTCAATCCCCACTGAGCCTATTTTGGTAACCAGTTCATCCTACGAACCCTGTATGGCTGTCATCAGGTTCGCAATGGTCAGGTTGAGTCCGCCAGTGCCCCCTATTGTTATTTTTCCAGGTCTTTCATTGCACCCTCCGAGAGGATGGAGTGAGTATAATTCACAGTGTTGGTAGCTTGGGTCGGCTTCGTAGGCCTCTCTTTCCCCATACTGTTTTGCAGCCCCAGGCTGTCATCACCTCTCCAGGCCTCCCAAACTATAACAGGCTAAATGCCTCCTAGTCAACGAGCTTGGTGCAGTCTCCAGCTGGCCTCAGAGGCAAGCCACGCTGATGCAGTGACTGCGATGTGGGGGATTGCCCAGTCATCAAAAACAGGGTGTCAAATCCCAGCAGGAACACAATTAATTTTTAAGTGCACCTCCATGGATGCACTTCTCTCCTCAAAGCCGGTCCAGGTAAGCAAGATCCCCACAATCTCACCTTGTGCACCCTGGCAGTGCCACCACTATTCACACAGGGCCAGCGCGGGGGCGGCAGTCTTTGTTCGAGGGCCACACTAGCAGGCTACTCACTGGAGATGCAAGTATGTAGCACTTCACTCAGTATCCATTAGGGCCCTCCAAGGCCTTTCCCCAAGAGACGGTGTGAGCACCATGCAGAAGCAGATTGTCTTAGCCCACTGCCATCCAGACCATGCTCCCAGGGTGCGTCCCGGGCACCGTGTCTATTTTCTCCAAGGCATCTGCGTGTCTTCCCAGAGTCAGATCAGATTTTCTCATCACTGTAGGGGCCCATGGCAAGAACGTTCCTGTCTGCGCACTTCCACAGCACTCTCAGTTTCGACCCCTGCAGGTACTACTTCAATGGCCACAGTCACCTCATTTATCCACCGGGACCCCCACTGCACAGCACTCATTCAGTGTTGCAATGACCCCACATGACTCTTCGAGCTGTAGCGGCCTTCAATCATGGGCCTTGTGTCCCCGCAGCTCCTTTTAGCCCTGCAGTCCCTCCACAACCCCAGCTTGGCAAGATCTCCCAGTGTTCTCGGTGGCCCCATCATGGGCCCGGAACCTCCATTTACCCTGGTGCGGGAATTGGGCATAGGCGCAATCCCCAGGAATACTTGATGGCTTGAGATGATGGCAGGATTATGATAATGCTGGCGGGAACTCTACAAGAAGCGTCTAGTCAACCATCTTAGTGGGCCACTCCCCCTTTCATGTTACATTGGACAAGTGAGATCCTTTGCTTGGGAACAGGTTGAAATATGTTTGGTGTCCAAGAAATGTAAATTTAAAATACTCTTTAATGGTAAAGTCAGATTTTAAGTCACAATTCAGAAAGTGCCACTTTTGTAGAAATTTTGCATTTTCTTGTCCTAAGCATTTGGTGCTTGCAGCCTGTTTGCTGGGTTACATGACTAGATGTAGTTGTCAGTTGGCCTTTGTGTATTCCTCCCAGACAGCCACACAATAAAGAGATTGGTGTTGACAGGATGGGGAGGCAGGGTTGAGTGCAGCCTACTTGCACTTCAAATATACTGCCTAAGCTCACATCTAAAGAACTTCGCACTTGCCGATTGTGCCTGCAGACAAACCGGGACCAGGGCAGTGAGGCAGGACATTCCAGACCCTTCTGTAGGAGGAAGATTCCAGAGGTTTCTTCCACTTCAATGTGGGCGCCAGGTATAAAAGTAGGGGCTCTCAGACCCACTCTTCAGTTCACTTCTAAACTTGGAGGAGGACGATTAAAGAACTGCCTTTGTACTTCAGAGGACTACTCAGCTGCTTGAGTCCTCCTTTCTTGCTTTAACCCATGTCTTCAAGAGTGATTCAAATGGCTAGTTGGCTGGCCACTTGATCAGAGCCTCAGGGACAGAAAGGCTCCCACCATCTTGAACCCTCACCTTGATCAATCCTGAGTGAGTCCTGACCATCTAAGTGGTTCCTTCCAGTTCTAGACTCTTAGAAGTGGTGCTAAAGGTTCCCAGGTTGCCCAAATCCAAAATCTGAGACTTGAGAAATGTTTTTGCCTATAAGAGCCTTTAGAACCGAGAGGATGCTGGGACCTGCTTGCTAAGTCACCAAAGTACGTTACCGGTTGGCCTAGCTTCAGGAGACCTCCTGCTACATTGTTCCCGGCAGCAGCAAATTTGGTTTAGTGGCTCCTCACGGAAGGGGTATCCAACCTTGTTGATTCCCCATTGGTAACAGCCTGCAGATTAATCTTGCTGGTAATTTCTGACTTACATAAAAGAGACTAAGGCCGAATGGAGAGTTCTTCACCATAGCTTCATCCAGTGGCTCCCTGACACCTCCTCCTCAGACACCACTGGTTGCCTTGCCTTGCTGAACTTTACCTTTCCAGAACTTTTTCTTTAAAATTTCTTCTATGTCCGAAGGTAAGCAGATACATGGATAATCCATTTTGTGTATCTGACTAGGGGTAAGCGTACCTGGCATAATTTTCTCTACCGTAATTGCTTGTAATTACCACAAACTTGCATGTAATTATGAGAAGCATAGTCCAGCCTTTAGCTCTATTTTCTTAGTGTAAAATGCACCCTTGTGTCCAAAATGTGCCTGCTGATGAATTTTGAACCACAAAAATAGCCTTACGTGATACAGTACATGAAGATCCGTAGCCAGCAGTTGCTCATTCTCTCTTAGGGGCATATTTACAAGCCCTGTGGCGCAGGACAATGCAGCAAGTGACCTTTCTGCACTGCCCTGCAACACATGGAAAGGGCAGAAATACACCGTACCTATAGGATACAGTGCATTTCTGTCCTTTTCCCTTGTGCTGGCACTCAAATTGCTACCTAGCGGCAACGTTCAATCGGGTCGGCCACAACTTTCAACTTTGCCCTTGTCTCGTACAACTAAATATCCGTGGTTGGCCCTGAAATGTTTTAGGTGCTGTTTTACACTTCAAACTTTAAAAAATCACAACTCCTGTTCTACTGATTGGATTTCTGTTGTTGTGGTGTCAAATGATTTATTGAAATGCACTCTATATTTCAAAATTAGTGTGGGACTTTTCTTGTGTTCTGTTTTCACTTTATTACTGGTCAAGTACTACATACGTATTTTACATAGTTACTCTAAGTTAAACCTGACTGCTTTTGTGCCATCCTACCAAAGGGTTAAGCACAAGATAATTTAGTGAGTTTTTGTGGTTCACACTGACAAGGATTGTAGCTGCTGATTGAATAGGCTTTCACCCCCGCTCAACCAACAAGCACATTATTCACTGTATGTCCCTCAGTAAGTCAATGGTGCATCTCTGTTTAATGTTCTCTCAATTAGGCTAATGGACGGTCCATGCCCCAATTTCTTCTGGTCTGACTTTAAAAATCAAACAAATCGAAAATTGCAAAATGGTGCAACCTTTCACAGAAAACAATCCCAATCCCATTCCTGAAGCAGGTAATGAGCCCATTAAGTGCCCATGAACGTCCCAGGAGACCAGGAGATAATGAAAAATGTCAGGTGGATCTTTTCATGTGGGAATGCAGAACCAGATGGGAATAGATCAGTAGAACTACAAACATCAAAGGTGGAGAAACGTCAAAAAGGGAGGAACAAAGCATCAGTTCTGTAATATACAAAGTGGTGAATGAACTGAGCAAATGGCAACTATTTAACTCAGCCCATGAGAGGCAATTTATTCCAGCCTTCATTCTGCTCAAAATAGCTGAGTTACAGTCTTTCCATTGACCTGATTTGTTCGATCATGAGGAGACACAAGGAGAGTGAGGGAGCCAACTGCATGAGTATGGGTAGTGTCTTAACATAGGTATCCTGAAGTAGTTGAAATGTTGAAATGTGTGTATGGACCCATCCTGGAAAAGGTCACCCAGCTTGAGCAGTTCCGCCTCCCACCATGAAATAGGATCATGACACACCAAGAGTAGCCCATAGATGGAGTTGTAGTGCATATGAGGGTGTTGAGCGCCTGGGCTGCATATATCTATTCAATTGTATTTTGCCCACACGTAATAAGCCGGGCAATTCTTTGGCCTGGGCTTCCCGCCGACAGCAGCCAATCTAATAAATATCCACCTCCAAGCTCACTGAGCACAAAATTAAATTCTTCCTTTTTGTTCTTCGCCAGCCAACTCATGGGCCATTGCAGTTGCGCCACTGCGAAATGCAATTCTAAATCCATTGTGTGCCCAGGCGCCCTTCCTGCATAGGACATTGTAGTATCTGAAGTGACACAGGCTTAGGTGAGGGCCCCCAAATCAAATCTGATTCTCGACCATGCAACTCCTTGAAAAATGCCCTAATAGGTATTACTGGGAGTGTCAAAAAGTAATATAATAGCTGCAGGAGGGTAAACATTTTTGCTAATGCTGCTCGGCCCAGTGTTGATAAGGGTAGCCTTCTCCAAAATGCCAGCAAATGTCTCACAAAAGTCAAGGCCCTGCCATGATTACCATCTAAAAAATAATTATCATTGTGGTATTTAATGATCCCTAAGTAGCAAAAGTTATCAAATTGCCAGGGAAGGTGATCTTGCCCATGTTCAGCTCACATTGTTTGGACTCAACCACTGTAGAGAGAAGATACAAGACTTGCCCCAGTTTACCCAAAGTCCAGCTAAATTGCCAAGGTGTCCAGGAGGTTATAAAGGGTGAAGAGTGATTGGGTATGATCTTGCAGAACATGTGCATAAAGTGAGTCCACCTGCCAATTTCTGTGTATATGTATACCCCAGGAGGGTCCTCTGGTTCACAGAGCAGTAGCCAGAGATTCCATAGCCAGTTTGAGGATTATGGGCAAGAGGAAGCAGCCCTGCCTAGTACATCTCTTGACTGAGAAAGAGCGTGAAATGTAGCCTCCTGTGCCCACCCTAGCCCACCAGCTGCATATAATAACTTGACCCACTGAAGGAACTCAGGTCCCATGCTAAAGGTCTCTAACACATGGAACAATTGAGTCCAACCCAGCATGTCGAAGGTCTTCTCAAAATCCAGAGAGATAGACACTGGAAGGTAATCCATATCCTTTACTGCACCCATGATGTGGCACAGCCAACGTATATTATATGCGGTGAATCGATATGGAATACATCCACATTGATTGGAGTGAATCAGAAAATCCAATATGGGGAGCAGTCTGTTGGCTAGAACTTTGCTCAGCATCCGGTAGTCAATGTTGAAAGTTGAAAGGGGGCAATAGGAGCTCACCAATTGTGGGTATTTGCCTTGTTTCTGCAGTTCTACTAAAAGGGCCTTCTTGAGGGTGTCAGGTAGACTACTCCATTGATGTGCCTTATGGTACATCGCTATCAATCTAGGGGCCAGTGTAGCATGATATACCACATAAATCTCTACAGGAAACCCATTGATGCCTGAGGTCTTGCCCTATGCCATCTGATGGATGGCCAATTGGAGCTCTTCTAATTGTATGGGCTGCTCCAATTCTTGCAATGGAGACAAACCCAAGAGGGCAACTCCCTGCAGGAAGGTCTCAAGAGCCAGCAGTAACGATTCAGTAGGTGAGGTGTATATCGTCTCATAATAATAAGCAAAGACTTCATTTATGCCCCCTTGCAGCTTCACTATGCGTCCCATAGCGTACGGAATGGCACCTATAAATGTCCTTGGGATTTCTGAGCACAGCAGCCACGCAAACATTCACCCAGGTTTATCCCCCTCTGCGTGCTGAGGTGCCACAGCAGCTTTGTAAATAATGTTACTGAAGAACTGAGTCTGGGCTCAGCACTGGTGATGAAAATCCACCAGTTGCAGCTAGACAGTTACTGTAGAGGTCACCTCTAGTATTGCTAATGTATCTGTGTCTCGAGGTTGATGACCCTTGGTAGTGGCCATACTTTCATTTTCTTCAAAGTATTGTGAGAGGTGTGTGCCAATGGCTTCCCTCTAGGGCACATCCCTTAGTGCCTCCATCCGCAGTCTCCATGTCGTGATGGCAGACGTAGCCACCGGCCATGCGAAGGTCACATTGAGAGGGTTATGGTCTGAAATAGTCTGGCCCAGATATTTGGAGGCTTGCATTAAGGGCCAGTAGTCTGAGGTGCAAAATATGTAGTCCAACTTTATATGGATCTGATGGTTAGAGGCATAATAGGAGTACTGATTATCGGTTAGGTGGCCTAGATGCCAGACAGTATGAAGATGGAATGTCTTAGTCCATTGTTGAAAATGCTTCATTGCCTGAAATCCCTGGGTACCTGGGAGAGAGTCTAAAAGTGAATCATGGACACAATTAAAATCACCACACCACAAACCTGGGGTGCTTAGATCGTGTATTAAAGATAAAGACAAAGTGTGTAGAAAATCGCCCTGATGTGTGTTAGATGCATAAATTGAAAACAGGAAGAGGGGGCAGCCATCTAACAGTCCCTCCACCAGAACATATCTACCTTCAGTATAAACTATGCTATACAAAAGGCACACCTGGAACCACCCAAATCAAGTACAGAGTGCCATACGTTTGCCCTCACCAGCTTTTGGCAAACTTCTCAAGTTTCTTCTTAGTAAGATGCAATTCCTGGAGGCATGCAACAAGTACATTGTGACGCCTAAGGTATGCATATATCCTATGTCACCTAGCAGGTGTAGCCACCCCTAATGTTCCAGGTTAGCACATTAAATGACATAGACATTGGTAATATGAGGAGGCCCAAAGAAAAAACCCAACATAGCAGCATATATAACATCTTATACACAGCACACACCCCATGTTGCCACAATACCCCTATCTAACCAGATCAGAATCAACACACAAGAACTGCAAAACAACAAAACACCCAACCTCAGGCTTAGATTCCAATTGGCGTTTTACCATTGAGACCCAACAGCAAAGAACATTTCTGGCAGATACCACTTATAAGGAAAAGTCTATTAGGAAGTGTACCAAAGGTGGGGGCAGACCAAGTGCAATTTGCAGAAAGTCAACCAGTATCTATGGAAGGGCCTCTGAGCCTAACAAGTGGAATCTAGCTAGCATGCCCCAGAACTCACAGGCGTATCCAGCCCTGGCTTCATACTCATCCGGACATAGAAGAGTACACAGAGTAAAAAAACAAGAAAACCATGAAAGGCCCTGGTGATCAAGGGTCCGGGGTCTCCCTCTGGGAAGATGCCAGTGGAGTGACCAGAGAGCCAACTCCAGAATCAACAGATTCAGGAGCCCCAACCTCTGAGTCAATATCAGTGTCCATGCCAAGGCCTGGTAGCGGTTGAAGCTGGGAGTTGAGACCTCTCCTGTGCTGCCTGTTCTTCTGTGGGGCGGGATGGGGCTTTACGTGGGCATCAGAGGTGCTTTGGACTCCCATCAACCCAGCCCCCCAGCTTGCTCCGAGAGGCTTCGGAAGCAGCTGTACACACTTGGAGTGCAACCAGTCCCATGCCTCTCCAGGGGCTAAGAAAAAGTGCATAGAGTCAGAGTCACTCACTCGCAGTTTGGCAGGAAAGAGTAACGTGTATGAAAGGCCAAAGGTGCAGAGCTGTGGCTTAATGGCTGCTGGAAATGTCCCTTTTTGCATGGTTATCCCCAAATGTTTTCCTTCTCACCTCCTGTTTTTTTTATCCTGTGCTGCATTTTGTTTTTGCTGGCTTTAGGACTCTGGAAAGTTTACCACTGCTGACCAGTGCTGAAGTGCAAGTGATCTCTGTCTAAATGGTATTGGTGATTGGTTTATCAATGATTGGCATATCTGATTTACCATTAGGTATCTAGTTTAATGCACCATGTGTGCACAGGGCCTGTAAATCAAATGCTACTTATGGGCAAGCAGCACTGATTGTACCACCCACATGAGTAGCCCTGTAAACATGTCTCAGACCTGCCACTGCAGTGTCTGTGTCTGCAGTTTTGTACTGCCATGTTGAACTGACAAGTGCACCCACTGCCGAAGCTCAAATGTTCCCTTTTATTACCTGTGTCACCCCTAAGTTAAGCCCAAGGCAGCCCCATGGGCAGGGTGCAGTGTATTTAATAGGTAGGACATGTGCTGAACTGTTTTATATGTCCTGATATGGAAATACTGCTACATTCAGTTTTCTCTATTGCAAGGCCTATCTCTACCATAAGGTAACATGGGGATTGCCTAGAAATATCTTTTAAGTGTAGTTTCTCATTGGGAGCAGATAGAGTCATGGTGTTTTCAGTCACTGAACTCAAAATTCACATGGACGCAAGGAGAAGGAGGATCCAGGCTACTCGCTAGCACCGTGTTGTCGCTGAGCTCCCCACCCAATTCCCACCTGCCTGCCCACCTGCTGCTTTCCCTGTCAACCTGTTACGTGCTGCAGTCAGGCTGGGGAGGTGGAGAGGCAGAGAGGACCAGTGGACAGGACCTGCAATGGGCCTGAATCTCTGAAGTGCTGCCACCATACTGTGAGTACAGTGCCGCTGGTGGGGCAGTTGGGTCGGACGGAGGGAGCGGCTAAACACCAGGTAACAGTACCAGCTCCCTGCTCTTGTCTCAGTCCCCCTCTTCCTCCCCTGTCACAAAAGCTCCAAAATCACAGCCAAGTCGGCCCCGGGAGGCCTCGATCTTCGTGCCTTGGGCCTCACTGCGGTTGCAGCTGCAGCCCTAATTTGGCTCGCCTTTTGCTTGGCCTGGTACTTCACTGCTTCCGTTAAGTCCCCCTTAAGGCCCCCTACTTGCCTCCCCGCTGAAGTATACCCCTGGGAGCATCCTGGGAAGAATTCAACCAAACTGAACTAAGTTGAAGCAGCAGAGCAGCATCAATACTGGGGCATTTGCAGGAGCTCCAGCACTGAAGCCCTTGGGAACTTGGTGACTTGGAAGGCACGGACTGGTAGGCAAGTGCAGTGGCTGTAGGTAGCTACTGCAAAGAGTGTGCCCCAGGCCCCTGCAGAAGCGGCCTGGCTAGGCTGAATGCCGCTTGAGGGGACTTGGCAAGCCTCGCTTGCCCCAGTCTCTCCCCTGAATAGATGAACTTCTTGCTCCGGTCCCTGGCCCAAAGCGCCCCCACCCATAAGTCTATAGCCTGGAGTGATCAGAGGAGCCCCCGAGCCCTGCCCCCCGAACAGCACTTCAAACAGCAGGAAAGCGTGCTTATCCCCCCCACCCACCATCAGCGACCATCTGAGGAGGGGGAGTGGTGGTGCCAGAACCCACAGAGCCCACGAAGTCTATGGAGTGCACAGGGCTAATCCTCTGAAAGGCAGGTGAGCATGTTTGTGTCCCCCCACCCACTAACATCCCACAAACACCTACAGCACCTACTCACAGCATACATAGTGGGAGGGGGATTGGCGGTGTCAGTGCCTACAGAGTCCCCAGAGCACTCAGGGCACACCCTCTGGAATGCAGGCAGGCATGCTCGTTCCCCCCCCAGCCAGTAACAATCACACCAAACTAGGGGGGGGTGGCGCTGCCAACCTAGATCAAGCAAGAGCAGATCCCAACAGAAACACCCTTCAACTACCACGAGTAACCAGCCTCATCACAGGCTCCAATACAGGCAGGCGGTAGTCACCATGGAAAAGCCAGAAAGGAAACCATGAGGTCAGGAGGAGTAAGATGATCCCTCCTCAGCAAGTTCCTAGGAGGAAAGTGCAAAAGGGCCCTCCATCTGCCCGCCAAGCAAGCTAATACTCAGTCAGTCCCTTCACCTATTGAGATCGAGCCAGGCAAGGTAGGAAAAGTAAACTATCGCACAGATGAAATAACAACTCAAGCAAAGAAACGCTGTGCCGATAATCAATACAAAGTTCAGCTTCTTGAAAGATGCCAGCTCGGTCCTTTTATCAAACAACAGCAAGATCCAATGGCTGCAAACCCTGATACAACCACTAGTAACAGCTCTTTACAGGGAAGAAAGCCAAAACTGATCATTCATTTCCATGGTGGAGGGTGTGCCTAGACTCAACCAAACTGTGGCTACATGCCAAATTAACATATCACAGGAGCAGGTCCTGGGGGCTGAATCTCCCAGGCAAGGCAGAAAAAGCTACAATCCATCAGCCACCAACATGCCTAGGTCACAAGGAAAGGCCAACGATATACATGCAGCTCAAAAAGAAAAAAAACTAAATGAAAAGGTGCAAAACTACAAATTCAATGAGTCCCTAACCATCTCCCTCAGGAGGGAACTTCACCCTCTTTAGCCACTACTAAAAGGGAACCATACTTAACCCCTACTTCGAAACCACCATCTTTAACTGGTGAAATCCACACCATTCTTCGCCTGCACCCCTCGTGCACCAGGAGGGAGTGCAACGCCTTGTAGTAGAAGATGTCCGAACACTATTGTATCTTGGTATACAAGAGTGGGAGGATATGCTAACAGCCCACTCCCAAGACACCTCCCCTACACCTATTACAACAGCAACTAGACAGTGTGAGATGAGGGTCTGCAGGCCAGCTAGAGGAGATGAGATGAACTTAGAAAAGGGAACTCGACCAAACTCAGAGCAACCAAACACAGGCATCTTTGTTAAAAAACAATGCAGCTCCTGGTGGAGGCCCGTTGAGTCCATTCAGCCAAAATGGATGTTCAATTTACACTACTTAACACCCTGGCAGTCTTTGTTGCAGGAATTGACGGGAAGCTAGGAGACTTGAAGCTACTCTTTACCCAGGTACAGTCTGAATTGCTTAACATCCAAGTCTGTTGTGGATGAGGCCCAGTTGTTGACAAATTATCTTCGCTACCTTCCATGCTCAGTGAACTGAACAAGGACCTGAAACATGGGGTATGGAGCAGCTTTCAGTTGTTCCATAACAACCAGAGTACACTCCTTCAAGGAGAGCCAGTACCCTGCATCCCCTAGGTCATGGGTTTATAATAGATGCACCAACGGGGACAGTATGGGACAGCAATGGACGAATCCCGCAAAGGGGTCACACGTCTGCTTCAGCTAGCAAAGATCCCATAAATATCTCAGGCCTGGCTTTGGGAAACAAATAGCCTACAGTAAAGCACTGCGTAGCTAAAAACGAATGCCAAGCAAAGGTGGGCTCAAAGGAGGAAAGGGCTGAACAAGAAAGCCCCCATAGCTATAGAAGACATTGCCTCAATCTTCAGGTCAGTGATAGGCCTGGAAAATCGGCACTGTACCTGCAAGGGCCAGCCAAACAGCATTGACCCCATGGGGGCCCCAGGGGCCCCAGGCCAAAACAGCATCAGACCAGCAACCAACTATTAACATTCAATGGATAGACTCAAACCCAACCCACTGAGGGTCTATCTCACAAATCCCCAACATATACCAATCCTGTCAAGATAAGGGAAATGGGACAGAACATTGTCTTTTGCAACAGAACAAGGTTCAAGCAAGAACCCCAGGGTACCCACAACCGGACCGACCAGCACAGATTTTGAGGTTTGCACAAGGATGTGGTACCCCATCAGCCTCAAAACGCACTTAAAGTTCACACTATGAGGGCAACCAAACAGAGCATGGCGGTCTCTGACGGATTTTACATGCTCAAGCTACATCCAACTCTTCCAATATAAAAGGAGATGGTTTGAACCCCATCGTCATCGACAGAACTGGGCTCAAGCACAACAGCATGGGGGCTCACGATTCCATCAAAAGTTAAATAACAAGGTCCAAACAAGACAACACAAGAGCTTGGCCTCCTCAAAGCGAGGAAGCACCAGTTTGGCATGTTGTTACGAACGTACTTATGTTCAGGCCACAATACAAATCAAAAGGCATGAGAGACTTCTCAAATAGGGGAAATATCTTCCAGCTTCCATCCCACATACCAGCCATTGCTGACCTGTGCACACTGATCTTCTGGCAATAGAGTTCATCCGTTCAAAAGCTTTGCCCCTAAGCGAAGACACTAAGGCCACATGGAGAACAAACCTAATTGCCCAGACAATTCTTTCCGAAAGAGCCACCTTTGAGAACTGGGACATAAGCATTATTCCATATCACAAACCTGGGTATCCAATCCCTTTCTTACCTTTGGCCAAGGCACTAAGCCCTTATATTCAAACAATCACACTCATTCTGTCCTTAAGGGCGCACTGGGGTACTCACCGAGAAGAGTGCGAACAATGTCAAATATTATTCCAAATACCTATAAGAAAAGCTGGAACAATACAGACCTGCAACACTGGGACGTTGACAAAAGGTGGATCACCAGAATGCTCAACAACCAAAATGGGGCCCAATGAAAGTCTCTGGAGAAAGCAGCTCACAAGCCGGCAGGGAAAGAATCTCTGCTGCCCTGCTCATGGAACGTTAATGGCCTTATGGGCAAGACGTTAGATCAAGACTTAATCCAGTAGATCAGAACCTTCCACATCATTCTGATGCAGGTAACCTGACTGGCTGAACCACAACACCTTCAAGGAAACATGTGCTTCTCAACACCAGCCATCAGAGGGGCAAAGTTTGGTCACTTACAGGGCGGCTTATCTAAGTATATCTCATTAGCTTGCTCTGTCACAGTTAGGCCCTTAGTTTCCACACTCTCATTTGTTAATGCTATCACACTCACCATCGCTGTGGAGAAACAGACAACCAAGCTACTAATTGTAAATGCATACATCCACCCCAAACATAAATCCAAAGCTGCCTCCCAACTGGTTGAATAAATTGTGGAATTCATATGCAAGGGAGACAAAGCAGACAGAGCGAATATCATCATCTCTGGTGATTTAAACCTATACCTACTTGGTGCCTCCTCAGATGAGTCTGTGGCAGCGCTGTCTTCAACCTGGGACATACCAGTGAAAGGGAAAGCAGTGCTACTCAACAACCTGGAACAACTACATCTAAGAGCCTTGAACAGTTGATTCCAGGAAGATCTCCTACAAGTGGCCTCCTATTACTCAAAGTCCCACAGACTACGATAGACTATAGCTTTGTCTCCCTTCCACTGTTCTAACGAGTTGCTTCCTACCATCTAGGGGACAGAGGCAAAAGCAATCACCACCCTCAAGAGACAGTTCTTTCATTTACAGTTCCCAAATTTGACAGAGCAAGGGACCCACTCAATACCTCCTTCACCATCAACTATTAAAAATGAACTGCGCTTAAACAAGCTTTGAGCATTTATCCAGATTAGCAATAGCACTTGCACGTGAATCTGGGGGCGAAACCAGCAGCAAAGTGTACAATGGGAATCCTTTACTTCTAGGTTAAGACAAATGTTAACAAAACCGGTTAATACCCCTTACAGATGCCAAGAGCTGCAACAGTGCGCGAATCTGTGGAACAATAAATAAGCCTACACATCCAAGGCGGCATTGCCCCTTACATGTCAAAGAAGTCTGGGCAAAACATCTCGGAGATCATTTTAACTATCCCCACAGGTACAAGCTGATCAACCATTATTAATCATGGGATTGACATGCTCATGTACAACTCCTTCTTCTAAGAGCTCCCAGCAACACCTACCTCCTTCAACAGCAACAACCAACTTGAGCCCTAATAGGATGAATTTAATCACACGTCAATTTGCCAAAGACTAGCGAGAAGGAGCCCCAGGACCAAACGTCATACCTCCTGCTATCTTCAAACACAACAGGGCCTTCTAGGCCTCTACATCGAAATTGGACTCACTTGCAAAATTCCTTTTTCCTGGAGGGGATCTATCATATCACCTATTTTCAAAAGTGGGGACAGAAAGCTGCCAAAAAGTTATCTATTAATCACCCTCATTGACAACGAGGCAAAGTACTTTGCAGGAATTCTGCTAGAACACCTGTCGGGATGGGTTGCAGAAAAGGATATAGTATCCTTTAACCAAACTGAATTCTCAAAAACATCTGGCACCACAAACATCATGGGCATGTCACTCCTCATTGATAAGGCAAAGGCACAGAAGCAATCAGTGCATTTGTGCTTTATTGACTTAAGGGCTGCAACCACGTGGAGAGGACCAGGCTCTTAAGGAAACTATCACTCTGGGGGATCCCACAGCCCCTCTTGGACTTGATAATAGCCCTCCATACTGACACATGGGTACAGGTAAAGCTGTGAGCAGGTACACGCCTTTCCAGGAGGATACTAACCAGCAAAGGGCTGAAGCACGAGTGTGTCCTGGCTCCCACAGTGTTCAAGCTGTACTTAACTGATCTATCAGGGGCCCTTGATATTTGTAATCCACATGCCTGAGACCTGGGGGCCAGTCACTGTCGAGCCTCCAGCACGTCGACAATCTAGTTCTAATCAGTTACACCAAGGTAGGCCTCCAGAGACTTATCAACGCGACACAGGAATACTCGAAAGAAAACATTGTAAGTATTAACGTCAATAAAACCCATACAATGATGATCAGCAACAGGAGGAAGAGCCCTCCGGGATGGGAATGGGGAGAGACATGGCTTCAGCAAACTACCGAGTGTAAATATCTTGTGATGATTGTTGATAAATCAGGCAACTTCAAGCAACAAAGGAGCGCAATATCAGGGAAAGGCCTGGCCAAAGCAGAACCCATAAAAAAGCTTGAAAACCCAACAGAATGGTCCGGCATTCACTCTACCACTACAGGTAATACAAGCTAAGCTTCTACCCACAATAACGTACGACAGTGAGATCTTATGAGGAAGGAACGTGCTGATCTTAGACTGTAGATCAGTAAAAGCGTACATGATTATTTTCAGTCTACCGAAATATACCTCTCCGGCACAAATCAGACTGGAATTTGGACTGCTAAAACAATCATTGGCATGAAGAGGTGAGTATATCAACTTCTGGGGTGAAATCAGGGCAGGGGCCCATAACACCCTTAGTTACTATTTATGGCAGGAGTTCCAGCATAAGGCCTTCTCTGCCACCAGAGTATACATCAACGCGTCCCTGGCTGTGACAGGGCTTACCCAACTATGGGAGACTTCCACCAGCCACCTCCTCTCGAAAAAAGTGGTCCAGAAATCCAGCAAGCTTCAAACTTTGCAGAAGATAAGGTGTCATCTTTAGGGAGGTCCCATGCCTGGATGACATTAAACTCTTATACTGCTCTGGTGCCACAGACATACCCTGGCTTGGGTTTCTCATGATTCAGCAAAGAGTAGTTTTTGTGGTATTGCTTGGTGCTAATAACTTGTGCCCTAACCTTACCTCTCTGACTGAGAGACCCAACAAACACAGTTTGTCACCTGTGCGACAGCAGTACTGAAGATATACCACATCTGCCTTGCACCTGTGAAAAGCTTTCAATTGAAAGGAAATCATTTCTGAAAAATTTTACTTAATCAAAGGGGAGTACCTACAAGGAGACAAGCCGTGTTGGCCTGCTTTGCCCCTGGTGATCCACGCTAAATTGCTGGGTGGTAAAATTACTTACTTTGGCAAACAGGAACCTATACAGGCTGCCAAAACACTTTGGTTTAATTAGCCTGAACAAGGAAGTATGTATGCATGCACCCTTGGTCTGTTATTTTTAGGAAGTCTTGAATCTAAACAGCTTTAATAAGATCGACCATCCAGCTTAGAACGAGTATCCAACACAACACACTGCGCTTTAGGAACTGCTAAATAGATTAAGAAAAATGCACATTTTATGGCCAAATGGAGCATGATAAGTTTTTATATATTTAAATCCTAACTAATAGGTGTTTTATATTTATGTCTTAAATTCTGGTTGTTTTATTGCAATGGTTTTAAGTAATTATCAAATAAAGATGAACTTGAACTCAAACAATCTAAAAATACATCTTTTGATGAAGTTTGCTTTCAAAATGTAAGTTTGAAAATGCCAGTTTTAGAAAGTGGGCATTTTCTTGCTTAACCATTCTGTGCCTTTATCTGTCTGTGGAATGCACATCTGGGTCAGGGTGACAGTTGGGCTGTTTGTCAGTTCACTCCAGACAGTCACACAAAGGGAGCTGAAGTGTGCCCTGCATATCCTAATGGGTCTTCCTGAGCTGGAGTGGTGGGAGGAGCTATCATTTGCACCTGAATAGGGCTGTGCCAGTCCTCACACAAAGCAATCTCTTACCCTCTGGAGCATATCTGGGTCCAGGGCAGGTAAGGCAGGGTCTTGTGCACTTCAAAACAGTTTGCCTACTTCAAAGGATGTAATGGGTGTAAGTACTGGATGTCTGACCCAACAAAACTAGAGCACTTCTGGACTGAGGACATTCTGCAAGGAAGAAGAGCTGGATGCCGAAGGAGGGCCTGCCACTCTGCCCGTTGCTTTGTTGTGCTGGACTGGTGCTTGCTGATTCTGCCCTGGGAGTGAAAGAACTTGACTTTGCTTTCTTCATCCTGCATTCCAAGGTTCTCCAAGGGCTTGAACTGAGCTTACCTCTGTTAAAAGTCCCAAGGACATCAAAGATTTCATCTTCCAGTGCTCAGACTCTTCTGCTAAGAGTCCTGACTTGCCAAGTGGTGCCCAATCCATTCCCTGGGCACTTGGAAGTGGAAACGTGTGTCCTGAGGAAGAAACTCCACACACTGATGTTCTGCGACTGAAAATTGCTGCAATGCCTGGCTTGCAGCAGAAGACTTGATGCAGCGCCTGCCTTGAAGCTGAAGAATCAACACAGTGCCTGTCTTGAGGTGGAAGAATTGTCGCAGCACGCATCACCTAACCTGCCAGTAAGGAACCTACACATCACCTCCACTGCCAGTAAGGAACCAACGCATCACTTCCCCTGCATTGTAAGGAACCAATGCATCACCTTGCTTTTCCGGCGCTCACCTCTTCTGCAGCCCGCATTGCTTTTGTTTTTGACAGATCCCAAGTACTGTGTGTTAAAAAGATACAACCATTAATTCCTCTTGATTAAGTCTCATGTCAACTTTTCAAAAGTGAGATCTTTACTTGTGTATGTTGTATTTTTGTCGTTTTTGGTCTTGTTTATTCAGATAAATATTGGCAATTTTCTAAACTGGTGGGGAGTCCTTTTGTGGTGTTTTTCCTGTGTTACTGTGTGTGTACAATTACTTTACATTGCCTCTGAGATAAGCCTGACTGCTTGTGCCAACCTACCAAGGAGGTGTGCAGGGTTTATCTTAGCTGGGTGACTCCCTTAACCTGACTAGAGTGAGGGTCCTCACTTGGACAGGGTACAAACTACTGCCAACTAGAGACCCAATTTCTAGCAACTGTCATAAAGGTGCTGCCCTTCCTCTGAACCTCTGCCTTGTAATCAGGATAGGCCGTTATCATAAAATCGTTGTAGGTTAAGGGGTCCTTCACTCTGAATAACTGTAGTAACAAGTCTCTGTCCCGATAATCAAGGTGGAACGCTATAGTAGGGCATGGAGGAGACCCAGGGGGTATGGTGCCACGGTATACTGTGTGTCCTTTCGATGGAGAAGAAGCTCAGGACTTTAGCTGTAAGTACCGCCGTCATCAGCCACCCCTCGAGGAACAGCTCTGTGTTCGGGTTCTTTGCCCCTTTAGAGAAGTCTAAAAAATTGATATTATTCTGCCAGGAGCGTCCCTCTGTGTCTTCTGCTCTCCCAGTAAGCTCCTTCACCACTTTTTGTAGAGTCTTAACTTGTTCCTGAAGGGCCTCTACTGTTGGTTCAAACGCCACTAGCTTGGATTCAGTGCCATTCACGTATTTGCTGAGTTTGGATTGATCCGCATGCAATAGAACAGTTTTGAACTGCTCTCAATTGTGCTTTCATTGCAGTCTTAGAGTCTTGTATGGTCTGTAGAACCTTTTCAAACATTGGCGTATGTTTATTCAAAGTGTTCTCTAGCTGACTCATCGAATCTGTTGATGATGGGGTGGCTGAGAATATGGCCATTATGGATTTTTGGGGCTTGTCTGAGGACACACCATGTCACTGGAGGATCCTGGTACACACAAGCTGGGGGCATTTCTCGGGATTAAGGGTGTAGGTACCATCTACAAAAAAGAAAATGCGCTGGGTGTAGCTCCACTGAGAGAGTTTTAAATCATCCCTTATGGAAGCGCAAAAGTGATGGTGATCCAATCCTGATACAATCCAATCAAGCACCTTAAGCCAGTATCCAGTTGCTGGCCACCTGCTAGAAAGTAACTGCACACAGAAATATAGTGAGGTGCCCTTGAGCTAGGCTATGCAAGAGAGAGTTTAGTTAGTCGTGTCTGCACTTCTCCAACCACCAGGAGAGTATCTGCTACGCGTAGTAAGGCCTACAGTATCAAGAAGAGGAAGGACAGCTAAGGGCAAAAATTAATATGAAGGCAGAGGCTCCACACACTCTGCTCAAGAGAAGCCTCAATGCCCATAGTCTGAGACCCACCTCCAGAAACACTGCATCCTGAATCTGTGTCCTTTGTAATACAAGCGGCTGTTACCTGGGCGGGTGCCACAGGATACTCTGGGGCCAAGTGAGGATGCAGGTTGTTTGGAAACACCTGCAGAGATCTGCAACTTTGCGGCTGTCAGTGCCCGCTCTCAGACTCAGGGAAGCGTGCACCATGCGGCGAAGACCTGCCGGCAGCCGCAGCTCCAATTCAGGCATGCATCGTCAAGCCTGTGGCGCACCCCGCCGCCCACCCAGGTCCTACCAGGAACACCTGCAGCTTCAGCGCTCTCCTGGGCTACTAGCCCGAAATCAAGCAGCAACCCATCATCCTGGCCCTGGACCACCACAGCAGAAGTGCAGCACCACCAGGCCACGGGCGACGCTGCAGGCACAGGGTGATTCAGCTCCCAGTTGTGCAGGTAGGTTGGCCGCTCTGGTCTCGCACTCCCTCAGCAGGCTGCATCTCGTATGGCGGGTGGACCCCATGGGTATCCGCAGTGTCTCAGTGCTTCTTAAGTCCCCCCCCCCTATTAATGTCGATCAGAGGGACTTGGCCTGGTGAGTTGGGGGTCCGGATTGGTGAGGATGAACGATGTGGGGGCCAAAGTCTATCCAATCCTCAGCACGAGGTGTCCACTCTCTGCACCATTTTGGCCATGCCCCCATCTTACTCTCTACCATATTTCTACAAGTTGGGCATACCTGTCCTCATAACAACCGTTCTTCTGTGTAACCATTCCGTGCAAATCAAAAATAGCTAACCTGCTCGAGCATATCTACTCTTCCCACTTTCCATTTGCAATAATTCACATTAGTAAACATACCGAACTCCTAATAACCTAATATTCAATAAAAAAAGACTTCCTGAGACCACAATATTAACCCCTATAACCAGCAGTTAATAAGAACCACTTTATTAACTACTAAGTTTGATTTCTGGAGTAGCATGATACGCGCATAAAAACAGCTTCAATACTATGTCGGGGTAATAAGTGCTATCCAAATGCAAACACAATACAAAACGTACATTTATACCAGAAACACAATCTATATGTGCTTTCTGGCTGTGAGATTCATTTAGTGCTTGATATGCAAAATTGAGGGCTGTTACATTAAGAAACAGATGTAAAGCTCAGTTGAACGATTACTCCTTACATTTCTACAGTAATACAAATAAAACCATGTTGCATATTTCGCCGAGGCTAAAAACAAATCGTATTTTTAAATTTTAGATTGATGTGCTCTGAAATGTCCCTGTTGCTCGTTATTTCATTTACTTCAGAAAATCTAACTCTTGCCAGCATCGTTGAAAATAAAGTAACAGTAATGCCTTTATTTCGGAGCTCTTGCAACTGGGAACAGTCTGGTCTGCCTCCTGTAAGCCAAAAGCCATTCATCAGGTAAAATTGGTTTCTTCTTAATAAAGCCCAGCGGTTGCCACCTGGTAACGGCCATAAAGCAATTTCTAACTATAATCTGATTTGCATCTCCGCCTTTAACATGGAAAACCCATTGTCAATTAAAGTTTGGAAGTTATGATAAAACGAGCTTTACTCAGTCAGACTCGGCAGACTTGAAACACGTTTCAATCTTGTGCCAGAATAACACTTTGAATGTGACATTGGTTTAAGTTGTGGCATGGCTTGCTAAGGAAAGCATCAAACAACAGTAGATGTCAACATGGAAAGCACTTTTATGTGTATAGAAGAACTGCATTCCAAGGATAAACTTGATGTAAAATGGTACTTCTATCGTACTTTTTATCAAAAATTGGCAACAACCTCAAGTTGAAAAATTAGAGCTTATGGCAAGTGGCAGGCAGCTGACCACTTGGTACTTACCACAGTAGTTTGAAGTGTATGCTTTATTGCATAATTACTTGAAATCATTGCAACCCAAGAGGAGACATTAAAAACACCATAAAACAATTAAAACATTCTTGCTTTCTTTGTGGTTTTTAGTCCAGTTAAGCCCTGTTCAGTGTTGATCGTCTTGAGATGTTTAGTCATACTTACTGGAACAACACTGAGTTACTGCCTGTTAAATTAGACATTTCTCGAAGGGAATCTAGGTGAAAAACATCAGAAAGCATTTTTTTAACTGATAAAGTATAAATAGTTCAGTCCACAGGTGGAGTATGCAAAGGTCCGTTGGTGGAAATGCTGCGGCCGTTACTCATAAGCGTGGAGCTGGCAGTGTTAATTTTCTATGCCAGTTGAGGGCTTGTTTTCTCATCTTGTTTTTTTGTGGCATGTTTTAAGGAACGTTCTGTTTTTAAAATAAATTTTGCAAAACAGGCCATGTGTTGCGGAGTCAATCCTTTCAGACTAAACAGGATAGACTGCCGGCATGTTCTGATACCATTGGCGGTAAAAATGTTTTTCAGATACAGCGTTCTCCAGGGTAGTAGGGTGGGGCAAATACAAAGGATGTGTATGAAGTCTTCCCAGTGATGTGTGCAAAGTCTGTATCGTCTGTTGTTTGTGGGTCTAAGCCATTTTGGTTTGGCCTCCAGTGCAGGTAGTAGTCAGAGTCTGGCGTGTAGTACCTTTATTTTTAGTGGCGTTTTTAATATTTTTGCCATGAAAGGTTGTGCTGTTGGAGCCTTATATGTGTTAATTGTCATCCAAGAGTGTGATCAATTTCTGAACTTATCTTTGTCCTTGATCCAAGAGAGCATTGTTTGTTTAGAAGTTGCTTGAAATTTTTATGGAGTAAAGTTTTTTGCCATAGCTCCTCTGCCTGCAGATGCTTTACGGCGAAAGCGATTCTCTTTAGCCATAGATTTGGGACTTCTGCCTGGTTTGTGTTGATTTCCTCCCAAATCAGTGCCTTTAGTGTATTTGGTTGGGCCTGTCTTAGCATGGATGCATATTTGAGCAATGCCCCGTCTTGTACTGATGTTTGATCTTGTAATCCGAATTCCCTCCTAATCTGAGCTGGTGAGGAGCTGTGTGGAAGGCGGAAGAGAAGGCGAAAGACCTTTGTGCAATGTTCATGAAGTCATTCAATTTGCTTGGATATATTTCCGAACCGTATGTTAGGGCTGGCAGGAATTTTGATTTTATCACTGTAAGGAGTGGACACCAGATTGGGGTTTATAGTTTTAAGGCCAGGGCTAGGACTGATGCAAGTAGAGATGCCAACCTCACTTTCAGGTTGTTTAGGTGAAGATGATGCAACCAGCGCTCCGGTAGCCAGATGCCAAGGTATTTATAGCTTCTGCTTCTTTCCACAGGTTGATTATGACAGAACCATTTATTTTTCTCAATTATCCGTGTTTCCAAAGATGATTATCTTGTTTTTTTCCGTGTTTACCACCAGCTCCTTAGTCGTGCAATATTGATTGAAGGTGTTTAGCACTCAGTAAGACGATGTCATCTGCATATAGTAATGCTGTTAGGGGATGGTTACTCAGTTTGGGGGAGTGGGAGCTATCGGTGTTTAGTTGTGTGCACAGATCTACCAGGTAAAGGTTGAAAAGAATTAGAGCCAGAACACAGCCCTGATTAACACCTCTATCTATCTGAATTCTAGCTGACACTCTTCAGTTATTTCCAACTTTCACCCTTGCCCAATTTTTGGAGTACAGAAGCTGTATTCCTTTTAGTAGCTCTAGAGGGATTTTAAGGTTTGCTAGTTTCCTCCACAACTTGTTCCAGTCCACTGAATCAAAGGCTTTGGACAAGTCCACCAAGCAGGTGTAAAGGGCCATTCTTTTGTTTGTATATTTTTCAGCAAGCATGGCTAGCGTTATTAGGTTGTCAGAAGTGCTTGCTGAGGGCCGGAAGCCGGTTTGATTCAGAGGTATTAGATTGAATTTGCTAGCCCATTCTTTGAGATCCTCGAGCAGGAAATCCGCAAATATTTCTGCGTCCATGTCAAGCAGTGATATTAGTCGACAGCTGTCTGGGTTCCCATAGGGGCCCTTCTTGTAGACTGGGTGGAAAATTGCCCCTTTCCAGAAATCTGGAATTTTGTTTTCCATGCTGCTGACATTGAAAAGGTTGCAGAACAGGCCAGTCCAAAGGGCAGGGTCGTGTTTTAGCATTCCTGCTGGGAGGCCATTTGGCCCAGGAGCCCCACGCTGTCTGCAGCGTCGTAGTTATTCCTCGACGTTTTGTATTTTGAGTGATAATGGTTTTGCCTCGCTACTTGCGGTGGGAGATGGCTTCTCTGTGTTAAGGCAGCCATAAAGGTTGGGGATGTGTTCAATCCACTTTCTCTCTGGAACCACGTTACTTTGGATCCTTGTTGACCTGCCCTCCAGCTGATTGACAATAGACAACAGTGATGGACTGTTCTTTTCTTTAGTGGCTTCCACAATTGTGATCCATTCCTGATCTATGTGAGCCTGCTTTGCTTCCCATATTGCCTTCTTGTATTCCTTTCTTAGTTCATGAAAGGTGCTCTGGTAGCTGTTACCTGGTGGTTGATTATTTAGGAGTCTGGCGATTATGTTAAGCTGTTGTCTTTGTTGCTTTAAAGTCTGCATAAACTAGCCTTTTCTGCTCAGTAGTGGGCCGGCCTTGAATGGTTGATTAGGCTCTAGCTGGTTCCTTAATGATGTTAATGTTGCCTCCCATTTTGAAATTATGTCCACCTGTTCCGTTTGATCCGACGTTAAGTTGGCTTTCCATACTTCATATTTCTCCATGCACTTGTTGGACCATTTTATGCGATGAAGGTGACTTCCTGGGTCTTGTTCGCCTATCCTCTGTAGTGGAGCAGCAAGAACATTATTGTTTGCTATTTTCATTGTTTGTGGGTGATGGTCACTTTCGCATCTCATCTCTATGCTGAAGTCTTGGAAGTACTTGAAGATGTCAGTTGAGACAAAAGTGTAGGCTAGGGTAGAAGTGGACTTCTTGGTGCTGTGGCTCAGGTTCATTGGATGTCTTTAGGAAATCTGCCATTTAGGGTCCTTAGTCCTAGTGCCTCTAAGAGTCTGACCAGGGGTGATCACATTTGTCCTTGACCTTAAAAAGTGATTCTTGTGGTGGAATGCCCAGACGCTGGTCCAGGGTGCCTTCTCTGGAGCTTCTTTTGCCATGATTGGCCACATTAAGGTTAAAATCACCTGTGATGATCCAGGGGGCATTTCTGAATGCCTTTTTTAGAGATAGCAACTCTTTTTCGGTTGTGTCTAGCAGGTGCTGGTTACGCGTCATGTTAGGGTTGATGTAAATATTTATTGTTAAGATGGACATGAGTATTTGTTCCAGCATCCAGTTTTCGATAAAGATAGCTACCATGCGAGCTGACTTTAGGTCTATGATCTTGGCGTTGAAAGATTTACGTGTAGTTATGTAGATTGAGAGACCGCCTTTTGAGTGCCCTTTGTGTTTAGGTCGGGCTGTCGGGCTTAGGAATTCTTCAAATCCAGCTAATGGATTTTTGGATACCTTCCAGGATTCCTGCAGGTAGATGATGTCGAAGTTGTTCAAGTAGGCTTCCAAATTTGGGTCTTGCATGATTTTGCTGGCCCCTGCTATGTTCCATGATATTATGTTTGTGACCCACAACTTGCTTTTGGACATCCTTAGTCCAGTTGGGATTATTTTGGAAAAGCAACTTCCTGATCTGACATTATGCTGCTGGGTTCCATCAGGATCAAGAAGTGGATCTGTACCAGCTGCATCCCTCGTCTTGCAGTCCACCTTCCTGACAATGCCTTATCTGTGAGATGCCCTAGGCGATGGATATAGTGATCTCTCTTGGGCACTTGGTAAAAGTAGGGGATGCCCCTTTAGGGTGTTGCAAAAAAGATTGCTAACTAGCTGCTCGGGAGATAGTTGTCCAGAAGTTGTCCCTTTTATTGGTCTCTTCATGCCAGATTAGAAAGGAGGTATATTTTGCTCTACACGCTGTCTTTAGCTCTATCCCCAGTCTCTGATTATCTCTGATTTGGACCGTACTAACTGTGCTATCTCTGTGCAGTTGAAGCAGACTTCACTACTTTCACTCCTGTCGCCTTTTTTTGGTGTTACGAAGGCCACGTATTGCAGATCTTCACTACTTATTGTTTCTAGTCCTTGGATTGCGCTGCAGATTCTCAGAAAATTGCTTAGATTAAGGATGTTGCAAGGGCCCTGAGATTTGTAGGGCAAAAAGTAAGGATGTTAGACGCCACAACTTTTTGGGGTGAGAGCTTAATTGTTGATTTCACGCCATTTGTGATGTGCAGGGCTGATGCAACTGCAGAACCTATGGTTGCCTTTTCTTCTGGTTCGGCGATCACTTGACTCTTGGTATTTGTATGATGCTGGTGATTTGGAGGGTTTGGGTAGGACATAATTGAATTTGGAGTCCAGTGGGTGGACCCCTCATGGGTGGGATCACCGATCCACTTGCTGGTGCCATCTGAGTACCTTCTGAGGAAGGATACCTGTGTGAGCACCTTGCGTTGGTCTGAGTAGAGCTGGGTCTTGCTGTGTTCTTGCTCACTTGTTCTTTTCAGGTGTATCATTGAGCTAGGGATGGATCTATGATTTAGTCCAGAACCGTTCATCTTCTCCATTGATGGAAGCTGAATGGTTGCTTCTGGGGTTGCGGATTGTGTCTCAGTTTTGGGTCCTGAGTGATTTGATTGTGATCCGCTTGAGTCTCCTATTGTGATTTTCGGACCGAGTGCCCCCATGATCTTATGTCCTGTTTGTCCTGTTCTTCCTTCTTCTTGCAGCCTTGTAGGATTGTTCCTGGGCAGTAGGGACAGCCCCTGGTCTGTTGTGGATGACGACTTTGAGTCACCCGGTTGAGCGGCTTTGGATTGCTTTTGTTTAGCCCTGTTTTTTTCTCTTAGTGAGCTGTGATAGCCGTGGTTAGAGGGGTGTGAGTATTTACTTTCCGGCTTCATCACTGTTTTTCCTGGAAAGGACAGGATTGAAGGGGCCTTTCGTGGCTGTGTATTCCTGGTTTGAAAATTCAACTGAAGATCCTAAAGACTGTGCTGGACTTGCTGCGTCTGGGGCAAAGTCGATAGATGTTATTTTTTGTGGGTTGTTTGTGCTTTGTGGGCACTCTGGGAGCTGCTTAACATTTCCCCACTGGAGAAATTCCTGTTTTAGATCTGTCACTAAAATGGACATGACTGATGGCAGTTCTTAGAGTTTATCCAAAATTGGGCTGCAGTGACACTGGTATGTCTGATTAACCTTGCCGTTGTCGGCCTTCATATGGGACTGTGCTCTTCAAATGAGCACGTTTAACTTGTCCAGCTGATTGTCTATTGCCATTGTGGTGGTTGGCAAACTTTGCAGAATTTCGATATGGATGTCTAATTTGTCTGTGTTAAAAATCCTTGCATTGGTTATGGCCGTTAGTGTGATGTTTAGGGCATCCCATCCGGTCAGCGGGGCATCCTTCATGTCCTTGGGGCTGTGGTTTTGTGCTATTTCAAGTGCTTGTTCCCCTATAGTACTAGGATGTTTGACGCTCTTTTCTATGTGTTGGAGGAGAGCATCCTCTCCCTCTCCTCTTTTTTGTTGGAGACCTCCTCTAAGTCATCCTATGTAAGTGAGACCTACCAGCAGGGGGAGGATGAATGTTTTGCTAAGGCTGGTGCTGGTGATATTGGGCCCAGTTTTTCCTGGCTTCCTTCTGTGCTGTTTTCTTTGGGGTCGTGGTTTGCAGGTGTTCCTCCCCCATCCCTGCCCCCACCCCTGTCTTTTATCACTATGTTTGGAGATACAGGTGGTTCCCACTTTTGTGGCTGGATGGTGTGCTCGAGTGAATTGTTGTGAGTTATATGGAGAGGTTGTGTGCTTGACGCACTTAGGATGGACAAGCCGGCATGGATTCTTGTGCCGTTTTACTTCGGGGAGCAGCTTCCCAGGAGGTTCCCAGTGTAATGGCACTGTCACTGAAGGATCTCCCGTTTGGCTGTGGTCTTGAAAGAGGTCCTCCTGGGGGGGGATTTGTGGCAGACTTTTTTCCCCAGTGGTGTGAAGTACTTGTCAATCCCTAGGCCCCTGGTGCTTCGGCTTTCCCCTTGTGCCTGCTTATGTTCTCCGGGGGTGCACACTTTTGGTTCCTCGGACTCATTGGACTTCCAGGTGTCTGCCTCTATTGTGTTTTGATGCCTCCTGGCGTGCTTCATCTTTCCCACACCCTGCTTGTTGAGGGATGCTTTCTCTTTTTTCATTAGGTTTTGGATCCTGTCGTGGGCACTCAGAAGGAGGGAGCTGCGTGTTCTCATAGTCACTTGCTGTTCCCTCCCACTCTAGGTGTCTGTTGGTTGTGGCTGATAATGTCGCTGCTGATTGCGGAAATGTAATTTGGTGATGTGGTGGCACATATACCTCGATTCCTGAAATGCACCCCCCTCTGGTCTTGCTGTAGGCCTGCTGGGCAGCTGATGGGCTACTGATGGGGCCGTCTGAGCCCTTCTGGATCCTGCTGAGCCCTGCTGATCGCCCTGCTGGTCGCCCTACTGTGGTCCTGCCGTAGTCCTGGCTGGTCCTGCTGGGTCCTGGCCTTACTGTATGGCATGAGACAGGGGTGCCTTGCGTGGGGTCTCCAAGAGAGTGCAGCTGGCGAGCGGGTCTCACCAGCCCCCCCACAAGTCACAGCCAGACCTGGCTAGGCCACTTCTGTGGAGGGCCGGGGCTCTCTCTTGGCAGCAGCTGCCTATGGCTGCCTTGTTTGCACTGTACACTGTGCACCTGCTTCACCTGCTTCACTTGCCTTCTCTCTCCCTCTCTCCTCCTGCAGTGCACTGCTCCACTCCGCTCTGAGGGAGGGGAGGCTGGGGGAGGCTGAGGGAGGTTGAGGGGCTGAGGGGTTGTGGGAGCCCTATGCGGGGGTTTCCGTCAGAACGCAGCTGTCTGGCATCCTGCGCAGCCTGATCCGATTCTTCCTCACGCGGCTTCACGGTTCACGCGCTGTGCTTCCTGTGCTCGCTGTGCTTCCAGAAAACAAAGACGCTCCAGCCCTGTTTGCAGTAGATTACCACTGATTTGAATTGCTTCTGGTAGGATCCTGGAGTACCCGTGGCCACAGAACCGTCGAGTAAAGAACTCTTTTGACGGCACACAGGAAAATATGAACAATGGAGATGCTGAACAAGGCCAATATGAGGAAATGATTAATACGCCAGTATTATTTATTAAAAAAAAGATAAAAAGTTTACAAATCCATGAATGATTTTGATTTTGGACTTACTGTGTATCACCTGAGTATACAACAAAAGCATTTTACGTCATGATAAGGGTGTTTAGAAAAGAATGTTACTAATTTCACTTGGAAACCACACGGTGATGTTTGGAGGGCTGATGGATGCTCAATTTGACAAATATATAGTCCTTTATGGTTAGCTACCTTAAAAATAATTGGTAGTCATTCAGAGACTGAACACAGGTGACTGACTGAGAATTGTTAAAACTCCCATTTTGATTTAGTTCTCGTTCAATATGCAAAAAAAGGTCAGGATATCGGTAGAGAGAAAGAAAAGAAAATATTTTTGGCTTGTCCAGTTCATCTTAGGTGTTTTCCTTTGGTGTTTTTTCACAGTGGCTCACCATTTCCAAAATCAAAAGGTTAGAGTTATCGTAATGAGCCAGATTTCTATTGTGCAGATCTTTTTATATTTACACTCGTCTTGGCTATGTTGTGTGTCCGTGGGTTTTACAACCTTCTTCCAGATCAGTAAGTGTATCCATCAGTTGGTTGTGTCTGTGTTTTCCGGTCCTCTAACCCAACATCCACGTCACAGTGCCCTAAGTCCCAGAGACAGTGTATTTCTATCACGCCGTCTGTATATCATTAGTCCAGTGATGGTGCACCCATATGACAGTATCTGTACATTCCTACAACAGTGTCACTGCATCTCTCTGACTATATTATCCTGCTTCACCCTCAAAGTACCCCAGTGCCATTGTCAATGTACTCTAGTTCCAATACGCCCTTGTCTCAGTGTTCCTGTATCGCCATTCTAGTGTCAGTGAATCTCTGTCCCACTGGAAACTAATGGATGAAACATTGCCAGTACATACATGTTCACGTGTCAGTGTCCCTCTTACGATTGTCCATGCATCCCTATCACATCTCCAGGTACTAAAACCGTGTCCTAGAGTCAGATCATACCAGGTGTTAGACTTGGCATCCTTGGAGTGGTCTCCCCCAACTTTTTGCCTCTGCTTCCCAGGTTGTTGATGTGTGCTGGACTCTGTTTTTTGCTGTTTTTGACACTCTGGGTACTTTACCACTGCTAAGCAGTGCTAAAGTGCAAGTGCTCCTGTGTAAAATGTATGTGTGATTGACTTATCTATGATTGGCATATTTGATTTACTACTAAGTCCCTAGTAAAGTGCACTAGAGGTGCCCAGGGCCTGCAATTCAAATGCTACTAGTGGGCCTGAAGCACTGGTTGTGCCACCCACGTGAGTAATCCTGTAAACATGGTTCAGACCTGCCACTGCAGTGTCTGGGTGTGCAGTTTTGAACTGCCAATTCGTCTTGGCAAGTGTACCCACTTGCCAGGCCTAAACCTTACCTTTTCATACATGTAAGGCACCCCTAAAGTAGGCCCTAGGTGGCTCTATGGGCAGGATGCAGTGTATGTTAAAGGTTGGACATGTACCGATGTGTGTTGCATATCCTAACAGTATAATACTGCTAAATCCAGTCTTCACTGTTTCCAGGCCTATCTCTCTCATAGGTTAACATGGGGGCTGCCTTTAAATAACTTTAAAGTTCAGATTCCCTTTGAGAGCAGGAAGAAATGTGGATTCGGGGGTCTCTGAACTCACAATTTAAAATCACATCTTTTAGTGAAGTTGTTTTTTAGATTGTTGGTTTAAAAATGCCACTTTTAGAAAGTAGGCATTTTCTTGCTTAAACCATTCTGTTACTCTGTTTGTGGATTGCCTGTTTAGGTCAGTTTGACAGTTGAGCTTTTTGTGAATCCCCTCTAGGCAGTAAGACAAAGGAAACTGGGGTGGAGCCTGCATATCCTGAAGAGCCATCTGTGCTAGAGTGGAGGGAGGAGTGGTCACTTACACCTGAATGGGCAGTTCCTGCCCTCTCAAAATGAAGTCTCCAACCCCCTGGTGTGTGTCTGGGGCCTGGGCTGGGTAAAACAAGATCTTGTGAGCAACAGAGACTTTTCTTTGAAGTATGTCTACTTCAAATGCAGAAAGGGATATAAGTACTGGACCCCAAAACCCTGAAAATTAGCTTATTTCTGGAACTAACAGGAGCCTATGCAAAGGAGAAGAGCTGAAGAGTTGAGGAGAAGTGCTGCCCCTGCATGTGGCTGTGCTTTGTTGGGCTATCCTGCAGTTACTGCTTCTGCCTGTGGAAGGGGACAAAGATTGGGCTTTGTGGTATATTCCTGCTTGTGAAGAATCTCCAAGGGCTTGAACTGAGCTTGCCTCCTGTTTTGAACTCTCAGGGCCATCAGAGACTTCCTCTACTAACATCTGGACTCTCTGCTGAGATTCCAAGCCTGCCAGGTGGTGTCCTATCCAGTCCCTGGGTATTTGAAAGGTGAAGTTGGCAGAACAAGAGCTGAAAATCCATGCACAGAATGCTGTGCGGGGAAATTTTCTACGCACCATCAGCAACGCGGCTGATAAATGACACGCCGTTGGCTTCATGGCTAAAATCGACGCTCTAGCTGCATTGTGGCTGGGAGATTGATGCATCACAGCTGGAGAAACAATGCGCAACACCCACTTGCGGCTGCTGATAACAACGCAAACCCAATGCAGCACAGTTTTCTAAATCCGAGCTACAGGATTTTCCATCCATTGTCCCTGGGTTACAAAGTGAACCCGACTCTGCGTGGATCAGAGGTGCACTGTCTTGAAATTGACGCATCGCTCTCTTGCGAGGGCGAAAATCTACACATTGTCGACCCGACCGGAGAAGAAACGATGCATGACCTCCCTTGTGAGGAAGGAATCAACGCATCACTGCCTTTACTGACTCACGCCCGCCCGTGTGGCTTTATTTTTTAGGCTAACCAGGTACTTTGTGTAAAATCAATGTTTCCATTGTTTTCTACGGAGTAAGACTCTTATTCTTTTGAAAATTCATATCTTAACTTGCATATGTTGGATTTTTATCATTCTGGTATTGATTGATTTAGATAAATATTGCCTATTTTTCTAAATTGTGGTTTCCATTTTGTAGTGTTTTCACTGTATTACTATGTGTGTTGGTACAAATACTTTGCACAATACTTCTGAGTTAAGACTTTCTGCTCATACCAAGCTACCAAGGGGGTGAGTAGGGGCTAACCAGGTGTGTTTCTCCTTTGCCCTGACTAACTGAGGGTCCTTGTTTGAACAGGGGGTAACCTGACTGCCAACCAAAGACCCCATTTCTATCATTGATGGCAGTGGTGGGATTGGACTTGTATTTGTACTTGACGTACAGTGAATAGGTGTAGACTACTGTTTTCAGTACAGACCATTACGTGGCCACATATTACTTGTTTTTGCTTTTGCTCTCTTTGGACTTTTTTCTGCTTCTTTTTTTTGTGATCTTTTTATTGATTCTTGAACCTTTCGTTGGGAACTCTTTTTCTGCTTTGAACTTATGATTTGCCATCATGTCTCAATCTGGAGATGCACCAGCTGGAGCTGTTTGTGAATAAGGGAAACTGAAAATTACACAGTTGCTCAATTGAAACAGTTCTGTAAGGATCTTGCCTGTCCCATTAAGAGCTCCACCAGGAAGGAAAAGCTGCAAAAGGCACTGTGGGCTTGTGAGACAGCCAAGGAGGCTGGGGGCACACAGAGGAGGAGGATGAGAAGGTGCAGAGTGTACACAATGGTGTAGTGGGTGGACCTGTAAAGCTGGAGTGAGGGTCTCCAGGACAGGTAGTAGTGTGTCATCCAAGGGTCTGATTCCTGAGGAGTTACAGGACAGGCAGGGAGCGAGGAGTCACCCGATAGAATTAGAGAGGCTCAAAATGGAAATGAAAGGGAGGAGACTGGCCATTGAAGAGAAAAAGTTACTGCTGGCTCATGAGCTCAGCTTGAGCCAGTCCAGTAGGGATGGTGGCAGCCGTACCTCAGTGCAGGCTGAGAGAAGGGTACACATTCCTAAAGACTTAGTGAAGGACTATAAGAGGGAGAATGACATATAATTGTGGTTCAAGGGGTATGAGTCTACTCTGCATATGAACCTGGTCCCTGAGGCACATTGGGGGTGGGTCTGTGGAAGCGCTTTGAGGTAGAAGGGAGGTACACCCTGCATCCTTAGGGGATCCTCAGGGACTCACCTAAATCATAATGAAGGGCGCACTACCCACAAGATATGGTCTGACCCCTGAGAAGTATAAGGACAAGTTTAGGTCCTACAAAAAGAAAGAGTCCCAAACTTTGTTGGAGTGTGTAGGTTTCCTTTTGTAGGTCACTGGATGGTTGGGTGAAGGGCAGTAAGGTAACAACATATGAGGGGCTTTACAATTTAATTGCTTGGGAGCACTTGTACAGTCTTTCTTTTCCAGAGCTGCTCCAGCACCTAATTGACTGCAAGCTGACGGACCCCAGGAAGCTTGCGCAGGAAGCAGACAGTTGGGAGTGCACCAGGGGCCAGAAGAGGTATGGGGGAGACCACGTCAAGGGTGAGCAGGGTCCCTCTCAGAAGAAAGGGGGGGTAAGGGTAAACAGGGGGAGTTCTCTAAAGGCTCCCAACCTAGTTCCCAGGGTAAGGATTCCCAGCCCACCAGGGAGAGAAGCCATGGATTTTCAAAGAAAACCTGCAGAGAGGGGGTCTCCGCAAGTGTTATACATGTGACCATGTGGGTCCTGTGAGAGGGCATCCCAAATATCCCAAGGGGACACCAACACCTACTGGTGCTCAGTCACAGGGTTTGGCCAGTGTAGCGCTTGGGGAGGAGTTGGTTCCAGGTGGGTGGGAGCCAGCTGAAATGACCCTTCTCTCACTAGGGCACAGTGAGATGGTCCAGAGAACCATGGTGACTGAAAACACTTAGAAGTACAGGCAGTGGGTGACCATCAATGGACACAGGGTGGAGACTCTGAGAGACACAGGAGCCAGTGTGACTACAGCGCGGAGTCACCTGGTGTCTGAAGAGCAGATAGATCCCCTTGTACTTCACCAGGCAGTTGCAGTGGACAACTCACAGCACCTGTGCAGAATAGCACAGATTCCCTTTATATGTTGGGGGGGGGGGGTCTCAGGTTCCTTTAAAGTATCTGTGAGTCCAACCATGCCTCTAGATTGTTTGCTTGGCAATAACCTGGAGAATTCCCATTGGAAGGAAGTGGAACACACGTCACAATTGGAGATGTTGGGTCTGCCAGGGTGTGTGTGTGTCTAACGGGTCAATGGCAGGCCATCAGGGTGGTCAGAAGCCCCTGGAGCCTGAAACAGTGGCCCAGGAGTTTACCAAAAGGGGGAAGGGCAAGGGGTGAAGGAAACTACCCCAAGAAGTTCCCACTGCCCAGGAGGAGGCTGAACCTGAGGGTGATGCCCCAGAGCCTACAGGGGAACAGGTGGCTGAGCTGGGGGAGGCCCCTGAGCTGTCATAGTGGCAGCAAGAACGGGGGCCTACTAGGGAGGCATTCTGTGAGCACAGAGATTATGCCTTATTCTGGAGGGTCTGCTGCAGCAGTCTGTAGACCAGGTGGCTGGCAAGGAGCCAGGATCACACCTAATCTATTGGGAAGGCGGCCTCCTATATAATGAGCCTAAGGTTGCTGAGCCTGGGTCATCCCATGTGCTGGTGGTACCCCAGTGCTTCAGACCCTTCCTACTGGGTCTGGCTCATGATGTGCCTTTAGCTGGACATTTGGGGCAAGACAAGACTTTTGAGAGGCTTGTCACCCACTTTTACTGGCCCCTAATGCGCAGGCACTCAGATGCACATTGTAGGTCTTGCCAAACTTGTTGGGGAAGTGGCAAGAATGGAGGGAATTGCAAGGCTCCCCTCCAACCTTTTCCAGTGGTTCATTCCCACTTTGAAAGGGTTCATATTGACATTCTGGGGCCTCTGGATCCCAAGACAACTGTTTATCTTGGTCTTGGTGGACCATGCTACCCGGTACCTAGAAGCCATTCCTCTGAGGTCAATCACCTCCCCTGTGTTGGGACGTGCTTTGATGAGGGTTTTTACCTGCATGGGGCTCCCCAAAGAAGTGGTATCCGATAGGGGTGCCAACTTCATATCTACTTATATGAAGTCTCTGTGGCAGGAGTATGGGGTAACATATAAGTTCACCACTCCTTACCACCCCCAAAGCAATGGTATGATTGAAAGGTTCAATCCACCTTGAAAGGCATGATCATAGGCCTGTCAGAGCCCTTGAGGTGTAAGTTGGATGTCCTCTTGCCATGCCTTCAGTTCACCTACAGGGGGACACCTCAAAAAAGACTTGGATTTAGTCCTTTTGAGTTACTGTATGGCCACCATGTTAGGGGACCTTTGAGTCTGGTAAAAGAGGTCTTGGAAAAAGCCCCCAGTAATCTCCCCCAGGATATATTCAGTTACTTGCTATCTTTTAGGAACCAGACTGCCCGCTTCAGAGCTCTTGCACAAGAGCACCTAGAAACAAGCCAGGAGGACATGAAACACTGGTATGCCACGCTGGTCGAGTTTCAGCCTGGCCAGAAAGTGTGGGTGATGGCGCCATTGGAGCCTAGGGTGCTCCAGGACAGGTAGACTGGGCCACTTGAGCTGGTGGAGGGCAAGAGCGAAGTCACCTACCTGGTGAACTTGCGGACTCCAACGACCCCCTTGAGGGTCCTGCATGTGAACCGCCTCAAGCCACACTTTGAGCAAACTGAGTTGTCTATGTTCCTAGCAACAGATGATGGGGTGTAGGAAGAGAGTGAGACTTTCCTTGACCTCCTGTCTGCTGGAGAGAAGGATGGGTCTGTGTAGGGTTTGAACATCTCCCCCTCCCTGACCCCAGAGCAGCAGAGGGACTGTCACCAAGTGTTGGGTCAGTTTGCCTCCTTGTTCTCCTTGATCCCAGGGGTCAAACACTTGAGTACACATGATGTGGACACTGGGGACAGTCCACCTGTTAAACAGAAGGTTTACAGAGTGACAGATAAGGTCAGGGCTAGCATCAAAGTTGAGGGATCAAAGATGTTAACCCTAGGGGGTAATTGTTTTCCAATAGTCCTTGGGCCAGCCCAGTAGTCTTGGTCCCAAAAGCTGCTGCTCCTGGTGCCACGCTAGAACTCCTGTTCTGTGTGGATTACTGGGGTCTCAATGCAGTCACTATGACTGATGCGCATTTCATCCCCTGATCCGATGAGCTCATCGATCGGTTGGGAGATGCCAAATACCTTAGCACCTGTGACTTGACGTCTGAGTATTGGCAGATTGCCTTAACTGAGGGGGCCAAGTGGAGGTCAGCATTTTCTACCCCAGATGGGCACTAGCAGTTTAAAGTGATGCCCTTTGGATGAAAAATGCCCATTCCACCTTTCAGAGGTTGGTCAACCATGTGTTGGCTGGACTTGATGATTTTAGTGCAGCCTACCTGGATGACATTGCTGTGTTCTGTTCTACTTGGGAGGAACACTTCCAGCACCTCAGTATTAAGGTTATCAAGTGCCAAATAGAGCAGGGTTCTGTGGTGTACTTGGGACAGCAGGGGGGGAGTGGCTACGTGGCACCCCTACAGCCAAAAAGTGACACTATTCTGGCTTGGGAGCCTCCCAAGACACAGACAGAGGTGAGGGCCTTTTTAGGCCTCACTGGCTATTCTAGGAGGTGTGTCAAGGGGTTTGGCACCATTGTTGCTCCCTGGAATGAGTTGACTTCCAAGAAGCAACCAAAGAAGGTGATCTGGACTAAGACTTGCCAGACAGCTTTTGATGTCCTGAAGGCTGCGATGTGCATAGCACCTGTGTTGAGGGCACCTGATTTCTCAAAGGAGTTTGTTGTGCAAAAGGATGCTTCAGAGCATGGTATATGAGCAGTGTTATCACAGCTAAATGAAGAGGGCCTATATTAATCTGTAGCCTTCCCAGGGAATGAAGGTGGAGTGCAATTGAGCGTTAAGCTTTTGCTGTGGTCTGGGCGCTGAAGAAGCTAAGACCCTACTTGTTATGGACTCACTTCTGGGTTCAGACAGACCACAGGCCACTCAGATGGTTAATGCAGATGAGGGGGAGAACCCAAAACTGTTGAGATGGTCCATTTCCCTACAGGGTATACACTTTACGGTAGAACACTGCCCTCGCACAGAAAACGCCAATGCTGATGGTCTGTCCAGATTCCTCTGCCTTTGTGATGAGAACTCCCATGAGGTTTGGTAGTTTCTCCTCACTTTCAGCTGGGGGAGCACATGTTAAATTTGGCATCCTTGATGTGGTCTCCCCTAATTTTTTGCCTCTGCTTCCCAGGTTGCTGATGTATGCTGGACTCTGTTTTTGCTGTTTTTGATACTCTGGGCACTTTACCACTCTTAACCAGTGCTAAAGTGCAAGTGCCCCTATGTAAAATGTATGCGTAATTGGTTTATCCATAACTGCCATATTTGATTTTCTAGTAATTCCCTAGTAAAGTGCAAAAGTGCACTACAGGGCCCAGGGCCTGTAAGTCAAATGCTACGAGTGGGCATGAAGCACTGATTGTGCCACCCACGTGAGTAGTACTGTAAACATGGCTCAGACCTGCCACTGCAGTGTCTGTGTGTGCAGTTTTAAACTGCCAATTCGACTTGGCAAGTGCACCCAATTGCCAGGCCTACACCTTCTCTTTTCATACATAAGGCACCCCTAAAGTAGGCCCTAGGTAGCCCAATGGGCAGGATGCAGTGTATGTTAAAGGTGGGACATGTACTAATGTGTGTTGTATGTCCTAACAGTGAAATACTGCTAAATTCAGTCTTCACTGTTTCAAGGCCTGTCTCTCTCATAGGTTAACATGGGGGCTGCTTTTAAATAATTTTAAAGTGAAGATCCCCTTTAAGAGCAGATAGAACTATGGAGGGAGTTTGCGGTCTCTGAACTCACAATTTCAACATACATCTTTTAGTGAAGTTGGTTTTTAGATTGTTGGTTTGAAAATGCCACTTTTAGAAAGTAGGCATTTTCTTGCTTAAACCATCCCTTGACTCTGCCTGTTCATGGATTGCCTGTCTGGGTCAGTTTGACAGTTGGGGTGTTTGTGAATCCCCTCTAGACAGTAAGACAAAGGGAGCTGGGGTGGAGCCTGCATATCCTGATGAGCCATCTGTGCTAGAGTGGAGGGGGGATTGGTCACTTACACCTGAATGGGCTGTGCCTGCCCTCTCACAATGCAGTCTCCAACCCACTGGTGTTTTTCTGGGGCCTGGCCTTGGCATGACAGGATCTTCTGAACAACAGAGACTTTCCTTTGAAGTATGCCTACTTCAAAGGCAGAAAGGGGTGTTGGACCCAAAACCCCTGCAAATTAGATCACTTCTGAAACCAAGAGGAACCTCTGCCAAGGAGAAGCGCTGCAGAGCTGAGGAGAAGTGCTGCCCCTGCCTGTGACTGTGCTTTGATGGGCTATCCTGCAGTTGCTGCTTCTGTCGGTAAAAGGGGACAAAGATTGGACTTTGTGGTATATTCCTGCTTGTGAAAAATCTCCAAGGGCTCGAACTGCGCTTGCCTCCTGTTTTGAAGTCTCAGTGCCATCAAAGACTTCCTCTGCTGAGACTCCTACCCTGCCAAGTGGTATCCTATCCAGTCCCTGGGTCCTTGAAAGGTGAAGCTGGCAGACCAAGAGCTGAAAATCCACACACAGAACGCCTTGCAGGGACATTTTTGATGCACCATCTGCAACAAGGCTGATAAACGACGTGCCGCTGGCTTCGCAGCTAAAATCAATGCTCCACCTGTATCGATGCATTGCGGCTAGAGAAACAACGTGCAACACCAGCTTGCGGCTGCTGATACCGACGTGAAAACCCATACAACAGGATTTTTCACAAATCGTCACTGTGTGTCAAAGTCAACCCGACTCTGCGCGGATCTGAGGTGCCCCGTCTGGAAATCGACGCATGGCTCTCTTGCGAGGGAGAAAAACGACACATCGCCGACCCAACCACAGAAAAAATTATGCATGGCCTCCCTTGCGAAGAAGGAATCGACACATCGTTGCCTTTTCCGATGCACGTTCGCCCGTGCGTCTTTATTTTTGACACTAACCCGGTACTTTGCGTAAAATCAACATTTACATTGTTTTTTTAGGGAGTAAGGGCCAGATGTAGAAAGATTCCAAATTGCGATTTGCAATTTGCGAGTTCCTGCGACTCGCAAATTGCAAGTCACAATTTGGAATGCAGAAAGGTGTCTCAGACACCTTCTGCAACTCGCTATGGGGTCGCAAAGACCCACCTCATAAATATTTATGAGGTGGGTCGCAGTTTGCGACCCCATAGCGAGTCTAGGCACTCACGGGGATGGTGGCCTGCTGGAGACAGCAGACCACCATCTCCATGACTGCTTTTAAATAAAGCAGTTTTTTTTTTTCTCTTTGCAGCCCGTTTTCCTTAAAGGAAAACGAGCTGCAAATAGAAAAAAATACCGAAACCTTTTGTTTCGGTTTTTTTCAGAGTAGGCAGTGGTCCATAGGACCACTGCCTGCTCTGAAAAAATAATTTTGTGAGCATTCACAAAGGGGAAGGGGTCCCGTGGGGACCCCTTCCCCTTTGCGAATGAGTTACCATCCACTTCAAGTGGATGGTAACTGCGAGTTGATTTGCGACCGCTTTCGCGGTCACAAATCAACTTAAATCGCAGTGCGAGTCGCAAATAGGAAGGGAACACCCCTTCCTATTTGCGAGTTGGAAACACATTTTGCGAGTCGGTTCCGACTCGCAAAATGTGTTTCTGCATCGCTTGAGGGCTTTTGCACCTCGCAAACGGCGTTTTTCGCCGTTTGCGAGGTGCAAAAGCCTACCTACATCTGGCCCTAAGACTCTTATTCTTTTTACAATTCATATCTTGACTTGTGTATGTTTGAATTTTGTCGTTTTGGTCATGTTTGATTTAAATAAATATTGCCTATTTTTCCAAACTAGTGTGGTGTCCATTTTGTAGTGTTTTCACTGTATTACTATGTGTGTTGGTAGAAATACTTTACAGATTGCTTCTGAGTTAACCCTGCCTGCTAGTGCCAAGCTACTAAGGAGGTGAGTGGGGAGTGAGTGAGGGTTCTTGCTTGGACAGGGAGTAACCTGATTGCCAAAATAACGACCCCATTTCTAACACCTGGGCTCTCAGTAGTTCCCAGGTTACTAGTTTTGAGGTGTCCTGCTTCTCATCTAAGCGTTACTGACTGATCAAATACATTTTTCTACTCAGGCTCTATTGAGTCACCTGGCAGGTGCTCTTCATGTTCTGAAACAAGTCTCTTTTTTGACTCGCAGAAATATGTCCTAATGCCCTTATTTAGAGTTTGATGGATAAATTACTGTCATAAACATGATGTATGTCCTGCCAATCCTACTGCAAGTGCCGCAGGATAAAATGCAATTATAAAAGGCGTACGGAGTACCATCACATTTGTGATGAAGTAACCTGGCCGCCTAACTCTAAATCAGGCTTCTGTCTCTCCCTCTGCTGGAGTAGGGTGCACACAATGCAGACTACTTTTACACATTTTTTAACAATTTCTATAAGCGGAGGGACATAACTTTACTAAAAGTTAGTGACAAGTGAATAATCGCCGAAGTCCGCAGGCCTTTATGTGTGAGCCTCCAGGTTGGATGGACTGATTACCATACCTCCCTGAGAAATGCATTTAGTCTTCACTAGGAATCCACTTTCCACTGACTATGAGATGTGTGAGCCTAGTACGTTGTCAGGTGAATTAGAGTCAGGGGCCCCCAGTCTCTGTGTATCCCCAAGAAGACATTTGCTATATTAGTCAGCATTGACCTTGAGACATCTGCATCTCCCATCACCCATAATGTTGCTATCCTGCTCACTCCTTTCCTACCTCCCTGCATCGACCAGTGCTGACATTTTGTTGAATGTTGGATTTTAATCAACTAAGTTTCAGTGAAACATGGATTGGCTCTGTGTTCACTTCACAGGATCGAACCAGTTTGAGCATGTCAGCCTGTAGCCTGCAAAGGAGCAACAACTTGACAAAGACATTTTTGCCAGAGTTGAAAAAGGATCAGGTCAGTACATCCCCTATGGTCAATGTTTGCAAAAGCGGGCTCAAACCAAATAACAGTCCTGGCTGACCTGTACTATTGCCTGAGTGAATTACAAATCTCTGGCGGTGTTAAGTGGTAAGTGACAGCTCCATGGAATTGGAACCCCTACAATCATTTTGGGGACATATTTTACATTTAAACTGAGCCTGAAAAACAATGCATTTAAGCCTAATTGGTTCCCTCCAAGATGTTAAATACTGGGCCAGTCCTGAGTAGTTGATTGTACCAAACACAACCTCCATTGTTTGCAAGTGCAAGCTGCCCCTGTGAGCTAGTTACTTATGTGTACATTTCACTTCAAGTGGAAGCTATGTGTGGCGGCCAAATGTAGGATTTAACCAGGGTCAAGGCATTTTGATGTTATCTATGGTGTCAGGGACAGATTGAAAGTTACGATGATGAGGCTTGATGCTTGTTTCTTTTTTATCTGAAAGAGGAGGATGCAGTTTACTGTGCTGTTGGATATAGCATCCTTGGGGTGGTTTTACGGTAACGTTTTGCCTTCAGACCTCTTGATTTTGTTTACTTTGTTTGCTGCCATTAGGACTCCACACTTTACCACCTCTAATCAGTGCTAAAGTGCTTGTGCTCTTTCATTAAAACATGTCAGATTGCCATATACCCAATTGTCATATTCAATTTTCTTGTAAGTCCCTAGTAAAGTGGCACTACCTGTGCCCAGGACACTTAAATTAAATGCTACCTGTGGGCCTGCAGCACTGATTGTGCCACCCACTAAAGTAACACTTCAAACATGCCCCAAGCCTGCCATTGCAGCTTGTGTGTGTGCTACCATTTTGAACTGTCAAAGTAAACCATTTGCCAGGAACAAATCATCCTTTTTAATACATATAAGTCACCAATGGGGTAGGCCCTTGACAGCCCAGAGCCCAGGGTGCAATGTATTTAAAAGGTAGGACATGTTCTTTTACGTTTTACATGTCCTGGTAGTGAAAAACTCTTACATTAGTTTTTCACTACTGTGAGGCCTTCCTCGGCCATAGGATATCATTTGAGTTACCTTATTATATTTTATTGGGTATATTTTAAAATGGGAACAGGTAATCAGTTCATTTTTTGTGTCTCTGGATTTGTAATGAAAAATCCTACCTTATGGTGAAGGTTTCTTTTATTCACAATTTTGAAAATGTCACTTTAGAAAGTTGACATTTTCTTGACTTAGCCATTTGGTGCCCACAGCCTATTTCTGGTCACATGACTGGATGTAGTTGATGTTTGGGCCTTCGTGTATTCCTCCTAGACAGCCGCACACAATAGGGTGCTTAGGTGTGACAGGAGGAGCCATCACTGACTGGATAGGAGGGAGGAGTTTAGCCTAGCCCCACCTTGATGTGAATAGGCTGTGTCCTGTTGCCACACAAAGGACTTCATACCCCTTGTACTTAGTCTGGTGCAAGGGACAGGATGTCAGGGCACCTGTGCCCTTCAAAGACATGCCTCTAGGAACCTGTCCCCACTTAAGTGGCACACCACGGTATAAATACTGGACCTCAGACACTTTTCAAGATCCTACCATCGGGTGACACTACATGAGGACCATCTACCACCTGCTGTCATCACGAATACTAATTTGCAACCTGTGCTGTACTTCAGTATTCAAAACCTCTTGGAAGTCAGGTCCACTCCAGGTTCTATTACATGGTCTACTCATATACCACTAATGCATTATGGTACTTGTATGCCTTTCCCAACCATGAACACTGGGGAAGAGACTTTGGTTGAATCTTATACTTGGAACTCTTGCTTGCCCATGTACTCCCTTGCATAAATCCCTGTCATATTGCAAAATAAGATCTGATCCATCTTTCATGTTCCACTCCAGATTTTCATTCTGCACACTAGTTGCTTCGTGGAAACTCTGTGCACTCCTTACGGCACAGAGCTGGAGTGGGGACTTTGTCATTTGCACTGTGCTGCAGCCTGCCCACACACCTCTTCTGAATTCTAGCCACCCAGTGTGGCTGTGAGATGAGTGGAGGAGCTTAAGCCTGGCTTCTGCTTTCAGAACCCATGCTTCAACTGCTGATGTTGCTGGATGCTCATGCTTTTCTCTCCAGATGCCTCCACTCTTGAATCCTTGCACCTTGAGAGGAGTTTCTAATTCGTGCTACCGTTTTATTTAGTATCCTGTTTTCCTGTTGCTGCCCTGAGTAGCATCGTGTTTAAGTGTTTTCCTTGTTTCTCAATCTCACCGTCCTTTCTAGTTTGATATCCTGATTTTTCTCTTTTCCCTGTTGGGCTTCTGACCATGTACTTGTTGAGTTGGCAGCGGTTCACTTCATTTCCTTGTTCTGGATCTCTGTTCTGTCCTGGGTTCTGAATTCCCATGTTTATCCCATCTATCAGGAGGGCATAACTTGTCCCAGTGCCTTTTGGGTACATCCTTGAGTTCCTTGCTGTGAATCCTAGTTCCAGTTTTCCTGTACCAATGGGGCTTTTCATGGTCCAGTGACGCTTGGGTGCAAGCTTGAGTTCCTTGCTCTGAATCATATTCCAGTCCCTTGTACCACTGGGGCATTTCATGTGCCCGTGCCTCTTGGGTACAGCCTCAAGTTCTTTGCTCTAAATCCTAGTTCCTGTTCCCTTTACCATTGAGGCATTACTTGTTCCAGTACCTTTTGTGTACAGTCTGTCCTTCATTCCTGTATTCCTGTTCTTAATTTCTAAAGCCCTGTTCATAACTCCTTGCTCTGTTTTTCTCCTTGTATGATTACTATCTTCTCTGTCCTGTATTCTGGTTATTCTTTCACTCTGATTTTCTGTTCCATTCTAAATTTGGTACACTGTCTGTGATAGTCCCTATCCATGTACAATGTGACCTTTTGCTTGGTCTCCATTCCGATCTGGTGAGGGAAAGACTTCATTTGTTGCACCCAGGTCCTTTGGAGTCTTACTAGTCTCAGTATTTTCACTCTCAGTCCACCTTGCACTGAGCACAACAGTCTATATAGAGCAGGCCTGCTATGACTTCACTGCATGACTTTTGTTAAGGGTAATCTGCTGGTATCAGTCCAAAGGGCTTTCTCTAAGCTACAGAGAGACCTATTGTTCATATACCAGTACACCCCTCACGTTTATCATACTTTGTTATTGTCTATCTCCTGTATTGTCTTGTTTAGTGCCCTCAGTTATACCTTGAGTAGTCACATTTTACTTTGCATTGCCTTCTTGCTAAGAGTTACCTCCAGAATCACTCAGCCCTGCCTTTGTTTACTGACAAAACCAGCTCTTCAGTACACTTCTGGACTGTGGATACTCTTTCAGGAAGAAGGACTGCTGTGCTGCTGAAAAGACTGCCTGTCTGCTGTGCCTACCTACAGCCCACTGCCCTCTTGCCTGGCTGAGAAGGACTGGACCTGCATCTCTTGAACCCAAAATCCAGAGTGACTCCAAGGGTTATTTGACCTGATATGAACCCTCAGGTACACAACAGGCTTCCAAGAACCTTGCACCTGCACCTGAACTCTGCCATATGTGAGTCTACCCTGCCAAGTGGTGTCATCCAAGTTCTGGACCCTTGAAACTGGGCTTATACAGCTCTACCAGCCTCTGTGGATCTAGTGGAACCAGCACATGTCCTCTGCATTGCGGTGCAAACTCGAGCGGAAATGATGCATCACAGCTACTGCATGGATTCTACACGTCACAAAGACCCAGATCACAGCCTCTTAGATCCTCAGAAATTACGCATCGCTCCAACTGCACACCACATCCTTGATACCAGACTTCGCATCTCTAATCCTGTCAACAGGATCCTCAAAGGCAAAGCAGGCCCTTGCATTTTAACCTCACCTCATCTTGGAACCAACACATCACTGCGGCTAAATGATGCATCTCCAGTGTGGATCCTGACAACGCTACATTAGTCAGGATTTAAGGTACTTTGTTAAGCGGGCCTAACTGGGTACCTGTAGCTGGCCCATGCTCCACTGCTTTTGGCCTGAACTTGTGAGTTTGTCCTGGTCTGGCACAACCATATATCTACAGTCAGCGCTTTGTGTTTATTGGTGCTATTTTCACTAAAATCTTTAAAACTGAATGTCTCTGGTTCTAGCAAATAGATTTTTGTCATTTTGGTCTTATTTTATTTATTAAAGAAATCTCTATTGTTCTAACATGGTGTGGGATCCTTTTTGTGTGATGTTGTCACTATATTACTGTTTGAAGTGTTGCACAGATACTTTACTCATTGCCTCTAAGTTAAGCCTACCTGCTCTGTGCCAAGCTACCAGATGGTTGCGCACAGGTTAATTTAGGGCTAACTTGTGCTTCACACTGACAAGAACTGTGGTTGCTGCATGACAAGAGCTCACACCCCAGTCAACCAACAATGTAATTTCTCACATTGGTGATTAATACTGAGGATTAGGTCTTGTGTTTGTGCAGTGCCATACAGTGATTTTGTCTACACTATCATCCCGTATCTGAGGTCAACTGTAATTTTAAATTCTCCTTGATTGGCCTTTTTGCTTTATCTAAATTCTCTCCCGGACTGTTGTCCTTGATTCCACAACAGTAAAAATTAGGTTTGAGGTGACCAACATGGATACCTACACTGTGGCCCAGCTCAAGGAGTTTTGCAAGGGTAAGGGACTTCCAGCAAAGAGTACAACCAGAAAGGTAGAGCTCCAAAAGGCGCTAAGGGCCTGTGCAGAAACCCATCAGTGACTGGTTGAAGCCACAGGAGAGGATAATAAGGTGGAAGGGCCTGGAGAGGACTTTTTTGTGGTTCTACCTGCAGTTGAGGGTGATGACATGACACCTGAAGTGGAGCCCCTTTTTAAAACAGGAAGCAGTGTGTCTTCCTGCAGCCTGACCCCAGAGGAGCTGGTGGAAAGTAGGGAAGAGAGAGAGTTCAAGCTGCAGATGGCCCATTTGATAATCGAAGAGACAAAACTGTCCCTGGAGGAAAGGAAACTAGCCATGGAGGAGGGAAACACTTTGGAGTGGTTGATTAATGAGAAGAGCCTTAAGGAGCTGGACATCAAGGTGAGAAAGGCAGAGTCCAGCAATGATGGTGGCAACACATCTACAGTGCCCTCTGGAGGCAGAAGGGACAACCTCTACAAAGGTTTGGTGCCTGACTTTGTTGTGAGGGACGACTCTGAGAAATGGTTTAAAGCTTATAAGGTAACTTTGCAAATGCATGGGAGCACTGAGAAAGATTGAGAGGCTTGCCTTTGAGAGCATATCCTTAGGTAAGGGAGGGATGCCTTACTGGACCCAGAAAAGGGAGATAGAATGAGGTATCCCCCATGAAGGAAAGACTTGTCAGAAAATATGTCCCCGCCCAAGAGAAGTTCAGGCAGAGGTTTAGGGGCAGTTGAAAGTGTCCCAACAGCCCTGGGTGGATTGTGAAGATTCATTTTGCAAGGCACTGGATGGTTGGATGAAGGGCAGTGAAGTAAAGGATTACCAGAGGCTGTACAACCTGATTGCAAGGGAGCATATTTTCAGTCTTTGTTTTGCAGATCTGCACCAGCATCTTATTGACAGCAAGCTCACTCACCCCAGGGAGCTTGCCAAGGAGTTGGACCACTGGATCATCACCAGAGTTCACAAGAAGGTATCTCAGGGGGATCATCCCAAAGGTGGGCAGGTTCCCCACTAGAAGACAGAGGGAGGAAACACACATAAAAACAGGAAGATCTCTAAAAGACCCCAAACTAGCTCGAAGGGTCAGGACTTCTAATCCCCACCTGAACAGCAGAACAATAAATGGCTCCCTGGCAGTAAGTCATCAGGTAAGGCACCACCTAAGTGCTATGATTGCCAACACATTAGGCATTAACAGGGGGATGGCAAGTATCCTATGTGGGCACAGACCCCCATTGTTGGGCAGTCAGTCGGGTTAATCAGCGTAGTGCTTGGAGTAGAGACTGCCCAAGATAGTGTGGGGGACAGCATAGAGATTCCCTAGTGCCCCTGGGAGATGGAGAGATGGTGCAGTACCACGAGGAAATATGGGCAGTGGGTGGAGGCTCTGAGGAACACGGGAGCCTACATAACAACTGTCAGTGGTCATCTGTAACCTTAGGTAGTCCCTAATGCATTTCACCAAATTATTACAGTCGACAACCATGAGAGTTACTACCCAGTGGCTCTGGTTCCCTTGGAATAGGTGTGTCTCAAGTTCCTTGAGGGCAGCTGTGAGCCTGTCCATGCTTGGAGATTTTCTGCTTGACAATGACCTGGAGCACACCATCTGCAATGAGGAGGAGTTCAGGTTATAATTGGAGATGTTAGGGTTGCCTGAGTGGGTGTGCCCGAGCATACGGTCCAAGGCCGCCTGAGAGGGTAGTCAGGAGGGCCTAAAAGAATGGCCCAGGTGCCTGCCAAAAAGAAGAAGGGCAAAAGGCATGAAAAACATGTTCCTGAAACTCCTGGGTCCGGAAGGAGGCTGAACCTGAGGGGGACTCCCTGGAGCATACAGGGAACGACGTTGCCATCCTGGGGAACCTACCTGAGCTGGGCAACTAGCAGCTGGGAGGGGGTCCCACTAGGAAGATCTCTGCAAGGAGCAGATGGAGTGTCCCACTCTTGAGGACCAATGGAGGCAGGCCGAGGCCCAGGCAGCTGGCAACGCCTCTGACGATCATTTGATCCACTGGGAGAATGGTCTCCTATATAGCAAGCCTTAGGTTCCAGAGCCTGGTGCAGAATGTGTTGGTGGTCCCCCAGTCCAACAGGACCTGCCTACTGGAGCTGTCTCATGGTGTTCCCCTAGCAGGTCATTTAGGGCAAGACAGGACCTTTGATGGGCTTGTCATCCATCTTTATTGGCCCCAGATGAGGAGGGCCTCTGTTCCTTTCTGCAGGTCATATCTTCCCTGCCAGGCAAGTGACAAGTCGGAAGGGAAGCATAGGGCTCCCTGTAACCTTTTCCTGTTGTTGGCACCCCCTTTGAAAGGGTGGGCACTCCATTGTTGGGCCTCTGAACCCAAACACAGCCATGGGAAGCAGATTAATTCTGGATTTGGTGGACCATGCCAACCGGTACCCACAGGCTATCCCTCTGAGGATGATGAATGCACCTATAGTGGACAGGGCACTGATGGGAATATTTATCCATGTGGGATTCCCCAAGGAGTTGGTGTTGGACAGTGGTACCAACTTCAAGTCGGCCAACATGAAGGCCATGTGAAAGATATGTTGGGTAACTTACAAGTTCTCTACTCCACACATCTCAGAAACCAGAGGGTTTGTTGAGAGGTTCAACAAAACCCTCAAAGGCACGATCATGGGCCTGTCAGAGGGGAAGTGAGATGTCCTCTTGCCATGCCTGTTGTTTGCATACTGAGAGGTGTCGGAGAAGTGGGTTGGCTTCAGCCACCTTGAACTTCTGTATGGGCACCCAGTGCAAGGGTCTCTCAGTCTTGTCAAGGAGGGATGGAATGGGATCAGGCTCCCAGGAAGGCCCCATAGGATGTGGTCAGCTACATGCAGGCACTCTGTTCCTAGATGAAGCTCTTCTGGAAACAAGCTAAGGCGAATCTGGAAGCCAGCCAGGAGGCCTTGGGCAGGTGTACAAGGACAAGGCCGCTCTGGTTGAGTTCAGGATGGCCAAAACATTTTGGTAATACAGCCTGTGGAGCCCAGGTCCCTACAAAACCACTGGTAGGGGCCCTATCAGGTGAAGGAGCGAAAGAATGATGTCACGTACCTTGTGGACCTCAAGACTCCCAGGAACCCTTTAAGGGTTTCGCACATTAATAGCCTCAAACCCCACTTCAAAAGGTCCGAAGTAACCATGATCCTGGTCACAGATGATGAGGTAGAGGAGGAGAGATAACCTCTCCCTGTCCTCTTTCTTCCAAGGAGCAGGATGGGTCAGTGGAAGGTGGCAGTCTCTCCCCTATACTGACCTTAGAACAACAGAGGCACTGCCAGCAGTTTTCCTGTTTCGTCTCCCTTACCCCAGGACTCACTACATAGTGCACCCATGACATTGATACTGGAGACAGCATGCCTGTGAAGGGTAAAATCTATAGGCTATCTAATAAGATGAGAGCCAGAATTAAGGAGGAGGTCTCCCAGATGCTGGTTTTAGGGGTTATTGAGTCCTCAAGCTGCCCCTTGTCCAGCCCAGTGATACTGGCCCCCATGGCTGCCCCTCCAGGTGCCACCCCAGAACTTAGGTTCTGTGCAGATTACCAGGAGCTCAATGGGGTCACCAAGACTGATTAACATCCCATCCCCAGAGCTGATGAGCTCATTGATCGGTTGAGAGCTGTCTGTTGCTTAGCACACTTGCTTTAACATCTAGGTACTGACAGATGGCCTTGACCGAGGTGGTCAAAGAGAGGCCTCTGTTCTCTATTCCAAATGGGCCCTTCCAGTTCCAGAGTGATGTCCTTCGGGTTGAAGAACCCCACTCCACCTTTCAGACATTGGTCAACCAGGCTGTAGCGGGGCTGGAAAACTTCAGAGCCACCTATATTGATGACATTGCAGTCTTCAGCTGTAGCTGGGATGACCGCTTGTGCTACTTCAAGTAGGTGCTTCAGGATCTGCTGAGGGCAGGCCTTACTATCAAGGTCAGTAAGTGCAACATCAGGCAGGGTTCGGTGGTCTACTTGGAACACCAAGTGGGAGAAGGCAAAATGCAGTCCCCAAGGCCCAGGCATAGGTGAGAGCCTTCTTATGCCTCACTGGTTATTACAGGAGATTCATCAAGGGGTATGGCACAAATGTTCACCATTCACGGAGCTAGACAGAAGTGAAAGCCTTCTTAAGCTTCATTGGTTCTTACAGGAGATTTGTCAAGGGATATGGCATCATTGTTGCATCTTCGACAGAGCTTCCAAGAAGTAGCCCAGACAGGCGATCTGGATGGAGGCATGCCAGAACGCTTTTTATACCCCGAAGGAGGGCATGTGCACAGAAACCCTGCTCAAGGCCCCTGACTTATCCCAAGAATAAATTATCCAGATGGATCGCTCAGAGCATGACATAGGGGCGGTACTCTCACAGCTGAATGAATAGGGCCTGGATCAACCTGTTGCCTTCATTAGTAGGAGGTTACTTCCCAGGGAAGATAGATGAAGTGCAATAGAGTGGAAAGACTTTGCAGTTGTCTTGCCACTGAAGAAGCTGAGACCATACCTGTTTGGTGCTCCTCTGGGTTCAGACCAACAACAGAACCCTCAGATGATTAATGCAGATGATGGGTGAGAATCCCAAACTGTTGAGGTGGTCTATTTCCCTATAGGGAATGGACCACCTCAGCCTAAGGCACATATTTATACTTTTTTTGTGCTGCCTTTGTGTCATTTTTTGATGCAGAAGTGGCGCAAACTTACAAAATATAATTGTATTTTGGAAGTTTGCGTCACTTTTGCATAAAAAAATGACACAAAGGCGGCGCAAAAAAAGTATAAATATGGGCCTAAGTGTGGAGAACGTTGAAGGGGTTGGGTAGTTCTCTCCATTTTCCTCTGGGAAGGGAACATTTGTTAGACCCGGCATCCTTGATATGATTTTACCCCTAATTGTTTGCCTCCACGCCTCCAGTTTTTGCTGACTTCGTTTTTGCTGCCCTTAGGACTCAGCTCACTTTACCACAGCTAGTCAGTGCAAAACTGCTTTTTCTCTCTTTGTAAAACATTTTAGATTGGGTTATACTGAATTGGCTTATTTAATTTTCTTGTAAGTCCCTCGTAAAGTAGACCTATCTGTGCCCAGGGCCTGTTAACTAAATGCTGTTAATGGTGCAGCAGCACTGATTGTGTGACCCACTTAAGTAGCACTTCAAACATGTCTCAGGTCTGCCACAGCAGTCTATGTGTGTGCAGTTTTAAATTACCATTTTGACCTGACAAAGTACACCATTTGCTAGCCCCAAACCTTCCTTGCCCTTGTAAATACAGATAAGTAATCCCTAGGGTAGGCGGCCCTAGACAGCCCAGAGGACAAGGTGCTATGTATTTAAAAAGTAGGACATACATTTTCTGGTAGTGAAAAACTTTTAAATTAGTTTTTTTACTGCTGAAAGGCATACCTCTCACATAAGAGAACATTTGAGTTACCTTCTTACGTTTTATAAGTGTGATTTCCAAATGGGATCAGATAAACAGTTCAAGTGTTGTGTCTCTGGAATTGTAATGAAAATCCTAACTGGCGGGGAAGTCAGATTTTAAATTACAATTTTAAAAATTACACTTTTAGAAATGTGATATTTTCTTGCAATAGACATTCAGTGTCTGAAGACTGTCTCCAGATCACTACTGGGTGTAATTGACAATTGGGCTTTGTATAATCCCCCAAGACATCCACACACAACAGTAACTTTTAGTAACTTTTAGTTCACAATAGTGAATGGGCCATCAGTGGCAGGAAGGGAGGTAGGGGCTGGGCCCAGCTCACCTTTCTCTAGACTGTGTTGGGTCTCCACACAAAGGGCTGCATACCCCCGTAGTTAGTCAGGAGCCAGGCAGGCAGTGAATCTGTGCACTTAAAATGCATGCCTCTAGAAGCATCTCCCCACTTCAAATGCACAACAGGGTATAAATACCGGACCTCAGACACCAACTCTTCAGTACGCTTTTGGGCCTGTGGATACTCTACCAGGAAAAAGGACTGATGTGCTCCTGGAAGGACTGCCACTCTGCTGAGCTGACTGCTTGCCTTTTGCCCTGAGCAGGATTGGACCTCCATCTTCTGAACCCAGAAACCAGAGTGACTCCAAGGGCTATTTGGATGGCCACCTGATCTGAAGCCTCAGGTACACAAGAGGCTTCCAAGAACCTTGCACCTGGACTTTGCCAACTTTGAGTCTACCCTGCTAAGAGGACCTTGAAAGTTGGCTTAAGATACTTTGCCAACCTCTATGGATCTATTGTAACTGACCAATCTGCTTTGCTGTGCAGTGCAAACCCAAGCAGAACCAACTCATTTCAGCTACTGTGTGGATTGGACTGATCACGAAGATCTGCATTGCAGCCTCGTAGGTCCTCATAACCAAGGCAATGGCCCAACTATATGCCACATCCTTGATGCTGGACTTTTCGTCACAAGCCCAATTGACTTGATCCTCACTGACCATGCAGGCCCTTGCATCACAGCCGCATCTTGGAACCAACACATTGCTTTGGCTGCTTGTTGCATCTTTGATGCAGATCCTCGCAGTGCTGTGCAAACCTATATTTAAGGTGCATTGTTCAGCAGGCCTAATTGGGTCCCTTCAGCAGGCCCATGCTTCATTGCTTTTTGCCTGAACTTGTCACTTTGTCCCAGTCTCACACGATCACATATCCACAGTTGCCGTTTTGTGCTTTTTGGCACTTTTTTCTCTAAAATATTTAAAATTAAATAGCCCAAGTTCTAGTGATTGGATTTTTGTTGTTTTGGTCTTGTTTTATTTGTTAAAAAAGCTCTATTTTTCTAATTTGGTGTGGGTTCTTTTTGTGTGGTGTTTTCATGTTTGAAGTGTTGCAAATACTTTACACATTGCCTCTAAGTTAAGCCTGACTGCTTTTTGCCAAGCTCCCAGAGGGTTGAGTACAGGTTAATTTAGGGTTGGCCCATGCCTCACCCTAACAAGGACTGTGGTTGCTGCTTTACCAGGGCTCACACTCCAGTCAACCAACAACCCAATTTCTCACATGTGAAAACTGAGAACCTTCATACAAGAATTCAATGGTCCAGTTCCTAGTTTATTTTATTGCTTTTATAAGGACCAATATCTGAGTGATAAGAGCTCTTTCATCTTCAACTTTAGCTTCCCTAGATAGAAGAGAGGACATGGCACATGACGAGGTAACAGTTCGCTGATGAGACAAAAGAGAAGATCCACCCCAAAGGCAATGGGGAAATGTGAAAATAAGACCGATCCATTGAGGAAAATGTATCAAAAGTGACTGAAAAATAGGGTAATGTAGATAATAAGTGGCATATGTAGTTGTTAGACCTGTCAACTTAAGGGCGGTCTTACCCTTAGTGAAGATAGCATTATTCTTATTGTTGAGACAGGGCCACTCACCTGAAAAGCAGGATGTCTGCAGTGGCAATGTTATGCCCCCGACCTCCTGGAACACCTCTCAGCACTTCCTGGTGGACACAGAAACCCTGGCAGGTGTCCCAAAAGGAAAGAGGGAGTGGAAGAGAAATAGACAAAACACTGCCATGTCTTGCCAGTCCAGCCAGGCACCCTGTAGCTCTGGGGGGCAAGTCGTTGTTGACAGAGTGATAGTAGAGTTAGTGCACTCACCTTCCTTGAAACTGAATCTCTCTTTCTGATATGGGCACGGGAGCAGTAGAAGAAAACTGGGATGCTCCTGCACTTTTCTTGGATAATAATAACTGTTGGCACAATTACAAACACTGTATTACCAAAAGCCCAAACAGAGTACCATAACAATAAGTACTGCGATACTAGGGCTGGATTCACAGAGATTCACTGTTGCACACTACGTTTCGAACTGTGTTTGCACTTATCATGCACAAAAAAGACAAACAAGGGCAATAATTATATCACATATATCTTTCCTGCATGCATAGGGTTAAACTAAAAGGAACAAAAACAATCCAAGAAATACAAATGTCCACACTGGGTTTAAACAGTTAGGGTTGCACAGTTTGGTTTGGTTTCACTGTGTGTGTGAAAACCCCTTCAAAAGCAAATTCCTCAAACCTGAAACACAGGCATGAATGACACAATTTAGATCCAAGAGTTATGCTATTAGAGAAAGACAAGTCACGTAAATGCTCTTTTTTAAATTGCACAGTCACTTTTTGTAGTACTTGAGCTTAAACAGATTTCCTGAAGCACATTTAGGCAAGTAACTACAATAATAATGTAGAATGTTCAGAAATGCATTTGTCTCTTCAAGATGACCACTCTGCCAAAATACGAGGTCTGAAATACACCAGCTGTTCTAGGAAAGCGCGGCGCTCAAAGAACAAACCCCCAGGAGAATACTAGTCGCTTATCTGCAGTCTTTTCTGGAGTGCTGGAGGAATGCCTGGTGTAAGCTGATACAGGAATGAAGAAAAGAATTGCTTCAAAAGTCCTGAATGCGAGGATGACAGCAGGGGCTGGACTGCCAAATCAGATGCTGAGATCAGGAAGCAAAACAAAGCCAAACAGGGAGGCATGCTTCACTCTGCTATTTATAGCCAATCAGGAAAGTAGTTGAGTTTCCACATGTGGATGAGTCACCACACCCAATTAGAAGCACATGTCTACACCTGCTCACATTAACAAACAAGCATTGGTAAAACAATCATTGATAAAACCAATTGTGTAACACAGCACATTATGTTTACTTAAAAACATGAAGGTTTAACCAGGAACAGAGATATGATTTAACCCTAGTCCCTGGGGATGCTGACAGATAACGCAGGAGGCACCTTGGGGATCCCTGACAGATACAAAGAAAGTTATAACAAAATTAGCTAACTAGGCATATCGATTGGAAGCATTTGTGGGAACTTTAGGTGCTTATTAGACAAGACATTAGTCATTACAAAACCTGTCACTTTAGTGTTTACATATTCATTAGAAATCATATGGTGCACCCAACACTCCTAATAGCATGTGTTCCCTTTCTTCTCAAAATCACAGCAGGCACATATCCAAATCCTCTTTTTTCCTGTGCAGGTTCAGATTATAGAGCAATGCATCATAAAGATCGGCCTTAATAAAATGTTAGACCAAGCACCTTGAAATGTCACATGGGTGATAATCAAGAGATTGGGCACACTCTGTCCCTAAATAAATAATATCAGATTGGATTATAGGAGGAAATGATAGGATTCAACAGGCCTAGATAAGTAGATTTCAAATTAAGAGACACATTGAAGGTGATCTTCTCAGGGTGTCCTTCATTCAGTACCTCAAGAGGGATGCACAAGTAGGGAATGGAGCATGATAACTTTTTGGGGAAGTAATTAGTAACATACTTTAGAAAGGCATTACAAAGCTGAATTAATTTTGTGCAACTCACACCTAAAATACATTGGCAACGAACTAGCACAATGCAAGGCACAAATGAAACTAATTAAATTAACCAAACATTAAACTCAAAAGTTTAGGTTCTTTAGTTTGCTCCCCATGGACAGTGGCTGGAAAGTAAAAAACAGAACCAGAATCAGTTCAGATGGTGCATGATGCACAGGAGGAGACTGCATAATAAAAAAAAACTTTTAAGCACATTACCAAAATGACAGACAGAGAAAGTATAAAAGTGATGCATACTTGGGCCAGGTTCCATTGCCTGCACTAGCTACAGATCATACCACTGTGTTAGTACTGTTCATAATATAGCAAGTGATAGAGGATAACATGAAGTAAGCAGCTAGAACTAAAGTGGCTGGCCCTAGAGCAATGATTTTCGAGGTAGATTAGAAATTGGCTATTCATTTTGTCCCATTTATTTCATGTGTTATTTTCAAGATGCCTGGGTCTTAGCAAACATTAAAGTCTTCCATAAGGTCAGTAAGACATCTCATCTTTCTCATTCATATAGAGAAATTTCATTAGTAAATGCAAATATGGAGATTACCCTAACATGTCAACTAAAAAACTGTTAAAGTGATTATTAATGTATTTTATTGTTCCAGAATGGCTTTATTCCAGGCTAAGGCAAATTGAAAACAGCAACAATATGTTGACTTTATTACACTTGGCTGAAGGGTATATATATACCCAAGGGTTTTCACAGAGCAAACGGGTAGGGTGATCAGTGCAAAATTAAAAAAGGCAGGGCTTCAGGCCTTTGTGAAAAGCCAACAAAGACACACAATTTCTTAGTGACTCAGAAAGAGGATTCCACAATTTAGGATCCAAGTAAGCGAAGGATCATCCTTTCATGCAGGCCACCCAGAACCTCAGCACAGTAACCAAGGCAAAATTTATTGATCTTAAGGATGGAGGGGGTTAATAAGGCTTCACCATTTCCTGAATATAGCTAGGACCTAATCCGGCTCTGGCCTTGAACATATAGCATAAGCTTTGAATTTAATACGATTAGAGATCTTGGGCCTCATTCCGACCCTGGCGGTCTATGACCGCCAGGGTGGAGGCCGGCTGAAGCACCGCCAACAGGCTGGCGGTGCTTCATTTCTTATTCCGACCGCGGTCGCCCAGCCGGGTCTGGCGTTTTTCCGCCGGATTTCCCCCGGCTGGGGGAATCCTCCATGGCGGCGCTGCTTGCAGCTCCGCCATGGGGATTCCGACCCCCTTCCCGCCAGCCTGTTTCTGGCGGTTTTCACCGCCAGAAACAGGATGGCGGGAACGGGTGTCGTGGGGCCCCTGGGGGCCCCTGCACTGCCCATGCCACTGGCACGGGCAGTGCAGGGGCCCCCTAACAGGGCCCCACAAGGATTTTCACTGTCTGCATTGCATCCGCCGCCCGCCAAAGTCAGAATGACCCCCTTAGTGCCTTAGTAATTCATAAAGGAGATGTGATACTGAGGCACATTTGGGAGCCAGTATAGAAGCCTAGTGGCTGCATTCTGCACTACCTGTAAATGGTGGATTGTAGACATATCTGAAACCAATTATAGCACATTGCCATAATCAAATCGTCATAGAATTAGGGCCTGGATCACTGTCCTCTGGGCTGAGGAGGGAATCAGCCAGATGATCTTTTTGAGCCATTGGGAGACTGAAAGACAAGTGGTAGTCACCTTCACCACCCTCCAGTGGCTTCATGGATAGCCTCTCATCCAAGAGGAAGCCCAGATTTGTCACCTTGGAAGATGAAGGAGGTAAAGCCCCCAGCACTTCTGGCCAATGATGTGGCCACCAAATGAAGGAATTCTTCCTCAGCACCCTGACCTCTGTATTATCTCCATTGAGCTTAAGCAAATCTTTAATTATCCAACCACTCAGGACCTGCCCAGGCCCAAATTGAGATCAGGCGGTCCATGGTTCTGTGCCGATGACAAAGTAAAAATGATCTGTGTGTCATCGGCATATGAGAACAAAGTCAGGCCACAGCTCTCCACTATGTCCGCCAAAGGGTGAATGTAGATATTGAACAACAGTGGGCTCAAAACTGAGCCCTGAGGGATTCCTGATGTTAAGGCTTGCGACTCAGAACTGGCACTTAAGGAAAAGACTTGAAAAGAGCAATCTTTTAAAAAAGAGGTAAGCCATTTCAGTGCTGAACCTTCAAGACCCAATATTGCCAATCTTTCCATAAGGATGGAGTGGAACACAGTATCGAAGGCCGCACAAAGCTCTAGTAAAATCAGCACCTCATCCAGGCGTTGTCTCAGATGTTCTGTGACAGACAGGAGGGCGGCTTCCATACTGTGTCCACCCCTAAAATCTGACTGTTAAGAATGAAGGAAATTTTGATTCTTTATAAATGCCTCGAGCTGAGCATTTCCATGCTTCTCCAAATTTTTGGAGAACACAGGCAACTTCGAGGTGGGTGAAAATTTGGTCAGTTAGATGAATGTAGATTGGCTTATTTCAGCAACAGAAGAATCATTGCATGCTTCCATTTACGTGGTACATACCCCTCACTTGAAGAGGAGTTAAAGAGGTCAATTACTACTGTTAAAGAGTTTTGATACAGTAACATTAGTTTGTCCGTTGGCAAGGGATCCAACGGGGAACCCGATCTGATAGATTGTAAACTGGCCCTAAAAGATACCATGTTCAACAAGGGCCATGTGTCCATTTTATGTTTGACTCCCAGACACTGGTCTAGGTCATCAAGCATGTGTCCCTTTCTTAAATCCAGTTCAGAGTTAGGGTGGACTCCAGTCATGAGATCTTTCGCCAGCTTCCAATGGATATTATCCACCTCTTGGATAAAGAAAAGGGCAAGTTCCTCACACTGTGTGTGGGAAAGTGTATGGTCAGGGGACATCTTACAAGGATCTGAAAATACCTTGACCACCTTAAAAAGGGTCTTAGGACAATTTTGAGCATTTGAGATTAATTCAGAGTAATATGTTGCACGTGAAGACTAACAGAGACCATGGTAATGTTTTAACGCCTCTCTGTAAGTGCAGGGGAGTGAATCTATACTGACCATTTTACTGTCACTGGTAGAGCAGTTGCCACGGCCTTTATAAGCCAATTGTGTACCAGGACATGAACTGATTCACTCTCTTGTACATGGGTAGGTCTGGTGTTATGCAGTTGCTCATTCAAATTAGGAATGCTCAGTTTTGACCAGCTCCTTGATTTTATTTAAGGACAAGAGCACACAGATAAAGAAGCACCCGGATTTTAATGCTAAATGGTACCGCAAAATGATCGGACCAAGGTAACAGAAGGGGGGGGGGGCCCATAGTCAGATCCTTTATGTAAAAAGCTGGCCTGGTGTGTGGTGAGCACCTATGGTGTTATCACCTTATACCAGGTCAAGGTATCAGTGATGTGTAGGCAGTGTCTAGGAAGCCCGGCTCTCTAGACGTAGCTGTGGATGAGCAGCCAAAACTTAGCTAGGAGACATGCTAAGCTTATACAATACCACTATATTCACACAGCACTTATACACATGAAAGAACCACACAGTGTTACAAAAATAAAGGTATTTTATTATGGATATACAAATACTAAAATACTGTATAGGCAATTCTATACTAGCAGGTGAGTAAACATACTATTATATACACCTTAGCATGGGCATGAAAGCAATAGAAAACTGTGAAATAACAATGAATAATAAAGGCCCTAGGGGTAGACCAAACCATATACTAAACAAATGGAATGCAAAAAGCAGGCCCCCAGTGGAATCTGTAGAGGGGAGCTGAGGGGATTTAGGAACCAGGAACCCTAAAAGGTAAGTACCAGAGTGCCCACCCAGTGACCAGGAGAAAAGAGGTAAATACCTGTTTTTTTCCCAGACCTGCAGGTAAACTTTGTATAAAGGACTTTTTAAGACCTAAGCAAGACTGGAAGAAACACAACATGGATCCTGACAGAAGACAGAAGAGGACCTGCAAATGAAGAGGACCAAGTCACGTTCCAGTTGGAGTGTCCGATAGGGGCAAGAGCCACTACCCACCCTTCTGGAGATGCAGGACCAGGTTGACGGTGAAGACCAAGAGTCGGCTAAGCAGCACAGGAGCAGAAGAAGAGTTCCAGAAGTGATGCAGTTGATGTCCCACGTTGGAAGAAGAGTTGCAGTCTGTCAGTGGTGTGCAAAAACCATCAACAAGCCTTGGCAAAGGCAAGAGTTGCAGAAGAAGAGTTGCAGAGCTGCTGGGTACCAGGAAGGTCTGGGGGTACTCAACACAAGGAGGGGAGTCTCAGGTGACCCTCAGCAGTGAAGAGAGCCAGAAGTCGAGAATGCAGCCCCCAAAGGCAACTCACAGGCAGCAGGCACAGGAGTCGCAGTGAGGCACACTCAGCACACCTGGAGAGGAGTCCTACCTCGCTGGCAGGCAGGAGCATGTGCCTTGCAGGTGAGAGTGCTGTAGGATGGGGCTACTTGGAGCCTGAGGATCCCTTGGAAATAGAGCCAACATGCCTTGTTAGCTGCATGAGTTGCGGTGCACCCGGGCTACTGCCCGGCCAGGACAGGCAAAGGCTCACAACCTCCCACATTGGACAACTGGTAGAGGGGATTGAGGGGGCCACTCCATACCACCACCTGTGTTGGAGAATCTATGCTGAGTTGCAGGAGAGAGGATCCATGTGTCCGGTTGTCGATGCAGTTGCTGCCTGCGGATGCAGGGGAGTGACTTCTTCACTCTAAGGGAGATTCCTTCTTGCTTCTTGGTGCAGACTGAAGACTTGCTGTCCTCAGATAATGCACAGCGGGGGGAATGTTACAGTTGCTGGAAGGAGCCAGAGAAACAATGTTGAAGGGTGAAGTTGTCGCTGGAGCTGCAGATTGTAGATTCCTGTGAAATCCAGTTGCGGTTCCAGTGGCCAGAGGTCAAAGTAAACATTGCAGAGGAGTCCTGCTAGAATCTTGCACGTCAAATCCGAGGGCCCATCCAAGAGGGAGAACCTAAATAGCCCTGGAAGGGGGGTTGGTCACCTATGAAGGTGACCACATATTAGGAGGGGGCTGTGACATCACCTGCCTTGACCTGGCCACTCAAATTCTCCCAGAGGCCTCTGCCCACCTTGGATTCAAGATGGCAGAATCAAGTGGCCACATGGCCCTGGGGTGGTTATGGACAGGGGAGTGGTGACTCCCCTTTCCAGAGGTCCCTGGACTGGTGCCAACCTATTTATGCAAAGAGGGCACCAAATGTGCCCTTCAAAACATACCAGTGGCTCGGGGAGGCTACCCTTCCCAAGCCACTTAACACCTATTTCCAAAGGGAGAGGGTGTTGCATCCCTCTCCCAAAGAAAATCCTCTGTTCTGCCTTCCTGGGCCCGAGCTGGTCAAGCAGCAGGAGGGCAGAAACCTGTCTGTAGGATGGCAGCAGCGCAAGTTGCCCAGGAAAACCCTTCAAACTGGCAGGAGCACATCTGGGTGTGCTCTAAGGAGCCCCCGGAGTGCATGAACCATACAACCAATACTGGCAACAGTATTGGGGTATGATTCTGACATGTTTAATACCAAACATGCCCAGGTTCGGAGTTACCATTGTTTAGCTGGACATAGGTAGTGACTATGTCCAGTACATGGGTAAAATGGCTTTACCGCACTCACGAAGTCCAGGAAAATGGAGCTGGAGTTCATGCAGACACCTCGGCTCCTGCCATAGGGGTGATGTAGAGTGACCTGGTGCAGTGACCTGTAGTGAAAGGGTGCATGCACCTTTTCACACAGGCTGCAATGGCAGGTCTACAGACACATTTTGCATGGGCTCCCATGGGTGGCACAATACATGCTGCAGCCCATGGGGAACCCCTGGTGCCCCAATGAACTGAGCGCCTAGGTACCATATACTAGGTATTTACATGGGGGCACCAGTATGCCAATTGTGGGGTGCGCAAAGTGAGGAACAACCAAATTTAGAGGGAGGGAGCACAGTCACTGGGGTCCTGGATAGCAGGATCCCAGTGAACACAGTCCAAAACACACTGGCAGCAGGCACATAGTGGGGGTAACCATGCCAAAAAGAGGGTACTTTCCTACACTTCACATAAAAAAAATATAGGATCCAGCAAGCGGTTGGCCACTTGAGTTGGGTTCGAATTACATAAAGTCAAGTTAAGGACCCCCAAATCTTCTATCAAAGAAGTGTTCAAATTAGCCTTGACATCTTCCAAATGAAGGTTAAAATCTCTGAGCAGGGTGAAATTCACAACTTTCAGAATATGAAGGGCTATTACATCTGGAAGTGAGCTGTACTTCTTCCCCACGTAACCTGAGGGTCTATAGATCAAAGCCCCAGACAGAGAAAATTTGTTGGTAAGAGAAATTGAGAAAAGCAGAGCTTCACAAGAAGGGAATGGAACTCTTCAATTTTACATTGATAATCATTTTTAAAAACAAGAGCTATCCCTCCACCTATCCTGCCTTGTCTAGCTTTGCTGTTTATAGAATAATTCTAAGGAAGCGCCATAATTACTTCTGGTGATGAGCCCTCATGTAGCTAGGTCTCAGTAAAAAAATAGGACATCAGGATTGGTATCCCATATAGAAATGAATATAATTTGCAAATCTGAAAAGCGAAATTCCTTAAAATGATGGACCTTTCCAAGGGTTGCATCCACACCAGAATCCGTGCTATGCTCTTCTTCAGGGCGTTTAGCAGACAGTTGGTGAAAGCCATTACAGCCCTTGAAGTTTGCAGCAGTTAGGCAGGCAAATTTATAGCTAGTACAAAGCAGAGGACTCATCCCTGGATTCACGACCCGACAGCTTGAAGGACACCCCGGTCAGAATATCTTTAATTGCTCTGCTGCATATAACACAGTCTAGGAAACGTGGCGGGGCTATTGTCACACAAACCATACCTAATACAGTTAATACGTTCACTGTATGTAGACTAATGCCAGTAAGGATGACATAAAGAAAGCCATGACTGTTCCATCTTTTTATGTGTAGAGTTCTCCGCACTGAATGCAGACTCTCCATAATCGTAAACTTACTATTCACTCATAGTTTGTTAATACCAAAGAAAATTGGTACAAAATGTGTGAATCAGTCCTGATGTCTTCCTTTCCATTTATGACCCGACTACCGTGAATTCTGAGATTGCACAGCACACTGTAAAATTTGAGAAAATCACAGGATAATACCTTATTATCCAAGAAAAATGAAATTATAGTCAAAGAATTGCCATCTTTCTTGGAGCCCAGAAGAATTCATGAAGTCCAATATTTGGGAGTTAATAAAAGGAAAGAATATATATATATCTGTATACATGAAGAATTATGATTAGCTTTGGGTAGAACATACAAACATTTTACAGAGGTGGGAAAATGGTTCACTATGATAATGTTAGCTAAAATGTTATATTTATTTAGAGCCCTTTCTGTGTTCGACATCATTCTTCACTAAAATTAACTCCTGTATCTATGAATTTATGTGTGGACATCGGGAGCCAGGACAAGCAATCCAGTATCTGCAATTGCAATCAGAAACAGGTGGACTGACTGCTAAATCCTAAATGCTACTATCGGACAGTGACGTCCCACCGGATTGGTTAAATTGTTAAGGCAAAGTGATTCAATTGATTCATTGATGTATACGTGCTTTTCCCAATTTTACCCCTTTTTTCTTGCTTCGATCCAGAACCTAGGTTTTGATCCCTGACAGTTTCAGTTTTCAACCACTGGGATATGGTTGAGGATCTGGAGCAAAACGTGTTAGGTGATATCAAGTGCTTAAAATATGAGCAGGTTTGGCGATTTGAGGGAACTCCCTCCCTTCTCGCACCACAAACGGAAGTTTCAAAATGTAATTTGTAGAGGTTAGGGAATCATGCATCAAATACTTGATGAGTCAGGCGTTAATCAATTTACAGTCTTACAAGCACAAATTAAAATCACCAAATCAGTTTTAAATACCTTGATGGGTAAGCTGGTGGCTGAAGAACATGGATACGAGAGGTGTATACTGGAAGTAACTGGAGGCTATCTGCAAAGTCTTAATGGCTAGTCGAAAAGAGATGCAGAATTTGTCTTTAAAGATAGTGAGGATTGGGGCAGGATGTTTGTACACATTGTTGTGAAAAGAGAGTGTGATTCGTGGAGATATTGGCAAATCAGAGGACCGGTAAGTTCTCATTCTTGCCTGGATTTACCCTTTACTAGAAACGACGTCGAGTCCTAATGATGTTCCCCGGTTTGGACCAATTGTCCCACGTTAATAGAATCTGCAATTGCTGAAAGGCGGTCTTGGTTTGTGTCGTATAAACGTGGGATAGGTTTTCCAAAACAAGCTGGGCACTGTCTGTTCAAAGTATGTAGTTGAGGAGCGTTGACGTGATGAAAGGTTCTTTGCACTGATACTTCTCTGCGGTTCTTTGCACTGATGCTTCTCTGCAGTTTGTGAAAAAAAATGTTCAGGAAACCAAAATAGAGGTTGCATTTATTTCTACGAATGGATTTACAATGACCCGTGTGGGATAGTAGTGCTACTGTATCCCAGGCCAGCATTTAATATAAATGCAAACTATTTTAAATATTCTAGGTGTTTTCAAATGTGCTCTAACATAAGAGCTTGACAACCAGTGAACATTACTTTCAGTGGTGTAGTACTTTATAAAAAGTATAAACAAAGAAGTGCATGGACATTGGCCAGTGTAGATAATATATGAGAAGAAGCTAGTGAAAGGTCAAGCTATGAGACCCTGTTATGAGTAAACATGTTTTGGGTGTCTGCTTCAAAGTGAGGTGATGCATGGTGACATTTGACATAAAAAGATAGCTATTGTGAGAATACCAAGTGGAGAGGACCATTGTGCCCCTGCTGAAAGCAACCAGACACTGAGATCCTGCTGGAAGTGTGTTGGCTTTCCTCTCTCATGTACTCTCTTTTCATCGAAAAGTAAGGTCCAGCTCCTCAGGTCTGGTGCTGCACTAAATCTTTACTGCTTCTTCATTAGTCAATAGTAGGCGCTTTCTGAGAGTATTCCACTTCCAAAACGAGGGCCTGACTATGATGTTGGCGAATAGAATACACCATCACAAACATGATGGATATTCTGTCCACCATATTACAATCTCTATAGGTTATAATGGAATTTTAATGCAGTGGATTGGATACCCGTCACATTTGGGATGGATTTAACCAAGATCGTAATCAGGCCATGAACGTTCTATGAAGAAAATAGTTATTTTTACTTGATCCAGCCTAGAGAACAGAACCCAAAGTGCAAGGATATTGCATAACAATTGTCTTTCAGTAGAAGGGCAAAGGACAAATATCAGAGTATTTGGCTTTGACAGGTCCGCAGGAGCTTTGTTTATTTACTGAATGCTTTTCTGAAAGGATTTTCATTGAGCTTCCTAAGTTAGATAATAGGAAAGTGTCAATTATGTTGTGATTCAGAGGTGACTAATTCTTAAAAATTGAGTCTCACTCTATCTGCTATCTGGAAAAGGATATCCTTTACTAATGCTATTTATTATGCCATGCCTTTAGGATTAGGGGCCTGATTACAACTTTGGAGGAGGTGTTAATCCGTCCCAAAAGTGACGGCAAAGTGACGGATATACCACCAGCCGTATTACGAGTCTATTATATCCTATGGAACTTGTAATACGGCTGGTGGTATATCCGTCACTTTACCGTCACTTTTGGGACGGATTAACACCTCCTCCAAAGTTGTAATCAGGCCCTAGATGTATTTCATACCAATATTACTTTATTGCAGAAGTTGGGGAGTAAAGGGGATGTGTTTAGTCTTAGTTACAAGTTTCAGTGTGTTATTAAAGCCCCCCCAAAAAAAAATTCTCTCTCATAGTCAATGAGGCTATCATAATCGTTTTGTCCTCTTAGACCTCTTGTGTCCGCGGAGATGTTGGACTGCATTAAAAAGGTCCTGAATATCTCCCTCAAGTATCTCACTCTGTGGCTATCGGAAACAGCTCCCCAGTTTCACATCCCCGTCTCCTATGTCTGTTGTGCAGTGGTAAGATCACAGTTTCAAGTACTTCCTCGTTTTCTTCATTCTGCTTAGTTGAGCTCCCTCCTTCTAAAATGAGTAATTAATCTCCTAAAGGTTGCTCCTACATCCCCTCTTCCGTTTGGCCTGGCATAACCTGTTCCACCAACTGCTTTGTTGACTTCCTAGGACCCTATTGTAGCTTCTCGCATCTCTTGGTGGTTTCTGGATCTCTTGCACCTGCCACATTTTGAGTGGCTTTTCAGGTTCTCCAGCAGGTCACTCTGCACTCTTGTGTGGCCACAATCCTTCCATGCTGATTCCCTAACTGCAAAATTTGTATGAGTTACATGCTTCAAAGTTAAGAGGAGGAAGTATAAACAAGAACTTTAAAAAAGAACAGAAGGTTGCTGTCCAGACTAGACTATGGCCTGGCCAGATCATACGGATGACGGACGAACATAATTGCCCTAGCTGCAGGGTAGTTTTCAAAATCTTTTGCTTGGTATTAAGGTGTATCCAAGACTAATCACTAAGCACTTAATAACAGTGTTTGGGCTCCAAGAGAAAAGCATGCCATCCCCAAGCAAGTCATTGCACTGCCAGTTGATGTAAAAGACTCCTCTCCACCTCCATATCTAAAAATATTAAACCAGGCAATCTAGGGCAAGCGCTTTAAATGGCAGTAGTCATGGGACAGAGATCTGCATTCATTTGTTGACTTGAGACAGTAGCTTATAATTAAGGCACATTTGTTTCTGTGCAGTTATGTCCTCTAGTGACACTGAATTAGTGACGAACGCCACCTCGAAAGAGTGACAGTGCTAACATTCACCAAAAGCAACTTCTTCAACCCAGGAGCAGAGAGAGTGCTGCTACATTTTAGAAGGACACAAAAAGCAACCTTTATTTTCATCGGAAGAGAAATCAACTGGCGGTCCTTTTGCTTCGAGAGATGGAGACTAGAAAGCAATAGCAAATCGCCATTTGGTCTCTAGCAATCAGCAGGTTTTCTGAGATCCAGCCTCACTACCAAAGTGTGAACACCAGTCTTGGATGGAACAGAAAGTTCTCCACACGCTGACTGTAAGCTTTCAGGTCCATTGCAGTGAATGATAGCTTGGTGGGTTTCAACTAACAATGTTGTTTGGGCCCCCTGATGAAATCCGAAGAAAACCATTGATTACTATAATCTTCATTTCTGTACATTGTGACAATTGTTCATCAAGCGATCCTCTGTGGAAAGTGCCTGGTTGAATTGAAAGTGTCAAGGGCCTCATTTAGAGGAGAGTAATAACAAGAACCCCAACAAAAAGATCTTTCACCTCCCACTTTCGGTGTTCTGCCATATTTAATTTATTTATTATATATTAATTAATTTAATAATGTATGTGCATAGCTTTGTAAAGCACTACAGTGTCAAGTTGCAGTATTTTGAGAGCTAGTTGACTTGCCCAATATCAAGCATGCCATTGCGTGGATACGAAGCAGCTGAAAATGGTAGAGGTCTGGGTTACTGATTGTAAATGCCTGTTTTGCAAGCATTTTCAATAGTTTCCTCCTAATGACATACTGCTCCGTATATAATGGAGTGGAAAAAAAATGTTTCTGACTTAGAAGGGGAATGCTCCTAGCATCTAAGGGACACGTTTAATGCAGATCTGTAAGACAGCTACCACTTTCAGGGTACATTTCATGGACCCTATTTCTGCAGATGAGCACAAGAAGGTAGAGTCATCGGGACCTGAGAAACATGTTTCTTAAAGGAACGTCAGCAGCATGGGGGCAAGTCAATTGGACAAGATTAAGCTATAGGATATGAAGTAGAGGGCAGTCAGACTACAACTCACCAAGTCACCAGCTACTGAGTTGTGTTTTGTTCTGAGGCAACCAGTGCTGCTAAAAAGCCCAATTGCACCAGCAGAAAACTTTGTGGCACATGTTCAGCTGCAGTTGAGGTTGGGCTACTTCCTCCACTGGACCGCAGTTTGTAGGTAAACGTCCCATAGTTTAAAAGACAATCCGAGTTTAATTCCACATGAGAACCGGCATTTTGAGAGCACTTGCCCTTTTCGGACCAGTGTTAAATATATGTTCCTGATTTGATTCTTTTGTGGCTCAACATTTTTCTCATATATTTATTAGTTTGAGTATGAGTACTCCAACAGTTTTTCTCATTGTAATTTTAACTGTTTTACGTTTATTAACTGAGCCCGTTCCTTATGGAAGTCTTAACAAAAGGTGTTACCTTTCTAAAGGGAAGGCTTTGGTGTTTTAAAGGGACCAACGTTGACCTTGTTGTTTGACTGTGATTCCTTGGCACCTTCGTCTTTTTTGTGTCCAGTGCCCTTCGACGAGACCCAACGCATCACATTATTAAAAAGATACGAGAGGAAAGTAGAAATGATAAAGCATAAAAGGTATTGTCTTTGAAGGCGTAACCCGTCTCATTTATATGCTGTCTGCTTGAGAGGAAAAATACCCATGTCAAGTATTTTTTTTTTGTTATCTGAGCAAGTCGTGTAGGACTTGAGCCACGCTGTCAAAACAAATCCGAAGTGCCAGAACTGAAGGATGACCCTTAGTTAGCGCTCTCACAGCCTGAGACATACGCCTGGCTTCCTTGTCCTTCTTAGGATTTAAAATGCCAGTCAACCCGGCCACCTCTGTCTCTTCTCGCAGCAATGTATAAAAATCAACAAAGCACCAAGCTGAAGGTGAATAGGTGCACTCAGTCTACAAAGAAGATTCCATTGTGTTCCACTCTCACATAATATGCATTTTTAATTTCTTGGCCCATGTTTAACAAAGAGCTACTAATTATACACACATCTATAATAGTACACAAGATAACTTCAAACATTGTTGCTGTGAATCTGGTGATTTCATTAGATCAATGCACTATTGAAAAAAAGATGTCCTAGTTTTTTAATTAACTTGTTCGGAAACATTTAGAACTCGCTGTGGAAAAGTTTAACTCGCTTGATTGTTGATTCAAATAAGGTTAATTGAGAATGTTCTGGATCAATATGCTATTATGATTATATGAAGATGTTTCAAGACTTTCACTCCCACCAGGGTCTCAAATGCACCGTAAACCTTGGAAACGTTTCTTCATTCCCATGTGCACAACCCCTACAACCGGAAAAAACTGAGGAGCATATTTACAAGCAAGTGGTGCAGCGCGACGGTGCGCCAAAGTTGGCGGCGCACCAGGCTGTGTCACTTCAGAAACACAGGGATGCAATGTATTTACAAAAATACAGTGCACCCCTGTGTTTCCCCTAGGGCTGGTGCTAAATGTAGCTGCCTAACGCCAACGCAGGCACCCTTGCACAATAGTGTAAGGGTGCCTGAGTCGCGGATAAATATTGTTTATGTGGAAGGAGTCCCTTCCTGCACATAAACAATCAATAATGGCGATTTGCTAGTTCTATGGGGCATATTTACAAGACAGTGGCACATTAGTCCCAATGGGCCACTTTTCTTGAGTCGCCCCAGCCCCACCTCACAACACCATGGTTGCGCCGTATTTAGGATATGGCGCACTATGGCGGTCGTTAGGACAATATCGTCAACATTTTTGATGCTATTGTAGCACTGTGCTGCACTTGTGTCAAAAACTTTGACTTTAGAGCAGGAAAGCACAAGGAGGGCCATTGATTAAAATGGGTGTGTCATTTTAGCACCTCCTCTGAGTAGGCGTTAAAAATGATGGAAAAAATGGTGCAGTGAAATGTTGTAAATTTCAATGCACCATTTTTTCGGGCCTTCCTGCGTCAGAACGCCCTCCATGCATACATTAAACTTGACCAGGCATAATGTGATGCAAAGGGGTTGCAAAGTGGTGCAATGCAAGCATTGCGCCACTTTGTAAATATGGCCCAGGGAAAAAGCCACCTTAGCACCGCTTTAACATTTAAAAATAATTACACTGTGGCAGCTCAAGGTGGCGCTAGGGGCTTGTAACTATGCCCCTATGTGTGCTGCATTCTGCAGCACACATAGAAGTTGCAAATCATCATTATTTAATTATTGTTTATGTGAAGGAAGATACACATTCCTGCACATAGACAATCATTAATGGCCTTTTGCTCTTTCTATGTATGCTGCAGAACTCAGCACGCATAGAAAAAGCAAAAACGAGGAAAAATAAAAGTATTTCTCCTTGTTGCCCCATGCTAACGTTGCCCCTGAGTTGGTGTTAGTTTTTGGCTCTGCTTCAGATTTACGTTTCCTTGTAAGTCTGGGGCAGTGTCAAAAACCAATGGGTGTTGCGTGGGTACTCCCGCAGCAACATCCATTGCACACCCCTCTGCCGCAGAAAAATGTGTCAGTGGACCCATATTTAAAAGGCAGCGCTAAGCCACAAAAATTTGGCTTAATGCCACCTTGTAAATATGGCGCAGGGCACAGTGCCACCGGAGCATCACAAAAAGTGACTCTCTGGTGACACTAGGGGTTTGTAAATATGCCCCTGAGTATGCTCCAGGATGCATACTAAGGTGCCAAATACAACCGCTGAAGAATATCAGTGCATACTAAACACTACAACACGTTCACAAAGTTACCTCTCCAAAAATAAATTGTCGTCAGTCTATAGCCCTACTACTCTTGATGCTTCCATCTACTTGTGCTTTCAGTATATTAGTCTAGAATCTGGCACCATACAAGGGTAACACAATAACTGAGATGTTATTCCCCAAAGATTTCCTCGAGTTAAAAACATTTTTTCCAAAAAACCAAAGTGAAGCTCCACTTGTCTACACAACTTGGAACTCAGATTGCAAGCATTGCCTTCAAAAAATGTTCCCTTGTACAATCCTATGTCTTACAAGTCCCTCGCCCGCGGCCCTTCTTTATCTTCCTGAGGTGTTCTTGTGGACAAACTTAGTAGGCGTTGCGAAAAAGTCTAATGGTGAAGCTCTAAGAAAGTATTTTGTGCAAGAGGTGAGAGAGTCTGGCAGCATTAGCTGCCTCAGCTGAACTAGAGGAGACGAGGCAGTAAGACGTGGCTATTAGCCCTCTGAGGTCAACCAAGGGTGAAATCAATTTGGTCATACAGTAATTCGGTGTCACAGCAATCTGACTGGAGTCTGTGATTTATAGCTGGAGTTTTTGAAAGTTGTTTATAATAATTTAAGAATTTTTGACTCGTTTGGTGGATGGATAATTTAAGGTTAATGGGGATTTTTCTATTTGTAGTGCTGAAATTTTATTTAAGACAAGGAGGCGAATATTCTGTGCAAATGCTGTTATTTCTGTCTTCACTGCAGCCTGGTGCAGAGGGCTGGATCATCCCAGAAGCAGTCTCATTCTTCCCAACAAGACTGAAAGGAGACAAACTGCAAATGCCACTACAGGACCCACAGCACTCCATATCACGCAAAAGGTATTCAAAGTAAGGGATATAATATAAATGGAAATCTCAGCAAACACAGTGAGCAGACTACCCATTCTGGAGCACACCATGCTAAAAGTGCCAATCAGGAGATTATGAGAAACCTGCAAGAGAAGACCTGCGAAAACCAAGGAGAAATATCTGCTGACCTGCACATAACAAAGGTGAGGCATATTCAAAAAGCTACTGTAATTGACATCTGCAACTGACAACATAAAGTCTGGAGTTTAGGAAACTCCTGCAAGGAAGAAGGAGAAGGAGGCCAAGGAAACAACAGGCTTAAAAGAGAGAGACAACACAGAAAAGCTTAGAGTAATGTTTGTGGGGAATTTAATGGTGAGACGCATGGTGAGATAGAGGCGAACACTAATAAAAGTAATAACTTGATACCAAATAAGCACTGTAGGAGTCCCTGCAGCCATAAAGACACAGAGAGTAAACTGAAAGAAAACTACTCACTGGAGAGTAACACATTTTTGATTTAAACACAACTAAAAGTAGACATTAGCAACAAACAATGTCAGAAGGATGGACATAGGAAGGCCAGACTTACACCAGAGAGGAGTGAAGGGTAGAAAAGTGTTGTAAAATAACAAGACAACCTACTGTGGAGCAGTATGGTGAAGTACTTCAAAGGAAGGGACAATAGCAATTCACAAAGTATCTGATTTGCACTACATGACTACTAAGAGCAAATATGGTGCAATGAAGAATGCATGGGTGGTTTAAGAGATCAAAATTAACATAAAGACTTGGACATTTCATTTTTTCAGAATTACTGTTACTCCTCTGATTCTGCAACTTGTTCCAGTTTTCTAAAGGATTCTATCGGCCATGTGGTCCAGATTCACAGTACATACAAAGAATTTCCTAAAGTAAACTGTACAAACCCAGTCCACCAATGATTTGGGAAGACCTGGAAGACACTAGGCTCTCCCAATGTTAAAAGTCCTGGAAGTTTCTGAAGGCCTCCAAACGTTTTTGAGTCAATTTGCTGATTAACCAATCAGATTGTTTTCCATGATAAGAATGGTAGAGTAGATGTGTGGCTGTTGATAAGCTTGCCATACTTCCAAACAGGCCTTAGAAATGTGGTTAGAAAAGGCCAAGGGGAGGCGAAGCAGCAACATTGTGTAGTATAGCATAGCAGCACAAATAGTCAGAGCTCTCAGAGGGAGGGCTTTTTAAAAAATGAGAATTTGCCTAGCACATATGCTTAATTGTAGCCCAATAAATTAAATTGTCTCAATCACAATTCTGACATAAACCTAACAAGGCAAAGGCAGTGGATAACACTTCAAAAGATCATCTTTTTGTTCCTTAGTCAAAAGAAGGTCTGGGTCTTGATTGTAGCCCCTCCTTGTTTTCTATGTCATAGAAACTAAAGTAGGATCAAAATGAAGCCCTCCTTGAAATCCTACCTTTTTTGACAGAGAATCAAATTACTGCACTGTACTGAAAGCCCGGAAGCCTTCAATACACTCTGCCTTTTGTTTTTTGTCTGGTTTTAACTTGTCTACTCTGCATGAGTTAGAACATTAAGCCATATCCTATTGGCTTTACTAAAGCTAGTTACCGTTGCAGATACCAAAATCAGTTTATGATCTTACTATCATGTTATTATACACAGGTCCACTGGAATGATGTGATTGTGCGACTGCGACGATTTCAGCATAATCATAGATTTGCAGCATTTGCCACATAATCCATCATCTGCCACATAATCTGTAAATTTTAACAACAAAAACAATCTAGCTCAAACATTTCAAAAGATACTAAAAATGCAGCAACACTCATTGCTGTGCAGTTAAAGGCCCCTGGCTAATGTTGACTTGTCCTCCTTATTGCTATATTTGGATGTTAAACAGGTTCTAACGAGGTGCAACCAGTGCCCATACAGTGTTACCAAGTTGAAAAATTATGAAATAATGAAGTAATACTATTATAAAATGGCCCTCTGCTGCTGCATAATTCTAGTGGCCCTGGTTACACATAAAGGTCTTCATTACGACCCTGGTGGTCTTAAGACCATCAGGGCTGCAGTGATGGGTGGGCGGAGGGCCACCAATGTGGCAGTCCAACAGCCACATTACAACCGTGGTCGAGCCTCCAACACCGCCACTTCTCCTCTAATTGAGGAGCTGGCAGTGCTGGCGGTTCCAATCCGCAAGGGCAGTGCTGCAGGATTACGAGACCCTGCTCCGCCGAGGAGTACATGGCGGTAGCACCGCCATGTAAAGGCTTGCGGAGACGGAGTGCAGGGAGCCCGATGGTGGCCCCTCACTGCCCATGCACTTTGCAGACAGTGAAAATCACAATGGGTGCTGGTGCACCCTATGCACCGCAACATTGCCGCCGGCTTTATTATGAGCTGGCAACAATGTTCTGAGCTGTTTCTCACTGCGTCAGCGGGAAACTCGTAATAGGGGCCGCAGGAAGGGGACCGCACTGGCGGTAACCTGACCAAGGGACTTCCGCGGACAACATTTTCTGTCCGCTGAAGTCGTAATTAGAGCCAAAGTCTTTTGAGTTCATGGTAACTGATAGACTGTAAAGTGCCTGCATTTGGGGTGGCCAGTGAATTAAGTAAACCCCAACATTTTTGTAAATTGCATATTTTTTATTGGGCTTTATAAATGCACTAAACTGGATCGTAGGAATATTTTGTTCACTGTAAAACAAATTTTGTTGGTTGTATATAGGCTTTAATGAGCCTAGACTATGCCTGTGCTTTCAAATCCATGTCTTTATTTGTTGGTTGCACTAAAGGTTCTGGAGTCAGAAACATTAGATTATTTTTTATAATAATAGCTTTTGCAAGTTCAGAATGCAATCATAATACTGAGTGATAACCATAAAATAAGATGCATGTTGAAATGATTGTAAACCGTAAAATATATATGCATGGGAGAAGAATTTTTTGTTTTATATAAAAAGAAAAAGACAAGAAGAGGATTGAGAAAAAGAATAGAAAGAACAGAGGAAAAGACAATGAGAAAAAATAGAAAGTGGAGAGAAAATATTTTAAGAGATTGAAGAGTGCAGAGAGAGAAAAGTAGTGAGAGGTCGTCAGTATGAATCAGAATTACCTTTGTGAGATAAAGTAGATGATGATACAGTGTATATTTTTTCATCACATACAAAATTCCACCATGTAAGTACAGATACCTTAGAAAAGTATTTCCAACATGAAAGTATTACTTTAAAGGCAATTACAATAAAAAAGACCCAGCAACAGTAGTCTAGGGGATACATTAGCAATATTAGGCAATATAGAGCCAAGGAAAACATTTTGTAAGGTAAAGACAATATTACACTGAAATATTTTTAAACACTTATACTAAACTAATGACCAAAATGTTTGAACTTGCATAGATGTAAAACGTTTACATCAAAGTTCAAAAGGGCAATTGGCCTTTAGGATGTAGTCTGTGGTATCTTAAGTAATAGGATGATCACAGATACTAACATCTATTTCATGTTCCTACCAAAAATGAGAAGCATATTAAAAAGCTTTGACAATGGAGGGGAGTGGCACGGAGTCCAAGATGGTGGACTTGTTTATGTAATTCTCTGGGACTCCTCTACTATCCTCAACATCCCTGGATGTAATGCAGCTGAACTCTCTGCCACACCCAGTTGTCAAGAGCTCCACATCGGACCCCAAACCACTTTTCCTGATCAAGGGATGAAGGAAACTGTGACTGGCTGTCAGTTGTGCATGATAGGTGAGGCCCGAGATGGCGACTATCCCCTTGCTGCTTGGGATCTGAGGTGCTTGCTACCCCCTTCTGCTGTGAGGGATAGATCTTTTGGCAATAGAACACCCAGAACCGGCGGGGCTGGGACAGGAGAGGAGAGCCGGAGTGTGCACCTGCAGAGTGGAGCATCCACATACCTGCAGACTTGATGCTCTCCACGTTCAGAGGCCACCTCCTCTCACCATTACTTGCTGGACCAACAGAGAACAGCACCCCGAAGACAGCCTCATGACCCCGATCCTTGGTCCTGCCTGGAAGCCCAAAGGTGGGCTGAGAGCTTCCTGGGAAAAAAACCTGTTCACTCTGGTCACAGGTACAGCTGCTCATGCTGCATCTGCCCCGTCTGCCATCCCCTCATTGGTCTGGGGCCAGGACAAGTGGGTTGGTGGATATTTGGGTACCTGTGCCTGAATATGGAGATGCTGAGCAGGGACTCCCACTCCAAGGGGCATCTGCACCAGGAAGTGAAAGGGGATCCTCCCACACTAGTTTCCTGGGTGGAGACACATCCTGATGTATAGAGGATCCTGGTATCCGTTGGTGGAGATGGGTGGCACATGACATTGGCGAGCGGGCTCTCTGTCCCCAAACACACCATTACTTGAGACCCATACAGTTACCCCCTGACTGTGGGCCAAGGATAGGAAAGATAAAGGGCCAGCACCCAGGCTCAAACTAAGATGTATAAATTCACTATGCAGTCACCCACCAGGGCTGAAATGCCATCCAACAGCCCACAAAAACAACAACAACACCTATTTAGTGATCTAGGGACTATTTTACGGGCAGTCCGATTCTCAAGAAAAGTAGTCAAAGCCAAGATAGGAGAAGTGCAGACTGATGTCTCACTCCTACAACAGGACCTAAACAATGTGGACCACTGGGTGTCTCCGAAGCTGAAGGTAGGGTATTGAAGCGGCCTCCCTTAAGCATGGAGTGTCTAAAGTGCTGTCTGCCACAGACGTCTTAGAAAATCAGGTGAGGGAGGCAGAAAATAGGTCCAGGAGAAAAAACGTAGGCTTCATTGGCTTTCCCAAAAATGGTAAAGTCCCCTACCCAGAGTAGTTTCTGGGAAAATGGCTGGAATCATGGGTACCAAAGTGGAAGTTGTCCCTAGGATTCACCAACAAGAGAGAGCACCCTCTGTTGCTCAGCGCTACGCTTCGAGTACCCCATGATAGCACGGGTTCTGAATCATAGAGACAGGGACGCAATCCTCCATTCAGCATGTCAGACAAGTGCCCTGACCTTTGAATCTGCCATGGTTGTGATCTTCTCTGATAACACCAGGGTAATTCAGCGGAAGAAGAAGTACTATGAGGAAGTCTAGCAGAAACTCCAGACCATGCAAATACAGTACATGCTCATATTTCCTGCAAGGCTCAAGGTAATCCATGACTCTCAAACATTCTTACTTGACACCCCCGAGGAGGCGTGAAGGGTCTTCACAATAAACCATCCCTGAATAGCTCTCCATTCACTCATCGCAGCCACAAGCCACCTGTCAAGCCCCAGATGTGAACACGATTGAGGAGAAAAAGGAAACGTAGCCTGAGCTTGTCAGAGCCCATACTGGGGTAGGAAGGGATTCTGAAGCAACCCTCAAAGAGCCAGGACAGACACGGACTGGACCTCGACTAATGATCTGGATGCAATTCTGTGTCTGAACACTGAACATGACGGCTTAATCTGACACTGTCGCTGGTTGGAGGATAACCACTTGGTGTAGACCTGTATCATACTGGTACCTGGTACACACTACTTGTTTAATCCAGTCTATCATGACTAAGAGGAGTACTCACGCTATGGTACTGCCCATCTTAGTTGCAATGATTCACAATTCCGGGAGTTACAGGACGACAGATGCTTCAAAGAGTAACGTATAGGGTGTTAGGAAGCTGGGGGATGGTTATCTTTTTGAGTTCTGTTTATGGTTTTGTCTGCTCTTTCCCAACACCTATGGCACCACACACTATCACATCTTACACTGGTCGACACCGCACACATCCACTGACAGGTTCGCCCCCAGCCTGTTGGTCTCGATACCTAGATACGCAATCCATCTACACTGAGACCCATACTATCTCTAATGGTGCAATTTAAGTTTGTGTCTTGGAAAGGCAACAGTCTTGTCAACTGAATGAAGCAGACAGCAGTCCTGCACTAAGCTAAAAGATACACCTGTTGGGTGCACACTGTCCCCTCCTGAAAAAGTTTAGGTGCAATCATGTGTACTACTCGGGGTATGTACGTGGATCTCAGGAAGTAGCAATTCTGCTTCATAAGTCCTTCTTACTGGTGGTGACGTCCACCATCAGGGCTGGTTTGTAGTTTTTGTAGGCTTCTTAAAGGCCATCATTGCAACCTTCTGAGCACATACATTCGACCCCAGATGCCTGCACATGCGCTCCAAGCAATGGAGCGCACCATTCATGCATTACTGCTTGGAACTAAATTAATAGGTGGATACTTTAATGCCTCCCCAGATCTCGCCCATGATTTTCTCCAGCACACACACAACCAGCAGCGTGTGTCATGCTAAACAACTTCGGAACTGGATTGAATCCCTGGGTCTATGCAATGCCTGGAGAGTCTGGCACCTTGATGCATGACGCTATACACACACCTCAGCGGCACGCTCAACACTATCCCAAATTGTTCTAATCCTTCTCCCCGCCATGGATCTCCTACATCGGACAGAGGCCGCAATACACTCACAGGGCATTTCTGACCACTTCCCCATGATTAGACAGTTTGGGACAATGGACGGGACCCAGCTCCCTGTCTAGCACTTCAATGCCTGGCACGTTCTAGACACCAGCTACGCTGATTTCCCGGGTGACAGAAATTCGAGCGTGTTTTGAGCATAACACTGGTACATTGGAAAACATCAGGAGAAGCATAAACTTGGCCAGATAACAGCACTGGCATGATGAATACTACACTTCGAACAGCGGGTCGCACTCCACCTGACTGAAACACTCAATCCCCAGATCCACATCTCTAAGACATCTTTGAAACAAGAATTACTTGAAGAAGCCAGGCAATACTGGAGGGTATCTGTACAGCGAGTCTACGAATGGGTAAATAAAAGTGGGATATATTTATACTGATTATCCACCAAAAATATGACTTCCATAATAGTCCCCAAGATTGTAGGTTCACCTGGAATCCGTAAGCAGACAGCTGTGGCCACTGCAATGGCATTTGCAGAATCCTACAAAGCCCTTAACATTCCCAGCTCCTGGCCACAAGAGGAGCCAGACTGCATGATATACCCCTTTCGTGGCTCATAGTGAACCTTTGTGCTGATCTGGAAGAGTCCATATCACTTGACAAAATTTATTATGCCATCTCAGCCATGGAGGTGGAGAAAACACAGGGATCCTCTTTGAACTCTACTGAAAATTTGAGATCTCCTTGGTCACCCTCTCCTTGATCTATACTGGGAGGCAGAGGACACTAAACAATTCCCTGCTGAGCTCAACATGGCTATGATAGTGACACTCCCAAAAGCTGGACGACTACCTATCCAATGTTTCTCCTATCGCCTGATCTCTCTAAAATGGAGGTCAGAATCTACACGTAGATAGTTGCTTACCAGCTTCAAGGAGTCCTCCCCATCCTGATCCACCCAGACCAATTTGGTTTCATGTCCACTAAAAGCATCAAGCATTGAATATGGCATGTGTAGGCTTCCCTAGTATATGACCTGAATCTGCAAGACCCATGTGCTTTCCTCCTAATAGACTTTGAAAACACTTTCAATTCAATCATTGGGTTCTTTCTGGTGGAGGTCCTGGAAAAACTGAGATTTGGTTCCAAATTTAGAGAAAATATACAGCTGTTGTACAGTAACTCCTCTGCCCAGAGACAGGTCTAGGGGGTGATGTCGCATACATACCCAAATTGCAAGGGCCACAAGGCAGGGATGATCCCTATTTCTGCTTATTGCCATCAAGTTTCCAACGCAGCTCTTCTGGTGTGATGCACATGTCCATGAATGGCAGCTGAGTGGGCAGATGGAGGATAAGATTGCTCTATGTGTAGATGATATTATTCTGTTCCTGGCCAAACCCCACCTCTTAGGCCCCCACATGCTGGAGCAGCTTACCATATATGGGTCTTCCTTTGGCCTGCAGGTGGATTGACACAAGTCCCTTTTAGTACCCATCAATGGCGATCAGAACACAGCGAACCACCAATCCTCCATCCCCATTCAGAGGCTACGCTTGCTCTACCTCAGTGTTCTTCTTCCTCAATGTTTACACCTCCAGCCACCCTGAGCTACCCTGGGCTATCTCTCCCTATTTCTCCTTGAGATAAAGTGGGAGTTAATGAGATGGGAGCTAACCCCCTTAATCTACTGGAGAAAATTTGCCCTGTTCAAAATTGTGAAACTGCCTAGAGTTGGGACAGAATTGGTATATCTATGCCAGGAGATGTCTGGAATGAGGACCACCTCCACTTCTTTAAGGAACTGCAACAATAGTTCTCACTCTCCCATATGCAATTCCACAGATTCTGACAACTCAGCCATGCTCTATTCCATCACATCTGCTCCCAGACCACCTTGCCGGACCACAGCCCACTTGAGGCCAAACTTCTGAAGGGCTGTCTTGGCAAAAGGAGCAATGTCATTAACCTACCACACAATGGTTAACAATGCCCTAGAGGCGCTCCTATTTCTCAAACAGAAATGGGGGGCCTGGCTGTGTCCCCTAGAGGATGAGGACTGGCAAGCTGCCCAGATGGCCCCTCGTGAAATAGCAATCCCCTGAAAATAGGACTACATGGATTAATAGAAGACCTGGGTGTCCCACACTGCGGAAGGATAATGATAGGGGTGGCCAAAGTAGTGGCCCAGCAAGACACTGCCTGCAGGTGGAAATCCACCCAACTCCCGACCTTGGCTGAGTGGTAGATGGAGGTGGACTGGTAAGCCAAAATGGGACAACCAGTATATTTTGCCAGGGGCTAGCCCACAGAAACAAAAAAAGATCCTGTGCAAGTGGTGGCAATATCATAGGCTCGATGATGACGAATAATGAGGGCGTGTCTGGGCGGGTGGGAGATTTATGTGCATGTTCTATAGCACTGTTATATTAACAGCGGATCATATGGATTGGTTTCTGTTGTCAAGAAAATAATGAAATTCTTGTATCATAAAAACCTTTGACAATTGAGCAATCAGTAACTCACAATATGTTTTTTACAAGGGTACAGAGAAGCCATCCTGACCTGAGGATTTTGCATGCATTAGTTGACTAATTGCATTTTACACCTTTTCAGGCATAATAGAATCCTCATTCTCCACAATCATTGAGGGATCTTTGTATGGAAATGATCTGTCATCTACATATGCATCTTGGTGAGATGGTAGAGGTTTGAAAGAAAGACATAGAAGGTGTGTAATATATCAGGGGCTTCTGTATATGTCATGCGGTCTTCATTCTTCATTTTCTTTCACTAAGGTTCCAAGTCTGTTTTTGCTTATGTTTTCAAGATACTAATCTGTTCGCCTTGTACCATTTTTCATAATGTTTTAGTTAATGTGTAGTAGTTATCCTTGAACCATCCATCATATAGAGCTACACCACCTCCCCCTCTACCTTTTCTGATTAAAATGTCTCATATTGAATGATATTTTTTTATAGAAAACCTCCACATCCATTTTTGCCATGGTTTTATTGCTATGGCTTAAAGGTGGTTGTTGGGATGAAATAAGATGTGGTAGGATGTTGGGACTGGAAGGCGCGGCAAGGGTTCCATGAGGGACGGTTGGAGGAGGTGAGGGGCTGGTGGTCACACTATGAAGAGGCTGATATAAGTCATGTTTATCCATATTCCTTGGTGCAGCAATGTCTTATTATTGGCGATGAGTGGGTCAGGATCCTGTCGACCACCAGCTTTACACCTTAAGTTTTGGGGCTCTGGGCCTGTGCCAGCTGTGTGACATCGTTGTGGGAAGTCAGCAGTCCTCTAGGATTTTTCTAGCATCGCAGCCGGCATTGAAATGATGTCTAATGTGGTGGTAGGCCTGTGCAGTACTATTGCTTTGTGTTCGCCCATTGTGGCGTGATTGGCCTAGAAAGAGGACATTGTGTGTTGCCATTTTGTACTTTGTAGTGATGGCCGCCATCTTGGATTGGGTCCATTTTGATGGATTCCTGGAAATGTGTTTGCCATTTTAGAAAGGATTTCTATAAGCTGTCAATTTTCGCCCACCATCTTGGATTGAGCCCAAATTGTATTTTGTCGTGATAGACGATTTCAGAGGATTTGCATTTCAGTGTTTCTCCTGTAGTTCATTTGGTCATTCAATCAATCTAATTTCCTCCATAATGGAAAGCATTTCTATTCCGCCTCCTTTCTTGCCTGTTCCTGGTCCACTGTCTCTGGACTGGCTGTGCTGGAAAGATGCTTTTGAAACACATTTCAAATAAAAAGAAGAAAGCCCTATTGCAACATAATCTGGGTCCTGAAGGTAGGGCTATATTAAAGGCATTACCTTTAATCATTATAAATATTCAGTTGAATCAAGATGGAGCAGCTGGTGAAATGATGGTAACTGAAGTCATAGATGAGTACGCCTCTATACTCAAAGCATTAGATAAGAGATTCTCAACGGCTCAAAATGTGGCATTGGAAAGACATACATTTTTGCAATGTTCTCAAAAACAAGGAGAATCAATTGATGACTTTGTATCTCCCTAAGTGCTGTTACTATTACTTGCAATTATAGGGGGTTTAAAGGTGAGATTATCTGGGACTAACAAATAGGGAAAACTAACAACAAGAAAATAAAAGAGCAACTCCTTCCTACTGAGGATCCAGATCTACGGTCAGCCGTAACAAACGGGCACGCAATTGAAAACTCAGAAGTATACTTTAAAGAGATATCTATTCCTTGTGACCAAAATTCGGGTCAAAGAAGTAAATCTTTTAAGGACAAAAGATGACTGAAAGAATAACAAAAAGAATCATACACCCAGGAATGACTACTGGAAGACCAAGGGAAAAAAGGAGGATAACATGTGGTACAGATGGGGCAGCCTACACATATTGCAGTTGTAAAAAACTGTCAGGCATTTTTCTAAAATGTTTTAAGTGCAACTATAAATAGGATTCTGCTACAGTAGAATGAGTCACAGTACATGTAAGCCCACAGTAGCTCGAGTGAATGAGTGTGTTATGGTAAACACGAGTGAGGGTGATATCTATTTTATACTTGCAGTAGGTAGAGATGATGAGTATAACAATTCTGAGCTATAGGATGAGTTTATGGTTTATGGTAATGAAGGGGAAAATTGTATGGAAGTTCCATTGATGAAACAACTTAGAAGGAAACTTCTGTATTGTAATATTACAATCAATGGCATAGAAGTATGTTTAATGGCTGGTTCAGGATCATCCTTCACATTAATTGGGCCTGGCATGTTCAAAAAGTTAATGCCCCAAAAATTTGTGGAGTCAAGCATCAACCCTTAAAAATGTAAAACATAATAGATAAAACTACTATTATTACAAATGCAAGCAACATTGATTTGGGAGCAGTTCTTGTGCAAAAGAGAAAAAATGGTAAAGAAGATGTGGTGGTATTGCATCAACATTCTCGACAATCGAGAAGGAGGCATTAGCCTTATGGTCGGGAACACATTATTTGGGGCATAGCATTTGTCCTTCTCACTGACCATAAACCCTAGATGGATTTATTTGGTGCTAAAGGAGATGCTAAAGCCATTCCTAGAATTGCTAAGTAGCAATATCAATTACAAGAAAATGTTGTGGCAGATTTCTTCTCAAGGTGCCTATACAAGATTTGGATAGAAAGTCATGCAGTGGATGATGAGGGAAGGGGTGCATGGTAAGCCAAATAACTAATGCGATGAAAGGGGGTCTAAAAGAGGGAGAGTGAAAGAGTGAATAGGAAGCAGATACCAGCCAGAAAGAAGTTATGAAATGAACATTACATGGATAAGCAAGTGTCAATGGTGCAATGGAGGACAAAGTTCTTTATTTACATGTTGCTCCTGAACTCACTTGTAATAATGGTTTGTTATACATGTTGAGACAAATGTTTGTGTCAGCAGCATTGAGGAAGAGAGTATTGAGATTAGCTAATGAAGGGCATATAGGTATTTGAGCTATAATATGGGGGATACAAGAGGACTTTTAGTGGCCTGAGTGGATAAAGACTTCAAATATTTTGTGAGAGATTGTGGCGGTCATTTTGACGGCGGCGGTTGCCGCCCGCCATGCGGTTACCGCCGAATGACCGCACCGCGGTCAAAAGACCGCAGCGGTCATTCCAACTTTCCCGCTGGGCCGGTGGGCGACCGCCAAAAGGCCGTCCGCCGGCCCAGCGGGAAAGCCCCTGCAACGAGGAAGCCGGCTCCGAATGGAGCCGGCGGAGTTGCAGGGGTGCGACGGGTGCAGTGGCACCCGTCGCGATTTTCACTGTCTGCAAAGCAGACAGTGAAAATCATTGTGGTGCCCTGTTAGGGGGCCCCTGCACTGCCCATGCCAGTGGCATGGGCAGTGCAGGGGCCCCCAGGGGCCCCACGGCACCCGTTCCCGCCATCCTGGTTCTGGCAGTGGACACCGCCAGAAACAGGCTGGCGGGAAGGGGGTCGGAATCCCCATGGCGGTGCTGCAAGCAGCGCCGCCATGGCGGATTCCCTGGGCCAGGGGAAAACCGGCGGGAAAACGCCGGTTCTCCTTTTCTGACCGCGGCTTTACCGCCGCGGTCAGAATAACCCAGGAAGCACCGCCAGCCTGTTAGCGGTGCTTCCGCCGCCCTCCGCCATGGCGGTCATGGACCGCCAGGGTCGGAATGACCCCCTGTGTTCCTTGTATTTTTAGTGACAAGACTCAAGTGACCCAGCCATCACCAGTTAGACCCTCATTCTAACTCTGGCGGGCGGCAGGGGCCCCAGGACACCCGTTCCCGCCGGCCTCTTCCTTGCGGTGTAAACCGCCAGAAACAGGCTGGCGGGAAGGGGGTCAGAATCCCCAAGGCAGCGCTGCCCTGGAGGATTCTCCCAGCCGGGGGAAATCCAGCGGGAAACCGCCGGACCCGGCTGGGCGACCGCGGCTGTACCGCCGCGGTCGGAATGACGAATGAAGCACCGCCAGCCTGTTGGCGGTGCTTCCGTCATTCGCGACCCTGGCGGGTCAGAATGAGGGCCTTAGTCTGGTTAGTATCTCTATTGCACCATGGTCCAATTTAGCTCTAGATAGTGCTGGTCTGATTAAGTGGGAGAGTTCTAAATTTGTTCTAGTATTAATTGATTACCTGTCGAAATTGCCAGAGGTCAGTTTTGTCAAATATGTTAATACTGTATCCCTTGTCCAGTTTTTACAGAGGGTGCTCACGAGAGAAGGATATCCCAACAAGTTGGTGACGGACATTGGCACCCAATTGGTCTCTGAAGAAAGGAAGTCTTCTCTGGATAACAATGACATCAAACATGTCAGCATGTCTTTATATCATCCTAGGAGTAAAGGGTTGATTTATCGTTTCAATCGCACCTTGAAAGACCAACTGTAGCTGGCTATGACTAATAAGCTATCTTGGAAGCACATGCAATCTGTCGACTGGTTTGTCTCCATTTGTGATTTTGAGGGGATGTGTTGCCGGGACCTAGTTAAATAGAGAATAGAGGAATAGGCAACTGGTTGATGTCACATACTTATCTTATATGGTTGACACGAGAGAAAAGGTTCAAGGCAGGTGTGCTTCCCTGTCTAGAGATACTGAGAATCGGAACATTGTAACTGGTTGTTGGGTCAGGATCAAGAAATCAGGTTGAGTATCCAAAGGTGAATCCAGATTTTCTGTTCCAATATAAGTTGCAAAAGTCTTATCAAATGTATTGCACACTAGAGATGGGAAGGTTTGGAACAAGGGCATTATTGCTGTTATTCCACAAAGTAAAGCGATCCTTGTTCATGCACAAATGGGAACAACAGAGTCTGGGGGTTATGCCAAATAATTATATTTGTAAACTGCATGTCACTAGGTCAAACGTGGTTAGGCGTATGTCTGATGTTTTCAAGTATTATGGCCCTCATTAGGCTGCCGCCAACATACCGTTGCCATGGCGGATATCCGCTAACCATATTATGACACACACATACCAATCCATCAGTTACAGCCACACACGCAAGTCCGCCAGCCCAAAGGTCAGTGATAAAGTGGTGGCATCAAAACCCACATCATTATGCCAACAGAACTACGCCCACAACATTATGACCCACGAATCACCACAGCGGACATTCAATGGCGGTAAACCATTGGCAGTACATACCGCCGCACTCAAAATACAGACACACTAACAAAACAACATCACATTATACATTTCATACTACACACACCTGACACGCATATACACACCACACCCATACACCCACATCACTATAAGACACACACCCACATCACCCACAACCCTTTACAAATACAAACCATTGGCACAAGACAGACACCATGACCACAGACAAGATCAGAGCCACACACCACCTACACCTATACACCACCCACGCACCCCGCATCACACACCTCAACACATCACCCTACACACCCTCACCCACACCACTCACACCACACTCATGGCACCACAACAACACCCCAGGTTCTCGGGGGAGGAGCTAAGGGTCATGGTGGAGGAAATCATCCAGGTAGAGCCACATCTATTTGGATCACAGGTGCAGCAGATATCCACTGCTAGGATGATGGAGCTATGACAGAGGATTGTGGACAGGGTCAACACCTTGGGACAGCACCCCAGAATAAGGGATGACATCAGGAAGAGGAGGAGCGACCTACAGGGGAAGGTGTGTTCCATTGCATCAAGACACCAACTCGCTGTACAGAGGACTGGCGGTGGACCCCCACCTCCTCCCCCACAACTAACAACATGGGAGGAGCAAGTATTGGCAATCATGAATCCTGAGGGCCTGGCAGGAGTAGCAGGAGGACTGGACTCTGGTAACTCAACTCTCTATTTCTAGCACTGCCCTACCTGCATGCTGTCACATACCCCCACTATCACCCTCACTCTCATCACTCCACCACCTCCCACACATCCCACCATCACAACCCACTCATCCCAATGCCAAGCCCTGCATGCTCTACCAATGCATGGACACCACTCACAGACCTGCATGGACACCGATCACCACAGCATACACACTAGAGAGAATCACCTAGCCCACAAAATAACAACTCACACAAGGCAAAGCTGCCAGGGCAACAACAACCATAGAGGGCAACACATGCACAATATGTCACACGCAGAAACAATAACACTGCATTTACATCCCCATAGGTTACCCAGCCAATGTCACTGGCAAAGAGATGCCAGCAACATCCAGTCCCCACCCCCCTCCGAAGAGGCACACAGTGATGACAGCAGCTCTGCTCTCCTGGATCTGGATGACCAACCTGGCCCATCAGGGAGCTCCGGACAGTCGGTTACCAAGCCACAGTTTCACACCACCATGGAGCCTCCCCCCTCAGGAAACCACAGCACCCACCCAGCGGGCTCATACCTCAGTCCCCAGGACACGTCAATCAGCAGTGTGTCCACCACTACAGGGACCCCAGGCCGCCCCACAAACACAGGACAATCAGGGACCTTAGGTCAGTGGCAGTGGGCACATGGTTCAGGGGACAGAGGCACAGGACAACAGGGAAGCTAGGAGGACTGCTGTGTGACAGGGGGAGGACAGGCCCAGGGAACCGACCCTCCAGAAGGCACTCACAGCGATCCTTGGAGCATACCAACATTCCCAGGATACGCTGGGCCAGATCATGGACAAGATGCAGAACATGCGGCTTCAGGAGGGACAGTACCTGGGGATCAGGGAGGACTTGAAGGCCATTAACACCACCTTGGTCTCCATTGCAGGGGTGCTGGCAGACATAGTCAACAGTATGAGGGAGGCAGTGGCACACCAGCGGGTCCCTGACACTAGCCAGACTACTGAACATCACTCCACCTCCGCTGCCGCTAGTGGACAGGAGGCCCTGCCACACGACCAACAGGCCACCAGTACCCCTCCCCTGCAGAAAGAGAACCACCCCGCAAATGTTCCCTGCGATCCAGGCAGAAGCCAGAAACTATTGCCAAGACCCCCTCCAGGAAGTAAGACTCTCCTGATTATCACCATTGTGTCCCACTCTGTCAACCTGTCCACCTTGAACTGCCATTACTTCCTTTCCTATGTCCCCGTGGACACTGCAACTGTGATACAAATAGACTGGACTCTAACCTGGACTTTCCTCCATCATCACTCCAGCCCATTGCACTACCCCCTCTTCTTCAGAGCACTGTAATAATCACATTTTGATAAAATACAAGTATGGTGTAGGTCAAATGTTTTCAAAATGTATTTGTTTAACCAGGTTCAAACATTGCAATTCAACTGTACAGTAATGTTTACAGAGGAAAGACCTGTAGTTGGCTGCACTGAACACACCAGGAGCAATAGTGAGGCACCAACATCTGCAAAGAGAGATGCCAAAGGGTACAGTGAGTGGGCATAGAAGTAGGAATTCACAGCCTGCCAGTGACAATGTCACACATCACACTGTCAATTATATGTGAAATAACTGTCTTACCTGTGTCTTATTAGAAGTATTAATGAATAAGTGCACTTCTGTTGTACTCATCCTAATCCTCTGCCTCCTCATCTTCACTGTCCACAGGGTCCACTGCTGTCACACAGCCATCTCCAGCCTCCTCCTCCTGCAGAAAAGGCACATGGTGGCGCAAGGCAAGGTTGTGCAACTTACAGCATGCCACGATGACCTGGCAGACCTTCTTGGGTGAGTAGCACAGGTATCCACCTGTTAGATGGAGGCACCGAAACCTGGCCTTCAGGAGGCTGAAGGTCCTTTCTATAATCCTTCTTTTTCGATCAACGTGCCTCATTGTAACGTTCCTTCTCTTGGCATTCCTCACAGGTGTCAGTAGCCATGCGAGGTTGGGGTAACCAGTCACCCGCAAATATCGAGGGACAACTGTTAGCCACACACTCACCTAGGGCCGACAACATACCCATACACCAACATCCACTGGGTGGGAACCAGGGCTCACCTATTAGCCACACCCTGTGCCTCTGGAGTTGGGCCATCACATTAGGGATGCTGCTATTCCTCAGGATAAAGGCATCATGCACAGACCCAGGATACTTGGCATTGACGTGTAAGATGTACTGGTCCGCCAGGCACACCATCTGTACTTTCATGGAGTGAAAACTCTTTTGATTTCTGAACACCTGTTCATTTCGCCGGGGGGGGACAAATGCAATATGTGTTCCATATATTGTCCCAGTAATGTTGGGGATATGTCCCATTGCATAGAAGTCGGCTTTCACTGTGGCAAAATCCTCCACCTTGGGAAAAACGATGCAGCTGCACATGTGTTTAATCAGGGCAGACAACACTCTGGTCAGCACTATTGAGAACATTGGCTGTGACATTCCTGCTGCCAAACCCACTGTCAGTTGGAAAGAACCAGTTGCCAGGAAAGGGAGCACTGATAGGACTTGCAGAAGAGGGGGGAGCCCGGTGGGGTGACGTATAGCAGATATTAGGTCAGGCTCCAATTGGGCACACAGCTCAGTGATTGTGGCCCTGTCAAGTCTATAGGTGAGGACAATGTGCCCGTCCTCCATTGTTGCCAAGTCCACCAGGGGTCTGTAAACGGGGGGATGTCTTCATCTCCTATTCATCCACAGCAGTTGCAATCTATGGGGCAAAAGAGTGAGCAGCTGGTCATTATCTGTACATTCTGACCACTACACTTCAATGCATGTTGTGACTGTAACATTATTTTGGTGGGATATGTCCAAAAGGTAAATTTGTGTACTGTGATGCAGTTAGGATCCATGGGCTGCAAACCTCCCTGAAATGGTGTCCGCCTGTCCTGTATGGAGGGCCAGGTGGAAATGAGGTTATTCCGCTGACGTGCGCCGTTGCAGGAGGCGGTCGAGAACCGCCTTGCAACTCCTCATTGGTTATCATTGGGCCCTATGGGTTACAGTGGTCAATGGTGATGTACGCCGGCGGTGACGATACGACCGCCACTGACATGACCGCCATTTTCTAACTGTTCACTCACTTACTAACTGACCTTCAACAGGAGAGGACCTACACTGCATGTGCTGTTGTGACATGTGTCTGGAACCGACCATGGCTCGTGTTACTGGGGAAAGGGCCCCTGCCTTCACCTTGGTGGAGTTGGAGCGACTGGTGGATGGGGTCCTACCCCGGTACCGACTGGTGTATGGGCCTCCAGACCAACAGGTGAGTACACTGTGAGCACGATGCATGGGGCATGAATGCACTGTAGTGGTGTGTGTGAAGGCTTTGTGTAGGGGGAAGTTGGTGGATGTCCCCTGGGCGGCGTGCAGCTTGTGTGCAGGGCCCTGTGTGTGCAAATGGCGATTTGAAGGGGTATGGTGGGCCATATATATAACAGGCAGGACAGTCTGACTAATACCTTTCCCTGTGTGTATTTCTCTGTAGGTCAGCGCCCATCAAAAGAAGGGTATATGGCATGCCAAGGACGTGCGGATCCTGGAGGTCTACGGCAGGTGGAGCACCCACTGTCACAAATGGTGGGAGGACCTGAGATGCTGGGCACAGAAGATGGCGGAGGCCCAGCTGGGGATGGCTTCCCAATGAGGAAGGGGTGCCAGTCGAATCCTGACCCCCCGGATGGCCCGCATACTGGTGGTGGCCTATCCGGAGCTGGATGGGTGATTGTGGGCATCACACTAGCAACAAGGGGGTGAGTATAGTGTCCTACATTACAACTTACGCCTGGTAGGGTGGTATCTGGGTGGGGGCCCTGTGGGTGCCCCTAGGCCAGGCCTTGCATTGCAGAGTAGGTCCCATGTTGGGCAGGGTTCTGATGTGAAAGTCCTCCAACCAAGCTAGTAGGCATTCTTTACTGGGCAGGGGTCTGGGGGTCTCAGGTATGCTGCAATTTGCATTAGGTGTACCTATCCATGGGCTGGTGACTAGCAGTGTGACTGGTAGTGCATTGCCTAATGTATAGGGCTGTTCCCTGTGTGTGAGTGTGTTGTGTACGCCAACGGTGTTATTGGTGCCATAATTGACCAAGTGTATCCTTTGTCTCCCCCCCCCTTTTTGCTTTGTCACCCTGTCCTTATGTGCATTTGCATCATCTGGAGGAGGAGCAGAGGCACTGGCGACGGAGGGAGCTAAAACCCATAGGACCCAGGAGGCCGAATCCACCGACGGTGATGGCATCATTGGGACGGAGGGTGACAGGAGCACCACGGCGGAGACTGGAGGGGACAGTCCGAAAACGAATCCCTCCTCCGGTGGAATCTCCCTGGTGATGGCAGACACCTCTGTGCCCACCCCAGCTACAGGTACAGCCACCACCCCCGTGCCAGCATCGCCCTCCCAGCAGCCCCTCAGCGAGTTTCCCGTACCTGCTCTCCCAGGAGGGTGGGCATCTCCTTCGCCCCAGGCACCTGAGGCCCTGCCCCAGTTAGCCCTGCTGCCCTGAGTGAGGAGGCTATTGACCTCCTGCGATCTATCTCTGTTGGGCAGTCAATCATTGTGAATGCCATCCAGGGGCTAGCAGGAATCACACTGTCTTGGTGGCCCAACATAGATCAATCCAGGCTCTGGCCTCCTCTCTGATGGAATCAATTCTCCCTGTTTCCACCCTCCCCCCTCCAACTTCCTCTTCCCAATCCCATCCCCCTCAACCCCAACTTATCCCAAGCACACAGTCAGACGAGCAGACACCCAGGACAACACACAAGAGTGGACATGGCAAACACAAGCACCACACATCATCCCACAGGCACTCACACAAACACCATCCAGAAGCAGACATACCAACATCTCCTGCCTCCACTGTGGCCGTCTCCTTCTCGTCGACCACCTTCCTCCCAGTAGCGTCTACACTCACACCTGCATGCACTACAACCTCAGCCACTACCACCAAAACCAGCACACCTATCAGTACACACCCCTGACTAGCAGTCACCACCCTCACATCCAAGCACACGTCCCCTGTGTCCTCTCCCACTGTGTTTGTGCCCCCTCCTCCCAAAGTACACAAACGCAAGCACTCAGACACCCAACAGCCATCCACCTCACAACAACATCCAGCCCATGCACCTGCACCCAAACACAGCGGACTGACACCTCCTACCACCACTCCCTCTTCCTCCACTCCCAAACCATCCCCTCTTCCTGCCCCTATGTCCCTAAGAAGCTTTTCCTCACCACCATTGACCTCTTCCCTAGCCCTTCCCCCATCCCTCATGTCAGACCAGGGTGGTCAAAACCCAGGCAAGCACCTCAACCACCCAGTCCACTGGCACAGTAGTGTCCCCATCAAATCCAGCTGCAAGAAGGAAGGCAAGGAGCTAGCCCCAGCAGCAGTAAGGAAGGGCAAGGAGCCAGCCCCAGCTGTAGGACGGTGGGGTAAAGGGCCTGCAACAGCATGCAGTAAAGACAAGGCCCTGGTGCTGGGACTCAGTGGGAGCCCCCACACCAACCATGGTGGTGCAGCCATCCGAGGCTGCAGGTGATGGGCTGGAGCCTCCCCCTACCACTACCAGCTCCACCAGCACCACCACCTGCCTGAGTGGGCAGCTGTCCGAGGCTGCAGGGGATGGGCTAGAGACTCCCCTCATCACTACCAGCTCCACCAGTAGCACGACCACCAGCACTGTCACCTTCCCCAGTGGACAGCCGTCCGAGGCTGCAGGGGATCGGCTGGAGCCTCACTACACCACTACCAGCACCAGCACCTGCCCCAGTGGGCAGACATCCGAGGCTGCAGAGGATGGGCTGGAGCCTCCCCCCACCACTACCAGCACCGCCACCTGCCCCAGTGGGCAGCCGTCCGCGGATGCAAGGGATGGGCTGGAGCCTCCCCCCACCACTACCAGCTCTACCAGCAGCACCACCACCAGCCCCAGTGGGCAGCCATCTGAGGCTGCAAGGGATGGGCTGGAGCCTCCCCCCACCACTACCAGCAGCTGCCCCAGTGAGCAGCCGTCCGAGGCTCCAGAGGATGGGCTGGAGCTTCCCCCCACCACTATCAGCAGCAGCAGCACCACCACCACTGCCACCACTGAACAGTCGTCATCACCGGTGGACAATGTGTAGTCCTGCGTCCATGGGCTGTTGTGCGCCATGGCCCCTGAAAATCCTGTGAGTATGACACCCAGCTGAGAGACTGTGACCTTGCACTCCCCAAGATCTGCATAACAGGGCACAATGCCCCCTCCAGAACCAGTGGAGAAGCCATCTATTCACCCCAACCTCCCCAGGATGAAGCTCACTGGGCACGATGCCCCCTCCAGAACCAGTGGAGAAGACATCCACTCACCCCATCCTCCCTAGGATGAAGCTCACTGGGCATGATGCCCTCTCCAGAACCAGTGGAGAAGAATGTATGTTGGAACAACGCATGCTGGAACAACCGTTGCCTGAAAAACACGGTCGGAACAACAACCGCGTTGTTACCACTAATGCCTTTACCACGAATGCCTTAACAACAATTTTTCATGGTAAAGGCATTCCTGGTAAAGGCATTAGTGAACGGCATGCATGGTTCCAGCATGCATCCACCCTTGCCCCCGCCCCTAAAAATTACCATAATACCCCCACCCCTAAAACCTACAACCACCCCAACCCCCCAACCCTGCCCCTAAAACTACCCCACCCCGCCCCTAAAATTACCACGACCCTCACCCCGCCCCTAAAACTTAAAACCACCCCAACCCCCATCCCGTCCCTAAAACCTAAAACAACCCCAACCCTGCCCCTAAAACTACCCCACACAGCCCCCAAAATTATCCCGACCCCCACCCACCCCTAAAAACCTAAAACCACCCAACCCCTCACCCCCTCCCCTAAAATTACCCCGACCCCCCACCCCTAAAACCTAAAATCATCCTGAACCCCTATCCCTGCCCTTAAAACCTAAAACCACCCTAACCCCCACCCCATTATCGCGACAGCCCCACCCCTGCCCCTAAAACTTAAAACCACTCCAACCCCCGCCCCCCCTAAATCCTAAAACCACCCCACCTCCTACCCCACCCCTAAAATTACCGCGAACCCCAACCCCGCCCCTAAAACCTAAACCACCCCAACCCCCAATCCCACGCCTAAAACCTAAACCACCCTATCCCCCACCCCCAAAAACTAAAAATACCCTGACCTCCCACCCCGCCCCTAAAACTAGAAATTCCCCAACTCCCCCCCCCCCGGCCCTAAACCTAAACAACCCCGACTCCCCACCTGTAAAACTAAAAATACCCTGACATCCACTCACCCCCATCCTCCCCAGGATGAAGCTCACTGGGCACAATGCCTCTCCAGAACCAGTGGAGAAGACATCCACTCACCCCTTCCTCTCCAGGATGAAGCTCACTGGGCATGTTTCCCCCTCCAGTGCCAGTGTCAAGTCACCCACTTGAGAGACTGTGGCCTTGCACTCCCAGGATCAAGCACAGGGCATATTGCCCCCTCCAGAGCATGTGGGCAAGTCACCCACTTGAGAGACTGTGGCCTTGCACTCCCCAGGACCAAGCACAGGGCATGTTGCCCCCTCCAGGACCAGTGGCGTTATACCAGCTTCTGGCTGAGGTGCCCTTCTGTTCCCTGTCCCCCTGAGGTGCCTGGCTATTTTCAACCTGATGCCCCTGCAGTGTTCTCTCCGTGGTATTGCAGGAGTGAGATAGGGCCTTGGACTTTGTGATGTGGCCCTGTGGCCCACGAACATTGAGGAGTGGGCAGTGTCCATTGATTTGTAAAATGAATATCCTTTTTGATTTGTATGCACGCATTACTGCTATATTTATCTTATTACACTCTTTTTACTCTATTGTATTTGTCCTTGCACTATTCCTGAGGGGTACGGGGTCAATATGTTTTGTTACTGCATCTGCTTGTGTGTATGGTGATGGGGATGGGGGTGTTGCGTGTTCAGTGTGTGTGTCACTTACTTTTCCCTCCCCCCCTCCCATGTGTGCTAGGCGGCAGTACTCAACGTGGTCATCTTCACCGTCATTGGTGTTCGTAGTGGAGCAGCACGTAGAAGAGCATGGGGAAGACATGCAACTCAGGCTCCATGGCGGCGTGGTTCTTCCCAGAGTCTCCACAGGTGAGTCGTTTCCCTTCTATGCAGTGTTTCCGCCAGGCTTTTGATGTCATTGGTACCACCCCGGAAAAGGTGGCGGTTTCCTGTCTCATAATACAGTGGGTGGAACATTGTCTTCCGCCTGGCTGTAGGCTGTTACCGCCGTGGTGCCTTTTTGATTCCTTCCTGGCGGTCGGTGTGTTAAAGTGGCTGTCTGTCTGAGCTGTTCCTGCCGTGGTCATAATTTCACAGTTACTACCACTGGCCTGTTGGTGGTATTACCACGACTTTATCACCGACCCCCAGGGTTGTAATGAGGGCCTATGTCTGTTAATAGATGAAAGTTTGTCACTATAGCTTTAAGGAAATTAATATTTGTGATATTCTTACAGTATAAGGAAATCGTTTTGAGCTAGTGCGTAACAACTATTTCATTTGTTCTTGGTTGTATTTGGCTTAGTAGGGGGAGTATTTTATCTTTATCAATTGTATAGTTATCACTTCATTCTGTTATTCAGATTGTTATTGTTTCTTTTTGTTTATTAAAAGGGAAGATGTATTGGGATGACATAAAATGTGGTAGAATGTTGGGGTTAGAATGTGGTGTAAGAGTGCCATGAGGGACGGTTGGAGAAATTGAGGCACTGATGGTGTCATTCTATGAAGACGATGAAATAAAGTCATATTTATTTGTATTCCTTGGCGCGGCAGCTTCATTTTAGTAGTCCTCCTAGAAATTTAAATATATCCCCACAATCTCAAGTACAAGTCTGTGCTAGTGGAATTAGCTTAATAAAACCAATCTATTCGTTTACAGATGGATTTGAGCAAACATCTGCATCATGACACAATTGGTATACTTGGGAGTTTGAGGCTTTTTATGAGTATTAAGTAAGTCTCTACAATATTTTTCTGTGCAAGCATAACTGCTTGAAAATCTCGAATTTTGGGTTTGTGTATTTTGTGTAATTTGTGTTTTCTCTTCCTTTTGCTGAACTTTCACCTGTAAGGGACTGGCACAAGGGGAAAATGTATTTGGGAACTATCAAACTAGGGGGCAGATTTAAGAAAAGTGTTGCTGCATCCAATGCAGCACCACTTTTCTTGCACCCATTAGCGCCACCCTAACGCCACCATGTGTACTCCGTAATTGAGATACAGCACACCATGGCAGTAGTTAGGAAACCAATGTCAACATTTTTGACACTAGTTTGGTGCTTTGCAGGATTAGTATAAAAAATGTTGACACTAATCCTGCAAAGCACATTGAGGCCCATTATAAATAATGGTATGCCTCATTTTAACACCTGCTCTGTGCAGGCGTTACAAATGCTGCAAAAATGATGCAAATAAATCTTTCAGATTTCTTTGTGCCATTTTTTCAGCTCCCCTAAAGGGGGAACGCCCCCCTTACATACATTATGCCAGGTGCAGGCATAATGTGGCGCAAGGGATTACAAAGTGGCGCAATGCATGAATTGCGACACTTTGTAAATCTGGCCTGGTGATTTTGACCTCGTTGGGCCACATTAGCGTAAAAAAAAAATTATGCTAATGCGGCACAAGGAGGCGGTAGGCCCTCTTAAATCTGGGCATAGGTGTATGAGGTTGTAGCATGTGCTGTGCGAGCAACATTCTCTGTGTTACCTTAGAAACTATAAGGATAATACATTAAACAGGTATCAGACATGCCTTGTATACAGGAGGGCATTCATCACATACAATTTTCATAATATACAAACCTTTTATGAAATTACGTATATTTCAAATGGATCAAATGTGTAATTTCACAATGGCCTAGTCTTAAATAAAAGATACAAGACTTGCATTTAGGGTTCTGAAATGTTTAGAAAACATACTTCTTTCACTGATCATCCTGATTCCATTTCTTTCACAGTTGCAAAAGTTTTTTTTTTTTTCATTTGGAAGATGGGATCCCAAAGCAACTTTGTGTAATAATGCAGCCACTTAGCTGCCATATGGCTTCCGTGTCATAGTCCTCAATGTTTTATCACTATTTCCCAACCCTTGTCAACCAGTATAAATTAAGATATTCAAACTGCTTCTTAATTCATAAAATGACATGGGGCCTGATTACAACTTTGGAGGAGGTGTTAATACGTCACAAAAGTGACGGTAAAGTGACTGATATACCACCATCTGTATTACGAGTCCATTATATCCTATGGAACTCGTAATACGGCTGGTGGTATATCCGTCACATTTGGGACGGATTAACACCTCCTCCAAAGTTGTAATCAGGCCCATAATGTCCCTGTTGGACCTGGTCCTTTTGGAGGGTTCATCCCATTACTTTTTGCCTCCTTCCTCCTATTTTTTCTGACCTCTCGCTGTTGGCTCTAGGACTTTGAGCACTTTATCACTAATGCTCAGTGATAAAGTGCAACTGCTCTCCCTTCTAAAGTTGGTATGATTGGATTATACCTAGGTGGCAAATTTAATTTACCTGTAAGTCCCTTGTACAGTGGTATCGCTATACCCACGGCCTATAAATTAAATGCTACTAGTGGACTTGCAGCGCTGTTTGCGCCACCCACTGAAGTAGCCTTTCAAGCCGCCTCAGGCCTGCCAGCACAGGGCCTGCATGCACAGTTTTCTGTCACAGGGACATTGCATCTAAATTTACTTGCCAGACCCAGAACTCCCCTTTTACTACATATAAGTCACCCCTAAGATAGGCCCTAGCTAGCCATATGGGCAGGGTGCTATGTATGTAGAAGTCAAAACATGTGCCTAGTAGCGTGGCCTGCCTGGTAGTGACAAACAGCCTATTTAGTTTCTCACTGCTATGAGTGCTGCCTTCTCATGGCATTGCATTGGAAATGCCCTGCCTTATGTCTAGGGGGTATTGTCTGATTTATGAGGGGTAGCATAGGCATGTTTGGTATGGTTATAATGGTAGTGAGAAATGCTACTTGCTGGTGTAAGTGGATTTTTCATTACTATTACAGAAATGCCACTTCTAGAAAGTGAGAATTTCTCTGTGCTTATTACTCAGGTGTTTTGCAGCTTGACTCCAATCCACGTCAGGGCCGAGTGACAAATGGGCTTTGTGCATACTTTTCAGACAGCCTGTACACAGGGAGGGTGGAAGTGGCACAGAGGTGCATCTGCATTTTGAAAAGTCTTCCTGGGCTGAGAGAAGGGGGAGGCGGGGCACACATGCATCTGTAAAGGCTGTTCCCCTTGCCTCACACAAAAGGGTTGTTTAACCCCAACTGATGTTTGGAGCCTGTGCTGGAGGAGAGAGGAGGCACTCCCAGAACCAGTTGTAACTGGTTGGAACCTCCTCTCCCCTTCTTTGTTACCACACTGCAAAACTGAATATAAGTACAGGGGATTTTTCCCCACAATGGAGAGACATTGTGGAACTGAAACAGACTTGTAATTGGACACAGAACGCTGCTGGAGGGACTCACCAGGAACCGCCTTCGACTGCTGTTGCTGTGCTGACCTGTGACCTGCCTGGTCACTTGGAGGAACTGCCAACTGCCTGCTGCCCTTTGTGCTGGCCTGCTGCTAGGCCCTGCCACCCTGTGCTCCATCTGTTGTGTCCCCCAGCAGCAGGGTGTTGTCGCCCCTGAGCCCTGCAACTGCCTGAAGCGCATGAGGAACACTTCTCATTTCCTGCTATAGGCCCTGATAGAGCGATTTCTACCTATTCTCAAGTGCTTTGGGAGCACTTTTCGTTGGTGTAATTTAGCGCCTTGAGAGGGCCTTCCTACTCACTGCCGAGAGCCAAGTGTTATGCGATTGATAGCGCTGTGACAATTTAAAAAATCACTGCCGCAGCCCTGGTGGGCTGTTTTCCTTAAGTGCAAGTGTTTCGCGCTGCCCGGTGCCCCCATGGCACGAAGATGGGATATCTAGAGTGAGTATGCTCCTAGCGGTGCCCCCGGATGAAGAGCGCTCCAAGGAGCGCCCCAGGGACACCAGAAGGCCCTCATTTAGGTCAGATCTCCACTACGGTCCGGGCGAATCTGCTGTGGAGATCGGGCGAGGATGGAAGCCTCATCAGAGGCTCCCCTCCCCACCGGAGCCCCTTGTTTGTTCTTTCGTTGGGCAGGAAAGGAAGCCTCATCGGAGGCTCCCGACCCACTGGAGCCCTGAATGCGTTGTGGAGACAGCGGCTGGAGCGGAAGCCTCGCCAAAGGCCCCCCACACCGCAAGGTCCCCACTGAAGCCCATAATTTTCGTTACTGCTTTGCCCCCCCACCCCCCCCACCCCTTTGGAGGGCCATTTGTGGTCCAGGGGGTCCCCAAAGATGGTAGGCCCCAGGAGGGGCCCTGATATAAAAACCAGGGGGGGTGCATGCTGGCCCCCTCCCCCAACATCAGTATGAGGCCCCCATGCTGTGCACGGAGCGCCGGTTGCCCCCTTGTTGTACTTCGTGGTACTAGAGATGCTCTCATCGTCCCAAAGCAGGTACTTTTAATGGACGTATGTTTTCTAAATGTTCCTGGTATGGACATTATGGACTAGTATGTTAACCTGTTTTTCTCGTATGATGTTCCTTTTATGGGCGTGACCAGCTGATATGTTTTTTTATTACTTGCCATATGCTTTCTAATGATTTTGGTATGGGCATTTATGACATTTCTATGACGTGCATTTCTTTAGTAATGTGATTCCTGACTACCGCTTTTTTTGCAGAATAATAAGTAACCTGTGTGTTATGTTTGACTAGTGCTGGTTTCTGCAGAGTAACAATTGTGTAACATTCGGACAACTGCTTGGGTAGCAGGGTATTACTGACATGTTGTGTTTGGTGTAATTATGTTGTGCACAATACAGTTTATTTTTATATAAACTTGGTGTTGTGATTCCTTTGTGGTGGGGATAGTACGTCACATGTGTTGTGTGTGTTCTGCAAACGCTTTACACATTGCCTCTGGGATAGGCCTGACTGCTCGTGCAAAACTACCAAGGGGGTAAGCAGGGGTTGTCTCCCTTACCCTGAATAGAGTGGGTGGGTTCTGCCTGGCTTAGGTGCATACCCTAGCCAAGCAGAAACCCCATTTCTAACATTTGTGACATGTTTCTTTAACTGTTCTATTTTATCAAAATCATTCAAAGTCACTTGCTCAAATAGCAGACATTGTGATGGCTCTACTGAAATTGGAGGGACAAATGCCAAAACTGACTGGATTAATTTAAATATGTTATCCTTGTCTGTTGTCTCCTGCACAGGTACATTTTTGGTGTCATTAAAAAACTTCCAAAACATTTATGGGAAATCGCTAAAGTTCAGTCCACATATTTGTGAGGTCTTTTGATTTATGTCCAGTGGCGTAGCGAAACTAGGTGTTGCCCCCCTGAACAGAACATAGAGGGGCCTCCCCTCTGGACTCACTCAGGAGGTCTGGGGCCAAGGTACTGTGCTGAGGGCCCCCCTGGAACTCGTGCCCCCTGACCCGCAGGGGCTGCAGGGCCTTTGTTACGCCACTGTTTCTGTGCATACTGTCACCAAGTATATCAGTCTCTTCTTTACTGAGTTGATAATTGGAACAGTTGTTTACTCAAAGTCTGGAGGTAGAAGGGGTTCTGCTTAGTGAGTTTACTCTAGAGAGTACAGAAGTGTTGCTATGCAGCTAATTTTGAAGACACGAATTGGCCCAAATTTATGAAAAATGATGTGCGTCAAAGATTTTAACGCTGCATAATTACTTTTCTTAGCACCATGTGTGCGTCTTATTTATAAAACAGAGCACCATGGCACTAAGAAAAGACAAGCGTAAAAAATAATGATGCTATCCTTTGGAACAAGTAGTAAAGAAAAGTGACACTAATGCTGCAAAAGTGGTGCCAGCATGATTAGCTGCATGTTTCTTGATGCTAATCGTGCTAGCGCCACTTTTGTGTCAAAAGCATGACAAATAAGCCCAGGAAAACACCAAACAGAAGTCAAGAGAAGCCAAGATGGAGAATGCAGGACAGGAGAGACCCCAGGCAGACCATAATCAGCCCAGGACAGGCCAGGATGTCCAGACAGACACCCAGGAGAAGGGAAAAAGAAAGAGGAAAAGTAGGCTCAGTTAGAAGGAGAATCAGATCCTAATCACACTCTAAATTGTCAATAGGTAGGACGGAATCAATATGGCAGTCAATAGTCGATAAAGTCAACAGTGTGGCAGAGGTGAAGAGGACTGTGACTGACTGCAAGCACAGAACTAAAGAGAAACTGGTAAGCAACCAAAAGGCAGCACTACAGACCAGAGGTGGAAGTCCGCACCCCAGGAGGAGCTGGATGAGCTGGAGGAGATGGTGGCAGCAGTCATTTCAGAGGAGGTGGTTACCAGAGTCCCAGGACAGTGCAGCCTTTCAAGAACTACCACAAATGCAGAGTAAGTTGCAGTGGGGGCCAATCTCGTAAGTAACAAACGGCTGAAGGGGGAGGCACATAGGACACACTGAATGCATGCAAAAGGATTGCATTTGGTTGGGGCACAATAATGGCTAAACACTTGCAATGGGCACTCACCTTCACCTCATATGCACAGTCCATTTCTCAACCCTCACATCACTCCCTACACTGTTGCAAGTGTACCATCTGCCCATGTGTATCACTCATTGAGCAACATGTGCAAGGCCTGTTGTGAAGGGTGGGCCAGCAAGAACTCTGATATGCCTCCCTGAACCTTTGGGAATGGGCACAAATGTGATCATACACAACATATGGGGCATTCAGTGATGATCATCTGTGTGGTTGAACAAGTAGCTCACATGTCACCATGCTGCAAGGGTGTGTGTGTATTGGGGATGGTTGGTGTTGTGCACAAAGGACCACCTTCCTGCAAAACATCAGCCACAAGTGGTCTTACCGTCTCACTAGGGGCCATACTTACAAGGCCTGAGCACAAAACTATGATCATATTGATTGATGCCAATGTGGCCTGAAGCTGCCAATTCTCCTTTTGCCATATTAACAAACTTGCACAATGCATGTATAGATCCACTTTGTAAATCCTTGCACCACAATATGCCTGTGCCAGATATGATGTATGCATAAGTTGAAATTTAGCTTGGAACTAATGCGAGTGAGAGCTTAAAGAAAGGTTTGCAACAGATGGGACAAGGACTCATCTGTCCTGATTGTGGCCCTTCATGCCCATTGATGGCATTGGCATGGATCTTGTTGATCGTGGGTAGTATTGGTGTTGGCCCCTTGATGTTATTTGAACTGTTAACTGCTTTCAGCTGCGTTGGCCGTATCATTCAGGTACTTCACCTAGGGATTTAAAATTTTGAATCTTCATGCTTAGTTTAAATATATATATATATATTTCTATAAATTCACCCAAAGGAATCATAGATTGTTTCTAAAACACATTTTACGGGATCTTATCCTTTTAACATAACATCACTCTAATGCAAATGTATGTGCAACCAGTGGAACCAGATTCATAGTAAAATTTTAGTTCTTGGGTCAAGGCACAATAATTAGTGATTGCATACAGTAATTTGTGTATTGCAAGGTAGATCAGCTTCTATGTGATCATTGCAGTTATTAGAATTGATCTACAGTTACTGTTAATAGTTGTAACTCAATAATATTTTTGGTATTATGAAATTTTCCAAAATCCTTGATTTTTACTTTTTTTTGTCTGCTGCATTCATCAGAGCTTGTGTAATGTCTTTGCGCAAGCAATTAATTTTGATATCATAGTCCTTTTTGTTTGACTATACATAGCTGTAACGTTTGAGAGAAATCGTATAAGCAGAACACACAACATGCACATATACATCTAACATACATATTACATACAAGTGATTAAACCCCTCCATGATATATTCTGCGAGGCCTTGGCCCAAGGTGAGCTGCCGTGGGATCACAGGCAAGGACAGACTATGCTGATTCATAAACCCAGAAACCACTAGAGGACTATACCTCACACAAGCCAAGATCCCTCTTGAATGTGGAAACAAAAGTGCTTGCAGAAGTCTTAGCGAACCACCTTCTGCAGGTGGTCAAAAGCGTGGTGGCTCTGGACCAATCAGGTTTTATGCCTCATAGGGCCACATGGCAAAATCTCTAGCGGCTTTCTGGCTACAGGTGCAGGAGCCAGCATTACTCCTGGCAATGGATGGCAAGAAGGAGTTTGATCACCTGAAATAACTTTACTTAATGACCCTTTGGGAATGTATAGCTTCGACCCAACTTAGCAGTGTAGGTGTGGCTTCTTTATAACAGACCATCAGTGAAGGTACTGGTCAATTGTATGCTGCCAGAAGAATTTGACCTCAGAAGGGGCACCTGACAGGGATGTCCTCTTTCGCCGCTGCTGTTTGTAGTGGCGATGAAGCTGCTAGAAACTTGGTTCCGGCAGAACTAGCTGCTGCAGGGACTCCACTGGGATGGTGATTTGAAGGACATAAGTGGTCATTATGAACATGGCGGTGTGGCCTGCCCTGCCGGCGGTGGGTCAGAAAACCCACCAGCCGGCATCGCGGCCACACCGCCACATAATGAACACCATGCACCACCAGGCTGCGTCCGTCAGGCGGTGCTGCCCCTCGGGTAATGATTCCTCAGCCTCCAGCCTTTCCCTGGCAGGTTCCCCTGCCAGGGAAAGGCTGGCGGAAGGGATGCACCGGGGCACCACTGGGGGCCCCTACACTGCCCATGCACTTGGCATGGGCAGTGCAGGGGCCCCTGTGCAGTGCCCCATTGCGTGCAGTGAACTGCACGACTGGTGCAGCTGCACCCTCCGCACAGAGGCATTGGAGCAGCCATCAATATCTCGGCCAGGCATTCATATGGGCCGTCGGGCAGAAACACTGTTTCATGAGCAATGATACGGCCTGGCGGTGTTTTTCTGGCGGACGCTGCTGCTGACAGCAGCGCCGTGGACCGTCTCCAGCCGGGGGACCCCCTGCAAGCAGGTAAGTTGGGTTCTCCGAGGAGATGGGGGTGAGGGGTGTTGTGTGTATGTGGGGATGTGTGTGTATGTGGGGGGTGTTGGGTGTGTGTGTGTGTGTTGCAACGCGTGCATGAGGGTGTGAGTCGCATTGAATGCGTGTGTGAATGACTGATTGTGAGTGTTGTGTGTTGTGAATGCATGTGTGCGACAATGTATGTTGGTGTGTGTTGCGGTGTGTGGGTATGTATGTGTGCATGCGTGGGTGGTGGTGGGTATGCATGTGGGTGTGTACATGTGCGGGGGGCAGGAGATGGAGGGGGAGGTTGGGGAGGACTCTGGGAAGGGGGAGGGGGATAGGGGAGTTTGGCATGAAACCATGGCTGTAGGCCAGGTTGTAATCCAGAGGGTGGGATTGTGAAGGCCGCCGGGCTAGAGATCGAAGTCTCCAGCCCAGCGGGCATTACCACCCTGGCGGTCGAAGTGTTAAAGTGGCAGTCTTTGTTGGCGGTTACCGCCAGGGTCCAAATCCCATTTTTTTTACCGCCGGCCGGTTGGCGGTATTAACGCCGCTTTCACACCAACCGCCAGGGGTGTAATGAGGCCATAATATTTCCGTTGACTCGATGGACACCTCTGGGAGTGTTGTTGGTGCAGACTGATGTTGGTTTTACCTACCTGGGAATATACGTGACCTTGGACCACAAACTGTTCTATGATGACAATGTGAGATGCATCTTGTGGAGTTTCTGCAAAAATGTCATGCACTGGGGAAATCTCCCCCTCTCATTAGTGGGCAAGGCAGCCCTATATAAGATGATTTATCTCCCCAAATTCCTGACTGTGCTGCAAAACCTGTTGTTCGAGGTCCCTGAGATATTATTTTGGGCAATGGAGGTGGGGATTAGGACCCGCATGTGGGATGGGGGTGCTCTGTGGATTGCTCTTAGATCACTGACAAGGAGGCCAATGGACGGGGGATCGACGTGTCAGACCTAAAACTGCACTATTGGGCTTCCCGCCTCCTGATAGTCAATGACTGGTCCTTTGCAGACCAGAGGGAGTTTGCCCTGATTGTGAACTGGTGGGCACTGACACCCTACAGTTTCACACAATGGCTTTATGACACAGGGAAATTGAAGGCCCTCCTGGGGCCGATGGCCTTGGTTATCAGGACCTGGAGAAGCACAACAGGGAGGCTGGTTTGGGCATGGGCGATGCCATTGTGGACTCAAGAATGTTGGCAGAACTCCAGGGAATATCAGGCCACCAATGTTGAGACACAATTGAGATCTCTAGGGTGGGTAACCTCCACAAGGACACAGGGTGACGGACATTAACGGACTTGTAAAGTCAATATGACATGCACGGGGGACAGTTCCTGTGCTACCTGCAGGTCAGATTCATACTGAGCCAACAGATCCTCTAAACTCAGGACCTGGAGGTCGAGGGCCCTCTGGAGTATCAGGTACTACTGTCCAGCTCCATAGACACACCATATCCCAGCTGTATTTCACACACCTTTGTAATAGCCAGGTGCCATTGCAGAAGCTAAGGGAGAATTGTGAGAGAGACATGAGCAGGCTGGAAGATGATGAGTGAAGTGGCAGCTTGCAGGTACCCCGGGCAACTTGCCATCCGAGCAGTTTCCGGCTTATATAGCTGAAGCTGCTGCACCAGGCTACTTTACGTGCACAAGGCTCCATGCCATGGGGCGTAGCAACTCTGACTGATGCCTAAGTGGATGTAGCTAAAGGGGATCATTGATCCATACACTATGGGACTGCCTGAAAGTGAGAATGTTTTGGACAGGTGTAAAATGGAAGCTTTCTTGGGTGTTAGGGGAGGCCTTAGAACTCACCCTCCACTGATCCTTTGTTTTATCTGTGTGTATGTAAACCTGAATAGATACACACTCCACCTGTGCAACTCGGCAATGGTGGTGGCACAGTAGGATGTGATACAATATTTAGGGTTCACTCAGATCCCAACTTTGAGAGACTGAGGCCCTCAGTCAAAGTGTAATGACCACCGCCATATAACGAGTAAGGCGGTGAGCCCAACGCAACACAGACAACTCACTGCCAGCACCGCCACCGTCAACGAGCAGCATCCGGCGGTTAAAGCCAACTTCATGCAGGTGGAAGCCAATGTCTGGCCCACCATATTCTGAGTCACCACGCTGCCAGGATATCCGGGGCAGGTTGGACGCTACGAAAAACCTGGTGGAAACAGAAAGTACAAAAGGAGACACCCACCTCCAGGCACAGAGAAGCCCCCACGGCCGCCATGGCAAATGAACTGCTAGTCTTCCCAGCATTGTATCTCGCCATACACCTTCAGGGCCACCAACAATGACGAAGACTACAACTGTAAGTATGCCTAGCACAGAGGGGAGGAAATGGCAGTGATACACTCACACAAATAACACACATTCATCGCACAGACAGCGAAGGCCACACACAGGCACACACAATGTACATCAATGCCAAGTACCCAATACACACACAAAGCCTAGCAGATACGTGCCAAACATACAACACAACTCACACCAACATCACCAACACACTCCATAACCACACAACGACAACTAGACCACAGACACCTCAATGCAGGCATAGACAGGCACGTTGTGCAACACCACACATACACACACACCCTGAACTGTATGTAACAATGACACACAATTAATAGCAGTGAACACACATCCAAACAATGACCCATGTGATACAACACGTTCAACCAACAATAATGGAAATCTACACATGCAGCACCATACACACGGACACCCACAACACCCCAAACAATCCCACAAGCAAGCAGTCAGACACATCACAACATGCCCATGGCACAACCCATCTACCAAGCGCATGCAAAAACACAGACACAACCCATACACAGACCTCACACACCGTTGAACACAGATGTCACACTACTATGTAGAAGGAAACCAGGACAAGCATCTCAACTTGCTAACCACAGCAATGTGGGCAGTTGTATTCTTCAACAAATAATAAAAATGAACTATATACAATATGTGCCAATGGCAAATCCAATGTCCAGACATGCAGGACAGATTGTCCATAAGTCATGGGCCCAACTTGACTCCTGACAGCAAATAGGCCTCCATGTCATAGGGGCATCCATAGGACGTGAAGGCACCTCAGGGGTGTCGGGTGGTGGGGGAGGCTTGGCTGTGGAAGGGGCACGTTTCGGTTTGGGAGGGGTGACTTTGGCACTGGGAGGGGTGGATTTCCTGCTGGGTGGAGGAGTAAGGGAAAAACCAGAGGGGGCACGCGAGGAATGGGAGGTGGAATGGCCTGATAGGGGCAGGGGGACACAACGTTTATAGGGAACATTGGATGCGAGAAGAGCACGGAAGAGGTCAAGGGCGGCAAGGAAAACCTTCTTAGGTACGCGGGGGAGGTCACATGATTGAGGGTTGGGAGTGGAGGTAGACGGTGTGCTCGTCTGACATGTAGGTGTGCTGTATGTGGATGCTGGTGTGTGCAATGTGTGCATGTGTTTGGTGGCTGAATGTTGGGTGGGTGAGTGTGCATTCATTGGAAGGAGGGAGCAGAGATGAAGGGAAAGGGAATGGGAGATGTGTGAGTGAATGTTGCGGTGGTGTGTGCAAGTGAGGTGGATGTGCTGCAAGTGGCAGAGATGGTAATTGTGGTGAGTGTGGATGTGGTGTGTGGGGTGTGTGTCTGTGAGTCTGCTGTCAGGAGTGATAGCAGGACAGTGTGTGGTTATGCAGTGCTGGCAAGTATGAGTGGAGATGTGACTGTAAGGGAGGAGGTGGTGGGGAAAGTGTCTGTTGTTGTGTCTGCAGATTTGTGTTGTGTGTGTGCATGCCTGTGTGAACGTTTGTGATGCCTATGACTGCCTTTGCGCACCTTGTCTATTGTATTGGTGTATGCTGGTATGTAGGTGTGCTTTGGATGGGTGTAGGATAAGGGTTGTGGATTGGGACTAGGCAGCTGGAGTGGGGACGGAAGATGAAGGGACACTGGCTGCTGTCAGTGAGTAGGCCAGAGCCTGAAACAATCTTTGTAGGCCAGACAAGGCACCGTGAATGCCTTCCAGGAACACATTGGAGTGCTGCATCTGGGATTCCAGTCCCTGGATGGCATTCACAATGGTTGTCTGCTTCCCAGAGATGGACCTGAGGAGGTCAAGAGTCTCCTCAATGAGGGCAGCAGGGCTGGCTGGGGCAGAGGCAGAGGTGCCTGCGGTGAAGGAGACTCCCACCCTTCTGGGTGAACAGGCACAGGCAACTGGGTAGAGTGCTACAGGAAGGGAGTGCTGGTAAGGGGGGTGGTGAACAAGGATGGTGCTGGGGTGGTCCCAGATGGGTTCACCACTGCCAGGGAGCCACCATCAGAGGAGGAATCTGCATTAGATGTGTTAGTAGCTCCAGTCTCCCTCGTGGTGCTCCCCTCACCCTCCGTCCCACTGGTCCCCTCAGCTTCACTGGTGTCAGCCTTCTGGGTCCTGTGGGCTGCTGCGTCCCCACTCGCCGGTGCCCTTCCTCCTTCACCAGATGATGCTAATGCACACATAGACAGAGGTGGAGAGAGAGAAGGACGGTGGGAGAAACAGAAAAGGAAGAAATGATGATAACCCACACATCCACTTCACATACAAACAATATAGATTACAGCCCCTTCCAGGGAAACAAGAGACCATTTAGTAATCATTTACAATTGAGTCATGCAAGCAATACCCAAACTCACCTCAACCCTGCAGCCTAAACACCTGAATGAAGACCACTTCATGCCTATCAACTGCCTAAGTGATTTATCCATCATTCCAGCCCAGGAACATACCCATCCACATATCATCCATTACGGGATGATACAAATCTGAGCACAGAGGTACTGAGAACACTAACTAACTGACAGGAATGTGTGGAGTACATGTGATACAGAGGTCCATTGATGTAGCAAGTGAAGCAATTGCAATTTACATGTAACATGCCTGCCATTACCCATATACAGTGCCAATATGACCACCTTGTACCACTACAGTGCATGCAGAGTTGGAGGATGTAGCCAGTGACATGACAGCATACTAGAGCGACCCATACGTAAAGGTGTACATGTGTCACAGTACCTCCACTTCTTTTCCTGCATGGCTCAACATAGCCAACGTGACACACTCCTACATGATGGGTGTGACAACCAGGACTGTACATTCCCTAAATCACATCTGACCACGTAAATTCCAAGTCCAGTGAGGGTCACAATACACAACCATGCAGTAGTCACCTGAGAGTCAACACTTACCCCCTTGCGGCTGCTGTGCTACCTTCAAGCGCTCATCCAACTCTGGGTATGCCATTTCCAGTATGCAGGCCATGGGGGTTCAGGGTCTGACAGGCACCCTTCCCACATTGGAAGGCTGTCCCCAGCTGGGCCTCTGCGGTCTTCTGGGCCCAGCGTCTCAGTTCCTCCTACCGCTTCTTGCTGTGGGTGCTCTGCCAGCTGTGACCCCCATAGTCCGAACTTCCTTGGCGATGGCTCTCCATAACTCTTTTTTCTTGTGGGCGCTGACCTTTGTGGGAAACATTCTGAAAATGGTGGACATGATGTTAATTATAACAATACAGCAGTAACCTTTGGCGACACACAACAAACACAGACCACGCACACGGCCAGTATCCCTCACATATCATGTGCATGCTAAACATCTGATCAGTCATGACATGTCAATGTACACACCCACACATCGCCAAACACCCACCTGACATGTGGGACAAAGGACGATGTACCTACCTGTTGCCCTGGAGCACAGTACAAGCGCTCATACAGGGGTAGGAGCCCACCAGTTTCTCTAGTTCCTCTGTAATGATGGCTGGGGCCCTATCCCCTGCAGTGTGTGCCATCATTACTTCAAGATACAGGACACAGCAGCACATAAAGTGGAGGTCTGTCTTGCCCGAATGCCAATAGTCAAGTGAGCTGGCCCATACAAAATGGTGGTTACAACCGCAGCGGTCATGGTCGTCACTGCCGGCGGTGACTGTCATTGGTTCCAGTCTCCCATAGACATCAATGTTAACCACATCCGACGGTGGAACAAGGTCACTTCCAGCTGTCCAATGCATGCCGGACAGGCAGATGCCATATTAGTCTGCAACATGACTGTCCTGGGTTCACACTGTGTAATTACTTGCATGTCATCACAAATAGATACATCATGTCACACAATGTGGATAATGACACATGTAGTGAGTGGTGACATCACCACACTTGGCACTACAGTTGTCAGCATATATGATGAGTATAGTGGACACATGGAAGGTGTACATGTCCTGTATACGTCCTTTGCCACAGGGATCATGTGCTATCATCTGGTTAGGAATGGAGTGTGAAGTATTGTGTCTTCCCACAACATGACAGCCAACATGCAATGAATATAGCTTTGTGACTGTCATATGTCGTACTTGGTGCCCTACATTGTGAGAGGTTCCCAGACTGTTGTTTGTGTCCCAATATGTCACACATATGTCGCCACAATGGAGTGATGATGAATACACCAGTTTATCGGCCACTCATAGATATTGATACCATGGAAGAGCGCCATATCATCCTGACTTATCGACTGAACCGTTTGTGCATCAGGGAACTTTTTGCACAGTTGAAGCCAGCCCTCCTTCCGGGTTTGAGAAATCCCCATGCCCATGAACCTGGGGAGGGCAAGGAAGGAAGTTTTGGGTGCCTAATGAAACAAAGAATGTTGTCAGATTAATATCAAAACTGTCAATTGACTATCCTGCAGAGCTATATGCCTGCTTGTTTCATGTTATGTGTGGTTCATGTTATGCTAAATATTTATATGTTTGTGCCGAGGCATAATAACAATATAAAGATTTTTTTTTTAAAGAACACTCCCATAGCATGCAGAAAATGGCTGTAGGGTAGCCGTATTCCACCCCTGGCTTGTCTGGTTGAATGCCTTGTAGTCATTAGCTTCCTGTGTTGGAATTTGGTATCAGTCACAGCATTTCAAGGATCTGTATTATTTGACAGTTGTATGTGAAATTGGTGTTTGGTTAAAAGTAGTCCCAGGTAGAGGCCAAAATAGGAGGCAGCACCTGAGCTGCAGCAACATATGTCTTAACTGACCGGCATTTCCTCCATTACAGTCCCATCACCCATTTTCACACCAGCTAACCCATTCAACCCACATCTGCTTGTAACCATTAGTTTCAATCAAAAAATGTCTTTAGCCTGTAATCAGTAACTTCTTCATTTATAGAAATCAGCACCTGGACTTGATATGTGTGCCCTTTAAAGAAGTATCTATTTTGTAATTTCTCTTATTATTTTCAAAAACACAACATGATCTTGATCATTACTACAAAAAACAATGCTTAATTACATATATATCTATGGTGAATGCATGGGTTTGCCTAGTGAGAAGATAAAAAACATTTGTTAAAAATATGATAACCAACGACAAGTCCATCGGTACATTTGTGAGCGCGTCTGGCCTTATTTGGTCTCTGGTAATTTATTTATAAGGGGATGTGTTAAAGGTTAGGTGGACCTTTTGACTATGCTTAGAGTGATTCTGCCATGTACCCAGTCTTTACTCATAACCAAACCAGCAACAATATAACATGTTCAACAATTCATTTATCAGAAACTTTGAATCAGTAATTTCCATGCACCATGACCCAAGTAGCCATGAATAACCACACCTTTTAGTAAAGTTAGAGAGTTTATTTCCCTAGATTAACAATGCTAATATCAACTAAATTAATCTCAAGACCAAATGATAAACATACACAAACAACACAGATTGACCAAAAAGGTGAAAGAATCTCAATTTAACCAAAGCATTTACAATTAAACATTCAAGGTTTACAGTATAAATCAATAGCAATGATAACTGAACAATAAAGATGGCGTACATCTAGATTCAACAGGTGAACCAAATCAATTCCTTATTAATAACATTTGCTAACACATGGCACTCTAAATAACCCTCCAATTCAGATGGCATGTTTGGGCTTCATGCAAAAGTATTTTAGTCGAAAGTTAATTTGGAAAACATCTAGCTAGGGCTCCATCAAAATAGTGGTGGGTACGTAAAAGAGACGAACAAAAATCTATAACCGAAACATTAGCATCTTGTATACCTATCCTGAATGGATCAGCAAGCTGTGTTTCTTTGTCAGTCGGACATCCATCTGTTCAGCTTCAGCAAAGGACAGTGAAAGGGAACGGCTCAGCCACAGTTGGGCTCTAAGTTAACTGAACCAACTTAGTAAGGGCATCAAGCTAAGAAAAAGCATTAATAGCATTTACAATTAAGCTAAATGCAAAAGTTGGGAAAGGACATCAGGAACTGCTGTGCTCAATTCACAGGACTGCAACAAGAGGGAATAGAAAACGAACTAATAAACTGCAACTGCCAAGTGTAGTCAGGATAAACGAAAATCCAGAAAGTACTTTCTCACGTCACCATTGGTCAGAATATTGTGTGTTCACAGTAGAACCAATAAACATTAATTCCTAAATCTATGATATAATTAGACAGTCTTTCACACATCGACAATTGGCTCCTCTTCTCCTGTTCCCAACACCAGTTTCGTCAAGTATCTTTTTAGTTGCAATCATAGCTCCAGTCAGTGAAGGCTTTGTTAAAGCCTGAGAACCTTTGCTTCTCACTCATCAAGGTAACAATTGTATCCTCATGTAGGACTCTACATTTCTGCAGACAGTTCTCACAAGAAAATGTAAGACAGATCTATTTGGTCAGCTCTGTATGAACAATGGACAAGTGTTAATTTTCTATTTAAAAAAAAACATTTACGAACATTTATTTTATGCCATGAAGCTTAACACGAGGCTCTGTCGAGTAGGCCCAAATCTCATAATTAATAAATGCCTAATATTTTTAAGCAAATTACATAACATTAATACATTTGTGTGATCCAGTAATACATTTAATTCTACAAGTAGACATTATTTAAGAAAGAGTAGCAAACAAGCTGTCATTCTTTAGTAATGTCATACACGTTATTGTGGCCACATCAGTGGGCACATTTTCCAAGACACACACAATTTTCACTATGTTAGCCTAATTCATGTAAATTCTTAGCTATTAATCAATGCAAATGTATTAGTAATGAATTCAGCTTTCACACATTTTAGTGTGATAAATTCACATGCACTTATAGCATGACCTTAGATTTCCTATATTCAGAAAAAGATAACCAGTAGACGTCCCAATGAGTCTAGGAAAGATGGCTTGTTTGCTACTCTTTCTTAAATAAATATCGCTCCTCATCTCCATATATCAATGCATTTCAACTTCGTTTTTTGGGACCACAGTACAGGAGTCTTCTCTGGACTAAAAAGACTTTTCAGCAAGTTGGGCTTTGGTTTAGGCATAAATGAGAACATCTGTTTTGTATATGTATCTTAAATGATTTTTGCCTACATGCAATTTTGTCTAGTCAAATCACTAACCTGTAATAAAGGCCAAATTAAATAACATGTTAGTGACATATAGCTGGTTTATAATTAGTTTATATGTGTCACCTGTAAAACCCACTTTGTGGCTCACTGACAAGGTAATTGCAAGACTTCAAGCTAATTAATTTAATCATTTGTGCATTTGCGACTAGAGGAAAGGATACACTCGATACAAATTTTATAAAACTCCGCTGTGGCCTCTCCTCTTTGGCCTTACATCAGTTTTTCACTTAGCAGTCATTTTCTTGTAGCTTCATTTCTTCTTGCATTGGACAGCTTTTTGTGGTACGCTGGTCGTGTCTCTCTCATAAAATTGCTTACACCTGCACGTCCTTCCTGATGACCTCAGGCTACCTGTTGATTCGCCAAGATCACTTCTCTCTCATAATTGATCTCCTGCTACTCGTTCCTCTTTTTCAAATACAGAATGTACCTGGTCCTGGGGTCGTCTCTAGTTGGGCCATGTGTGAAGTCTCTCGCTAAGAGACGTATTGAGTTTGTAGGGGCACCGTTAAACAAAGTGTGCACCGGGCCTCTGGGGGTTTCTAGTTGGAGACTCCCCTATCTGAAAGATGTTGACACCTACTATTCCTGATGACTGATTTAGTACTTTATATTGGTCAAGGGCCTGTGGGGATGCTTCATTTGTGTCATAATTCACAAGAACGACTGCAATTGTCCACATCATTTTTCATATGTTAAATGTAGCCTGTTTAGATTCCTTAACTGGGCGTACCTTTTACATTCCTGAGTGTTACTAACATTTAGAGTTGATGAACTTCTTGATTATTAATTTGTAATTTGTTCCTGATAAATTACATCGTGTCTTTTCGTATTTTAACTGCAGAACTTCATAGCTTATTTCACAGGCCTTCATTTTCAAGGAGATGAGCCTCACGTGGTGAGGTGTGTGCATAGAATACGAGATGTATTCCTTTCCATTTAAAACCTCAAGGCGTAAGGCTTATTTTGTGTCATATTCTCTATACCTGATTGAAAAATGTTTTCCCAGATTTTTTCTCAAATTGGTAATTTCTGAGTAATACCGGTGTGAAGTCCTTTTCCACGCTTTTCCACATCATGAATGATTCTCACATACTTTTCGATCTTGTTAATTTTATTAGATGTTGCCTAATTCTGACATCTCATTTTGTTAAATCTCAACAATTTATACTTGGAAAATATGTCTAGCCTCAGGTTGTTGCAGCCAGCTGCGCAGTCTTCTGCCATCGGTCGAGGCAGCCTGAAGAGCCGGTCTGGCCCGGAGGCCTGGGCGCTGATGCTGCCTGACGTGGGACTGCTCGGTGAGGGTAGACGCTGCTGCCCCCGTTGGTCGAGGCAGTGAAGGAAGGAGACCGCAGTTCCGCCGATCGTAGTGGCATTCCAAATCTAGCCAGGGCCTGAGGGGCTTGAACCTGTTGGGACTGGGAGTTCCTGTGCCGGCCATTGCCGGGTGCACCATGACCCACTGGGCTTGAAGATTTTCTACGGCCCCGGTGTGTGGGGTGGGCTCGGTAGATGAAAGCCAGAATCCAGGTAACCTGGGTGGTAGATCTGCCCATCTGAGGAGCGGAGCTACAGCTCACAAGCAAGTATTGGAAACATCCCAATGTAGAGCCCCACATGGACTGGAGCTGGGCCCTGGAGTGACAGATGCTGGACCCCAGAACACTTCTCTCTGCTGCAGCAGGCTGTAAAACAATAGAGGGCCACAATAGGCAAGGATAAACTGGCCCAGTCAACTTCAGTGCCAACACGCATGGACCAATTCACCATGGGCACAGGCTCGACCTCTACTGGAGAAGAGGGGCCGGGGCGAAGTCCCTGCCCCAGGACACATATCTACTATTCTCCAGGCAATACACTCCTCCCAAACTGCAGTGCAGACAAAAATTGAGAAGGTCAGAGTTGACGTGGTCCTGGTGTGTCAGGATCTCCGCAACGCAATAGCAAGGATCACAGAGGCAGAGTCCAGATTGTCTAGCATAGAAGACGAAATGAGTACCCTCAAAGCTCAAGTTGCCCAGCTTCTTGTGTGGACGTCTGAGATGCACCATAGAGCAGAAGACGCCCCAAATCACTCTCGATGCAACAACAGCCACATAATTGGCATCCCTGAAAAAAGAGAGACTTCCTCCCTTACCTCCTACCTTGAGGATTGGTTTAAATCCTGGGTGCCACCGAACTGCCTTACACCTTGGTTTGCCATAGAATGGGCTCACAGGGCGCTGAGGCCAGTGATACTTCGATTCTTCAACTATAAGGACAGAGACGCTGTGCTGCAGGCGGCCTGGGCCAGGGCGAACTGCACTGCAATGGAGTGAAGGTCCATGTGTTCCCGGATTACACCAGAGAGGCCCAACAACAGCGTCGCTCTTTCGCAGAAGTCAAGCAGAAATTGAGGGCATTGGAAATACCTTAACGTCTTCTCTTCCTGGCACGCATCAGAATGGTATACACCAATAAAACCAATTTTTTAGTCTCCCACAGCGGCATGGGCATGGCTGACGGAGGACAGCCGGCTGACATCTTCTGGGTGCAGCCCCAACGGGGTGGACAGCCTCTGGTACGACTGAAGAGTCAGCGACAGCGTACTCAGTCTGGGAAGCATAGAGCGCAGCGGGGTCCTGGCTGAGCTCTCTCATGTCACACTTGCGGGACGAGACCACCGGTCCGGCTCCTCTCAGAGAAATTGTTACAAATAAGTCTCAAGGGGCTGCGGCTGGACTCTCCGCAGAGGGGTTGATACCTGGTCAGGGGACCTCTTCAGTGACTCTGAGCTGTCCCGGAGTCCGGCACTGTGTTTTTATAGGAGGAATAGGGAAGGGGGAGATAAACCTAACATTGGCTTTTTTCTTGATATGTAACTGTTGAATCCTGGTTTATACATCCGGCTTCATGGAGGGTTCACCACTGCTGATTAGGTTAGGGGTGGGTTAAGGTCTCCAAGAGTTTAATGTTCTATAAGGGCGACAGATGCTTTTGGGGGGAAGTATGGGGTGGGGTGGGATTTGGGGGTTTTGGGGGCGCACACCACATTGGGCAGCACCTGTTGTTGTTGAGAGTTGTTGTTTGCTTCTTTACTATTTCAGGTACACTGGACTTTAGACACCCACCATCCTTGTTGGGGTACAATTGCAGACACAGAGGCAACCGTCCCACTCGCCCGGTCCATGACCTGGGTGTTACTGACCCAGACCATAATGTTCCATCGAACTATGCATGCATATCTGGTAGGACCAATACAAGTTATTTCCTGGAATGTTAACGGCCTCCTGGATAAGATCAAGCGCACAGGCGTTCTTGTGTACGTGCACCGCTATTAACACGATCTGCTTCTGCTTCAAGAGACTCACCTCCTGAGGGATTATTGTCCCTTCCTAGCACGTAGAGGCTTTGACAGGGTTTAACATGCCGGGTTTGTCCGTGGGTCAAGAAGGGTGGCTGTAATGCTGTGCCGATCCTTTCCTATAACAGTTACAAAGGTACAGCGGGATCCACAGAGGCAGTTTCTGGTCCTGTCCGAGCGAGTCGAAGAGCTCACACTCACGTTATGAGCGTATACGCCCCTCCGATGTCCCTGCGCACAGTCCTAAAAGGCCTCACCAAAATACTCTTGGGCTTGCCCTAAGGGATTACTCTGATAGGTGGAGACTTTTACGCAGTTCCTGACCCCCTGCTGGACGTCTCGCCCCCCGTGCCATAGGCAGGCAGCAGCCTCAAGCCTGACAAACTGGGTAGAATCCCTGGGGTTATTTGATGCATGGAGAATTTGCCATCCATGACACCATCAGTTTACACATACCTCGTCAGCACACCATACGCAGTCCAGGATAGACCTCATCTCACTGCCGGCTACAGACTGTAGCCACCTCAGGCACATTGAGATTCTTCCCCGTGGTATCTCCGACCATGCTCTGCTTCGGCTTGTGCTGGGATCAGCACATGCAGTATCCCACCTGATGTGGAGGTTGAATGCATGGTACTTACAGCATAAATCTTTTGCCCAACAATTGCAGAAAGTTTATTCAGGAATATTTTTCCCTAAACACACACTCATTCTCATCGGCGGGTACCCTTTGGGGGGCAAGCAAAGCAGTGGTAAGGGGAGAGGCAAGGGGACTTGTCCATGCCCAGGAGAGAACACAGAGGCATCACATCACTAGCTTGGAAGCCCAAGCCCTCCATCTTGAAGCTAAACAGTCTACGCAGCCAACCGAAGTGGTGACCCAGCAACTTATGCACATACGGGAAGAAACATGCAACCTCTCCCTGGAGGCGGCTAGACACCTTTGGCATGCCTCCACTGCCCGTGTATATGGGTTTGGAGCCAAAAATGGGAAACTGCTTTACTGGCTGGTCTCACACCAATACTCATCTAGAATTATTCCTGAAGTTAGCAACACAAGGGGGGAGGTGGTCACTGAGCTACAAGATGTGGCAGACACATTCGTCTCTTATTACAGAGAGCTGTACAAGGCCTCCTAGACGATTAACGCAGAGCACTTCTGACAATTTTTGACAGATGTTCCCCTACCTGAGCTGTCACAAACAGAAATAGACATCCTTGAAAATCCTATAATGGGTGAGGAAATAAGTGAGGCAACTGGGTGCAGGGAAAACTACTGGACCCATTGGGTTTCCACTGGAATACTACAAAATGTTTAAAGACAGTTTAACTCCTCAGCTTAAGGCCTTATATGACAAGGTGGTCCAGTCAGGTTCCTTTCCAGAAGGAATGGATACAGCCACCATTGCGGTGCTTCCTAAGAAGCAGCCACCGACAAGATCCTGTGCGGATTACAAACCAATCTCACTTATCAATAGTGAGACAAAAATCTATGCCAAAATTCTTGCGACCCATCTCAAGCACGTCCTGCCACTTCGAATTCACCTCGACCAATGCGGCTTCATGACCAACCGGGGTAAACGTCATTGCATACGTCATCTCCATGTCGCTCTGCCTCGACATCACCGCATTCCCTCTAATTTGGCACTTCCTTTTATTGATTTCAAAAAGGCTTTCGATACAGTGGACTGGGAATACTTACGTTTGGTGCTAACTCGTGCGGGCATGGGACCACAATTTTACCAGATTGTCCATGCTTTATACATCAACCAAGTGGCTCGAGTTTGGGTTAACAGCACTCTGTCCTTTGCCTTCCCCATTCATTGAGGGACGGGTCAGGGCTGTCCCTTATCCCCACTTCTATTTGCTCTGGCCATCGAGCATCTAGCTTGCTTGGATAGGATAGAACCAATATACCGTGGATGGAGCTGGGATCACACTTATGAGTATCATGTGGCGCTGCATGCTGACGATGTCCTCTAACACATGGTGAACCGTAGTGAGACTGGCCCACGTAGCTTTCATCTTCTGTACTGTTTCAAGGAGGTGTCAGGCTTACAATTGAACCCGGCTAAATCGGTGCTGTGCCATTGGTGCCTTCGCGGGACTGCTATGATTGGCAGACTAAGGTCCCTATCCGTCGACTGAGTTTTAAATATTTGGGTATCTGGGTGGCTCTCCTCCCTGAGCTGACTTGGACCCTGAATAGGACCCCGCTGGCGTCTCGGGAGAAAGTGGACTTGGCGAGGTGGCAGTCGCTGCCATTAAATGCTCTGGGTCATGTGACACTGTATAAAATGATGATACTGCCCTGGTTCTTATATGTGCTTCAGAACCAATCCTTTGTTCCTGGTTCTGTGCGCTAGACAGAGCGGCAGCCTCCTTTCTTTGGCATGGAGCTAGACACCGAATTGCACTGCAGTACTGTCAGAGGGGAACTGACGATGGAGGGATGGGCATGGCCAGCCTACAAGTGTACTATTTGGCGACACAACTTTTGGTCATTCACAACTGGTTCAAAGGGTGCTGGGCTGACCTGGCATTTGAGCTTGAACTGACTGCTCTGAGCTTCCCTCAGATACTAGCACTCCTCTATGGATCCCCACTCTCTCCTGACCTGGAACCAGTGACCAGAGAGTTATTTCTTGCTTGGTGAGCAGCTCTGCGGCATACGCGTTGGTAGAACATTGTTACCCAGCAGACCCCCCTATGACATGGTACTTAGCTGAAAGAGTTGGTGGCCCTGCATGGATTCGGGAGGTGGGATCTGTTGGAAATATCTTTGCTGGGAGATGTGTGGAAAGGGGGGTCAATGAGAACCTTCAACCCGCCCATCAACTTGCCTACACACAGTTTTATGAATATCTCCAGCTTGGTCACGCCCTTCACATACACCTGCCACACGCTGAAACGCTGCCGGGACACATCCCACTGGAGGCCAAGTTGCTTATGGAGGCTCTAGGGAAAGGGGTGTATCCTAGCCATATAGAATGCTAATCGACAATTTCCCAGGTGACCTGGATCACCTTAGGGACAGCTGGGAGGGCTGGATGGGTCCCCTGGAGTAAACAGACTAACAAGATGCTTTGATGGCGCCAAGGGTTATATCTACATCGTCCAGATTGCGATTGATACAACTGTACTCCCTGTATGGGTCATACATCTCTCCAGCGTGACTGCATCGGACAAGGCTCCGGTCCTCCCACCACTGCCCTATGTGCTCAGAGGGACCTGCAGATTTTTTTCACATGGTATCGGGATGTCCCCGAATTGAGCTATATTGGAAGAAGGTTTCCCGAGAGTTGCATGCAGTAGTGGGGGGGGACAACACTGTCTCTGGTATTGGTTTTGTTGGGTGTGATGGAGGGATTGGAGGGCTCACAGGCAGAAAGAACTTTTATGGGAACTGCATTGATGGTGGCAAAACGAGACATTGCAATCAATTGGAACTCCTCCAATACACAGTCCCTTCCAAAGTGAAGGCATGGGGTGGACTGGTGTGCTAGACAAGAAGAGCCAGTCTACGAGGCAAGAGGATGTCCTCGCAAATATGCAGAGGTGTGGGGGAAATGGATGGGTATTCTACCATGAACATCCAGGGATATAAGGGACCTGGGGTCTGCGAGTGTGGACTAATTCTGTTTCTTGGGGTTATATCTCAAGTTATACGGCTATCTGCATGTAATGGATCCTTCTTTCATAACATGATGTATCTTACCTGGTGTTTCCTGTTTCTTTTTATTCAAAAATCAATAAAAGGTGTTTATAAAAAAGAAACCCAGAACAAATTGTATTGTGTATGCCGTAACAGCACCCTCGCCATTAAATTTTATTGAATACCTCTTTATAATTTTAGATAATGTACTTTCTCTGTAGTTTGCATAATCTCTGTTGCGTGAGGTTTGATTTTCAGTTCATGAAAAAACAGTTCAGTGAGGGATACTTTTTTGTTAGGTACGTTAAAACTAACATCAATTGAATACTGCAACATGGCAAGCTGCATCTCTTATTAGTTATTAGACACTCCAGTTTAGTTTATTTTAACATGTTTGGAATAGTCCTATTATTCTCTTTTACAAATCTGACAGTAGATAGCCAGTTTCAGTTTCCTAAGAGGTTATTCTGTTAAATAAGTTTTGCTCATTTTAGCCTCTTCTCTGCACGTTCCCATTATATTATACTCTTCAGCAGGGGCGGCTCCTCCATTAGGGTGGAGGAGCGTTGACCCCCTGCCAGAAGCGGCAGCTGCAAAAACTTTGCAAGAAAACGATGATAAACAGTGTTTATTATCGTTTTCTTGAAAAGAGGCGGGGCGTTGGGGTGACGAGCACTTGAGGGGAGTGCACAGAGCACTCCTCTCAGAGCGCATGTGTGTTTGGCCAGGCAGGCCAAACACACATGCACAGTAGGCTCTCTCCAGCCCAGAAACATAGTTGCTGGAGAGAGCCTGCACAGGCTTCATGGCCAATCCAGACGCTGCTTTCAGCAGCATCAGGATAGGCCTCAGGTCAGGGTGGGAGCCTGTGCCTTCCTGGCCCGGAGACAAAGCAGAGGAGCGGCAGGGCAGCACAAGAGAAGGTAAGTGGTTTCTTAAAATATTTTTGTGAGCCACGAGCCACAACTGCTCTTCAGTAGTGAATAGCTTGTTAGTGTTACAAGAAGAATATTATCATTAGTTAATGAAATGCAGCCACACATTTAAATGAATCTGCATTAAATTTACCAGAAACATTACTCCTTGATCTTTGATTCAGAGGTTCCAGTTTTGTGCAGCAAAGGGACCAGAGGCTGGGTGAAGAATTACTAGGAAGGCAGTCTTAGCAACAGCAAACCACTGACTTTGGGAGAGGAATACAAGATACAGTAACAGAAGGTGGGGGCTCAATGATGGACCGGAGTCTCACATCCATTCAAGACCATCTCTCGGACCTGTGCAGCTGGCAGCAGAACAACCGCAAGGACAGTGGGAGTGGACTTCACTGCTTTCTAAAATGGACAGTAAGAGGCTGAACTCCCTTGCGCAGCACACCAGAGCCGAAAACCCCTTCCAACATATGGAGGGGTTACACCAGGCCTGATCGTCTAAGGGTCTGTGCCACTATGTATTTTGCATCAGTAGTTCGTACTGTTTCTGCAACAACAAAAAACAAGAATAAAAATATCAGAATACAATTGCAAAAGTATACAGCACGCAGTTAACTATTGTGACAGGGAACGTGATAAATATGGCTGTTTGTTTCCAACCTTGTAGTGCTCCTAAATATTATTGCTTTTCCCATGCAGGAAAAAAATTTGGCTAGTGCTCACTAAAGAATATTTTTAAGCCATTTCCTGACTACCTTACCTCCCCAACCCGAGCTAGATGTTCTAAAACCGAGCATGACTTACCTCCCTCCCCGAGTTGGATATTTCATTTTCTACGTCCCTGGTGAAACAACTGGCTGTAAGAAGACGAGGGCCAGGGTGAGGTGGCGGCCTGAATGAGAGAGAGTAACTTAATCGCATCTCTCCACCAGCCACTCTAAGTTGTAGAGTAAAGAAGTACTGGTTTTACAATAAAAGTGTTATTGTGAGTACGGTGTTACTCATGCATTGTATTGTGATTGTGAATGATTTGTAAAGCTACAGATGCTTGCTCTGGAGTCCTGGCAATCCCTCTCCTTCCTCCCTTTCTCCTCTTTCCTTCCTGTCTCCTTTCTCTCTTCCTCCTCTTCTCTCTGCTGTCTCCCTCTTTTCTCTCTCTGTTCTCTCCCTCATCTCCCTCTTCTATCCCTCCGCTGTTCTTCCACTCTCTCTCTTTCTTCTTCTCTCCCTCCTCTCTCCTTTCTCCCTGCTCTCTCCCTCCTCTCCTCTCCCTCCTCCGGCTCAGCGTGGACTGACTCCTGCCACTCTTTCATAAGGTGCGGATTGGTGAGTTGTCCATTGCGCCAGCCTCGCTCTAACCCAGCCCTCTAGGTGCTAATACCCCTCACTCTACAGAGATAGGGCAGGTGAGTCGGCAATAGCGCCAGTCTCCAACCCACCCCTCTACTTGCCCGTGTATGCTGCTCTCTGGCAAGATGAGGGCAGCAGTTCTGCAGATAATGATTAAAGAGCCAAATGCACTGTGCCAGCAACAGTAATAAATTAAAATGGCATCATCATGCAGATTATATCTCTGACACAGCCCGCATTTCTTTGTAGTTGTCCACGCGTCGCTGCAAAGAAAACAAGCATTTCATTTCAGCAGAGCTGCTGAGCTGTGACCGGCCCACCGGACTTCTAGTCCAAGGTAGGCCACTTCGAAATGTTAGCAATCGGTTTGTCTACAGGGAGCGCAAGTGACATTCGTAAACTACTTCACTTTCACTTGCACCTTTAACTGAAGCTATGTGTTGCTAAATCAAATGTGACGACCATCGCGCTATTATTTACACCTCTACTGTTGCAAAAAATGTTGCAGTCAGACTAAATAGATGAAAGCAGGAGTGCAGTAAGATATGGGACAGTTTTTAATGTGTGAGATGATTCCTAGACTACACCTTCCCAATAACTTTATAAATATTCTTGCTTTCTGAAATTTGCTTTATATTGCACCATTTGCTAATTTTTCCCCAAAACATTCTTGGTATGAGAGCACCTCCAGCACCCCTTTTGTCAATCGGGCTCGCTCGCTTCACTCTCGAACCAGCACACAACACAACGGTTACGCCCCACTAATTTCAAATGTCACGCGCCGCCACTGCCTTCAAAAATGTGGATTGCCATGATAATTCAGGCATATTCTCAGAATGCCTGCAAAGATGACTCTTGACAAGCACTCATCTTTAGAAATCTGCACTATTAATGTAAGCTCACGGTTAATAGGCAGGCTTTCTCCCCCACTGAGATTACTTTGCCAGCCTCAGCTGAATCTGCTTTAAAAAATAAATGCTATCACCGTGGGCACATGGGCTTTTCTCCTATTATAGTGTGTTTTTCATACACTAAACTGGTGGAAATAATTGACATGGTTCCAAGTGCGTGCTGGAGCTTGAATCTGTCATCCGTTCTCGGAAGGCTGTCTACATGGAGGATGATGAGAATCAGGCAAGCTGGCCTTCTGTGGCCAAAGAATCAAAGATGGGGTCCCAAGGCACCCAGGGCGGACAAAAGCTATGTTGACGGTTGATTAGCAGCTTTAGAATTGATACTCTCTGGAAGTGACTTTCAACCGAGAAACACTGGGTTGAATAATTGAAATTACTGAGATGTATCCCGAGTGTTACTTTCAGGAAGCAGGTCATAGGGTGAAAAGGAGATGTAAAACCGCTATTGAAGCTTTCTTTCCTGTCCTTGTTTCATTTATTCCAACTTTTAGAGGCCCGATAGCATGCCAATATAATTCATCTGCACACAAAACATGCGTTTTAGTAAGCGGATATTATTTGAGTATTTTAACAAAGGTGCAATATATTGTTAGATTAGATCTAATTAGACAGCATCTCACTCTAATTGTTGACAACATGAGACACAGCAGACTAAGTGGGTCGTCTGATTATGAAATAGTAGTAAAGTTTGACATGCAAACAATAATTATGAAAGTCATGAAGTGTCCCTTAAAATTTTGCCTATTTTCGTGATTCTGAAAATCGTTTAAGAGACTTTGATGCTATCCCAGCTAGATTACAACAGTACAGGCAGTCCCAAGTTACCCTCTTTTTGTCTCTTTCTGTACCTCTTGCTGGCTGCTGGTGGGAAAGGTGTCAGTCCACATCACTAACAATTATCCATAAAGCCATCTACCGAAGGTCCACATGCTTTTTGGTTGACATACTTGCCTGTTATATTCCTCTTCAACTACTGAGTCCCTTACCTTACTTCAGGTTCTAGTGAGTAGGCCTTTAGGCATGGTCTTTATGCCGTTCTGTGGCTCGTGCCTGTCCCATACACCTTTGGACTAAACCCACCTTGATGAAATCCACTAATTTCATCTGTCATCTGCTTATGTTGGTGCTAGGTGTTCTGTTTCAGCACCATTAAACTTTGAAAAAAGAAGTGCACTAAGTATACAAAATTAACATATCCTAGCTGAGAATGCAGGCTGTTACACTCAAAGCATTGTCTCTTGCATCTTCTTTCTATGTACTGGTTGGGCACTGCATGAAAAGCTTTGACAGAGGGCCAGGGAGCCAAATATTAGGGTAATACAATGCCTGATTGTCTCGGTGGAGCAGATACCACTCAGCTATGTTTGCCTGAGCACATTTTGTATAATATAACCAGTTTACTTATTTTCCTTGTGGTACGGGTACTGCCACCAGCTTACATTCTATAAAGACCTAATGGTGACAGCAATGTTAGGCCCCTTTTTTGCAAGGATAACGACTGCTTTCAAAGGAGGTACTGCTTTTCCTGAATTTTATGGGTATCAACATCAGGGGTGTGCACTAGTGACCCCAGTATACCTGGGCAAGCAAACATAGTATATAAAAATGTGGTATAAAGTAGGGAAAGATACAACAGAGATAGTTGCAACAGTGAAGACATAAATTAATCACTGGTATTGTTGCAGATTATTGTAGACCAAAATTAGTTATTTTATTAAATAGCACAGTAACCTATATCTGAGTATATTAGCACATAGAATTTGAAATAATTGTCTTAAAATTTACGATTACATAAAACACATAAAAAAACAGACAACAAAACAGACAACATGCCTAACGTCTAGCTGAAACAGTGAATAATGGTGAATACAGTCTTACTCCAGTCTTCCAAAACAATCAATACAATGTGGCTGTAGGCCTCCTTTCAATACCAGTCAACATGGGAGAAATTTTATAGGCATAACACATGGAGAGAACACTCCTGTCTACTGTATTCCAATGTGAGTCCCAAATATAGTTGAATAGGTTTCTGGTTTAGAGAACTCCTCTGAAAAAGGTATTGACGTGTTGGCCCCTGCCAGGTACGGGCCTCCTCAGGACAGATGTACAGTGATAACCTGATGGAAAAACGATATATATATATATATATATATATATACACACACACACACACACACACATATATATATATATATATACATATATATATATATATATATATATACACATAGATATATATATATATAATCTATTACTTACTGGGAGGCGCCAGTAAGTAGTATTAGTTAGGACCTAGTTTAGAATGTTTTTTGTTTTCCCCATAATTTTGGCGCCGCTTGACAAATCTTCACAACATTTTCCAAACTTATACTTGGCTAAGTTAAGCTTCTGTCTGGAAAAGTTTGGGGCGATCTGTCAAGTGGGGGCAGAAAAAAAGGGGGTACCAAAACACATTTTCCCCATTCATTTTTCCATAGAACCTGTGGACACGCTTACAGCCTGAACCGCTGAACAGAATTACACCAAATTTGGTACAGTGCTAGATGCTGTTACACAGATCTCGCTTTTTGTGATTTGGTGCAAATCTGCTCAGTAGTTCTAGAGAAACTTAAGGCCAAAAAACACAGATATGTGGTGTTGCGGATCATCCCAGATCCAACTGTCCCCATGCTGATATCTGATTGGCTCAGAACACTTCAGCAAGGAAGTGTTGGCAGCCATCTTTAGACTCAGCTTCAGCCGAGTCTCAGAAAGAAAGACAAAAAACAAAGAAAAGGTGCCAGGCTGACACCTTAGCCATGGTGCTAGGGTCCCTCAGGGACTCCACCAGGGCTAAAAAGCATTTTTGTTTTAAAAACATCCAACTTCGGTTGGAGATTCTGGATGTCCTTCCTGACTGCCTTCTCAAACGTGAAGGCCTTAATAGGTACAATGCTTGAAGCTGCAGTAAAAGTTGAGGGGTTCCGCAGTCCTGTCTCCCCAGCCTAGTTGGATGACCTTTGAAAAAGTAGTGTAATTAAATCTTTCTAAATTGAGCTGCCACCTCACAATGCAGCTTGAAAAGGTCTTGAAGGGACAAAACCCAAACCTTTATTTAGCACCTTTTGTTCAGCGGGGGTTAAAATATCTTTATTAGATCTTCTGTGCTTCTCTGCCTCAGCTCCTCATCACCATCTGTGGTTCCTCTGGTTCCCATTGCACATGTTTACCTCTTCCTCTGTTTCTGCCTCTTCCTATGCCCCGGCCTCTTCCTAAAAAAGGATTGTAAGGCATCGGAGTACGGGGTTGATAATAAGGATATTGCCATATCGGCATTTTGGGGTATGTGAATGTAGCCATGACATTAGTTGGACGGTAACGTTGATTCAGGTTCTTCCTCTACTCTTCATCGCTGCTCCAACCATCCGAGCTACAGCTATAGTTGTAATTGCATGGTTTTCGTGGTGGCCCCTTGGACTCATTCAAGGACTCCTGTGCTGTCTCGTGTTGATAATCATCATTGCAATAAGGGAATACCTTCTCTCTGCTAAATTTCTGAATGTCCTTATATAACTTTGTGATCCTCTGGCGTGTTAGGTATTTTTTGGTATCATCCAACTATGAGTTAATTTCTGCCAGCCTTATCTTGAACTGGGTAGCTTGTATTGTGTTTTTGGTGGAGGTCTCAGCCAAGGTGATATGGACTGTGATTGCATCTGCCAGTCTCTTTGAAGTGCTGATAATCAGCACCATCCCATCCCTGGTGCACTTCCAAGCTATCTGTGCTCAGTCCTTTCTAAATTATAAATCCTGGAGAAAAATACGAGCCAGCCATATTTGTCACAAGAAGCCCATTCAGTAAGATATTGGTCCGTAAATATTCTGTTATTATGGTACCATGTAAGATAGTCTTGTTCAGTTCTTTCTTCAGAGAAGACAACTTATCCCAATCCTCTTTCAAACTACCAGAAGGCCCGCTATTCTCCTCCCCGAGTATGGAGGGATTTGGAGTATGGTTTGAACCACGTCATCGTCATAACTCAATCCTTGTAGATATGACATCTTTTTAACAGTAGCCTGGTAATGACTCTATTTCGAGCCCCAGTTATAAATCACACAGGTGAGCCAATGTTCTCAAACTATACCAAAAACAAAAAAAATAGGATACAAAACTATGGAGAATTATGTGGTCCAGTGCATCAATCTCCCTACATGAACCTACCTACATGAACCTATAACTGAAATAAGATGCACTGTTCCAAAAGAAAGGACACCATTCCACCAATTTGGGTAGAGGGTCTTTTCAGTCACCACATGCATTAGTCTTGCAGGAACGGTAGCCCTCCCCATGAATCTACCTTATGGGCAGTTTTTGAGGCTCAGACGCAATTCCAGTAAGACCACTGATTTTAACATTTGACACACATGCAGACAACCTGAGTCTGAAGCGTCGGAACCAACATTATCCACCACATGTGATCAATTCAGCCAGAAAAAAAGCAAGGAATACCTATAGGGAATCATTACTGATGACTTTCCCTAAACCTGAACAAATAAGATTAACATGTGTTACTACTTACACACCCCTCTCAAACCAAGTAAAGAAGATAGAAACAAGAGGTGACCTATTTTGATGAGTACGAGAGAAACCCTAGACCAGCCTTTATTTGCTTTCAAAAGAACCAAGAACATTAAAGACATATCGGTCCACACATGTCCAAAGAACACAACATCCAACAATAACCTTACAAAGGTAGCTAGCGGGAATCTCCCTCCGGTGTGAGGCCACCATCCTTGTGGGCATTGCAATATATGCCTCTTATCCTTGAACACTACATCAGTGGAATTAGGAGAAACAGGGACCTGTCATCTATATAAACACACAAACTGCTGCATGAATGTTTTAAATATATTTGATCAAGTGTCCGTGCAAACTCCGGTATGTAGGAATGACCACAAGAATGATTAATACATGCATCAATGAGCATCGCAGCACAATCAGGTCACTTCACTACCACCAAACTCTGTGCCCTCTTTGTAGACCAGCAGTGCTTTTCTAATGATCTCAGATTGGTGATCCTAGGAACGGTGAAGGACTCCCATATGGTATCAAAAAAACAGTTTGAGAAAGAACAGAGGTGGGTCTTTAGGTTATGGACCAATATCCATGTGTTAAATGATGAGATACCATGGTCAGAATTAGAACATGGAGTAGGAATGATAACTTCCTTCCCTGAAGTTTAACACAATATAGAGGACAAACTTAATTAGCTTAACTAGATACTATGACCATAATTGCATCCTACGAACTGAATAGGAAGCATGCAATTGAGTTCACTACACCCCGTTTATTATTATTTATATTTTTAGTTTCATTTTCTGTGTGTGTGTTAAGGAATGATTCACAACAATTATATCACAAGATTTGTGGATGCATTCCATTATCGTAGATACAGATTTTCCTATGCCAGTAGGCTGAGGGAAGATATATTCTAAGATGGCTGCCACTTTCCTCTTGGAAATCTACCTATTCTGTGTTCTTTTTCAGTTTCCCTCCCCGATGGGAACACACTATAAGATGGCCACCACTTTTTAGCTGACGTTTCTTTTTGGTCCTTTTTTTGTGTCCATTGATTTCCTAGTCCCCACCCACATGGGGGATAAATGCTGGCACTTCCCAGCTCCAAATCATTCCACTGAGCTTGGACAACAAGGTAGGTCAGACTGACCATGGCAGTCTTCAGTTAAGTGAGTACCATATTTTGTTGATTTTGTTTGCATAAGGTAAATTTCTGGATGATGGGAGGATAGCGCTGCCCAGGGCAGCAACCAACCACTATGATTTACACTTAGGTACTTTGCTATGAATTTATACTTTAGGATTTCATGTAATGTATACATTTTTAGATTTTATAAATTCAGTACAACATAGGCTTACTTATCAGGGGACACCTAACTAATTATTTCTCATGTATTTCACAACCATGGTGATCAGATTGTCTTGATGGAGGAGTGGCCAGCATTCATGCAATCTCCAAGGGGCCCATGTACTTGAACTAGGAGGGTAAGAATAACATGAGCACATGGTCACAGTCGCGGCTCACTGGGATTCCTGGGGGGGGTGCTGGTGGGGGGGCCTGGGGTGCCATTAATACAATTACATTTATTATAATAACATTTAAAAAGTACATTCTGCGCTGCGCGCCGCTCCTCTCTCCTGCTTCATTGGTCCAGACACAGGCTCCCAGCCTGCCCTGCGCCCTTGGCTGGGAGCGCCCTGCCAGGGCACTCCCAGGCAGACTGGGAGCCTGTGCAGGCTCTCCGGCTTGAGAGATCCTACTGCGCAAGTGTGTTTGGCCGGCCCGAGATGTCCGGCCAAACATACATGTGTCAGTGCACGTTACCCTGTGGCCCGCCCCTTTCAAAGAAAAGGACAATAAACATAGTTTATTAACCTTTTCTTTGAAAGGTTTTGCAGTTGCTGCTGCCGGGGGGAGGGGGGGCCAAAGGGGGCAACGCTCCTCTGCCCTTATGGAGGAGCCGCCCCAGCTTGGTCACTTTACCCCAAGTCATGCATGAGTGCGGCTTGTCATTTTCACATACACCTGAAACACATGTTTTTTAAGGGTGGAAAATGTGGTCACAACTATGTGCCCATTGAGTGTTGTTTTTAACTTATATTGTTTTATATTGCTTGATTAGGTATCCACTTTCCGAAGTTTATGATTCCAACATAAGATTTCAGTTAATTCGTACATAGGCAATATGAGTAGAGTTTTTTACTCTTTTAGTGAGAGTTTGGCACAACAAGTAGGTACTGAAAAAACGCCACGTGATCCGTGTGATTGTATTAGGCAAGAAACATGTTGACTATGTCTAGCAGTTCTGTAGTGTAGGGAATACCCACTCACAGTTCCATAATTCTATATCTCTAATTGGAGTGGTAGACATACATTTAGTTGTTGTTAGGGAACCAGATCATTGTTATTTGTACTTCCCCCTTTTTTGTTTTTAACTTTGGCTGGGGTGCCAGGTTGTATTAAAGATAGTTTTCTTGAGCATTTTTAGCCAGTTTTAGCAGTTTTTCCAGCCCCTCTCACATTCACTCACTACCAGCATTATTTCTTAAAAAGATCTTGCCAAAGAGCCCTCTAGTAGGGCCCATCAGGCATTGCAGTGCCGGTCTGACAAGGAGCATGGCCGATGATGAAGCATGTCACCCAATGGTGAGTGAGGGCTACTGTTCCTGTAAGACTAATGCATGTGGTGACTGAAAAGAACCCTACCCTAATTGGTGGCATTGAGTCCTTTGTTTTGGAACAGTGCATCTTGGGACCCCTAAGCCCTGGAGACCACCATTCCTGGGGCTATTCTCATTGGAGGGAGACTGCACGCCCCCCTTCATGGAGTCACTGATGGCCATGGGGACTGCCACCCCCCTAGAGCCAGCTCCTGCTATGTCCCTGGAGTGCTAAACCCTGGGTCATAGCTGTTGGCTGTGACTTGGTGGCAGCACTGCAGCCAAGCCAAGCAAACACTCTGCTGTTTGACAGCGGGACCTTTAAAGCGGGTCCCGCTGTCAAACAGCAGAGCTTTCATCTCTGTCTCCTGCACGCATGCATGGGATAGAGATGAACTGCTTTAGCATGCACGGAGCTGTTGTCAAAGCAGTTCCGTGCATGCTGAAGTAATGACACTGCAGGGGAAGCTTTAAGGCTTCCCCTGCGGTGTCAGGTACCCATAAGGGCTGCCTCGTGGTCCCAGATAGCCTGTAAAGGGCATTTTATTTTTAAAAATACAATAAATAAATATATAGGGACCCCGGGGTGCTTTCGAGGGCTCCCTCACGGTCACACATAGCCCATAAAGGGCTGTTTAAAAAGTAAGCCTACTTATAAAGTCCTTTTACGCCTTGTTTTTTTCAGTGAATATATATTATATTCATATATATATAATTCCAAGGAAAGATAATTACGGAGGAATTGGTCTACCTCCTACCACTAGCACCAGCATTTTGTGTGCACCATGTGGGATTTATGAGCTGTTGTTTTGAAATATATATATATATATATGTATATATATATATATATATATATATATATATATATATATATATATATATATATATCCCTCATTCCCTTCAAAAGTTGACAAAGGCAGTTCGCTGCCCAAATGCATTCTGTTCCCTGTGATGAGCTGATTGTGGAGTAAAGGCGAATGGCACCAGTGGTATATATGTATACTTCCTTGCAACTCCATTCCAAGAATGTGTATCTGTTTTTTCATTTTTTTTTGTCACCTTGTGTTTATTGAACATTTTTAAGGCACAGTTTTAATTGTTACATCCCCAGAAAGATAGGTCCAAAAGCAAGATAAATAGCTATTAGTCCATACAGTTTCATAAGAATTAGAGTCAGGCACATACAAGTTATATGCCTAATGCAATGTCAGCCATAGATAGTATATTATTTTGTCCAGCAGCACATTAAAGCACATGCAGTTTCTTGTACCTTTCCCATTAATCAGGAGTACTTCCAGTAAATCAAAGAACAAACATACAAAAACATATATAACTTTAAAAACATGAAGAATGGTCATCGAGAGGAGCAGGAGCGGGCCGAGCCGAAGAGCGGCCCGTCATGGAAAGTAGAGAGAAAATGTCATAGCTACGCAACAGTGTGGGTGGGGCATGAAAAGAGCGTCAAGCCTTGTGAAAGAAAGTGGACCCTAGATAAAATCAAAGCCTTTCCTAGCCTCCTCCATAACATCTGTCATGCGCTCTATTTTAAGAGCTTGCCATAGGCGGATATGCCATTGGGTTGTAGAAGGAGACTTTGGCTTCTTCCAAGCTGCTGCTAATGCCATTTTGGATACCCCTAAACATAGCCACCTAATAGATCGATCGCCGATTGTTTGGGGTTTAAGGGTTGGAGAACGGAGGACCAGAAGCACCAGTTCTGGAGTACATGGCACTGAGTATGACAAGGTTCCCTTGATTTGGGCTAGGATTTCTGTCCAATACTGTTGGACAGTTGTGCAGTCCCACCATATGTGTTGGAAATCCCCTAAGAGGACGCATCCCCTCCAACAACAGCCTGAGGTAATTCTGGAAGATTTTCAGAAGTTTAGCAGGGTATAGGTATAAATCATAAAGCACTTTATAATGGGCCTCTCGTAGGACTACTGATCGCTTACATTTCAGTATATCTGATCACAATATTTGCCATGTCCCATCAGTGATTGGTTACCCTAGAGTGTGTTCCCAAATTGAAGCATAGTGGGGTATGTAGTCGGAGTCACTCCTTGGGAATCTGCAATATGATTATATAATTCTGTCAGGTGGGAGACAAGGTCCACACTAAAAGTCATGCAGAAGTGTGCATTAAATCCGTCTGGACCTGGAGATTTTTGAAGTTTAAGAGTATTTATTGTGTTTTGTACCTCCTCCCTGGTTATAGGGCGATTTAAGGTGTGTGGTAAGCTGAGGGACCTGAGGCAATGATATGTTCTCTAAATAGGCCACTTGGGCATCAGCGTACATGCGATCAGCGGTATACAGTGTTTTATACAATTGTTAAAATGCCTTTACCTTTTTCTCTTCAGTGTGGTGAACAACCCCAGAGTCCTCTCTAATTTGGCTGATATACTCTTTCTCTTGTTTAACACTCAGTTGTCTTGCGAGATGGGTACCTATTTTGTTATATTGTTCCTATGTGGTTTTCTTTAGGCAAAGAAGTGTTAGTTCTGCTCTGTTGGAGTATATGACTCTAAGTTTACCTCTCAATGCTGTTACCTTTCTTTGGAGAGGAAGAGAGGGCGTAGATTTATGTTCCCTTTTCTGCTTGGGTCAGCTCCACTCCCAAAGCTAAGCATTCTTTGGTGCTTTGTTGGAGCAAAGACGACATCAACGATATACATTTACCCTGAATCACTGCTATAAAGGCATCCCAATTTGTAGAATGGGACCTATCCTGGTTGTTATTCAGTTGGAAATATTCCTGAACCACTTTGCATATCTCATCTCAAAAGAGACAGTCTCATGTCAGTATAGCTGGGAAATACCACTGGCGCACCCTTGGAGTTGAAGGGCACCTGTCTAGCACCACTTCCACCAGGGCATGATCTGAGATAGCTATGGGATGAATAGTAGCCTGCATTATAGAGCATCGTAACTGTTGGCTAATAAAGACATGCTCTATTCTTGAGTAGTTCCTTTACGTGTGGGAGAAGAAGGTGTAATCCTGCCCTGTGGTGTAAAATTCCCTCCAGGCATCCAACAAGCCTGACTAATGGAGACTCAATTTAGGTTTTTTTTGTGACTGTGCCAGCATGTGTCTGGTTTTGGTAAGTAGTATCTACGGTGATATCCCAGACCATAATATGGTCTCCCATCATAATTGTATCCCCTTCTGCAAATCTCCCCAGTAAGAAGAGGAGAGATAGAAGAAATTCTGATTGGCCCGTATTTGGTGCATAAAGCATTACAGTAGTGCGTACTCAGCCTTCCAACCTCTCATTGACCATCATTATCCGCCTGTCCTTATCAGATTTGCTGCCTGTAGCCTGAAATTTTAAGGAATTGTGGAGGAGATATGCTACACCATTAAGTTTAGTAGTGGCTGATGATTTATAAATTAAGGAATACATCTTATGTTACAGCTTGTGGTCTTCGCTATGAAGGTGGGTTTTCTGGAGGGCTACAATATCTAGGCACCTATTGAGAATATACTTCCATAGCTGGTGTCACTTCGCAGGGGAATTCAAGCCCTTTACATTCCAAGTTAGAGTATTAGGGAGCCTACAGGAATATAAAATGAAAGGATGCAAAACGGGTCCCCGTCCAGACATTCACAGACCACACAGCTCCTATCCCAGTGTCTCCTTTCTCACACCTCCTACCACCCCGTCCCTCCATCAATCACCCACCAGCCATCCACTCAACAATATAAAAGATAACAAAAAGAACCAACCAGAATTTAGGGGTATGGACCCCTCATAGACTATCAAGTCCATTGATACAATAAACTAGGTGGGCGTATTGGGACATAACCACCACTACGACCCACAGGTTTTCTATTTTTAGCGTATACTGATGTCTGAGAATACAGTATGGATGAGGCTCAGTCACTAACCCCAGAGTGAAATCCCACCCCTGATATCCATCTGCAAAAAATATATGTCATGCAAAGGTTAATGGAATCCCACAGATTTGCCTAAAGGGAGAGAGAAGACACCATCCTTACTTTGAGTTGCTTGTATATGCTTACAGTGTCACAATTGTGTTTAGTGAGACCAAACAACACGAATACCCAGGAACAGTTCATCTTTTGTTGTCTCAATGTCTCCTCTGCTGAGCACGCCAGTCTCACGCTGATGATATGGCTGCTTGGGTCGATGGGGGCCTTTCAGTACTATCTCTTGCCTCCTGCAGTGATGTTTGGGAAAGTCCCAGTAGTGAAGCTGCCTCTTCAAGAACGTACAGTGGTGTTGCTTGTTATGAAGTTCAAAGGCTATGCCAAAAGGATAGGTCCAACGGTATTTGACTCGATCTTTATGGAGTGCTGTCGGTACCAGTTTGAATTGCATGCATGGTGCTAAAGTAGCTGATGCAATATCATTGTAAAGGGAGCACGTCGCTCTTTGAAAGTTTACTGTTTCCTTTGTTTGCACCTCTTGGAGGATTTGTTCAATGAGTTTAAAGGAGTGCCATTTTGCAAGTGTATCACTTGGTTTATTACCGTTCCTGAGAGGTTGAGGTCCCACCCGGGGCACTGTCTCCAACTGCACCTTCTGTTGTCTCTTACCCACTACGTCTGAAAACAGACCAACAATGAATGCCTCTAGATCTGGCCTCTCCACTGCTTCCTCCAGGCCCTTCAGTCGGATATTCTCTCTCCGAGATCTATTTTCCAAATCTTTGCATTGAAGTAGGGCCATCTGTAGTTGTGAATGAAAGTGGTCTGAAGCCTGCTCCAGCAGCTGCACTCGATGCTCTATGTCCTGGTATTTCGCTTCCAGATCTACTGCGCTCTGGTTAACTGAGTCAATATCGGTTTGGATGGAGGTCAACCGAGTATTAATCTCTGCTTTAAATGAGTCAAAGGAGGCTGCAATATCAGATTTGAGTTTTTCCCTCAGTTCAGACTTGAAAACACGTAGGGAGGAAAGGAGGTCCTCTTTGGTAAGAGCCATTATTGCACCTGTAGGGGAGTTGCCGCCAGTCGCTTTTGCCATCGTTGTAGGGAAGTAGTTATGCATTTGATTATCGTGATTCTTCTTTGGTGGCATATAGAATCCTATATCTCCGGTCTGGGAGATCTCTTGCAAAAAGATATGAGGTATAGTTACCACTGTGACTCTCTGTCATCCTTAAGTTGTCGTTTTCACCAGCTAGAGCCAGAGGCACCTCTCTTTCATCTTGGACGATAATTTCCCCCTCCATATGGGAACCCCCTCTGGGTATTTCCGATCAACCCCAGCACCTCCCAGGTCTAATTGGTGGCAAGGTTAGTCCAGTGGTCTCCACTCTTAGAATGCTCTGCGTCGATCCATGGTGGCCACCATGTCTAAGTCAGGCACATCGGACAGATCGGCAGACCATGGTTGACTATTTGGAGCTCTACTCCAGTTCATCGCGCAGACCATAGTTGACTATTTGGAGCTCTGCTCCAGTTCAGCTGCAGCCAGCATCGTCCCTGCTGCCTGCCCTCTGCACCTGTCTATTGTCGGCCCTCCAATAAGCCATTGCTCTGTATTGCACCACCTAGGCCTCCACCTCACCTCATACTCCCTGAGCAAGGAGCGAGTGGGACAGAGCCTCTCACCTCTCATCTCAAGTCAGTAACTCTGGTGCCGCGTCTAGACCATGCACTTGTTCCTGGCTGCCAACTCCATGCTTTTCTTTCTTTCGGTGCACTTGGATGTAACCACAGCTGGCTCAGCATGCGCGGCATATCCCGCCCCCCTTCGCTGCCATGTTAACCTAGGCCGCTAGAACGGTGCTGCGCAGTTTGTGGTGATTTCACCAACTTAGATGCTTGTTCCCTGGCTGTAGCATTTCACTCCTTCCCCTTCATCTTTCATCCGGTACGAAAACAGGCTGATGACCATGGATTCACTGCTGTCTGTGGGATAAGCAGCGGAGCCACTGTGGATCATGTCCACACAGCCATGATGGCTGGCCATGCCCCCGGATCTATCTGTCTTAAGGTTAATAGTAAAACTAAACAAAATACACTTCGCATGTGATAATGATAGTGCAAATGAAACAGGGGTTCAAGTACCATATGGAGACAAGGGTCTGTTGTCTAATGTTATCAAACTTCAAGGCAACTCAATATCCCAAATATGCCCACATAAAATAGGCATTCCATGTAATAACTGTTTTTCATTCTCCATAATATAAACAACTCGGTCCACTTGCCACTCAGATCCGAAACACACATTTTTTATTTGCCAATGAAAATGTAGCAACATCTTTGCTTGCCACAACTTAAATCATACCTTCTTGTTTGATCCTTATTTCATGTGTACAATGTCTCTTTGGAGAGTGATAAAAATATTAGTTAAAATTCTTTGTGACATGAATATTGTGTCAAAATTATCATCACTATAAAATATTGAGTGATAAAATATAGCAGGTAAGAATAAATGTTTATATATACACCATCATTTAAAAATATTATTTTATTTAATGGAGTTTAATTTAATACAATTGTTAAATATATTTTAATTACGTTAATATAAATATTAGTTCATTGATCTTACATGTCAATATTATTTATGTTATTGTTTTAATTATTTAAGTAAAGTTTATACATTTTATTATGTAATTTAAATTATTTATGTATAATTAGTCATTTATAATTTAGATGTGGCTCGTTAGGTTTGTAGGAGATTAGGGTAATCTACATATTTGATACTTGTTAAACTTTTAGTGGCTGACTAATTATTTAAATATATAAATTGATTGTTATTTTAATTAGTTAAGTGTATTTTGTGATTGGTAACGTAGTTTATTTTTGTAAAGTTAAATTTGTAATTCCATCCAAGGTATAACACTTTCCATTATTTTTTTATATTTGAGGGGGAATAGTAAATGTGACCCCTACAACGTCCAATACCTTTCCTACTGTTGCTTAGAGCGCGGTGGGAATAGTAAATATAAACCCTCCTCTTACGTTGGAGTGGGAATAGTGTATCTACCACCTCCAAATTCCAGCACTATTCCTGCTTTAGCTTGTGCTGGGTTGTTAATAGTAAATCTAATATTTCTAAACTCAAAGCATTATCCTACATTTTCTTAAATTGAAGTTATAATAGTTAATCTGATCTATTTGAAGACCAAAACTGTTACTAGAGTTGTTTATTTATGAGTTTTTTATTTTTACAATATTTTGTATTTTTCAATATGCTATCTAACCTTTCCAAACTACAAAAGTTATCCTACAATTCCTTAAATTGGAGTTAGAATACTTATTCTGACTTCTTTGAGGTCCAACACTGTTGCCAGTGTTGTTTATTTTTAAATGATTTTATTTTTAACATTTTTAATTTTTTGTGTTTATATGACTTTTTAATTTGCAATTTTATATTTAACTTTAACTTTTCTATTCATTTTTGTTAATGAATTGATAGTGATATGTGATTGCTAATATGTTTGTTAATTTTAATTTGCAAATTTTTGTTATTATACATGTATAAGAGTGCAGAGCCTCACAGATTGACATATTGATGAATTAAAATGTGTTTCTGAGCGATGCAACAATATTTTTTGGCCAGTTCTAAAATCTAACTCATTGTTTTCTCTTGGTATATGCAGGAACTTGAGTGGTTCACACAAGGCTAGATGAATCGAGGATTAATGTTTGATATCAACATCAGTTTTTTATATTCCTGGTGCAGTGGATTTGTTCATGGAAAGTGATAGGCAACATAGAAAAAATACACAACCGTGACGGATTGTTTATTATGTGCCTATGTGAATAAACACAGTGTTTGTCGTTGTTATCCGACAAGGGAAATCCTATATATATATATATGAAGTGTTTTTCCCTCTTGACGGACTGGGAGGAAAACCTTTTAAATCAATAAGAAGCAAGTCATTTTAGTAAACAATGGTAGCCAATTCGTTCACTTTGGAGTAGTCTAGTCAAGACCCACCACATTATAAATCATTAAGTTTGGCTTGGTGTTAGACCTGACATGCCTTAGGGTGGTCACCCCTAACTTTTTGCTTGCCTGCCTCCCTCCACTTTTTGGACTCTGTTTTTGCTGGCTTTTAGACTCTGCGCAAGTTTCCACTGCTAACCAGTGCTAAAGTGCAAATGATCTCTCCCTTTAAACATGGTAACTTTGGATCATACTCAATTGGACTATTTAATATACTTATAATTCCCTAGTAATGTGCACTGTATGTGCCTAGGGCCTGTATATTAAATGCTACTAGTGGGCCTGCAGCACTGGTTGTGCCACCCACTCAAGTAGCCCCTTTACCTTGTCCCAGGCCTGCCATTGCAAGGCCTATGTGTGCAGTTTCACTGCCACTTCGACTTGGCATTTAAAAGTACTTGCCAAGGCTAAAGCTCCCCTTTATCTACACATAAGTCACCTCTAATGTGTGCCCTAGGTAACCCCTAGAGCAGGGTAATGTGTGGATAAAAGGCAGGATATGTACCTGTGTAGTGTACATGTCCTGGTAGTGTAAAACCCCTAAATTCGTTTTTACACTAGTGTGAGGCCTGCTCCCTTCATAGGCTAACATTGGGGCTTCCCTCATACATTGTTGAAATGGCAGCTGCTGATCTGAAGGGAGTAGGAAGGTCATATTTAGTATGGCCAGAATGGTAAAACAAAATCCTGCTGACTGGTGAAGTTGGATTTAGTATTACTATTTTTGAAATGCCACTTTTAGAAAGTGAGCATTTCTCTGCACTTAAATCTTTCTGTGCCTTACAATCCACGTCTGGCTAGGTTTAGTTGACAGCTCCTTGTGCATTCACTCAGACACACCCCAAACACAGGGTATTTGCATACATCTGCATTTTGAATGGGTCTTCCTGGGCTGGGAGGGTGGAGGGCCTGCTCTGACACAAAGGACTGCCACACCCCCTACTGGGACCCTGGCAGACAGGATTGAACTGAGAGGGGACCTGGTGCACTTCTAAGCCACTCTTTGAAGTCTCCCCCACTTCAAAGGCACATTTGGGTATAAAACAGGGCCTCTGCCCTAGCACCTCAGACACTTGCTGGAGAAGAAACCTGAACCAGAACCTACATCCTGCCAAGAATAACTGCCTGGCTGCTCAAAGGACTCACCTGTCTGCTTTCTACAAAGGACTGCTGCCTTGCTGTTGGCCTGCTGCCTTGCTAAACTCTTGTCTGGCTGTAAAAGTGCTCTCCAAGGGCTTGGATAGAGCTTGCCTCCTGTTTTCTGAAGTCTCAGGACCAAAAGACTTCTTTCTTTCAACTGGACGCCGTGTGTGCCGAAAGATTCGACGCACAACTTGTTCAGCAGTGAGAAATTCACTGCACACCGATCCGGAAAGACGCTGCTCGACGTGACGCCTACTGTGCGACCGGGAACTTCAACGCCTGCCTCACCTGGACAACGCCGCCTGACTTCCAGAGAGGAAATCGACGCGACGCCTGCCGTGAGGAAGAAAATTCCACACACAGCTACCCAGAGCGACGCGCAGCCGGTTAACAAGTCTAGGATTCCACGCACAGACCCTGGCACCTCTGGTAATCCTGCGAACCATAAAAGGAGTCAGCCCGCGTGCCGGAAAACGACGCACGTCTTCCCTGAGTGAAAAATAACGACGCAAGTCCATGTGTGAAGGGGCGAAACCGACGCATACACCCTTTTTCTTCCCACAGAATGTCGCACGTCTCCCCGCATGAAAAATAACAACGCAAGTCCGTGTGTGAAGGGGCGAAACCGACGCACACACCATTTTCCACGCATCTCCTCCTCTGCTGCCCTCTGCGGAGATTTTCCACTCCAAACCAGGTACTTTGTGCTTGAAAGAGACTTTGGCGGTCATTCTGACCCTGGCGGTCAAAGACCGCCAGGGCGGAGGACCGCGGGAGCACCGCCGACAGGCCGGCGGTGCTCCAATGGGGATTCCGACCGCGGCGGTAAAGCCGCGGTCGGACCGGCAACACTGGCGGGCTCCCGCCAGTGTACCGCCGCCCCATTGAATCCTCCAAGGCGGCGCAGCTTGCTGCGCCGCCGAGGGGATTCCGACCCCCCCTACCGCCATCCAGATCCCGGCGGTCCGACCGCCGGGATCCGGATGGCGGTAGGGGGGTCGCGGGGCCCCTGGGGGCCCCTGCAGTGCCCATGCCACTGGCATGGGCATTGCAGGGGCCCCCGTAAGAGGGCCCCTAAATGTATTTCACTGTCTGCTGCGCAGACAGTGAAATACGCGACGGGTGCAACTGCACCCGTCGCACAGCTTCCACTCCGCCGGCTCGATTCCGAGCCGGCTTCATCGTGGAAGCCTCTTTCCCGCTGGGCTGGCGGGCGGCCTGAAGGCGACCGCCCGCCAGCCCAGCGGGAAAGTCAGAATTACCGCCGCGGTCTTTCGACCGCGGAACGGTAACCTGACGGCGGGACTTTGGCGGGCGGCCTCCGCCGCCCGCCAAGGTCAGAATGAGGGCCTTTGTTTGCTTTTTCAAGTCTTAAGACACTTTGGGGGTCATTCCGACCCCGGCGGTCAAGGACCGCTGGGGCCGGGGATGCGGGAGCACCGCCAACAGGCTGGCGGTGCCCCGCCGGGCATTCTGACTGTGGCGGTTTGGCCGCGGTCAGACAAGGAAAACCGGCGGTCTCCCGCCGCTTTTCCGCTGCCCTTGGAATCCCCCATGGCGGCGCAGCTTGCTGCACCGCCATGGGGGATTCTGACACCCCCTACCGCCATCCTGTTCCTGGTGGTTCGCCCGGCAATGGCCAATGGCCAATGGCATGGGCACTGCAGGGGCCACCGTAAGAGGGCCCCACTGTGTATTTCAGTGTCTGCAATGCAGACACTGAAATACGCGACGGGTGCAAACTGCACCCGTCGCACATACCCACTCCGCCGGCTCCATTCGGAGCCAGCTTCCTCGTGGGGAGGGGTTTCCCGCTGGGCTGGCGGGCGGCCTCCTGGCGGTCGCCCGCCAGCCCAGCGGGAAAGCCTGAATGGCCTCCGCGGTCTTTCGACCGCGGAGCGGCCATATGGCGGTTCCCGCCAGGCGGGCGGCGACCACCGCCCGCCGGCCTCGGAATCAGGCCCTTTATATCACCTTTCAGTGATAGTTCTACAAATTCTTATTGCATCTTTTATTGTGATGATCTACAAATATCCAGATAAATATTCTATATTTTTCTAAACACTGTGTGGTGTATTTTTGTGGTGCTATATTGTGTTATTGTATGATTTATTGCACAAATACTTTACACATTGCTTTCTAAGTTAAGCCTGACTGCTCGTGCCAAGCTACCAGAGGGTGGGCACAGGATAATTTGGATTGTGTGTGACTTACCCTGACTAGAGTGAGGGTTCTTGCTTGGACAGAGGGTGACCTGACTGCCAACCAAAAACCCCATTACTAACACTTGGGAACAGATTTTATTGTACAGCAATATGGAAGCAAAAGGAGCCAAAAGGGCACAAGGAGCAGAATGCGTATTTGGTGAAGATAAAGGTGGTCATTACAACCCTGGCGGATGGTGTTAAAGCGGCCGGCAGTAAAAAAATTGGAATTATGACCGTGGCGGGAACTGCCAACAAAGACAGCCACTTTAACACTCCGACCGCCACGGCGGTACAGACAAACAGCGCGGCGGTCACCGCCAACAGACAGGCGGGAGACAATGTACCGCCCAAAGTATCACAACCTACCAATCCGCCACCTTTTCCGGGGCGGATTCACCGGGGATAAAAACACGGTGGAAACAGCCATTTCAAAGGGAAAACTCTCACCTCTACACACTCCACGAGGAAGAGGGTCACCATGGAGCCAGAACTCCATATTCTGCCAGCGATAGTCTTCCTGCTCCTATACGAGGATCATCAACGACGGCGGCGAAGAGCATGGTGAGTACTGCACCTACGACATAGGGGAGGGGGGAGGCAAAAAACAGGGACACACACAACCAACATCCCAACCCCCACCCCTACCCTCACCCACTACAACACACACACCAATGCATATCTATACATTACAGTAACACCCCCCAACCCCTCCGGAAGAATGCAAACACAAAAGGAAATGAGTTGAACCATTGTAATATGTCAAAATACAGGAAGCAAATATATACATATATACACTATCAACAAAATATACACCACGATTAGTAGTGCAGGTGATGCACCATTCATTATCCGTGGACCACTGGGCCCAAAATGCATGGGCGAGGCCCACACAAGATACCTGATCAAAACGGAGAGAACACTGCTGGGGCATCAGATAGAAATACAACAGGCACCTCAGGGGGAAGGGAAGGGGGGGCACCTCAGCCGGATGAGTTCACCACGCCAGATCCACGATGGGGCTCCATGCCCATTGATGTATCCTGGGGAGTGCAAAGCCACAGTCTCTCAAGTCTCTCCAGTAGGTGGTTTGCCCACTGCTGTATCCTGGGGAGTGCAAAGCCACAGTCTCTCAAGTCTCTCCAGTGGGTGGTTTGCCCACTGCTGTATCCTGGGGAGTGCAAAGCCACAGTCTCTCAAGTCTATCCAGTGGGTGGTTTGCCCACTGCTTTATCCTGGGGAGTGCAAAGCCACAGTCTCTCAAGTCTCTACAGTGGGTGGTTTGTCCACTGCTATATCCTGGGGAGTGCAAAGCCACAGTCTCTCAAGTGGATAACAGTCTCCACTGGTTCTGGAGGGGGCATTGTGCCCAGAGTGCAGCACAGACCCGTGACGGTCCAAGTTGCGTCACTGCCCCTGCCGCAAATGGGCTAGCGGTGCATTCCATGGTGGTCTTTGCCCTGTTCAGCAGTCCCTGGCCTGTTCAGCGGTGCTTGTGTTGCCAGTGTCAGACCTGTTCAGCGGTGCATTCCATGGTGGTCTTTGCCCTGTTCAGCGGTCCCTGGCCTGTTCAGCGGTGCTTGCATTGCCAGTGTCAGACCTGTTCAGCGGTGCTCTCCATGGCGGTCTTTGCCCTGTTCAGCGGGCCCTGGCCTATTCAGCGGTGCTTGCGTTTCCAGTGTCAGACCTGTTCAGCGGTGCATTCCATGGCGGTCTTTGCCCTGTTCAGCGGTCCCTGGCCTGTTCAGCGGTGCTTGCCAAGGTGGTCCTTCATTGCCCAGCAGGGCTGTGTCTGGCGGTCCTTCATGGGTCAGCTGGGCTGTGGCTTGCGGGGCCCTCCTGGCCAGCTGGGCTGTGGCTGGCGGTGGCCTCCTGGCCAGTGACTCTGGGGCTGGCGGTGGCCTCCTGGGCAGTGACTCTGGGGCTGGCCTCCTGAGCAGTGACGATGGGGCTGGCGGTGGCCTCCTGACCAGTGACGATGGGGCTTGCGGTGGCCTCCTGGGCAGTGACTCTGGCGGTGGCCTCCTGGCCAGTGACGATGGGGCTGGCAGTGGCCTCCTGGCCAGTGACTCTGGGGCTGGCCTCCTGGGCAGTGACGATGGGGCTGGCGGTGGCCTCCTGGGCAGCGGAGATGATGGCGGTCCTCTCCGCTGTGCTGCTCCTCCCAGACTTTGAAGATTTCTTCTGCCCCTTCCCCACCTTGGGAGGAGTCACAGCTGAGTCGACACTCCCACCGGGACCCATGTGAGCGGCTTTGCTGGCTGGAGTCTTCGCCCTCTCCCGCCGGGCACTGTCCAACTTCTGGTGCTTCACAGGCGGGGGACTGGCTGTGCTGTGGCTCCGTGCCACACTGGCTGTCCTGGTGGCTGGTGCACTCCACATACCTGTAACAACAGGCACCACTGGTCCCGAAGATTTTTTGGCTGAGGTGCTAGTACGGGACCTATGAGTTGGATGGGTGGGTGGTGGTGGGAAATAGGTTAAGGGGGGCCAGGAAAAGTTTTTGCGAGACACTGGGATGGGTAGATGGAGGGGGTTTGGGAGTGGAGGAAGAGGTGGTGGTTGTAGGAGGTGTAAGTTTTGTGGATTTGGGTGCAGGTGCATGGGCTGGAGGCTGTCGTGAGGTGGATGGCTGTTTGGTGGGTGTGTGCCTGCGTTTGTGTATCTTCAGAGGGGGCGTCACAGACACACTGGGAGAGGACACAGGGGACGTGTGTATGGTAGTAGGGGTGGTGACTGCACGTGAGCGGGGTGTGGTGATGGGTGTGCTGGTGCGGGATGTAGTGGCTGTAGTGGTAGTGCATGCAGGTGTGAGTGTGGACGAGACTGGGAGGGAGGAGGGAGATGACGAGGAGGGGGACACAGTGGAGGCAGTGGATGTTGGTGTGTCTGTATGTGTGTGATGCTTGCGTGAGTGCCTGTGGGTGTGTGGTGCTTATATTTGCCTGAGCTTCCCTTGTGCGTTGACGTGTGTGCATGCTGGTCTGTAGGTGTGCTTGGGATAGGCTGAGGTACAGGGGATTGGGTCGGGGTGGAGGAAGTTGGAGGGGGAGGCTAGACACAGGGACAATGGCTGCCATCAGTGCTGAAGCCAGAGTTTGCAGGGTTCGATGAAGGGCAGCCTGACCAGAATGAATGCCCTCCAGGAATGCATTTGTGTGTTGCAATTCCCTTTCTACACCCTGGATGGCGTTCAAAATGGTAGACTGCCCAACAGTGAGGGACCTGAGGAGGTCAATGGCCTCCTCACTGAGGGCAGCAGGGGTGACTGGGGCAGGGGCTGAGGTGCCTGGGGAAAAGGTGATGCCCACCCTCCTGGGTGAGCGGGCACGGGGCGAAGGCTGAGGGGCTGCTGGGAGGGCGGTGCTGATAGGGGGGGTGGCGGCTGTACCTGTAGAAGTGGGGGGCACAGATTTTGCCGCCACCACAAGGGAGCTCCCATCGGAGGACGAGTCCGTGTCGCTGGTTGCAGATCCTGTGACCGCCGTGGTGCTCCCCTCGCCCTCCGTCCCACTGGTGTATTCAGAGTCCGTGGTGTGGGCCTCCATGGCCATGTGGGATGCAGCTCCTTCGTGCTCCGGTGCCACTGTACCTCCGCCTGATGATGCTGATGCACACAAGAACAGGGAGACCACAAAAAGGGGGGGACGACAGAAGAAAGACAGGTTGAGTGCATGGCTTACCGCTTCCGTTGGCGGACAATACAGACACAGCAGCCCCCTGCACTACGTCGCACTGTTGGGCTCTACAGATGCAATTCCTGGGATATGGCCTACATGGCTATGGTCGACATCTGCACACACAGATGACACATGGGCATGAATACCTGTTCTTGGCACTCTACAGAGGTGGGGTTGGGTGCCACATGGCCTGCATTACGGAGGGGCCTAGCCTACGGAACTCGCCCTGGCCTAGGGAAACCCACAGCCCTCCTCCCCCACCCAGACACCTTCACTGCGCACAAAGTCCGCTGAATGATAGTGTACTCACCCCCTTGTGTCTGCTGTGATGCCCTCAAGCGCCCGTCCAACTCAGGGTAGGCCACCGCCAGGATCCTGAACATCAGGGGGGTCATGGTTCAACAGGCACCCCTCCCAGCTGAGCCTCCGCCGTCTTCTTGCTCCAGCGGCAAATGTCCTCCCATTTTTTACGGCAGTGGGTGCTCCATCTGTGGTGGACACCGAGGGTCCGGACGTCCTTGGCGATGGCACGCCAAATATCCCTCTTCTGGTGGGCACTGACCTACATGACATGTACAGGGGAAGAAGAGAAGTCATTAACAACTGCACTGTCTAAGTGATTGGCCCCCATCCCTACCCTTGCCATGTGGCACATGCATTCACAGTTCTTCATGCACGCAGAACTGTGCCCCCTTCCTTCTTACAACCAGCCCTCTCCACACAGGCATAGCCCATACAACATGCTCCCTGTGTACTTACCTGTTGGTCTGGAGGACCGTAGAGTAGCATGTATTGGGGGAGGACCCCGTCCACGAGCTTCTCCAACTCCTCTGCAGTGAAGGCAGGGGCCCTTTCCCCAGACGCACGAGCCATTGTCTCTTCCAGACCGAGGTCACAGCAGCACTTGCAGTGTAGGTCCTCTCCTGTCGAAGATCAGGTATCGAGTGATTGAACAGATAGAAAATGGCGGTCACGTCCGCGGCGGTCACGTCCGCAGCAGTGCGTACCATCACCGCCGGCGTACATCGTCATTGGCTCCTGGGACCCATAGGGTCCAATGTTAACCAATGCAGCATTGCGCCACGTTCTTCGACTGCCTACCGCAACGGTGTACAACGCCAGCGCAGTTATCTCACATCCCATTGTCCCACTTTAGAGGTCAGACAGCTGCCATTTCAGGGGCCCACATGCCCTAATTACCAACTGCGTCACACAGACCTAGGCCTTGTCGCACAACACAAATACAGGCCACATTTTGTGTATGAATGGTGTTCTGTGTAGACTGTGGGTACATTCCTCTGAGTTGTTTGACTCTGTGGTCGCTGTTGTCATTCCTAGGCACCGTCTGCTGGGACATGTGAGGAGATGGCGGAATCCTCCAGTGTACCGACCGCTGGTGGACCTGTCGACAATGGAGGAAAGACATTTGATCATCACCTACAGGTCTGACCGTGCCACAATCCAGGAACTGTGAACCCAGTTGGAGCCAGACCTGATGTCAGCAATCCGCCATCCCACAGGGATCCCCCCTCAAGTGCAGGTGCTATCAGTGCTCCATTTCCTAGCAAGTGGGTCATTTCAAACAACAGTGGCCATGGCATCAGGGATGTCCCAGCCTATGTTTTCAAACGTGTTGTCCAGAGTGTTGTCTGCCCTGCTGAAACACATGCGGAGCTACATCGTTTTCCCTCAGGTGGAGGATTTGCCTACAGTGAAAGGTGACTGATATGCCCTTGGGCATATCCCTAACATCATAGGTGCCATTGATGAGACCCATGTCGCTCTGGTCCCCCCCCCACAGGAGTGAACAGGTGTACAGGAACCGGAAGAGTTATCATTCCATGAATGTACAGATGGTATGTTTGGCAGACCAGTACATCTCCCAGGTAAATGCTATGTTCCCTGGCTCTGTGCATGACGCCTACATCCTGCAGAATAGCAGCATCCCTTATGTGATGGGTCAACTCCAGAGGCACCGGGTGTGGCTATTAGGGGACTCTGGTTACCCCAACCTGTCATGGCTACTGACCCCAGTGAGGAATCCCAGGACCAGGGCAGAGGAACGCTACAATGTGGCACATGGGCGGACTAGGAGGGTGATCGAACACACCTTCGGCCTCCTAAAGGCCAGGTTCAGGAGCCTGCATATGACAGGTGGATCCCTATTCTACTCACCAAAGAAGGTGTGCCAGATCATCGTGGCCTTCTGCATGCTTCACAACTTGGCTTTGCGACGACAGGTGTCTTTTCTGCAGGAGGATGGTCCAGATGACGGTGTTGTGGCAGCTGTGGAGCCTGTGGACATTGATGAGGAGGAAGCAGAGGAAGAAGACATTGACAACAGGGACTCAGTTATCCAGCAATATTTCCAGTGACACACAGGTGAGAACACATTCCTGCCTACTACAAGTACTTTCACACTTCTACCGCTATCCTGTCTGTCGATTTCAACCAGTATATGGTAACTGAGTTGTACATTTCCCTTACAGTTTCACAGGTGTGGTTTACAACGTGTGTCATCTGCTTAGATTCCTCATGGACTTGAGATGTGTGACATAGGAATGTTGACATTACATTTGAAAACGCATTTGGTCACTGTCATTGCTAATACACATTTTCTAAATCACAGACTGACTCCAGATTGTGCTGTGCTTCAAGGGTGTTTATTTAAGTGCTAAATATTGGAGGGGGGTTGTAACATGTTGAGGGTGATGGTGGAGGAATGTCCATGGCAGAGTCCAGTATATTAGTCTCACAGGTGCATTGCCCATATGGGCATAGGAAGTGGAGCTTGGGCAGTTTAAATATGGACAGGGTTACAAAGTGGGACAGTGGGATGACAATCAGGGTGGTCTCATTTCTTGGCGGGGATCTTGGCATCGTGCTCTGTCTTGTTCCTGGATCTCAGGGACCGCTTGCGGGGTGGTTCTCCGTCTGCAGGGTGTGGGGTGCTGGTGTGGTAGTCCTGTGGCGGTGCCTCCTGTCCACTAGCGCCGGCGGAGGTGGTGGGCAGTTCATCGTCCATGCTAGTGTCAGGGGCCCCTTGGAGTGCCACAGTGTCCCTCCTGGTGTTGAGTATTTCCTTCAGCACCCCTACGATGGTGCCCAGGGCGGAGCTGATGGTTCTGAGTTCCTCCCTGAACCCCAAATACTGTTCCTCCTGCATGCGCTGGGTCTCCTGAAACTTGGCCAGGACCGTTGCCATCGTCTCCTGGGAGTGGTGGTATGCTCCCATGAAGGAGGAGAGGGCCTCGTGGAGAGTGGGTTCCCTAGGCCTGTCCGCCCCATGTTGCACAGCAGCCCTCCCAGTTCCCCTGTGTTCCTGGGCCTCCGTCCCCTGGACCGTGTGCCCACTGCCACTGCCCCCAGGACCCTGTTGTTGTAGGGGTGGTGGGTTATCCTGGGTTCCCTGTAGTGGTGGACACATTGCTGATTGACATGTCCTGGGGACGGAGGTATGGGCCCGCTGGGTGGGTGCTGTGCTGGTGTTACCAGAGGGTGGAAGCTCTGTGGTGGCCTGTGACTGGGTGTGGGGAACCGACGGTCCCGAGGCCCACGATGGTCCGGGCTGGTCATCTGGATCCAGTTGGACAGAGCTGCTGCCATCACTGTGGGCTTCTTCTGTGGGTGGGGTGGAGATGTCTGGACCCTCCTGTCTGGTGAAGTTGGGTAGTGGTCCTGCAGGGGTATAAAAGCATGATTATTGCATCTGTGTGTGTCATGGTGTGCAATGGGTGGGTGACCCTGAACCCCAGTGCTAGCATTCCTGTGTGGGGGCTTGTGTGATGATGGTTGGGGAGGTGTTATGGGTATTTGCAGTGGGCATGCTTTAGAGATGGGTGTCCATGCTTTGGTGTTGCATGCAGGTCTTGGTGTTGGGATGTGTGGTTTGTGTTATTAGTACATTAGTGAGGAGTTGGAGTGATAGGGGAGGGGGCGAGGGTGGGGGTCTGTGATAGCATGCAGGTAGGGTGGGGGATGAAGTAGTTAAAGGTTTGACTTACCAGAGTCCATTCCTCCACCTACTCCTGTGAGGCCCTCAGGATGCAGAATCTCCAAGACCTGCTCCTCCCATGTTGTTAGTTGTGGGGGAGGAGGTGGGGGTCCGCCGCCAGTCCGCTGTACCGCGATGTGGTGTCTTGAGACCACGGAACGCACCTTCCCCCGTAGGTCGTTCCACCTCTTCCTAATGTCATCCCGATTTCTTGGGTGTTGTCCCACTGCGTTGACCCTGTCGACTATTCTTCGCCATAGCCCCATCTTCCTTGCAATTGAGGTGTGCTGCACCTGTGCTCCAAATAGCTGTGGCTCTACCCGGACGATTTCCTCCACCATGACCCTGAGCTCCTCCTCCGAGAACCTGGGGTGTCTTTGCCGTGCCATGGGGTGGTGTAGGTGATGTGTGGGGTGGTGTATGTGGTGATAAGTGTGCTGATATGTAGTGGTGTGTGGTGTTTTGTGCGTGGAAGTAGTGTGGGTGATGGTCTGGTGTGCCTGTGGATGCTTGGTAGTAGTTTGTAGTGTCTCTCTCTGGCCTTCTCCCTGTAATTGTGGTCGTTGGGGTTTGTGGGTGATGTGGGTGTGTGATTTATATTGTATTGGGTGTGTGGGAGTGGTGTGTGTATGTGTATCAGGTGTGTGTATTTCGAACTGTCCAATGTGGCGGTGTATTGTAGAAGTGTGTGTATTTTGAGCACAGCGGTGTGTACCGCCAATGGGATACCGCGGTTGAAAGACAGCTGCGTGGATTCGTGATAGTGTGGGCGTATTTCTGTTGGCGTGACGGTGGAGGTTTTGTTTTTGCCAGTTTATCACTGACCTTTGATGTGGCGGACTTGTGTGGGTGTCTGAATTTTGTCAGATTCCGAGATGTGGGTCATAATAGCTGTGGCGGAATGCCGCGGCGGTGTGTTGGCGGTCTTCTGCACGGCGGTAAGCGGCTTTTACCACCAATGTTGTAATGACCCCCAGAGCTTGTAATGCAATCACTGAAAATTCAATAGAAAAGACGCATATGGAGGACAATCTGAAGTGGCTATATGTTAAGTTAGAACAACTATTGAAAAAAGAAATCTCCAAGAGTTTGGAATGTCTCACATTGGAAAAGTACATAGAGGTGGGAAGAGTGCCTAGGGACTTCAGGATTTTCACGCTGCCGAACCAACCAGACACTAAGGCCCTCATTCTGACCCTGGCGGTCTTTGACCGCCAGGGCGGAGGACCGCGGGAGCACCGCCGACAAGCCGGCGGTGCTCCAATGGGGATTCCGACCGCGGCGGTAAAGCCGCGGTCGGACCGGCACCACTGGCGGGGTCCCGCCAGTGTACCGCGGCCCCATTGAATCCTCCGCGGCGGCGCAGCTTGCTGCACCGCCGCGGGGATTCCGACCCCCCCTACCGCCATCCAGATCCCGGCGGTCGGACCGCTGAGATCCGGATGGCGGTAGGGGGGGTCGCGGGGCCCCTGGGGGCCCCTGCAGTGCCCATGCCACTGGCATGGGCATTGCAGGGGCCCCCGTAAGAGGGCCCCTACATGTATTTCACTGTCTGCTGTGCAGACAGTGAAATACGCGACGGGTGCAACTGCACCCGTCGCACAGCTTCCACTCCGCCGGCTCGATTCCGAGCCGGCTTCATCGTGGAAGCCTCTTTCCCGCTGGGCTGGCTGGCGGTCTGAAGGAGACCGCCCGCCAGCCCAGCGGGAAAGTCAGAATTACCGCCGCGGTCTTTCGACCGCGGAACGGTAACCTGACGGCGGGACTTTGGCGGGCGGCCTCCGCCGCCCGCCAAGGTCAGAATGAGGGCCAAAATCACAAATGCTGGAGGAGTGGGGTGCCAATACTATAGAATGCTAAAAAGATATGATGCGTATTATTATCAAATATGCGAAGAAGGATATTGAGGAGATCATTAAAAACATACAGGAAATAGAAGCAAAACCTATGAAGCTAAATGAGGAAGATGAAAGTAAAAGATTGAGAACTATGATGGAAAATAATTTGGAGAAATATGAAAGGATAATAGAGGAGCGGAAACAGAGAAAGTTTAGGAGAGATGAAATTGATTATGAAACTGGCAGAATTTTAACATTTGCCAAGAGGTTTGATGTACTGAAACAACAGACGAACATGGGGACTGAGAAAACGATTGGATCCCCGGAGACATCATTAAGTGAATCGGATGTGGAATTGAGTGAAGGAGAAGGTACGTCCACTAATGTGAAGAAAGTAACTTTTTTAGACGAAATGAAACTGATCTATATGGATCAGAGAACACCCAAAGGCAGAGGCCAAACACGAGCAAAAGGGAAGAAATTTGGAACAGAATGAGGAAATATCGGAAAACAAAGAGGGGACCTAGAAAAAACAAGAGGTTACCCATTGAGAAGCAAACAAAAGAACTGAGTAGATCAATGGAATTGGAACAGGATGTAAACTTAATAGTCAATCTCTCAAACCATGAATTGACAAAAGATGAGAGAACCCTACTAAATAGGGGGCTGATGTTCTGTCCTGAAAAGCACTATGATTATGTAGAAACTAGAGTGGAAAAAAATTGACAGTTTTTTTTGCAAAGAGTGCACCTAAGAAAGTAATGAACAATGACGGTGGTCTGACCAGCTCGAGTTTGATCATTCAACAAAAATCGGACAATAAAACTGTATATGATTTGATGCATAATCTTGAAGACGATCAGCTCACAGAGACACAAATACTGGAGGAGTTGCAGATTGAAACATCTAAACACTGTCGCACAGACCTTAAGCCCAAATCCAAATTCTGTCCAGCACTGTCACCTGGCAATAGAATGGATATATTCCATGACTTGGTAATTGAGGATCTTGATAAGATGATTAAGATCAAAAATAAGAAAAGTGAAAATATCACTATACGGGAACGGCAGGCACTTAAGGCACTCATGGAGAACATGTTGTAATCAAAGATGGATGCTTGTAGATTATAAAAGAAGTAGGTTTATTAACTTAGTTGCAGGTTACAGATAAAGCCCCACCAGGAGCAGAATCCTGCAGCTCAGCCCTTCTCACTCCAACTGTCCACTCATCCAAGCACAAACACTGTCAACATTCCAACCATACTATGACCTCACTCACTGGCTGAGTAGCAGGGAACATTAAGGTAGTAGGGAGAATGCATAAGATAGAAAGAGGCCACAACACATCTCCCCCCTTAACAAAACAATGAAATATTCAACAGAACGGAAAACGGCAAAACACCCTTCATCAACCTTCCTCCAAAACTGAGTACCACCCCATCGAAATAAACAGTACAGGCTAACAAACGCTCACTCTGCATAACTTCAGTACTCCAATGGGATGTAAGAAGGTAAAAAACAGTTAATCAATACCTTCTACAAATTTACAATACAAGTGTACAAATAACACAAAACTTCCCTGCTCACCCAACAGAGAACACTAACTACATGTTCCCCTCCACATCATGCACACTATAACAGGACCAACATGTTGCCTTCCACAACTCAACACTCAACAGGACTAGAGTTTATTTCACCTCTACTGCATTGGGGTGTAACCACCTACCCCATCACCATTCACTTAAGGAGAACCAGGGTCTCACCTACCCTCCACTGAATTGGGGTGTAAACATGTACCCCTATCACCATTCACTTAAGCAGAACCCGGGTTTCACCTACCCTCTATTGCACTGGGGTGTAATCACATACTCTCATCACCCTATACTCGAACAGGACCAGGGTTTCACCTACCCTCCACTGCATTGGGATGTAACTACCTACCCCCTTAACATTGGGCCTAAAACACTGCCCGCATCCTTAACCCCATAGGAAGGATTGACAAATATCACTGGGGTGTACCCCCCCCCTTGACATTGGGCTTAACACACTGCTCCCACATCCTTAACCCCATAGGAAGGATTGACACGCATCACTGGGGTGTACCTCCCTTAACATTGGGCTTAACACACTGCCCCCACATCCTTAACCCCATAGGAAGGATTGACACATATCACTGGGGTGTATCCCCCTTAACATTGGGCTTAACACACTGCCCCCACATCCTTAACCCCTTGGGAAGGATGGTCAAAAACACAATCCCAAATATGGATCAAAATACTAATATCACAACATAAGAATGTCACTCTGCACGTGACTCTAGCATCCAACCTCAAATTATACATCTCTAAAATCAAGCATGGCTTTAAAACTTCAGGCCAATATGCACACGCAAAATATGGTAAGCAAAATTTCATGCTAAAATAGCATTAGGGTGCACCTCCCATGCGTAACATACATGCCACGACTCAGCAACTTTAAAACATGTCAGTAACGGCATAACATTTCTCAATTCAATACAGCAATAAAAATTAATTTCAGCAGCAGCAAACAATGTCAGCATAAACATAACATTACTCAATTCAACCCAATGCATCTTTAAAATAGAGGGTAGCAGTACTGAAAAATACACTCAAGCAATGTATGGTATTAAGTAAAATGCACATGACAGTAAACCTAAAGTTAAATTATTCCAGGAAAATATTCAAATACTCCACGCCGGTGAGCGACTTCTCACCTGACTACATTGCCACTGTACAGTTTATCCCATTTAAATGAACGCACAGTTCTTTATCCCCATACGAAAAATTGACACACATGTTCTTCACTGCACTTGAGCTGTTCCCAGGTGCCAGGTTGGCGCTGTAGTCTTCCTCTCAGAAAGCTTCCTGGAAACAGATCAGGTACCCAATGATCTCTCTTGTAGAATAGGAGATGGGGAAACTCAGCAACCCAGTCAACAGGTAGACTGTAACTGTTACTCACAATGTTTGCCCTAAGGACAGTGCTTCAAGCGGCTGCTGCGCAGGTTCACTGATCACTCTTCAGATAGTGTTTAAATGCTGACACCAGTTGTTCCTCCATCTGACTTTCTACCAGGTTACCAAATGTTTAGTGCCGTACATTTTTAGCTCTGTACACAGGCAGTTCAGCAGACCATTTCCTCAATATGCCCAGTCCATACAAGCAGGTACAACAGGTCTGGCTCCATGCACAGCTGAGCAGCCCACCTTCTCAATCTTCAGGCCACTGCACTCCCTGTTTGCTGCATACCTAGTAGACTAAACATCTTGCCTTGAAGTTAAACAGGTCACTCACCCTCTAACTTCTGTTGAGTACAGGCTGTCTGGTAGAAAATACACTAGTGGGGCTTCCAGGGCGTCCTTCTTCACTTCAGTCTCTTTTGTTTTCCATTTTTCTCTTAGGTTTTCAATCTCTCTTCTCTTGGTTTTCCTCTGTAATCTAGTTTCTCCTTAGATTTTCTGTAGGTTCAGTTTCTTTAATTTTTTCACACGTTGGTTCTTCCTTAAATCGTCGCCAGTGTTGTAATCAAAGCTGGATGCTCGTAGATTATAAAAGAAGTAGGTTTATTAACTTAGTTGCAGGTTACAGATAAAGCCCCACCAGGAGCAGCATCCTGCAGCTCAGCCCTTCTCACTCCAACTGTCCACTCATCCAAGCACAAACACTGTCAACATTCCAACCATACTATGACCTCACTCACTGGCTGAGTAGCAGGGAACATTAAGGTAGTAGGGAGAATGCATAAGATAGAAAGAGGCCACAACAGAACAACAACCTGGAAATTAAACCAGCGGATAAAGGTGGGAACATAGGGCCAGATGTAGCAAAGGTTTTTACCCATTCTGTGTCTATGGGAAAAAGTGTTCGTACATATGGCCCATAGTGATTATGGAGAAGAAACAGTACATGCAGGAGGCCTATCGTCAATTAGATGACAAAAATCACTATTTGAAATTGCAAAGAAATCAATCATTTGATTTTCGAGTTGAATAAACATCTGGACTCATGGCATGAGGATGGCCTGTTAAATGATGATGAAAAAGCATTCCTTAAAAATGAAAATCCTATACTTCCCACAATATACTTCCTCCCAGAGATACACAAAAGCTTAAAAAAAAACAAAAAACAGGGCGTCCAATTGTCTCGAGATGTGGAGTATTATATGAAAATATTTCTACTTATGTGGATTACTTTCTGGCACAAAACTTGAGTTCTTATATCAAGGACACAGGTGATTTCTTGAGGATTCTTGCTGACATTGAATGGGAAGAAGGCTATAAATTGGTCATCATTGATGTGGTATCTCTCTATACATCTATTGACCATGAGACTGGATTGAAAGCAGTGCAATATTTTTTATAACAACGTGACATTAGTCAATTGAAACATTCTCAAATGCTGTTGAAGATTATAGAACTATGTCTGAATAATAATATATCCCTATTCAATCATCAAATCTGTGCCCAAATCAGCGGGACAGCAATGGGTGTTTATTTTTCACCGAGCTACGCTAACCTGATTATGGATTGGTGGGAGAAACAGGTAGCATGGGGAGGTCACAATGAAAAACTAGTGGAGAAAGCCGTTATCTGTTTAAGATTTATAGATGATCTTTTTATCATTTGGAATGGGACAGAAAAGGAATTCCTGCAACATTTTTAAAAACTTAATCAAAATGATATAGGCTTCCAATTTAGATACAATATGAGCAAAGAACGGGTCCAATTCTTGGACGTGATGGTACATGTAGAGAATAATCAGATTCAGACAACCCTATTTCGGAAGGAAACTTCGACTAACAGCATTCTGCATGGAGATAGCTTCCATCAAGTTTCATTGAAATGGAGTATACCCTATGGAAAATTTGTCAGGATAAAACAAAACTGCTCCACGGAGAGAGAAATGGAGCAAAAATTTACGGAGACAAGACAGAGATTTCTCCAAAGAAAATATAAATATAATGACATCAGAGCTGGGGAATTGAAAGCAAGAGCTCGAACCAGAGAAAATATATTGAACAAATCTGTGATGGCGAAACGTCAGGAAGACTCAACTATCAGATTTGTAATGACATATACCAAGGAAAGCCATCTGATCGTAAAGATTTTGCAAAAATATTGGGACGTTATAAGGAAGGACCCTGAAGTGGGAAAGTTGGTGGGTGAAAAACATACGGTTACCTATAAGAAAGTACCATCTCTACAGGACCTTTTGGTCAATAGCCACTTCCAGATCAAAGAACAGCCAAATTGGCTTTCCAGCCAAACATTTGGTTTTGTTTGTTGTAAGAAGTGCAAAGCATGCCGCATTGGGATGAATGTGAAGGAGTTTGAGGACTATGGTGGTAATAAGATGATTATCAACAAAGGGATCACGTGTAATTCCAATTATGTGGTATATGTAATTCAGTGTATTTGTGGTCTGTGTTATGTGGGCAGTACAATCTGTCCTCTAAAGAAACGCATTTTAGAACATATTAGAGCTGTGCAAAATAAGGACATAACCTATGCTATTGCAAAACACTTGATGACTCGTGATGGAGCTAAATGGACAGACATGAGATTTTTTGGTATTGCAAGTGTAGACAGCAATGAGAGGGGAGGAGATAGAGAGTTACAACTGAGACGGTTGGAGTCACGGTTTATAATACAGCTCAAAACCAAGAGTCCGAGGGGCCTAAATGGGGATGAAGAATTGCATTACCATCTGTAACTCGAGGATAAATAATGTTCTTTTTAATGGCTATTAGATAATAATATCTGAGGATGTATAGACAGAGTGCATTTACAGAGAAACATCAATAAGATAATGAGGTAGATGAGGTAGATTTAGGATATATGTGATAAATTGTGAAAACAGTATAGGAAGTGCACCAATCTATCATTAGGATTATAGAAAATATAGCAATATTCTCATGGACTAAGGCTGGAAGTCCCCACAGGGTAGGCTTAGTAACGGACTTGGTTATTATTTTTGTTAACAGCGACATTCTTTGCACACATTAATTTATGCAATTTGTATAATGTTGGGTGGGTTGGGATCTTGGTTTTTAAGGTATTACACTTAATTCATTTTTTAATAGACTACATGTCCCATAATGCACTAATATGGGTAATAGGAGAGACACTATACATAGGGGACATGGAGATAGGAGTAACTCACTGTGATAAAGACCAGCAGGTCGAAACGCGTCGGTGGTGAAGGATGGTGACTTATTTTTTACTGCAATAAAAGAAAAAAGGAAAATATTTCCTCCTGGAGTCCGGTGGTAAAGTTGCTCGCAACTGTTTGTTCTTGAATATATATATCAATCAATCAATCAAGGATTTATAGAGTGCACTAATCACCTGTTAGAGTCTAAAGGTGCTGGGGGGGGAGCTACTGGTCGTAGAGCCATGTCGTGAGGCGTTTCCTGAATGTCAAGAGGTCTTGGGTCTGGCGAAGGTGGAGCAGTAGGGAGTTCCAGGTCTTGGCGGCTAGGTGAGAGAAGGATCTTCCTCTGTCGGTGGTGTGGCGGATGCAGGGGATGGAGGCGAGGGCGAGGCTGGCGGAGCGAAGATTGCAGGTGGGAGTGTGGAAGGTGAGTCTGTCGTTGATGTAGGCTGGGCCTGTGTCATGGAGGGCCTTGTGTGCGTGGATGAGGAGTTTGAAGGTGATCCTCTTTGATACTGGTAGCCAGTAGTCTCTGAGGTTGGGGTAAATGTGGTTGCGGTGTGGGATGTCGAGAATGAGGCGGGCGGATGCGTTCTGGATTCTTTGCAGCTTTGTTAGGAGTTTGGTTGTGATTCCTGCATATAGGGCATTTCCGTAGTCCAATCGGCTGCAGACCAGGACGTGGGTGACAGTTTTCCTGGTTTCGACAGGAATCCACTTGAAGATTTTGCAGAGCATGTGGAGAGTGTTGTAGCAGGAAGAGGAGATGGCATTGACCTGCTGAGTCATGCTGAGTGTGGAGTTCAAGATGAAGCCTAGGTTGCGTGCATGGGTGGTGGGTGAGGGCGCGGTTCCTAGGGAGGTGGGCCACCAGGAGTCATTCCAAGTTGAGGGGTTGGTGCCAAAGATGAGGATTTCTGTCTTGTCTGTGTTTAACTTGAGGTGACTTGATTCCATCCAGCTGGTGATGGCACGGAGTCCATTGTGGAGGTTGTTCTTTGCAGTTGTAGGGTCTTTCGTGCGGGAGAGGATGAGCTGAGTGTCGTCTGTGTAGGAAACTATGTTGATGTGGTGGGTTCCTGCGATGTTGGCGAGGGGGGCCATGTAAACGTTGAAGAGCGTGGGGCTGAGGGAAGATCCTTGGGGAATGCCACAGATGATTCTGGAGGCTTCTGACAGGAACGGTGGGAGGCGGACTCTCTGGGTTCTGCCTGAGAGAAATGACGAGATCCAGTCGAGTGTCTTGTCGCGGATTCCAGCGTTGTGGAGGCGTGTGCGGAGAGTGTGATGACATACCGTGTCGAAAGCTGCGGAGAGGTCCAGGAGGATGAGTGCTGCTGTTTCTCCTTCGTCGAGCATGGTCCTAATGTCGTCTGTAGCAGCAATGAGGGCAGTCTCGGTGCTGTGGTTTCTGCGGAATCCGGACTGGGAGGTGTTGGCTGTTTACGATTTTTTCGATGACCTTGGCTATATATATACATATATATATACATATACATTTATATATATATATATATATATATATATATATATATATATATGAGTCAAAACTGGCATTCATATTTAAACAATACTTAAAAGTTTAAAACATATGTTTAGTAATAGTGTATATGTATATCTTAATTAACCCCTTGGGTGCCTTGGATGAGCTGGTCTCGCCCTCGCCACGGTTGCCCGGTGCCGAGGACGAGAACAGCTTGACCTGCTATGGGCCCTCGGGGAGCGCTGGCACCACCCTCCCCTGGGCAGGGATGGAAGTGGAATTGCTTCCCCTTCCACTCCCACCCCACAAACAACCCTGTGGAGTCTGATGACACAGAGGCTTCCCCCACCGTGCTGGAAGGAGGAGAAATATAAAAACATTTCTCCTCCGATCACATGGAGGGGGTGAGAGAGGCATAAAAGGAAAGGAAAGGCCTTTCCTTTCATGTCTCTCTCTGCATTTCTGCTGGCCGATCGTGATGCTATTTTAAGGCCATTTCTTCCACCCCCTGGGGGCAGATCGACCTACTATAATTAGGCTGATTTGCCCCCGGGGGGGGCAGAAACCCCTAGACACCAGGGACTTTTTTTTTTGTTTCTTTTTTTTATTTATATGTGGGGAGCGACCCCTTAGGCAAGGGTCGCTTCCCTGGGGGTCAAATTTGTTTTAGGCCATATCTGCCCCCTTTGGGGAGCAGATCGGCCTATTTTTGGAAGGCCCATCTGCCCCCAAGGGGACAGAAAGCCCACCAGAGAGGGGGTAAGATTTTTTTTTTTCAAAAAAAGAGGGTGGGAGTATGGCCATACCCCCACTCCAAATAAATGGGGCCAAAGTTGTTCTGCCCACCGGTGGGCAGATGGGGCAATTACCCCCGATCCATTCCTCGGGGGCAGAAAGCCTACTAGATGCCAGGGAATTAAAAAAAAAATGTGGGGTGGTGGCTACCAACCAGTATGGGCATAACACCAACTGAACAGGGTAACAGTCTTTCAGCTCTCCATGGTAAAAAAAGAGGACATTTGATTATTTTGGGATTTGGTTTTACCTTTGGGCCATGAGAGCTTTTCTAGCTCTCAAAATCGTCCCACTTGGAATGGTGAGGGCTGCAGTTTTTGGACTTTGGGTCGCTGCCATGTAGAAAAATCCACAAGGCCTAGACACATCTGAAAACTAAACATCTGGGTGAGTCCAGGGTGGTGTGCTTCACATGCACCCTGCACCATTTTCTTACCCACAATGCCCTGAAAACCTCCAACTTTGCTGAAAATCACACATTTTTGTGATGGAACCTTCCGGAATCTGCTGGAATCCACAAAATTCCTACCACCCAGCATTGTCGCATGTATACCGATAAAAATTCTGCCCCACTTATCAGCCTAAAATTGGTTTTTTTATCAAACTGCCCTTTTGGACCCTCTTTAGTTCCCCCTCAATTTCGACATGTTCTTCGCTCTTCCCTGTCAATTGCACTTGGCCCACCTACACAAGTGAGGTATAAGTTTTACGAGGAGACTGAGGGAAACGTTGGGTGGAAGAAAATTTTTACCGGTGCGGTGATCCCACACAGAAATGTGGGAAAAATTTGTTTTTTTTAGCCAAATTTGAGGTTTGCTGAGGATTCTGGGTAAAAAAACACTGGGGGATCCACGCAAGTCACACCTCCCTGGGCTCCCTCGGGCGTCTAATTTTCCGAAATGTTTGGGTTTGGTAGGCTTCCCTATATGGCTGCTGAGCCGAGGACCAAAAACGCAGGTCCCCCCCACCCCTCCCCCCCCCAAAAACAGGTAGTTTTGTATTTGATAATTTTGATGTGTCCACATAGTATTTTGGGGCATTTCCTTTCGCGGGTAGTGGGCCTACCCATACAAGTGAGGTACCATATTTATCGCGAGACTGGGGGGAACACTGGGTGGAAGGAAATTTGTGGTTCCTCTCAGATTCCAGAACTTTCTATCACAGAAATGTGAGGAAAAGTGTTTTTTTGGCCAAATTTCGAGGTTTGCAAAGAATTCTGGGAAACAGAACATGGCGAGAGCCCCACAAGTCACCCTGTCCTGGATTCTCTTAGGTGTCTAGTTTTAAAAAATGGACAGGTTTGGTAGGTTTCCATAGGTGCCCCTGAGCTAGAGACAAAATCCACAACTAGGCACTTTGCAAAAAACAGCTCTGTTTTCTTTGGGAAATTGTGATGTGTCCACGTTGTGTTTTGGGGCATTTCCTGTCATGGGCACTAGGTCTACCTACACAAGTAAGGTACCATTTTTATTGGGAGGCTTGGGGGAATGCTGGGTGGAAGGAAATTTGCGGCTCCTCTGAGATTCCAGAACTTTCCGTCACCAAAATGTGAGAAAAAAGTTTTGTTTTGCCAAATTTTGAGTTTTGCAAAGGATTCTGGGTAACAGAACCTGGTGAGAGCCCCACAAGTGACCCCATTATGAATTCCTCCATATGTCTAGTTTTCACAAATGTATAGGTGTGCTAGGTTTCCCTAGGTGCTGGTTGACCTAAAGGCCAAAACCCACAGCTAGGCACTTTGCAAAAAACAGGTCAGATTTCAATGTAAAAATGTGATGTGTCCATGTTGCGTTTGCTGTCGCGGGCATTAGGCCTACCCACACAAGTGAGGTACCATTTATATCGAGAGATTTGGGGGAAAACAGAATAGCAGAACAAGTGTTATTGCCCCATGTCTTTTCCTTCCAAATGTAAGAATGTGTGGAAAAAAGACGACTATTTGAGAAATGCCCTGTAATTCACATACTAGTATGGGGACCCCGGAATTCAGAGATGTGCAAATAACCACTGCTTCTCAACCCCTTATTGTGTGCCCATTTCGGAAATAAAAAGGTTTCCTTGATACCTATTTTTCACTCTTTATATTTCACCAAATGAATTACTGTATTCTAGGTATGCAAGGAAAACCCGTTGCAAGGTGCAGCTCCTTTATTGGCCCTGGGAATCTAGGGTTCTTAATGAACCTACAGGTCCAATATATCCCTGCAACTAAAAGAGTCCAACAGACGTAATGGTATATTACTTTTGAAAACCTGACATTGCAGGAAAAAGTTACAGAGTAAAACATGGAGAAAATGGCTTTTTTCACCTCAATTTCAATATTTTTTTTCAGTTGGTATGTTCTGTAGGAAAACCTTGCAGGATCTACACAAATACACAAATGATCCCTTGCTGAATTCATAATTCTGTCTCCTTTTCAGAAATGTTTAACGTTCTGGGATCCAGCATTGGTTTCATGCCCATTTCTGTCACTTACTGGAAGGAGGCTAAAAGCACAAAAATTAGTAAAAATGAGGTATGTCCCCGTAAAATGCCAAAATTGTGTTGAAAAATGTAGTTTTCTGATTCAAGTTTGCCTGTTCCTGAAAGGTAGGAAGATGGTGATTGTAGCACCACAAACTCTTTGTTGATGCCATTTTCAGGGGAAAAACTCACAAATCTTCTTCTGCAGCTCTTCTTTTCCCATTTTTTTAAAAAGAAACTAAATGTACACTGTATTTTGGTTAATTTCTTGGTCTCCTTCCTTGGGAACCCACAAACTCTAGGTACCCCTACAATCCCTAGCATGTTGGAAAATAAGGACGCAAATTTGGCGTGGGTAGCTTATGTGGACAAAAAGTTATGAGGGCCTATGTGCAAACCGACCCCAAATAGCTAAAAAGGCCTGGCACCAGAGGGGGAAAAGGCCTGGCAGCGAAGGGGTTAAGCACAAAAAAATAATATCAAAAAAGGGAAAATAAATAAAAAATGACATCATTTTCATATTCACCTTTAAACTCTTATTAGAAAACCTTGAGAAATACTTGGAACTCTACTCACAAAACATCAAAGCCCATCAATATGCCTACGATAGAGAGCTCCACATGAAAGCTTCCTCTACTTTAAACATCTGATGCCTCAAGGGCTGCCTACCACTTATCCAGACCTTAATGTTTGGCAATTACCCCACCAACACAAAATTCATCCTACTCACCATAAACAGCTAGTTAAAGATAATCCAAACCTGGCTCAAAGACATACATTTGGGCAGATTAAAGACAACATTTAACCACTGCCACGTTGCAGGAAAATAGGATCTGACCCTTTTAAATACCTGTATTATTTGCTTTATGACTGCCCCATTTTTTTACTTTTGCAGAGTAAGTCTCACTAACTGAGTTTCACTCACTCTAAACTTTGTTCAGATGGATTGGGTGTAGCAGCCACCAGTTTCTGCCTTTTAAAACAAGATCCGATACTTCTCACCTGGGGTAAGAGGCTCTTGGTTGACAGCATATGAACACGTGCATATCCAAGTGTACACTTGTGTGGGTTGAGCGAGTGGTAATAACATGCTGCTCTGTTTAGTATCTACACTCCAGTAACCTGTCTCCGAAGGGACCATTTACGGTATGGTACTCTAACATCAGGTTGGAGGATCACCCTGTAAGCCCCAAGGGCCACTGTGAATCTTCCCACATAAATCCCAGTGGCAGAGCTCCAAAATTTGTGTATGCTTTTTAGTGGTACCCCAAGAGGAGCAAGGGCAACAACAACACTGTTTCTCCTATTCTGGGGGATGACATAAGCGTAGCAGTCACCAAAGGGACACTCATGGCAAAATTGTAAAGTTACCATACCCCTACCAGAGGATTGTGATGATCAATCAATCAATACTTCTATAGCACAGCTTTTCACCTGTAGGGTCTCAAGACGCTGCTGAGAGCTTGTTGATCACTGGGCACAGCCAGGTCTTGAGGACTTTCTTGAACTGCTTCAGTGATGCAGTCTGTCTGAGTTTGAATGGTAGCGTATTCCATGTCTGGGCTGCGAGGTAGGAGAAGGATCTTCCCCTTTTTCAGATTCAGGAAATGGCTGCAAGGGCAAGTTGGGAAGAACGGAGTTGTGTGATGGGTGCGTCGAAGGTGAGGCAGTGGTTGAGGTAGGCCAGTCCTATGTTGTGTAGTGCCTTGTAGGTGTGTCTCAGAAGCTTGTAAGTGATGCGTTTGTTGACCGGGAGCCAGTATAGGTCTTTGAGGTGGGAGATGGGGCTCTGTCAGGGGATGTCCAGGATGAGCCTGGCTGCTGCATTCTGGATTCTTTGTGGTCTTGATTGAAGTTTCTTTGTGATGCCGGCATAGAGTGAGTTGCTGTAGTCCAGTTTGCTACTGATGAGTGCGTGGGTGACTGTCCTCCTTATGTCGGTGGGGATCCACTTGAAGATGGGTGTGGAAGCATGACAACGAGACGGTGTTGACTTGACAGGTCATGGACAGAGAGGAGTTCAGGATGATGCCCAGATTGCTTGCCTGGTCAGTGGGAGTGGGGGCATTTCCCAGGGTGACACTGGGAGAGGTTTGTCATAATATCAAGCATGCCTAAAGTTGGGCTTGTAGGTCAAAGGGTCTAGAATGCATGGATTTCTGCTGGTGTTTCTAAGACTGCCTTACTGTATGTCAAAAAAAGTTGCTAGCACAGATTTATTGGATGTATAGACCTTCTCTTGACATTGACACATTTTCTAATAAATTACTACATACATTAATGAATGTTATTGTAGGATGAAACCACCCTTTTGCTTTTAATAGTGTTGCTTTCATTTGCTATGATATATTTGAGCTTTTATTAAGAGGGTGATACCCTCACAAAGCCAGTAGGCCTGTATTTTGATAACTATACTTCATTACAGTGTGCCTCGCATATGAGGGGGCAGTGTGATTTTGCAGTTCAGGCCTCACTAGAGGTGTTAACTGTTAGGATGGTGCCACCATAGGTATTTCCAAGTTCCATCATGTGTATATAAGGTGAGCAGATTTCCTTTTTATGCGTTAAAGTTTTGACAAGACAAAGCTTTATTTGGTGTTATTTGTTGCGCGCCAATTAAGTGGGGTACTAGCCCACACCACGGGCCAAATGTAGGAAGCTTTTTGCACGTCGCAAACAGCGAATCTGGCTGTTTGCGACATGCAAAAGCACTTCCCCATGTACAAGGGCAGTTGTGCGATTCGGTAAACTTTTTACTAAATCGCAAAACGGGATTGCGACTCGCAGTCCCATGTATGATTGTTTTGTGATCGCGAATGCGATCGCAAAACAATCGCAGTTAGCACCAGTGTCACACTGGTGCTAACACATTCGCAAACAGGAAATGGTTCCCATGGGACCCCTTCCCCTTTGTGAATGTCACTCAGAACATATTTTCAGAGCATCTCATTTTCCTTTACGGAAAACAGGCTGCATTACAAAAGAAAAAAACTGCTTTATTTAAAAGCAGTCACAGACATGGTGGTCTGCTGTCTCCAGCAGGTCACCATCCCTGTGAGGGCCGCCATTCCCAAGGGGGTCGCAAATTGCGACCTACCTCATGAATAATCATGAGGTGGGCATTTGCGACTCCCTTGCGAGTCTCAAATAGTGTGAAGGACACTATCCTACATATTGTTTTGCGACTCGCAAATTGCGAGTCGCAAACAAAAAGATTAATACATGTAGCCCCACCTCCCTTGAGGAGGACTTGAACTATTTTGCTTTGCTACCCTGTAAGTGTTAAGTGGTACAACGGAATACTTGGATCCCAGCAGATGGAAGGTTGTGGACTTATTACTTAAAAAAGACTCACATACTTCACAAATCACTGAGGGCCTCATTATGAGTTTGGCGGTTCCATCCCGGGCTGCCCAGTGTCAACAGGGCTACAATATTGGTCTCGGTTTGCTTAAGGGAGCAGAGGCCAATGTCGTAGCACTCCAGCAGCTTCAGAATTTGCACTGTCTGCAAAGAAGACAGAGCGCATTCTGCAGACAGTGCACCCTAACCGCCAGCCTTTCCATGGGGTCCAACGCTGGCTGAGTACAAGCCCAACCACTGTCACCACGTCATGAACCATATTCCTGGTGGGGACGGCGGTCTTTAGGCAGGTTTGTCCACCAGGGTTGTAATGTGGTGGTTCAACCACCACAGTTGTAGCACTCAGACCACCACACTAGTAATGAGGCCATTAAATTTACTCTTTAACCCAACCTCACCCACTAAAATACATCACTAAGAAAACTAAGATCACCTGGTACCAGCTTTCACTCTTCTAAACAAAATGAAACTCTTCCTCTCAGACTGCAAGTTCAGAACTGCTGCTAGAGCCTTAAAAGTCTCTCATTCCGATGGTTAAAATTACTTACTCTGCTAGTTCCAGAGCCCACCCTGCCCATCCTCCTCCACCTTGTACAGCATTCTATGTGTCCCCACACAGGGCACTTAGATGCTGCAACATTCCTCCAGAAGGATATGACATTGTTTAACCTATTTCTTCCACCCTTATCAAGCTCTACTGTCTACCCTTGCCAGTACCTATTATCTACAATGCTGTGAGAACTCCCCATATCCATAAGGATAGGCTCTACCGATTTAATTTAGCAAAGTGCAGGAAGCAGACCTCTTAAAAGAACACAATATTCCAATATAGTGAATGGTTCATCTTCCATTCCAGAACCCACCACCGCTACCTAGATTCACTCTTTGATTATATCTCTGCCTTTGACCCTTTACTGCTAGGTTTGAACCATCCAAATACCATATCCATACATGGATGATTCTACCTGCATGGGCTGTAAAGTGAGATACAATAGCAGCATTGGTAAAACCACCAGTCATGGGAGCAATGAGAAGGCACTTGTAAGAGAGTAAATTATAGTATGTGAAATGGACAAGGTAATATGTATGTTATGGAAAACAATCTGGCACTTGACCATAAAGAAGACTGACTTTCTACTAATAGTAATAGCAACTTATATACACTACACATCATAAGTGCTAACAATAGCATATGTTACTATTGTCCAATTTTTGACACACAGTTGACTGATATCAGATTGAGGCAGGCAGAGTCTGCCTTACTGGCGTTCAAGCTCTTGACCATCTGATCACCATGTTTAGCAGTAGTGATCTTTCAGCTATTATTCTACCAGTAGTCCTTTTGAATCTTCCAAATTCAATTAAGGTGCCAAGAAATGTGCAGCAGATCAAGATGGGTTCTCATTGGCCATTTCTTTGAAAAAGACAGGATCTTAAAAACAAGAAACACCAGTATAATTGCAACATCTTTCTTTATACACAGTAGAGTGGTCTTACCTTATTTCTCTATACACTACTCTACTGTGTAATTCACATGTATTAAGACCACACCCCAGCAAACACCAGGGTTTATATTTAAGCATGGCTAGGTACATCAACAGCCCAATGAGTTTCACAATTCATGCACTTATAATATCTATTTGTTCAGTCTTTTAAAATTAATGGGGATCGCCTTGTAGGTAATAAATACTCATCACTACACATACCTGTGATTTTAGGCAACTGGGCTCATTCACCTTCAGGTTCCTATCCAAGAGCAAGACAAACAGACAGTGCCTTTGCGGTATAGTATATTGGCAAATGCTCAGTGTGCTCAGACATCAGTTTACTGTCGAAGGTTTGAACACCTGTAGCTGGTTTGTACATGTACCTCATTCCAAGACCTACTGTGCTGTGCAGAAGGGCACTTGCACAGGCTCAAAGCATGCCACTTCACCTGAGTCTGGTCCATGTAGATGCTTCTAGAACCTATGGTGCCCCAAACCATTGCCATTACCTACAACGGCTGGGCTGAACTCTATTTAAATTACTCTTAACTGACAGAATGTGCACAAGGGCTTTGGGTAATTTTGACAACACTGATAAATTGTACTATAAACAGTGCTTCTGTTATTGCACTCTTTAATGTACTTATAACTTTTCTTGCCAAGGTGAATAATGACTATGCAGTCCTAGAATACATTGAAGGGACTGACACCATGATGTGGACAATGTGTTTGTATTACAATAACTACACGCTTGCATCAATACACCTTATCTTCTTCTGCTTTGAGAATAATGGTGCTAAAATAACAAGAATGTTTAAAAACACTGCAATGGCTCCAGAACATAATGTGTGAGGACTCTCACCTCACCATTTTTCCTCTGATGAAGTGTGTGTCGTTATCTCGCTCCGCCCCATGTTCCTTGGACTGATTGCCAAGGTCACATAAACAGAGGTGGAATCCTGTAATCTAGTAGTTGCTGTCGCAACAAAATAAACTTAACTGACCCTACAAGACCAAGTAGGACTGGCTTACAGGCAGTGGCAGCCGGTAATTTTAAGAGGGGCGGGGGTATGTTAGATCTGCACACGTACACCTTACTCACACCTATTCATTCACACACAAATTCACAACACTCACTAACAAATAAACATACAGTCATACATGCATGCAGGCACGCACCAAACATTTAAAAAAATAAAAATTATCTCAGCAGCTCAGACAGGGAAGCCTCAGAGATCCTAGGAGGGTTGGGACTGCTGCCTTCCCTCACTGGCTGGCCTAAGGTCAGCCAATGAGGGAAGGCAGCAGTCCTAACTCATCAATGAGGGAAAGCAGCAGTCCTAATTCATCACAAATTGGGATGGTGTCAGTGAGACTGCTGATCCCATCCCACTCTGTGACGAGGTGTCACTGATTGACACTCGGCCCAGGGCGCTTCAGGGCTTAAAACTGAAGCACCCAGGTCCAAAGCAATCTGTGACGTTCCCTCTCATCATGAGGGAAAGGGCCACAATGCACCTTTGCTAGGCTGAAGAGGTCACGTCCAAAGGGCTGTGACTTCTTCAGCTCAGAAAAGTTCAGCTCAAGTAGCCAGGAGTCTGAGCATTTAGTGCATGTCCAACTCCTGGCTGCTTGACTTGAACCAGTAGGCTGACTTTTGTTCAGCCTGACAGATACTCTTCATGTCAGGAAAAAGGTAGCGGGATGTGGGACCTCAGCCTGAATAGACGGGCCACTGCTGCTTATAGGGCAATCTAGCTAAGCCCCTATGGCTGGTGTGACAGCTCAGTGTGTTGGCCTATTTTTTCACTGTTTCCGGACTTGTTTTTTGGACTGGATTTTACTGTTTGTTTCCTGCTAATACAACAAACATTGCTTGCATCAAGCAGAAATACATGTAATTACCACACATTGCAAAAAACCTTTACAGAGAGCCTTTACAAGTTCAAAACGTCCTTGATTTGCAAATGAGCACCACTTTTTAACTATCTGATTCAATATTGGCACCTTCTATCTGAGTACCCGGGCCTGTTTTCTGTCCCAGTCCAACTCTGCACAAGGCTGGAGTATGTTCTCCAACAGAGTGGGGTATTTGCTGTGTGTAGTCCACAATATAGGGTGCACGACTATACACAGTTAGTGCATTTATAATAAGGGTGTGTGCCTTGTAGAGGTTTGCTAATAAACTTTGCTCTTAATAATGTATGCAAAGTTTGTCATTTCCTGGGCTAAACGTTTGGCAAAAGACACAGTTTTGCTGAAGAATGCTTTTGCTAAAAGTAGGGTTTTGCATTGGTTTTCTCTTGCTACGTTTTGAAAACAATATGCACTCGGTTTCCAGAGAATAAACAAGGAAATTTCAAACACCCAACAACTTCTCCTCCCTGCTGCTGCAATGCATCATTCAAATGCAGACTTCTCGTGACTTCTCCAACAAATAGCCCAAAAATACTGGTAGCTCTCCAGATACCTGTAAGTAGCTCTCCTGCTAAACACTTTTTCTTGGTTGCATTAACATATGTATACCAAAATCGAAAGGAGTGTATTTGAAACAAAAATATGTGTACTCTCATAATTCATGATCTGATGTTTGGTGAAAAATGGCTGAATTTCTAGAATATATTTAAAGTGGATATTTGAGTGATAAAGATCAAACAGTGTTGGGGAGACTATTAATAATAATATTAACTTAGTGCTAGTGGGACTGCAGTTATGATTGTTATGTATTACCGATGTAGAGACATTCCACACTGACAAATCATTTTTAACATTACTGCTAGAAACCATGCCTGATGCACAGAGGTGATCACTGCTAGTGATCTTGTATACGTTGCACATCAATGTAATCTTGTCTGATGTGCGTACAACTACATCTCTAGCAATATTAGTAGCTTAGAGAGATTTTCATTGAACATAAGTACCTCTTATTACATAAAAGGTTGGAGATTCCGTGCTAATGCAATTCATTCCAGTTTGTTCAGCAAGTTATTTTGTAAAAATCCAGTGGAATAGAATCATTCTCAGTTTCAAAGAAAAAAAGTTGTCTTGCTTCCAAACGAAGTGAAGCCACCTCCTCCAAGGAGGGATATTTTGATGGATTGTGTGTGTATTGAAGAAGTCCTATGTATTAGTAAAATTACTGACTCATTTAATGAATCCAAAGTATAGGAGGTGCATTATCAGCTTTATGTAGAAATTTTGAGTGACGATAATTGGACAGATATCAGAAAGTCAGGCTTTGAAGGTGCCATTGAAACAGAATATCAAGTACAGAAACTAATAAATCCCGCTAGAAGGCTCCCAAGGAACTTGGCATAAAACCTGTAGCAGAAAAAGCGATTGGACGAGACTGTCGCTAATTTCCTTTAAATTAAGAGCAAAAAAGCTTAGAGAAGAAACCCAAAGGGAGGCTGAATGACTGATTCCATAATTGATACAGACAGAGTTAATTTACTCATTTATAAAGTGAAGGAACACATTTATTTTACATTAGGTGGATTTAACCTTTTTGTTTCAAACAGGATCTCCTTGCTGACTTCAGGATGAGGCGATTGATAAACTAATAACTGCACAAATCTGTGCAGTGCAACGTGTGCAAACTAAATAAGCTAAGCATTTCCTGTGTGGCCTGACAGGACCCTTCCAAGTTAGAGCCATGTACACAGGAGGTCAGATGGCCAGCATCTCTATTCATTGCATATTTAGTCATGCAGCATGTATGAGGTCTCGCGAGAAACAATAATCGAATTTATTAATACAACGCATGACCCCATATATATCTAGCCAGAACAACACGTATCCATTGCAAAGTAGAACAAACGAGGCCATATGAAAACAGATAGCGTGTTCCTATACACTTAAAAATAATTGGAGAGAATGCTGGACCCTGCAATTCACAGTCCGTAAATAGATCATTTGTATCTGCACATTTAAAAGATAGGTCTGGTCTACACTAACATCAAGTGCTGGAATTGAAAAAAAATACTCCAGGAACCCAAAAATTGGTGGCTAAGGTGTGGCAGAGACAAGGGGAAGGGGGTAACGAGAGGCGGAGCTTGAAAGGCAGAGCCTGACAGTCAACTAATACATTTATTTTAAAACAATCTGCTGCAAGTAAATTGTCAACAAGGACAAACGTGAGAGCACATCTGTTCTAGCTTACTTACTAGATCCCAAATAGGCTGTGTTTTAAAAAATCCTACTGGGTTAAGATACCTGCTGTAGAGGTCTTTGTGTGCCCAGACATTTTGAGGGGGTTAACTAAGATAACTCTGGTAGTTAATGCTGTTCTGGGATAGTTATGTGTTTTGTCCAACCACAATTTTGACTTATAAAGTAGCATAGTGGGTTAATGGGCCAAAGCGAAGCACACCGTGTACCATACACAGCCGGGATGACTGATTTGATGTTTCTCATAAATCTTTTCCAGGGACAGGCACCTAAAAAGAACCCCTGGGAGCAATATTTAATAACATCCTTCCTAGCATTCTTAAAATTATTTAAACTAACTGAAGCATACAACAACAGTCTTCAAATTAGATGTCAGTTGATTTGGATATCCTGGGTGTGAACATGCGCTGATTTTTGCAAAGAAATCAAGTTCAAAGGGTCATCCAATTCTATGATATTTCAGTCAAACACTAATGCTTAACGCAGCCCCTGAATCGCACGATCAGACAAAAGATCTATAAATGAACGCGCCTCTGCATAGTTGGAAACCTTTTACGCTAAAGAGTGGCACAAAGAGGTTGTCATTATACGCTTGAATGATCAAGTCACATTCTTTTCTGCTTAAAAGCTTTCTTGCAGGGAAAAAAAGCGGGATGCAGCCTTATGTTTTTCTAAAAAGCTGGAATCAGGAATTCTTGTGGAGCAATCCCGTTTTGTTTAAATTGCCAAAATAACACAGCATTAAGTAATGCTGCAAACTTTTTTTCACTTGACTTCCGCGGTCCTGGCAAACAAAGAGATAATCTAAGTGGTAATGTATCTTGGGCGACATGCAAAAGAATGATATTTATTAATGCTTAAAAAAGAATATCTTTAATGGTGCTATACGTCAATTCGCATGACCAAGTTTCCAGATTTCCTTTATATACAGCACGTTGGCCCTTGACTAACCTCATATTACAGTTAAATATATTAAGGGCCTGATGTTAGTGTGCTGTACAACTGCGTCTATTTTTAAATTATATATGATATGGTCTTGATGTACTGTCTCTCATATGTTTCCACCCCAGAAAGTCAGGTCTACGAAAAAAAAGTGATAGGTTTGATATCAGTGAAGGTGCCTGGCTGCTAGTCACAATGACTACTTGGCTATATTATCTTTCATGTGCCTAAGAGCGAATCTTCGAATCCATTTAGGTAGAAAGTACAGGCAAAAGCGGTACAAGACCCACAGTATTCCCAGACCACCCGCGAAGCTGCTAAACTGCGAAAACAAAAAAGGCAGAATCTTTTTTTCCCGCACTCAAAACCCTAAAGCTTCACGAGGAGCAAATAATTAAGATGTTTTATGTCTCTAGGAGTCCAAGAGTGAGGCATTGAGCTGTCTTTTCCTGTATTCCTTTATTTATGTGTCTACTCCTGGCAGGGATAATGTAACCTCATTCTTTACTCCACACGACTTTGTATAACAATTTTTTATTGAAAGGGAATTTGGGAAAAAAAACATAAACAACGTTATATTTGTTAATTGGATATAACCTCTTCAATTAGATGGTATAGAACAATAAGAGGATCAAAATTAGGGAAGTGTGGTTATTTTAAATTATCTCACCTTATATCTTGTTCATGCATTATTATGTATCGAAACCAGTCTCTCTTTCCACGTGATTCCTTCCCGCACCTCCATGTCCCATTTCCCACTCTAAACAATTGTTGAGATAATGATGATACAGGATGATGATATAACAACCTAGGCCCATATTTACACTTTTTTAGCGCCGCATGTGCGTCACTGTTTGATGCAAAAGCAGCGCAAACTTACAAAATACAGTTGTATTTTGTAAGTTTGCTCCGCTTTTGCGTCAAAAAGCGGCGCAAATGAGGCGCTAAAAAAGGATGGGCCATAGAGTCCTCCCAAGGTATGCAGTAGGTGGAAGGAAAAGGGACACGAAAAGCATGCACAGCAGTTACATCAAATCTAACGCATCACCGTCGCTACCCGCACATCAGTATAAACTCCACCTGTGGGTTATTACGGATCTGCTTCAGGCTTTGTATCCTACTGCAGTATCACTCGTCGAGAAATCCATACCAAACCTTGTCGAAGGCAGGTAAGCGATCCTTTAACTTGTAAATTATTTGTTAATAAATTTGGAGCCAGGTTTCAACAGCAGGAATGTGGTCATAACATGCCCAATTTCACAAGAGCCAAGGTTGTGGCAGTCCGTCTGACTGTGGAATGATAGCCAGGTACGGCACAATGTGGCGTATTAGTAACACAGACCCTGTTACATTGCCTTTTATTTCAGAAATGTATTTAATCTAAATGTCTAAAATGGCTGGTGACTTCTCCAGCAGGCTGAGAAGGGGGAATTCATGGCGTTTGCCAATAGTAGTGGAGACCAATGGCAACTCTGTAAAAGCTGATGGTAAGCCAACTGCGGCCTAGCTTCCAGTAGATTTTCATCATTATAGAGAAAAAGGTCAGCCCATTTCCCTTCAGTGTAGTCCATCTGTAATCTATTGGACCACCAGTCAATATGTTATTACTTCGTTGGGTGTGTAAAAATCCCATCTATGAGGATCTTATTTAACTTCGATACTGTCCCTTTATATGTCTCCTATGTTTTCAGGTCGGTGAAAAAAGGACAAATCAGAACTGCCACACGTTTGGAACATAAGGTCGTGGACAGTCATATTGATAGTTGCCTACATTTCTTGAAATTAGTCCTCTTAAGATTTCAAGAAGGATTGTGTTTCAGCAAACAACAGTACTCTGCTGTCCTTCTACTGTGTGGATATCATTAACCTAAAAGGCCCCCAATATAATTCCTTGCCATCTATCATAAATTGATTGTTGTCCCATAAAGGAGCACCTACATGCATTGTACTGTTGGTCTTTGGAGACGGTGTGCTCCTCGTCATGCATTAGAGATGGGTTGCAAGACCAGATGGTCCTGCATAATGTTTGTGCATCAAGTACATTGTACTGAAACCAGCTGTCCAGACGTGGTAGTGGTAGGCTTCTGCTCTCTATAGTGGCAAAGAGTTTATTAATTGTGAAAACTGTGTTTTCTCACAGCTTGCATCCTGTTGTTGAAGTCTCAGGTCCATCAAAGACTTCCCCTGCCAGCACCTGGACTCTCTGCTGAAACTCCTGTCCTGCCAAGTGGTGCCCTATCCAGTTTCTGGGCGCTTGAAAGGTGAAGTTGGCTGACAAGAACTGAAAATCCACGCACAGACTGCCGAGCAGGGAAATTATCGACACAACTTCCATGATGCGGCTGATAAACAATGTGCCGCCGTCTTTGCAGCTAAAATCAATGCTCCATCTGCATCGCGACTGGAAGATCGACGCAACACAGCTGGAGAAACGATGTGCTACACCCGCTACTGGAGGCTGATAACGACACAAACCCCATGCAGCGTGTTTTTGTGATACCATGCGCCTGGATTTTCGACGCAACATCGCTGCGCAAAGCCTGCCCGGACCCGAGGTACCCATCCGGATCGACGCATCATTCTTGTGCGGGAAAGAAGAAATGACAGATGCCGACCAGACCTGACCTGAGGAGGAACGACGCACGTTCTCGCTTGCGAGTGAAAAATCGATCCATCGCTGGCCTTTTTCTACGCCCATGCGACTTTATTTTGACGCTACCCAGGTACTTTTGTGAAACAACAGCATTCTCACTGCTTTCTAAGGATTAAGGACCATATGTACGAACACTTTTTCCCATAGACACAGAATGGGTAAAAAACTTTGCTACATCTGGCCCTAAGACTCTTATTTTTTTTAAAATAAATAATTTGACTTTATTATCTTGGATTTCTGTTGTTTTGGTCTTGTTTTGTTTATATAAATATTACCTAATTTTCTAATCCTCTGTTGTGTAATTTTGTAGTGTTTTCACTGACTGTGTGTGTTGGTACAAATACTTTACACATTGCTTCTGAAGTTAAGCCTGGCTGACTAGATTGAGGGCCCTTGCTTGGACAGGGGGTATCCTGACTGCCAACCAAAGACCCCATTTCTAACATAGGTGATCAGCGGTGAGGATTGGACTTGTATTTGTACTTGACATACAGTGATTAAGTGTACACTACTGTTTTCAGTGCAGACTATTACGTGACCACATACAGCTTGTTTTTGCTTTTTCACTTTTGGATTGTTATTCCTACTTCTATGTTTTTGTTGATCTCTGATTGACTTTTGAACTTCATTGGGAACTCTTTTTTCTGCCTTGGAACTTACACTTTTGTTGCTTCTTAATCATCCCTCAATCTGGAGATGCATCAGCTGGAGCTGCTTTTGATTTAGGGAAACTGGAGAGCTATACAGTTGCCCAGATAAGACAGTTCTGTAAAAACCTTGCTTGTCCCATTAAGGGCTCCACCAGGAAGGAGGAGGAGGAGGAGCTTCAAAAGGCACTGAGGGCCTGGGTGACAGCCAAGGAAGCTGATGGGCACACAGAGGAGGAGGATGAGGAGGAGGAGGTTGAGGAGGTGCAATCCATACACAATGGTAGAGTGGGTGGGCCTGTTATGTCCAGGGAAGGAGTCTCCAGGGCAAGTAGCAGTGTGTCATCCAGTGGTCTAACTCCTGAAGAGTTACAGGACAGACAGGCAGAGAGGGCTCATCAGCTGGAGTTGGAAAAGTTTAGGATGCAAAGGGAGATGGAAGAAAGGTGAATGGCCATCGAGGAAAAGAAGGTACTGCTGGCTCATGAGCTCAGCTTGAGGGAGCTGGATCAGAGGAGCCAGTCCAATATGGATGGTGGCAGCAATATCACAGTGCAGCCTGTGAGGAGGGTGCACATTCCTGAAGACCTTGTGAAGGATTACAGAAGGGAGGATGACATATTCTTGTGGTTCAAGGGGTATGAGTCTGCTCTCCATATGAATCTGTTCTCTAAAGCTCATTGGGTGGGCAGGTCTGTGGAAGCACTTTTAGGTAGAGGGGAGGGATACTCTGACATCCTCACGGGATCCTCAGGGGCTCACCTACTCTATTATAAAGGATGCCCTACTCACACGGTATGGTCTCACCTCTGAGCAGCATAAGGACAAGTTTAGGTCCTATAAGAAGAAGGAATCTCAAACATGGTTAGAATGTGTTGATTCTTTTTCCAGGTCACCGGATGGTTCGGTGGAGGGCAGTAAGGTGACAACGCATGAGGGGCTTTACAATTTAATTGCTTGGGAGTACTTGTATAGTTTATTTTTTCCAGATCTGTGCCAGCACCTATTTGACAGCAAGCTGACTGACCCCAGGAAGCTTGCGCAGGAAGCAGACCGCTATGAGAGCACCAGGGTCTAGAAGAAGTATGGGGGAGACCATGCCAAGGGTGGGCAAGGTCCCTCTCAGAAGAAAGGAGGGGTAAGTGTAAACAGCAAGAGTTCTCTAAAGGGCCCGACCTAGTTCCCAGGGTAAGGATTCCCAGACCCCCAGTGAAAAGAAGGCATGGTTCTCCTCTCCAAAGGGAGACCTGTGGAAGGAGGTCCCCCACATGAGTGGTATGCATGTGACCAGCTGGGTCATGTGAGGGGGACCCCCAAAAGCCCCAAGAGTACACAGGCACCCACTGGTGCTCAGTCCCAGGGTTTGGCTAGTGTAGTGCTTGGGTAGGAGTTGGTTCCAGGTGAGTGGGAGCCAGCTGAGACGACCCTTGTCTCACTAGGGGACAGTGAGATGGTCCAGAGAACCCTAGAGCCTGAGATCACTAAAACATACAGGCAGTGGGTGAACATTAATGGACAGAGGGTGGAGGCTCTGAGAGACACAGGAGCCAGTGTGACTACAGTGAGCAGTCACCTGGTGTCTGAAGAGGAGTTAGATCCCCATGTATTTCACCAAGTAATTGCAGTGGACAACTCAGGGCACCTGTGCAGAGTAGCGCAGGTTCCTTTTGAATGGTGGGGTCTCAAGTGCCTTGAAGGTAGCTGTGAGTCCAACCATGCCTTTGGATTGTTTGCTTGGCAATGACCTGGAGGATTTCCCTTGGAAGGAAGTGGAACGCAGGTCACACTTGGAGGTGTTGGGACTTCCTGGGTGCATATGCGTATTCACAAGGTCAATGGCAGCCCGTCAGGGCGGTCAGGAGCCCCTGGAACCTGAAACAGTGGCCCAGGGGACTGCCAAAAAGAGGAAGGGCAGGGAGCGCGGGAAACCAGCCCTAGAAGTTCCCACAGTCCGGGAGGAGGCGGAGCCTGAGGGTGACGCCATGGAGCCTACAGGGGAACAGGTGGCTGAGCTGGGGGAGGTCCCTGAGCTGTCACAGTGGCAGCAGGAAAGAGGACCCACCAGGAAGGCATTCTGTGAGGTACAGAAAACATGCCCTACTCTAGTGGGTTTGTGGCAGCAGGCTGCAGACCAGGCGGCTGGCAAGGAGCCAGGATCTCACCTGATTTATTGGGAAGATGGCCTCCTGTATAGTGGGCCTAAGGTTGCTGAGCCTGTGTCAGCCCGTGTGCTTGTGGTACCCCAGTGCTTCACACCCTTCCTACTGGGTCTGGCTCATGACGTGCCTTTAGCTGGACATTTGGGGCAGGACAAGACCTTTGAATGGCTTGTCACACACTTTAACTGGCCCCTAATGCGCAGGCACTCAGATGCTCATTGCAGGTCTTGCCAGACTTGTCAGGCAAGTGGCAACAGTGGGGGGAAATGTAAGGATCCCCTCCAACCTTTTCCAGTGGTTAGTACAACCTAACTTCAAGTCACGTGGTGCACGGGGGGCCTGTCTTGCATGGGGATGTAAGCCCTTAACTCCACCAAAATTGGACAGCTGGACATTGTAACTGTCGGGGTCACTTTAGTCTACCACTTGTGTTGCTGGATCCATGCCTGTCATCGGGAAAGGGGACCCACGCCATCGGTCGTCGCTGCAGGGATGTGCCTGCTGAAGCAGGGAAGTGACTCCGTCACTCCAACAGGAGATTCCTTTGGTTCTTTTGGTGCGGGCTGAAGACAGGCAGTCCTCGGAGCGTGAACAACCTGGAAAGTCTTGCAGTTGCTGGCAGGAGCTGAAGTTACAAGGTCGCAAAAGTCACCTTTGCTTCTTTGTTGCAGTTTTGTAGAGTTCCTGGAGCAGTCAGTGGTTGATCCTTCAGTAGAAGATGAAGTAAAGGATGCAGAGGATCCCTGCTGGAGTCTTGCAATTGGAATCTGAAGAAACACCCAGAGGAGAGACCCTAAATAGCCCGAGAGGGGGGATTGGTCACCTAAACAGGTAAGCACCTATCAGGAGGGGTCTGCTGGCACTGGCCACTCAGATACTCCCAGAGATTCCTGACCATCCTGAAAACAAGATAGCAGAACCCAGGGACACTCTGGAGGAGCTCTGGGCACAACCCCTGGGGTGGTGATGGACAGGGGAGTGGTCACTCCCCTTTCCTTTGTTCAATTTTGTGCCAGAGCAGAGACTGAGGGTCCCTGAGCCGGTGTAGACTGGATTATGCAAGGAAGGAACCAATGTAGACTGGATTATGCAAGGAGGGCACCATCTGTGCCCTTCAAAGCATTTCCAGAGGCTTTGGGAGGATACCACTCCAATGCCTGTAACACCTATGTCCAAAGGGAGAGGGTGTAATACCCCTCCCCTAAAAGAAATGCATTATTCTGCCTTCCTGGGATTGAGCTGCTCAAGCCCCAGGAGGGAAGAAGCCTGTCTGTGAGGTGGCAGCAGTTGGGGCTGCAGTGAAAACCTCAGAAGGCTGGTATGGCAGTACTGGGGGTCTATAGAGGAGCTCCCAGAGTGCACAGAATTGTAAAACCAATACTGGAATCAGTATTGGGGTACAATTCCCAGTTGTTAGACACCTTACATGGCCATAATCAGAGTTACCATTGTGAAACTGTACAAAAGTATTGACCTATGTGCAGTGCACAATGAAAAAGGCATCCCCGCACTCACGAAGTCTGGGGAAATGGACCTCGGTGACGTGGGGGGCACCTCTGCTAGTGCAGGGGTGCCCTCACACACAGGTACTTTGCACCCAGCCTTCAAGGTCTGAAGGCCTGATACATAGGTGACTTATGAGTGACCTGGTGCTGTCAAAATGGCTGTGAAATGGCACATGCACTATTTCACATAGGCTGCAATGGCAGTCCTGTAGAAGCCTTTCTATGGGCTCCTTATGGGTGGCAAAAGAAATGCTGCAGCCCATAAGCTTCTCTGCCTTCCCTATGCCGGCTTTAGTGAAGAGTAGTTAGCAGGCGGGCTTACACATTAGGATCTAGATTTCTTCCAATTGAATTGCCTATCTTAATTAAAGACAACACTGGCAACAGTAGCAAAGGTGCTGTCATAAATCTGGTGTGGAGCCGTAGTAAAGATGGACAGTATGAGACAGGGAAGGATTGCAGCAGTTTTGGGGTACAACTTATATTACAGAATTCTGCAGTCAAAGTGAAGGTTAGAGACTGTGGTTAGCAATATGGTTCAGTCCCCCAAATGTAGTTACTGATTGAATAGTGGGTCTGTGTTGCTCGCAATTCTACCAATAAGTGGAACTTTCCCAACACGTCCGTCCATCATGCCCTTCTATATGCAGAAAAGCAGTCTCAACATTCAGCCCCAGTTTTTCTTGGGGTTCATGAGACGGAGTTATTATCTTATGGTCAGTGTAGTCAACATCAAAAGTGCTTTAAAGACATTTTAATGTGCATATTGCAATGCTACAGAGTATTTGAAAGCGGAACAAAGCCCTTCCTATTTGCACTGACTCAGATGTTACAGCGATTGAGCACTGAATCTGGGCAGGACTTCAAATAATCTTAGAGCTGTTTCACTTATTTGGACAGACCTCAACTACTTTCTCAGTCTGAATATCCAGAAAACGACTGCTCACCTTGGTATATTATAGTTGAATCAGGCTGACTCTTACCAACATGGCCAGCGTTTCCTTCATATTCCCGAGTCCTCTTTCTATGTATATTATCAACGATGGGCCTTCAGCGTTCTCGATGATCAAGTTCTCTTATCCGCTGGACAATTGGAGTCACTGCTGCAGTCCACCCTCAAGAAACTCTTGCAAGCTGTGGCCATATTCATCAGCAGGAAGCCAAAAGGGCTGTATCTTAAACAGTCAACCCATCAGACCCAAGGAAGTGATTGACTTCCTTTGTGTCTGATGCATATTGGGAAAATCCTCATGAGGATCGATAATGATTGAGTAGGGTAATGAGTAAGTAGTAATAGAATTAAGTCATGGGCCCAAACTAATCAATCATCTTTGAGGCACTGCACATTTGCGTAGGGTGAAGATGAAATTGCTCCTGGCCATTGCATAAAAAAAAGAGAAATGGTGTAATTACGTCATTTGGCAATTTCGTCCTTTTATTAATGAAAACATAACAACAGTCACACATGTATGCACACTTTACTGCCTTACTGTGCTCTATGTATTTTACTAAGCATTTTTAATTAGTTTTCATACAAAAAATAGACTATGAGCTACTCACAGAGTCTTTGGCAGAGGTACATATCAATAAGGCTATACATATTCCAGTAGATAGTAAGCGATTTCTATACCTTCACAGTGCATAGTGTACCACAATGTGTCATCTTCGCATGCAAAAGGATTGCCAAACCCACCAAGGAATACATCACATAGGAACCCCCAAGTCCGCCATAATTCAAAGAAACACTCCTTTGAAGAGATCTCCACCCTAGTGAAATAATTCCTGAATTCCCACCAGTACTTCTTAATCACCAGCTCATAATGTCTGCAAGAATTCCCCTGCTTCTGACCCGTAACTAGAGCAGGCTTGAAAATTATTCCTGCTCATCCTTCAAACTTCCCTGGGTTGTGGTACTTTCTGTACAGAAAATTGCATCGAGTGAGATTCATCCTAGCGGAGATTGTAATCTCTTCCGGTTTTATTGGGTCAATGTAGCCTTCACTGAGGCTAGTTTGTGAAGCACCCACTTCATGTTTGCAATGCTGCCTTACAGTTTATTTTCTTCCTGGTGGCAGTTGGTAGTGAACACGAGTAAGGAATAGTCAGTTAGGTGGTTCCCTGATGTCCAACCAGGTTCAATGTACTCCACCTCTTGTCCGCAGAGGTCCAGTTTACTTCCAGTATCAAAGAAATGTGCCCTACTACTAAAGTTGGCCTTGAGTTTTACTGGGTACTCAAGACATAGCACAGCTGTATGGTTCACAGATTTTGTTTGACACAAAGAAAAAACTTCTGTTTTGTTGATCTATCTGTGTGAAATCTTTGAAAAGCATCACTTTATCGGAATCCAAGAATGCTTCATGTGCATGTCGGGCCACTCAAACTATAATATCACAGTTGAGGCTCTGTGCAAAGATGGGATGAGTTTGAGTGCTTGATGGAGGTTTACGTGACAGTACACATTTGGCACTATCAATAACATAATATGAAGCAGATCCTCGATCCACTCACCTGTTGAAGCCTCAGCAGGTCTCCTGGACTCTAACCTTACAACTATTTGTATTGCTCTGTGTGTAATTGGCTTTTCCTCTGCTGTGCATCCTTTTGACGCCCATTGTGCCTCCTTTCTTTTTGTCCAGTTTGTAAGAGTGCTGCCTGTAAGTTAGTTAGCCTTATTGTTTACGTAGCCTCAATGTTATTGTAGTGTATTTGTTCATTTACTGTTGTTTCCCTTGTTGTAACTATGCCGTTGTGCTCAGGAGCTGAGTTGCCTCACTGCACACTCCTTTTCCTGCTGCAGTCACTTCACGCCACCCAACTCCCCTGCCGCCTCCTCAGGGCCTACTTAATGGAGGCCTCAGTGAGGCTGTGCTGCCGGCACACTGAAGAAGCACTAAAGGCAAGCCCGTCTCTGCCCCGTCCGTGCCTGGACTGCACCCAGCACCAGGAACTCTGGCCCTCCTATCACCCCCATGTACTTCTCTGTAGAGCTCTTAGCCCTGGACCCCAGACACTGCAACAACAGCTGCTGCCTCGCATCTCCTTGATCAACTATAGGACCTCTCATCTGCCGCAGCTGCATCTTTGCCTGCAACTCAGGACCTCCTGCCAACACAGAAACCCTCACTATACCCACCTCCCGGACCACAACTGGCCCAGAACTACTTCACTGCCTCATGCTCCACATCTGATCACTTTGTAAACCCGCCACCAAAATCTGGGAGACCCCGAATACTCTTAACCAAGACGTCATCTTCATCAAAGAGACCTGGCTGAACCCTCTCATCCATCCCCGATATTGCCACCGCAACACCCAATAGCTGCAAGGTGATACACCAGTATTGCGCCAACAAACACAGAGGCGGCATCACCATCACCCACAAAAAAAAATCAGTTGCACCAGCACCAAAAACAATTCCACACGATCATGAAACACCTCAACTTCCAGCTCCAGACCCCCAGCACCATGCCCCTGCTTCTGCAACGCCATCCCTGTTTTAATTGCCCCATTCATAATTGACTCCAAGCACAACATTTACTCCTGTGACCTCAATTTGCAACTCAACGACCCCAAAGTTACAAATACTGCAAACCTCCTGGAAAGCATGAGCAACATTGGCTTCACCCAATTAGTCACTAAACCCACACATAGTGCGGGACACGTTTGACCCGATCTTCATTGGCAGCGGCAGAATCAAGTACAGTGATGTCAAACTCACTTGGACCGACCATTCAATTGTTCACTTCACCATTGCAGGATCTCCATGCACCACCACCAAGCTTTCCAGCTCCTCCCACCACAGCTACAACAAAGTGACAGAGCCCCAAAAAATGGATGCCCTCAACACCACCCATCGCAATTCTGCAAACAACCTTGAACAAGCTATGATCGTCTTGGATCACTAACTGCACCTATAAAGTCGCCCCTATCAAGCCCACCAAGACCCGCAGATGCACCAAACAAGCCAGTTGGCACACACCAGAACTCAGGACAATGAAAACGCAACTGCACAACCAGCAGATATCCCACAGACCGAGCCACCTTCAAGTCAGCCCTCAACAAATATCACCAACACCTAAAAGACATGAAAATAGGCTCCCTGGCAGGCCGTATTGAAACCAACTCAAACCACAGCAAGGAACTCTTAAGCATCGTAAGAGAGTTCTTCTGCCTGTCAGCCACTGAGAACAAGGTCTCCCCTTCCCAGGAACTCTGCGACACCCTGTCAAACTACTTCCACAACAAGTTATTCCATCATCTACAGAAACTTTGAACCTCAACCTATCGACCTCTACCACGCATGGGAACAGCTCACCACATAGAGCACCACAGCCTCCATGAACTCCACTGACTCTGGAGCACCCACGTATCCCTGCCCTCACCACTTCCTCAACCTCAGAAGCAAACTCATCTCCATTCTCAATACATCCATCACCACAGCGGCCTTCCCAGACAGATGGGAACATGCAGATGTTGGACCCCTCCTTAAGAAACCCTGTGCCGACCCCAGAGAATTCAAGAACTACTGCCCCATCATTTTGCCCCCTTCCCCACAAAAGTGCTTGAGAAGGCCATCAACCACCAACTCACAGAACACCTGGAGAGAATGACACCAACAACGTCAGAAACCTCCTCAACCAGGGTGAAACAGCGGCCCTGATCCTCCTCGATCTGTCAGAGGTGATCGGTACTGTATCCCACCACACCCTCATCAAGAGACTTCACAACATTGGGATCCAGGGAGACATGCTCAGATGGATTGCATCATTCCTCACAGGATGACCCCAGAGAATCTGCCTGCCACGCTTCACCTCAGAACCCAAGAGCATCATCTGCAGCGCCCCTAAAGGTTCATCCCTCAGCTCGCCCTGTTCAATACTTACATATTGTCCCTAGCCAAAATCATCAGAACCCACAGCCTCAACATCATATCCTACGCAGATGAAACCCAGCTCATCTTCTCACTCTCAGCAGACCCCTCCACCACTATGACAAACTTACACAACTGCATGCCGAGTGTTGCCAACTGGATGAAGATCAACTACCTGAAACTCAACACAGACAAGACGGAGGTGTTGGTCCCAAAAATAAGCACTTCCGCCTTGTCCGTGTAGAGTTTCAAGTAGTTGATCTTCATCCAGTCAGCGACACTCGTCATGCAGTTGTGTAAGTTTGTCATAGTGGTGGTGGGGTCTTCTGTGGAACGACCCCTGGTAGCCCCCCAAACTCGGACCCACCCCGACAGACCAAACCCACAACTTTGGCATCATCCTGGGCAGCAAAGTCACCATGAAAGGCCAGATCAATACAGTCTCCTCCGCATGCTTCCACACCCTCCGCATGCTCTGAAAAATCTTTAGATGGCTCCTTGCCGACATTAGGAAAACTGTCACTCAAGCCCCAATTGCCAGCCGGCTGGACTACAACAACATGCTGTATGCAGGAATCAACACCCAACTCCTGAAGAGATTCTAGATGATACCGAAATCAGCTGCCAGATTCGTCCTTGACCTCTCCAAACGGACCCACATCACCCCCACCTCAGGAACCTCCTCTGGCTACCCATCCAGAAAAGCTACCAATTCGAGATGCTGATACACACCCACAAGGCTCTCCATGACTAAGGACCAGCATACATTAACCACCACCTGAGCTTCCACTAACCCTCCAGACACTTGCATTCTGCATCCCTCGCTTACACTCCCTGCATCTGCCGAAGCTACAGTGGAGGACACTCCTTCTCCTCCCTCGCCGCAAGTCCTGGAAGGACCTTCCACTCCACCTCTGATCATTATCCTCAGAAAAGGACTCAAGAGCTGACTTTGTGACAGATTACAGCAACATAGCACCTGGATACCCTTGTGGGTGATTGGCCGCGCTCTACCAATCCCAATTGATTGATTCATTGATAGTGAGATATCCTCAGAAGATGCCCAAAGCCTCAGCCAATCAGTGAGGCTGTTCAAGGCCTTTGCATTCTCTGCAACTCCCATGATCCTGAGATTGTTTTAACTGGTCCTTCCTTTTATAACATTTTCCTCCAAATGCATCATGGTGCCAGTGAGTATGGGAACTGTGACTTGCATTGTGTGCAGAACATCCTCCACTTCAGAGATTTGACTTTCCGCCTCAGTGACATAGTTGACATTACTTATTTTATTTTATTTAAGGGTTTTTAGACATCACATCCAAATGGTGTACATTGAGCTATAAGACAACTTTAGCAGCCCAGTATACTCAGTGAGTACAACATGGGAAATTGAGAACAAAATATAAGAATACAAGATAGGACTATGAGGCATATCAGTGAAGTCACATAACAATCCAATTCAAGGCTTTGCGACCTGCAGAAGAGTAGCTACCAATGTACATCAACAGAACCATTACTAAACCTGTTGAAACTGCTGGATGGTAGTACCTTTGGGTGCTTTGCGCAAGGGACGGGCTGCTGTAGGAGAAGTGTTACATGTATCAGTGTCATGTGATCATCAGGGTGCCTGAGGGGAGAGGGGGCCATTCGATAGTGTGTATATGCTCTGGCAACTCTGTGAGGTCATAACTGGACCCTTTTGTGTCAGCCATCTGGGCTAACAACAACGCCTCCTCATCTAACTGAGCAGTCTGGGGGGGTGGATTCAACTTGTCATACAATTTAAGTATATAAGTGTCCCAGAGTGTGGCTTTGCCCTCTTACAGCTGCTGGTCAGACACCATAGCATCAGCCTCAGCAAGTGCCCATTTGTCGGTTGTCTGGAGCCAACTAAGAGTCGTGGGTGGCTGTGTGGCCTTCCAGACTATAGGTATCAAGTGTTCAAATAAGGCCAGAGTGAGATCCACCATTTTAAAGTAGTATTTAGAGCATCTGGTGTGTTTTGTGATCCCTAGAAAAAACAAAAATGGATCTGGAGGGTGCTGGATGTTGACCACTGCGGATATATGGGTCATCACCTGGGTCCGTATGCAATTATTCCAAACCAATTTGACTACATGTGCGAGTCTACCCTGGCCCTTCACTGGACCCCCAGGTGTAAGCAGCCACTCAAGCAAGCCTATGTCACCCAATGCCACTAGCACTGATCTACCTTACCCCATTCTGTCTTCAGCTAGCCATCTCATGGACCACTGTAGTTGCGCTGCTTCTAAATATCATTCAAGGTCTGGCACCTCCAGCCATACCCTTTATCTTTGGGTGTTGGAGCATTTGAATGAGACCCATTTCCAGGCAGGTCTCCATAACAGGTCAGAAACCAGCCCTCTCAGATCCTTGAAAAAGGATTCAGCGAGCATTACTAGTACTGCCTCAAACAAATACAAAAGACGGGGGAGGACTAGCATCTTGGCAATCACAGCACATCCCATGGGCGTTAAGGGCAGGTGTGCTCAAAAGGTCAGATGCTGCCGTATGGAAGATAGGGCTCTTCCATGATTCCCATCCAGGAGGTCTTTGTCCTTGCGGTGTGTGCTCACTCCCAAGTAGCAGAAGGTCTTGAAGCTCCAAATGAGTCATCCAAACTCCAGGGTATTGTGATCACCCTGTTCCACCCATCACCGGGGAAGATACAAGATTTGCCCCAGTTCACCTTAAGGCCCACATAATCACCAAAACGATCCAGCAGGTTGTTGAGGGCAGGGAGTGTGTGCTCATCATTTTGTAGGTACACCAGCACATCATCTGCGTACAGGGAGACCGTGTGCCTGTCTGTACTCACCTGGATGCCCCAAGCAGGGCCTCTGGCATGCAACAGTGCAGCTAGGGGCTCTATTGCCAGCGCAAACATTATGGGTGAAAGTGAGCAGCCCTGGTGGGTCCCTCTCCCTATAGTGATCTGGTGTGAGATATGCTGCCCCATGCATACCCTGGCTCATGGTTCCCTGTTTAGCAATTTGATCCCTTTGAGGAATATCAGACCCATCCCTATGGTCATCATCACTTGGAGCAAGTATAACCAACCAAAAGTGTTGAAGGCCTTTTCAAAATCCAAAGAGACCGCTGTAGGAAAGTACCATCTTGCCTGGCATGTTACCCCCATATTTCACTGTATATATGTTGTTTTAGTCTATGTGTCACTGGGACCCTGCCAGGCAGGGCCCCAGGGCTCATAAGTATGTGCCCTGTATGTGTTCCCTGTGTGATGCCTAACTGTCTCACTGCGGCTCTGCTAACCAGAACCTTAGTGGTTATGCTCTCTCTGCTTTTCAAATTTGTCACTAACAGGCTACTGACTAAATTGACCAATTCACATTGGTATACTGGTACATCCATATAATTCCCTTGTATATGGTACTGAGGTACCCAGTGTATTGGGGTTCCAGGAGATCCCTATGGGCTGCAGCATTTCTTTTGCCACCCATAGGGAGCTCTGACAATTCTTACACAGGCCTGCCGCTGCAGCCTGCGTGAAATAACGTCCACGTTATTTGGCAGCCATTTACCACTGCACATAAGTAAATTATAAGTCACCTATATGTCTAACCTCCACCTGGTGAAGGTTGGGTGCAAAGTTACTTAGTGTGTGGGCACCCTGGCACTAGCCAAGGTGCCCCCACATCGTTCAGGGCAAATTCCCCGGACTTTGTGAGTGCGGGACACCATTACATGCGTGCACTATACATAGGTCACTACCTATGTATAGCGTCACAATGGTAACTCCGAACATGGCCATGTAACATGTCTAAGATCATGGAATTGTCACCCCAATACCATTCTGGTATTGGGGTGACAATTCCATGATCCCCTGGGTCTCTAGCACAGAACCCGGGTACAGCCAAATTGCCTTTCTGGGGTCTCCACTGCAGCTGCTGCTGCTGCCAACCTCTCAGACAGGTTTCTGCCCTCCAGGGGTCCAGGCAGCCCTGGCCCAGGAAGGCAGAACAAAGGATTTCCTCTGAGAGAGGGTGTTACACCCTCTCCCTTTGGAAATAGGTGTGAAGGGCTGGGGAGGAGTAGCCTCCCCCAACCTCTGGAAATGCTTTGATGGGCACAGATGGTGCCCATCTCTGCATAAGCCAGTCTACACCGGTTCAGGGATACCCCAGCCCTGCTCTGGCGCGAAACTGGACAAAGGAAAGGGAAGTGACCACTCCCCTGACCAGTACCTCCCAGGGGAGGTGCCCAGAGCTCCTCCAGTGTATCCCAGACCTCTGCCATCTTGGAAACAGAGGTGTTGGGGGCACACTGGACTGCTCTGAGTGGCCAGTGCCAGCAGGTGACGTCAAAGGCTCCTTCTGATAGGCTCTTACTTCTCTTGGTAGCCAATCCTCCTTCCTTGGTAGCCAAACCTCCTTTTATGGCTATTTCGGGTCTTTGCTTTGGGGAATTCTTTAGATAACGAATGCAAGAGCTCACCAGAGTTCCTCTGCATCGCCCTCTTCACCTTCTACCAAAGGATCGACCGCTGACTGCTCCAGGACGCCTGCAAAACCGCAACAAAGTAGCAAGACGACTACCAGCAACATTGTAGCACCTAATCCTGCTGGCTTTCTCGACTGTTTCCAGGTGGTGCATACTCTGGGGGTAGCCTGCCTTCACCCTGCACCAGAAGCTCCGAAGAAATCTCCCGTGGGTTGACGGAATCTTCCCCCTGCTAACGCAGTCACCGAAAGACTGCAACACTGGTACTCTGGGTCCCCTCTCATCCTGACGAGCGTGGTCCCTGGAACACAGCAACTCTGTCCAAGTGACTCCCACAGTCCAGTGACTCTTCAGTCCAAGTTTGGTGGAGGTAATTCCTTGCCTCCGCACGCTAGACTGCAAAGCTGTGTACCGCGTGATTTGCAGCTACTCCGGCTCCTGTGCACTCTTCCAGGATTTCCTTTGTGCACAGCCAAGCCTGGGTCCCCAACACTCCATCCTGCAGTGCACAAACCTCTGAGTTGTACTCCGGCGTCGTGGGACTCTGCCTGCTTTTGTGAGGGCTCTCTGAGTTGCTGAGCGCCCCCTCTGTCTCCTCCTCCAAGTGGTGATATCCTGGTCCCTCCTGGGCCCCTGCACCACCCAAAAACCTCTACCGCAACCCTTGCAGCTAGCAAGGCTTGTTTGCAGTCTTTCTGCATGGGAACACCTCTGCAAGCTTCATCGCAACGTGCGACATCCATCTTCCAAAGGAGAAGTTCCTAGTCCTCTTCTTTCTTGCAGAACACCAAGCTTCTTCCAACCGGTAGCAGCTTCCTTGCACGTTCAGCTGGCATTTCCTGGGCTCCTGCCCCCTCCGACACTGTCGCGACTATTGGACTTGGTCCCCTTGTCTTACAGGTACTCAGGTCCGGAAATCTGTTGTCAGTGCACTGCTGGTGTGTTCTTCCTGCAGAATCCCCCAATCACGACTTCTGTGCTCTCTGGGGGTAGTAGGTGCACTTTACTCCTACTTTTCAGGGTCTTGGGGTGGGGTATTTTTCTAACCCTCACTGTTTTCTTACAGTCCCAGCGACCCTCTACAAGCTCACATAGGTCTGGGGTCCATTCGTGGTTCGCATTCCACTTTTGGAGTATATGGTTTGTGTTGCCCCTATACCTATGTGCTCCTATTGCAATCTATTGTAATTCTACACTGTTGGCATTACTTTTCTTGCTATTACTTACCTAACTTTGGTTGGTGTACATATAACTTGTGTATATATATTACCTTCTTACTGAGGGTGCTCACTGAGATACTTTTTGCATATTGTCATAAAAATAAAGTAGCTTTATTTTTAGTAACTCTGTGTATTGTGTTTTCTTGTGATGTTGTGCATTTGATATAAGTGGTATAGTAGGAGCTTTACATGTCTCCTAGTTCAGCCTAAGCTGCTTTGCCATAGCTACCTCCTATCAGCCTTAGCTGCTAGAAACACCTCTTCTACACTAATAAGGGATAACTGGACCTGGCACAAGGTGTAAGTACCTCTGGTACCCACTACAAGCCAGGCCAGCCTCCTACAACCGCCACTTGGAGGTCAGCTGTTTGGTCCATTGCACCCATGATGTGATATAAGAGCCTCATGTTAAAGTAAGTCGCCGGCTGGGGAATAAACCTGCACTGATAGGTGTGGACCAAGGAATCAAGTATCAAGAGCAGCCAATTAGCCAGCACCTTGCTTAAAATCATTTAATTAATATTGAGCTTTGATAATGGGCAATAAGAGCCCACCATCTTTAGGTCTTTGCTAGGTTTTGCTAGCACCACTATTAGGGCTTCACGAAGAGACTCAGAAAGAATGCCTCTATGGTGGACCTCTTGGTAGATCTCTGATAGCTTTTGGGCAAGGGTGGCCCTAAACACCGTATAATATTCCACAGGGAACCCATCCATGCCCGGGGTCTTGCCCCACGCCATCCGGCGAATGGTCAGTAGATTATTTTCTAACTGTAAGGGCTGTTCCAACTCTAACAGTTACAGAGGGGACAGATGGGAGAGCATCGCCCCGTAGGAAAACATTGATATTGTTTAGGGGGTCACCGGTTGGGGACACTGGAGTTCTTCATAGAACCAAAAAAACACTTCATTAATGATTAATGTCTGCTGGGGTGTTCATTATGTGTCCTGCCATGTCTCGTATTGCTCCTAAGAATTATTTGGGGATCTCCAACCGCAGTAATCAAGCCAGCGTGCACCGTGTTTGTCACCATCCATGTTCTGGCAAGCCAGGCAGGTCTTATAATCAGAGTCACTCAATCATTTTGCTTCCTGGTGGTAGCAATGGCGGAGATCCACTAGGCACGGCTGAGCGTCAGCCACTGTCACATCTTCAATTTACACACTCTAAATGCGCACTCCAGGTCTATCACAGAATGGAGAAGTGAAGACCTTGTTCCCCATGACCACTTTTACGGCACCCCATTCCAGTTCCTGAGAACCCCCTGTTCCAACATTTTCATGAAAGTATTGTGTGAGGTGTGTGTCAGTGACATCTCTGTATGCCACATCGCGCAGTGCCTCTGTCTGAAACCTCCAAGGCTGTATGGCAGCCAGCGCCCACCATATTTAAATGTGACCTTACGATAATTATGATCTGATAGGGTACTGCAAAGGTATTTAGAGTTATATGTGAGAGGTCAAAAGTCAGAATCACAGAAGATGTATTTGAGTCTGGTGTGCACTTGATGGCCCTGTGCATGGTAGGAGTATTCAGCATCCCTTGGGGTGACCCAGGCACCAGATCATACAGAAGCAGCATCAGAGTCCAGTGTTGAAAATGTTTAGTCACATGCATGCCCTGGGTACCCGGGAGCAGGGGTATGGAACGATCAAAGACTGTACTGTGTACACAGTTAACACCTCCTCCCCACAACCCTGGGGCTTGAGGATTCAGCAACAGGATTGGTGACAGTGTTTGAAAAAACTTGCCATGCTGTGTGTCAAGTGCATATTAGGAAACCAGTAAAATGGGTCATCCATCCAAAGATCTCTCCAGTATCACATATCGACCTTCTGTGTCACTCACACCTCTATGTTTCACACAGTTTATTCCTGGTGCCACCCATATTTAAATGCCTCACACATATGCAGAGTACCCTGTTCCACATACCTGCTCACTCCAACACCTGCTGACCTTCTGGAGTTCCTCTTTAGTGGGGTGCGTCTCTTGGAGACATGCAATATGAATGTGTCTGTGCCTAAGACAGGCATTAGTTCTCTGTCACTGTGTCCCCGGATGTTCCAAGTTAATTTAGTAAAGCAGGTGGTCATATTTGCCTAAAAGTACCAAGGAGCCTAGATTTCCTAGGTGGCCCCCTATCCAAATGAACTGCATTCCTACCTCCCTCCCACCGCCCCCCCTTCAGCCAGAATAAAAACAAAAAACTATAACTTAACAGGAACTCCCTTACCCCAGGATTGGATGCCAATGGGCATCATGCCACAAAGTCCCAAACAGTAAAACCAGTATGTCAGGTTGCCTGCAACAATGATAAGTCATTACTGAAGTCGGTGGTGGGGTAGGCCCAGCCGAGTGAATAACAAAATTATTTTACCCCAATTAACCTCACCTGGGCCCAGCTAGTAAGCATTTCACCAGGTAGCCCCTTAATGCTCATGGCCAGAGCTTTCCCACCCTTAGTGTGTCCAGTTCTAGCACACTCTCCAGTGTCCATATGCACTCACCACCCAGAGAACGTCATAGATATGAAAATCTATCTGCGAGGTTAGTCCAGTGGTGTAATCAGGAATCCCTAGTCGGAGGTGGCCGAGCCAGAAGCCCCCAACTCTGAGTCCAAATCTGCATCCCGGGCCAGTGCCTGGATCTATTGGCCATACACGTAGAGACCTCAGTAACCGCCTGTGCTCTTTGTTATGCAGCATGCTCCTCAGCTGGGTGTGATTGTGTCTTGCAGGGGTACACCAGCATTTTCCTCTCCCCTCTGACCAGCCCTGTAGGCAATTTCCAGTCGCCTCCAGCTTGTCATGTACTCCCTTGGAGCGTAGCCATATCCAAGCCTCCTCTGGAGTTAGGAAAAAATGAGTGGAGTCAGAGTCCACCACACACAAGAGGGACGGAAACAGTACGGTGTAGGAGAGCCCCACTGTAGGAATTTTGCCTTGACAGTGCCAAAGGTGTTACATAGCCTCTGGACCTCTACTGTGCAATCAAGATACTCTGTTATTGTGCTACCATTATAGGTCCAGTGACTCTTCGCCCTGAACATCTGCAGCAGCAGGTCTCTGTCCTTGAAGTTGAGCGGGGGCACTATAATTTGGGACATCAGTGCCCCCAGAAGATGGGGACTGCCAGGAATCCAATGTACGCTGTAATAAAGAAGAATATTGGTACCCTGGTGGCCAGGACCATCATTATCAGCCAGTCCTCTAGGAACAGTTCAGTGTTTGGGCCCTCAGAGCCCTCAGAGAATCCCAGAATGTGTATATTATTGCGTCTAGAGCATAGTTCCACGTCTTCAGTTCCGGAGCGTGGTTAAGGGGGATTCCGCTTCATGTACTCACTCTGCCAGTTCTGGCATGGTCAGCTTGCAGGAGTCCAATTTTGACTTGTATTGCCCCAAATTGGGGAACATAACAGTCTGTGCCATATCAACTCAGTAGAACAAATAACAGTAATATTGAGGGGTAACTGGGTGGAGCTGGAACAGAGGGTGGGGACGGAGGCATATACTATGAGAAAGCCGGAAAGTGTTGCGTGGTGGGGAGCACATGGATGACATGATGCAACAAAGTTGTATGTCTGGATCGTAATGGATTTAAATAGCGGGTGTGGAGCTGGTGCAGTTTAGAGATGAAGGGGAAAAGGGGGTAATGTCTTCCCAGGCATGGTGAAGGTGAGAGGGAGTGTGGGGGAGCCTAGCCAGTGAAGTCTCAGGCTGGGAGTGACAGCGTGGTAGAGTCTTGGAGGACTCACCTGTGGCTGAGATGCACAAACTGTGTCAGTAAGGCGTACCATTCTGGAGAAATGTCTCTAAGGGAGCATATGGGTCACACTGTTCTGTTCTATGCCCCCATAGATCACAGACATCTTCTGGAGTGCAAACCACTGAGTCCTTGCAGATATATTGCTCTATAAGTAGCTGGGGGCAAGATCTCAATGTGGTTGTCATGCTATGGTGTTCCTCTCCAGCTTGAATTAGCCCCCAGGGGATCCAGCCTTGCCTGCCCAGCTGGTAGAGGGTGTGTGTGCTTCACTTGCCTTTATGAACGTATCTGTTCTTCCCCCAAGAGCAGTAGCATGGTGGGCGGTGCAGCTGGCACTTTCAGGCCCATTCTGTCTCCAGCCTTGTGGCTGGTGTAGGAGTGCTCCTCAAGGAGAGAGGATTAGCACACAACAAATGCTGAAGCTCAGACAGCTCTGCAGAAACTTCTCGAGGTGTTGCATCCCTCCCTGTTTTCGCAATGCCTCGCATTCAACATAGACTCATGTGTCGGGAGAAGATCTCTCCCACAGCACCCCCTCATAGGAGAGTCCAGGGCCTGAGTGAGCGACACTCAGGCCAGACTGGCTGTGACAGTCAGGCCCGAACTCTGCTCCACTGCACCCACTGGGACACACCAGGCCGCCCCCAGGGAGCCCTCCAATGCAGCTGGAGTGTCAGAGCATCCTTTGGGTCAGCCAGTGCCAAGATACGCTCAGGATGTTGTTGGCTGGGACCGGGTGAACGCTGAGTCTCAGCATGAGCCATTCATTCACAGCACGATCTTGGCCACACCCCAACAAGGTTGGCAGTATTTTGGAGATCTTGGTGGAGAAGGATAAGAGGAGATATCCATTTGGAGAGCTGCAGTGGCATCAAGGAAAGTGGAAAAGGCATGCATCCCACTTCAGATACATTGTCACTAATGAATTAGCAGTCATTATGCGCATGCACTAAACAAGAGTCAGTCCAGACTAGGTCTGTAAGTGTTAGCATCACCCTCTGAAAAGCTCCAGTGGTTGTCAAAGTCAGGTGTATTACCACCTTGCTATAGCCAGGAAGGGTCCTGCTAGCTGGCAGCTAACCTGCAGTGGATATTTTCTGCTTCAGTTATTTTATGCAATTGAGTAGCTGGAACATTGTTTCGTGGTCTATTATAAGGACTAAGAATGTAAAAAGGAGGACATGGGTGACCTCGGGAGATTTCACTTCATGTGTGTTGCTGGTACAACCCCTCCGATGCCCAGTTTCAGTCCATAGTTACTTAGCTTCTTGCCAAGCAGTCTTTCATGGGAGCCAGACTTTAAGAAATGACTAAATACTCTTAAATGACTTTCTCAGTTAGTCATCACAACTTTATTTTGACAGTGTGGCATAAAAAGCATGTAACATATATGAAACATGAAATTTCATATAAATAGCACAAGTAATCAATAAAATGCATAAAAATCACATTCAATAAAATTCCTCGGACTCAGGGAAAAAGTTAATACTTTTTCACAACAAAACCTCAGTTTAAGTTAACAAACTCATAACAGTCTCTATTTCGTATTGCACTCTTAATAAAGTTTAACACTGCATGGCACAAATCTATTGTGATAATTTTTTTTAAAGAATTCCATTGCAGGTTGATGTTGCCTAAACTCCCCCTGTAGCAACAATGAAGTCAGAAAGGTACTTTTTGGGCCTGCGTAGAGTGGACAAAATTAAGTAAAGTGACAAGTGCTTTGTTTAGTGGCATTATCACAGTGACATGGGGGTAATTCCCGCTGCCACAGGCATTGTAATGGGAAATGAATTAAATTAAGTCTAAAATATGTTAAAAGAAGACAATGATTTGAATACTCAATCCATCCTTGGTATGGTTCAAAAGACTGAGCTGTGACAATCTGCAAATAATAATCAACTGTTTTCATGCCTAAAACACCTTGTAGCCTCTCCTCCACACAATAGTTTGCGTAGCTAGATTTCACAATCGACTTGGCATTTGGTGGAAGATATGAAGGGGAATTGAACATTTCCATTAAGCCTTATTTGTGAAAACCTAACTTTACATACATCAACCAAGGTATCTTGTTCGTATTTTCTAAGGCTATACAGTCTGACATGCAGGCTCTAACTAGTGCTGCCTCTGGGTTTTGGCAGCACTTAATCCACAAAAGGAGTGGTGAGATTTGTATTTGATTGCCTTTGTAGGGGAGGCCCAGCTCCTCATGACATTTAACATTTGCTGTGTTTCTTGGAACAGCAAGTAACCAGTGAGTGAAGGTATTCTCAATATGTTGGAGTTTATCAGATTTTTGATGTCCCTGTGCCCCTGCCACATAAGTGGCAGCGGCAATACATTTGGCTATGTACAATGCGATCATCTCTGCCAAAGGTTTGTGGCCTAATGACCTAGCAAATCAAGAAAAGCCCTCCACATTCGTTCCCAGTTGTTAGGCTTTCATGAGAATGTATGATTTCCACACTAAAGATGAACTAAAAATAATATCTAAATAGCTAAAACCAGTAGTTTGCTTTAAAGTAATGCCCCCCATTCTAAAATGCATAGTTGTCATACATAGTGGCCCACAAGCCATAGTATAGGATTTTAGATATTTTACTTCTAGGTCCAAGCCTTCCATGTATTCAGAAAAAAATCTAATAACTTCTGCAGTGCATTTGGAGTGTGGGCAATCAGAACCGCTTCATCTGAGTACAAAAGTATTGGCACAGAATAATCCCCTAACTTTGCTACGTCCAAGCCTGTCCGTGATAAATGTTCTGTGATACTATTAATATATATTAGGAACAAAAGCAGTGCTAACATGCAACCCTGTCTAATGCTGCTCATGGACTTTATTTGAGATGATAATTTTCCTTGTGGGCCACATCGGACCGAAACATTAAGGTCAGATTCGGTTTCACCCCCAATTTCTGCATGGTCTCCCATAGTTTGTCCATGTTAACCAGATCAAAGGTGCTTGACAGGTCAATGAACGCTATGTGAATGGCGCCCCCTTTTGCCCTCACATATATACTGGTAATCAAATTTAAATGTAATGTTTGCTCCACAGTCCCTATGCCTGACCTGAACCCATACTGGACGGGCGTTAAAACCTTATTCTCTTCAGCCCATGTCTCGAGTCGGGTGAGAATCATGTGTCTCAAGATTTTACTGTTGCATTTGTTAAGGCGATTGGCCTATAGCAGGCTGGGCATGATTAATCTCCCTTTTTGGTGATGGGGACAAGGATGGCCGTTCTCCATGAGTCAGGGATTTCCCCCACCAAAGCACTTCTTAAAACGTTTATCAATACTGGACCCCATAAATCTGAATTAGATTTAAAAATGTTGACTGGGACCCCACCCGGGCTTGGGGCTTTTCCAAAAGTGGATTTATCTAGCACAAAAAGTACCTCTCTAATTTCCATAGGGAATATAATGGGTACTGGAGCTAGATCTGACTGGGGGAACAATTAAAGGCCCTATTTGGGATCAGGTCACTTTCTAGAGGTTGAAAAATGCCCTTAAAGTGTGTCACCCACTGGGCTTTTGGGATTGTAACTTCCAGCTTGGGCATGTTACACTCAGCAAAGAAAGGATGATTTATAACAGTCCAGAACTTTATACTATCCCTTAATGATGAGGCCACGGCCAACACTTCCCAAGCTTTCTCCTTTTATTAAACTCTTCCTTTCCTCCACAACAGACTCCTATTCACGCCTAGCCTTTTTAACATCCATGTAATTATGTTGTGAAATTTTGAGCACCGCCTTTAAGTGCTTATGCACCGCTGAACAGATGACATTAAACCAATGATGTGGAGAGATCCCAGGCATTATGAATAACCAAACAATCAGAAATTGCCATCCAGGCATCTGAAGATAGACTCTATGTTATTGTGAACGATTTTCTTGGTGAAGCTGAAAGGATTGACCTTTGCCCATTTATTTTTGAGACGGTTGTTCTTGGAGAGGCCCATGACAGTTTTTTTCTCCAAGGTGATACATATGGGGTTATGGTCATTAAGGCAGCTTGCCAATATTTTAAAATTCGAAGCTAGGGGCACAGCAACTGCAGATATTAATATAAAATCTATGGTATTCCCTGTGACCCCCCTGAATGTTTGAATCTGCTCAATGTTATATAACTGGACTTTGCCAAGAAATATTAGATCGTGTTTCAGGATTAACATGTTCAGAATGGCCCCCAACCTGGTATGTTCAAAATGTGCCCTATCCTCACATTCATCTGGTAAAAAGCTGCAAACATGATTATCTCCACTGGGACACAGAGTAATGTTAAAATCCCCCAACCATATTAAGATTGTATTTTTTCCCTGTTGGGCAAAAAGAAACATTTAAAAATTTATCAAAATCGCTCATTCCCTTTTCTACTTCATGGTTGGGAAAGTTATTATAAAAATGTATCAGCAAGATATCGTATCCTTCTATCAACAAAATCAGTGTTACCAAGAACTGTAGGGAAGACCATTTATGGACAACACGACTTTCTAAAAAAATCAGAGTCATTAAGAACAACACAGATCCACCATGTTAAGCATTGTCCCCATCTGTAGAGATATGTCTGTCCTAAATATGAAAATCAGAAATACAGCAAACAATAGCAAAATGCAAGAAAGTACTGAACCATCTATGGTACTGGTAGGCACTGACATGCCATCAAGAAATTATGGCTGACTAACTTATACATTATGTTGAAAACAATGAAAACTCTTTGAAAGATGTCACTTTGGTTTTATGTACATGTCTGGAGGGAATAGCTGGTATTTGCAAAAAGGTGGGGGGGGGGGGCGTTGTTAGAGAGTTCCCAGAAGAGGGTTTGAAGTGCCATTGTCTGTGAGATCAATTAGAAAAAATTCAAATAGAAAACTTCAAGATAATGATGGTCAAAGTACAGGTCTGTTAAATGTTGTAAAGTCAGATAATGATGTTTGCATGATGTCTGCAAGCTGAAAAGGGGTGGTGGGTTAGTGGAAGATGAGTGATGTTTCAGGTTATCAATGACATTCTTTGTGAAGTTTCCATGTGCAGATCTTCCCTTTGGAATAAAACATAAGGAAGATATAAACTATTGCTGGGCTTGTTTGTTAGTTTACACCTTTTTGCTAGCCCGCTTCCAGTTCCTTTCCTCTTCTATTTCAACCTCTCTCTATGCTCAAATAAACTTCACCTTAATATGTTTATCTGGTATCAACAATGAGGTTTAAAATTACCAGGTAAATGTAATTCTTATTTACAAAATTGTAAGCATTTGTCTTTCTCTGAGCTGGCGAACGGTTCCGTTCTTGGACTGAAGCAGTTCACCAAAGATTGATAGAATGACAGGTTGTAGGGCATTGTTGTTCCTGCTGTTTATTAGGTTGCCCTTTACTCTGGTAAAGCACAGATTCTTGAATCTCAGGGCCAGATGTAGCAAAGGGTTTTTCCCATTCTGTGTCAATGGGAAAATGTGTTCGTACATATGGCCCTCAGTCTCTTAGTGAAATAATCAAAGATAACTCCCACTGGTTGTATAGGCCTTTGATTGTTGACTTGAAGTGTAAGAAAGGAGCTAACATCGGCAAGACATTTCAAATGCAGTGAAACCAAAATGGCTCCAGAAGAACTACAGAGAGGATAGTGTTCAACCCTAAGATTTTTATTAACAACATTTAGGGCCAGATGTAGCAAAAAGCAAAATTGCGACTTGCAATTTGCGAGTCCATCCGACTCGCAAATTGCAAGTCGCAATTTGCTATGCAGTACGGTGTCTCAGACACCGACTGCGACTCGCAATGGGGTCGCAATGACCCACCTCATGAATATTCATGAGGTGGGTCGCAAATTGCGGCCCCATTGCGAGTATAGGCACTCGCTAACATGGAGGCCTGCTGACGTCAGCAGACCTCCATGTTCGCGACCTGCTTTTAAATAAAGCAGTTTTTTTTTTTTTAAGTGTAACCCGTTTTCCTGACAGGAAAACGAGCTGCACTGCAAAAAAACCGAAACCTTTTGTTTCGGTATTTTTTCAGGGCAGGGAGTGGTCCCTTGGACCACTCCCTGCCCTGAAAAAATATTTTGGGGTCCAGTCACAAACTGGAAGGGGTCCCATGGGGACCCCTTCCAATTTGCGAGTGGGTTACCATCCACTTGAAGTGGATGGTAACTGCGATGCCATTTGCGACCGCGTACGCGGTCGCAAATGGTATTGCATCCCACAGCGACTCGCAAATAGGTAGGGAACACCCCTTCCTATTTGCGAGTCGCAAATGCATATTGCGAGTCGGTAACGACTCGCAATATGCATTTCTGCATGCCAAACCCACGTTTGCGACTCGCAAACGGCGAATTTCGCCGTTTGCGACTCGCAAACGGGTTGCTACATGTGGCCCTTAGTTCAGGATACAAGTTAAATCAGCCAGCAAAACTGAAAAACATATATTAAGAGCATACATATTTAAATGATCATGCAGTCTGATTTCGTATATGATCAGAATGATTTTCAACAAAGCATCTTTATGACAGCATAAAGGAATCTCCCTATTCTAATAAAAATACTGAAAGTGTCAATGTGAAATTTCATGGGGAAAGTGTCAGCATCGGATGAACCAGTTTTAAGGCTCAAAAGGGAAAAATAAGTGCTCAAACATGAAGCTCAACACTATTGATGATGGGAATGAGCAAAGAGAAGAAGTATTTTCATAGCAAAGTCAGGACAAGGTTTGACTAACTGTTCTACATATTACACTATTAAAGCACTAAAGACGATTCTAGAAGGCTTCTTCCTATCAGTTTTCCACCAAATGAATGCATTTAAAGACAGTGTTCCCTGGGAGCAGATACACTTCCTAGTTTCCCAGCTCTCAATTAAATGAGTATCCATCCTGGCAGTCTTGGATGTAGGATCAGTCTGGTCTATGGGGTTCAGTGGGTCTCTCCCACTGTCTCAGTGTCCATATCCAAAGCCAGCTTCTAATTATAAGTTTAGTAGTCTGCTATTCTAATAAAATGCACAACAAACCTATTCTGGCTTAATGAGTCAAATGATAAGATACCTGCATAGAAGAGAAAAACAAGGCACTTGGAAAAGGGCTTACGAACATGTAACTTGAACAACTCACTCCTGGTTACAAGTTAGGCCAACATTAGATTCAGAATAGAGTCTAAACAAGTAAAATTAGTATAAGTAGATATATCGAATACATTTAGGAAAGGATATACATTGCCTTTATAACAAATAAATGTGTTATAATTCTACTAAATATAAGGGTGGCTCTCATCTACATGGATCCATAGCCACTCACTACAATTGATTAATACAATGCACACAAAGTAATAGAATTAAACTGATATTGAGTACATAGGTTGAGTGTATAGGTTATATAATAAAGGGGTGGGGCACTAAATTGTGCCGCTCAACGACAAAGGGTGATGCAGAAGCTTTATAGTCACAGCATTACCCATTCTCCATTGCAAGAAGTCCTGCCAATATATTTCCTACACTGAAGAATTGGATAAATGCCCATAAGAGAGGCAGGTAGGTGAAAAGCAGCATACTGTCAGCTCTTAGCAGGAGCAAGAACGTTGCTGCTGTCATGCACTGCTGCTTACCCTTTTTTCAGGTCTCGGAGTAGCCAAGACCTTTTATTTTAATTTTTTTAATAATCTTAAAATAGAGGGCTTTAAGTCAGTTAGTAGTGGCATTTTGCCTCCTTACAGTATGCATGTGAAGAGGAATTATTTCCCTTTTACATTTTATTGATTTATTTCTCTAAATATTAAGAAAGTCCAGCAGCTCACCAGGCAATGCGACTTATGTCAAAGGGCCAGATGTATCATCACAGCCCTTTGCGATTCGGTAATAGCGATTTTTAAGAAATCGCTATTACCGACTCGCAAAGTGCTATGTATCACATTTGCGATTGGGTAATAGCGATTTCTTAAAAATCGCAAATGCTATTACCGAATCGCAAATTGCGATACCGGCCCCATTCGCAGCCATGGGCCTGTTGGCCCAGAGCTGCACATTTTTTGCATTTCCAAAATTGCGATTTCTGAACCAGAAATCGCAATTTTGGAAATGCAAATCCCCAGGGTGCTGGGGGCCTATGGCCCCCTCTGCTGCACCCCAAAAAATGTTTTGGGGGACATGTAAGGTGCACACATGCCAAAAGGGCATGTGTGCTTTACATGTTCAATTAAAAAATGCATTTTAAATGCATTTTTTAATTTTGCACCATGTTACCACCTGGTTGCAGTCCATGGTATTTTGCATGTGCAAAATGCCATTCTGCAAAAAATCGCAATTTGCGATTTTTTGCAGCATCGCCTTGCGATGTGGATTTTGTGAATCGCAAATTGCGATTCGCAAAACCCAGGGCGCAACGCAAGAAATCGCTATTTTAGCGATTTCTGCTTTGTGGTCTGCGAATGCCTTTCATGCATTGCAGACCACTGTTTTGCACTCACAAACGGCCGAATTTTGCGATTCGCACCGTTTGCGAGTGCAAAACATTTTCATACATTTGGCCCAAAGCTCCCAATCAAAAACGGTTACTGTATTCTTGTATGTTCTCCCTGGAGGCTAATGGAGTTGCAAACACTTTCTCAAGACCAGTTTCACTTTTCATTATAACATACTTAAAATTGACATCTCCCAGTGCACTTCAGCTGTTCTCCGATTTCAAAGAGCTGTTCTGGCCCCTTGTTCCTTTTTCAAACCCCAAAAAGCTAGACTCTTGCACACAGGCTGATCCCAGCATTGACTTCTTTTGCGTGGACGCTGGAAAGCTGAGTCTGGCCTATGTCTAGCTATGAAGGATTACACAGTAATCACTGATCGGAAGAACCGTATTACTATTTCGCCTATAAATCATGCCTCTATTTCATTTATATTCTTCTTTTAATCATGTCTCTTTTTACAGTATTTGAGCAGTGCAATCATTTTTAGTTCATAGTGCCCAGATGAGGTAATATTTCCTAATTACATTTTCACTAAACTAAATGAAAGCCAAACATGTATTGGAGACTTCTTTTGCTGTGCCAAAAAGCTTCACTAGAAATCAAATTTAGGTGAGTTAATTTCTTTTACTCTGAAATAGAGAAGGTTTTGTAGAACTTGTAATACAATACTTTTCTAAGGCTTGTGGGTGAAGTGTTTTAGATGTATATTAGTCACTTAAGAGCTAATATACCTGTGTCTTGAAAATTGCTACATGGTGGTCACTAACAACCGAGTGTGCCACAGCAGAAGCTCTAAACTGGAACGCAGCACGTAGCAACAGAGCTGCTATTTGCAGTAGTTGCCTCTACCTCCCTTTCCAGCTTCACCAAGACGGCATCTTTCATCTAAAGGGGCTCACTTCTTCTCTTCTACCATTTCTCTGCTCTTTGCCTGCTTTTCTTTGTAGTCTACTATTTACAAATGTCATTTTCACTCACTACTCTTTTTTACTTTCTACCACCCGTTTGCACCGCTGCACCCTTTGCACAACTCCCATTGCACCCTCTGTTGCTATGTTTCTTCCCTCTAATTCTTCTTTTTACCTCTTTTCTTTTCCTTGTTCTTTTCTACCCAATTCTCTTCTCTACCCCTTTTCCTTTTTTATCCCTTTATTTCTCAAATGCTGTTTGCTCCCTTCTTTCTGTTATATTCATCTTGCTCTAATACTTTGTTCTGAATTGTTTTCCTTTTTTACCCTTCTTTACAATTCTCTCAACTACTATTTTTTATCCTTTCTCCCCTCATTTCCTGTTTTCACCTTTTCTCTTCTCTTCCACTCTCTTCTGCCTCTAAGGGCCAAAATTGACAGCACCGCGATGCATCACTTTAGAAACGCAGGGATGCGCCGTATTTAACTGAATATGGTGCACCCCTGCGATTCCCCCTGCGCTGGTGCTAAATTGAGCTGCCAACGCAGGCATCCTTGCACTATCGTGCAAGGATGTATGTGTTGAGGGGTGTAATTGTTTATGTGCGGGAAGGTGTCCCTTCCTGCACATAAACAATCACTAATGGCGCTTTGGCACTTCTGTGTGTGCTGCACAATGAAATGTGGGTAGGCCTAGTGTCAGTGACAGTTACAGTCCAAAACACAACATGGACACATCACATGTTTCCATCCAAAACTGACCCTTTTGTGCAAAATGCCAGCTGTGGCTTCTGGGTCCTAGCTCAGCCAGCACTTAGGGAAGCCTAGCAAACCTGTACATATTTAAAAAATAGACACTCAGGGGAATCCAGGATGGGCTGACTTGCGTGGCTCTCCCAAGGTTCTGTTACTCAGAATCCCTTTCAAACCCCAAAATGTGTCTAAAACACATATTCCTCACATTTCTGTGATGGAAAGTTCTGGAATCTGAGGGGAGCCACAAATTTCCTACCACTCAGCATTCTCCTAGGTCTCCCAATAAAAAAGCTACCTCACTTGTGTGGGTGGGCCGAGTGCTCACAACAGGGAAGCACCCAAAACCTATTGTGGACACATCAAAATTATCTATCACAAAACAACCTGTTTTTGCCAAGGGGGCACATGCATTGTTGGTCCTGGGCTCGGCAGCCATTTAGGGAAACCTACAAAATGCAGACATTTCTGCAAACTAGACACCTGGGGGAGTCCAGGGAGGCATGGCATGCATGGATCCCCCAACCTTTTCTTATCCAGAATCTCCTGCAAACCTCAAATCTAGCTACAAAATCACATTTTCCTCACATTTCTGTGTGGGATCACCATGCAAGCACAAGTTTCCTACCACCCAGCATTCCCCATGGTCTCCCAATAAAAATGATACCTCACTTGTGCAGGTGGGCCAAATGGCTGCAACAGGGAAGGGTAAAAAACATGTAGAAATTGAGGGGGAACCAAAGCAAGTCCAAATGGACAGTTTTTCCCATATGTTTTTAGGCTGACTCTGCTTTGGGCACCACACAAGTGGGGCGGAGAGCTGTTATCAGTACAGATGGGGCAATGCTGGGTGGTAGGGATTTTGCGGATTCCTGCGGATTCCAGAAGTTTACATCACAGAAATGCAAGGAAATGTATGATTTCAGGGAACGTTGGAGGTTTTCAGGGCATTGTGGGTGAGTAAATGGGATGTGATGCATGTGAAGCACACTACCCTGGACTCCCCCAGATTCTTAATTTTCTGCAATGCCTGCATCTGGCAAGTGGGACGATGTTGGGAGTTAGCCAAGCTTTCTTGGCCCACATGTAAAATCACAAAACCAAAAGAGTCAAATGTCCTCTCCCTTGCCACTGGGATGAGATGCTTTAGTCCGTAGGGAGGGCTGTAAGATGGTTGCACCCTTCAGTTTAGGTGGGGACATGACTATTCCCTTGGTCGTGTGAAGCCCCCACCCCTCTACTTTTAAATAAAATGCTTACCTGGTGTTTAGTGGGCTTTCTGCCTCTCCTTGGGAGCAGATGAGGGTAATAATCCCCATGTGCCCCTTCAGGAGGGGCAAAAAGACTGTGGCCATTTATTTTTGAGGGGATGGGAGCATTGCCATGCCCATTTGAGCAGTCCCTACCCCTACACTACCGAAAATAAATCCCTGGTGCCTCGTGGGCTTTTTGCCCCCTGAGAGGGCAGGTGGGGGCCAAGAGATGGCGGGAATACTGTGCTGATTTTTCATGAGAGAGGTAGGGACATTGCAATGCCTGATCTGGGCAGCCTCCACCCCTAAATGAATTAACAAAATCCCTGGTGCCTAGAGGTCTTCCCCTCCCACCCCTGGGGGGCAGATTGGGGACTGTTGCCCACATCTGTGCCCCTCAGGGACAGAAAGATTGTGCTAAGTTGTTTTTTGGGAGGGGTGAGGGCATTGCAATGCCCATTCTGGGCAGTGCCCACCCATAGATGATTTTTTTAAAAATCCCTAGTGCCAAGTGGGCTTTCTGCCCCCCAGGGGGTGCCAATCCGGGGCTATTTATAGGGGCAGGTAGGCTGCACTTATTTTTGGGAGGGGTGGGAGCATTGCAATGTCCATTTAGAGCAGTCCCCAACCCTACATACATATAAAATATTAATCCCCGGTTCCTAGTAGACTTTCAGCCCGGGGGGGGGCGATCGGAAGCTATTGCCCCCATCTGGCCCCCTGGGTGGTCAGAAAGTCTGCACTTTGCCAAAAAACAATAAGAGGAGCAAAAGCCCTTGCTCAAGGAGCCGCTTCCCCCTCCCTGGTGTCCAGTGGAGTAGATCCGTGCTTGGGGATCACCCTCCTTGGTCGATCCCCAAGCAAGGATCCACTTGGGGAAGGTACAGTTGGAAAGGGGATATTCTCCCCTTTCTAACTGCCCCTTTCTTGTCTCAATCAGTGCTCGGGGTGAGATAGCCCCACGAGGGTTGATGCAGAGCAAGTGAAATTAGACATTCTGCTCATTTCACTTCTGTTTTCAGCACACTGATTTCCCAAAAATCAAAGAAACATCGTCAGGAGATGGGGAAGCTCTCCCCCAGCTCCTGAGGTTGTTTCTTTGTAAAGGAAATCTCTCTGGTGCCAGAGGGGTGTCTACTGTCATATACGTCAGGCGGCCGGAGCCATCTGATGCACATTAGCACCATGGCGTCGGATGACTCCCGGCTGTCCGACGCAACAAAAAGGTTAAACTTGTCATGTGTTAATTGGAGTAGTGACTAGAAATTGCACATGCATGGCATGGTTGTTGGATTGTGTCACATGGAAAAGGCAACATTTTGTCATACACACATAGCTGGCATTTGTTTGGTTGCATGTGACAAGGGAATCCACTGAGGGTGAAAGCATGCATGACAGCATATCAGCTCAACATGCACATGTTATCACACCTGCCTCTGCCAGCAAGCTACCAACAACTGTGTAGTACAGATCCACACAATGCTGGCTGATCTTCATGGCAAAAGAAGCCAGTAGCCCTGGACCCACCACCACCCCAAAATGAAAGAGAGAGAAGTAGGAAGAGCATGTGAAGTAGGAGAAGAAAAATGTACAAGCGTGAAGGTAACTCTGACGGGGACTTATCTAAAGTGTGTATCTGATCCACTCTGCACTGCTTACCCTTGTCCTGGTCTAGTGCAACCAGCCACATATGGTTTGTGCTTTGCACTATTTGGTGCTATTTTTATTTAGAACTTTAAAAAGTCAGATTGCCATTTTTCCCTCATTGGAGTTTTGTCATGTTGGAGTTATTTTGTTTATTAAATTATTCTCAGTTTTTTAAATTAGAGTGAGATTTTTACCTTGCTTTGTTATCGACTTCTTAACTGTTTTGGTACTTCTAAATGTGTTAGACATTTTTTTGAGTTAAGCCTGTCTGTTTTATGTCATAGCTACCAAGGGTTGAGCTGAAGTTAAAATTACTGAAATCATTACTGGACCTAACAGGTATAGTGACATTATTACTTGAAGTGGACTACCATCCACCCTACTAATAACCCACTTCCTCACACTTCCTTTTTAAATATTGATAAATCACCCATATGCGATCCTTTTCACCCACAAGGTTTTGGCATCCAATCTTTTCTCTGCCCTCTTTACGCTGTCAGTCTCATGTCCTGCTTCACTTTTTCTACTGCACTCTTCCTTTCTTTAGTACCGAGATCGACTGTTCATTTACCCTCAGAGTACTGAAAAGAGTGTGAAGAGTAGCTATCATAATAATACTGATACAATTCAAGTTTTTACATTTTTTCTTGATCCCTTAAGCTATAACCGCCCATACTGGATTCCAGAGAAATTAATGATCCATTCTGCCTTTCTCTTTATCCTTCTGTGTCTTCTTCCCTTCTGTTGCAGATTTCTATCTAACGGACACCTAAGTGTCATTTTTAGGTGTGAAATGTGACTTAACCGGTCATGTACCCAAGGTATTGGGACCGACGGAGGTATAAACTTTTGTGATTATTTTTGGTAGTTCTCATTCACGTTCTTATCTGAAACTTCTTCCAGCCTCTGATGTATAGCCAGATCCAAAACTCGTCCCTTAAATATGCTGAGAATGATGCAGGAAACTATGAAGAAGTTCCCCATTATCCTTCATCCCTAATGACAAAGCTGGTGCAGCTCTGTGCACATTCTGTACCTGCTTTGTCCATCAGGAAGAACTGCCAGTGAAGGCGTGTCATGCATGCTAATATAAATGAAAGCACAGATGCTTCCCCAGGGTTTACACTCCTCTGCGGGTGGGACCGTTCAAAGATGAAGACACTTAGGGGGTCATTCTGACCTTGGCGGTCCATGACCGCCATAGCGGAGTGCGGCGGAAGCACCGCCAACAGTCTTGCGGTGCTTCCTGGGCGATTCTGACGCAGCGGAAAGCCGCGGTCGGAAAAGGGAAGCCGGCGGTTTCCCGCCGGTTTCCCGCTGGCCCAGGGAACCCGCCATGGCGGCGCTGCTTGCAGCACCGCCATGGGGATTCCGACCCCCTTACCGCCAGCCTGTTTCTGGCGGTGTCCACCGCCGGAACCAGGATGGCGGGAACGGGTGCCGTGGGCCCCTGGGGGCCCCTGCACTGCCCATGCCACTGGCATGGGCAGTGCAGGGGCCCCCTAACAGGGCTCCACAATGATTTTCACTGTCTGCTTGGCAGACAGTGAAAATCGCGACGGGTGCCATTGTTGAAGGGGCTGTCCCGCAGGGCCGGCCGGCGGTCTTCTGGCGGTCGCCCGCCGGCCCAGCGGGAAAGCCGGAATGACCGCCGCGGTCTTTTGACCGCAGTGCGGTCTTTTGGCGGGAACCGCTTGGCGGGCGGCGACCGCCGACCGCCGCGGTCAGAATGACCGCCTTAGTCAGTTTTATATGCTTGTCTCGGGGTGGAGTGAGTGAATACACTGCTTCTAACTGGTTGGTCTTGCGAGCAGTCCTGAAGGCCATTTCATCATGCTTTGTGGGTGATCTTCTCATGACAGCGTTAATAGTCTGTGGACTAATGGCTTGTACTTGTGTAGGAGTGCCTGGTCATGCTTCAAGAGAAGGTCTGGAGATCAAAGTATGCTGTACAAGCTGTATGATTCTCTTGTATAAGGCAACTATAAAGTTTAAAACCTCAATCACCTTAGTGGATGTTAGATTGTTGAGGTGAGGAACAGGCATGTAGTCAGACAAGACCATCCACGTAGCCCCTTCATTGCTCAGAAGCCCTAGCGTACATTTCTGTGCATGTGTGGCAATTGACCAGCAAACCAGTTCTGGTGTTCCTGGTAAGTCAAAGGGATTTCCAAGTCTTGGCAAGCCCTATAGTGTATTGACAGGTCTACTGCTGTGGAGGTGCAAAACTATCCTGAGGCAGCATTGATAAGCTCAAACTCTACCCATGAGTAAAAGGTCTCAAAGACATACATTGCGTGTGCAGCTAATACAAAAGTAATTGCCCCTCTTTCGTAAGGGGCCATGCTGAGAGACGGCTTACCTGTAATTGGCCTCTGTCATAACAGTCACCACCATGGTGAATGGATTCAATGGAACTTGGAATCAAATAGTTAAAAAACCCACAAAATGTGGAATAACTTTTAAAAAAGGCAACCTTGACAAGCCCACAACGTCTGTGCTCCCTTATCCCCAGTAGGAGGTCATCATGATTACTACCTACTTCTAAGTAATGATGTAATAATGGTACACATGTGTGTGAATAGTGAAAGACCTACTCAAGGAATTACCGTAGGATTCAATCCCCACGTTGGGCACCAATTGTTGCATAAACTACAACTTTGGGGTAGTTCTACATGGTTTGCTTTCCCACCCACAGGTGACACAGGTGAAGTCAGTTCAATGCACCAGCACTGGATGTGAAAAACAGGCTATTGTAGCCCCGCGCAACTCCACCTGATTGTTGAAGTAGAGTTATTGCTTTTGGGTTACTAACAATCCCTGCAATGGGATCAGGGGCATCATAAAAGAAACAAACCTATTTCATTATTCACACTATCACACACCAATACACACTGCACCAAGAAGAATAAACACTTTTTACTAAAAGCATTTATTACAACAGGGCGAACCTGTTTCTCAGCACATTTAAATAATTACACAGGATATTATAGAAACAGCAGGCACATGGGGAACAACAAGAATAAAATGAACATTTCTAACATGATTAAAATGTCATCTGAAACATAACACCCTAAAACCTACTCTTATGCTCTACACTGAGAAAGCATGGAGAGTAGAGCAACTTAGGGAGAAGACAAGCACTGCATACCTTGTTGACAGCAAAAGCTGCCCTTATCAGCAGAAGGGTGAAGGCAGTGTTCCCTACAAAGGGTCTACTCAAAAATTGAGTTTTACATTAGTACTTTCCGTCACTAACCTGCCATGGTCAGAAATTGGCAACACAAAAGGATGATGGACAGAGTGCTGAAATATTCAAACACTCACCCCCAGTCACAGATCTGGGTTTAATCCATTGTTCTTTTGCTCACCATGCCTCCCCAGTTTGCACCCAACCATAAGACTGATTTGCACATGGCTAGGTCCAAACTGGGGTGGCGTGGTGGGCAACAAAACAATGGATTAAACCAAGATCTTTGTGACTGGGGGTGAATGTTTGCATTGTTCAGCATTTTTTCCATCATCTGTTATTTTTGCTATGGTCAGAAACTTGCAGTGAACGGCACTCAAACAGAACAATGGCAGGAGAGCTTTGACCCAAAGTCTCTCAATTTCTGTTTATGTATGCAGGCCTTTTTATTATGATTCTATTAAACAAGGCGGTCAGATCACAGACAGCTAAAGCTCTGGGGCCAAATCACATTTGGCAAAACAATATGCAACCACTCTTAAGAAGCCTAAGAAGGCTTTTGGTAAGCACATTTTCTTCCTCTTAGGCTTGTCAGTGGAGGGTAACAAATTCCAAAACCCTTGCATATAGCAGTAATCTGTCTGATTCCATGTAACAACATTACAGTCTACAATTTTAAGCATAGTGTAATAAATACCATAAAAGGCCTATTGGTGTTAATGTGTGCTCATAATAAATGCCAGGCATTCTGCCTTTGTCATAACTTTTTTACATGAAAAAGGTCAGAACAACATGTACCAACCAAGCCTAAATATGTTATCACTGACATGTCACTATGACTGTCATTTCCCATTCATGATTTTTATTAATCACATTTTCCAATCTACATTCAGGTACATCTTCTTTATCATTAATTTCTCAACATGAAACAGCACAGTCCTTCTGTAATGATCCTAAGCTTTTTCACACATTTCTCATCAGGCATGCAGTTATAAAGTTGCAAGTTTGTATAAAACAAAATCTGACAAAATATACAATCCCTCCTAAAAGAGTATACAAGGATTTTCACAGTGAAAATATTCTACCCCTAAGTTTTATTAAAGGCGGAAAGCAAAACAAAATATCTTGCTTATTCCATGTGATAACTTACCTATTTACAGGTTTTAAAATGCATTATGTCAAATCACCGCTTAAATGCGCACTACCAGGGTCATGAGTTTGGATTTACACCAGAGGCTTCCTCCTTTTAAAAATAAAAGTGAGGGGGCGTGTCCAAGATGGCGGAGCGCTAAGACGTTCCCGCTAGCGCTCCGCTGCCTCGACCCAGGAAAGTGCCTTGCGGCCCGTTTGGGGGAAGCCTGGAGGCTCCCCCCGCATTGTGAGGCTCCCCCGGGTGTTTTGGGCCGCTCGGCTGTGGTCCAGTCCGGGCTGCACCGCTCCCGCGGGAAGAACTGAGCCCGGCCCCGGAGTCGGGGCGGGGCCACAGAGAAGCACAATAGAGGCGGCCTGGGCCGCGGGACGGGCCTTTCCCTTGGCGGCCCTTCTATGCATGGCGCCGAGGGATTGAGGGCCTAAGGGCTCACCCGGGGCCCCTTAGCAGCTGAAGAGTGCCGCAGGACTGGGAGGGGCGCTCCCTCATGCTCTGTTGGACCGGGGGCGGCAGATGGGGCCTCCTCAAGCTGGCGCCTTGGAGTAGGGCCTTGTGAGGTGGGGGGCCCCAGCAGAAGGTAGGGGCCCAGCTGCCTGGCCTCTGGGCGGCTTCTCCCCAACATCTGGACTTTTGATAATCCTGGTCCTGCAGTCCCGCGACAAAGGCGCCAGGAGCGGATCGCTGCAAGTGGTGGCGGCTGGGAGTTGGACCTGGGGCGGTCCCGGACAGAGCGGCATATATTGATCGGCCTCAAACGGTAACCCTGGAGGCCCTGCGGGACGAGGCGTGATCAGGCCGGCGCGCCATGGCGACATCAAAGTCCAAACGCGAGCGCTCAGTGAGGGACATGCTGGCAGGGGTGCGCCTGACACCTGGGACTGTGGCGGAGGACTTACCTGAGACGAGGGCCTTGGAGAGTCGGTGGAGACGGATCCAGAGGAGAGTTCTTCCGTTACGAAGGGCTTTCTGACCTCCCTGTTTGAGTCGCTCCGGGGCGATATCCAAGAGCTGTGTAGGGACATCTCACAGGAGGTGAAGGAGCTACGAGGAGAGGTTGCCTCCTTGGGTGAACGTGTATCGCAGCCAGAGAACAGTGAGATCCCTCGGGGTGAAGAGGTGGCGGGCCTGCAACAGGAGGTAGTCCACCTCCGAGAGCAACAGGACCTTCTCCAGATGGAGGTCGAAGACTTGGAAAATCGCTTGAGGAGACAAATTATTTGTTTAAGACGGGCCCCGTTGGTGCTGAAAAAGAGGACATTGGGGGCTACGTGGTGGATCTGTTTCGCTTCTTGATTGGCACAGACGAGACACAGGAGGTAGTCTTGGACCGGGTACATTGACTTGGGCGTGCCGGGGGCCCTGGAGACCGCCCCCCAGACATTTTAGCCTGTCTCCACAACTTTGTCCTTAAAGAAAAGACTCTATGGCGGGCCTGCAACCTCCAGAGTGTACTCTTTCGTGGGCATGAACTCCAGCTATTCCATGACCTATCTGTGTGGACTTTGCAGAGGCGGAGAGAGTTCAGACCGATCACTGATCACTTGAGAGCGCACAATGTGTCCTATTCCTGGGGCCATCCGTTCCGCCTGGTCTTCCGCTGGGAGGAACAGCTCCGGCAGGTTAAATCTGTCGTGGAGGCTAGCCGCGTCCTGGGCCTGGAGGATATAGGCTGGGAGACGAGCGGGGCGGTTCTGCCGGCGGGGGGCCCTCCTCGTTGGTGGAGAAAAGAGAAGAAAAGGAAGCTGCAGCGCCCGACGGCCTCGGAGCTGAGATCGGAGAGAGAAGCCGCTTTGAACAGTGTGGCCGCCGGTACTTCAGCCTAGTGTGGACACCCGGGGGCGCCCGGGATTATTATTGGCCCCATTGCTAACAATATGCTGATCGTTGAAGAGGGTCGAGGTGGCTGGGGCAATGGACCTGGTCACCGACATGGTTGGATATACTGCCCCGTGGAGACTGCACCTCGCGAGGATGGACGATCGAGGACTTCTGTGTTCTATGCACCTGTTGTGCTTTTTAGTTGTCTGTTGTGGGGTTTCCCTGCGATGCTGGCTCTTTGAGGAGACACCCTCAGGCCTGAGTGTTCTAGGAGGTCTAGATATTAATGTAGGTGGTAGTCCTCTGTTGTGCTCTTGCCCCCTCTGCTTGCTCTCCTCAGGATAGGCTATGACCATCAAATGTATAAGCTTAAATGTTAGGGGGCTCAATAACCCTACTAAGAGGCTAGCCACCCTATCAGCTTTAGGGAGATCCGGGAGTCATGTATGTCTTTTGCAGGAGACGGACCTTGACTTTAAAGATACCTACCGTATGTGCTCTAAGTAGTTCCCCAGGCAGTTCTGGTCCTCGCTACCATCAAAGCATGCAGGGGTGCTGTTACTTTTATCACGCTCATTCATGGGGAAAGTGATATCAAAATTGCATGAGGTTCCAGGGAGGCTCTTGGCCATGAGGCTTAGACTGGGTTTTTTTTCCTTCATGATCGCTTCCCTATACGCACCCAATTCCCAACAAGGAGCCTTCCAGAGACAGTCTCTGACTCCGCTGCTCCAATCCCCTGATGGTGCTGTATTGCTGGGGGGCGATTTTAATTTGGTGATGGACGGGGACCTGGATCGCTCAGGCCATCAGTATGGTCAGAAGGGGTCTTTGTCGGATGCAGGGCGGCAGTGGTTGAGTGAGTGTGGTCTGGTGGATGTGTGGAGGGACTACTCCTTTTACTCATCAGCAACCAAAACATACGCTAGGTTGGACCTTTTTCTGGCATCCCAGGAGCTTCTCCCCAGGGTTAGAGACTCGGCGATTGAGCCGCGGGCCTTGTCAGATCATGCCCCGGTTACAGTTGAGATCCACATGGACATGGAGAGGGTCAGTGCATCGGGATGGCGATTTAGGGACTCGATACTTCAGAACGGTGCAACGGTAGAGGCGATCCGAAGGGCAATAATAGATTACCTTAGCTTTAACGATAACGGGACAACAAGCATTGCAACACTGTGGGAGGCACTGAAGGCTGTCTTGAGGGGTGAGGTGATGTCGCTTTCTTCTAGGGACAATAAGGCAAGGACTCGACTCGGGGGGGACTTGGAGCAGCGAGTGAGGGTGTTAGAGTGCTCACATAAACACACCGGCGCTCCTAGAATATGGCGAGAGCTCGAGAAGGTGCGAAAGCAGCTGAGGAGGTTGGACTGGGACATGGCAGAGTATGCGGTAGTTCGCCTCAAACAAAAGTATTATGTAGGAAGTAACAAGTGCGGGAAGCTACTGGCGCATAGGTTGAGAGCGCAGCGTATGGCGTCAATGATAAAAATGGTGCTCTCCCCTTCTGGAGCAGAAGTGCGCACGAGCGACCAAATAGCGCAGGCTTTTGCGGAATTGTATCGAAATCTATACAGGGCTGAGAAGCCCGTTGACTTAACTCCAGAATCCTTCCTAGAGGACATAGCAATTACTCCTTTGTCTGTGATAGAAGCAGCCGCGTTAGACCAACCTATAAGGGCAGAGGAGGTTATATCTGGGATTGCTCGGCTGCACACCGGGAAGTCACCTGGCCCCGATGGTTTCTCTGCGCTTTTTTATAGATCCTTCTGTGTGGAACTTGTTCCCGTTCTTGTGTGACTTTTTAACTCCTTTCATCAAACGGGCGCTCTTCCGCCTAGTATGTTAGACGCTACTATCGTGGTTATCCCGAAACCGAGGAAGGATCTCGAGGAATGCGCCTCGTACAGGCCGATCTCCCTCCTGAATATCGATGCCAAACTGTTCACTGGCATCTTGGCACACCGACTCAACTACTATATGCCGGGGCTTGTGGATCCCGACCAAGCGGGATTTATACCGCATAGACAGTGTAGCGATAATACCAAGCGACTGCTTCACCTCTTGGATAAAACCGAACGTTCCCGTAGGGCGGCGCTCTTCCTATCTATTGACGCTGAAAAGGCCTTCAATAGGGTTTACTGGCCAAACCTGTTTAAGGTGCTTAAACGCTTCGGATTGGGTTCGGGCTTCATGGCATGGATTCGCTGCATTTATCAAGCGCCTTGGGCGGCGGTTCGGGTTAATGGTTCACTCTCTTTGCCATTCGCCGTCCAAAGAGGTACCAGGCAGGGGTGTCCGCTTTCGCCCCTCCTGTTCGCGCTTTACATGGAGCCTATGGCGCAGAAGCTCCGGGACAACCCTCAGATCACAGGCGTGAAGTTCGGGGGGGGATGAACATCTCATTTTGCTATACGCGGACAACGTCATCCTTACTCTGGCGGAGCCCATGACCTCACTACCGGCGCTAATGGGTGTTTTAGAGGAATTTGGACGGGTCTCGGGGTTCCAAATGAACATGCTTAAATCGCAGGCTCTGGGCAAGCTTATCAGTGCGGAGCATGAAAGGGACCTGAAGGCCCGATTCCACTTTACATGGTCCTCTTTGGGGCACCCATGCTTGGGGATCGAGCTGGGCTCCACAATCGGCCGCACAGCGACGTTGAACTATTCGAAACTAACTTGAGAGGTGCAGCGCGACTTAGAGACATGGGGGAGGCTTAAATTGTCCTGGCTGGTCAGGGTAGCGGCAGTGAAGATGACCATCCTACCACGTATAATTTATCTGTTTCAGGCGCTCCCGCTGGAACCCCCTCCGCGAACGATAGTGACCCTCCAAACGGCGGTTTTAAAATGTATATGGGAAGGGAAGGCAGCGCGGTTATCACAGCAGATCCTGTATCGCCCTAAGAGGGAGGGGGGGCTGGCGGTCCCCTGCCTCCTTCAATACTTCCAGGCAGCACAGTTGCGTTTCCTTTTGGAATGGAGCCGACCGTCTTCTGAGAAGCATTGGTGTTTCATGGACCAGGCAGTGGCTGGCTCTCACATATGGAAGGAACATTGGCTCAGGCGCCGTCACAGGGCGCAGGGGTTGTATATTTCCCCGGTTACGGAGGTCTCGATGAGAGTGTGGGATCGGGTGGCCGGCAGGGTGGGTTTGACGACCTTCCCGTCCCCAATGACTCCCCTGGGCGTGAACCCCAATTTTGGCCCGGGCCTACAGCCTGAAGCATTGCGTCGGTGGTATGAGGGGGGCTGCAAAAGGGTGGGATACTTATTTGACGAGCAGGGGGTTATTCCCTTCGACCAGCTGAGGGAGCTATATGGCCTAACCGAGGCTGACAGGATGATGTACTATCAAATAAGACACTGGGCTCTGCTTCCAGCCAATAGGATATTAATAGATAGGCCGTTAACCCCGTTTGAAAAATGGATTCTAATGAAAAAGGGCGATAAGCGCATGGTTTCTGAGCTTTATGTCCTCTTGCGGGGGAGGCCCGTTCAACCAAGACTAAGGGTCAATTGAAATGGGAGAAGGAACTAGAGAGGGAGCTATCGGAAGACAAGTGGGAGAGTGTTTTTTATAGGGCGCACCACACAGCTTATAACTCAGCAGGTACAGAGACAGCCTATAAAGTAGCCTCCTCCCGGTACTACACCCCAAACAGGATCCATGCTTGGGATCATGACAAATCCAGTCTTTGCTGGAGGAGGTGTGGGGGAGGGGGCTCTCTTGTGTATTTACTATGGCATTGTCCCAAACTACACCGGTACTGGAAGGACATAATAGACACTGTGGACATGGCCTTTGACACTCAGATCCCTAGATTTCCTGCGTATATCTTGCTGGGCCTCCCCAACCCTCTCACTTTTCCCCTAAGATCATTGAAGGGTCGGCAGATGGCTTTAGCCTTGAATGCTGCAGTCCAGCTGTTGCTATCGGTGTGGGGGACAGAGCGGATCCCGACAACAGTCTCTTGGCTGCACAAGCTCTGGTTTATCCTCGCTATGGAAAAGCTCACCCTGACTTCTCAGCAGCGGAGTGGGGATTTTAAAGAACTTTGGCAACCGTTCTTACGTATTCTATCCGGGGAGTTTTCAGAGCTGACATGTCCAACTTATTTGAGGGTTCTGAATTTGAATTGAGTGCGGGGGAATGCACCTGCAAGGGGATGTATATACTGGACTAGAACTATATGGTAAAAGAGCCTGAGATCGTTTGATTAATGCACAGTCAGCCAGCAGTGGGGAAACATAGTCGTTTTGTATATTTTATCTTCTTCTTTTCTATTGTTTCGCATGGAGTAAGCTAATAACGTGCCTTTTGGCAATACTGTGATGTAGTGCATATGCGATGTTCTATAATTGAAAATTTAATAAACAGATATGATCCATAAAAATAAAAGTGAGGGCTTAAGTGGAATCATTTTCACATCAACACCGCCATCTCCCACCCTCATCAATAATGTCAGTGTGCCACGATGTCTGTACTAAAAAGATACCCAGTCAGGCATCAGGTGTCTGTCACAGTCCCTGACTAGGAATACCCCCTAGGCACTAGGGAGATTATTTTGGGGTGGTCTGCCATTCCAGTCATGGGTTGAACCCCCCATGTCCCCTCCCCAATAGGTCCTAGATAATTTTTTTATGTTTGCTTTTCCTTGGGGGGCGGGGGTGGTGACGGGGGCAGCTGATTAGGTCCTCCTATATTGAGTAATTGTCCCTCCTGGGGAAAGGAAAACATACTGACATTTTCATTTTTGCTCACCTGTGCCCAGGTTTTTTATGATGTCTTCAGGAAGTTTTGAGAGGATCTGCCCCTACCTTGCAGGGAGCGTTATTGCCCCAGATGCCAGGTCTTTTCAGCCATCGATCTATTATTGTGTCATTCACATGATGCATTTTCCCACCACAACATTTATCAGTGGACAAGAGGTGAGCCCACTTCAGCCTTTGATCTGTTACTGTGATTATGTTTTGCCCTCCACTTCATAGTGCAATGTGTTAGCCCACATCAACCATTGATTTGCTATTGTATAGCATTCACATTTTGATTTTACCCACCACAGCATGCATCATAGGGCAGTGGGTTAGGTCCTGCCAATCACAGCATAATGCATGGGCAAGAGGCGAGTCCCCTTCAATCAATGATTTGTTATTCTGATATTCACGTTATGCTTCTACCCATCAAATGATAGGGACAATGTCTTAGCCCATTATTGATCTACTGCTATGTCATTGATATTTTGCTTTCGCTCACCACTGCATATAAAGCTGTGCACAGGGCAGCCCACTTCAGTCTTTGATATGTTATTGTGGCATTCATATTTTGCTTCTATCAACATATCACAGAGATTGTGGCAAGAAGTCAGTGCAGTTCAGTCATTGATTTGTAGGTTTGAGATCCACATTATGCTTCTGCCACAACAGCATCAGGCAGCTATCAGCCCACTTTAGCTCTAATTTATTTTTGTGACGTTCACATTTTGCTTCATCCTACTACATCATTTGGCATGGGGAAAGGGGTCATCCAAATTTACCTATTGACCTGTTATTGTCACATTTCACGTATTGCTTTATCCCACTACAGCTTACATTGTGAGTCAAGGGCTAAGTCAACTTTAGCCTTTGGCTATCTTCAGTGTGAGAGCATTATGCCCTTTCGCAAGGGGAATATTCTCAAACAAAGTAGTCCCAGAGACTATTAAGGTTAATATGTAATTTTGCCTTATTGCATGTGTTGTAGGTTGAAGTAATATTTATTTTCTTTTTTTCTCTTTTGGCTTCTTTGGAGTAGTACTTTAAATCACATTGTGAAGACAGAGAAGTAGCTTTTTCACTATTCACTGAGGTAGTTAATTGTCATAGCTTAATTTTCACTAGCAGTTTATTTCAGCTCCTACTATCACCTTCCTCTACCCCCTACAAACACATTATTCGTTTCTAAAAGTATCTCCTCATTCTACCGAGGACTAAGGAGGAAAGTTTTATACAGTTTGCCAAAAGGGTGTTTGGTGCATGCCTACTAACCAGGCCTTAACTCAAATAATGGAGTAGAGCTCTGAAGCAGCTTCTGACTGAGACAGCATCTGATGGAGGGAATGATGGAAGAGAATCTGGAACTGATTTTTAGTTGGTGGAGTGCCATCTGATGAGTATTTATCTTCCAGTGATTCTTAAAAGCATGCCAATAGCAGGCATAATATCCCTTTGTGTGGCTGAAAGACAGTGCCAATGTAGCCCAATGGACAGTGCAGGCAGTCACCTTGTCGAGGACAAGGAGAGTGCGCACTTGGCAGCCACCCACTTTAGTTCAGCCACAAATGTCCTCATCCATTCAGAGGCTGGATGTAAAATCCATATTGCAGATTTTTGGGTTTATTGAATACTTCAATCTTTTTTCTGGATAAAGGCTTTTGTGAGGAAATTTTACACCAAACAAATTTGTGTTTCTGAGAAAGCATTAATGCATTGTGGCACCTCAGTCTAGGAACACCAATGGGCTCACACAGCAACTTACCAAACATACAGACCTACTTGTCTACTGTGAACCAGCCATGACCACAGACACGTTTTTGATTCTGCTTTGTTTCCACTTTGCATGCAGTGTCAGTGATAAAACGTAACCCAAGGACCATCCATATCATGATAGGTGTTGGACTTTTGCTTATGCAGGGTCATCCCCAGACTTTTTTGCCTCCTGCCTCCTATATTTTTCTGACCTGTTGCTGTTGGCTTTTCAACTCTGAGCACTTTACCACTGCTAACCAGTGCTAAAGTGCATATGCTCTCCTGTTTAAATTGTATGTAAGTGGTTTATCCATGATTGGCATATTTGATTTACTAGTAAGTCCCTAGTAAGGTGCACTAGAGGTGCCAGGGCCTGTAAATCAAATGCTACTAGTGGGCCTGCAGCACTGGTTGTGCCACCCACATAAGTAGCTCTGTAATCATGTCTCAGACCTGCCACTGCAGTGTCTGTGTGTGTATTCTTACACTGTAAATTCGACTTGGCAAGTGTACCCACTTGCCAGGCCTAAACCTTCCCTTTCCTTACATGTAAGGCACCCCTAAGGTAGGCCCTAGGTAGCCCCAAGGGCAGGGTGCAGTGTATGGATAAGGTAGGACATATAGTAATGTGGTTTATATGTCCTAACAGTGAAATACTACCAATTTCGTTTTCACTGTTGCAAGGTCTGTCTCTCTCATAGGATAATATGGGGGCTACCTTTAAATATGATTAAAGTGTAGATTCCCCTAGAGAGTAGATGGACATGTGGAGTTTGGGATCCCTGAACTCACAATTTAAAAACACATCTTTTAGTAAGGTTGATTTTAAGATTGTGAGTTTGGAAATGCCACTTTTAGAAAGTGAGCATTTTCTTGCTTAAACCATTCTGTGACTCTGCCTTGTTTGTGGATTCCCTGTCTGGGTCAGTTTGACAGTTGGGTTGTTTTTCACCTCACACCAGACAGTGACACAAAGGGAGCTGGGGTGTAATCTGCATTTCCTGATTAGCCATCTCTGCTAGGAGGGAGGGGTGGAGTGGTCACTCTCATCTGAAAGGACTGTGCCTGCCTCTGACAATGCTGTCTCCAACCCCCTGGTGTGTGTCTGAGGCCTTGCCTGGGCAAGGCAGGATTTCACAAGAAGGTGTGAGTCCCCTTTGAAGAAAGGTGACTTCAAAGACTAAAATGGGTATAAGAAGGGCACCCAAACTTACAAACTTTAGAAACACTTCTGGAATCAAGAGGAACCTCTGCCTGGAGAAGAGCTGATCGCTGAGGAACAAGTGCTGCCCTGCCTGTGACTGTGCTTTGTGGAGCTTTCCTGCAGTGCTGCTTCTGCCAGAGTAAGAGGGCAAAGACTGGACTTTGTGTGCCTTCCATCTTGAAGAAGAAATCTCCAAGGGCTTGATGTAGAGCTTGCCTCCTGTTGTTGAAGTCTCAGGGATAGCAAAGACTTCTTCCTGCCAGCACCTGGAGTCTCTGGAGAGACCCCTACTCTGCTCTGTGGTGCCCTTCCAGTTCCTGGGACCCTGAAAGGAGAGGCTGGCAGCCTAAGGACAAAAATACACGCACCGAGCGCCGTGCGGAGAAAAGATCGACGCGAATCCGATCGCGGCTGAGAAAACGACGCGACGCCGGCTCCGCAGCTGAGAAACGACGCCGCAGGAAACGCGACCGGAGAATCGACGCCCGGAGCAGGAGAAACGACGCGCAGCATCGCTGACGAAGGCTGAGAGATCGCAACCTGCGCCGCGGGACTTTCGGACCGTCGCGTGGCTGGCTTTTTCGACGCGCATCGCCGTGCCGAGTTGTTTTCGACGCATATAACCGTGCAGGGTTATTTTCGACGCACACCGCCCGTGCGGGGTTATTTTTGACGCAAACCAGGTACATTTACACGCTAGCAGCGCTAGTGTGTTGTTACAACTACCTAAAGACTCTTTTTATTTTAAACCTTTAAAAAATCATAACTTGACTTGTGTATGTTGGATTTTTGTCGTTTTGGTCTTGTTTTGTCTAGATAAATATTTCCTATTTTGCTAGACTGGTGTTGTGTCATTTTGTAGTGTTTTCATTAAGTTACTGTGTGTGTTGGTACAAATACTTTACGCCCAGCACTCTGAGGTTAAGCCTACTGCTCTGCCAAGCTACCAAGGGGGTAAGCAGGGGTTAGCTGAGGGTGATTCTCTTTTATCCTAACTAGAGTGAGGGTCCTTGCTTGAACAGGGGGTAACCTGACTGTCAACCAAAGACCCCATTTCTAACAATAGGTGTTCAACATTCAGCCTGTTGTGGAACATTTGCCCAACAAGTTTCCCAATATTTATAGTCCTGGTAGGAATGTAGGGTAGTTTCCCAGAATGCAGATTTGTTCAAACAACAGCACTGTTTGGTTGTTGCCACTGGATTCCGGTTCCAGTTTCAGTTTTAAGTCTCGAGGTTTTGAGTTACACGCTGCGAGCTGCACGCTGCCGCTGCCACTGTAGGGCTCCAACGGGCGCTTGACGGCTGACGCTGATGTTGACGAAGTATCACAAGAGACCCTTCCCACGTCCTTGAGCCCTGGACCCAGAGCCCTGAGCCGGAGAAGACGGTGGGCTTCGACGCTGGTGTGGCTGGTGTGTTGGCTGGCGGGCGAGCTGAGCATTGAAGCTACGCTGAGTCGGACCGAGTCAGGACCGAGAGCCACGCACACAGGAGACGCCGGCAAACAGCAGTGTAGAGGGGAGAGCAGTGCAGGGGAAAGAGGGCCGAAGGAGCAGGAGAAGGAGGGAGGAGGAGCCCACTGGACTCGAGCGCACGAGTGTGGAAGCCGGTCTGGACCTTTTGACTGAGGTAAAGGGGTACAGGGATGAGGGGGAGAGAGGAGGCTGCCTCACCCCAACCCCCCGGTCACTCATCTGACTGACCGCCTCATACTGCCTTGATTACCCAATCGCTTTTATCATCTCCTACTGACTCCTACTGACTACTATTGGCTTGGAGGAGACATATAAGGCACTTTCCCCCTTCACTGGCCCCCAGTGCCTCCCATTGTCTTCCATTGTCTCCCACTGGCTTACAAGGCACCATAGTTATCGTGACTATTGTTGTGCTTTGCTAGGCTTGGATGCAGAAGCTGCTGGTGTTGTCTTGAAAACCCTGAGCTGAAGCCTGCAGTAGGGGGAGAGGATCAGGAGTGTTGAGTGCTGGGAGTGTTTGGAGGGCTGGGAGTCTGGTTGGCCTTTCCGCTTCCACCCTCCTCGTTCCTGTCTCCCCTTTTCATTCCTGCTGCATCTGGGATCTGGTGGTACTTTGGTGGTACTTTCCTACTATCCTTGACATCACCTATTTTTGAGACTGTGGTGTACCGGGACCTCTTCGTAGCAACAGTGTGACCAAGAACAGCATCAACAGAATTATGTCTAAATGCACAAGAAGGAGTAGGGCCTTCCTTAACCGGGCATGTAAAAAAACAAAATCAAACGCCCTGAGAAACAAAGGGGTGCAACAATTAAATATAAAAAGTCTGAATTCTATCCTGCCATTCCTCTCAAAGGATCCTTGTGAGAAAATAGTGATTAAGGCAGAAAACACACCTGGTGTCACTAATAAATCCTCTCTAGGCCCTGTTCAGAACAATGATCTGAATGCTCTGGTAGGTGAAGGCACCATTGCTATGGAGAGGTCGGCTGGGGCTATTGTTACCTCTCCTGTGGGGGGGACAAGTCAGATCAAAGTCACAGATTTCACTCTCCCTGATATAGACCTGGATGAGGTGCTCGGCTGCAGATTGGCACGCTCAACTATACCAACGACACCCGTAGAAGCACATCTCAATATCGACTCCCCCTTGCTAAATCTGTTCAGTAGTACCCCTTCAGATCATTTCCTTTCTGGCTTAACTCCATCTGATACCCCAGATCTAGGGTGTCCATCTTCACAACATGCAGTTTTCTCCGATTCTCTCAAGTGTCTTGAAATCATTTTATCATCCATCCTGGAAATTTTGGAGAAAACAATAAAAAATTCAGACCACACTCAAGATATCCTGGTCTCTATTTCAAACGTTTTACTAGCAAATCCAAACATGAACCATTCCCCGACAGAGTGGATTATGACATCTAAAAAAGAAGTATTGAAGAGCTTGGGCTCTTAAATGGTATTACCCTGCAGCTTCCAAGTACTGAGGACTTGAAGATTGAAGGTAATTAACCCTCTCTCCTTGATAGAGGAACTCAAGCTGGAAAACCACAGTTTGACAAAGGTGACACTAAAATAGTAATTCTGGCCTCTGAAGAGAATGAGATATACTCTCTGGACAATCTGTTTACTAATTCACACTCAGTGCTTAATACTACTCCATTGGTGCAAATTGCCCAGTTCAAGGAAGCGGTCCCTATTCCCAGCACAGCACAATTTCCAATCTTTCTTCCTAAAGATCACCCTCCTATAAAGCAGGCGGATCTAGTAGAACAAAGTCAACAAATTGAAATCGATTTGGGACAGGCCAGCAGAATAACCAGAATAAGAGGGAAAAAGTCCGGAAAGAAAAGAAATCGGAGAATCATAAAAAATAAGAAAGGAAGGTTAGGTTCGAAGAGAGAGAACAGGTGGAATATACAGACACTGTGAAACAGGGCCCCCTTTTGAAGAATTCTCAGAACAAGACTGATGGTGCGTTTGCAGTTGGACAAGCACAAGTCCTGGTTCAAACGGATGACCCAGTGATTCCAGTGATCTCACGTGCTAGATCTGACTCTACCACCATGTTTCCGCCTTATCTTGCCAATTCCGTGGCTAAGTGGCCTCATCTGGGATTCAGTTTTTAGAGTGTGGGAGGAAAACTCAGAGGGTCTAAAGCCCCTTATAAGCAGACCGACTTACCTGACTATCTGGAATTCTTGGCTATTTTTTACCAAAATGTATGCCTAAATTGATCGTTCTTATTGTCATGTTTTTCGGAAATAGATGAGCTCAATTTAATTGAAAGTACCAATATTGTGAGGGTCTTTCCTGACCACAGTAAAGGCAGGAGTCAGGCAAAGGTTTGTTCTTTTTCCAAAACTACTGTGAAATTAATATTGGCTAATTGTGCCCAGCCACAACGCAGAGGAATTGATGTGATCCTAGTCCGGGAGAAGTTACAGTATTTGCGTGGGCTGTCCAAGACTCACGGATCAGATTCTGTAAACTCAGTCATGAATTGGGGGGCGGGGGGGAACCTTCTCTTACCCCAGGAGAAAGTGTGCAAGTTTCTTTACATCAAGGTATAAGGGTAGTGAACGTGGTGGAATGGCCCAAATCACAGGGCTACGGTGCCCTTGAAGAAAATCGGAATTGGCTAGCGGGGGCGCTGAATAGACCTAGGCCTACAAGGAAGTCGAATCAGCCTTGTTACTAGCTCTGGCCCTACCCTGGTTTCCTGGAATGTTGCAGGGCTAGGGAAGGATCAGTGGAAATTACAAGTCTTGTGTTCCATGAGGCTTGATTTGATTTGTATTCAAGAAACTTGGGCGGTCATTACAACATTGGCGATAAAAGCCGCTTACCGCTGTGCAGAAGACCGCCAACACACCGCCGAGGCAGCGGAAATCCCCCACAGCTATTCTGACCGAGGGCACGGAATCCGCCAAAATTCAGACACCCACACAAGTCCGCCACACCAAAGGTCAGTGATAAACTGGCGAAAACAAATCCTCCACCGTCATGCCAACAGAAATACGCCCACACTATCACGACCCACGAATCCACGTGGCGGTCTTTCAACCGCGGTATCCCATTGGCGGTACACACCGCTGCGCTCAAAATACACACACTTTTACAAAACACAGCCACATTGGACAAATTGAAATACACACACCTGATACATATACACACACCACTCCCACACACCCAATACAATATAAAACACACACCCACATCACCCACAAACCCCTACGACAACATTACCGAGAGAAGGCCACAGAGAGACACTACAAACTACTACCAAGCATCCACAGGCACAAAATACCATCACCCACAGAACTTCCACGCACCTCACACTACACACCACTATATATCAGCACACTTATCTCCACACACACCACCCCACACATCACCCACACCACCCCATGGCACGGCAAAGACACCCCAGGTTCTCTGAGGAGGAGCTCAGGGTCATGGAGGAAATCGTCTGGGTAGAGCCACAGCTATTCGGATCACAGGTGCAGCACACCTCCATAGCTAGGAAGATGGAGCTATGGTGAAGAATAGTGTACAGGGTCAACGCAGTGGGACAGCACCCAAGAAATAGGGATGACATCAGGAAGAGGTGGAACGACCTACGGGGGAAGGTGCGTTCCGTCTTCTCAAGACACCACCTTGCGGTTCAGCGGACTGGCGGCGGACCCCCACCTCCTCCCCCACAATTAACAACGTGGGAGGAGCAAATCTTGGCGATTCTGCATCCTGAGGGCCTTGCAGGAGTAGATGGAGGAATGGACTCTGGTAAGTCAAATCTTAACTATTACATCCCCCACCCTACTTGCATGCTATCACATACGCCCACCCTCAACTTCACCCCCATCACTCCAACTCCTCACAAATGTCCCAACATCACAAACCACACATCCTAACACCAAGCCCTGCATGCAGCAACAAAGCATGGACACCCATCACCAAAGCATGGCCACTGCACATACCCATACACCCCCCTAAACCACCATCACACAAGGTCACACACAGGAATGTAAGCACTGGGGCACACGGTCACCCACCTATTGCACACCATAGCACACACAGATGTAATAAACATCCTTTTATACCCCTGAAGGACCCCTACCCAACGTCAGCGGACTGGAGGGTCCACACATGTCCACACCACCAACAGAAGAGGCCCACAGTGATGACAGCACCTCTGTCCAACTTGAGCTAGATGACCAGCCCAGCCCATCGGGGACCTCTGGACAGTCGGTTCCCCTCACACAGTCACAGGCCACCACAGAGGTTCCCCCCTCTCGAAACATCAGCACAGCACCCACCCAGCGGGCCCATACCTCTGTCCCCAGGACACGTCAAGCAGCATTGTGTCCACCACTACAGGGAACCCAGGCTAATCCACCACCCCAACAACAACAGGGACCTCGGGCAGTGGTAGTGGGCACACTGTCCAGGAGACGGAGGCCCAGGAACACAGGGGAACTGGGAGGGCTGCTGTGCGACAGGGGGAGGACAGGTCAAGGGAACCCACTCTCCACGAGGCCCTCTCCTCCATCATGGGAGCATACCACCACTCCCAGGAGACGATGGCAACGGTACTGGCCAAGTTTCAGGAGACCCAGCACCTGCAGGAGGAACAGTATTTGGGCTTTAGAGAAGAACTCAGAACCATCAATTCCACCCTGGGCACCATCGTAGGGGTGCTGAAGGAAGTACTCAACACCAGGAGGGACACTGTGGCACAACAAGTGGCCCCTGACACTAGCATGGACGATGAACTGCCCACCACCTCTGCCGGCGCTAGTGGACAGGACGCACCGCCACAGGACCACCACACCAGCACCCCACCCCCTGCAGAGGGAGAACCACCCCGCAAACGGTCCCTGAGATCCAGGACAAAGACAGAGAACGATGCCAAGACCCCGCAAAGAAATGAGACCACCCTGAATGTCATCTTTCTGTCCCACTTTATCACCCTTTCCATCCTCAAACTGCCTCAGCTCCACTTCCTATGCCCATTTGGGCAATGCACCTGTTAGACTAATAGACTGGACTCTGCCATGGACATTCCTCCACCATCCCCCCTCACCATTTGACAACCTCCTCCAATATTGAGCACTTCAATAAACACCCTTGAAGCACAAAACAATCTGGAGTCAGTCTGTGATTTCGAAATAGTGTATTAGCAATTACAGTGACAAAATGCTCTTTCAATTGTAATGTCAACATACCTATGTCACACAGCTCTAGTCCATGAGGAAACAAAGCAGATGTCACACAGTGGGACCCACATCTGTGAAACCCTACGGAAAAGTGACAACTCAGTGAACATACACTGGGTGAAAACAACAGACAGTAGAGAGGTAGTAGTGTTAAAGTACATGTAGTAGGCAGGTCTGTACTCTTACCTGTGTCTCACTGGAAATATTGCAGGATCACCGAGTTCCTGTTGTCGATGTCCTCTTCTTCTGCTTCCTCGTCTTCACTGTCCACAGGCTCCACAGCTGCAACTACACCGCCATCTGGACCATACTCCTGCAGAAAAGGCACCTATCATCGCAAAGCTAAGTTGTGAAGCATACAGCAGGCCACGATGATCTGGCACACCTTCTTTGGTGAGTAGAATACGGATCCACCTGTCATATGGAGGCACCTGAACCTGGCCTTCAGGAGGCCAAAGGTCCGTTCTATAATCCTCTGAGTTCGCCCATGGGCCTCATTGTAGCGTTCCTCTGCCCTTGTCCTGGGATTCCTCACTGGGGTCAGTAGCCATGCCAGGTTGGGGTAACCAGAGTCACCTGCAAATGCCGATGGACAACTGTTAGAAACACACTAACCTGTAGGGATATCCCCAGACCCAGACAACCATTCCCACTGTCTTGCTTCTAGGTGCTCACCTAATAGCCACACACGGTGCCTCTGGAGTTGACCCATCACATAAGGGATGCTGCTATTCCGCAGGATGTAAGCGTCATGCACTGAGCCAGGGAACGTGGCATTCACATGGGAGATGTACTGGTCTGCCAAACACACCATCTGCACATTCATGGAATGATAACTCTTCCGGTTTCTGTACACCTGTTCACTCCTGCGGGGGGGACCAAAGCCACATGTGTCCCATCAATGGCACCTATGATGTTGGGGATATGTCCCAGGGCATTGAAATCACCTTTCACTGTAGGTAAATCTTCCACCTGAGGGAAAACGATGTAGCTCCGCATGTGTTTCAGCAGGGCAGACAACACTCTGGACAACACGTTGGAAAACATAGGCTGGGACATCCCTGATGCTATGGCCACTGTTGTTTGAAATGACCCACTTGCAAGGAAATGGAGTACTGACAGCACCTGCACTTGAGGGGGGATTCCTGTGGGATGGTGGATAGCCAGGTCTGGCTCCAGCTGGGTACACAGTTCCTGGATTGTGGCACGGTCAAGCCTGTAGGTGATGATCACATGTCTTTCCTCCATTGTCGACAGGTCCACCAGCGGTCTGCACACTCCGGAGGATGCCGCCATCTCCTCACATGTCCCAGCGGACGGTGCCTATGAAGGACAACAGAGAGCACAGAGTCAACCAACTCAGAGCTACGTGCCCACAGCTTACAGAGAACACGATTCATAATCCGAAAAGTGGCCTGTATGTGTGTTGAGGCTACGCCTAGATATGTGTGACGCAGTCAAAAATTAAGCCATGTGGGCCCCTGAAATGGCGCTGCCTGACCTCTAAAGTGGGACAATGGGATGTGAGGTAACTGCGCTGGTGCTGTACACCGTCGCGGTAGGCGGTCGAAGACCGCAGCGCAATGCTGCATTGGTTAACATTGGATCCTATGGGCCCCAGGAGCCAATGACGATGTACGCCGGCGGTGACGGTACGCACCGCCGCGGACATGACCGCCATTTTCTATCTGTTCAATCACTCGATACCTGATCTTCGACAGGAGAGGACCTACAGTGCAAGTCCTGCTGTGACCTCGGTCTGGAAGAGACAATGGCTTGAGTGTCTGGGGAAAGGGCCGCTGCCTTCACATCGGAGGAGTTGGAGAAACTCGTTGATGGGGTCCTCCCCCAGTACATGCTACTTTACGGTCCTTCAGATAAACAGGTAAGTACACTGGGAGCATGCTGTATGGGCTATGCCTGTGTGGAGTGGGGTGGATGAAAGATAGGGGGGGGAGATTGAGGCGTGCATGAAACAACGATGAATGCATATGCCATATGGCAAGGGTAGGGATGGGGGCCAATGACTGTGACGGTGCAGTTGGTAATAAAATGTATCTTCCCCCTGTACAATTCATGTAGGTCAGCGCCCACCAGAAAAAATATATTTGGCGTGCCATCGCCAAGGACGTCCGGACCATGGGGGTCTACCACAGACAGAGCACCCACTGCCGGAAAAGATGGGAGGACATTTGCCGCTGGAGCAAGAAGACGGCGGAGCCTGAGCTGGGTATGGCCTCACAACGTGGGAGGGGTGCCCATCGCACCATGACCCCCCCTGATGTTCAGGATCCTGGCGGTGGCGTACCCGGAGTTGGATGGGCGCTTGGGGGCATCACAGCAGCCACAAAGGGGTGAGTACACTCTCATCCTGCTGATTTTGCGAAGAGTGGAGGTGTCTGGGTGGGGGAGGTGGGCTGTGGGTTTCCCTAGGCAAGGGCGAGTTTAGTAGGCAAGGTCCCTCCGTAAGGCAGACCCTGTGGCACCCCACCCCACCTGTGTACAGTGCCAAGTACACCTAGTCAGGCTCCTGTGTCATCCATGTGTGCAGATGTCGTCCATAGCCTTGTAGGCCATGTCCCAGGGATTGAACAGTGGAGCCAAAGTGCGCGGCGTAGTGCAGGGGGCTTCTGTGTCTGTCGTGTCCGCCAACGGTAGCGGTAATGCATGCACTCAACATGTCTTTCGTCTGTCATCCCCCCCCCCTTTTTGTGGTCTCCCTGTTCTTGTGTGCATTAGCATCATCAGGCGGAGGAGCAGTGGCACCGGAGCAGGAGGGAGCTGCATCCCACATGGCCCTGGAGGGCGACACTACAGAGTCGGATTTCACCAGTGGGACGGAGGGCGAGGGGAGCTCCACGGCGGGGACAGGAGCTGACACCAGTGACACAGACTCATCCTCTGATGGGAGCTCCCTTGTGGTGGCGGCAACATCTGTGCCCCCCGCATCTACAGGTACAGCCGCCACCCCCCCTACAAGCACCGCCCTCCCAGCAGCCCCTCAGCCTTTGCCCCGTGCCCGCTCAACCAGGAGGGTGGACATCACCTTCGCCTCAGGCAGCTCAGGCCCTGCCCCAGTCACCCCTGCTGCCCTCAGTGAGGAGGCCATTGACCTCCTCAGGTCCCTCACTGTTGGGCAGTCTACCATTTTGAATGCCATCCAGGGTGTAGAAAGGCAGTTGCAACAAACAAATGCATTCCTTTCGGGCATTCATTCTGGTCAGGCGGCCCTTCAGCGAGCTTTTCAGACTCTGGCCTCAGCACTGATGGCAGCCATTGTCCCAGTCTCTAGCCTCCCCCCTCCAACTTCCTCCACCCAGACCCAATCCCCTCTACCCCAGCCTATCCCAAGCACACATTCAGACCAGCATGCACACAGGTCAACACACAAAAGGGAAGCTCTGGCAAACATAAGCACCACACATCCCACAGGCACTCACACAAGCATCACACACATGCAGACACACCAACATCCACTGCCTCCACTGTGTCCCCCTCCTCCCTCCCTGTTTCGTCTACACTCACACCTGCATGCACTACATCTACAGCCACTACTGCCATCACCAGCACACACACCACCACACCCCGCTCCCGTGCAGTCACCACCCCCACTACCATTCACACGTCCCCTGAGGCCTCTCCCAGTGTGTCTGTGACGCCACCTCCCAAGATACACAAACGCAGGTACACACCCACCTAACATCCATCCACCTCACGACAGCCTACAGCGCATGCACCTTCACCCAAAGTCACCAAACGTACACCTCCTACAACCACAACCTCTTCCTCCACTCCCAAACCCCCTCCAGCTACCCGTCCCTGTGTCTCCAAAAAGCTATTCCTGTCTAACCTTGACCTCTTTCCCACACCTTCCCCACCCAGTCCGTCTCCTAGGGCCCGACTCTCCGGGTCCCAACCTAGCACCTCAGCCACAACATCTCCGGGACCAGTGGTGCCTGAAGTCACCGGAATCTGGAGTGCACCGGCCACCAGGGCAGCCAGTGTGGCACGGAGCCACAGCACGGACAGTCCCCCACCTGTCAAGCATCAAAAGTTGGCCAGTGCCCGACGGGAAAGGGGGAAGACTCCAGCCACCAAAGCCGCTCCCAGGGGTACAGATGGGAGTGTGGAGTCAGCTGCAACACCTTCCAAGGTGAGGAAGGGCCACAGGAAACCCGTCAAGTCTGGGAAGAGCAGCACGGCGGAGAAGACCGCCATCATCCCCGCTGCCCAGGAGGACACCGCCAGCACCTGCCCTGCTTCCCAAGAGGCCACTGCCATCATTCCCGCTGCCCAGGAGGCCACCGCCAGCACCTGCCCTGCTGCCCAGGAGGCCACCGCCAGCACAAGCCCCGCTGGGCCAGAGAGGACCGTAAGCACAAGCCCCGCTGGGCTAGAGAGGACCGCCAGCACAAGCCCCGCTGGGCTAGAGAGAACCTCCAGCGCAAGCCCCGCTGGGCCAGAGAGGACCGCCAGCACAAGCCCCGCTGGGCTAGAGAGGACCGCCAGCAGCTGAGTCACTGCAAAGGAGCCCGCCGCTACAAGCACTGCTGAACAGGGCACCGCCGCCTCAAGCACCGCTGCCAAGGACACCGCCACCTCAAGCACCGCTGAACAGGGCACCGCCGCTACAAGCACCGCTGCCAAGGACACCGCTGCCTCAAGCACTGCTGAACAGGGCACCGCCGCTACAAGCACCTCAGGCCCATGAGCGCCAAAGGCCCTGACGCTACTGGGGCTACCACGAGCAGGATGAAGCACTCTGGGCACAAGGCCCCCTCCAGAATAAGTGGAGAGATACATCCACTACCTCTGTCCTTGGCAGGATGAAGCACTCTGGGCACAAAGCCCACTCCAGAACCAGTGGAGAAAGGCATCCACTACCTCAGTCCTTGGCAGGGAGAAGCACTCTGGGCACAAGGCCCCCTCCAGAACCAGTGGAGAAAGGCATCCACTACCTCAGTCCTTGGCAGGAAGAAGCACTCTGGGCACAAGGCCCCCTCCAGAACCAGTGGAGAAAAGCATCCACTACATCAGTCCTTGGCAGGATGAAGCACTCTGGGCACAAGGCCCCCTCCAGAACCAGTGAAGAGATACATCCACTACATCTGTCCTTGGCAGAATGAAGCACTCTGGGCACAAGGCCCTCTCCAGAACCAGTGGAGAGATACATCCACTACCTCTGTCCTTGGCAGAATGAAGCACTCTGGGCACAAGGCCCTCTCCAGAACTAGTGGAGAGATACATCCACTACCTCTGTCCTTGGCAGGATGAAGCACTCTGGGCACAAGGCCCCCTCCAGAACCAGTGGAGAAAGGCATCCACTACCTCAGTCCTTGGCAGGATGAAGCACTCTGGGCACAAGGCCCCCTCCAGAGCTAGTGGAGAGATACATCCACTACCTCTGTCCTTGGCAGGATGAAGCACTCTGGGCACAAGGCCCCCTCCAGAACCAGTGGAGAAAGGCATCCACTACCTCAGTCTTTGGCAGGATGAAGCACTCTGGGCACAAGGCCCCCTCCAGAACCAGTGGAGATTGACATCCACTACCTCTGTCCTTGGCAGGATGAAGCACTCTGGGCACAAGGCCCCCTCCAGAACCAGTGGAGATTGACATCCACTACCTCTGTCCTTGGCAGGATGAAGCACTCTGGGCACAAGGCCCCCTCCAGAACCTGTGGAGACTGTTATCCACTTGAGAGACTGTGGCTTTGCACTCCCCAGGATTGAACAGTGGGCAAACCACCCACTGTATGGACTTGAGAGACTGTGGCTTTGCACTCCCCAGGATGGAACAGTGGGCAAACCACCCACTGTATGGACTTGAGAGACTGTGGCTTTGCACTCCCCAGGATGGAACAGTGAGCAAACCACCCACTGTATGGACTTGAGAGACTGTGGCTTTGCACTCCCCAGGATGGAACAGTGGGCAAACCACCCACTGTATAGACTTGAGAGACTGTGGCTTTGCACTCCCCAGGATGGAACAGTGGGCATGTGACCCACTCGTGGATTTGGCGTCGTGCACTCAAGTGGCTGAGGTGCCCCCCTTTCCCTCCCCCTGAGGTGCCTGTTTTATTGGTATCTGATGCCCCTGCAGTGTTCTCTCCATCATGGTCGGGGATCTTGTGTGGGCCTCGCCCATACCGTGTGGGCCCAGTGTTCCACTGACTTCAATGGAGCGCTACCAGGACTACTATTGTTGATGTATATATTTGTTTATGGTGTGTATATATATTTTTGCGTACTGGATTTTAATATATTTCAATGGTTACACTCATTTTCTTTTGTCTTTGCATTCTTCCAGGGGGGTTGGGGGGGTGTACCTGTAATGTATCATGCTGTATTGGTGTGTGTGTTGTGGTGGGTGGGGGTGGGGGTGTTGCGTGTTGCGTGTGTGTGTCCCTGTTTTTCCCTCCCCTGTGTCGTAGGTGCAGTACTTACCGTGGTCTTCGCCGCCGGAGTTCATGCTCCTGGTAGAGGAGCAAGAAGATAAGGGCTGGCAGGATGTACATATCTGGTTCCATGGCGCCCTGATTCCTCGTGGGGTGTGTAGAGGTGAGCGTTTTCCCTTCGAAGTCCTGTTTCCGCCGTGTTTTTGTCCGCGGTGAATCCGCCCCGGAAAAGGTGGCAGATTGGCCTGTTGTGATACTGTGGGCGGTACATTGTCCTCCGCCTGTCTGTTGGCGGTGACCGCAAAGCTGTTTGTTTGTACCGCCGTGGCGGTCGGAGTGTTAAAGTGGCTGTCTTTGTTGGCGGATTCCACCACGGTCGTAATTCCATTTTTTTTTCCGCCAGCCTGTTGGCGGTCTTACCGCCTCTTTAACACCGTCCGCCAGGGTTGTAATGACCACCTTGGTGTCTAAACGAGTTCACCTGTCTGGGTTACACGGTTTTAAGCAAAAAAGCACTCCCTTCAAAACAAGGGCATGCTAAAAAGGGTTTCGCAGTGCTTTTAAGTAACAGATATAATCAGGAATATGTCAGCCTCCCCGACTCTACAAATGTTTGTCAAATAGTACAAGTACAACTCAGAGGGGAGAAGGGTGAGAAAATACCCCTAACAATTATAAATGTGTATATCCCTCCCGAAAAAGAATGGGATGCTATATTACAACAACTCTTTGTAGAGGCTTGTGCTATAAGAAACCCCGTTAATTTAATTGTAATGGGGGATTTAAATTGTAAAGTTTCTAACACCACGCTTTATTCCTTTAGTAACCTAGATAGAGAAAGATTGCTGAATATCCCTTCTATTAAGTTCCCTCCTAGAATTAGGACAGATAAAAGAGGAATATCCCTTTTGAAAGGCCTAAGGGCTTGCGGCTGTATCATTCTTAATGGGCGCTACAGTATGTACTCACCCGCAGCCCCCACCCATAGGTCATTTAAGAATAACTCCAAAATAGACTACATCTGTGCTTCAAATAACCTGGCTCAAAAAGTTGAGGATATAGAGGTATTTGACACTCCATTCAGTGACCACAAAATCTTAAGGCTCTCTTTACGCTTGAAGATAGGGGCAACAGAATAGTGGTCTTTAAAAGGCATAAATATAAGTATTAATGGAAAAAACAGGAGAATGTCTTGGTCAACAGTTAAAATGCTCTTGATTAAGCCATTGTTGGAGAGCATCACGGGAAATCTGGAGGTGTGGGGGAAAGATGCTTTAAGACAATTTTCCAACTTAATAAAGTACATTACTTCGCATAATCAGCCCGAGCGTAATATAACAAGAGTGGATAACGAACAGCTCCCTATTCTGAACTTGAACAGAGTAATAAATAAGTTAATACGTCGACAATTGGAGTACAAGTGTAAGGAGATGAATAGGGAAATAACAAAATTAATGAGAAGAAGATCTAGGCTGAAACTGACAATTAGAAAAAAAAAGAGGACCAGAATTGGGCAGCACTGAGAGAAACGGCCGTAAAGAGAAACCCCAGATTATTCTGGGCTATTATGTCAGGAGGGTGTGGAAATCGTAAATCCTTAGCGGCTGCCCCGATAGCAGATGAAGATTGGAAATTGTATATTCAAGAACTTTACGCTGAAAATCAAGGTGCTGACATGGGGAGAAGGGAGATAGTATTAAACAGAGGTGGAGAAAGGGGTAATACTGGGGCACCAACAGTGATAGAACTGGGAGGGATCATAACATCAACACGTTCTTCAGGTGCCGTGGGCCCCGACGAGATCACAATGACCTTAATTAAAAGGGAGCCTTTGCTCTGGGCAAAACTACTCCAACCAGTTTTTGGCCTCTGCTATGCACATGGTATCATCCTGGAATCATGGACTGGTAGTATAATAATTCCGATACATAAAAAGGGAGATAGATCAATCCCGTCAAATTACAGATAAATTGCCTTATTAGACAATACAGGAAAGATATTTGCGAAAAGTATCCTCCCACAACTGACTGACTGGGTGGAGGAAAATGGTATCTTACCAGTGGAACAGGCAGGCTTTAGAAAAGCCCATAATACCTTAGACAATATCTTGATGATGCAAACCATTATTGATAAGTATGTCCAGACTAGGGGAGGTATATTGTATGCGGCATTTATCGATTATTCCACAGCATTTGACAGAGTGGATAGAGGAATACTGTGGAAAAAGCTCCAAGATCTAGGGGTTCCATTAGGCCTCCTGCAATTGGTGATTGCCTTACACTCATCAACCTGGTGTAAAATCTTAATGGGCAGAGAACAAGGATCATCTTCACAGGTATTAACAAAAAATGGCTTAAAACAAGGTTGCCTACTGGCCCCATTGCTTTTCTCCCTCTATATCCATGACCTACCCATAAGCCTCAGGAACTCCTTCAGCGATGCCCCTGCTGTGGGGGGCTGGCCAATTGAGTGCCTAATGTATGCGGATGATATAGTAGTATATGACCTTACCCCAAAAGGCCCAAACCATTGCTTGGCCTCCTTAAAAATCTATTTAGAGAAGCACTACCTGAAAATTAACACAGCTAAGTCTCAGGTGGTCTGCTTCTCTGGGAAGATCCTTAGAAGAAAAATATTGTTCCCTTGGGTAATGGGTCAACATAAGCTGGAACAGCAAGTATCATACCAGTTTTTAGGTAGGATCTTTTCGGCTTCAATAAAAGATTCTGATTACATCCATCATAATACCAATAAGGCTCTTTCACTAGCCCAAGGCCTGTCGGCCTTTTATAAGGCAAATGGTAAATGCCATTTCTCCCACTTACTATCAGCCTACCAGGTCAAGATCCCAGCAACTCTTTTATATGCGATAGAGTGTATTGAAATAACCAAATGTTTTTTTTTGGACAAGACGGAAGGCCGCATTCTGAGACGCATGGTTTCTTGTAATCACGCAGTCTCAGGGGCTGCATTACGCCTTGAATTTGGCATTAGGAACACCTTTGTGCAAGGCCTTGTGGAAGTGATAAGAAGGGCGCACAACCTCATGCACAGTGAGGATTGCACATTGAGAAACATGGCCCATAGTGAGATCTTTAACGATCTGAGGGAAAAATCTTTTTTTTTCTTCCAGAAATTACATCAAAGCTATTCGACTCTTAGAGCTAGACTTGGAGCTTTGTCCTTCAATTCCCTATGTATCATTTAAAAAAAATCTGAAGGAAGCATCATGGTCCAAAGGCTTTTCGATGGACATGGAGGTGTGTTGCAAAAGAAGAGGTTTAGAAAAGTTAACTAACTCGGTAACTATGAAAATGGTGCAACCCTATTTGACCTGGAATTTACACCATGGGGTGAGGAGATTGTGCATCCTGCTTAGACTATATAGATTGCCATTGAAAGATCTCACCTCAAGGTGGGATGGCTCGACAGCGCTTGTGATCTGTGTCAAGGAGGGGTACAATCTCTTTCACATGTCCTGTTTGTTTGTCCGGCTCTTGTCATTCCAAGGAAATTTTGGTTGAAACCCCTCTTTTTGCAGCTCCATATCAGATCCCACAGAGAGGCGTTGGACTTATGTTACACCTCCTCACCATAAAAGATTTTGTTACAGGATTTTTAAGTTCTTTCAATCATTTTTGCAGATATTCTGAATTCTGTGTGAACTATTTTATTATGTATTTATATATTTTGCCCCTTTTAAGAAATATGTATCATACTATGTGGAACTTTTATGATTCTGTACCTGTATTCATGTGGATCTCTCAGGAGTTCCATAACATGATAATAATAAAAATACTAAGAATATAGGGTCTGATTTAGTGTCTGATGGACAGGTTACTCCGTCACAAAGGTGACGGATTTGCCATCTACTAAATCACGATGTTCATAGGAAATAATGGAATCATAATATGTCGGACGCCAAAATAAGGCAGACAAATGGAGTAATCCCATCCGCCAAACTCTAAATCAGGCTCTTAGTGGTTAACGAGTTGTTGATCCGATACAAAGGCCTTAAGCTTGAACAGACTATCTTTAAACGGTTTATAATTGGAAATTCTGCTATGACCGTCCCCTGATGGAGTCATTTTTATGCAAGGCTTGTGAAGATGTTTAGAAATGTTTCCATATTATTTTGGACTTAGGGCCTGATTTAGAGTTTGGCAGATGGGTTACTCCATCGCAACTGTGATAGATATCCTGTCTGTCTTATTACAATGTCTATAGGACATAATGGAATCAAAATATGGCAGACGGGATATCCGTCATGTTTGTGCAAGAGTAAGCCCACCTGCCAAACTCTAAATAAGGCCCTTAGTTATTATATCTCAAATACATTTTGTTGTATCTGTGCTACTAACTATTGAATTTTGTGAGAGGTGTACAGTGGAACATATCCATTTACAAACATCCAAATGCAAAATGAAAACCTGTAGCAATATAGCCGATAACAATTGGAATGTTATTGATGATGATGGATAATTTAGATTGGTTCCACTAAAGCCCCTTTCTTTTATGTGTACTGGTAGTCTATGCTTTAGAGGGGTATATAGGCTCTCCCCTGTTCATTTCTATACCTATACAAAGAGAGGCATGAGTATATACAGGGGAGGACTCCCCAACAAATCCTGCAGGTTTTGCTTCCATGTTAGGAATTATTGAGAATATTGTTTGGGAGTTTACACAACTCTTTCACAAAGGTGGCCACCTCCATGCAGTCACTCCTTCATAAAGGTTTATCATGTTTATGTGGGCAATTTTCGCACAGGAGAGCTACTGTTTAGCAAGCAGTACAAAACTGCAAATGTGGCTTGAGATAGCATTCAAAGTCACCAGGAAGGATTCCCCCAATAGCCTATTTGTAATAAGCTCCAAGGGGTCATATCAATGGGTTGCATTGTAATGAACTGCTATTTATAACATTTTCAGATAGACAAAATGTATATGTGCTCACAATTCATGATGAGAACAGTTCTCCGATAATGGCTTGGAGTCAGATGGCAGAAATTCACAAGCCCAGCTGTATAACTGACTACAACAAGTACAAGGGTGAATGCAAATGACCAGGTACTTCAACTTTATAATGTGAGTCATAAAACTCACATATGATACAAGAAATTAGCAACCCACCTGATAGGACAACATACAATGTCTATGTTGTCTGTTGTATGACCTCCTTGGAAAGACTGAAGCTGGCATACATTTTGAATAAGCAGTTATATTTAATTACCAGCTTGCTTTTAGATATGTATGTATTAGAATTGCAAATAGTATTGTTTGTACTTTGTATTCTTGGAATGAAGCGTGTATTTGATTGATTGATTGACTGATTGATGTCTCTGCTTAGTTACATTTGTCCAATATTGAGAGTCTTAGTCAGGGTCAGCCCTGCCTCATTATGAAAAGTCAATCTTGAGCATTGGCAAGCATAAGAAAAAGAAACCAGGTTTGCGGTTTGGCAGAATCTTTGGGTCCATGGATGTAAATTATGTACTAAAAGTCAACGTATCATTAATTTTAGAAAAGACAAAACCGTTTCGGTTCATTCAAATATTATTCAAAGAAATGACAATCATATATAGAGGCGTTGTTAAAGACTGAGGAATTTTTGGATCATTGCAGATTCTTGACGTTTTTGTCACAGAAATGTGCAGAAAATGTGTGATTTTAGCCAAAGTTCAAGGTTTGCATGGCATTGTGGGTAAGATAAGGCATTTCGTGATATGACCCTGCCAGACAAATGGGGTACAGTTCTTATTGGGAGAAGTGTGGGAACACAGAATAGTATAACATTTGTTATTATTAATTGATTTAATCTTCGTTGTTTTCTACCAAATGCAAGCCAGTGTTCAGGAAAGTACCTGTTCAAAATGTCCTCTGAATCGCATAAATATATATATATATATATATATATATATATATATATATATATATACACACACACACACACTGAGACAGTGAGATTGAGGGCTTCATTATGACCGTGGCGGTCAGGAGACCGCAAGGGTAATGTGGTCCGACCGCCACATTATGACCATGGCGGAACCACCACAGTCCTACTGGCGACACCGCCAGACTGCTGCCAGCCTGAAGCCTGGTGGTCCCAACAGTCGTTATCTGCCAGGGCAGCACTGCAAGTAGCGCTGCCCTGGGGATTACGAGTCCCAATCTGCCAGCCTATACACACCGCCATGGAAATGCTGCGGAATGGGGGACTTGTAGTCCCCAGGGCAGCAGAGATTTAGGGGCCCATGTACTTGGCAAAGGCAGTGCAGGGGCACATTCCACTGCCAGAATTAGGGGCATTGGAATGCACAACAGGTGCTACTGCACCCGCTCAACCGTCACATTGCCGCCGGCTCCGTTAGAGTGACGCATAAATTATGCAAAAAAGAATAGAGAACTCTGGGTAGTTCCCAAGTTGAGGTGGAGAGCAGCTCTAGTAAGAAGCTCTCTGCAGCACCAGCAATACTCTAGATTTGCTCACCTCAAATGTCTGTTTATCTAGCAAAGTTTTTAATCATTGGATCAGCACAGTGCTATCCACGCCGAGCTAGATAGTGACAAAGCCTTTTGCCATTTGTACAGCAAAATCTTTAAGCATAGGTTTGACACAGTGTCAACCTTGCTGAGTTGTGAAATGACAAAAGCCATTTACCACTCCAGGCATAGTATTACAGCTTTGGACTAGTAAAATACTGTCCAAGCTAACCTGGAATGAGTAAAAGCAAACCCTGACACATGTTTCGCTCTCAGAGCTCATCAGAGAGGTTTAGCTTTGTCCAGACACAAGGGAGCACCCAGTATAAGTCAAAACAAATCCCTTTCAGGGTTAGAGTGACGCATAAATTATGCAAATATATATATATATATATATATATATATATATTTATATATATATATATATATATATATAACCTACTGGCAGTTGCCTCCATAGAAAAACTGTTTATTGACTTTTGGGGTGATCCATCCAACAGGGACCATGAAAAAGGGGGCTAAAAAAATGTTGCTTTTCCCATGTTTATTTTCATAGAATTATTTAGATACGATTATAGTCCGAAATATAACTGCTGAATTTCTATGTTTTTGTACGAGTAAATTCAGAACCTAACTATAACTTCCCTGTAACCTTAATTTTTTCAGTGAATTTCTATGGTTTTTTTAACGTAAAGTAATTTGAATTACTATCCATTATTCCAACCCCGGCTGCACACTGCCTTGGCCATGCAAGGCGGGAGTTGGTAACAAGGCCTGGCCTTGCAGCCAGGCTTTGCAGTTAAACCCTTATAACAACCCAACACTGCGCCATGCATGGGCTTTAGCTTTACGCAGCACAGGTTGGCCACAGGACCTATCTCTGTCAATAGATGTGCAAGTGGGCGTGTGAGTGTCTTAGTGGGTCTGAAAGTGGGTGTGTGAATCTATGAATGGGTTCATGAGTGCCTGAGTGGGTGTGTGAGTGGGTGTCTGAGCCTCTGAGTGCATGTAGGAGTGAATGAAATAGTGTATGAATGAGTCTGTGGATTTTCTTCTAAATTTTTCCATAATCGTGAATATTTTCCAAATTATTCGCGCCAATTTGTGAAAATTCTAAATGTTTTGCAAATAGTGTTCACTGTGACACAAAATTATACTAAGCCTATCATTTTCACCTAAAACACACGCATAGCACACCTCTGGGGTCAGGGTACCTTCAAGTTATCCCACTTTCAATTTGAATTTTCACCCCCGGGGAACGTGTCCTGTGAAATAAAATGGTGATCACAACTTTCTAGTCAGGTTGCAGTCAGCCAATTGCAACGCTTCCTTTTGCTTGTGTATTCGCAAAAATTCACGAATGTTGTGAATTATTCGCAGCAAGAGATATACAAATGTATTTTCCCTTAAATATCTCCTAAACTACTGAAAGGATTTATACCAAATAACAAAAAGCACAATCTGCGTACCGTCAGTTAGCTTTCAGACAAATTTGGTGTACTTCCATCTAGTGAATCGGGCTGTAGAGGTGTTGACAGGTCCTATAGGAATTAACATGGGAAACAGAAATTTTTTTTAGCCCCCTTTTTCTCCACCCTGCTTGACACATCACCCCGAAACTTCTTGTGCACAACAAGAATCACAGGTCCATTTTTTTAGGAAATGTTGTGAGGATTCGTCAAATGGTGCTAAATATGGCACTTCGACCGTTGCATTGGTAGTGGTCCAACCGCCACCACAAGTCTGACGGTCTAGTGATCGCCAGACTCATAATTGGGCCCATGGTCCTAACTATAACTACCTACTGGCGACCGTCAGTAGGTAATGTGTGTGTGTATAGATATATATATATATATATATATATATATATACAGACGCACAACTTTTGTGCAGCAATGAAAATGTCAAGATAACTCATGATTTCTTTCTTGCTAGAGCGAGAGATCAACGTTTTGCACAGAGGGTTAACCTGCCTGCTGCAAAGAACAGATCTCTATTTTATGTGGATTGCTGAGTTGATTAGTAAAGGCAGATATTACTAGTGCTTTAAAACAACTCAAAGTTATGTGAGACAGGGGTGATGGAGAGATGAGGGGCCCTTTTGCTGGGTGGTAGTGAGGGAGTACAAGGAGGAGTTCATGGGGCAGGAGCGCCAAAAATTATTTTCTCACTGGGTGCCACTAGCACTAAAGGCTGTGATGATGGGTATGTGTCAAGGCGAATTAATAGTGCAAAAACATTTGCTTGCTGATGATTTGCACAATTTGGGTAACCCCCATATTTGCACTGTTCATGTGCAGAGATCATTTTTTGCTATTGCAGCGCATGCTGCATTTCAATGACACTGTGCCTCATTGCTCAGGGACCATCCAGACCATGATAGGTTGTTCAGAATTCAGCCTGTTGTGGAACATTTGTCTGTCCGTTTTCCAGAGAAATATAGTCCTGGAAAGAATATAGCAGTCAATAAGTTCTTGATCCTTTACAAAGGGAGACTGCTGTTGTGGCAGTGCATTGCGTGCAAAGGAGCTCACTATCGCATCAAGATGTACATGCTGTGTAAGAGCTCAACTGGTTATGTGTACAGCTTTAGAGTGTATACAAGGAAGGACTACATGTAAACCCTTTAGGTTTCTCTCCCACGCTATGGGTCACTGGAAAGATTATATGGGGGGCTTGTCCAGCTTCTCCTTCACAAACGTTATAACCTTTATGTGGACAGTGAGCTGCTCAGTGAGCTTTAAAAAGCTGGCACTGTGGCCTGGGGTACAGTTCATTCTCACCGCAAAGGATTCCCGCAGGAGCTTGTTTGCAAGAAGCTTCAGAAATCCCAGAGTACTGCATTACGTTCCAACAAACTGCTCGCAGTCAAGTTCTCAGATAGTGTACGTGCTCATTACAATTCATGATGACACCACTTCCCTGATCACGGTTTGGAGTCAGATGGCCGAAGTCCACAAGCCCACCTGTATACCTGATTACATTAAGTACATGCGTGAAGTGGACAAGAACAACCAGGTTCTTCACCCATGCAATGCGAGTCATAAAACTCACACTTGGTACAAGAAACTGTTTAACCACCTGATCCAGATGGGAACATACAATGCGTATATTGTTTATTGTCAGACAGCCACAGGAAGACATATGTCTTTCATTGAATTCAGTTGTCTGTGATTAAAAGCCTCACTGCTGCTACAGAAGCAGCAGCCTTCACTTCGTATGTTCTGGAGGATATGGCAAGGCTACAGGAGCGACACATTGCTGATCGCATTCCTAAAACACCCAAAAAGGATTGACCATGTTGTCGAGGTAATGTGTGTTCGAAGCAGGGAAAGCGGCAAAAGAGTTGGGTTAACTGTCCCAAGTACCCATCTCAGCCAGGCCTGTGTGTTCCTACTTGTTTCCGTTGTATCATACTAAAGCAAACTTCTGAGAAATTGACTGAGAGGGAGCTGCCATTTGGTAAACTTTTCAATGGCTGTGCATTGATACCTAACGTCCATGGGCCACTACTTCGTTAGGCAAGAAGCCACATAATTTTAGTTCATCTACTTTAGAAAATCATGGACTTCCTTATGGCATGCTCTACACCTTTATACGCCATCAGTGGTGGTGTTCTGATTGACAATTAACATGCGTTATTGTCGCCACATTGCACATACTAGTGGACAGAACATATACCATGCTGTGACGGAGTATCCTGTTTGGCAAACTGTTAAAGGCGTCACTGAATTTTGAAGTGCTTGTTAAGGAACTTATGTATGCCACACAAGCACCACCCTGATTTCCAACAAGAACCAGAGTAAGTCTAATAAGTCAAACAAATGTCCTGTGGGACATGTTCATCAACATTTCTACTTGTTTGAAAGTGTGAAAACTTAATTTGTAGCTTCACTTTCAAAGCAAAAGTAGAAGTGTTGGTGAATGTGTCCCAGAGGATATTTGTTTGGCTTTTTACTTTAGAGAACTTAGGTAGTGTTCACTATCATGTCTGCCTTAGTTTCAACAGTAAATATGCTCACTCAGTGTGAGGAATAAACCTTGCAAGGTATACTCGGACACCCTCAATTTGCAGCCACAAACTGGAAGTAGTTGTATTTAGCACAATAAGTACTCTGATGGCACATGAAAGACATGTTTTATTGAGCTTCAAGTAGCTAGGGACAGAAGGCATAAGTATAGGTTCCCTTGGCAATTATACAGGATTAGTCAGGATTCTGATGAAGACAGAGACATAAACGGGTAGGAAAAGCTTATGGTAGGTGTGCTTTCCCAGGGATATTGCATAGGTAGAAGGCAGATAGTAAAGGAAGTACAGATACACATCATCTATACCTATGGATTTAAACCCATTAGAGTAGCACTCGCACTGAATTACTATGACATGTATGGGTGAGTGTTTTACCTGCTTGCCATGTTCATCCATGTTCATCCTTCGTCAGAACTTAGTAGATGTTCAAATTGCTGTATGATATGTTCATTACAATCACAGCACTGCACATAATGGTCGCTGGGACATATGCTATGTTCTCATGGACTACCCTGTGTGCCAAACACTAACCTTCTTCATAGTTTATGATGTTCTCTTTAACCCCTTCTGTGCCCAGGACGTAATGGTTACGTCCTGAGGCACAGTGCTGCTGTGCCCAGGACGTAACCATTACGTCCTGTGCACAGAGCCCAGAGGGAGCGCTCTCGCTCCCTCTGTGGGGTTCCCCCCCACCCCCCCAAGTCAGGGATGGAAGGGGAAGCCCTTCCCCTCCCACCCCCGACCCCCCCCAACCCCCCCTGTGACGTCAGCGCGCGAGCGCGCGCTGATTAGTCACAGGGTCTCCCCCATCGCGCTGGAAGCAGAGCTTCCAGCGCGATTGAAAAAGAAATGCTTTTGCATTTCTTTTTCAATCCCATGGGGGAGGCCCCGAGAGGCTTCAAAGGGAAGGAAATGTATTTCCTTCCCTTTGAAGTCTCTCACAGGTTTCAAAAGCCGGATTGCTTGCAATCCGGCTTTTGAAACCCCACTAGACACCAGGGATTTTTTTTTTTCCTTGAAATTGGCAAAAGGGAGCGACCCCTTGGGCAAGGGTCGCTCCCAGGGGGGCATTTTTTTAGGAAGGCCTTTTCTGCCCCCCCTGGGGACAGATCGGCCTATTATTAGGCCGATCTGCCCCCAGGGGGGGCAGAAACCTCTAGGCACCAGGGATCTTTTTTTTTTTTTTTTCTTTTTGTTATGTTTTCTTTTTTTTTTAGGTGGGGAGCGACCCCTTAGGCAAGGGTCGCTCCCCTAGGGGGCAAATTATATTTAGGCCATTTCTGCCCCCCTTGGGGGCAGATTGGCCTATTTTGATGAGGCCAATCTGCCCCCAAGGGGGGCAGAAACCATTAGACACCAGGGAGTTTTTTTTTTTTGCGTGAATTTCAGGCAAGGGGAGCGACCCCTTAGGCAAGGGTCGCTCCCTGGGGGGGGGTGGGGGGGGATTATTTTAGGCCATTTCTGCCCCCCGGGGGCAGATCGGCCTATTGGTATTAGGCCGGTCTACCCCCAGGGGGGGCAGAAACCTCTTGTTGCCAGGGCAAATTTTTTTTGTGTGTTTTTGTTTTTGTTTGTTTGGTTTTTTTTAGAGATGGGGAGCGACCCATCAGGCAAGGGTCACTCCCCTGGGGGGGAAATTGTGTTTAGACCATTTCTGCCCCCCTTGGGGGCAGATTGGTAGATTTTAGGTCAATCTGCCCCAAGGGGGCAGAAACCACTAGGCACCGGGGATTTGTTTTTTGGCGCCAATGTCACGCAGGGGGAGCGACCCCATAGGCAAGGGTCGCTCCGGGGGCGGGGGGTGGATGTTCGGGGGGCAAATTTATTTTAGGCCATTTCTGCCCCCCCTGGGGGCAGATCGGCCTATTATTAGGCCGATCTGCCCCCAGGGGGGGCAGAAACCTCTTGTTGCCAGGGCAATTTTTTTTTTGTGTTTTTGTTTGTTTGTTTTTTTTTAGAGATGGGGAGCGACCCATCAGGCAAGGGTCGCTCCCCTGGGGGGCAAATTGTGTTTAGACCATTTCTGCCCCCCTTGGGGGCAAATTGGTAGATTTTAGGTCAATCTGCCCCAAGGGGGAAGAAACCACTAGGCACCGGGGATTTGTTTTTTGGCGCCAATGTCACGCAGGGGGAGCGACCCCATAGGCAAGGGTCGCTCCGGGGGCGGGGGGTGGATGTTCGGGGGGCAAATTTATTTTAGGCCATTTCTGCCCCCCCTGGTGGCAGATCGGCCTATTATTAGGCCGATCTGCCACCAGGGGGGGGCAGAAACCTCTAGGCGCCAGGGCAATTTTTTTTTGTGTGTTTTTTTTTTTGTATGTTTGTTTTTTTAGAGATGGGGAGCGACCCATCAGGCAAGGGTCACTCCCCTGGGGGGCAAACTGTGTTTAGACCATTTCTGGTCGATTTTAGGTCAATCTGCCCCCAAGGGGGCAGAAACCACTAGGCACCGGGAATTTGTTTTTTGGCGCCAATGTCACGCAGGGGGAGCGACCCCGTAGGCAAGGGTCCCTCCGGGGGGGGGGGAGTGGGTGTTCGGGGGGCAAATTTATTTTAGGCCATTTCTGCCCCCCCTGGGGGCAGAAACCTCTTGTTGCCAGGGCAAATTTTTTTTGTGTGGTTTTTTTTTGGTTTTTTTTTTTTTTTAGAGAGATGGGGAGCGACCCATCAGGCAAGGGTCGCTCCCCTGGGGGGCAAATTGTGTTTAGACCATTTCTGCCCCCCTTGGGGGCAGATTGGTAGATTTTAGGTCAATCTGCCCCAAGGGGGCAGAAACCACTAGGCACCGGGGATTTGTTTTTTGGCGCCAATGTCACGCAGGGGGAGCGACCCCATAGGCAAGGGTCGCTCCGGGGGCGGGGGGTGGATGTTCGGGGGGCAAATTTATTTTAGGCCATTTCTGCCCCCCCTGGGGACAGATCGGCCTATTATTAGGCCGATCTGCCCCCAGGGGGGGCAGAAACCTCTTGTTGCCAGGGCAATTTTTTTTTTTGTGTTTTTGTTTTTGTTTGTTTGGTTTTTTTAGAGATGGGGAGCGACCCATCAGGCAAGGGTCACTCCCCTGTTGGGCAAACTGTGTTTAGACCATTTCTGCCCCCCTTGGGGGCAGATTGGTCGATTTTAGGTCAATCTGCCCCCAAGGGGGCAGAAACCACTAGGCACCGGGAATTTGTTTTTTGGCGCCAATGTCACGCAGGGGTAGCGACCCCGTAGGCAAGGGTCGCACCTGGGCAGGGGGGGTTTGGGGGGTCAAATTTATTTTAGGGCATTTCCCCTCCCCCCCCCCGGGGCCGGCTGAGCTAGAGGCCAAAATCCACAGGTAGGCACTTTGCAAAAAACACCTCTGTTTTCTGTGAAAAAATATGTTGTGTTTTGGGCCATTTCCTTTTGTGGGCGCTAGGCCTACCCACACAAGTGAGGTACCATTTTTATGGAGAGACTTAGGGGAACGCTGGGTGGAAGGAAATTTGTGGCTCCTCTCAGATTCCAGAACTTTCTGTCACCGAAATGAGAGGAAAAAGTGTTTTTTAGCCAGATTTTGATGTTTGCAAAGAATTCTGGGTAACAGAACCTGGTCAGAGCCCCGCAAATCACCCCATCTTGGATTCCCCTAGGTCTCTAGTTTTCAAAAATGCGCTGGTTTGCTAGGTTTCCCCAGGTGCCGGCTGAGCTAGAGGCCAAAATCCACACGTAGGCACTGTTTTCTATGAAAAAATGTGATGTGTCCACGTTGTGTTTTGGGCCATTTCCTGTCGCGAGCGCTAGGCCTACCCACACAAGTGAGGTATCATTTTTATCGGGAGACGTGGGGGAACGCTGGGTGGAAGGAAATTTGTGGCTCCTCTCAGATTGTAGAACTTTCTGCCACAGAAATGTGAGGAACATGTGTTTTTTTAGCCAAATTTTGAGGTTTGCAAAGGATTCTGGGTAACAGAACCTGGTCCGAGCCACACAAGTCACCCCATCTTGGATTCCTCTAGGTCTCTAGTTTTCAGAAATGCACAGGTTTGGTAGGTTTCCCTAGGTGGCGGCTGAGCTACAGGCCAAAAACTACAGGTAGGCACTTTGCTAAAAACAGGTCTGTTTTCTGTGATGTGTCCACGTTGCGCTTTGGGGTGTTTCCTGTTGCGGGCGCTAGGCCTACCCACACAAGTGAGGTATCATTTTTATCGGGAGACGTGGGGGAACGCTGGGTGGAAGGAAATTTGTAGCTCCTCTCAGATTCCAGAACTTTCTGCCACAAAAATTTGAGGGACATGTGTTTTTTTAGCCAAATTTTGAGGTTTGCAAAGGATTCTGGGTAACAGAACCTGGTCCGAGCCCCGCAAGTCACCCCTCCTTGGATTCCCCTAGGTCTCTAGTTTTCAGAAATGCACAGGTTTGGTAGGTTTCCCTAGGTGCCGGCTGAGCTAGAGGCCAAAATCTACAGGTAGGCACTTCGCAAAAAACACCTCTGTTTTTTTCCAAAATTTAGGATGTGTCCACGTTGCGCTTTGGGGTGTTTCCTGTCGCCGGCGCTAGGCCTACCCACGCAAGTGAGGTATCATTTTTATCGGGAGACTTGGGGGAACGCTGGGTGGAAGGAAATTTGTAGCTCCTCTCAGATTCCAGAACTTTCTGCCACAGAAATGTGAGGGACATGTGTTTTTTTAGCCACATTTTGAGGTTTGCAAAGGATTCTGGGTAACAGAACCTGGTCCGAGCCCCGCAAGTCACCCCTCCTTGGATTCCCCTAGGTCTCTAGTTTTCAGAAATGCACAGGTTTGGTAGGTTTCCCTAGGTGCTGGCTGAGCTAGAGGCCAAAATCTACAGGTAGGCACTTCGCAAAAAACACCTCTGTTTTTTTCCAAAATTTAGGATGTGTCCACGTTGCGCTTTGGGGTGTTTCCTGTCGCCGGCGCTAGGCCTACCCACGCAAGTGAGGTGTCATTTTTATCGGGAGACTTGGGGGAACGCTGGGTGGAAGGAAATTTGTAGCTCCTCTCAGATTCCAGAACTTTCTGCCACAGAAATGTGAGGGACATGTGTTTTTTAGCCAAATTTTGAGGTTTGCAAAGGATTCTGGGTAACAGAACCTGGCCGAGCCCCGCAAGTCACCCCTCCGTGGATTCCCCTAGGTCTCTAGTTTTCAGAAATGCACAGGTTTGGTAGGTTTCCCTAGGTGCCGGCTGAGCTAGAGGCCAAAATCTACAGGTAGGCACTTCGCAAAAAACACCTCTGTTTTTTTCCAAAATTTAGGATGTGTCCACGTTGCGCTTTGGGGTGTTTCCTGTCTCCGGCGCTAGGCCTACCCACACAAGTGAGGTATAATTTTTATCGGGAGACTTGGGGGAACGCTGGGTGGAAGGAAATTTGTAGCTCCTCTCAGATTCCAGAACTTTCTGCCACAAAAATGTGAGGGACATGTGTTTTTTAGCCAAATTTTGAGGTTTGCAAAGGATTCTGGGTAATAGAACCTGGTCCGAGCCCCGCAAGTCACCCCTCCTTGGATTCCCCTAGGTGTCTAGTTTTCAGAAATGCACAGGTTTGGTAGGTTTCCCTAGGTGCCGGCTGAGCTAGAGGCCAAAATCTACAGGTAGACACTTCGCAAAAAACACCTCTGTTTTTTTCCAAAATTTAGGATGTGTCCACGTTGCGCTTTGGGGTGTTTCCTGTCGCCGGCGCTAGGCCTACCCCCGCAAAGTGAGGTGTCATTTTTATCGGGAGACTTGGGGGAACGCTGGGTGGAAGGAAATTTGTAGCTCCTCTCAGATTCCAGAACTTTCTGCCACAGAAATGTGAGGGACATGTGTTTTTTTAGCCAAATTTTGAGGTTTGCAAAGGATTCTGGGTAACAGAACCTGGTCCGAGCCCCGCAAGTCACCCCTCCTTAGATTCCCCTAGGTCTCTAGTTTTCAGAAATGCACAGGTGTGGTAGGTTTCCCTAGGTGCCGGCTGAGCTAGAGGCCAAAATCTACAGGTAGGCACTTCGCAAAAAACACCTCTGTTTTTTTCCAAAATTTAGGATGTGTCCACGTTGCGCTTTGGGGTGTTTCCTGTCGCCGGCGCTAGGCCTACCCACGCAAGTGAGGTATCATTTTTATCGGGAGACTTGGGGGAACGCTGGGCGGAAGAAAATTTGTAGCTCCTCTCAGATTCCAGAACTTTCTGCCACAAAAATGTGAGGGACATGTGTTTTTTTAGCCAAATTTTGAGGTTTGCAAAGGATTCTGGGTAACAGAACCTGGTCCGAGCCCCGCAAGTCACCCCTCCTTGGATTCCCCTAGGTCTCTAGTTTTCAGAAATGCACAGGTTTGGTAAGTTTCCCTAGGTGCCGGCTGAGCTAGAGGCCAAAATCTACAGGTAGGCACTTCGCAAAAAAGACCTCTGTTTTTTTCCAAAATTTAGGATGTGTCCACGTTGCGCTTTGGGGTGTTTCCTGTCGCCGGCGCTAGGCCTACCCACGCAAGTGAGGTATCATTTTTATCGGGAGACTTGGGGGAACACTGGGTGGAAGGAAATTTGTAGCTCCTCTCAGATTCCAGAACTTTCTGCCACAGAAATGTGAGGAACATGTGTTTTTTTAGCCAAATTTTGAGGTTTGCAAAGGATTCTGGGTAACAGAACCTGGTCCGAGCCCCGCAAGTCACCCCTCCTTGGATTCCCCTAGGTCTCTAGTTTTCAGAAATGCACAGGTTTGGTAGGTTTCCATAGGTGCCGGCTGAGCTAGAGGCCAAAATCTACAGGTAGGCACTTCGCAAAAAACACCTCTGTTTTCTTCCAAAAATTTGGATGTGTCCACGTTGCGCTTTGGGGCGTTTCCTGTCGCGGGCGCTAGGCCTACCCACACAAGTGAGGTATCTTTTTTATCGGGAGACTTGGGGGAACATAGATTAGCAAAACAAGTGTTATTGCCCCTTGTCTTTCTCTACATTTTTTCCTTCCAAATATAGGAGAGTGTGTAAAAAAGACATCTATTTGAGAAATGCCCTGTAATTCACATGCTAGTTTGGTCACCCCGGAATTCAGATATGTGCAAATAACCACTGCTCCTCAACACCTTATCTTGTGCCCTTTTTGGAAATACAAAGGTTTTCTTGATAGCAATTTTTTACTCTTTATATTTCAGCAAATGAATTGCTTTATACCCGGTATAGATTGAAAACGCATGTCAGGGTGCAGCTCATTTATTGGCTCTGGGTTCCTTGGGTTCTTGATGAACCTACAAGCCCTATATATCCCCGCAACCAGAGGAGTCCAGCAGACGTAACGGTATATTGCTTTCGATAATCTGACATTGCAGGGAAAAGTTACAGAGTAAAACGTAGAGAAACATTTTTGTTTTTTTCACCTCAAATTCAATATTTTTCTTTTTCAGTTGTTATTTTCTGTAGGAAACCCTTGTAGGATCTACACAAATGACCCCTTGCTGAATTCAGAATTTTGTCTACTTTCCAGAAATGTTTAGGTTTCTGGGATCCAGCATTGGTTTCATGCCCATTTCTGTCACTGACTGGAAGGAGGCTGAAAGCACAAAAAACTGCAAAAATGGGGTATGCCCCAGTAAAATGCCAAAATTGTGTTGAAAAATTGGGTTTTCTGATTCAAGTCTGCCTGTTCCTGAAAGCTGGGAGGCTGCTGAGTTTAGCACCGTAAACCCTTTGTTGATGCCATTTTCAGGGGAAAAACCACAAGCCTTTTTCTGCAGCCACTTTTTCCAATTTTTTTGAAAAAAACGAAATTTTCACTGTATTTTGGCCAATTTCTTGGCCTCCTTCAAGGGAACCCACAAAGTCTGGGTACCTCTAGAATCCCTAGGATGTTGGAAAAAAAGGACGCAAATTTGGCTTGGTTAGCTCAGGTGGACAAAAAGTTATGAGGGCCTAAGCGCGAACTGCCCCAAATAGGCAAAAAAAGGCCCGGCACAGGAGGGGGAAAAGGCCTGGCAACGAAGGGGTTAAGGAACTTTGCAAAAATTCCCCAGCATGTCTGCCTTATTTTCAAAGCTAGATATGCTCACTCAGTTCGAGGAATAGGCCTTGCAGGGCATCTTTGGGCACCCCCCAGCTTGCATCCTCATCCTGGAAGGAGTTGGATTTAGCACAGTAAGTGCACTAAAGGTGCATGAAATACATGTCTTCCTGAGCCTCATGCAGCTGCCATGGGAGTTATTAGTAAAGGTTTCTTATGCATGCATTTGGTAATATTCAGGAAGAAGGAGGCGGTTGCTTGACAGGTGGTAAAATGTAGTCAACCTTATTCCATCCTGTGGCATATGAATGTGATGGGCCCTTGTCTGGCGGTGGTAAGTTGATGTGAGTGCTGTGGATAGGTTGGAATGGGCCCATGGCCAAAGGTATGAAAGTGTTGTATGTCATGCGTGAATGTCATGTGAATGGACCATAAAGCAGTTAGTGCCATGAAAAGGTTTTATAGCTCACCTTCAGAAGGCTTGGTTTCAATATTCAGATACTTTGATAAGTATTTATGCTTTGAAAACAGAATTTCTGGAGGTGCAAAAACCAACCAGTGTATTAACTTTGAGATACTAGTACCTGAGGAGTCCAAGGGTGCAGGACTTGCGTGGCTCTCACCAGTTAATCTTCACTTAAAAAACACATTTTCCTTGCATTTCATGGGGGAAAGTCCTGGAATCTGCAGGCAGCTACAAATTTCCAACTACCCAGCACTTCCCTAAGCCTCCAGAGAAAAACATTGCCTCACTTGTGTGGGTGGGCAAGTGGCCGCGAAAGTGAACGGCCCAAAACGTATTGTGGAGATATCAAAATGATCTATCACAAAACAACCTGGTTTTGTAAGGTGGGTTTTTGGTCCTGGGCTCAGCGGCCATATAGGGAAACCTACCAAACTCAGACATTTCTGAAAACTAGACACCCCGAGGAGTCCATGGAGGTGTGGCTTGCGTTTATACCCCAAAGTTTTCTTACCCAGAATACCCCCTGAAAAGGTGAAACCTTGAATGAAAACACTATTTTTCCTTGCATTTCTATCAGGCAAACTACAGGAATGTTCAGGAATTCACAAAATTCCTACCACCCACAGTTTTCGCACTTGTTGTGATAAAAATGGTACCCCACGTATGTGCCTGTGCCTAGTCCCTGCATCAGGAATGGATCATCCCAGGGTCAACAGTAGCCTTCATGTAAGGACTACCACTGACCCTTGTGTGATCCATTCCTGTCAAAGGCACTGGTCTCAGGCATACCATTAGGACAAGTTGGGGAATGTTGGGTTTTAAGCAGCTTGTGGATCCCTGAATATTCCTGTCGTTTACGTCACAGAAATGCAAGGAAAATTTTGTTTTTATTCAATGTGTTACACTTGCAGGGTGTTCTGGGGAAAAAAACTTTGCGGAATCCACACAAGCGATACCTCCCTGAACTCCTCTTCATGTCACCTTTTCAGAAATGTCTGGGTTTGATAGGATTCCCTAAATGGTTCCTAATTCCAGAACTAATTATCACACTCACAATATGTTTTGGGCCCTTCCTTGTCACAGGCACAAGGCCTACCCACACAAGTGAGGTACTATTTTTATCAGGGGATCTGGGGGCATGCTGGGTGGAAGGAAGGTTGGTGCTTCCCTCAGATTCCACAACTTTGCTTCACCAAAATGTGAGGTAAATGTGTGTGACAAATTGTGAGGTATGCAAAGGATTCTGGGTAGAGAAATGTGGTAAGAACCACACAAGTCACCCCATCCTGAATTTCCCCAGGTGTCTAGTTTTCATAAATGTGCATGTTTGCTAGGTTTCGCTATGTGCTGGCTGAGCTAGAGCCCGAAATCCACATATAGGCATACTGCAAATAGGAGTTCAGTTTTTGGTGGAAAAATGTGATGTGTGCACATTGCATTTTGGGGCATTTCCTGTCGTGCCACTTGGCCTACCTACACAGTGAGGTACCATTTTTATCGGGAGACTTAGAAAAATGCTGGGCAGAAGGAAGTTTGTAACCCCCCCATATTGTAGGACTTTGCAGCACCGAAATATGAGGAAAATGTGTTTCTTTAGACAAAAAGTGGGGTTTGCAAAGGAATCTGGGTGATAGAACCTGGTGAGAGTCTCACAAGTCACCGCATCCTTCATTCCGCTAGCTGTCTAGTTTTCAATAATATACATGTTTGCTAGCTTTCCCTAGGTGCCCGGATGAGCTAGAGCCCACAATCCACAGTTAGGCATTTTGAAAGAAACGCATCCGTTTTCAATGGAAAAATGGGATGTGTCCATGTTGCGTTTTGGGGCGTTTCCTGTCGCAGGCACTAGGCCTACCCACATAAGTGAGGTACCAGTTTTATCGAGAGACTTAGGAGAATGCTGAGTGGAAGGAAATTTGTGGCTGCCCTCAGATTGTAGAACTTTGCAGCACGGAAATGTGAGAAAAATATGTTTTTGGAGAGAACATGTGAGGTTTGCAAAGGATTCTAGGTGACAGAACTTGGGGCCAGATGTACGAAAGGATTTTACCCATTCTATGTCTATGGGAAAAAGCTTTCGTCCATATGGCCCTTGGTGAAAGCCCTTCAAGTCACAACATCCTGCATTCCTCTAGTTCAAAAAAATGTACAGGTTTTCTAGGTTTCCTTTAGTGCCGGCTGAGCTAGAGCCTAAAATCCACAGGTAGGAACATTACAAATAAGAGCTCAGTTTTTAGTGGAAAAATGTGATGTATCCATGTTGCATTTTGGGGTGTTTCCTGTTGCGGGCATGAGGCCTACCCACACAAGTGAGGTACCATTTTCATCGGAAGACTTGGGGGAATGCTGAGTGGAAGGAATTTTGTGACTCCCCTCTGATTGCAGGACTTTGCAGAACCGAAATATGAGGAAAATGTGTTTCTTTAGACAGAATTCGATGTTTGCCAAGGAATCTGGATGATAGAACCTGGTGAGAGCCCCAGAAATCACGCATTCTAGATTCCCGTAGGTGTCTAGTTTTAAAAAATGAACAGTATGGCTAGGTATCCCTAGGTGCTGGCTGAGCTAGAGCCCACAATCCACAGCTAAGCACTTTGTGAAAAACGCATCGATTTTCAGTGGAAAAATGTGATGTGTCCACGTTGCAATTTGGGGCATTTCCTGTCATGGGCACTAGGCCTGCCCACACAAGTGAGGTACCATTTTTATTGGGAGCCTTGGTGGAATGCTGGGTGGAAGGATGTCTGTGGCTGCGCTCAGATTAAAGAACTTTGCAGCACCGTAATATGAGATAAATGTGTTTTTTCAGACAAATTTTGAAGTTTGTAAAGGATTCTGAGTAACAGAACCGGGTGAGAGCCCCAAAAGTCACCCATGCTAGATTCCGCTAGGTGTTTAGTTAAAAAAAATGTATAGGTTAGCTAGGTTTCCCTAGGTGCCGGCTGAGCTAAACCACAGCTAGGCACTTTGCGAAAAACACATCCGTTTTCAGTGGGAAAATGTGATGTGTCCATGTTGCATTTAGGGACATTTCCTGTCACGGGCCCTAGGCCTAACCACACAAGTGAGGTTCCATTTTTATTGGGATACTTGGGGGAATTCTGGGTGGAAGGACGTTTGTGGCAGCCCTCAGATTGTAGGACTTTGCAACACCGAAATGTGAGGAAAATGAGTTTCTTTAGACAAAATTTGAGGTTTGCCAAGAAATCTGGGTGATAGAACCTGGCCAAAACCCCACATGTCATCCCATCCTGGATTCCCCTTGGTGACTAGTTTTAGAAAATGTAAGGGTTTGCTAGTTTTCCCTAGGTGCTGGCTGAGCTAGAGCTCAAAATCCACAGCTAGGCAGTCTGCCAAAAACTCATCAGTTTTCAGTACTGAAATGTGATGTGTCAACGTTGCGTTTTGAGGCGTTTTCTGTTGCAGGCACTAGGCCTACCCACACAAGTGAGGTACCATTTTAATCGAGAGACTTGATGGAGTGCTTGGTGGAAGGAAGTTCCGGACTCCCCTCAGACTGCAGGACTTTGCAGCACCAAAATGTGGGGAAAATGTGTTTCTTTAGACAACATTTGAGGTTTGCCAAGGAATCTGGGAGATAGAACCTGGTTAGAGCCCCACAAATCACCCCATCCTGGGTTCCCCTAAGTGTTTAGTGTTAAAAAATGAACAGGTTTGCTAGGTTTACCCAGGTGCCAGCTGAGCTAGAGTCCAAAATCCACAGCTAGTCTCTTTGCAAAAAACTCATTGGTGTTCAGTGGAAATAGGTGATGTGCCCACATTGCATTTTGGGGCATTTACTGCTGCGGGCACTAGACTTATCCACACAAGTGAGGTATAATTTCTATCGGGACACTCAGGGGAATACAGAATAGCATAACAAGTGTTACTACCAATTGTCTTTCTCTGTATTTGTGACTTACAAATGTAAGACAATGTCTAAGAAAGAAGTCATTTTGAGAAATGCCCTGTAATTCATATGCTAGTACAGGGACCCCCAAATTCAGAGATGTGCAAATAGACACTGCTTCTAAACTTCAAATCCTGTGCCTATTTTAGAAATACATAAGTTTCCTTGATACCTATTTTTCACTCTTCATATTTCACCAAATGAATTGCTTTATACCCTATACACAATGAAAACCCATTGCAAAGTGCAGCTCATTCATTGGCTCTGGGTACCTCGGGCTCTTGGTGAACCTACAAGCCCTATATATATCCACAACAAGAAGGGTTCAGCAGGCATGCCAGTTAATTGTTTTGAAAATATGCCATAGATGGAAAAAGTTACAGATATAAACGTAGACCGAAATGGATGGGTTTTTTTTCAACACAATTTCATTTTTTTTTATTTCAACTGATACTTTCTACAGAAAACCCTTGAAGGATCTACACAAATGGCCCCTTGCTAATTCAGTATTTTGTGTACTTTTCAGAATTGTATGGCTTTTCTGGATCCACCACTGGTTGCATAACCATTTCTGTCACTAACTGTGAACTACCCCAAATAGCCAAAAAAGGACTCAGCATTAGGACGCAGCAGCTAAAGGGGTTAAAGGTTTTTGTCATGTGTTTACTTTTTTGAGGAAAGACCAGCTGCAAACTGCTACAAAGCCCATTACATGCTTTCTTTTTTAATTCACCACTCCCTGTCCTACATCTTTCCTTCTCCACATCCTGCTCCCTGTCCTACCTCCCATTTTATTTGGTTATTTATTTACTGATTTTTTATGAAGGCCTTGCAACTGTAAACTGCAACTCGGCTGCTCATTTCCTTTTTTTATGCTGACCTGCACCATTTTTCATTTTTTTACTTTACTTTTAATTTGACATTCTAAAATGGTTGTCTGCCATGTTAGGTAAATTGAAAATTACTGCCATATTGTCAGGCACACAAGCGCACATTTGTCATGATGGATGCATGTGCATTGGCAGCCATCTTGGAAAAAGTTTTTTTTTCTTTTTTTCAACAAAACACATTTCAAGTTTGCTGGCTCTGCAAGTGGATGTGAAGAGCAATCAAAACAAAGAAGTGTCAAAAGCAATAGTTTGCCTTTTAAGGCAGAGACCTGTTGGCTTTGCCATCCCTTATTTACCTATTTTATTCATTTATCTTTCTTGCCTATCATGAAGCTTCAAGGTTTCAAAGCATCATCTTAAATTCCATAGGATTACCCATTGCCTTTATTATTCTGTCAGACATTAGAACTTCCTGAAGACATGTTTATAGTAAATAGAAAATCCTTGAAACTAGCCACTTGCTTCAAATTCCTCTTCTTGTGAGTATAATGTGAGGTTGGTTGTAATCTTTCTACTGATGATGCTTGGGTCACAAAATGTACTTCTCACCTTCCAACTGACATTTTTAGGATGCTAGAAAAGTAAAGGAGAGTTAAAATCAACTTTTCTAATCTATTAGCAGTGTGCCAATTTGGTCACACATTAAATCCAGGAGGCGGAAAATAAAGTTCAAAAGTTTCTCACAAATTAAGAGCCAAACTAATGTATATGAATATCATGAACATGCTATTTAAGTACAAAATCACAAAAGATGAAGTAAAGTGTTGAAAGGGGGTAAATTCTACAAGCATAAGGCATGCGACAATTTCAGTGGAATCAATACAAACAATGAGAAACAGAATCTGATGAACTGTGGTCAAGCCATGGTCCTCTTTCCTAACCATTGGAGAAACTAAGTTAATCTAAGTACCTTAAATTAAAGGGAAAAAGTGTCAGCAAAACAGAAACCTCAGTTGAAGTTCTGATAGAAAGTTGATCCATAGCATAAAGCCACACAAAGAAGTAAAGAGTAGAGAGGTCTGTATCCCTCTAAGTCTCGAGAGAATCTGTGCTTGTCTAACTAGGTGACTACCACTTAAACCTACAGAACCCTTGAGAAAGCCACATCATCCACACCAGTAGTTTTTCAACTTCCTTGCACAGTTGAAATTGGCAACTTCTCTCAGGTTCCTGATCCCATGAATCGAACATCAGGATGAACTTGAAGACTTCTCGGAGTCTGCTCTCAGTTCGTTAGCACTCCTTGCCCTTGCCAAAGTATTCTCCCAAAATCAATTATCTTCTACACACAGTACGCCTTTCATTACTGTAGACTCACACAGACACATCTGCAAAGAAAGAATATTGCAATGTGAGCAAAACTTAACTTTGAAGGTTAAACACAAGAAACCAAGGGCCTCATTTAGAAGAAACTAGTGCATTGTGATCGATGCTCCAGTTTTTTTGCACTACCCTGCACCCCCCTAACACTATGGGAGCACGGTATTTACTATACAGTGTTCCATGGCACACAGTGTCCACAGCTGCATCAGAAATTCTGACCCAGTTGAGGACTAAACAGTAGCATTGCTAGACTAGCGTAAACATTTTGATGCTAGTCCAGTAATACTGGAGGGGTCCATTGAAAAGAAAATAGAAAAGTTTGTAGATTTCACTGCACCAATTCTGCGGCCCTTTTGTGGGAGAACGCCGACCTTGAATACATTATATCTGGTGCAGGTATAATGTAGTGCAAGGCTTTACAAACTGGCACAATGGTACCATTGTGCCAGTTTGTAAATGTGGTGCTGTGTGGGGAACTGTTTGCGTCACCATAGCGACAAACAAAACTGATGCTATGGCGGTGCAAGGGGTTGTAAATGAGTGCCCAAATGTTTCAGGCCTTCGTTTATGCTAACTTAATATGACATCCAATGCACATTTAAAACATGTGATTCTAAGTGCATCTTGCAATTATAAATAAAACATGATTATAAATGAAACATGATTAAATGCAGTTTCACCATGATACCATAATCAGAGTACATGAATATAATAAACATGCAGGACTACTACATTGCAGCATATTAAAATTAAACATTAGAACACATACATAAATATGAACTTCTAATCACCTACTCTAAATGCACCTTCAATAATACAATTTAGATGCTCCACTTTACATTAGTAATGTTATGCTATTATGTCACTCCTGTAACACAATACGAATAAAGTGTACAAATAAAGTTATGCGTCATCACTCCATCCTCTGATGACAAATTATCATCACAATCATGATAAAATCCTTTAAGGAGACCGACTAATACCTTGTAGTTTTCATCAATTTCCATTTAGACACCTCCAGACGCTTCATACCATCATAATATTAGTACTTAATGAGTTCCAAAAACTTGTAAGAAAAAGAGGCTGGAGGCGGAAGTAGCTCCTGAACGACAAATCCATATACAAAAATGCCTTAAATGATTATCATAGAGCAATTAATAAAGCTCAAGCTGACCTTTTTACAACACAGTTAGATTCATCCCACAATTGATAAAAAATTTACACAGCCCTGCTTCAGACCCTTGCAGCTTCTCCTAAGCTTTACAGCCAATTTTCCATTTGACACGAAAGCCAGCACAATTCTGGACTCTTTGCACCTCACAAACACCGTTCCCATGAATACTGACAGCTCATTAGCTCAGTGGGAGGTTTCATTGCCACTAGGTGGCCAATTATTGCAGGAATTTGTTTCCATCTCCAGAGGACCCTGCTTACGCTTTAAAAGCTTGTAAATCAGGGTTGACAAGCAACCCCTGGCCCCCTCATATCTTGGTCTCCAATTGCACTGCTATTAATCCACTTCTAAATCAGCTTTTATATCAGTCAATTCAACTAGCCACAATGCCTAGTGCGTGGACACAAGCTAAGCTGATCCCAATCCTAAAGAAACCATTGGCTGATAAATCCAATCTTGCCAGCCATTGCCCTCTCTGATTCCAGCCTTCACCACAATGCTGGAGAAGCTCTTTAACAAACAGCTCTCTGCCTTTTTAGAGCAGAGAAAGCTACTCCATCCCCCCAGTTGGGCTTAAGCCTTGGCGTGGTTGTGTTCATTTCTGGAAGATAGATCCTAATCTGTTTGGATGGCCCCTTTCACCTCAGAACCCAAACCATTGGTTTTTGGAGTTCCTTAGGGGTCCACATTGAACCCTACATTGTTCAAAGTGTATATAACCCCTCTGGCAACCCTGATAGAATCGTTTGGTATACGAATTGTTTGTTACGTTAATGATACACAATTGTGTCTCACTATAGACCAAAAAACTCCCAATGCATTGAGTAATTTCAATGTATGTATGACCGCCGTGTTCCTATGGATGCATGACAGCAGCATTCAATGTAATTCCAGCAAGACATACATCTTGCACTTTGGGTCTCCCCTTCAACTGCGACATTGGTCTTTGGCCAAAGGATGTCCCCCCACCACCCTCCCGACTACAATAGTGCATAATTTGTAGGTAAAATTTGCTTTTGGACTAGTTGGTACTTGCTTTGCCTGCTAAAATGCTAAACAAAATCCTGTATCTTCTTCCTCTCCCAGAACAAAAATGAACGGTCCAGGCATTGATCACCTCTAGGATGGACTAGGCCATGGCACTCTACTGGGGTTTGCCTACCTACCTCCTGAGGAGACTGCAACTGATGCAGAACGATTCTGCAAGGCTCTTCCTGCAATTCCCAAGGAGGGCTCACATCCAGCTCTTCTGGGGATTCTAAATGACCTGTACTGGCTGTCCGTTGATTAATCTGTGAGGTTCAAAGGCTTAGTCCTAACTCATAGAGCTTGTCCAACAAATGTACCCAGTATCAACCAATTTTAGGCCTCAGTCCTGTCACAAACATTGACACAAAATGTCCCATATCCTTGGGTTCAGGCATCTCCATTCCACTATACTGCTTGAGCCCATGCAACAGTCTCTCATGGTTTTCCCCGCCGCTGCGTCACCTGCGGCCCCTCACGCCTCCTCCTTCCTCCTCACCGTCTCTGTTTTCCTTGTTTTCCCCGCTGATGTGTCCCCTGCGGCCCCTCCCTCCTCCCCCTCCTCCTCACCGTCTCTGTTTTCCTTGTTTTTCCCACCACTGCGTCCCCTGCGGCCCCACCCCCCTAGCCCTCTCATTCATCAAGCCCTCCCTCCTCCCAGCTGCCACTCACACCCTCCCGTCCTCTTATGGCAACCGCGGCGCGGCCGCGCCGCTGTCGTGCCAAAGGCAAGCCTATCTGCGCCCGTCCGCCCCAAGGCCGCGCCCAGCGCCAGTCCCCCTGGCCCTCTCAGACACACCTACTCCCCCCTCACCCTCCACTCTCTCAACCCAGGCCCCCGCCCCACATGCACCCCATCTAGCCCCACACACACTCATGGCCCCTTCACCTGCCACACCTGCCACTTCTCCTGCTCCTCATCCCTCACACCACACACCAACCATAGCGACCCCACCTTCAACAAACACAACACCCCCAACACAAAACTCACCCGCCCTGCCCCCACCAACCAACCCCGCCACACACCATCCCACAACCAGAACACACCCTGCAACAACACCCTCACGCACCACACCAACGCCACCCACCACAACCACCTCAACTGCCTGCTACTCAACACCCGCTCCCTTCACAAACATGCCATAGAACTCTGGGACCTCATCACATCACGCTCACTTGACATCGCCTTCCTCACGGAAACCTGGACCAACCCCTCCTCAGAACCTGACATAGCCATCACCACCCCCAAGGGATACAAACTCCAACGCAAAGACCGCCTCAACAGGCCAGGTGGTGGCATCCCCATCCTACACAGAGACACCATCAAAGTCACCACCAGCTCCCAAGACACTATCGACAACACTGAACACATGCACTTCCTAATCCACATTAACAACAACTCCACCCTCAGAGGTACACTAATCTACAGACCACCAGGACCACGCCCCGCCTTCTGCGACACCATCGCCGACAGCATCAGCTCGCACGCCCTCACCTCCACAGACTACATCCTCCTCAGTGATTTCAACTTTCACTTAGAAAACCTACAAGACCACAACACTACCTCCCTCATAGACAACCTCACCAACCTCGGACTCAAACAACTGGTCGCCGCACCCACCCACTCAGCAGGACTCACGCTCGACGCAATTTTCACTGCAAGCCAACACATAGCCTACACCCACACCACCGAACTCCTCTGGACTGACCACCACTGCGTCCACTTCTCCTTCACCAAACCCCCCAAACACTACCATCAACACACCACACCCTACCGCATGTGGGACAAGATCCCACAGAACGACTAAACTCCCAACTGGCCCATAACCCCCCCCACGCCAACGACCCCAACACAGGAGCACACAACCTCTCCAAATGGATCACTACCTGCGCATACACACTAGCCCCCCTCAGAAAACACATCGCCACCTGCAACATCAAGAACACCCCATGGTTCACCCCTGAACTCCAAGACTCCAAGCGCAAATGCCGCCAAGCTGAGAAAATATGGCAACTAGAACCTTCCACAACCACCTTCTCCACCCTCAAAACCACCAATTCGCACCCATCACCAACTCATACGCACCGCCAAAAGAGATCACTACAAGACACGCCTTGACAACAACTCTCAAAACAACAAAGAACTCTTCACCATCATCAATGAGCTTGCCAAACCCAAAGCCAGCAATATAGACCTTGCACACACACAGCCCCTATGTGACGCCCTTTCCAACCACTTCCTTCACAAACTCCTGGACATCCACAACAGCTTCATACCACACACACCCACCACACACAACCCTCACTCACCCAACCCAACCCCCACTCATGACCCCCCCACCACACTCTCCACCTGGACCCCCACCACACACGAAGAAACCGAAAAAAACATGAACTTCATCCACTCCGGTGCCCCCTCTAACCCCTGCCCACATCGCATCTACAACAAAGCCAGCCCAACCATCGCCCCATATGATACAACATAATCAACTCCTCTTTCGACTCCGCCACCTACCCAGACCCCTGGAAGCACGTGGAAATCACTGCTCTCCTAAAAAAAAAAAAAGCCGACCCGGAGAACCTCTCCAACTACTGCCCCATCTCCCTCCTCCCTTTCCCCGCCAAGGTTGCAGAGAAATTAGTCAACGCCCGCCTATCCCACTTCCTCAAAGCAAACAACACTCTTGACCCCTCACAATCCGGGCTCCGCAAGAACCACAGCACGGAAACTGCCCTCATTGCATGCACTGTCAACATCAGGACCAAAGTCGACAAAGTCGACAAATTTAAAAATGAAAAAACGGTGTGGATTTCGGATACGTTCAGGTGCAATATAGGTGCAAAGTCGACAAAGGCGAGACCGTCGCACTCATCCTCCTAGACCTCTCTGCAACCTTTGACACCGTCTGCCACCACACACTCCGCACACACCTCCACAACATAGGAATTTGCCACAAAGCCTTAGACTGGCTCACCTCCTTCCTCACCGACCGGACCCAGAGAGTCCGACTTCCACCCTTCCACTCCAACACTACCAAGATCACCTACGGAGTCCCCCAAGGGTCCTCCCTCAGCCCCACACTCTTCTACATGATCCCCCTAGCCAACATCCTCCGAGCACACGGAATCACTATCCTCTCCTATGTAGATGACACCCAGCTCATCCTCTCCCTCACCCGCAACCCCACCACCGCCAAAACCAGCCTACACGCTGCTCTCCTCGACACCGCCAACTGGATGACCACTAACCACCTCAAGCTCAACTCAAACAAAACTGAGATCATCATCTTCGGCCCCAACAAAACCACATGGGACGAGTCCTGGTGGCCCACCGCCCTAGGCCCGCACCCACCCCCGCAAACCATGCACGCAACCTCGGCATCATCCTAGACCCCTCCCTCTCCATGGCACAGCAAATCAATGCTTTAACCTCCTCCTGCTTCCACACACTCCGCACTCTAAAAAAATCCTTCAAATGGATTCCCCCAGAAACCAGGAAGACAGTCACCCACGCACTCATGAGCAGCAGACTGGACTACGGTAACGCCCTCTACGCCGGCACCACACTCAAACGCAAACTCCAGAGAATCCAGGACACAGCCGCATGCCTCGTCCTTGGCCTCCCCGGCCACGAACGAATCTCACCACACCTCAAATCCCTCCACTGGCTCCCCATAGACAAGAGAATCACATTCAAGATCCTCATCCACGCACACAAATCCCTCCACAACACCGGCCCAACCTACCTCAACGAAAGAGTGAACTTCTACACTCCCACACGCAACCTCCAATCAGCCGACCTCGCCCTAGCCACAGTCCCCCGCACCCAATGCACCACCACAGGAGGCAGGTCCTTCTCCTACCTTGCCCCCAAAACCTGGAACTCCCTCCCCACCGACCTTCGCAAAACCAAAGACCTCCTGGTCTTCAGAAAGAACCTCAAGACATGGTTGTTCGATCAATGACCCTCCCTGCCCCCCCCTTGCCTTCCCCCCCCAGCGCCTTGAGACCCTCATGGGTGAGTAGCGCGCTCTACACATTTTTTGATTGATTGATGGTAAGCATGAATCAACTCATTGGGTTCCTGAGTTGTTCTGTCAATTTTGATGCAATCATTATCTCTGGTCGACACCTTTGACTTCAAGAATGTCATCACCTGCTGATATTTTCACATCACAAATGGAGAATGATTTTTCATTACTGGGTCTCTCATTGGTTCTCTTTCAGGCCATTCAATGGCTAGCTTACATTCTGCCCACAACTCACTCAGAACCACAACGTCAAACAGAGTATTCAAATTGACCCACAATTCCTCTGAAATCTTCACAAATCACTCATCCTGCTTGTATCAGTCTACTGGCTTTTCCCTCAGCTTCGGAAAGTCATTAGTGAATGATGCAAGATCACTTCTGCTCCAAGGCACATGAACATAACCTTCAATTGGCACTTCTCTCAGGGGGAAATTTGATGTGCTCACTGCTCTTTCTACAAGAGGAGGTGGTTCTCCTGTCTGTCCTTTTGGTTCTTTTTGTCTTGCTCATCGACTTTCTCATTTGTCTAACTCATTCCATTTCTGAATGTTTTGATTTAGCTTTTAATTTGTATTTTCATCCCTGAAGTTTTCATACAGGTAATGTCTTCTTCATTAAAGCAGACAGAGTACCTCCTCTGCAATGCTTTGTCTTGTTAAAGTCTATCTCATATTTTTGAGCCAACTCAGATAGTTTGTCATAAACTTGCCATGCAAATTTGGTAACATTCTTTCACATGAATACAAGGTCATTTTCTGGGTAAGAGTCCAATTCTAACTTCAGTTTGGCCACTTCGACCAAGTTCTCTCTCTCACTGGTGACTGAATCATTCTCTGATTCCCTCTATTACTCGAAATTATCGGAATTTAAAGGTGGCTCCCCTACAGTCATACCAGAAGTTGGCATTCCCTAAAGTGTAGGTATTCCACCTCATCCTGTGTAATGCAAAATCGAATCCGCAATCGCCACACATAGAGAACTTGTATTTGTTAGGATTAGAGGAATAAATCCTCCCATATCAGGACTCACAGCAGCATTAGCTGAAGCGCCTGCTGCACAGGGGACAGCCAAATTATAAGTTGTCTTTCCTGGGAAATCAGGCTTATACATGGGGACCACATGATCAATAGTTACTGGGACTGTAACAGCATTGGCAGTTTTGGGGAATGTAGGATTAACAGGAACATGAATTCCTGAACCTTCTCATATTGGTTCATGATGCAGATTCACCAGAGTACCCCCACTGAACTAGAATTCACGTTGATTGGGGCAGTAGCTTATCCGAGATTCCCACCACCATTAGTGCTATCTCCCCCCTCCACTCGGGTCTTGTTGTACAAAGGAGGATGTTCTGACAATAATACATCTAGAAGGCTATCACCAGAATCACTGTCACAGATTTCTCCTTTGTCATCTGCCTTCTTTTGCTTTTCATCCTTCACTTTCTTCTCCTTTTTCTTTTCCTTCTCTCTCTTGAGTGCTTCACTTGTTAAGGCTGGGTACAATCTAACTCTCTCTATCATGTCAGTCCTCCATCTCTTTTGTTCAGAATCCCCTCTAGCATCCGCATAGGTATGCACTGCTTTTCAAGCTATTCCCTGATACTTCACTTTCTCTCTGGCACGAGCAGCATGTTCTCATGGATTTAGCATCTCGTACTGTGCAGGTCTAGGAGGTGGTTTAATCTTGCATAATACCATCCTCAAGTTTTCAATAGTTCTCAGATTAAATGTGCCATCTTATAAAAACCTCAATGCACCTTCCTTTTCTGTGATCTTGTGCCACTGACCAGCCCAAACAGATGTGTGAACCTTATATTTACTGCCATATAATGAGCTGGGGTATGTTCGACTGGCGCCTCATCTCCCTCTCTAATAGGCACAGCCACATCTCATCTAAACAAGTCTTGTATGACCTTAAAACAATTTGTTTTTCAACCAAATATCAATAATCATGGATACTATTTTGTTCTGGACCAGGATATAACTGTTTGTCCATAGTTCTCGTTCAACAGCACAACCAATAGTAGCACAACACCTTGTGACGTAGACAACCAATACCAGTATGGCACTACACCGACTGACCAATACCAGAGCGGCAGGCTGTGACACCAATCTCGTCCCTTGCAGTGGTTTACCTTCCTTTACAATCTGCACGCACACACTGTTCTCTGCATCAAACACGAATAACAAAATACAATACAAACAACTTTTGTCTGCTCCACTAAAGAATTGACAGTATTCAGTCATATAAGGTTCAAAGTAATCAAGCACTTCAAACGAAATCTCTACCTGCAGGGTATTATTCAGACTGTATAGATTCACTATACCAACCACATCTCACATTCACACGAAGATAAATGTCCCTATCGCAATTGTGCCGTCGACGAAGTCGCACTACAAGCACCACCAAACTTAGCAGGCAATTACAATATAGTGTCCTGTACACTTTTTAATACTATCCCAGGCTCTTAGGTCATGTTGAACTCAATAGCAACTTAAACTTCTTTTACTAAACATCACACTAACACAACATTCAAAATATCCCAGTAAACTACCATCCAAACTCCGAACGGCATAGCTTGATAAGACTGTGGGGTTGTGGGCTTCAGATTTTCCAACAATCATGCTGGCACATAATGTTAAAATACATTATACAACAAGCAGGGTGCATGAGAGGAGCCTATGGGACAATGGCAAGGGAGATGAATGTGGATTATTAGGAGTGCTAGGTGAGAGAAAAGGCAATATATTGTAAAATAACCAACATTTTCGAGGATTTTGAAAACAGAGAGGGATTGAATGTGTGTGCGTTTCTGTCTTTGTATATGTGAAAATTCCTATTTAAATCTGACAGACACCTCCCCATATCTGACTGAAAACATCTGTACCCAGCTATTTATCAGAAAATACATTTATTAGGGAGATGTAACACCCCAAACTCCCTGCTGATGCTATGCACCTGCAACTCCACATAGCACTGCAAACTAAGCATGAACAACTACAACTCATTACCCTATTTATACTCACTCCTCTGCTGACACAGCTCTTTCCTGAACCTCCAGAACTCTTCCAATCTTCCAAATTCTGGACGTGGCCACTAGTAACTGAGCTCTAGGGACTAAATAATCTAGAATTGAGGGTTCCAGCTCTCCTCACTTTTAGACCCAAACCATCCTTACTCTGCTACCATCTGATAATGCTTGGGCCCATAAATGTATTTCTGTTCTTCAGACTGACCTTTTTAGGATGCTAGAGAAGTAAAGGAGAGTTAAAATCGACTTTTGAAATATATTAACAGTGTAACCTATTTGGTCACACATTAAATCCAGGAGACAGAGGATAAAGTTCAAAAGGTTATTACAAATCACAGCCAAACTAATGTATCTGAATCTCATGAACATACTATAAAAGTACAAAATCACTAAAGGTGAAGTAAAGCATCAAATGAGGTTAATTTGCAAAAACATAAAGCATACAAGAATTTCACTTGGAGCAATACTAAAAAATGAGAAAGAGAATTTGGTATTCATTATATAAGTCATGGTCCACTTGTCTAATTATTGAAGAATCTAAGTACCGTAAACTAAACTAAAGGGAAAACCTAATTAACGGCCTGATCTTGGCAAAGGGGAATGCTCCATCACAAACCTGACGGATATTCCAGGTTCTTGTAAATTTGAAAATGTGTCTAAAATCCATAGGTTTTGCGTGGGATAACCCACCACAACGTCCATGGTATGCTTCTCTGACGTAATGTAAGGCAACGCAGTGACTTGTGTTGCGTTGCCTGCCACCATATCTACAAGGACATGAAAATACCATTCTAAGTGGCTTTGCGTGGCCTTCTAGATATGAGTCTGCACCATGGGCTGCCAGTGTGTCACAAAAAGTGACTCACGGTGGTGCAGGGGGCTTGCAAATATTCCCCCAAATGTTTCAGGTCTTTGGGTATGCCAACTTAATATGGCATCCAATGCACAATCAAATTACATAATACTAAGTGCATCTTGCAATTACTAATGAAACATGATTATAAATGAAACATGATTCTATGCAGTTTCACCAAAATGCCATTATCAAAGCACATGAATATAATACATGTGCATGAGTACTACAATTAACATTAGAACACTCATGTATATGAACTTCTTAACCCCTACTGTGAATACACGTTCAGTAATACGATCTAGATGCTCCTATTCACATTAGTAACCTTAAAGCACACAATATATGTATTGTCCATTACATTAATATGTCAATCCTGTAGCGCTTGATGGTATGAGTCAAATTATGCATTACCACTACTGCAGAGGATTTCTGTTTACAGGCATATTCGGTTGTCTGAACATGTTTCAAATAGGAGAACATTTGTTGCCTGTAGTGACATCATAGTGGTAGCCCGAAATATTACCTTATCACCTGTTATAGGATACAAATGGTATGCTTTCCTACCTTTCCTCACCTGATGACATCACCCAGCACACAGATGGGATTAAAAGCCTGAGTATGGCCTGGGAGCAGACGGAAACACTGCCAGCGTCCTGACCAAGCTAATACATTAAATTTAACAAAACCATTTAGGCTCTCCCCATGTGCGGAGGACATTCTTAATCTCATTATTCACCAGAGAGACCATTGTGTTACCTTCATTGAAGAAATACACTGCATGCTAGATGCTGCTCTGCGCCTAGCTTTGTGTTGTATTTGTTGTTTCGCACGTGTTATTGACGTACCCTTTATGCCTTCGTTTGATCGTCAACTTTCCCATCCATTTGTGGTTCTGTATTTGTATTATTATTCGTCGGTTCTCCAAGAGTTGCCGTACGTACTTCAGGAGGATGCATCGGTCTTGATATGACACATTATCATGGATAATATGGGACAGAAAACAGCGGACATGGGACAAAAGGTAAGACACTATAATCATATAAAGACATGTCAGCACTCGGTGTCTGCATAAAGTCTTCATAAGTCGCAGCACGTTTCTCAGGAAGCTTGATTTACTTGCTCCATGCATGCATTTTAGGGCGTTTTTGAAGATCCTTAGAGACTCTGACGAGTTAAGACAGGCAATCCAAATTACGGTCCCCAGCTCACAAGCCCTCATCTTGAATGAGCACACGGATCTTTGTAGCCGAAAGGAGGCTGAGGTTATCTTAAACGAAAGCACAAGATGTAGTGTGATGTGTAATTAAATGGATGGGGAATGGATAAGTACGGTTTAGCGTTTTAAAGATAAGAATGTGGACTTTGCGTTGGGCATTGATTTTCACCTATAGACAACCGGCTTGACATTGGAAGAGGGTTTTTAGAGTGAATCTGGAGAGTTTGAAAAAAGTCCTGGTTGCCTAGAGTGACCAAGTGACACCTTTGCAAAGGGCAAGCAGTCTTCCTCGACTTTCATAGAAACAAAATCGGTGCCGTCAGAGAGCTTAACCATTTTTTGTTAAATTAAATAAGTGGAGTAATGCACCAGATAACAGTGACTAATAAAAGGAAAGAATTGCTCAGCATAAGTACTGTCCTTGTGACGTGGAGTCATATGATGTCATGCAATGGTCAAGTAGGTTCCTTGTGCCTACCAATTCCAAAGGAGTGCACTTTATTTGAGAGAGGGTACACCTTGGTTTAGTTGCATGGCTGTCCACTGGCTCTTTATCCTGAAAGTTGTTTGGAGACAGTCCTGCCTCTCAACAAGTGCTTAATTTGAGCCGGTGATTACCTTTTGGGGCCACCAGCACTTATTTTTGGTGCCCGGAATTTATTTTCCTCATCTGACATTTCCAGACAGCAAGAAAGGGAAAAAATACAAGGGGGAAAAGGGAGAAAGATGGAAAACCATCACAAAGGGAGAAAGCAGGCTGACGAGTGAAATAAAAAGGCAGGGAGCATTTGGCAGTGGACCAAAGAGTTAGGAGTATCATCCTTGGCACTGGGTGGACTGAGGTTTAATAACGCTGGCCGTGGGCTACTAAGCAAAGGTTTGGGCACTGCCACTCATTGTTTTACAAACTAAGCGCTGCTCTCTGCCAACAGCCCATCACTTGCAGTGCTGCTACTTATAGGCTCAAACCTATAATCTGAAAAGTGACACTGAGGGGCAGATTTAAGAGCCCCTAACACCTCCTTGCGCCACATAAACTTTTTTTTTTACACTAATGTGGCCCAATGAGGCCAAAATGACTGTGCCAAATTTACATAGTGGCGCAATGCATGCATTGTACCACTTTGTAACCCTTTGTGCTACATTATTCATGGGTCAGGCATAATGTATGCAAAGCGGGTGTTCCCCTGTTAGGGGAGGTGAAAAAAACAGAGGCACACCATTGTTTACAATGGGCCTCAATGGGCTTTGCAGGATTACCGTCAACATTTTTTACGCTAATGCTGCAAAATCTCCTAACTTGCATCAACATTTTTCATGATAGTTTCCTAACTACGCCCATGGTGCGATGTATCTTAGATACGGCGCACATATGGTGGCATTAGGGAGGCACTAAGGGCTGCTAGAAAAGTGGCACTGCACTAGATGCAATGCCACTTTTCATAAATCTGGCTCTAAAATCACAGCAGGATAAATGCTGATAATTGAAAATCCAGCAGTAGCTCAAAGTCGCCTCATAGAAATGTGATTGCTAACTGGCAGGGGTCTGAAGTTATCCATGGAAGCTACACCTACCTAAAAGTCTTAATTCATTCTTATCCCTTCTTGAATTAATGTATCTACTCACTCTCACTATCCCAAAATTGATTTATTGAGCCATGCAGCTCAGTCTTGAGTCACCATCAATCCCTACAATGACTGGTCAAGGTTAATTGTTAAAAACTGTGTTGTGGCACCCACCACATTTGCAGTTAAACAACCAATTTGAGGGAGGACCCCTCTACTAAAACCCACTAGCAATGGTCAGGTTTGGTTTCTGCACTCACTCACTAGTATGGGGCTGGTCTGACAAAATTTGCCAGGCTGGCATTTGGTTTCCATGGTAGCCCAATTTGTGAACTGTATAGTTCTTAGCCAAGGCATCTTAGCCAAGGCATGTACATTTCACTTCATTTGAGATAAATCATTTTTGCTGTTGTCTGTGGGTTATGGGACGTTGTCTCCAACAAGATTTCAGACACACTGATTTCATATCAGTCTCTTTGTTTTACATATTGTGCTTTGCTTAGCTGACACTTTGTATTCCACCTCAACATAGCACAGCTCTTCCCATCTCTTGGAGAATGTTTTCTTCTCCTTAAACTATGATTAAGAGTGCAAGCCGTTATTAATCCGGAAACTGGGAATTTCAATTCCTTTTCATAGTCATTTTTTAGAAGCCACTACGTAATTTTCTGCCTATGCTGGCAGTGTGAACATATGCCATGGAATGTGGCTGAATTATTTAAAGGCATCAGAGACCTTGGTCTTCTTGAGTAATGTAAGAAATTTGGTTGGTGGTTGACTGGGGTGCGGACTCTAGTCAAGCAGCAAACACAATCATTGTCAGACAGAGTGCAATAAACCACAAATTAACCTGTGCTTACCCCCTTGGTAGGTTGGCATAGAGAGCTGTCAGGCTTTGTTTAGAGGCAATGTGTAAGGTATCTGTGCAACACTTCAAACAGCAACACAAAGTAAACACACCACAAAAAGAGCCCACAACAGAGTAAAAAAATAGAATAATTTGTAAAAGAAATAAGTCCAAAACAACACAAACTCAATTAGTAGAACTAGAGATGTTGAATTTTAAGGTGTTTAGGAAAAATAGCACCAAATGGCTTAAAGCGCCAACTGTGGGTATCTGGTCATGCCAGACAGGGATAAAGTCACAAGTTCAGGCTGACCCCGATTGAGCGCAGACTGGCTCCAGGGACCCAGTTAGGGCCACTGATTGTTTTATACCCTGGTTTGCATAGCGTTGCGTGGATCTACTTCAAAGATGCGTTGTGTGGCCAAAGTGGTTCTGAGATGCTGGGAGGCTGCAGTGCGATGTCCTGATAGCATCAAAGTTGAGGAGCCAGTCAACGGCGACTTGTGATTTGAAGTCTGGAGTCAGGGATGTGTTTTGCAGTCAGGAGGATGTGTTAGTTCCGAAAAGCTGCAAGGCTGCGTTGCAGTGTCCGGCATTGTCATTGAGACTGCCAATGAGAGACGTGAGGGCCTGCGCTGAGGGTGCATCCTGCAGCGGTAGCTCTGAAGGTGAGATGGGCTGCAGCAGCAATGCAAGTCTTTGAGATGGGTCCCATCCGCACAGCACCAGAGATGAGGCCAGCCAACTAACCCTTGGAACCACTCCGGGTTCTGGGTTCAAGAGATGCAGATCCAGTCCTTCTCATCCAGGCAACAGGGCATCAGGCAGTAGGTCAGCACAGCAAAACAGGAGTGTAGCAGAGTGCCAGTCCTTCAGCAGCACAGCAGTCCTTCTTCCTGGCAGAGTATCCACAGGTTTAGTAGTGTTCTGTAGTGGTAGTGTTTGAGGTCCAATATTTATACTCAGTTGTATAGGGGATATGTAGCCGTTTGTGCGGGGACAGGACTACTTCTTCAGATATAAGCAAGGTTTGGCCCAGCTCCTCCCTCCCATCCTGCCAGTGATGGCCCATCCAGTCACACCTAAGCTCCCATTGTGTGTGACTTTCTAGGTGGAATTCACAAAGCCCAACTGCCAACTACATCCAGTATGTGACCAGAGGGTGCTGCAGGCACCAAAAGGCTAAGACAAGAAAATGCCATATTTCTAAAAGTGCCATTTTCTGAATTGCAGTTTGACATGTGACCTCGCCATAAGTTAAGATTTTAAATTGTAATTCTAGAGACACGAAACATAAAATGATTATCCCTTCTCATTTGGATATTACACTTATAACATGTAATAAGGCAACTCCAATGTTATCCTAGGGGTGAGATAGGCCTCATAGTAGTGAACATGCATATAAGTGTATTTCACATACAGGACATGTGAAACTTAAAAGTACATGTCCTACTTTTTAAATGTAATGCACCTTGCCCTCTGGTGTGTCCAGGACCTACCCTAGAGGTAACATATGTATTAAAAAGGAAGGGTTGAGCCTGGCAAAAGGTTTATTTTTCCAGGTTATAATGGCAGTTTAAAACTGCACACACAGGGTCTGCAATGGCAATCCTGAAACATGTGAAAAGGGCCACATAAGTGGGTGGCACAATCAGTGCTGCAGGCCCACTAGTAGTATTTAATATACAGACCCTGGGTACCTATAGTACCACTTTACTAGGGGCTTATCAGTAAACTAAATATGCCAATTGGGGTTATGCCAATATTTCCATGTTTAAAGGAGTGAGCACATGTACTTTAGCACAGGTTAGCAGTGGTAATGTGTTCAGAGTCCTAATTCCAGCCACAATGATTAAGAAAACAATGGAGGAGGAAACCAAAATGTGCAGTGGGGTGAGACCATCCTAAGGATGACAGGTCTAACATGCAACCTTGAGGATGGCTTTGTTATTGATGAAAAATGTTTTGGTCACCATCCTGAGAAACACAATATAAACAAGGTAAGCATATAGTTAAATATAGGTTTACTATACTTAACTTCACGTATAAATGTACATTAACAATATCTTAGTGGTAGTTCCCTTGAAGAACTTAATTTACCATAGGTGTATGGGAAAGGGTTTTATTTTATTGTATCAAACATAAGAAGGTTTTGCTTAAATATTATTATTTATTCCGCATGAGATTATTAATCCCTGAGTTCCTTTGTGTATTTTTTGCATTTGGGTAACCCAAAATAGATTGCTGTTTGAAGGATGTTTGCAGGAGAATTTCTATTTGGATGATAATATTGTGTGGAGATATAGTTATATCATTTACTATATACTCGAGACTCTAATATATTTTGCATTTGCAGGATGGAGTCCTCGAAATACACTGCTTGATAAACAAATACTTAACCACTGAATATACTTGTTGAACAATGATGACTTAAGAATGAAATATTGGCCTTAATAAATCAAATTGACTCACCAGTTCTTATGGAGTAAAATTATAATATAAAAATGTTTTTCATTCTGAGTAACTCGAATACAAAGTGATTTTTTAAAAGATTATTATTGCAAGGAACATTATGATTTAGTGAAGCAGAATAACGCTTTGTAACTTTCTTTCTTCTCTATATTCACAAGGCTTTTGGTGATGGTTCTGTTTCCCTGTGGTGTTTGCTCTAATGTATATAACTTGGGCGAAATTAGGTGCTCTATGAGACCTATTTTTTAAGGCCCTCAAATGGATGTACTCATTGGTTTTAATCTGCATATGGTGATTTTTTATGTAAAACAAATACATTGAACTTTTGCTAATGTATATTTTGTAACCCTGAAGAATGAAACACGTTGGCTGCTTTTGGCTGCAATCAAATCATTGCAATGAAGTTGCAATAAATAATTGGCAACAGTTCGTGCTGAGGGCCATCCTTGAATACATTGGACGTGAATGGATGTGAACTGCGCGAAATGGAGCAATTCCACACATGGAGATTTAGGGCCAGATGTAGCAAAAATTTGCAAGTCGCAAATGACCCGAATCGCAATTTGCGACCCCGCAAAATCAGAAATGGGATGCAAAAACCCCATTTCCGAATTGCAAATTGCGACGCGACCCATTACCGACTCACAAAATTTGCGACCCCATTGTGCGACCCGCAAATAGGAAGTCGCAATTTGCGAGTCGCAAACCATATGAAAAAGCCACTCGCAAATTGTGACTAGTCGCAAAAAGCCCATTTTGCACACCCAATTTACCACTAACTCAGAGCAGGTGGTAACCAGAACCAAAGTTTAAAAGGAGACCCAGAAGGCATCTGGGTTACTCAAGATGGCGGAGATATATGTGATAGCAAGGAGGAGGAGAGTCCACGCCGCACAGCAGAGGAGGAGGAGGAGCCAGAGACAGGAGAGGATATACAGAACCAGGCAGACACTTTTCCAACAAACAGAGGAGGAGATATATGATAAATACAGACCCAGCAGTGCAGCTATATTAGAATTAATTGATCTACTCAATCCAGAGCTGCAACGCCAGACTGTGCACGGCAGCACCATCCCCACACATGTGCAAGTGCTATGCTCACTGCACCTCTTGGCCTCGGTAGCTATCAGGGGGTCATTGCTGTGGCAGGTGGGGTATCCCAAAGTGCACTCTCACGGTTCTTCAGATGTTTCTTAGATGCCATACTCACACACACATGTCCAGATACATATACCTACCCAGGAATGAGGCAGAAATCAACAGCACCAAGTTAGAATTCTACAGGATTGCCAACTTCCCTCATGTGATAGGGTGTGTAGACGGGACACATATACAAATATGCCCTCATGCAAATCTGGAATATCTGTTCCGCAACCGGAAGTGTACCCACTCACTGAACATTCAGGTGGTATGTGACGCCCATTATGTTATCACTGACATGGTAGCCAAATTTCCAGGGAGTACACATGACTCTTACATTTTCAGGCACAGTGGGATACACCAACGCCTAGAACGTGGGGAGTTTGGAGACGGATATCTCTTAGGTATTGCTGAATACACTCTGAAGCCATACACACAGGTCACTGTAGAAACCATCCATGCCCTGCTAACATTGTCCATTTATGCCAAACAGGTGACAGTGCATATGCGCTACGACCATGGATACTTACCCCGTACCTAACACCCAGCAATGAGAATGAGAGGCGATATAACAGTGCACATAGAAGGACCAGAAATGTCATAGAGAGGACCTTTGGACTGTTAAAGGCAAGATTCCGATGCCTCCACAGAAGTGGAGGTGCGCTCCAGTATGCCCCAATAACAGCATTCAAGATAGTTGGCGCATGCGCTATACTGCACAACATTGCCACCAGACGTGGGCTACATCTCACCCCTGAAGACCCAGATTCGGAGGATGACGAGCAAGAGCTACCACATTGCCATCCTGGGGATAGAAGCATTGCAAATCAAGGCAGACAGAGACGGGACCACATTGCAAACCAATACTTTGGAAGGTACGTGCTAACTGTCACCACACACACTAATGTCACACACAAAGAGCCCAGTTGTGAAGTGGAACAAACAAGAACTTTTATTTAGTGAACCTAAGTAATGATAAACTGAACTTTTGAGAAGGGGCTGTAAATGTCCACCTGCAATGAGGACACATTCACTTCATGTGCCTCAAGTGTCCTACAGTGCATGGACTCATCACCTCCGCCTGGGACGCCCAGCATGGCTAGTGCTTGGTGTGTCAGCAGACCCCTGACCTGCACTGCCACTCCTCAAGACACGTGTGTCTGTGGCAGATGCGCTGCTGACGGTGGACCCCTCCTCACTATCCTGAGGTGTCTCTGCCGTGCCCCTAGCCACCTGTCTAGCCTCCATCATATCCACAGCGTGGCTGATGCGACCCAGTCCCCGAGCCACATCCCCTGCAAAGTGGCCCAAGTCCACCTGCAAACTAACTGTACGGAGTGACAGCCCTGTGGTGTTGACTGCCAGGCGGACGATGGATGCAGCCATGCGGTCCAGTCTGTGTACTAGTTGCCGCTCACTGTGCCTTGCACTCTGTCTCTCAGACACTAATTCTGTGACCAGTTGACGTATGGAGAGTGGTCACCAACATTATCGTTCAATCGTGTGAACTGTGTGTTCACCTGTGCCAGCCCAGTGGTGAAATTATGCTCCATCCATCGCATTGCCCCAGATATGACTCTCATCTGCCTTGTTTGCAGGCGCTGACCAGATATGAGTGCTGCCTCCGCTGTGGACATAGACGAGTCACCTACATCCTGCTGGGACACTGCTGGGACATGGAGTCTGCGTCTGCGACGCGGTGGAGCTTCAGGGTCCTGCTGTATGACACTGTGGCTGGGACCAGGAGCTGTGTCGATATCCACAATGTCCATTGGTGCAGCTGGAGGGGACTGTGGTGGGGTGGTGCTGGGACCTGTAGTGGCTGCTTCGGACTCCTGTGCTGCCTGTTGGCTGCTCTCTGCACCATGGACAGACTGGCTGGTGGGGGTGTCTTGTGGGAGACCTGTGGGACATAGGGAACACACTGTCAGTATCTAACATCTGTTGTATGCCTCCTAATAAACTGTTGCCTATCATCTGACTACTGAACTACATTGCCCATAATGCACCATTCTGGTGGTTGCAAGTCTGGAATGGAGCTAGTTTGGTTGTGCATACTGCTGTGTACTGGGTGGGTGGGGGTATGGCAGTTATGGGTGTACATGCATGTTTCATGGTACTCACTTGTTGATGTCCCTGGTGCTGACGTGTCCAGCACTCCCATTCCAGCCACTGCCTCAGGCTCAAGGGTCTGTTCCACAAGTTCCTCCATAGGTGTGGGGGGTGGGACGGTGGATGGGCCTCCTCCTGTGCCCCGCATCTCCCTGAGGCGTTCTGACACCCTCTCCTTGGTCCTGGAGCGCAGGTCATACCATCTCTTTTTTATCTCCTCTATACTCCTGTGGCTCACCCCTATGGCGTTGACCCTCTCCTGGATGTCATTCCAGATCCTCCTTTTTTCCGTGTCTGGAACACTCAGGGCAGCCCTTCAGAAAAGCTGGTCATGGTGCTGGCAGCATTGCTCTGTCAGCACCTCAAGTTCCTTTTCAAAAAACTTTAGTTTTCTCTTCCTGCCTGCACTGCCAGAGTCTTCCATTCTTGCTGCTGTTCCTCCAGGTGGTTGCTCAGCAGTTAGAAAAGGGTGTGGTCCTCCCTCGTCCCAGGTGTATTTGTTAACTTCCTGGCTGTGATGTCATCAGCAAGAGCCAGGAAGTGTTTTTCATACTGTTATGCTGCACCTGCAAGCAATTTGCGGCACAGTCGCAATTTGTGACACCCACTCGCAATTTGCGAGTCCGTTTTTAGCGAGGTCGCAAAATTTGCGAGTTGCAAAATTAAGTCGCTTTTTCTTGTTGAATACCGTTTTGCGAGTCGGAAATTGCGAGTCGCAGCGACTCGCTATTTCCGACTCGCAATTTTTTAGCTACCTACATCTGGCACTTAGGCCCATATTTATACTTTTTTAGCGCCGCATTTGCGCCACTTTTTGATGCAAAAACGGCACAAACTTACAAAATACAATCGTATTTTGCAAGTTTGCACCGCTTTTGCATCAAAAAATTTCGCAAATGCGGCGCTAAAAAAGTATAAATATGGGCCTTAGAATATTGGACACTGTTATTACAAACGTATACAGTGTGCTGAGTAACGTTATTTCATTTGTAAATGGAGTTTCCCCTGGAAGAGAGTGTGTGGTGGCTGTTCCCTCATACTCTGGCACCTGTTTTATTTTTATCTTTTTTTATTTGTAAATTATTTATTCTTTGTTTTTGGAAAGAGTTGGTGACACTTTTAGGTGTGGGTAAGTTTGTGCCCCAGCCAGTCATTTTTATCATTATATCAAGTAACAGTCATTTATAAATGGGTTCCCTATACTGCCTCCATTTTAGTCTAACCCAGATGTGTATATCATCTTTCCGACCTGCAAAATATTTTGGCCCATATTTATACTTTTTGACGCTAAACTGCGCTAACGCAGTTTAGCGTCAAAAAGTTTTGCGCCGTCTAACGCCATTCTGAAGCGCCATGCGGGCGCCGTATTTATGGAATGGCGTTAGACGGCGCAATCAGACCGGCGCTGCCTGGTTTGCGTGGGAAAAAACCACGTAGACCAGACAGCGCCGGCGTAGGGGGAAAATGGCGCATGGGCGTCTTAAAATGGGGCAAGTCAGGTTACGTCGAAAAAATCGTCTTAACCCGACTTGCGCCATTTTTTAACGACGCCCATCCCCCATCAACATGACTCCTATCATTGTAAAGATAGGAGTCATGCCCCCTTGCCCAATGGCCATGCCCAGGGGACTTCTGTCCCCTGGGCATGGTCATTGGGCATAGTGGCATGTAGGGGGGCACAAATCAGGCCCCCCTATGCCACAAAATATTATTAAAAAAAAAAAAAATACAACTTACCTGAACTTACCTGAATGTCCCTGGGGTGGGTCCCTCCAGCCTTGGGTGTCCTCCTGGGGTGGGCAAGGGTGGCAGGGGGGGTCCCTGGGGGCAGGGGAGGGCACTCTGGGCTCATTTTGAGCCCACTTGTCCCTTAACGCCATGCCTGACCCAGGCGTTAAAAAGCGGCGCAAATGCGCCGTTTTTAGCCACGCCCACTCCCGGGCGTCGCTTTCCCCCGGGAGTATAAATACCACGTAAAGGCCTGGGAGTCATTTTTTAGACGGGAACGCCTCCCTTGCATATCATTAACGCAAGGAAGGGGTTCACGCTAAAAAATGACGCACATTCCGGGAACTTTGGCGCTATTCGCCTCTAACGCCATAGTATAAATATGGCGTTAGTTGGCGTTAGTTTTGCGTCGAAATTGCGTCAAAAAAAACGACGCAATTTCGGCGCAAACGGAGTATAAATATGGCCCTTTATCTCATGGCTTCAATCCGCTCTGGACGAAGGGTCACGTTCCTTCCGTTCTTTTGTTATTCGTTTAGCAGGCTACCAAGCAACCTAAAAAGAGTTTTATGGGCATTTTTTAGCAAGATAACTTTGATTTGTAAAGCAATCCAGTAAGGACAGCCTTAAAAGATGAGGAACGATTAAGTTTAGTAATTTCGCTCAAAGTCTCCTGCAACTTGAGTCTGTAATTCCAGGAGAATCAGTTTCCACATATCATTTTGCAGAACATGGGGTTTTGGAGTAGCACCAGGGAAACATGAGTGGCAGAACCTATCCGTGCTAATACAGAGAGACCATCAATTAATAACTTTTTGTAAAAGTATGTGAATTTTAGCAGCGGCGGCTACTGTGAAGTAAAATGGGGGAGGCAGCTTGAGGGCAGCGTGGGAGAGAAAAATAAGACAAAAATTAAATACCACTTACCTAGCGCTCACCACTTCGGTGGTCTTCTGTTCCTCTGCTCCACTGGAGTCTTGACACTCCATGCACAGGCTCCCAGACTCCCTACACCAACCCAGACGCTGCTCTCATGCTGGTAACACCCAATATGAAAGAAGCACTGTGATTGGTCTGAGCGGTCTGGTTTGACACTCAACCAGGCCCTGGGAGCCTGTGTCTGTTCTCCACCTGTCTGTGCAGCACAGCTCAGGTGGAGAGATCTAACTGCACACATCGGTTTGGCCATTTTAGGATTGCCAGCCAAACCAACGTGCACACTTGCAGCAGTGCCCACCACTCCTCCCTGCTGCTGCTGTCCCTTAGGATGGCCTGGCCCCTCCCCATTCTAGACTCGGCTTAGCGAGTAAAATAAAATCATAATAAGCTGTTTTATTATCATAATATTTTCCATATTTTCACTGCTGAGAGAGCAGTGGGGCGAGGCTCCTCTGCCTTAATGGAGGAGCCACCACTGGATTTTAGAACATACCTTTAAATTTGAAAACAGTTACAATTATTCCTGCTTTGCAGCATTTTCTATGGATTTCCTCAAATATATCATCAGTCCTGGGTTCTCACAGTGAAACTGACATGGTATTTTTGTTGTTCTACATATTTCATTAAAACCAGCTTGACCCATTATGCTCCTTTAGTGAATGTCCCACCTCCATACCTAAAGATACTCATAAAAATCCCAGGATTAGGAAGCCCGTATTATCTCTGTAACCTGCCAAAGGATTTCACTGTGTCATTTTGATTTTAGCTGCATTTTTTAGACCTGTAGTCTATCCAGTTCTGCTTTTCCCTCTGTCACTTCTAATGGAAGTTTGGGATTTGACTGCAAGGGGGTTAATATATGCCATATGGGGCCTGAAGATTTTAATAATGAACTCAAATATTCCTAAGGAGCATTGCATTATGTGAAGCACATTTATAAGAACGGGGTTGGTGGCCTCAATTGGCACTCAGACATATACCATGGTCTCCCTATGTCCACTCTTCGGTGTTAATTTTTAGGAGTCAACCGTCAAAGGTATGACTGCACAATATTGTAACTACGGATGAATTTGTTCCAGTATCTGCAAAGAACTGAAATGGTACATGTTTGGATGTAAGTCTGGCTCATTCTTTCTTGTGGAGGTGAGCTTACTGTAGGAGACATATGTCATAACCACTCTCTAGCAGGAAGTTAAGTAAAGGCAGGCTTTTCTCGGGTGAGCTCCGGCCCTTTACAATAAGGCTTACATTTTCAATCATTCCTAAGCATGTTGCTTGACCTGCTTCTGGAGGAAGCTATTACTGCTGTTTCTGTCCAACCCTCTCCCTCCTTCTTCCCGAAGTTCTGATAAAGTCCACAAACCAATGTGTTGAACACAATACATATAAACGTAATCAAATTAAAAATCCCTCCCCTGAGAACTCACGTAATGGATCCGGAATGAACTCCCATGGTTCGTTTGGAACCATTGGTCTTTGTTATTCTCTGGATTGGCAAGTGAACAGAGGACATGTGGGCTCCCAAGTCTCTTTTTGAGAATGGTCATCTTCTACAGTCCTGATGTGACCTCACTGCCCCCTTCCTCCCACCTTTGTCTCCCTTTAGGTCATCCATCTTGAAATGTTAGTAAGTGACTGCAGCTTCATGGGCCCCCAGGTCCTCAAGGGTTATTGGATTTGCATCTGCTGGGGGTCTGATAATTTCTTCTCTGGATCTTTTCAAGCTCTCCAATTACTTCATGGTTGGAGTGCTCGATTTCTTTTTAGAGGGGTAGTTTCTTTTGCTACAGCCTGCAGCTGTAGTCAATTTCTTTGTGTGTTTCTCTGGTGTAATGTTACTGCTTTTAACCAAGGATGATCCATTGATGATACCCAATATGGTTTGGTCTTCTTTTGGAGGCTTGACAACATCCTTTAGTGAATACAAGGAGGCAATCAGCCAAAATGGATGGGCTCACTGATAGGGAATGCCAAATTGTTGAATAAGGATAGTTTATGACCGCAAAAGCTGATGGTGCTAAAATTTCACATCACCCTCATAACTTCTTCCTTTTCCTTGAAAAAGTGAACTCTCACCACTATGTCCAGAGATGGCTCTCATCTGTTTTCAGACATTGCAATTGTGGGTTGTATCGAGGCAGAATTTTTGCTTACTTGGTTTATTGTATATTGTAAGAACCTCTAAATTAAGCCTTGGTCATCCGGGCCCTCAACTCCATTTGGCAGACTTCTAATTTGTATGTTGCACTTCCTTCTGTGGTTTGCAAAGTATTTCACTTAATGATGAACTTCTGGTAGTGCTCCTCTATAGAGGAAGTTCTTTCCTTGTTGTCTACCCTTGTCCCAAGCTCATTTGCATGTTTCTGTCTTTTTCTCAGATATTCCTTTAGGTTCGTCCATATAGCAGACACTTCATCCTTTACTTTCTTCAGTAATTTCCCAAAATGTAGTCATGAGAGATGTTTTCAGTTTTGGTGTGCTCATCTTTTTGCTCTGAAGTTGAGGAGGGGGGTCGGCCTGTAGCTTCAATCCTCTCTCCTTCCCTTTGCAGTAAGCATCACCTTTTTGATGCTCCCTACAGGTGCTGTTTGCCTCCATTTTGTGATTCACTATTGTGTCCCCTGTACATCAAAGTGTGTTCATACAAACCTCTATTGGATTTTCTTGTGTGACTGGACTGCATGTCTTGTTACTCGGGCATGGGAGAAACCCTCATTTTCTGTGCACTGTTACAGGAGAGGCAGCACTCTCGTTTATGTTCTGCAGTGCCAAAATAATTTACAGACATTTACCAGATGTGTGGCATCAGCTCACCCACTTTGACCCAGTTAGGCTATAAAAGCATGTGTTTCAGCTGTCTGCGAAGATCAGTGTTTGTTGCTGCTATAGAGCTTTGACCTCTTTTTGTACACCAGGTGACGATCTGAGCCACAGCACTCTTACTCCATGGGCCAGCTCCAGTGCTTTGCACGTCTGAGGTCATGCTCAATGAGGCACATTGGGATAGCCTAGGATAGGCGTCACGTCCTGCCTACTGCAAGGGCTCACTCTACCCCACAGCCACTGTCATTCAATTCTCCATGCTTCCACGTGCCTACCTCTTTCCAAGTCCATACCTGCGGACATGCAGTGGCCAAGGCTGAATCTCCAGCTCTGAAGTCCTATCACTGCTGCCTCTATCACATGACTCTGGTAGCTCCAGTCTGTGGGCCATGCTATACGCTGTCATGTTTATTCCACCTAATTTGCCCAAAGCACTCTGTGCACCACTGAAAGATGTCTCAGTCCCAGGTGGGGTGGGAGCCTACCCTGAAATTTCTATTGGTGATTCCAATACAGCAATCTGTAGAGAAAGGCCACCAAAGATGTCTTCTTTAGGATCAGAAACAGATTCGTTGTCCTGAATGTATGTCCTAGTAAAATGTTTGAAACACTGAAGCAGTCCTATCATACGTCTGACTTCATTCTTACTAATTGGGTCCTTGATACACTCAATTCCTGTCTGGGATTTCATAAACTCTGCATACCATGCTAAGAATGTCCCTATCTTGCTTCTTTAAATAGTCACTCCCGTACAGAGTAGTTTGTACAGTACACTTCTTCTCATACTGCATTCTTTTTTCAGGGTGCATTTCCTCTGCTTCCCTAGGAGTTAGCAACATCGAATTGGGCTACTAATCCCTCAAAAACTTTATTTGTTTCTGTTTTTCTGCATTCCATTATAAACACACCCGCTACACCACAGTGTTATACCAGTAACATACAAATCAGTGTAGTTCACCTGCAAAGAATAAATGTAGACAATCCTTCACTTTTTTTTTAAAGTTGTCTTGTCAAGTAATCACTCCTTAAATGCCCATCGAAGTGACCGTTTCAATATGGATTTCATTTACATTTTGGTCCATAAAATAAAAGGGCCAAGATTAGAAAATATAGCAGCAATATCTTTTTTTATCTGTCTCCAGTCACTTAGTTACTAGAAACAAAGTCGAGACTGCATAGAGTACCTGCGTTCCTATATGGTTATTGGCATTTTGAAAGCTGCTTCTTAAGCCACACAACATACAAGTGGTATTATTGAGTCACATCCTTCATTCTCTTCTAAAAATGTATTACTTTGCCCAATTCAGTGAATTGGGACAGTGAACGTCACCAAATATATTAGGAGCAACAAACGCCACCAAAATAGATACCAATTGCAGAAGAACCTTTGGGCACAGTACTTGCTAGAATTTAACCATGATTCAACCGCACTAGCACACAATCTACTTGGTATTTTGCTGTCTGCATTCCAGTGAGCTGCTGAAAAATAATAGCAATGCCCTAGGGGCATCAGTGATACAAGAGAATCATACATCTTGTACCTAATGATGACATCAACCCCAAGTAATGTTTGCATTCTTGCTTTGCGATATACGTTTGTTTTTTTTGTAGCATAACGACAAATCCCTCAGTGCACCTAAAAAATCATAACACAGCAACACACTTGAAACTAATAAGACTATTTACATTGAATGTAATAACTTTCAGATATGCCATCAGTTCGACTGAAGCCAAATGACGTTACCTTTGACTGTCACTTGATTTTGTTCGCTAAGCAGCAACTTTTTTTGGCACATCTCCCTCCACCCAGAACTCCCCATTTCAACAGATGAGTATTGGAATGAGTTCCGATATCTTCCTATTTCCCTCTCACAACCAACCCTGAAATTGATGATGTACATTCGGTGTGGAATGAAGACATGTTCAACCCCTGAGGCTCTACCTCCAGAACTACATCCAGTGTATGCAACAAATACGTTAAAAACAACTATATAATCTGCCTCTTGGTGACTCATATGCAGGCAGTTCCTCATCTCCTACGCCGACGACACCCAGCTGATACTTTCCCTCACCAAGGACCCTACCATCGCCAAGACCAACCTGCAGGATGGAATGAAAGATGTCGCAGAATGGATGAAACTCAGCCGCCTGAAGCTGAACTCAGACAAAACAGAAGTCCTCATGCTCGGAAACACCCCGTGAGCCTGGGACAATTCTTGGTGGCCCTCGGCCCTGGGCACCGCACCAACCCCCTCAGACCACGCACGCAACCTCGGATTCATCCTGGACCCGCTTCTCACCATGACAAAACAAGTCAACGCCGTCTCGTCTTCCTGCTTCCTCACTCTCCGCATGCTCCGAAAGATCTTCCGCTGGATCCCCGCCGACACGAGAAAAACTGTGACCCACACCCTCATCACAAGCCGCTTGGACTACGGAAACACCCTATACGCAGGAACCACCGCAAAAATCCAGAAACGTCTTCAGCGAATACAAAACGCCTCTGCACGCCTCATCCTCGACATACCCCGCCACAGCCACATCTCCGCCCACCTGAGACACCTGCACTGGCTACCCGTCAACAAAAGGATCACCTTCAGGCTACTCACCCACGCACACAAAGCCCTCCACAACAAGGGACCCGAATACCTCAACCGTCGCCTCAGTTTCTACACGCCCACCTGTCAACTTCACTCCGCCACCCTCGCCGCCGTCCCTCGCATCCGCCGCACCACGGCAGGTGGGAAATCCTTCTCCTACCTGGCGGCCAAGACATGGAACTCCCCCCCGCCAACCTCAGGACCACCCAGGACCACCTCGCATTCTGGAGGCAGCTCAAGACCTTGCTCTTCGAGCAGCAGCCCCCCCCCCCCTCATCGCCTTGAGACCCTCACGGGTGAGTAGCACGCTTTATAAATATTATTGATTGATTGAAAGGTGCCTGCAAACCTCAAACACTAATGTCGAAATCAAATCATTATTTTTATAGCTCCCTTTTTCTAAAACTTTCTGTCCTCTTAATCTTCATAAAAAATATAGAGGGTTCCCCTCCAGTTGATTTTCAGATTACTGATAGAGCTGTAGAGGGGCTGAAAAGGCTGAGCTGCCTAATTCAGAGAGTAACAGTTTAATTTCTTTCTGTCTCTTTACTATTTGTAATGCCAGATACTGAAATGTAGAGAAAGTATAGCCAGTGGGACAGCAGGGCTGTTATCAGCCTATTCTCCCTATCCTTAGCAACAAATGTTCCTTTTATTATGAATGCGTGGAAGAACACTACCAGAGCACGTGGATCTCTTCCATGCTTCTGTGGAGTGGGGGGTGGAGGGAGAAAAAGGAGGATATGTGTTTCCACTATACTCAAGCTCTAGAAAACAAATTCTTCTCCACTCCCATTCTAGCTTTCTCACAGTCAGAACGGACACAGCGGATCCTGTGGAACTCTGCTCTCGGACCAGGTCCCACACTTGCTGACCCTTTGGGTGCCACCAGAATTCTTAGGTTGGACCTGCAAGATTAATTTTCCGAATCTTAGCATTTTTTACTAACTTTTTAGATTGATCCTCCAGCTGGCTATGTCTGGGGCATGCTGCCTCTCCTAGATTTTTGATATGTTGTTCCCCACTTCCACATGCCCCTTTCAATGTCCCAAATACTTCATTACCTTTGTCTATTTTCATGTTTAAGTTATCTATATTAGAAACATGTACAGTGTGCACAGTTTTATTCTCGATTTCCTCTCTCAAAATAACCTTGAATATACTTTTGGAAGAGGATTCATCTGATTGGACTGAGGGTTCTGCTGTATCCTGCTTGCTGCCTCAATCTTCAGAGAGTTTTTCTTTCCATGAGATTTGTGAGACTGATTATCCTTTTGAACGTTAATTTTCCTCTCTCCTTCCCTGCTACTTGAGTCTTCAAGATCACTTATCCCAGGAGAATTAGTTGACTGGTGCAGAAAACCCTAACTGGAGCCTTTATCTAGTACAGCGGTTCTTAACCTTTTGACTTCTATGAACCCTCACTGAATCATTACTGGACTTGGGGATCCCCTCTGAGTCATTATTGGAAGCTGGGGACCCCCGGCTTAAGCAAGTTCTATGATTTGAATCTCATAACAATGCACGCAAATACAAAAACTATTATACACCAAACAAATGCTCAGACATTTACATATTTTGTTTAATTCACTGTCAAATGTAGAAAAAGTTTTCACAGTTTACATTTTGTTCCTTAAATTGTGTGTATTTTAATTATAATGTATTCATATTAACATATTAATTATTGTAACACAGTCGCGGACCCCAAGTAGGCCTCAGAGTCTGGAGGGGTTTCGGCAGCCACGCATATATTACTTTTTATACTGCTAATTTCTTGACTGTGCTATAAAGCCACCTCAATTCATTCTTCCATCATCTGGCTGTTATAACCGGGTGGTTGCATCACATTAAGGCCCTTCTACTGACCTTGAACGAAGAGGCAGAAGAGGTAGACTCCCAACAGAAGGGCTTGAGGGTGTGGGGTGATTGCTATTACTATTGACATCTGGGCGCCTCATCAATGTCATAATTTCAGCTTTGATGGAATTCCATTCCAAAAAAGGAATTTCTGCTCCAGAAAGTTTAGTGTTGTCTTCAGTTATGGCTGTAAATATCAGACTTTCCTCTAGTGATCGACGTTAGCCTTCTTTCGCGAGCAGACGTCATCTAAAGCACTACCTAATGAATTTTGAAGTTGCTTCTTCAATGGCTATGCATCACTCATGGTGTACGACATGAATTTTAAGACTGAATATTACAGTGATATTCTGTTTTCCGCTGTCAAAGACACACGCAACATACAGACATAAAACAGATAAAGGTGGGGGCATTAGACATATTCAGAGAAGCAATATTATGAGTGAAAGTTTAGAAATAAAATGAAAACTATTTAGCAAAGTTTCAAAGACACATGGCAGATTGTTAACATTTTTGAGTTTTAGGAAGTAAAAATAGAGTTAAGGCATTACAGATTTTGTGTGCATCATTGTTTAAGCAAGAAACACTGTATTGTGCATTTGCCTGTATCAAACTTGATTGTACGAAATATCTTCAAAAAGAAGGTGCCTGCTTTAATTTCTTCTAACTTCAATGCACATACCTTATGGGTCATAGCACTTAAGGTGGACCAGTGTCTTATTCCTGTGCGAATTCTTGGAAGTATTCCTCCGGCGGGATAATTTTCTCAGTAATCATTATACTCAATTTAATTAAATAGTAATAATTCATCTTTGAGTCATCAAATGAAGCGCATGAACTAAACGTCTCTGGAGTGTAATAATGGCATTCATTATTGAAATGCTTAACTCACGTTAATGAATTTCACTTCAGCTCTTCAATCTTTCAGAATGATATTGCTTTACATGTCCTCATGCACCTGATGCACATGAAGTCAGCTTGTTTCAGGTGCAAAATTGCTTACACATAGCACCACAGAATTAAACCTAAGAGACTGAACACATCACGTCTTACTGGCTCGTGTCCTACCCTTATTTACATGCACCACTGTTTTCAGGGTTAAGGCTGAGTGGCAGATCAGTGACCCATAACGTGAATGCACATATTCTGCCGGTTCAGTTACCAGACTTGCCAACCTTAAGAAAACATTCACTGTTTGAGAAGGACCTAGCTTTGGAAGGGCCAGGGGCCTTGTGCCCAGAACTACATAGAAGGCACTTGTTTGCCCTCCCCCACCAAACATCCTTCTCCTAAAAGCACGCCTGCTGAGTCTGGCACCTATGTCCTGGGTTGTTTTCACACCCTGTAGTGGACGTCGGATGTTAAAAGACTCCAAAAACAAACAAAAAAGACGAGCCGGAAATCGACTTTTTGCAATGGTGTCTATCTTTTTTTTTTCCTGTCACCATGTGATATCGGCTCCTCACTGGGTGACAGTGTAAGGAAGCCAATATTTGAGTTGGTAGGTGTGAGTTAAATACATTTACCAGGGCTCAGAGTTTAATTTGTGCTGGTGATCGGCACCATCTTCTATTTCTAAACACTTGCAGTTTTTAATCAGTCTACCACATATTAACGCCGCCTACCCTTTTTTTAAAGTAGGGCACCTTCGTAGCACATTAAGCATATCAATATACTTTTAAAAATATGATAAAACTGGCACATCCAAGCCTTCCATACTGATTGAACAGAGCTAAAGAGGCCAAAATGTTGCACTTGAAAGAGTGTGGTGGTTAGAAAGCTACTACTGGTACCAGCAATCTGGAGAAGTGGCAGGAGCTGTGGGTGATACCAACTGCAGTAAACTCCTGCAAAATACCTCAGGCCCTGGCACTAACATTTTTACAAATTAAGTACTGCTTTGATTTTAGATCCATGATGCTTACAGTAAGGCACCATTTAACCTCTTCTTAATGTAAGTGTCTGAGGACCTCATTACGACTCTCACTGTCTTAAGACTGCCAGGGCTGCGGTGGCAGTCAGACTGCCACCAATGTGGAGGTCCGACAGCCACAGTACGACCGTGGCATTTGCGCCATAGTCGGACCTCCAGCACCGCCACTTCTCCTCCACTGGAGGGGCTGGTGGTGCTCACGGTCCTAATCTACCAGGGCAACGATGCAAGCAGTGCTGCCCTCGAGATTACGAGTCCCCTCTCTGCTGGTGATTACATGGAGGTAGCCCTGCCATGTAAAGGCTGGTGGAGATGGGGTGCCCCGGGGGGGGCCTGCACTGCCCATGCATTTGGCATGGGCAGTGCAGGGGGCCCCCGGCCAGCCCCATTGCGATTTTCACTGTCTGCTTTGCAGACAGTGAAAATCACGATGGGTGCTGGTTCACCCTATGTACTACAGCATTGCCGCCACCTCTATTACTAGCCAGCGTCAATGCTGTCGGCCATTTCCTGCTGGCCCAGCGGGAAACTCCTAATGGGGCTCGCTGGAAGAATCCGCACAGGTGGTAACATGACCGCAGAAGTTTGGCGGACAGCCTTTTCCATCCGCCAAACTCATAATGACCCCCAGAGTCTTCTGTGCATATCATACTCCTACCTTGCCCCCCTCCCTTCTGCAGTTACTCCACTTACAGAGCTTAACCTCTAACCTACATGTTTACTCTTGTCTTTCTAAGTTAACCACTTTTCCTTCTCCCATTAGTCCCCTTCTTCCTCCTGACCTGACCATGTTTAATGTTGCTCTCTAATGCCCTGCACTTGCTACCTGCTTCTTGTTTTCAACCTTTTAAATGTGTTCCTGCCCTTCATACATAAATCATCTATCTTGAACTCATCTTTTTTCTGTGCTTAGTCTCTCCTTCTCACAATTACCACATCCCTCAGTCATCAAGCTCTCCATGCTGGGTTAAAGCCTTTCTCTCTCTGGCAACCACCCTCCTTCACCAGTGCCTTTCCGTTCCTCCCTGCACTGTACAATGCCATCATACCTCCTCCTTTTCTTCCTATCTCTGTTGGTGCTCAACGTACTCCTGAGCCTCTTTTTGTGGACGCATTCTTCCTCTCCCCCCTATTATGAGTGACTCCTCACCTAGGCTAATTTCCTACTCTAGCATTCATTCTCTCTTGCTTGCACGCTCGTTCCAGCCCCTAACCATTGTCACCCTCTCCTGTTCAAGCTCCTTTTTAGGTCGAGCATAGCAGCGCACAAGCTCTGCTTTTCCCACGTGTTGTAATATATCTGGGCTTTTAACAATGCCCACATCACACCCATCACTACCACTCATTCGTGTGCTTGCCCTTCAAAAATCCTTTGATGACATTTATAAATGGCTTACTTTTGTCCCTCCTTGGAGAGGTTTTGTTACTGCCTTGGCTATCGCCCCTGTTATACGGCTAATTGCACTTTTGCCGATAAATCTAACTGCGAAATTATTTTTCCTTTTGTGTGTCTCTTCACGCTGATGCTCATGGTGGCCATGGCACTGTGAATTGGCTCGCTTATGTGAAACTGTTTTACTTTTAATTTTCAATTTATGTGGCAAGAAAAGTCCGGCTAGGAGGTTACAGTGCCAATAGCTCTAACTCGAGCAAATGCGAGACCCGTTGCATTGCAAATGCTTGTTTCACCTACTTCCTCCTACATGTGTTTCTTTCTTCCAAAATTAATAATCTTTTTTCAATGCAGATCTTTTCCTGCCCAGGCTCAGCCTCACCATTCCCTCTAGATTCATTCCCTTTCGTTTGCACTCATCCATAATGCTTACCATCTAACTGCTGTGCCACACTCTTCCACCTGTGCTTATCCCCTCTCCTGTGCCAGCCAACTGTCCAGGCTCACTCCCTTTGCTTACCTCACCCTTCCAAGATGGTCTTTACTTGCTGCGCTCACCACTTCTTACATTCCCTCTAACTCACTATTAAGGGACGTGGAGAAAGAGAGGCGAGGATAGGTAAGAGGGTACCTACCACTGTACAATTAAGTGTTAATGTTGTCTTTGGCGGCAGGGATGGAAAGTTACACTAGTTATTCCTACATTGCTTTTTCATGAGTTCTTGCTTTCACCTCAGGCACATGAGTTGGGTGGTGGCTAGGAATGGGAGTTTTAGACCCTCGTTAACTTCCATATGACTACAAAGTTTTAATATTATTAACATTCTATCAAAGCTATGAACATAGAAAGAATATCGCCTCAAAAACAAAAACATCCTTATTTGAGGAGCCAGCTGAGAGTAATGTTTGACAATTTATAATGTAAACCAAGTCGCTTTTCTGTACTGGATTGACTGATTCAATAAATGAACACTGACACTTTTATGGTGTTTGCTTAATGACGCACAATATGTACGCATTTATCAGTAGAGATCAGACACTAGGAAACTGAATCATCTACCTGCAGAGGGATGAGTGAACAGAGGAAAGGTTAAATGTTGGATGAGTGGAAGCAGGTTAATTTCACCTTAGTCCGTTAATGAGGAAATTACATTTTCAGTGAAGCGTTACTGGGCTCACTGGTTATTCATCCTTTGACTTCACTTTGAAGATTTCACCTATATGAGCAAGGGAATACGTCAGTCTCCATGGCTAGACCATCCATTTCTTTCCCTCTTTGAAATGAACACGGCTGGCAGGTAACAACGTAGAGAGCTCAGCATTCATTCCATCCTTGGCATCTTTATAATCATACCTATGTTGCACTGCAATTCAGTATCTTCATTTCTGGATTTCACACAGTGTCATTTCCCTGGAAGTCGCAAAACGCTGTGTATACCATCCTGGACATTTCCTTTATCTAATCCTCTGTATTAGATGCATTGGTTCAATTAGGACAAAGCAAGACTGCAATCACAGACTGCACTGATTTCTTAAAAAATAGTCCCAGGCCCAAAGCATTGATGCATGACTTACAAGCAAGGTAGCAACCCTTATGCAGCACGCAATCATTACATTTAGGAGGTTTACATCTTTTAAAATAAAACGTACATTTAATTTTTATGATGTTAACTTATTCACATATTGCTTCTTTTAAATAAGTCAAGCATGTTTTAGGGTTTTGAAACAACTTAAAACATCAAAAGCTACACACACATGCGCTTTAAATTGAATATACATTTCTCATTTATACAGTAGTTCTATTTTTGTATTCATGCTTTCAAAAATGCTGTTGCATTTGGCAACCAGATGGGAAAAAGCAAGCACTCCATGTTTTAATAATTTTTTTGTACTTATCTATATGCATCCCTTTCTTTTTCTTGTTGACAATAGGTTTCATGCAATTAATCCCTGTATTGGGCCAAGGGATGTAACACAGGCCTAAAAAATGATAGGACTAGATTTTTAAAAAGTGGCGCTGCACCCAGTACAGCGCAACTTTCCTTGCACCGCTTAGCGCCTCCTAATTCCACCTTTTGTGCCCTGTGTCTAAGAATGGGTACACCATAGCGGTAGTTAGGGAACTAGCTTCAACATTTTTGACCCTAGTTCAGAGCTTTTCAGGATTAGCGTAATTTTTTTTAACTTTAATCCTGCAAAGCCCATTGAGGCCCTTTGTAAACAATGGTGTGCCTCCTTTTAACGGCTGCTCTGAGCAGGCGTTAAAAGTGCCTAAAAAAATAATGCAAAGAAATTTCTTAGGGCCAGATTTAAGAAAAGTGGTGCTGCACCCAGTGCAGCGCCACTTTTGTTGCGCCCCTCAGCGTCCCCCTAATGCCACCGTGTGTGCACTGTATCCAAGATACGGCGCACCATAGCAGTAGTTAGGGAACTAGCGTTTTGGCGTTAGTTCGGATCCTTGCAGGATTAGCATAAAAACCTTTCACGCTAATCTTGCAAAACGCATTGAGGCCCATTCCAAACAATGGTGTGCCTCCTTTTAATGCCTGCTCTGGGCAGGCGTGAAAAGTGCCAAAACAAATGATGCAAAGAAATTGCTTAGATTTCTCTGCACCATTTTTTTGGCCCCCCTAACTGGGGAATGCCCTCCTTCCATACATTATCCATGGTGCAGGCATAATGTAGCGCAAAGGGTTACATAGTGGCACAATGCATAAATTGCACCACTTTGTAAATTTGGCGCTGCGACTTTGGCATCGTTGGGTCACATTAGCGTAAAAAAATTATGCTAATGTGGCACAAGGAGATGCTAGGGGCTCTTAAATCAGCTCCTTAGATTTATTGGCACCTTTTTGTTTGGCTCCCCTAATGGGGGAATGCCCCCTTTGCATACATTGTGCCTGGTGCAGGCATAATGTAGCACAAAGGGTTACAAAGTAGCGCAATGCATGCACTGCACCACTTTGTAAATATGGCTCCAGGAAAAGGCCACCTTAGTGTGAAAAAAATGACAATAAGGCACTAGTCCCTCTTAAATCCGGGCCATAATGTATTGTATTTTGCCAGTAGGGATTGCTATTGATCACGTAACTTTCACAACAAAGGCCTGCCTCAGAATGATCTCTATATGCGCTGAGCTTTGCTTCTACGATCAGCACCACCAATAAACAGAATATGTTGTATTAGCAATGAGAAGAGGCTAAAATACATCCCTAAGACATGACTCTTACACTGTTCTGTCACTCAACTAATGCCACAGCTAGTAAATCCACATATCAAACAATCCCTTCTTTGCATATTCTAAGTAGCATTGCCATATCCCCACTTGGGCTTTCTTACAAAGTCAACTGAGTGAAATATGTAAATGTGACTAATGATTTACAACCATGATTATTGAGGGATAATTGATTTTTGATAACGGATTTCTAATTAAATAATCTGTCACCAGCATTAAACATGGTATTTCAATTTAGCATGGGGTGTTGTTTTTTTCTTTCTTCAATGCAAAGGACTGCAGTAACATTTCACAGAACCAAATGAGGGACTAATTACGAGTGTGGCGGTCCGACCACCACACTCCAGGTGGTCCGACTGCCACATTACAACCCTGGCGGGAGAACCCACCTAAAGACTGCTGTCCCTGCCAGGTACATGGTTGCCGACGTGGTGACGGCAGCCTAAGCTGTACGAAGCCAGGGCGCGCTGAACTCAGCGCCACGTGGATGATTACAACTCAGCTTTCCTCCAGCCTTTCCATGGCGAGGATCCCGCCATAGAAAGCAGTCCGAAGGTAACATTGAAGTAAGCTCGGGGGGGGACATCACTGCCATGGCGGTGGAATCCCCCCTTCGAGTTTGCTGGTCCCGTGGTGGGACCGTTCAAACTCATAATGAGGCCCAAAATCTGCCAGGCACCAGTGCTGCCAGCAGTGTAGTGGCTCTGACAGACTGACACACACACACCTGTTGAAATTGTATATAATATAATGGTGAAATATTTAGTCTATTATTAGGAAAGTTAATAATAGTTTTACATTTAAAATTAATCAAAGACATACTTATTAACAAAATTTACTATATAATAAAAACAAATATGTGAGGGTTAGAATTTTTTTAAATATTGTTTTGAAATTATATTTTAAATTAAATAAAACAATTACATTTATTTAAATGAATTATTATTTAGGGCACCTTTAATTTGATGGACTGATGTGTTGTACCGTGTTATTTCTACATTAAAAATAAGTATTTAAAATTAACTTACACTGACATTTTACATTTAAATATGTTTTGATTTTTTTTTACAGAAAAATAAACTTTGTTTTCCCTATACTTTCATATAGGGAGATCTCCAGCGCAGTGGTAGCGCTCGCCACCTAACAATGCAGAGTTACTATTAGTAACTTTACTCTCATAAATCCTTTTGTAGGAAGTTTTACCCATCTGACTTCAGTGCATGGATACACGCACATATAGGACATCAAGAAAGGGGGAACAGCAAAAAAGTGTCACATCTAGGACTAGTAGCAAATATAAACATAAATAAATGTGCATGTGCATACCTACCTTTGTGAGTAAGCTCCTAAGCGTTTAACAGCAGGGTTCGTCTGGAAATCCATAGTTGAAGGAGCTAGACTCATTCTTTTCAGATTAGGATATAGTTTGAGTACTTTCAAAAATCGATTTATCATCAGTCAAGAAGGCCTGTTGAATCATCTGGTTCAGAAAAAGGTTTTATGAGTTTGATGAGAAAGAGAGCTATATTCATTTACCTACTGCAATGTTTGTATAGCAATGACCTAACAACAAATATAGCTGTGTCATTTAAATAAAATATTTAATAAAGTGCAGTCTAGTGCAAGAAAAAAGATCAATAATCGAAAATAATAATGAGTGAGTACAAATGGATAAATATTCAGGGGGGTAGAAAGGACAGCTAGGTGAATATATGTTTGATTTATTCTGGCAGAATGATACAAGGGCTTTTTGCATAAGTATTTTTCCAAAGATTTTATGTACTGAGTTGTAGGAATGTCAGGGATGAGAAACCAGTTGCTTCTGATCAGTTTATAGCCTCTATCATCTGTTAGTTTCTCTTTGAGTTAGGTAGTTTGCTAGGCTAAGAGCCTGTAGGGTTTTTTCAGCAACACAATGTAAATAGTGCAGAAGTAATATGGTCCATCACTGCCACTGAGGGTTTCTAGTATCATCATAAGTCCCGAGATGGCAATATAGGACCATATTTGAGAAGCTACCACTTTTGTATTGTTATGGTACATGTTTATTTAGAGTTAGCATAAAAAAAGCTATTTTCGTCAAATGTGTAGCTTACAATAGGCATTGATTGGAATTCAAATGTTTAGGTTTACATTCCAGGAATAAATTTCTGAAAAAACAGTGGACACCATGACGGCTAGCTGATTTATGTGAATCTATGGCTGCACCGCATAAATATGGATTCATAACATTTACAGGTTAATTAGCATTATTCACAGATTTCACACAAAAACATTCTTCGATCACAAATGGATGAAAATGATGATGCCAGAGAAAGTGTCACAAAATTAGATTTTTTTTGCTGCATTTTGCGGTTTAGATAACCTTGCTCCATAATTTGGTCCTCAATACTGCATAATCCTAATAGTCCAGGAAATGGTAAGGTTTTTATGTCCGGGCTCAGCACCCAAACTCCACATTCAAACAACCTCCTCTGTGCATGGCGTTTGGCCTTGCACAGTGAGGAAAGGCTGCAAGGCCTTGCCTTTAGACAGGGCCTGACCTCAATGCCAGCTGGCAGAAATGTACACAACCTTTGGTATAGGACGTTGTTCAGAAGGCCTGGTGAATAGACCAGATCCTGCACCCAACCCTCCATTCATAGAGGGTCGGGCCTCTTTTTATGGGCGAGCGCAAAGCTCCGTCCATCCTGTAATCTCTCTTTGGGCTTCAAACCACGCCCACGTCACGTCAGTCACTTACATTGGTTAGTGGGCTTGCCTTTTAAAATCCGCTGGCTTTCATTTGTGAAAGGCATGCATATGTCATGCCTTTTCTGGTATTTCGCCCACCTACACAGCACTGGTAAACTACTAAAAACATACGAGGCTCGATGTTTTCAGCCTGGGGTCCGGATTACTTTATATGTTTATTTTCCACGCAGCACGATCACGCTGCTTATTACATAGTGCGATCGCGCTGCGTTTTTTTCTTTACACCGCTAATAGCTCTAACTCGAGCAAATGCAAGACCCGTTGCATTGAAAATGCTTGTTTTCCTTATTGTTTTTTTTTTTTTAGAGGTGGGGGAGTAGCATATCTTTGGGCCTGATTCGCAAACTCTAAACGGTTTGTGAGGTTGCAAACCCGGCCACAGGGTTTGTGAATCATGCAATAAAACATGTTTGTTCATTTAAATAATAGGAATGTCCCCTTTGCCTCTCTTACACATGAACCTGGTGATCAGAAGATGCCCCCCTGCCCTTTTACATTTTTTTCTGGACATGGAGGCAAAGCCCCATGAGCCGTAATTGTGGTTCCAGGAGAATATTTTCTCTTACAACCCGTCATTTTGAGTCTTTGGGTTCACAGATCCAGTATTGGGTTTCCTGATGGGAGAAAAGGTTTCCTTGTCCAATCACTCTAGTGTATTTTTTAGGCAAAAAAAATAGAACGACCATTTTGAAACCCATGTTCAAGACAGTTGGAATAATCTGAGTTTGAGACCAATTCTTTGTAAACTTAAATCTCAGTGTTGTTCCTCTTGGCCCTGTTTCACACGAGCCAGTGAGTCAGGGGATGGTCTCTCTGCCCCATTTATATTTTTCTTCTGGACTCATGGACAGAACAACACATCCTGTAACGGCAAACTCAAGAGAATATTTTCTATTGCAACCAGTCAATCAGAGCTTTCGGGTTGTTAGATCCATGTTTGGGTCTGCAAAGTGTAAAAAGGGAGAAAAATATCATGTTATACCATGGTATGTTATATGTAATGTATGTTATGGTAATTTTAATTGTTTAGCACGCATTTACAAAGAACCTCCTGGCAATGTAAAGTATATTTTTTTCTACCAGGTTAAAAATGTAGAGAGCACAGGAAAGGGAATAATAGCACTGGACAACATTTGTGAAAATAAAAATCATATTTAAAATGGAATAGTAAACGGCCCAAAGAAAGTCAAAGTAAGTCGGAAAATTACGGGAGGCGGTATCTGTCTGTGTCTGGACATAATTGTCCAACTTTCTAGAATTGTAAACATTCCAAGGTGCAGGCTTCAAGTAACAGTAATTCATCAGTTATAGATTTCAGTGTACTTGTTCACAAAAATGTGCATTATTTGATAAATATGTAGAGACAAAAAGGTATAATAGAAATCCTAAATACGAATACATTTGTATTGAACATGAATGCAATAATTTGTTGAAAAAAATAATAATTGCCCGTCAACTGATTTTAAGTTTTGACTAAAATGCATTCCACCTGGCAATCGTAGTTTTTATTCAGGTACAAGGGCGGTGGGCAATCATTAACCATGTAAAATATTTTTTTATAAAAACTAACATCAATTGTCAGGCCAGTCTGGCACAAGCTGTCTCCCACGGTGGCATGTTGATGTGATACTACAGCTATGCATGAGGTGGTCTATGGTGACAGCTTGGGTGGGCTGCATGCACTCGCATTTTGTTCAGCCAGTTTAATTGACTTCGTGAATTCTCGCTCCACTGTAGGCCTTCAGCCTCAACAGAACCTCTGTTCATCTCCCGAGGCCACCGCTGATGGCACTGGTGAGAGGGTGCCATACATGATTTGCACTCCCACTCACTGTGGACAGAGGTCTTGGATCCACCTAAAGTGTTCACCCAGTGATGTACCTGCATGCTATGTGTGCAGCTAACAGTTCACGCGGCATGAGTCAGTAACTTTTGAAACCCATTCTTGACTTTCGTGCCAAACTCTAGTGATAAATGCGGGGAGGAGTGAGATAACTGTTGACTCAACAACAATGGTATTCCCATACGCTTGATTCACTCCAGTGCAGTACACATTAGAAGCTACATACCTATCTTTCAGTGATACAAACACCATCATGTTTAAGTCAGGAATTAATTGTGCAGTAATGCATAAATCTAGTAGTTTGTTCAAGACGAAATTGAGTGCAAAGCTTACTGGAAAATTCATCACAGCCCTATTAATTATAAAGAAGATGATACTTTCTGCAATCCTTTATAAAGCCATTTGGAAAGTGAAATGTGTATCACATTGTACAACAGGCAATTAAGCTCCCCCACAGTCTCTCCTTATATAATGAATAGTAGAAAATGTATCGAGTCCATTGTAAACCAGACAGCTGAACACTACCAACATTTTGTATTTTGATTGGCTCCTAGGGGGTGACCACTACCCATAACTAATGCCTGAGATAAGCTTCATTACAGTATCAACTCAAATATTGCTTTATCTTCTGCTGCTTGCGGGGATTACAATGTTCTTACAAAAAATATAGTTTTCATCTAACTCACAGAATTTGCTTTTCCCTGTAAAATCATGAATATGTGTATGAAAATAGTTTTCATCTCTACTGCTACAAGTTCATGAAATGAGACTTCGGAAATAATATTTTGCTGAGGTTTTATGATTTAAAATATTAAAAGTGAACGTGTTGTGGTCCATGAACGTTTTCACTGTATTTTAAAACTGTTGCCTAATTGTTCCATCTGATTTTCAATTTTAAAGAAGCTTAAATATATGTTTTAAATAATTACCTTTGAATATAGTCATTTATAAGGTATACAGAGGGGCATCTTTGTTTAAAATAATTATAAACGCGGTTAATTATTTCCTTATATTTAACTTTAACAAAACGTTTTCTGAAGCCAGTGTATTTTCATGCAAGGTGATGCAACTACTGACAAATAGAAGTGGGAGAAGTAAAAGGGAAAATAAAACGTCAGTACCCACAGGAGTACAAATCTGTGCATTTTATTATGAGATTGATGCACAAATAGTTTTGTGTAGCTCTAAAAATGTACTTTCATGCTTTAAAACAGAAGAAATAAAAAGCCTTCCAGGTCTACCAAAATTGTTCTATGTTAAAATTAAGACGGCATAAATCAACAGAGAGAATGAGTAGTCTGGAAAATAAATGTGGAAAAGGGGTATTGGGTTAGCAGGAAGAGCTCTGAATGGGACATATTTTAAATCTGAGGGAGCTAAAGTTCACTCACTGGTAAGATTACTAGGCCACCTTTGTTCAGTTTCTATGCTGCTGCTTCGTCCTTTTTCTGAAGCTCGAACTCAGCCAGACAGACACTCTGGTGCAAAACCGCTGGGCCAGCAGCCAGATGGCTTCCCCTGGAAGGCCGCTGAAGTGTTTTTACTGGGAGAAAAGAGTTCTGAGCGGCCCAAACCCATTTTCTGGCCTCCAGAATTCACATCTTTTTTGCATGGTCTCAGCCGATAGTTCTGCTACTCAGCATGTCAAAATATTTTGAACTCCCAAGTTTTTCTTGTTTTTGCAATAGATCTTCCAGATCACTCCTTGGGTTCCAATGACCTTAGGGACAGCACTAGAGAAAAATAACTCACTCCAGCATGAGCCACCTGCAGGTTCCAGTCAGGATCCACTTGTAACTGGTCAACAGGTCTCTTTCAGAGATGGCCTCTTACAACTTGTTGTGTCCATGCATTAACACACGGAATTAGACAACTGACCCTTGGAGCCATCTTATGCTCTGGATACAAGTGAGAGAATGTCCAGCCCCCCAGGTCTCCTCATTGGTCACAGAGAACAGGCTTCTTGTTCTTCTTTTCTTTTCTTCCACAGGTTCACATGTGTTCTGAAGAGGTGGGAGAGGTTTCACTTTTGTGCAAGTCACTAACCAGTTGGTGAGGACACTTGTCTGACACAATATTGATGACAAAAATATGTATGGAGAGAATAGTGTGTCAAAAATATTGAGAACCAAAATATTGAAAAGGTAAGTGTAAATAGGCAAATATAGATTTACTATTCTTAACTCCACATCTATGTACCTTGAAGTAAAACTTTGCTTACTGAGAGAGACGTACCTTTATGATATTTTTCTCATCAATATTCGTAACAGAATATTTTGTTCATACAAATTTGTTTCTTCGATATTTTGCTAAAAAACTGGTAGGGAGAACCACCTAGCCAAAATGGTTCAGAAGTTCCCAAGGATAAACCTTCACCTTTTTACAGCATTTCCTCAAAGCCTCCATTTTGACTTTTGAGCTAGCAACATTACATTTTCATTTTGACATGCATGTCCTCTTATCAGCTGATTATTTGCAACAATCAAACCTATAACAGACTTGATTGTGGTATTGATTGTCAGAAAACCAATCACTAAATTTTCATGCTTGCATGATCATTATTGATGTTGCACTTGAAGTGATTCAATTTTTTTTAATTTGTTGGACATGTCCATCAGCAAGCATTGCAATTTAATTGTGAATAGAAAACTAGCTTTGTCGTATTTCTCATTCATAGGAAGCTGAGTTTTCCTCAGATTTCTTTTTCAGCAAACAATTTAGCTGCAAACCACTGTTTCCGGGCTATAATTTGCAGCTAGATTAACTTCTATGATTTTCTCTTAATCTAGAATCATATTAAAAATCCAGATGTTACTCTTATGTTATAGGTAAGACTGTGCTATGTTTATAGTCGTTACTGGAACAGAAGCTCACACCATTATTGGTTCTTCACTTTTGTGCTATTCCTTACTGGTTTTCTATCTTCCTTGTTGGTATTCTTCCTCATAACTAAGGATGAAATATTGAAAAGGAAGTGTAACACAAGAAACAAGGCAGCCAGAGCAGTCGAAGCATGAGTCACAGGGGAACATGAAGTCCTGCACTTGCTGCAATTATTAACAGTTTGTCTCCATGAATTTTCTTTCTGAGTTGACAATGACCATGGTTTTTAGTGTTTGCATTTTTGGGTAACTGGGGCAGCACTATTAGTAGGATAGACGCCGCCATTCAAAGATAAGAGCTGAGTTGGTAGCCTGCCAGTCTGGCAGGACAAGTAATTTAAGGTCCACTCTCACCCATGAACATTAATGACTGGTTCTCCATGAATGAAGTAGAGCATGTTAGAACTGAAAACAATGGTGAAGGAAATAGTAAACTATGTCGATATTTTTCTTTAATGTGCAAGAACAATTTTTTACAGAATAAATATATTTTCCTACCGACTATGAAGCCTGAAGGTTTTTGTACCTCTCCCATTGTTGATGTTTTAATTAAAATAATTAAGTGGGTCAATATGTAGGATCGAGTGTATCTGAGTCTTCATAAGACTGAGGGGGTCATTCCGAGTTCCGCCCGCCAAACTCAACCCGCCACCTGACCACTGGTGCCGTCAGGATACCGCTGGCCCTATTCCGACTTCACCGCAGGGCCGGCAGGCGGAAACAGAGTTTCCACCCACCGGCCCTGCAGTGAAGAGGGTCTTAACATTGACGCCGGCTTGAAATCAAGACAGCGCCAATGTGGAGGTGCAGCGGGTGCAGCAGCAATTCGGGCAGTGAAATGCGCAACGGGGCTGTGCATGGTGGCACCCCCATTCCGCCAGCTTTTCCACCACAGTGTGAATTTCCATGGAAAGGCTGGCGGAATGGAACTCGTAATCCGGCGGGCAGCACTGCTTGCGCTGCCCTGGTGGATTACAACCGCTGGGACCGCCAGGATGGAGGCTGACCGCAGCCTGGCGGTGTCAGCGGTATTACCACAGCGTTTTGGTTGCAGTCAGAATGTGGCGGATCGGACCGCCACTACCGCAGTGGTCCGATGGGCACCCCGAGTCTGGTGGTCTCAAGACCGCCAGACTCGGAATGACCCCCTGAGTCTAAGCCAAATCAAATAAACTTACTGGAGACAGAGTTCCAAGCCATATCTCGTAGGTTTCTTCAAAATTAAAATCTTTACAGTAGGCAAAAAGTGGTTAGTTAGTCAATAGCAATCAATGTCTCTATAGTAAATTAAAATCACATATTGTGAGACGATCAATATGAAGTCAAACTCACAATAAGTAAGCATACAGCCAGAACTAAGAATGACAAAGAGTTTGCCTCCAAAGAAAAACCAAGAAAGACTGGAACCTGGCAGACAAAAAAGAAAATCCCAAAGCTGGATTTTCTTTTTGAAAAAAAAAAATGCCTCCTCACCATGGGAATTTCCTCCCATTACGAGGGGCAGTGAGCACTTTTCAATGCCGCTTGCAGTCAGATTTTTCATGGTGAAGACGAGCATTACAAATCAGCTGCATGTCCACCCATCTAAATTAGGTGGTCGAACATATAGGCAAATCTCCAATGACTCTTACTCCGCCAGTCTGTTGGAGGGTTTTGGCCATGGGGGAGACAAAGTAGCCTCTGTCTCTGTCAAATGTATGAATCGTCCAATACTAAATTCAGTGGGAAGACCATAAAGTTGTCTGGGAGGGGACTCCGTGAACGATGAGATGGAGTTCCTTCTCTGGCAGCATTTACATCAGGCCTTAAGTGTAAATCAAATGACAGACTAGTGCAAAGGGCACCTTCTATGATAGCCCAGACAAAACTGGCCCATATCCAAAAGCAGCAGTTTTTATAAAGTTTAGAGTACAGAAGTCACACAAATTCAGTGATAAAATGTGACATAATATCAACAAATCTTTCCAGTAAGCTAATAAACATTCTAATATATGGGTTCTCGCAAACATTTTCTCAGGGACCAAAAAGTATGGTCGTTGGCATGCCCGAGGGCCACATTGGTAGCAGCAGGGTGGGAGTAGTTCTTTTTGGAGGCAGGTGGGGGTATATTGTAGGAGTAGGAGAAGCATGTACATTGTGTGGACAGTAAGTCATGGGGTTATTTTGAGCGTTTCATTCTACACAGTCCTCTAAATTAAGCCCCTAGTCTCTAGAAGAGTCAAAGATTTGACAATACTGATTTATGCTATACCTGAATGACCATCCCTCTACCTCACCTTGGAGTAAAATTTCTCTGCTTACTATTGCTAGCTTGGGAGAGTCAAGTGTACAAAGATAGTAACTTGGTTATTGAATTGGAATGAAAAAAAAAACAGAAAACCTGGCCTCAATCTTACTTTCTCCAAATGACTAAATTGTGTGATCCTAAGCAATTGTTCTATTTCACTTTGCCTCCTCTTTCTTCATTATCACATATAAACATATTGAAATACACTGAAAAAATATTCTACAAAAATGTAAATTATCCATGTATAGTAACAACCCAGGCCATCCAGAGGGGTGGGTTTAAATGATAACTGACTTGTCTCTTTTTCCACTTTTGTCAGGGTGGGGGGAGCCATGAATATTTTGAGCTAAGTTTGTTAAAACAATAATTTTTAAAATTCTCATTCCCGTGATATAACCTGTGCTAGGGTGAATGCTTCTGCCTGTTAACCCCTTCGCTGCCAGGCCTTTTCCCCATCAGGTGCCAGGCCTTTTTTGGCTATCTGGAGCAGTTTGCGCTTAGGCCCTCATAACTTTTTGTCCACATAAGCTACCCATGCCAAATTTTCTTCCTATTTTTCCAACATCCCAGGGATTCTAGAGGTACCCAGAGTTTGTGGGTTCCCCTGAAGGAGACCAAGAAATTAGCCAAAATACAACAGAAATTTCGTTTTTTTAAAAACAAAATGGGAAAAAAGGGCTGCAGAAGAAAGTTTGTGTTTTCTTCCCTGAAGATGGCATCAACAAAGGGCATGTGGTGCTAAAATCACCAGCTACCCAGCTTTCAGGAACAAGCAGACTTGAATCATAAAACCACACTTTTCAACCCAATTTTGGCATTTTACTGGGATATACCCAATTTTAAAAAATGCTTGTGCTTTTAGCTTCCTTCCAGTTAGTGACAGAAATGGGTGTGAAACCAATGCTGGATCCCAGAGAGCTAAACATTTCTGAAAAGTAGGCAAAATTCAGAACTCAGCAAGGGGTCATTTGTGTAGATCCTACAAGGTTTTCCTACAGAAAATAACATCTGAAATAAAAAAATATTGAAATTGAGCTGAAAAAAACAACCATTTTTCTCCATGTTTTGCTCTGTAACTTTTTCCTGCGATGTCAGATATGTGAAACAATATACCGTTACATCTGCTGGACTCTTCTGGTTGCAGGGATATGGCTTGTAGGTTTATCAAGAACCCTAGGTACCCAGAGTCCATAAATGAGCTGCACCTTGCACTGGGTTTTCATTCTCTACCGGGTATACAGCAATTCATTTAGTGAAATATAAAGAGTGAAAAATAGGTATCAAGAAAACCTTTGTATTTCCAAAATGGGCACAAGAGAAGGGGTTGAGAAGCAGTGGGTATTTGCACATCTCTGAATTCTGGGGTCCCCATACTAGCATGTGAGTTACAGGGCATTTCTCAGATAGACGTCTTTTTTACACACTGTCTTACATTTGGAAGGAAAACATTTATAGAAAGACAAGGGGCAAGAACACTTGTTCTGCTATTCTGTGTTTCCCCAGGTCTCCCAATAAAAATGGTACCTCACTTGCGTGGGTAGGCCTTACGCCCGCGACAGGAAACCCAACATGGACACATCACATTTTTACATTGAAAACTGACGTGTTTTTTGGAAAGTGCCTATCTGTGGATTTTACTTTCTAGCTCAGCCGGCACCTAGGGAAACCTACCAAACCTGTGCATTTTTTAAAACTAGACACCTAGGGGAATCCAGGATGGGGTGACTTATGGGGCTCTCACCAGGTTTTGTTACCCAGAATCCTTTGCAAACCTCATCATTTAGCCAAAAAAAACCTTTTCCTCACATTTTGGTGACAGAAAGTTCTGGAATCTGAGGGGAGCCACAAATTTCCTTCCATCCAGCGTTCCCCCACATTTCCTGCTAAAAATGGTACTTTACTTGTGTGGGTAGGCCTAGTGCCCGGAAAAGGAAATGCCCCAAAACACTATCTGGACACATCAAAATGATCAAATACAAAACTACCTGTTTTTTGCGGGGGGCACCTGCGTTTTTGGTCCTGTTCTAAGCAGCCATACAGGGAAACCTACCAAACCCAGACATTTCTGAAAACTAGACACCAAAGGGAGTCAAGGGAGGTGTAACTTTCGTGGATCCCCCAGTGTTTTCTTACCCAGAATTCCCAGCAAACCTCAAATGTAGCTAAAAAAATCATATTTTTCCCACATTTCTGTGGGACAAATTTCCTTCCACCTAACGTTCCCTTCAGTCTCCCAGTAAAAATGATACCTCACTTGTGTAGGTCGGCCAAGTGCCTGTGACAGGGAAGAGCCAAAAACATGTCAAAATTGAGGAGGAACCAAAGCGGGTCCAAAAGAGCAGTTTGAAAAAAAACATTTCTAGGCTAACAAGTGGGGCAGAATATTTATCGGTATAGATGAGACAATGCTGGGTGGTAGGAATTTTGTGGATTCCTGTAGATTCCGGAAGGTTTCATCACAAAAATGAGGAAAAAATGTGTGATTTCCAGCAAAGTTTGAGGTTTGCAGGGCATTGTGGGTAAGAAAATGGTGCGGATGCATGTGAAGCACATCACCCTGGACTCACCCAGATGTTTAGTTTTCAGATGTGTCTAGGTCTTGTGGATTTTTCTACATGGCAGCGTCCCAAAGTCCAAAAAGTGCAGCCCTCACCATTCTAAGTGGGACGATTTTGAGAGTTAGCCAAGCTCTCATGGCCCAAATGTAAAACCAACACACCGAAATAATCAAATGTCCTCTTGCTGTTTCAGCACTGTTTCAGTGTGCGGGGAGAGAGCTGAAAGACTGTTATCCCCTTCCGATGTGGTATGGGCATAACCATGCCCATACAGGTTGGTAGCCACCACCACACTATTTTTTAATTCCCTGGCATCTAGTAGACTTTCTGCCCCCCGGGGGTCAGATATGTCCAACAGTAATTGGCCCCATGGGGAGCGACCCTTCCCCAAACAAAAAATACACATACACACACACCAATCCCTGGTGCTTAAGTGGTTTATGCCCCCCCAGTGGCAGATCGGCCTAATAGAAATAGGCCGATCTGCCCCCGAGGGGGGAAGAAATGGGCTAAAATTAATTTGCCCCCCAAGGGAATGACCCTTGCCTAACAGGTTGCTCCCCTTGCATGAAATTGATGCAAAAAAAAAAAAATCCCTGGTTTCTAGTGGTTTCTGCCCCCCTAGGGGCAGATCGGCCTAATTACAATAGGCCGATCTGCCCCCAAGAGGGGCAGAAATGTCCGAAAACAAATGTGACCCCCGCCAGGGGAGCAACCCTTGCCTAAGGGGTCGTTCCCCTCACATGAAGCTGACAAAAAAAAATCCCTGGTGTCTAGTGGGGGGCAGATTGGCCTAATAACCTGCCCCCAAGGGTGGCAGAAATGGCCTAGAGTTGATTTTGCCCCCAGGGGAGCGACCCTTGCCTAAGGGGTCGCTCCCCACATATAAAAAAAATAAACACAAACAAAAAAAACAACCCCGGTGTCTAGGGGTTTCGAGCTGCCCCCGGGAGCAGAAATGGCCTAAAAATAAATTGCTCCCCTTATTTATAAATATCAATAAAAAAATTAATTCCTGGTGTCTAGTGGTTTCTGCCCCCCTTTGGGGCAGATTGGCCTGATAAAAATGGGCCAATCTGCCCCCAAGGGGGTCAGAAATGGCCTCAAATAAATTTTGGCTCCAGGGGAGTGACCCCTGCCTAAGGGGGTCACATATATAAAAAAAAAAAGAAACAACACATATATAAAAAAAAAAGAAACAAAAATAAATTATCCCTGGTTTCTGCCAATTATAATAGGCCGATCTGCCACCGGGGGGGCAGATATGGCTTAAGAAAATATTGCCCCCCTGGGGAGCGGCCCATGCCCCAGGGGCCACTCCCCTTATTTAATAAAAAAACAAATTAAAAAAATTCCCTAGTGTCTAGTGGCATTTCTGGTGCCGGATCGCATCGCAATCAGGCGGTAGAAATGCTGAGAGAGACATGAAAGGCCTTTCCTCTACTTTCATGCCTCTCTCGCCCCCTTCACATTTCGTGGGGGTAGGCCTCCGATGAGGTCAGCGTTCGATCGTGCGTTCGATCACGCGCTGATGTCATCAGCCGCCACAGGGGCCTGGGGTGGTGGAAGGGGAAGCGATTCCCCTTCCATCCCTGCCCTGGGGGCACCGAGGCAAGGCTCATGGGGGGAGCGCTGAGCTCCCCCCATGAGCCGGTCCAAGGAAGTAACGGTTACGTCCTTGGCTCCTCAGTGCCGTAGCCAAGGATGTAACCATTACGTCCTTAGCTGCAAAGGCGTTAATAAAATACTCTTGAATTTCGAAAAGACTTTATCATATTTTACAAGATGTCTTTGAAAATCAATATTGTTCCTAAAATTAAGCAATGCAGACACCTCATTTGCTTCTTTTCTTTTATTTCAGTTAGTGTTTAAATAAGTGTTGTAATAAATGCTTGCCTGTTTATTTAACACCTTTCTTAATGGCAAAGCTCTCTCAAGCAAGCAGCATCCTAGTGCTGCTGTTTAGCAGGGTGGCTATTGTGAAGGTCAGGAGTGCTGCAAGCAGCCCCATGACATACTTTGAATATCACTGTTCTAATATATGAGGTACATTCATTAAAATACATCTGTGAAAACCTACTTCTACTGCATATTAACCCCTTAGATACAGGGCATTTTCGCCCAGTGCTGAGCCTTTCGTTGGCTATTTGGGGTAGTTCACATATAGGGCTCCATAAATTACTTTGCACATAAGGTATCCGCGCCAAATTTGCAACCTTCATTTCCAATATTCTGTTGATTCTAAAGGTAGCCTGGGTGTGGACGTTTTTGAGAAAAATAGAAGAAAAGTGCTCCAGACAAAAGCGTCTGTTTTTTTCCCCCTGAAAATTGCATCAAACAACTGTTTGTTGTACTATATTCAGCATCTTCCCAGCTTTTAAGAACATGCAGAGCTGAATCAAAAAACACATTTTATACCACAGTTTTGCTATTTTCCACAGAGGTAGCCCATTATTCCTAAAATCATATAATTATTCTTTATTCAGTTTAGAAAATAAAACCATAAAAGACAGCAGCAGACTAGAAACAGTAAAATAAAAAATAAAAAAATCAGCCCACAAGGAGTCACAGACATCATCCAGGGTGCTCTGAATGGACCCTGAAGCACTCAAAAAACAGGTCATTTTGGTGAATACAAGATCACCTGACAGCATTTGCAAATGTGGTCGAGCTTGTTTAAATCCACCCCTTTAGACAAAGGAACACTAAAACAGAGTCTTTGGTGCCTGGTAAAATTTTCAAAATAGCATGGAATACAATGTATCCCAAGGAGTCTTGTTATCACAAACACACGGGCCTAGCAATTTAAAATCATAGCACCTTAGTGATGAGGCTAGAATCAGGTGCAACAAGTTTAGCGTAATACCAATCAATAGATATCTGTTCCTTTTATTTTTCACCACTGGTAGGGTGGAGTCCATATCCCATACTGTAGTTATCAAAACGTACTTACAGACAGAGAGTTTTACCAGCTCAGCCTCTTCTATGAGTAAAGTTGCTCATTCCCTAAATGATTCTTTAACCCATTTCAAGTTTCCCTTGCCATTACCCTCCGGGTTGAAAAATACACCCTTTCTACCCAAATTTGTGAAGTAATCCCTTACATACCTTAGCTAAGATACTTTTAAGGCACGGACAAGGGACAAACAATCCCTCATTATTAATGATATGCAGCCAGCTCCTCCCTTGAACATGTCCTAATCCAAGTCTGCAGTGGATGCAATGCTAGTTGGTCACTTAAGTACTTAACCTTTAGCTCCTCATGCACAACATAGGTGGGTGTGCTCTGTGGAACACAGAGTACGCACCTTAGAAATATATTTTCCTCCATCTGCTGCTCGCTTACTGAGAAGTAGCTCCAAATGTCACACGCGTACATGACTTTTGTCAGGCATTTGGCCTCATAGATTTTATTAGCGCTTTAAGGGGTCTGCTCTTACGAAATGGAAAAGCACACAGCAGACATGCAAGTGGTAAAGCATGTTCACATAGAATAAAAGTGCACATTTATTTCTTCAAGTATGAATCGATGTCAATGCAGACTGTCCAAGGCCTTTGCATGCTAATTAAACCATATCTGAAATTAGCCATTACTTTTTAATTAGTAAAACTGCTTTAACAGTTAGCCCTACATGCATGCCTTGGAATGTAGCTTGTCTGAATGATAAATTGAGTGGCAGTTATGGATTTCTGGGGTTTGGACAAAACATCAAGATTTAAATATTGAGTTACGGAACAAATGGAAAAACATTTTGTGACACAATGATAATGTGATGTAGAAATATCATCGAGAATATTGATTTTTCTAGATAAGTAATATTGTTTTTATAAATATTGTTGTTAATATCATTTTCAATAATATAGTTGTTGAAAATTATCTTTATGGATTTTAGTTCAAATATCAATTTAATGTGGTATTATTGCTTGTATAATTGTTAGTATTTTTAAATATAGTTTGTAATTTAATATATTTTAATTCAAAGTGATTTATATTTTTAAACTTAATTGCTAATAGTAATTTATAGTGTTCTATCGGGTTGCTAGGTTTCTATGGGCTTATGGTTGGAAGTAAATTAAGTATAGTTAATTAACAATTAATTATTAATTATTAATTTATTATGAATTATTTAATTGATGAATAACAATGAAAATGGTGTATTTAAATATATTTCTTAAGTTATATATTAGGTGCAGGCTTCTGGTTTTGTAGGGGTATAGGGTGGCAAGTAAATGAAGTGATCATTAATTATCAAGTCATTATTAATTTATAATTGATTGTTTAACTGATTATTACTTATGTGAAATATGTAATCAGTATACTATCTCTCTCTGGATATATGTATATATATATATATATATATATATATATATATATATATATATATATATGTGTGTGTGTGTATTTATATATATTTTTCTAAATCATTGGTCTGCAAAGTGACGCACCAAACTGCTGGTGCCAGCATGGGGTCTCAGACCATAACACATATTCATTGAACAACCAAAACGTGCAGCACTCTCTGAGGTTGTTTTATTTAAGTGATATCCATTTATTAGCATTTCTTCAGACTTCATGACATGTTTTGACTTCTGTCTTCATCAAAGTGATTCCGTCTGTTTGTACACCTGTTAATAACGTTTGACTTTCTTACACATCAATTGCATGCTGGGATACTTAGTTCAATGCCTTACACACCTGAGGGCCATTAGTTCTCTGTTAACTCTACTGGTAATCACCACATGATTCCACCACCTACATTAATATTACAACTCCAACTCGCGTCTTTTTCAATAATTTAACTTCTAATGTTTTATTGATATTTTTATTGACGTTATAAAAGTTGTCATGAGTGCTGTAATATGTGTGGTAATTAGTAGTGCATGTCGAGGGTGAGTGTTATCCTATGGTGTGAGTTATAGTTACTTGAAATAACTATAACTATAAGTGCTGAATTCCCATGGTTTTGGTGAGTAAATTCAGAACCTAACTATAACATCCCTGCAACCTTTGTTTTAAAATTTTTGTTTAATTTCTAAGCTTTTTAAATTTTATTTCCTAACTATAATGTCCCTGTAACCTTAGTTTTTTTCCAGTGAATTTCCATGTTTTTTACATAAAGTAATTTTCATTACTATACGTTAATGCAACGCCTGCCGGGGGTTGGCTGCAGGGCTTGGACTGCGGCCAGTCCTTGCAGTCAACTCCCCCTAACCACCTAACCCTGCCCTCCTCATAGCTTTTTGTACATGCGCAGTGGGAGTTGGCCCCAGGGACTGTCTCTCTAGGTGTAAGAATAGGTGTAAGAGGGTGTTTCTGTGTGTGAGACTGGCTGTGAGAGTGTCTGGCTGGGTGTGAGAGTGGGTATGAGACTGTCTGATTGCACTACAATAGATGTAAGATGCATTCACCTTCACAAGGGATTTCGGATTGTTTCAATATGGAATCGCCGAGTAACCACACTTGCTTTGCCTTCACCAAGCCCAGGAGTTAGGATAATTTGTCCCTTCCAGAAGTGGAGATTCAACTGGGACACCTGCTATGTTTATATTTGTAAGTGATTCCTGTTGAGGTTTAATTTCTTTGAGATGAACATAATGGCCAGAACAGAAGCTAACCTGCCTGTTTATCCAACCAGAGTCCACAGCTTTGCACACAATGTCTATCCAACTGGAGTGCTTCTTTTACTTGTTAGGAAGTAAGTGCTACCTTGCTGGGTAAATGTCTATTGTGGGGGATGATGGGGCTGTGCAGCCTCCCTCCCTTGGCTGATTTCAGCCCTTGGGACTCCATCCCCCAGAGCCCAGCCACACCATGTACTTTTTTTTTTAGTAGGGGGGCCAAGTGGCCCCACTCCCCAGGCCGATTTTGACCTTGGGGACCCCATCCCCTGGGGCCCAGCCATCTCACCCAGTGTGCAATGAGGCCCCTGGGTCACAATGCCAATTCCAACTTCAAAGCACCGTCACAGCTTAGTGGCCTTTATTTTAGCAATCCTTTCATAGATTTCCCTCAGCACAACACGTTTCAGTTGTGTTATCCAGCCTTGTTCACACCTTGAGCACCATTTTGCTTGCATTGTTTATACAGTGACATATCAGCATGCTCAACATAAAAGAAATGCTTTACTTTTTGCTACGTAAGTTGTGCCCCTTAGTAATAAAATAGACAAATGTTAAGTTATGTGCATGTAAGATAACTATTTCAAAAGCAAAAATATAAAGCAGTGAGATCAGTGAATTCCACAAAATGGTAAAACAATAAGCTCATTGGTGTACATTGCTGTAGAACATATTTTTGATTATCAAGTCTGTAGGAATTCATTATACATGATTATCTATTTCGCCATATTTGAAATTTTAAAATATCGTAAAGTAATAGGCATTCTTGGTGTTCATACTTGTCATTGCAGGATAGTGTGTATGATTGTTACGGTGGCAACATCACAATTGTTTTGCACAGCTGTATTGATTACGTCCACGCCCGTCAGAGCCCGGAAGAGGCTGGGCTGGGCCACCCCCCTGACATCGACCATTCAAGTAGGCATAATTGAACTTAGCTCTATGCGCTGTTGCCAATACTGTGCCTCCCGTAGGCTGTATTATTATATTGACACTCTGTAGATCAATTTTTCACCAATAACCATCCCAGATGGGTAAAAGGAAAGCAATAGAGGCTGGGGCAGGGGCTGTGCTAAAAGCTAAGCGGAAAAGACACAAGCATGCAGCTGGTAACTGAGTTATGGACAGAATTGACTCTTTTCTGGATGAATGTAAGGGAATTTTAACTACTCCTCAGGGAAATAATTCTAATGATACTGGGGGGGAGCTCTCCCCAACCAATAGGAGGGCTGGTCCAAAGAAAATTGCTGAGATTTCTGTGAAACGTGGGCAACAAGACACAGCCACTACAGGGCAGGGAGATGGCAGGAATGTTATCACCCACACTGCTCCATCTCTAGTGGAAGAGCTACCTCTGGGCTCTAACAACCTCATCCAGTGCAGTAACGGCTTTAATCCATTAATCAATGCCCCACATGACGACATCGACCCAGGCACCTGGGTGGATGGGCCAGTAGCCGCAAACACACACTCAACTCACATAAACCCACAGCACATTCAATGCATACAAGAACTAAAAAAGGAAGTACTAGAACTCAAGCCTATGGTTAACTCCTTAATTGCAATAGTAAAACAGTTAACTCTTGCAGATAACACGGCCACCATGAACCTTACCCAAAACCCAACCCTACCAGGCACCACGACAAATCTGCCCATTCTTTCAGCACCCAGTTGTGACGGCCTCCTCCCAGTCGGTGCTAAGACCAAGAACTCATCCCAGCCTCCTTTACTCAACAGTTTAGGCGTAGGAAATACATGAGACGTCCATCACAAAACCCCCAAACCTATGAGCAATACTGCCTCAAAATACTCTGCACAGCCTGCCATTGATTGGTCTCAAACAGGTAATACAGTTCTAATGGTCAACGTCCCCAAGTTAAACACATGGACACATAAGGAAGGGGCAGTCTCTATTAAAAACAAGGCAATCCATTGGATTCGCCACGTAAGAGGCTGTCGCTCCATAATACGCAAGAACATAATTAATGTAGTACGATGGCCAGACCCGGGAACACATTTTGACATTTTAAAACTGACACTCAAGGACGTGACCATGGTGAACAATTTGGTGGCTCTAGATGCAAGAAAAAGCCCACCAGCATACTCACGCATCCAGTTTAAATACCCTAGGCCACCTATGCTCTACGGGGATTGCCCGAGCTACCGCCCAGCAGAAAATGTATCCACCCTTGGCGAAAACGATTGACTTACAGCTTCATCTAAAATCTATGCTGATAAACCACATAACCAACTAATATCAATCACCCCCAGGCCTGCCTTAAGCCCTACCACTATCCATGACATATCCACCAAGACCATTGACAGTTTACTGTGCAAACACGACAATGATGCATCTTTCATCATGCGGGAATATTGTCCACCAAATCAAGAACCGATGGCTAAGCCTGCAAGCACTTCCCGCATCAGCACCAGGTCAGCTTCATTAGAGGAACATCACCACTCACCCCAGGTCTCACTGACCAACATTGGTATTGACCCACTTCTTACCACTCAACCACACCCGCCAAATCAACCTCTGGCAGCCAACCATGTAAATACCAGGCAACTAGACAGGATAGTTCAAGCACTCACTGGGGTACGACTTGTCTCATGGAATGTGGCAGGTTTGAAATCTATTCTCCCTCTTCCATCCTTCACCTCCTTTATTGATGAACATGACATATGTCTTTTCCAAGAGACATGGTCAACCGATCCACTTTTTCGAACAGGCTATTCAAACTTCCACATCCCCGCCGTGCCCAGCACGGTTTTGCTTAGACACTGTAGGGGCATAGTGCTCATGCACTTATGCCCTCACCTATGGTATAGTGCACCCTGCCTTAGGGCTGTAAGGCCTGCTAGAGGGGTGACTTATCTATGCCATAGGCAGTGTGAGGTTGGCATGGCAACCTGAGGGGAGTGCCATGTCGACTTAGTCGTTTTCTCCCCACCAGCACACACAAGCTGGCAAGCAGTGTGTCTGTGCTGAGTGAGGGGTGGCATAAGACATGCTGCAGCCCTCAGAGACCTTCCCTGGCATCAGGGCCCTTGGTACCAGGGGTACGAGTTACAAGGGACTTATCTGGATGCCAGGGTGTGCCAATTGTGGAAACAAAGGTACAGGTTAGGGAAAGAACACTGGTGCTGGGGCCTGGTTAGCAGGCCTCAGCACACTTTCAAATCATAACTTGGCATCAGCAAAGGCAAAAAGTCAGGGGGTAACCATGCCAAGGAGGCATTTCCTTACAACCTCATAATGACAAGCTCTGCATTTATGGCATTTTTTGAAACCCATGTTTCTGGCTAGCCAATCATGTGTTGTTCTCATCTCAGGGATGCTACTCACTGCTTCTTGCCACCTGAACGTAGCCCTTCTGAATTTCATCTGGGGTTTAATGTGCATAGTGTGCCTAGTAATGGGATCACTCTTAACTAGATGCCAATGTTTTGTGAGTATCCTCTTGATTTTCTGATGTTCTACAAAGTATTCTGTGATCATCCTGATCAACTGTTCATGATATGCTTTATGAGCTTTTCTTGAGAATAATAAGGTTTCTCATTTCCTCATATTGGCCTTATGCTGAGCAGTCTGAATAACATCTTGGCTACATCCTCATTCTAGGAAATTTCAATAGTTCCTCATCACTGCAGTCATGCCGCATGCATAGATTTATATATATGCACTAGGGATTTCACTTTCCTGATATACACTTACCATTTCGTTGTAATAGCAAGTGTGGGAAAAGCCAATGCATGGTAAAGAATTGTGTGGTAAGGGCAGTATGTGGTAAAAGCATGCATGTCCAAAAACTTTCGTTGTACTGTCATATATCCCACTGCGGTGCTGTTTTGAATAGCTCAGAGACACCTATGTGCCATGACTGTGAACAGTTTCCCTGCTTGATAACCCACTCCTGAGAGGAGCCACCATTTAATGATAAGCAGTCAGGGTTGTCGCCCTCAACATCCCTCCTTCGGGCAGCAGCAATTGTATGTATGATAATGGTTAAACCTAGGAGCAGTAAGTTGGCGTCTCTCAAAGGTATAATTGAAATATCAATTGAAACCACCTTCTATGTTGATCCTCTGTGGCAAATGAAATCAATATTAGAGAAACACATGGGGAAATTTGACAAGATCCTGCAGGCTATCCTGAATATGAAGGGTTCCCTGGAATCAAAGATAGACAATATACTGATTGATGCAGGTTTGCTAAGTGCTGACCACAAATAAATGGTTGGAAGGGTTGAAAGTAATAAATCTACTCTTACAGTCATGCTCCCAACTATGAAGGAGATGCACGTCCAACTACAGATTCTGAAAGGAAATGTGAAGCAGCTTAAGCTGAGGGCACAAGATGTAGAAGACTGCTTTATTGTAACATTTTTAGAGTTATTGGGATGCCTGAGCGGTAGTATGAAGGGACTGAATATGAATCTGTTTGTGGAGGAAAGGCTAGTTGAGACGGTGCCTACATTCCCAATAGAGGCCAGGTTCCTCCAATATCTGGACAGAGACCTAATCCTTCAATTATCCAGAGCAAAAGGCCCTTGGACCCTAGACAACAATACCATCAGCACTTATCCAGACCGCACATCTGAGGTACAGAAACAGCTGGGTTCCTTCATAGAGGTCTAGTAACAGTTACACCAGTAGGGGTTGACATTCGCTCCCCCGGTCTCCAGTGAAGCTCAGAGTGGGGGAGAGTAATGAAACCTCTTTTTTCCAAACCCCAAAAGAGGGTACCCCCCTTTGAAATTGGCTCCAGTCAAATGGGTGTACCTACAGTCCCAGAAAATGATGATCTTGGTTCTTGCTCAGCCCTGTAACACTCCAAGAGGCAGACTGGGAACAGGAGGCCAGTGAAAAAACACATGTGGGAGTAGACGTTTTGAAGGTGAATGTCTACTTTAGTCATGAACTGCCCTCTGAACTGTAATCTTGTCCCGGTAATACTAGTTCAAGTGATTCCGACACTGAACTGACTGGGGGACCCGCCTTAACACCAGAAACTGTTGCCATTATTTATAGTGCCAAACAAGTTTTGGCTGCTATAGTTTGCTGTACTATGTGTGGTTACTCCAACCAGGGAACAGTGTAGAGAATGGTGAAGATTTAGTTGCACATGTCAAGGGGAATAAGGAAGGGACCATTATGGAAATGAGCAGTGTGTGGGTCATGTCTTCAATATCGATCAGAGGCACGAACTATTATATGCATGTTTCATTATTGTTTCAATTTAAGTTTTATCTTGATAAAAAGCACATTCTTCACTTATCCCGGGGGAGGGGGAGGGGGAGGCGAAAGCTACTGTTCCTACTTTTGGACCCATGTATCATGGAGGAGCATAGGAGTTCTGGAGACATGGAGATACGGATGTGTCTAGGACCAATGCAGGTATTTTGAGTTAGGTACATTGATTGACAGCTATGGGATACAGCCACTGGACATAGCATGTTGACATGGAACATATGTGGGATGGCCATGCCGATGAAACACCACAAGATCTACACATATCTTCATTGCAGACAAATAAACATAGTCTGCCTACAAGAGACACTCTTGATAAGTGCTAAACTCCGAAGGATGACCTTGAGGTGGAGGGGATAGACATGTGGTACATTCTATGCAGCATTTGCAAAGGGTGCTTTGATATGGATCAAGTCAGGGATTCCATATATGTGTGAAGCAACAGAGTAGACCCTGAGGGTGTGACATTATGGTTGATGGGATTTTGAATGGGGAACTAAACACCAATCATTCAGCTTTTTTGGAGAAGCTTACCATGTCTCTTACACATGATCTGCAGGTGCCATGTGTTTAAAGTGGAAGCTTTAACAGCCTTGCGGATATTGGTTTGGACAGATCCCACTACCTTGTGCCCCTTGCCCTAAAGTGATGCAGAGTTTCAAAGAGAGGATGAATGTTTGGCAATTACATGATGCATTGAGAATAATGCACCAAGGTAACAGGGAATACTTTTTTTTACTCCCCATTCCACGACCTCCACACATGGCCAGACCTGACGTTGTGTATTTACGCTCTATGGCTTAAGGTAATTGATGCTGACTTTTTGCTGCACTTTATTGTACCATTGTTCCTTGAAGCTGGTGGTGACATGAAGCAGAGGTCATGCTTGAGTTCCAACCTGGAGGTTACGTACAGAGGCATTATTGTATGTCCATTTTCATGATCTGATAGGCAGTCACATTGTGCAATACTTCACAGAGAATGAGGGATCAGTCTTGGACAGGTCAGTTGAGTGGGGGGCTTTAAGGGAATTGTCAGGGTCTCTGCATCAAGAACACATGGGACATCAAATGAACAGTGAACATGGATATTCTCAAGACAGAGAACGAAATACGATGTTGGAGATCTCAGCAGCTATGCTGGTAGACTTGGCAAGACAAATGAAAGAGTTACAGCATCTACATCTAGACCTGACCGGCATGCTGGAGAAACTTGACTGCAAAGAATATGTGTAAGAGCAGTACTAGGAGAGGAACAGAGCAGAAATATTACTGGCTTGGCTTCTCAAAACAGACCTCATAAGAAACCCAATTGGTGATAGTTGGTTTCCAAACAGAGTGATGACTAACGCACATTTAGGTATTAATGAGGCCTTTGTGAAGTGTTGTCACATTTTACATACTGGCACCCCCGGTTCTTGACTTGTTCATAATAAAAGCATTTGAGACTGCATTGTCTACCTCCCACATTGCCCAGCTGCATTATCAAGAACAGGAAGAACAGATAAAAAAAGAAGAAATGTAAAGCACTATAGATCAAATGGTGAGAAACAAAACTCCAGAGTTGGATGGACTCTCTGTTGTGTTTTATGCTACATGTAAAGACCATGCTGTACAAAGCTGCGAAATATGTATTGTTGGGCTTGTGGATATCACATTTTACCAGAATCCCTTAAGGAGGTGAGGCACTCTTAGTGATCCAGCAGGGTATGTGCAGTCAAACGGCCTGCTGTCCCTCCTCAACATAGATTGCAAGATCCTGGGTAAAATACTGGCAAATACATTACTCCCCTTCATTGAGGCATTAATACACACAGAACAAAATGGGTTTCTTCAAGGGAATGAACACCTTCTCATATTTGGTGGGACTGATGGATGTGCGTGATGAAGATAATGTTGGTCACTTGGCTGCCCTAAGAAAGGTGGGTTTGGGCTTGATCTTCCTCAGTGGATATAACTATTATATATGGACTAGTTGCCAGAGTCAAAATGGGCCAGATTATTTCAGAATGCTTTAAAATGAAATGAAGCACCATGAAAAGGTGCCTACCATCTCCAAATATCTTTGCTCTGGCCCTGGAAATTCTGGCGGGCCTGTTGCACACAAAAGCCCCAGAATGGAGCATTGACGCATTTGTCAGAAGGAATATGCTGATGATGCACTTTTTATGTGCATCATACCCAAGTGTAATTTCCTGGCATAATAGAAATGTTGAATAATTTTGGCTTAATATACTCTCTGGTGGCAAAGATATCTTTAGGGGACGGGACAATAACCTCTGTATGCACCATAGTTGCCTCCTTGGAAGCACCCGAGGTGAGGAGTGTGAAGGGGTGCATTAAAAGGCACTCTGGTCTGTGGCAGGGGTGAATTAGTGGGGGACCTATATGTGAACAAAGTGTATTGCATGTTTCAAGAGTTGAGTGACATAGAAAAGTTATCAACAGGATTCTTCTTCACTTTTAATGTTCCAGTGTGCAGGCTACATTACAAATGGGGTGGAGAATGGCCTATATCCACTGTCTCTGAACCCTCACAATGCCTGTTAGTGGACAGGAATGGGAGACGGGCTATTACGATGCTTTATAATGCACAAACTCATCAACACTCCACAAACAACTATATACTGAGAGGAAAGTTGTCATACAACATAAGACTTAACCCCTTCTGTGCCCAGGACGTAATGGTTACGTCCTGAGGCACAGTGCTTGTGTGCCCAGGACGTAACCAGTACATCCTGGGCACAGAGCCCAGAGGGAGCGCCTGCGCTCCCTCTGTGGGGTTCCCTCCCACCCCCCAAGGCAGGGATGGAAGGGGAAGCCCTCCCCTTCCACCCCCGACCCCCCCCACCCCCCCTGTGGCGTCTGCGCGCGATCACGCGCTGATTGTCACAGAGGGCCTCCTCCAACGCGCTGGAAGCTCTGCAAAAGCATTTCTCTTCCGATCACGTGGAGGAAGCCGGGAGCCTTCAAAGGGAAGGAAAGTTATTTCCTTCCCTTTGCAGTCTCTCTCAGCGTCTTGGCAGCCGGATTGCAAGCAATCCGCCTGTCAAAGCGCCCACTAGACACCAGGGATTTTATTTTTTTTAATGAAATTGGCATGAGGGAGCGACCCCTTGGGCAAGGGTCGCTCCCAGGGGGGGAATTTTTTTAAAGGCCTTTTCTGCCCTCCCTGAGGGCAGTTCGGCCTATAATTAGGACCGATCTGCCTCCAGGCACCAGGGATCATTTTTTAATTTTTTATTTTTGGTATTTTTTAGGTGGGGAGCGACCCCTTAGGCAAGGGTCGCTCCCCTAGGGGGCAAATTATATTTAGGCCATTTCTGCCCCCCTTGGGGGCAGATTGGCCTATTTTTATTAGGCCAATCTGCCCCCAAGGGGGACAGAAACCACTAGACACCAGGGAGTTGTTTTTTTCCGCGAATTTCACGCAAGGGGAAGCGATCCCTTAGGCAAGGGTCGTTCCCCTGGGGGGAAAAATTATTTTTACCATTTCTGCCCCCCTGGGGGGCAGATCAGCCTATTTTAATTAGGCCGAACTGCCCACGAGGGGGGCAGAAACTACTAGGCACCGGGATTTTTGTTGTTGTTGTTGTTTTACAGATGGGGAGCGACCCCTTAGGCAAGGGTCGATCCCCTGGAGGGGCAAATTGTATTTAGGCCATCGGATGATTTTAGGTCAATCTGCCCCCCGGGGGGGCAGAAACCACTAGGCACCGGGGATCTTTTTTTTTTTGCACCAACGTCACGCAAGGGGAGCATACCCATAGGCAAGGGTCGCTCCCCAGGGGGTGGGGTGGCGGGGGCAAATTTCTTTTAGGCCATTTCTGCCCCCCCTGGGGGCAGAAACCACTAGGCACCAGGGATCTTTTTTTTTGCACCAATGTCACGCAGGGGGAGCGACCCCATAGGCAAGGGTCTCTCCCTGGCGGAGTTGGGGGGGCAAATTTATTTTAGGCCATTTCTGCCCCACCTGGAGGCAGATCGGCCTATTGTTATTAGGCCGATCTGCCCCCGGGGGTGCAGAAACCTCTAGGCGCCAGGGCTAATTTTGTTTTTGTGTTTTTTTTTTGTTTGTTTGTTTTTTTAGAGCTGGGGAGCGACCCATTAGGCAAGGGTCGCTCCCCTGGGGGGCAAATTGATTTAGACCATTTCTGCCCCCCTTTGGGGCAAATCAGCCGATTTTAGGTCAATCTGCCCCCAAGGGGGGGCAGAAACAACTAGGCACAGGGGATTTTTTTTTGCGCCAATGTCGCACAGGGGGAGCGACCCTGTAGGCAAGGGTCGCTCCCCGGGGGTTTGGGGGGGCATATTTATTTTAGGCCATTTCTGCCCCCCCTGGCGCCGGCTAAGCTAGAGGCCAATATCCACAGGTAGGCACTTTGTAAAAAAACACCTCTGTTTTCTGTGAAAAAATGTGATGTGTACACGTTGTGTTTTGGGCCATTTCCTTTCGTGGGCACTAGGCCTACCCACACAAGTGAGGTATCATTTTTATTGGGAGACTTGGGGAAACGCTGGGTGGAAGGAAATTTGTGGCTCCTCTTAGATTCCAGAACTTTCTGTCCCAGTAAAATGCCAAAATTGTGTTGGAAAATTGGGTTTTCTGATTCAAGTCTGCCTGTTCCTGAAAGCTGGTGATTTTAGCACTGCAAACGCTTTGTTGATGCCATTTTCAGGGAAAAAAACACAAGCCTTCTTCTGCAGCCCCTTTTTCCCATTTGTTAAAAAAAATGAAATTTTCACTGTATTTTGGCTAATTTCTTGGCCTCCTTCTGGGGAACCCACAAAGTCTGGGTACCTCTAGAATCCCTAGGATGTTGGAAAAAAAGGACACAAATTTGGCATGGGTAGCTTATGTGAACAAAACATTATGAGGGCCTAAGCGCAAACTGCCCCAAATAGCCAAAAAAAGGCTCGGCACAGGAGGGGGAAAAGGCCTGGCAGCGAAGGGGTTAAAAATAGATAATAGATAGGCAATGGAAGTGTCACTAAGATATGTAAAGAAGGGTTTAAATACATGTTGTTCAATTATTTACTCCAAACCTATCTTACCCCCAAGTTGCATACATCACCTGTTTGCGGGAGCGTTATCAGACTGCCCAGATGTCCACATCCTAATGCCGGCCTTTACCACATTGTGTGGTACTGCTCAATACTTAATGATGTGTGGTCTGAGATCATGGAGACACTTCCTTAGGTTGATCCTCAAAGAAACAGACCAAGTCACAGTTGAGACCAACTGAAACACAACACCTCATCCTAGAGGACATAAATGACATCAGGCCACTATGACGATGCTGAGTGCAATGATGTGTCTTATGACTGCACAATGGAGCACCCAGAGGGTACCCAAGTTGTACAAATTGCGTCACCTCCATGATGGCTTCCGGGCTGTGTTGTTCTAATGCCTTTATGTCTCAATCAGTAATTACAGTGCATTACACTGTGTCTGGGAGGCATTCCGTGGTTGGTGCACAGGCGTTCCCATGCACCTACCCATGAATTTAGGTGTATTCCCATATTTATTAAAGCTAGTTAACCCGGGAATGTGTCAAAATTCTAAGCTGTGAGGAAAGCAATTTATTATATGGTGTGGTTGTTTGACCCACACTGTGAAATAAAATCACCAACCCGTCTTGGGTCTAGTCAGACTTATTTACATAACCTTAGCTCAAGCCTGGATTGCTGTGGCTTCGAGCAGTCAGCCTTCCTCAAAGGAACATGTGCAAAGTACTAAACCGGTTGAAGGAACACAACACACAGAAAATCCAACACCAATGTATACATCTGGTGGTTTTTTTCATTATTTTTTATACACCAAATCAGACAAAATCCACCAGAGGATCCCAAAATAGAAAGCAAATGGTAAATCACTGCTTTTCTTCCAAACTGCAAACAGACATTGGTAACGACTGAGGTCAGTGATTATTTAGAAAACCTAGAAAGCTTTTGCAAATTTGTGTTTGACTACTGCAACCCACTTTGGGAGACCAACTCCACCAGGGCGCACGTCACAGGGGACATTTAGGCTTGGCAGGACAGCTACCTTGTAATTGAAGCAGTCTCTAGACCAGTATCAGGTTCTATGGGCAAACCACCATAGACAACAATGGATTGGTTTTGATGCAAGGGACACAGGATGCTGCAGATACTGTAAGATGTTGAGGGTGCTGATCAGGTAACAGAGGTTTTCCTGGGGCAACCCTTCAGTCCACAAACGTGGTGAATTTGGCTACAGAGGAGGATGTCCCTTGAAGTCCAGTTGAAGTCCACCCAAAAACAATTGTCACAGGTCTCTTGGTTTCTGGTTACAGCAACTTTGAACTTTGACTAAAGATAGTGGTCATCTTGAGAAACCAAATTTCATTCTGATGACTCTCTCCGGTCCAGAGGACTGGGGTGCAACTTTGAATGCTGATGCTCAGTCTCCCAGGCTGCACTTCAGTGGTCATTGACTGTAAACTGGTTGTGGCTACCGACCTGCCAAGACAGACTTCTTCAGCTTTTGTGTCTCTGTAGCTGTAATAGGAAGTTAGTCAATTAACTGTTGGAGTCACTCTTCAGTCTGGATCTCGGGGATGACTTTTTCTCAGGAAGGGCACCACTGGAGGGCACCATAGGCACAACACTCTCTTTGGTATCCCAAGGATCAGCAGGTGCAGTCCAGACTTTGGTGCAGTCTGTCTATGCTGTTTCCATGGAACAGCATGGCAGTCCTTTTTCTCTCTCCTCTCCAGTACAGACGTGATCTGAGGTCTTGGTGCAAGGTTTGGCAGTTGTAAGCCCAGGGGAAGTGGTGACTGCTGGCCATTGTGCTACCAGGTTCCCTCCTGACTGATGAGTTAGGGATCTTCAAAGTGCAATATTCTGCACACTTCCAAGATGGCAGGACCCCTCTCTTGCTGTTTGGAGCTTAGTGGCCCACCCTAGAGGTGTGGCTACCTGGTGGCTACAAGCCCATGGGAAACCTGGTTGGCAACTGCATACCCCTCTCTGTCCACCAACACCAACCTGTCCACCAGAACAAGAGACCAGCTTTTTTTGTGTATGCCCGCCATTTGCCCCAAAAAGGCAGCTTCCCATTTGAAGCTCGGCTTTTGGGCTCACACCCTGTTTGTTATCCTGCCAGGGAGAGGTAACATCTCTTCCAACAGCAGGCTTTTTGTGTTCCTTTCTGAGAGTCATTCACACCTCCCTTAAGGTGGTCAGAAGGCTGCTTCATGGCCAAGAACCACAAGAGAGTAGCAATTTTCTAAAGCTGACATTTACTTAAAAATTACATTGAATTCAACTTGGGCCTACATTATGGTGCAAGGGTGCCTGCATTTGAGCTAGGCTAAACACAGTCTACCAGTGCAAGAGCAGAAATAGATATATTTGTAAATATGGAACATATATGCTCTCTCCCTTTCAGAAACACAGTGCAGCAACTTTGCTTGCTGCTTTACATGAAATATTAATAAATATGCCCCAATGTCATAACCACACTACATGTACCAGAGCTGTATGATCCACTGTGCCCTTCTGTGTTTAGTTTGTTTTCAACAAGTATTGTTGCTGACTCTACTTCCTGTGCAGACATGGCAGGTTTGTTCCACACTGTAGTTTATTGACCTGTATATTTGTATTTGAATTGTTGTTGTAGGTTTTTTTACATGGTGTAATATGAAGTATACATGAGATTTTTGTAAAGTCTTTCATATTACTAAAAGTTAATAAATAAATACTGGGAAAATAAGAAAGAATTGGTTGACATCTCCATTGTTTCGCCTATGAAAAAGCAGGAAATTTGCACTGAGACCCTTGGCTAGGGTTGTACATTTGTCACTGCAACATATTACCTTACTCCTGAGCCTGGTCATGAATCACTCATTTCTTTTGGCTCAATCTATGGGTGTGGACTCCCATCTTGATGTCTGTGTCCAATGGACTGTTGCCCTGATGAGTGTTTTAGCCAACATAATAGCACCTTTCCTGTATATTTGGGCCTCCATGTGACTCATCATAGGGGTCTCAATTGGGTTGAGAGGGGCCCAGGCATTGCAGGGGTGACAGAGGACTATATTACACCCACACTCAGGTGTAAAGGGTGCTCTTCCACCCCCAAGAAACTTCACTCCTCCGGATCAGTGCTGTGCCCTTGTGTGCATTGGAGCTCATGTTCTGCTAGCCAGCGGGTCACTATTATGTTATAGTGTTAGGTCAATACTCTGGACCCTAGATCAGATCGTAGTGAAAGCTGTCCAAGAGTAGCAAAGCTATTCTTGCAAAGCTTACTCTTGAAGGTTTTGTGCACAGATACTGTTTACACTAAAGGGGTGATCAAAACATGCATAGTTCGAAAAGTATTATAATTTTTTACTAAATGTATGCAATTTTTACTTATAGTTAAAGCTTCAATAGTGAAGTGGCAATGTTGCACTTCCCTCTACAATACATTAAGTTCACCACAGTTCAATACAGACTGCTCACCTCTCTCAGGGAAGCAGGGAATGTTACACAGCCAGGCAGGCGCCAAGCACTGGAAAGTATTATTGTTCATGAAGTCAGATGCATGTCTGCACATCCAGTGGCATAAAGAAACTTGAGGGAGCTCCTCCCTGCAAAGTACATGGAAAGGGTTCTCTTCAAACTCACTCAGAAGCTCTCAGGCCAGGGTACTGTCCTGAGGGAGCCCCCTGGAGCTGGCCCCCCGCACCACGGGGGCTGTGGGTGTATTCCCATGTGCACATAAATGGTGGTGGCAGCTGCAGGAGTAAGACACATGTTGGCACAATTCTTTAATGTCAATGGCCAAGTTCTGCATGTTGGTAGGTTGCATACTAAAGAGGGAGTGTCCTTGTCTGTGTGGCACTTGGGTGTCTTCAGTCCTCTTCTATGGGGAAGATAGTGGAGGGATGAGGAGCCCTTCGTAACTGGGTGAGTGTCGACTGGGAAAAAGTGCAATTTTCGTGACCAGGTCTTTGAGGCTGCACTCAGTACACACAAGGAAGCTATAGATTAAGAGGGAGACAGAGCGCCGTGAACAACCTGCAGAGCACAGTGAATTACCCTCAATGCACTACAGCTTGTCTAGCTCACTTCTGGTGGCAATCAGTCAGGACCTCCTTCTCATCCCCAGGGAGATGTGAGCCTTGATCTCTGCTGTGTACATCGTCATACTTGAGGTTGACCCAACTTGCCTGTTTCGGCAGTAATTCTCAAGGCAACACTCAGTCTGCTGGACCTCAGGGTTTTGCAGGAATAAGGCATGTTCTGAGCATTAAGGTCTGCTTAAGATCTTCTACTCTTTACATGTGTGACCAAACCTGAGTGCCTGTGTTGGCACTAGGCAGCCCATTCTGCACCAGCACAGGGGGGAAGGACAGGAATGTGCTGTATGCCTTAAATATGGTTTCCTGTCCTTTCCCTGTAATGCAGTGCAGCACGGCAAGATGACTTGCAGCGCTTCACTGCCCCACTTTGCCATAAATATGGCCCGTGGTGTTTGTTGGTGGGACTAAACCAGCCAGTCAGAACTGGTGCCGTACTTGAAATTATGGGGGCATCCAAATGAATTCAAGTGCATCTTAATCGGGTTCGAGTTGAGCCTAACATTTAGTTTTTACTCTGTACCTTAATGTTTGATTCCAAAATAGTGGCAGACATCCCTTAATTTTACCATGTATTAACGATTCTACTCAGAAGGTTCTTCAGACGGTCCGTACTTATTGCAGGGTTTAAGACAACTTGTTCCCCAACTGACCACTGGTAGCTTTGGGAGTAACTTAGCTTATCTTCTTTCTCGGGTGTTCAAGTGGCCTTGCCCAAAGACTTTGTCAAGGCAATGCTAACTTTTGAGCCAGAGGCTGATCTGTGCAAATTCTGATCTTAAACAGCGAATACGTAGGGTCCTCTTCAATTTAATTAAGTGTTTGTAGTTCTAACCCATGCACACAACTTGACTACAGTGACTTGTGCTGTTAGGTCAGAGAACAAGAGAGAAGTGAGCAATGCAGAAATATGCGGGAAGAGTAGACAGAAGAGACAGCTAACTTCACATATGCTGATTAAAGTGTCAACCCACAAACAACCGAGAGCCATCAGTAAGTGGAACCTAAATTACTTCCAACGTTTACATTCTATGATGGCTATATTTTAACATCTAATGGCACTGTAATTGTTTGGATGCCTAAAATGTGATTATATCCTGCAACTACTGTAAAAGACTTGACAAGAGAGTACCAATATACAAGGAAATAAAAGAACAGACAGCAGGAGGATGACAATTCTGGATCAGATGCATCTGTGACAAGTTTGGTATCCTTTACACAAACTAAAGAGAAAGACCAGTACATACTTTAGTCTGAACACCCACTGAGGACTCACGGTTTGAGAACATTAATTTTGCACTAATGTACCAATCATATTCTAAACATTTCCTTTTTACAAAATCGCAGAACAGAAGAGCAGGATCACATTTATAACCCTATAACATTACTGAAGATTTAAAAGCTTGATTTCAAAACAAAGCACTCTCTTGACCAACACATTATTTATCTGAAAGGCATTTATTTTCAATCAACATGCATTTACATAACAGGGAAATTCAAGTCAATAGCGCATGCCACTTAGAAATAAAGTGTGGTCGCATGAAGCGAGCAAAGTGGTACTTCCCGTTAAATGTATTTGTTTATTGGATTTCGTTTGAATATATTCGCTTTTCTTTGAAAGAAACTGTATTGATTATTATGAACCCAGAGGAAACATTGACATTTCAAGCAATTACTAATATTACATTCTTATATAGAGCTGAGTGCCGCAGTAAAACGTTAACACCAGCTAAACTATATCTGTAAATATTTCCATGAGGGATAAAAAGAGAAAAACATCCTGAAAATATATATTACATTTCTCAAAACATTCATGGTTCATATCACTGCTTTAAAGTGACACGCTCAAAACAGGTATCTGAATATTTGATAGGTGAAGGAATATGGAAGGAGAGTACAAAAAAAGGCAAGGGAGGTCTGTATTACGCATATAGGTTAATATTTGACAAAACATGCTCACTCATGACAAGAAAGATAATCCTGATTGTTGCTTTTTATTATGTTTAGTAACCTCAGCTAACAGGACAAACTTGAGGCATAAAATAAACCATGAAAGGAACTGAGTGAAGCTAAACCATTAAATGCTCGGTGAGGATTTTGGAAATTAATGGTCCGTAAATTAAAGTAATTTTGGCTGTATTTTCAAGCCTACACTGCCTGTTGTACTATTACTGTTGTGGTCACTTTTTAGATAAACGTGTACATTCCCTGGTTAGTAATCCACCTAAATGATTAAACAAATTGTCATGATGCTTGAGAAAAAGGTTTACGCCTTCACCAGAGGGGCCAATACTACTAATACTTTCAATGAGTTCAGCCACTTTATTATAAATTTAGCCGGGGGAGGAGGCAAAATGGCGGCCGGTAAGGACGCCTAGTTAGCGAGTTCCGTCCCGGACTTGCCATAACTATCCTGAAGGGCGCCTCCCGGGAAACCCATCGGCGCCACGGAGGGTGCGAACTGCCCCCGTTAAACCGGCGTGGTCAAGAGGAGCCCTCACCCGGTGAAACGGGTGCGAACAGCCGGGGCCTGCCTCATGGCCGAGAGACGGCGCTCGGGGGTCCTTGAATGGTGGCGCCCGGCGCGAAGTGAATTGCGATCAGTGGCCCTGATCGCGTCCCCCAGTGGGGCCGGAGCGCTGAATTGACGTGCCGCTGCCCACACTCGTGAGCGCTTGGAGCGGTCGGCGTACAGAGAGGAGAGGTGGGCCCCTCTCCCTCTCCATCTCACCCCCCTGACGGAGCCTCACCGAATTGTCGAGCCTGCCGGAGGGACAGGAGTGGCATAAGGCACGCCCGAGGTGCGGTGCGGTGCCGGAGGATTGAGGTGGCGGCGTCCCCGGGCTGGGGCATCACGTCGGACTGGGCGGGGCCCCGCTGGGGGCCGATCCGCCCGCCGGGCTTACAAGGAAGCAGGAGGGCCTGCACCGGATCGGGCTGGAACGCCTGATTGAAGAGTGGGGCGCCCCCCGGCTGGCAGCGAGGACCGCGGCGCATGCAGCTGACAGCTGCGCGCTTCGAGGTGAGAGGGAGGCTCGCAGGGGGGACCCGGCTCCCTGCTGTAGGTGCGTGGGGCGGTGGGGAGCGGTGGGGGCTCCCCCCTCCTCCCCCCACTACTGATTGGATCTACCGAGGTGCTCCTGACCGGGAGCCCAAGCGGCGGGTTACCACGCCCAGGACAATAATCCCCCCCCACTACGGCTGCGGGGCACACTCCACAGAGCGCCACGTAGTGGCCTTACTGGCCCCATCCTAGCAGAACGTTGGGTGTAGGAGCGGGCCCGGTCTACAGGGGCAGGGGGGCCACATATCGGACCAGCTAGCGCCACCACGGGACGCAGAACACCGGCTGCTATTTATCATTGGACCTCGGCCGACAGGGGCGGGAGTGGATGTGAGCCCGCCCGGGGGTCGGCTCCCTACCCCCCCTTTTTGACTTGACTTGATTTGCTTCCCCCTTTCTGAGCCCCTTGTTACTCCCCCTTCCCCCTTCGAGCAACTGTGGCCCGTCTCCACCGTTGCCCCGGGGGTGACTGGATCTACAGCGCAGCAGGCACAGGATCCCGACCCTACAAAGGACACGCTATTAGCTCCCAGGGCAACTCGACGCTGGGCTCGCCAGCAGAGCTGACAGCTCCCTGCATTAGCCCGTGAACAAGCAGACGCATGTTCTGGTCAGTTAAAAGTGAAGAATAAGCTCCGTTCATACTCCACTAGCCAACGCGAAGCCCGGTGGGCAAGGGAGTAATCACTGTGTCTAGGTCACACGGCATAGGGGCAACTCACTGAGAGGACAAAGCTAAGCTGTGCGCCGCTGTATCCCGTAAGGCACCTCTCAGGCAGGCACAATGGCAGGCAGGCTTAAATCAACTAAGAATCAAGATCGGAATGCCCAAGGCGCGGCGCCCAGTGACCAGCTGTCAATCCCGACTCTACAAACATTAGAAAGCACACTCTTGTCACACTCCGCACAATTTGAGAAAGTATTGCAGGCGATCATGGACACTAAGGCCCTCATTCCAACCCCAGCGGTCATAGACCACCAGGGTGGCTGTCCACGGAAGCACCGCCAACAGGCTGGCGGTGCTTCATGTGGTATTCCGACCGCGGCTGTAAAGCCGCGGTCGCCCAGCCTGGTCCGGCGGTTTCCCGCCGGATTAGCCCCGGCTGGGAGAATCCTCCATGGCGGCGCTGCAAGCAGCGCCGCCATGGGGATTCCGACCCCCTTCCCGCCAGCCTGTTTCTGGCGGTTTTCACCGCCAGAAACAGGATGGCAGGAACGGGTGTCCTGGGGCCCCTGGGCATGGGCAGTGCAGGGGCCCCCTAACAGGGCCCCAGCATGATTTTCACTGTCTGCATAGCAGACAGTGAAAATCGCGACGGGTGCAACTGCACCCGTCGCACCCCTGCAACACCGCCGGCTCCATTCGGAGCCGGCTTCTGTGTTGCAGGGCCTTTCCCGCTGGGCCGGCGGGTGCTCTCATGGCGGGCGCCCGCCGGCCCAGCGGGAAAGTCTGAATGGCCCCTGCAGTCTTCTGAACGCGGAGCGGTCATTTGGCGGCGTAAGTTTGGTGGGCGGCGACCGCCGCCCCGCCAAACTTAGAATGACCCCCTAAATCCTCCCTGGAAAACAGAATAGATGCAGTCTCTCAAGACCTGAATTTACTCCGAGTGGACCACCGCAAATTGTCGGAAAGAGTGAAAACAGCAGAAGAGGGGATATCCAAACTGGCACCCATGGCCCAAGATAATCAAAAACAAATACAGCGCCTGGATGCGGAGGTGAAGGTGCACCGGAGGAGGTCGGAGGAGGCGGAGAGTAGATCGCACCTCAATAACGTTCGCTTTCTGGGGTTTCCTGAAAATATGAGGCAACCGAACTCGGAAATATTCCTGGAACAAGGGCTAATCAAGGAAGTACTAAATGGGGCTCCATCCAAGTTCTTCTCCGTGGAAAGGGTGCACAGAATTCCGGGCAGACCTCCGGCCCCAGGTCAACCACCCAGACCACTGATCGCTAGATTTTTAAACTACAGGGAACGAGATGCAATTTTGCAACAGTTCCGCAATAAAGGCCCATATAATTATGAGGACTCAACCATCAATGCATACCCAGACTTCACACAGGAGGTGCAAAATCAACGTAACTCTTATGTTAAAATCAAACAGCGCCAGCGAGAACATGATATTAAATACGCTCTGTTGTTCCCTGCTAAACTACGAGTGGTGTCGGAAGAGCGCACCCACATCTTCACCTCCCCTGAGGACGCCTGGACATGGCTACATGCCAGGGGCCTGGCGCGCCCCCGGGAGGGTGCGGAAGGAGACGAGGAATGGTTGGCCCCCACATCGAGGAAGCGCTCTAAGAGGCGCACCAGGGGCCAACCTAATGATCAACAGGCAGCAGAAGAAAGGGCAAAAGTGTTGAAGGAAACGCCTCTGCTGACGCAAAGTAACTTTGTGTTATCCAGGTCGACCCCCGAGATCAACTTGGACTCCGACAAGGCCAGCTCCGACTTTACAATAACAGGAGCGTGGAAAGGACCGATCGTTACCCCCAGAACTGCAGACGAACTTTAACTATACTCCACTGCTCTGCCTTTCCGCTAGTACCAAGTTTGTCTGGGACCGGATGGCACCGAGGGCCTCGGAGAAGAGGTGGTCCCCGAAGATTGGGCACCCACAACAGCGTGAATCTTTTGCATAAACTCACTCCCAACTGTTGGGCACGTTCTATGGGTTTAGGGGGGCGGGCGCGGCTGGGGGGGGTTCTTTCTTTCTCTTTCCTTCACTCTGGGGGGGGCACCCAATTGTATCAGCAGATTAAGTCTGCGGAAAGATGTGAGCCCCGCAAAAGAGCCACATCTGGTTGTCAACATTACACCATCACGGATATCCAGTCGGATACAGTTTTTTTCACACTGTTATGGGTTAAGTAGTGTTAGAAATGGGGTTTTTGGTTGGCAGTCAGGTTACCCTCTGTCCAAGCAAAAGCCCTCACTCTAGTCAGGGTAAGTCACACACTATCCAAGATTATCCTGTGCCCACCCTCTGGTAGCTTGGCACGAGCAGTCAGGCTTAACTTAGAAGGCAATGTGTAAAGTATTTGTGCAATAAGTCATACAATACCACCATATAACACCACAAAAATACACCACACAGTGTTTAGAAAAATATATAATATTTATCAGGATATTTGTAGGTCAAAAAGAATAAAGATGCAATGGAAAATTGTAGAACTATCACAGGAAAGTGATATAAAGTGTCTTAAGTCTTTAGAATGCAATACAGTGTCTTTCAAGCACAAAGTACCTGGTTTCTGGTGGAAAATCTCCTCAGAGGGCCACAGGAAAGTGGATGCGTGGAAAAAGGGTGTGTGCGTCGATTTCTTCTCAGCACACAAAGACTTGCGTCGGTCCTTTCCACGCGGGGAAGACGGGCGTCGTTTTCCGGCGCGCAGACAGTCTCTTTTTGTGGATCGCGGGGATTACCAGATGTCCCGGGTCTGTGCGTGGATTCTCCTGCTTGTTTTCCAGCTGCGCGTCGTTCTGCGGGGCTGCGCGTCGAAGTTTCGATCTCACGGTAGGCGTCGCGTCGATTTCTCCTTGGAAGTCGGGCGGCGTTGTCCTTGCGAGGCCGTGCGTCGAAAGTTTGGTCTCACGGCAGGCGTCGCGTCGATTTCTCCTTGGAAGTCGGGCGGCGTTGTCCTTGCGAGGCCGTGCGTCAAAGTTTCGCACTCACGGTAGGCGTCGCGTCGATTTCTCCTGGAAAGTCGGGCGGCTTTGTCCTTGCGAGGTTGTGCGTCGAAGTCTCGATCGTCCCGAGGGCGTCGCGTCGATCAGCGTCGGTGTGCGGCGTTTTTCTCGCCGCGAAACAAGCTGTGCGTCGAAATTTTCGGCGCACGGAGCGTCCAAGTGAAAGGAAGAAGTCTTTTTGGTCCTGAGACTTCAAGGAACAGGAGGCAAGCTCTATCCAAGCCCTTGGAGAGCACTTTCACAGCCAGACAAGAGTTCAGCAAGGCAGCAGGGCAACAGCAAGGCAGCAGTCCTTTGTAGAAAGCAGACAGGTGAGTCCTTTGAGCAGCCAGGCAGTTCTTCTTGGCAGGATGTAGTTTCTGGTTCCGGTTTCTTCTCCAGCAAGTGTCTGATGAGGTAGGGCAGAGGCCCTGTTTTATACCCAAATGTGCCTTTGAAGTGGGGGAGACTTCAAAGAGTGGCTAAGAAGTGCACCAGGTTCCCTTTCAGTTCAATCCTGTCTGCCAGGGTCCCAGTAGGGGGTGTGGCAGTCCTTTGTGTGAGGGTAGGCCCTCCACCCTCCCAGCCCAGGAAGACCCATTCAAAATGCAGATGTATGCAAGTGAGGCTGAGTACCCTGTGTTTGGGGTGTGTCTGAGTGAATGCACAAGGAGCTGTCAACTAAACCTAGCCAGACGTGGATTGTAAGGCACAGAAGGATTTAAGTGCAAAGAAATGCTCACTTTCTAAAAGTGGCATTTCTAGAATAGTAATATTAAATCCGACTTCACCAGTCAGTAGGATTTTGTATTACCATTCTGGCCATACTAAATATGACCTCCCTGCTCCTTTCAGATCAGCAGCTGCCACTTCAACAGTGTATGAGGGCAGCCCCAATGTTAGCCTATGAAGGGAGCAGGTCTCACAGTAGTGCAAAAACGAATTGAGGGTTTTTTACACTACCAGGACATATAACTACACAGGTACATGTCCTGCCTTTTACCTACACAGCACCCTGCTCTAGGGGATACCCAGGGCACACATTAAGGGTGACTTACATGTAGAAAAAGGGGAGCTCTATGCTTGGCAGGTACTTTTAAATGCCAAGTCGAGGTGGCAGTGAAACTGCCCACACAGGCCTAGCAATGGTAGGCCTGAGACAAGGAAAAGGGGCTACTTAAGTGGGTGGCACAATCCGTGCTGCAGGTCCACTAGTAGCATTTAATCTATAGGCCCTAGGCACCTTGAGTGCACATTACTGGGGACTTATAAGTAGATTAAATAGTTCAATCAGGTATGATTCAAGGTTACCATGTTTACAGAGAGAGAGCATATGCACTTTAGCACTGGTTAGCAGTGGTAAAGTGCGCAGAGTCTAAAAACCAGCAAAAACAGTATCCACAAAGTGGAGGGAGGCAGGCAAAAAGTTAGGGGTGACTACCCTAAGGCTGTCAGGTCTAACATGTGTCCCCCCCAGCTGAAAGTGGGGAGAGCTACCCGACCTCTTGGGAGCTCTCATCGCTAAGGCGGAAGTACCTGGAGAGACCATCAGCATTGGCGTGGTCAACCCCTGGGCGATGTTCCACCGTAAAGTCCATCCCCTGTAGGGAAATGGACCACCTCAAGAGTTTTGGATTCTCACCCCTCATCTGCATGAGCCATCTGAGGGGCCTGTGGTCTGTCTGAACTAGGAAGTGAGTCCCAAACAGGTAGGGTCTCAGCTTCTTCAGTGCCCAGACCACAGCAAAAGCTTTTCTTTCAATAGCACTCCACCTCTGTTCCCGTGGTAATAGTCTTCTGCTAATAAAGACTACCGGTTGATCTCTGCCCTCCTCATTTAGCTGTGCTAGAACTGCCCCTATGCCATGCTCTGAAGCGTCTGTCTGCACGATAAATTCCTGGGAGTAGTCAGGGGCCTTGAGCACGGGGGCCGTGCACATGGCTTCCTTCAGGGCGTCAAAGGCTTTCTGACAAGCCTCTGTCCAATTCACCAACCTAGGTTGCTTCTTGGAAGTGAGTTCTGTCAAGGGTGTTGCAATGGTACCATAGCCCTTGACAAATCGGCGGTAGTATCCTGTGAGGCCTAGAAAGGCTCTCACCTCCGTCTGTGTTCGGGGTGGTTGCCAGGCCTTGATAGTTTCAATCTTGGCCTGGAGTGGCTGCACCTTGCCACCACCCACTAGGTGTCCTAAGTACACCACGGAACCCTGCCCAATCTGGCACTTACTGGCCTTGATGGTCAGGCCTGCCTGTTGCAGGGCCTGAAGCACCTCCTTGAGGTGAAGCAGGTGTTCCTCCCAGCTGGAACTGTAGACAGCTATGTCATCCAGGTAGGCTGCACAGAAGGCATCCTTGCCAGCTAGGACCCCGTTAACCAACCGTTGGAAGGTAGCGGGGGCATTTTTCAACCCAAACGGCATCACCCGGAACTGGTAATGGCCATCCGGGGTTGAAAATGCGGATCTTTCCTTGGCCCCCTCAGTTAGGCCGATCTGCCAGTACCCTGAAGTAAGATCAAACGTACTCAGGAACTTGGCAGCGCCTAGCCTGTCCACGAGCTCATCAGCTCGGGGGATGGGGTGAGCATCAGTCCGTGTGACTGAGTTGAGACCCCGGTAGTCCACACAGAACCGTAGTTCTGGCTTCGCACCTGGGGCAGTAGCCTTGGGGACCAATACCACTGGGCTGGCCCAGGGACTACTGGATTTCTCAATGACCCCTAGAGTCAACATCTTGGAGACCTCCTCCTTGATGCTGGCCTTCACCTTATCCGACAACCTGTAAATTTTGTTTTTCACAGGGAGACTGTCACCGGTGTCAATATCATGAACACAGAGGTGGGTCAGTCCAGGAGTAAGGGAGAACAGGGGGGAGAACTGCTCCAACAGCTCATAACAGTCTCCTTTCTGATTTAGAGTCAGGGTGCCAGACAGAATGACCCCGCTTACTGACCCATCACCTTCTTGGGCAGAGAGGAGGTCGGGGAGAGGTTCACTCTCCTCTTCCGTTCCCTCATCTGTGACCAGAAGCATGTTGATCTCCGACCTCTCACAATGAGCTTTTAGTCGGTTCACATGGAGCACCCTTAGGGGATTCCTAGGGGTTTTGAGGTCCACTAGGTAAGTGGCCTCCCCTTTCCGCTCCTTTATTTCAAATGGGCCAGACCAGCGGTCCTGGAGAGCTCTGGGCTCTACTGGCTCCATTACCCACACTTTGTCTCCAGGTTGAAACTCTACCAGGGTGGCCTTCTGGTCATACCATTGTTTCATCACCTCTTGACTGGCCTCAAGGTTATCTTGGGCTTCTTTCCAGAAGCGGGTCATCTGGTTGCGGAGGGCCAACATATAGCTGACCACATCCTGAGGGGGTGCCTTTGGAGCTTTCTCCAATCCCTCCTGGACAATGCTTAAGGGTCCCCTGACAGGGTACCCATAGAGAAGTTCAAAGGGACTGAACCCTACCCCTCTCTGGGGGACCTCTCTGTAAGCAAAGAGCAGGCATGGTAAGAGGACGTCCCACTTACGCCTCATGGCCTCAGGGAGGCCACCAATCATGCCTTTCAGGGTCTTGTTGAATCTCTCCACAAGACCGTTCGTCTGGGGGTGATAGGGTGTGGTGAACTTGTAAGTTACACCACACGCATCCCACAGCGACTTCATGTATGTGGACATGAAGTTAGTGCCTCTGTCAGACACTATTTCCTTGGGGAACCCCACACGGGTAAATATCCCCATCAGGGTTCTGGCCACCACCGGTGCAGTTACTGTCCTTAGAGGGATTGCCTCTGGGTAACGGGTGGCATGGTCCACCAAAACCAGGATGAACCTGTTGCCTAAGGCAGTTTTGGGGTCCAAGGGGCCAACAATGTCGATGCCCACCCTTTCAAAGGGGGTGCCAACGACAGGAAGTGGAATCAGGGGGGTTTTAACCCTTTTTCCTGCTTTACCACTGGCCTGGCAGGTAGGACAGGATCTGCAGAACTTGTCTGAGTGTGTCCTCATTTTGGGCCAATAAAAGTGGGTGACAAGCCTGTTAAAGGTCTTGCCCTGCCCCAAATGTCCTGCCAGGGGAATGTCGTGAGCCAGACCCAGTAGGAAGGTTCGGTAACATTGGGGGACCACCAGCACACGTGCTGCCCCAAAGCCCGGAACCTTAGGCTCACTGTAAAGGAGATCATTCTCCCAATATAGGTGGTGATCGCCCGAGGCGTCGCCGGCTGCCTGGTTTGAGGCTTGTTTCCTCAAACCTTCTAGAGTGGGACATTCTTTCTGCGCCTTGCAGAAGTCCTCCCTGGTGGGTCCACCCTCAACTTGCCAACCAGCAAGCTCAGGTAAGTCACCTAGGGCGGCGATGTCTTCCCCAGTTGGCTCGGAAGCCTCCTCCTCAGGAGCCCCGTCAGCCACTGTGGGAACAGCGGGGGCCGGTTTCCCGCACCCCTGGTCCCTCCTCCTGGCAGCTCTCTGGGCCATCGTTCCAGGCTCCAGATGCCCTTGACTTCCCTCTCGGTCAGCCATGGACCGTGTGGTCATGCAGACCCACTCAGGTAACCCTAACATCTCCAGGTGAGACCTGAGCTCCACTTCTTTCCAAGCAGTGTGCTCAAGGTCATTGCCTAACAGACAATCTACAGGCATGGCAGGACTCACAGCTACTTTCAGAGTACCAGAGACCCCCCCCCACTCAAAGGGAACCAGAGCCACCGGTAGGTGACTCTCGCGATTGTCAGCTACTCTGACCTGGTGGAATGTATTAGGCATTATCTGCTCTGCTGACACCAGCTGACTCTTGATAGTAGTCATACTGGCTCCTGTGTCACGCAGAGCCTCCACCCTCTGCCCATCAATGGTGACCCACTGCCGGTACTTGGAAGTATTTCTAGGCATGTGGGCCTTGGGCACCATTTCTCCTTCTCCCAGGGACACTAGGGAAATCTCTACCTGTTCCCCAAAGCTAGTTGGGTCCATCTCCCCCCCGAGTGCTACACTAGTCAACCCAGGTGCCTGTCCGGTAGTGGACGGTGCCCTCTTGGGGCACTGAGGATCGCCTTTGTAGTGACCATATTGGTAACATTCCATGCATTTGGGGCTAGATTTTCCTGACTTGTCAAATGTCCCTGGCTTTCTCCCAAATTTGGAAAAGGAAGGGTTGCCACCCCCTCCCTGGGAATTCTTTTGGGGGCCTTTAGAGAGTTCCTTATCTGTAAGTTTATCTCCCCCCTCTTTCTTCTGTTGGGAACCCTGACCACCTTTGTGGGAGTCCCCCCCAGGTACCTTTTTGGACACTCTGGTGCTAACCCAGAGGTCCGCCTCCTCAGCAAGCTTCCTGGGATCAGTCAGCTTACTATCCACTAGGTGCTGGCGCAAATCTGTATAAGTAACATTAAGCATATGCTCTCTCAGGATCAAGTCATATAAACTTTTATAATCTGCTACTTTGTTGCCCCGCACCCATCCATTCAGTGCCTTACTAGAGAAATCAAAGAAATCTACCCATGTTTGTGTGGTTTGTTTGGTGCTGTCCCTGAACCTCTGACGGTATCCCTCAGGGGTCAGCCCAAACTTGGCAAGTAAAGTGGCTTTCTGGAGTGGGTATGTGTTTTGATCCGGTGGATCCAATGTGAGAAGTGTGTCCCTCCCCAATGGCGGCACATAACCCCACATAGCTACCCCCCATTGCCCTTCAGGAACCTCATGAGCCCTTAGTGCAACTTCATAAGCAGCTAACCATTTATCTATGTCATCTCCCACCACAAAACTGGGCACCACATTTTTGGGTATACGAACCTTCTTTTCTCCAGCAGGTCCTGTCTGTATGCTGCCACCATTATTGCTGGATTCAGACTGTCTTGCCTTGATCTCCAGCTCCTTGAGACTCAGTTCATGAGCCAACAATAGTTTCTTTTCAGCCAAAGCTCTTTCAGCTTCCACTTGTTTGGCTGCTCTTTCAGCTTCTGCTTGTTTGGCTGCCCTTTCAGCTTCTGCTTGAATCTGTTTGGCTGTCCTTTCAGCTTCAATCTGTTTGGCTGCTCTTTCAGCCTCAGCTTGTTTGGCTTCTCTTTCTGCCCTCCTCTCCTCCTGTTGCGCCTCAATTTTCAGTTTTGCCATTTGCAATTGGAACTCCCTTTCCTCTCTCCTTTCCTCTGCGGTCAGGCTTTGCATGGAGACACTGCTCCCTGGTCTGGAAGGGTGCACAATTGCAGTGGTAACACCATCCATAGATAGTGAAAATCCTTCTGAGGGGCCATTTTCTGGCTCCCCTTCCTCATCATCCTCTAAATGGGCTTCTGCCCAGGCCCTCAGCGCCACTTGAAAGTCCTCCTTTCTGGAGGCCCCTTGGGTGGGTACCCTCAATGCCCTGCAGAATCCTCTTAGTTGTTTGACCGTGTATGTATCCAACTGGACTAGGTCAAAGTCCCCTGTCTGAGACCCAGTCAGAGACATGTTGAGTGAGGATTTAGTTTTTGAAAATTGTCAGGAAAAAACGGATTTTCAAAAAGAGATAAAAACCAAGTTGACCTTCAACTGTGGGTAGGTAGTGAGATACTTAGCTACTGTATGTCACTGCACAAATACAAGTCCTATCCTCACCGCTGATCACCAATGTTAGAAATGGGGTTTTTGGTTGGCAGTCAGGTTACCCTCTGTCCAAGCAAAAGCCCTCACTCTAGTCAGGGTAAGTCACACACTATCCAAGATTATCCTGTGCCCACCCTCTGGTAGCTTGGCACGAGCAGTCAGGCTTAACTTAGAAGGCAATGTGTAAAGTATTTGTGCAATAAGTCATACAATACCACCATATAACACCACAAAAATACACCACACAGTGTTTAGAAAAATATATAATATTTATCAGGATATTTGTAGGTCAAAAAGAATAAAGATGCAATGGAAAATTGTAGAACTATCACAGGAAAGTGATATAAAGTGTCTTAAGTCTTTAGAATGCAATACAGTGTCTTTCAAGCACAAAGTACCTGGTTTCTGGTGGAAAATCTCCTCAGAGGGCCACAGGAAAGTGGATGCGTGGAAAAAGGGTGTGTGCGTCGATTTCTTCTCAGCACACAAAGACTTGCGTCGGTCCTTTCCACGCGGGGAAGTCGGGCGTCGTTTTCCGGCGCGCAGACAGTCTCTTTTTGTGGATCGCGGGGATTACCAGATGTCCCGGGTCTGTGCGTGGATTCTCCTGCTTGTTTTCCGGCTGCGCGTCGTTCTGCGGGGCTGCGCGTCGAAGTTTCGATCTCACGGTAGGCGTCGCGTCGATTTCTCCTTGGAAGTCGGGCGGCGTTGTCCTTGCGAGGCCGTGCGTCGAAAGTTTGGTCTCACGGCAGGCGTCGCGTCGATTTCTCCTTGGAAGTCGGGCGGCGTTGTCCTTGCGAGGCCGTGCGTCAAAGTTTCGCACTCACGGTAGGCGTCGCGTCGATTTCTCCTGGAAAGTCGGGCGGCTTTGTCCTTGCGAGGTTGTGCGTCGAAGTCTCGATCGTCCCGAGGGCGTCGCGTCGATCAGCGTCGGTGTGCGGCGTTTTTCTCGCCGCGAAACAAGCTGTGCGTCGAAATTTTCGGCGCACGGAGCGTCCAAGTGAAAGGAAGAAGTCTTTTTGGTCCTGAGACTTCAAGGAACAGGAGGCAAGCTCTATCCAAGCCCTTGGAGAGCACTTTCACAGCCAGACAAGAGTTCAGCAAGGCAGCAGGGCAACAGCAAGGCAGCAGTCCTTTGTAGAAAGCAGACAGGTGAGTCCTTTGAGCAGCCAGGCAGTTCTTCTTGGCAGGATGTAGTTTCTGGTTCCGGTTTCTTCTCCAGCAAGTGTCTGATGAGGTAGGGCAGAGGCCCTGTTTTATACCCAAATGTGCCTTTGAAGTGGGGGAGACTTCAAAGAGTGGCTAAGAAGTGCACCAGGTTCCCTTTCAGTTCAATCCTGTCTGCCAGGGTCCCAGTAGGGGGTGTGGCAGTCCTTTGTGTGAGGGTAGGCCCTCCACCCTCCCAGCCCAGGAAGACCCATTCAAAATGCAGATGTATGCAAGTGAGGCTGAGTACCCTGTGTTTGGGGTGTGTCTGAGTGAATGCACAAGGAGCTGTCAACTAAACCTAGCCAGACGTGGATTGTAAGGCACAGAAGGATTTAAGTGCAAAGAAATGCTCACTTTCTAAAAGTGGCATTTCTAGAATAGTAATATTAAATCCGACTTCACCAGTCAGTAGGATTTTGTATTACCATTCTGGCCATACTAAATATGACCTCCCTGCTCCTTTCAGATCAGCAGCTGCCACTTCAACAGTGTATGAGGGCAGCCCCAATGTTAGCCTATGAAGGGAGCAGGTCTCACAGTAGTGCAAAAACGAATTGAGGGTTTTTTACACTACCAGGACATATAACTACACAGGTACATGTCCTGCCTTTTACCTACACAGCACCCTGCTCTAGGGGATACCCAGGGCACACATTAAGGGTGACTTACATGTAGAAAAAGGGGAGCTCTATGCTTGGCAGGTACTTTTAAATGCCAAGTCGAGGTGGCAGTGAAACTGCCCACACAGGCCTAGCAATGGTAGGCCTGAGACAAGGAAAAGGGGCTACTTAAGTGGGTGGCACAATCCGTGCTGCAGGTCCACTAGTAGCATTTAATCTATAGGCCCTAGGCACCTTGAGTGCACATTACTGGGGACTTATAAGTAGATTAAATAGTTCAATCAGGTATGATTCAAGGTTACCATGTTTACAGAGAGAGAGCATATGCACTTTAGCACTGGTTAGCAGTGGTAAAGTGCGCAGAGTCTAAAAACCAGCAAAAACAGTATCCACAAAGTGGAGGGAGGCAGGCAAAAAGTTAGGGGTGACTACCCTAAGGCTGTCAGGTCTAACAAGTAGTTTCACACAAGTTTTTAGTAGGGTGAAGGTTGCAGTTGAGGAGGGAGGGAGTTGTAAATTAGTAATAAGGCACACGACAGATCCACTCAAAATGCCGAGAACACTGCTGCAAACGGAAACTTTATTAAATAGCACTGTGGAAGGGGCGGTTGAGCGTAAGACTAAGGTAATTGCCAGGTATCTACGAATAGGCACATCTTATAAACCCATATGGCACCTCACGTGAAACGTAATATAAACCAATATGATATTGTGACATGGAATGTGAGGGGCATGGGAGCGCCGAGTAAAAGACCTCGGGTGTACACACGCCTTAAACGTCTGGGAACACACATTGCTATTATACAAGAGACACACATGTTGAAGCCAGACCTGCAGGAGCTGCACGCGAAGTGGGGAGGACAGGTAATAGGCACAACATACTCGGCCTTCGCGAGAGGCGTATTGATCTGGATAGCAGGCGGTGTCCCATTCCTCCAAACGGCGCACAGAATAGATCAAGGTGGAAGATTTGTAGTGGTGGAAGGCCAGCTAGATGGCAGACAGCTGACGGTAGTTGTCATATACGCCCAAACAGCAGGATTGCAGGCTTCCTGAACACTCTTACTCCGTCACTACTGACTAACCCGTCGGCTCCGGCCATCTGGGGCGGAGACTTTAACAGCATACCAATTGCATCACGAGACAGGTCCAACGCCCAAGTGAGCCCGATATCAAAAATAAACACCACAAGTCCATTACAAACATGGGCGGGTGATATGAGATTATATGACTTATGGCGCATGAGACATCCGCAACAGAGGGAATACTCATTCTATTCAGCCCCACACAAAACACACACTAGAATAGATATAATATTGGGAACCCAGGACATAGGTGCACTGGTTAATGGGTCGGAATACCTAGCGAGGACATTGTCAGATCACTCACCACTGAGAGTGACACTGGACTGGGGTAGGAGGCGGCAGGCGATCCCCACGTGGCGCCTTCAGGTAGACGCTCTACAAGACCAGGGATTTGTGGAAACACTGAAAACCACACTGAATCAGTACTGGGAAACAAATGACTCATCCGCAAACTCATGGGCGGTTGAGTGGGATGCCCACAAAGCGGTGGTACGAGGACAATGCATATCCGCCACGTGGGGAGTAAGACGCACCTTGCAGGCGGAAATTGGTAAACTAGAAAAGGAGCTCAGGGCAGCAGAAATAGCAGTAGCGCGCAAGGAAATCCCCCATACAGCGCTAAAAGAAGCGAGCTCAAAATACAATGAAGCAGACAGCAGACTCCGATGTCACGATTATAACTACCACTTAACGCGCCTGCACACAGAAGGCGATAGGTCGGGAAGATTGTTGGCGTGGCTGCTATGGGAGGACAGACAGCAGTCCCCTATTGGGGCCATACGGGTTGGCATACATACCACGGTTACCACACAACTCGAAATAAATGAAAAGTTCCGAGAATACTATACAAAGTTATACACTAAACGTACCTCGTGCACGTCTCTGCAACTTGAGTCCTTCCTCAGGGACTCTCTCCTACCACAATTATCCCCAGCAGACAGGGACTCCCTCGAAACCACCGTGACAGCGGGTGAAATAGACTTAGCCCTGGCGCAAATGCCCAGGAACAAAGCACCTGTCATAGATGGCCTCCCGATAGAGTATTACGCCACCTACTCTTCTCGCCTGAAGCCCCAACTGTTGAAGGTGTTTGAAGAGGCGTGGGCCAATGAACAACTGCCCCCATCCCAGAGAGAAGCCATGATAGTGGTTCTCCCCAAGCAGGGACGGGACCCCACGGATGTCAAATCTTATAGACCGCTCTCGCTCCTAAATTTAGACTGTAAAATATTGGGTAAAATACTGGCAAACAGTTTAGCTCCCATCATACACACCCTAATACATAACGATCAAAATGGCTTCATCCCGAAGCGCAATACTTTCTTAAATATCCGCAGATTATTGAGCATAATGGGTGACACCCCCCTGGATTCATACGACGAAATGGTGCTGTCATTGGATATTGAAAAAGCGTTTGACACGCTGGAGTGGGACTTCCTCTTGGCCACAATGCAGCGAATGGGAATAGGCCCCAATTATATTCGCTGGGTCCGTACACTCTACTCCAACCCCCAAGCCAGAGTGAGGACGGGAGGAGTTATATCTGACAGTTTCCCAATCTCCAGGGGCACAAGACAGGGTTGTCCTCTATCCCCGCTATTGTTTGCTATAGCAATGGAACCACTAGCAGTAAGAATACGCTTGATGGAAGATAATTGGGGGACAGTCAGGAACTGGATTCATCATGCAATCTCGCTATATGCTGATGATGCTTTAATCTACATCTGGAAAAGTAATGAGGTGATACCCTCAGTAATGCCATTGCTGGGCGAGTTTGGAGGCATATCCGGCCTAGTGGTAAACTGGGACAAGTCGTGCGCGTTCTCGCTGGTCAGGTGGCCACCAGCGAGGCAGGAGACTGCCCCGCAGGGGCGTCTTAAATGGTGTTTCGAAAAGTTCAAATACCTCGGGATAAATATATACCACAACACAGATTACCTCAGAGACGGGAATCTGGGGAGAGCGCTAGCTTCCATAAAGGGCCTGCTACGATTCTGGAACAGAATACCGCTCTCGCCTCCTGGCAGGGTGGCGGTCGCGAATATGCTAATATTACTGAGGCTGCTATATTACTTTGCGGCCTTGCGACTAACATCCCAAGGAGCTTTTTCAGAAACCTGAATACAGCGCTGCTACAACTCATATGGGGCGGGGGCAGAGCGCGTGTGGCACTAACTTCACTGCAACACCCAGTGGACGCGGGTAGCTTGGGAGCTCCCAATTTTGAACTTTATTATGCAGCTGCACAGTTGCAGTGGCTACAGAACTGGATCCACAGACCAGCGTCGGCAGAATCCAAATGGCTGGAGTCCTGGTTAAGAGGCACTTCACTGTTAGCGTGGCTGTCAATCAAACACCCCAAAGCGAATCTGTTAACCCACTGCTGGCAGTGGCACATGCATGCTGGGGGAAATATGTCCAAAAAGGGCACAAGACGATCCCCTACTCCCCGCATGTCCCACTGGACCTCCTCCCCGGGTGGATCGAGGCTGCAACGCGCCCGCTCTCTGTGTGGACAGAGGCAGGCATACAGTCAGTGGGCGATTGCTTTGAGGACGGTAAGCTAATGTCATTCGAAGCCATACAGGCTCTCACTGAAGTGAACCCCGGTCAATTCCTGACACATCACGCCATATGCTATGCAATCAAAAAAACATGGGGGGCAGGAGTCCTAGAACCAAAGACCTCTCCCATAATTCACCATATACTACAACATGATGCCCAAACAAAAGTAGTATCGCGTCTATACAAGCTCCTTAACAAGCCCCTTGAGCCGCACATGGAGAGGGCCAGGGGGAGGTGGAATACTGTCCTCCCTGACCCGGTACTACAAGAAGATTGGCCGAGAGCTCTGCAATATGCTCGAGGTGTGTTGAGGAACCCCAGATTTCGATACACCCAGTTCAACTTCACACAGCAAACATATTTGTCCCCAGCCAGGATAGAGCGAATGTTTCCCGGCTCGGAGCCGACATGTCCTAGATGCAAAGCGCCACGGGCACACTTCTACCATATGGTCTGGGAGTGCCCTCAAATACAAAAAGTATGGAAAGAGGTGGTACTAGAGATCTCGGAATTGACAGGACTCGTGCTGACAGTGGACCCTAAGTCCTGTCTACTGGGGCTGAGGACAAGAGCAAAAAAGCACAGGCACTTACACAAATTTGTCAACCTAGCATGCGTGATGTATAAAAGACTGATTGCAATGCACTGGAAAGCGCCTAGAGCACCCGATCAGAAATCATGGCATACCCTTACACTGCGCTGGGCCCGCACAGAATATCAAGTGCTGAGGAAATTGGCACGGGAGGGGCAACAACATACAGGGTGCGATGCCTGGGAAGCAGTGGTGACCAAACTCAAGGCTAAAAACGATGATAAGCCCCCATGAAGTGGGCAACCTATTGAATAAACATATTAAGTAGTAATACGCCTGCACATTCCACGACAGTACAGTCACCCGATGTGTAACTCACTGTCAACGAGTAAGCCCAATAATCCTCGCCCTAGCTGTTCATCCGCCCGCTGGCTCTAGTACCCCAGTCCACACACACTGCAAACACACAAGCATAGACACCGCTCCCCATAACTGAATACACATAAAGGAACCACTATCCAACATAAAAGGAGGACCCAGCAGAAGATAGACCATCCCAGAAAGCGCATGCGTGGCTCCCCAACATCACACTACATGCGCAGGAACCCAGCTAACGCAGAATGTAATAATATTGACTATCACAGGTGGATCTGAAGTGTGCACCAGTAGGGGGGGGGTTAGTTGTTTGAATGTATCCAACTCAGATAAATGGGATCCTGTTGTATATTTGTGCAAAGTTTATAATATGTATCTGAAAAATAAAACCAATAAAAATATATATATTTTTTTTTTATCAATTTAGCCATTGGACTAGATTCACTAGATACATATTGACCACTTTAGGGCCTTCTTGTTATTTGAAAAATTGATTTCCCCCAGTAGCCTGAAATTATAGACATTACAATTTGGTGACAGATACCCTTTCATTGTTAGCTTTAATGTGTTATGATCAGTATCACTTTGATATACGATTTTCATGCCCACCATGAGTGTCCACAATTATAGGGCTAGCAAGATATAATCTATTCTGCTAGATTCATTGAGCCTCATAATAGTATATGCACCTCCTAAGTCAGAAAGCGATCTACCATTACAGGCTCTAAGGCCAAGGTTCATTGTTTGGCCCAGTAATTGGGTGGAAAGTATGGACCATCTTTTCACTGGGGTAATATCTAAGTGTGGGACTCCCCATAGGACATCTTTCTCCTCTGATATGCCTGAGTCAGAATTGTCAAATGGCTCAAGGTGACTTTGAAGTCGCCCTCAACTATCACAGGCTCCCTCGGGGAAATATAATCAATAAAATGCTCAAGGGTAGTAAGAATACTAGTTTCCTTATTCTGTCCATTAAACCTATTATAGATGTTAAAAATGTAAAGGTGCTTATTGTCTGTTGAGCTAATTAGTAAAGCAAGTATCTCTAATGAGTTTAGAGGTAGAGTCCTAATTCTGCAGTTAACTGTAGTTATAGCTCATATTACTAGCCCACCGTCCAGCCTCACTCTCCCCTGTGAAGTTTCTACACAACTAAAGTTTGTGAAGCCCGATCTGTGTACCACCTCAAATCCCAGGATTCTTGGAATAAACGAATGTCAAAAGAATCAGCAAAATTCCCTCATGATGGATCTAGTAATTTGAACTTAAGACCGGCACTGTTCCAGGAAAGAACACTGTGCTCATTGTTAGGGATTGTAAAGGGAATAAGAGTTGGTTGATTGAGATCATACATGCAGAGGAAATCCTCTCTTACCACCTCCTTGTACAAGGACTCTGGGGGATTTGGGATTGGCCTTTGCCGAGGGAGAGTTATACCTTAGACAGATGTCAGCAAGCTCATCTAGCAGACCCTGTGATGTCAGCTGAATTTCAACATGGTCTAATTCATCACATGATGTTTCACTGCTTGTGGAACTCACTATGTCTGGACTGAGACAATGGGTCACTTTGTTGGTCACGGATTAATTGTTTTCTCTTGTGCCTTGCAGTAGCCTAGGAACATTATGCATGTATATGACCCCTCTCAAGTCATTTCCACATGCTCATGGGCTTATGGAAGAAACTCTATCACACAAAGACAAGGAGCTGGTACATTGCTTGGAAGGGGACTCATTGATGGCAATTTGCCAAGCCATCGAATTGGGCAAACCGCAATGAGTACGACCATTTCCTTTAGCCAATGAGTACTTCATGCAGGAGAGAAGGAGGGATTCTGTGGGAGGCCAAACCACCCTGGTTTTGAAGACTTCCCTTTTAGGGGGGACAGTGGCTGCTGCTAGACTCCTGGGGCCTAAATGACTGATAACCTCAGAGGGTGGAAAGCATTGATTAACTGTACAAACTTTCTTTCCGAAGTTCAGAGGAAATTTAGGTTGAGAATGTGACAGAACCAATTGTTGCAACAGATGGATAATTGTTGAGAGTTGGGTTCTTAGTAGCTGAACCTGTGTCCTAAGCTCCACAAGCCCGGTCTTGAGGTCATTCACATCCTGTGACATCCTATGACGAGACCCAGTTTGTAGGTACCTGGTGCATAGAGTTGTTAAGAGTAGGGAGGAGAGGGCTTAATATATCAGATTCATAGGGAATAATTGGTTCCTGCAATGTCAGGACAGAAAAACAATTTTCGCAAGCCAATGTCACTTCACAGGGGGCATCACAGAGGCAGGTTTAAGATTGTCTCAGTTTGAGAAGGGTCCATCAGAACACACCCGTTTGTGATAATTGGGGAATTACTTGCCTGAGGGTCATAAGGCCAAGACATTTTGCTAGTCTTTTAGTAAATATTTTGGCCATGAGTTTCCCTTTTCCCTTGAATCCAAAGAATGAAGTAAGGGTAGGAGAGGCTGACTTTAAAATTGTTTCAACTTCTTCAATCAATTCAATGATTTCTCTCAATGTAGGTGGACCGTTTTGCTGTTTTTGGGGAGGATGTCCCTGTAGGAGCCTCTGAGTCCTTCCTTATACCCCATTTTTGTTAGGAAGGAAAAAGCTTTGGGGCTCTTGCTTCTTAGCTACAATAAGCAATGGGGGAGAATGGGGGCTGATATTAATATAAAAGAGAAGGTATCAAAAAATCAAACAGGTTATGAGGTCCTACCACAGGATAGTGTTCACTCAAGTCAGCAAGCTCTATTGGGGCCAGAGCACATACCTTCCAAATAAAAGCAGCTTCAAACTGCCAAGGAGGTGGCTTAGCCTAGCCTCTTCCTGGTGATGATGGGTGGAAATGGGCTCTCTCATGGTCAGTCTTCACCCGAGCACGCTTCTTGGTGCATCCTGTGCTGCAGTAAGGATGACCAGTTTTTGAAGGGCCTGGCCCCGCCTCCCAATGCTGGTGATCCTAGGCCAAGAGTCCTGCCCCAGGCAGCTATAAAGTGGGTCTCTTTTCTGGTGTAATCATCAATTAACCCCCACCACTGGTCGTATGGACCTGTGTTTAGTTCAGTCAATAAAGAGAATTAGTGTGAGTGCAAAAGGTTTTATTTTCAATCCTTTTAGTTTATTCATCATTTTTTTTAGGGATTAATATTTAATTTTCAGCATTAATGGTTGAAATTATCCATCAATCAATATTTGTTTGAATCACAGTTAATATAGTAATAATGCAGCAAGTGCGTTCCATAAAGGAAAATTCCCTGATCTATATTAGAATTTAGAGAAAAGGTGTCAGTTCAAATACCCATATAAACTACTGATGACAGAAATTCTTTACGCAAGCATAAAACTTTTTATATTATAAGCTGGAAAGTATTCTCAGCTCAATAATGTCAGCATGCAATTTGAGTAAAATCTAAGTAAGGCCGTTTCTCATGAAGAAAAGCATCAGAAACTCAAAGGCAAGTCTCTAGGCAGGGAGTGGTGGAAAGATTCCTAGGATCTGGCTGCTACTCTAGGAACACACACTAATATAAACACACAATATTCTATTTTGAAACATTAGGTTTTTTTTCCTCTGGGCCTCCAATAAAAATTCAACAAACTCCTGAGAATAAGCAAATTTCCTATTTTCTCATCAGAGCATAATAGGCATTCAGATATTAGTAATTGAAAAGTTACATGTTGATTTCCTGCGGCTTTCCCATGACTCATTCTTCCCTTCGCTTCCTCTTCTCCAGATGAGTATCTTCCTGTCAGTTGTCTAATACAAAACAAATATCTATTCACTAGATAACCATAGGCTGCTGAGGTAGCAACATCTGCAGTAAAGAGTAGAAAACATCTTGCACACAGAACTATTCAATGTGATAGCAGGGCTTTCAGTTACAAATGCATTATTTTTCATTGGACATTGTATCAACAGGCTAACTTAAGTTAGTATTCCTATTCATTTTGCAGACCTATAACTATGATTACCTACTGCAAAATTTGCATTTAGCAAATGCTCTGTGTAAACATAAAATTTGAATATTAATTGAAAAAGCATTTTGTCAGCGAATAAATTTGTGTCACCATACGGAAATTTATATAATGTCAAATATAAAAAGTACAGCATATCATATTTTTTCTTGCTGCTGTTTATTGTATGTTGTAGAATGCATCAGAAATATGCTGAACCCCGATAGGTCCTAGTACATTTCTGTCCTTATTTTTGTTGCTGTTTACACATATTTTGATGCACAACTAGATGGAATATACTCATGTTAAGTACTTGTTTCTGTGGATCTTGGAGTTAATTTTCTCCACCACTGTGGGAGGAAAGCCGTGGATTCTCTGCTTGTTATTGATTTTGTGTTCCTGCTTATAAGCAATGCACGGCTCTTTAACTGATATACCCTGCTGCATCTTTTGTGGAAGAAGGAAACAAGGATTAATTTTTGGGACACAGAAGGAAAATTACAAATTAAAATGTCATTTACATATTACATTTGAGAGCCACAGAAGCATGGATGTCATTTAAGGGTCACCCGGGGTCGCAAATCCGCTCCCGGGCTTGCTCCTTGCGACCCCTGGCACCTCCCTGGCGAACCCTGACCTCAGAGGCAGCAGAGGCAGCGCATTACACAGAGAGGAAAAAGGGGGCCTGTTTACCTTTAGCACCGGCATTGAAAGAACTGGTCTCTGCTGCTTGGAGTTCCATGAAACAAACATTATCGCACACATTTGCTGCTTCCATCACCTGTCTGTAGTGAAATTGTCTCGTTCTCCTTAAATGGGGGTGGATTAGCCATGGGGCCTCAAACTGGAGGAAGTCAGCTCTGAAGTGTGCTTTTTAACCTCAGCTTGTCTAGTGCAAATTAACTGATAATTTTACAAACTGTTCTGAGCCCTGAAGGAGGGAAAAAAAGAAACAGGAGCACAGACGAAAATATACTATGTAGCGAAATACAGTAAACAAGCTTTTATTTTTTAGCTATATTTAATATCAAAGCTGAAATCAAAATAAGAAATAACAATTTTTCATTCAGTAAAAGTTTAACTCCAAAAGCCATGTACACAGAAATCATGTTTCAATCTCCCTTTCCAATTCTGCTGCAGCTTGTTCTTCATGTGACATAGGTGCATTTGCTAAAAACTTGTAACTGACTAGGAAGACTGTGTGTGTTACTGTCTTTCAAGGGTAATGTAGCCCTGCTTATTGACGGAAGACTCACCTAGACCGAAGGCTCTACATTGTTTCTGTACAGCCCAGTCAGAGGCAGGCACCCAAGGGAATTACTGCTAACGTGGAAGCGGTCCTCCAGCCTGTCCAGTGCCTGCCTGGTATGCACACAGCTGCTATTCAGAGAGAGAATGACCACTTTCTTGGACTGGAACCCAGGTAAATAAAGGGGCATGTTAGGTAGGGACAATTTCAGGTCTACAAAATTCTGGCATATGTTAACCTGGTGTGGCTTAGAAGCTCTGTGTTTTAATCATATTTGGGCTCAGCTACACACTTGTACCATGCCGGGGAGGCTACCTTAGTTTTTTCCTTGGATTTCCAAAGCTATACCACTGGATGTACTCACATTTGGGATAGGTGTTTTGTATTATATTCACTTCAGTCCCATCCCCCTGAGCCTGTGGGAAACAGAGGCAAGAATTACAGTAGAGATGTACATTATCCGAGAGTTGCTTTATAGTAGGGGTTGCATTACAGGAAAGTTGTATATTATAGGAGATGTGCTTTGCAGGAGAGGGAACCATGCACTTTTGAGGACAGGAGCTCAACTGGAGAGAATTTCTTTTTTTTAAAGAGGTGATTTACTAAATAGAGGTATTTACAGGAGAGGGACACTTTACTCAAGAGGGATTATTTACATGAAATGTGCTTTGCATGGCGTGTAGTTTACAATAGGTGTACCTTACACAATGGGATGCATTGCAGGAGAGAGGTGCTTACAGGAAAAGCCTGTTTTAAAACATTGAGGTTCTTTACCAAAGACAGGTGTCTTTCAGGAGAGGGCTGCTTTGCACAAAAGGGACTGCTTATGCCAAAGGTACTTCACAAGGTGTCTGTTTACAGTCATAGTTTACAGGGATGGTATCCATTACAAGAGAGAGACGTTTACAGGAGATAAGTGCTTTATGAAACAGGTGCTTTACCAACAAAATCTGTTTTACAGGAGAGAAAGGCTTTACACAAGAGAGATTTTTTTTACAGGAAATGTTATTCACATGGGGTGGGATTTGCAGTGGGTGTACTTTATAGGAGTGGGATTACAGAAGAGATGTGCTTATAGGTGACGAGTGCTTTATAAGACAGAGGTGCTTTACCAAAGAGGGGAGTTTTATAAGAGAAATGTTGTTTATAGGAAAGGTTCTTCAAATGGTGTGTGCTTTACAGTAGGTGTACTTTACATACTGAGGGTACATTACAGGAGTGGGATGCTTTATAGAAGAGAGGTGCTTCAGAGAAGTGATGTGCTTTAGAGGAGAGTGGTACTTTAGAGAAGAAGTGTGCATTACAAGACACATGTGGGCTAGATGACAGAAATGTTCTGCAAGAGCAGGTGCTTTACAGCCACAATGTTCTTTCGAAGGCAGAGGCCCTTTGCCAAAGAGGGATGCTTTACCAATAAGAGGTGTTTTACAGCTTAGTTGTGCGATGAAGAGGTGGTGTGCACTGAAAAAAGGTAATGATACACAAGGCAAAGTGTTTTAAAGGTCAATGCTTTAAAGAGCTGCATTGGAAAAATTGGATAGTGTTTTGAAGATGTGCTTTAAATGGGGACAGCCTTTGAATGGCCGAGAGAGTCTTTAAATGAAATCAGTGGTGTAAACCATAATTGTTCATATGTCACAGGACTGCAAATGAGCGTTAAATCCCCAGATCCAAACATGCATCCAGTGTACCCTAATCCACTTCTTACTGTTTGGTAGTAATGCTTATCCTCCTTTTGGAATGATCACACATACATCCTCAATTCATCCTATCACTATTTGTTCTAGCATGATTATCTATTGTGCATTTTGGACCCTTCTATCCCTAAAATGGCATAAGCTTAAACTTTACATTTGAAAGCTGAAGAGTCTGTAGAAAGGTTGTTGATGACTAGGGTCCTTAATTTACCTGTCTTATTAGCCAATTGTTACTGGAAATGTTACTTTATTATAAGGAAGAATTAAGGAATACACTTTCAGATCCATCTTGCAGAGTCTTTTGGAAGACAGAAAGCTAGTTTGCTTGTGGATGCCAGATAGAGAGAATATTCTGACTGCCGCCTAGGTGGAGGCTTGAGCTGCCCAGGTATCTGGCTAAAATGAGGACTATTCCTTGTGATACCAAGTAGTTAGTGTGGCTACTGACAGGTACCTGGCATCTCATCCATTGGATAGTGGTATGTGGCAACCAAGACTTAGAGGCATATTTATGAGGGGTTTGTGTAATGCTTGCACAACACAACGTGGTATATGTGTGACGTAAATCTTTATGTCAGATTTTTTAAGCCACGCAAAGCCACTAAGCGTGGATTTGAATGGGTTTAAACATCTGGAGTAATACAACACAGTACAAATCGCTTCATTGCATTACTCTTCTCAAGGAAGGCATTCAATGGGCATTGCATAGGTGTTCCCACACAACTCCCGTTTTTTTTTACACATTCCCAGATCTACCAAACCCGGTAAAACTGGGAATGTGCCAAAAAGATACGCCTCCCAAGGAGAGGCGTAACAAGGAGGAATATATTTCTCCTTGATATATCCTGTTTATTGATTGTTTTTGTGCAGAAAGGGGCCCTTCCTGCACAAAAACAATCCTGCATGCAACGCCGGCACCCTTGCACCATGGAGCAAGGGTGCCTGCATTGGTGCTAGGCAGCCCATTGTGAGCCAGCACAGGGGGGAAGGACAGTAATGCACAGTATGCTTTAAACAGGGTGCAAACCTGCCATTTCTTAGTGATGGAGTGCAGGACAGCAAGGTAACTTGCTGCACTGCACTGTGCCACTTTGCCATAAATATGGCCCCAAATGTTTTACAATACATAACTACCCTCTCAGAAAAGTAGCTCCTCATCCACCCTAAATAATATGCAGACCATTTCTTTGTGGAGGGGATTAAAGTTCTGTGCACACAACTGGCTCAGTAAACTGCACAAAATACTATTCTCCTTTCAGATTCCTCATTCCTTTACTATCAGTTACCTTTGGATTTTTTTTGTGTTCATTGTTGTTCTTTTACCACAAAATACCTATATACAAAAGTGTTTCTCACTTTGTTTGGGCTAAACGTTAATACGTTTCCTAGGAGCTGGATTCAGGATGTAACTGGGCATATGACAGTTAATCCTGGACTTTTGCGATTTCACTTTTGCATGTCAGGTACTTATCAGACATTTAGGTTTCTACATGATGATTGTCTAAAATTGTACATTTGGACATGACTAGGTTATTGTTTTACCCCTAGCAGATCTTTGCTGTTCTCTGTGTAATTTTCACGTGGCAACTTAACTACTTGTGTTATTAAATGTTTGGTTGATTTTATATTTATTGTAGTTTTTGTCCGTTATGTCACTTTCTGTGATACCTTCAGGTCGCGGTTGAAGGATGTAATGCCACATCCTGTGATGTCACTGAGGTCAAAGGTCATGTGATTTCACGTCCGCTACCCCTGGCATTTTGATGAATTCATATCCATGTAACTAGCTTTATTCATTAATCATGCTTGATGTTGTAAACTAATCTATAGATATTTTAATCGCAGTGATAATACTGGACATAATGTAGATTCTATAGAACATACTACATTCTTATTCTACTGTTGTTCTTAATCTACCAAATACACATTTAATCAAAAAACTGTCAGTAATAAATTATCACTTAAATTATAATGATTTTCATTTTATATTTAAGGATACGAAGACAAAATGTTTGCCATGCTACAGCACTTATGCCGCTGCTATATTTGTTCAGTTTACTATTGTTTTTGTTGGATTCTCTTCAACCGGAAATATGTATTTTGCCTGCCGCCTGACTTTTCTGTACTCAGCATTTCCCTATTTGTGTTACAGCCGGCCTGGCGACGATAAAATACAATGTTCTTTATGAATACAGTGATTTTGGGTGACTGCAGCTTTACAGTAATAGCCATGCTTGCATGTTTACCTTAATTAAAATCTGCTCAAGGATGAGTGAGCTGCCTGGAGCCACGTCACATCAGTTTAAAAACAGTAAGGCAGCAAGGAAGGAATGACTGAATCACAGTGAGAGCCACAGCTTGCTTCAAGCCTTAGTTGCAGAGGTACACAATACAGATAAGACAGATGCATAGGGGCATTGATGATAAACTGCAAATATCAAAGTATTTTACTGCAGTTCAAGAAATGGAGCAACTAACGTGTAATCCGGAATTTAGTTATGTGGAACGGAGACGATGCAGAAGTGTGTGTTTTCTGGAAGCAACACGTTTCGTTACGCCACTGCTGATATTCCATAGTCTCTCCTTCGCTGGGATCCAATTTCAATAATTTGCCACCGAATTTCAGTGCTTTCCCTGCTCCCCGATAAAAAGTCAAAGACGACTGTTTATGCATCGCCGGAACATTTCAACCCATACCATGCTGTGTACAAGAAAAATGATACCCGATGTTTGGAAGGGCACAGATTTTAAGTGTGTTAGTTCTATCCTTGTCATCAAAGTCAACTTAGCACGTACTCCACATTCATCTTTAATTTTTTAAAGAACCTGTCTGATGTTAACCTGCGAGAACGTATGTAAAATACAAATAATTCCTGCACTCCCAGGGGGCCTATTTACAAGCCTCCGTGCGCCGCTGGAGGTCACTTTTGTGACGCTCCTGTGGCGCACAGTGCGGACCCATATCCACAAGGCCACGCAGCACAAGCCCTTGACACTGCCCCAGATTTACAACATAGCGTAAATCTGAGGCAGCACCAAAAACGTATGCCTGTGCAAAGCATGTGTAATGAGGAGAAATGTTTACATTTCTCCTTGTTTTTCCTCTTTCCATGTGTGTTGCATTCTAAAGCTGACATGGAATGAGGAAAATTCCTCTCATGATTGTTTTTGTGCAGAAAGGAGCCATTTCCTGCACAAAAACAATCATGCCAACAACACAGGCAACGTTGCACCATGGTGCAAAGGTGTTTTCATTGGCGCTCAACTGCAATTAGTGTTAGGATAGGAAAGCACTGCATCTTCTAGATATGGTGCATTCCTGCCCCTTCAAATTGGCGTAGAGCAGCACAGCAAAATGACTTGCGGCACTGCCCTACACCAATTCCTTGTAGATAAGGACCCCAGTGCTTATGTGTACATGGGGCATTATCTAATAGGATGTGTGCTGGTGCTGTAACAAGGTGCCATGTTCTTTCTGCATTATGATAATGCATTATCGTCAAGTATCTGATTTCTGACAGGAGTTACTTATATGTTTGAGCTTCATGTGGAATAAGGATATTGAAGGATTGTTTTGCCTTTATCAGACAGGGAGACAATTTCATATCACTAGGTCCTTGGGAATGTAAATTTGTGATTCGTGCATTAGTAACTGCCAAAAAAGTATTTATTTAAAAAGCAAGGAAAAAGTCAGAAGTGGACACCTCACTGAAATTAATTAACAAGATTGGCTAATATGCCAATATATTTTATTAGCATAAAGGGGCACTGTACAGTTTTGACTGCACATGGATGGAATCCTTGCATTAATCTCAGCCCTGTTTAATTTCTCTTGGTGTCAATATACCACTAAAGGTGTGGGGCAGTGGGTTAGAAGGAACTGGGTTAAAGAACCCTGTTCAAGAAGCGCTGGATACGCGGATAATTTCTGGGTGCAGGGCTAAGTGTAGGGTGGATGTGATTATGGCTGTGTCCACAGGAGGGAGTTTCCGTTATGGACTAGGTGGTCTCACATACATTATAGTGTCATGCTTCATCATTTGACCACCTAGCCCCACCCAGGTAAGATGATACTACCTGGGCGGACTCAACCTCGTTGTTAAAGGAACTACAGAGGGAGTGTTGAAATGTCTATCTGACTGGATATTTTGCAGGGATCCAGATGAGGTGTGGATAAAATTACCTTACAAGTCACCTGTCACAGTTAGAAAGATACTTTAATCAAGGTGTATGTAGGTAAGGATAAAACATATATTCGGGACTTAGTTGAGCTTGATTTGATGGCTCATAAAGTCTAAAAAAACAGCAAGGACCAACATGTTTCTGCCCTCTCTATGTGCTGGAAGGTCAGGGGCATTCATCAGAGTCATGGATCCCCTAGGGGTAAAAGCATGGCTACATGCTCAACAGATGGTGAAGAAAAGAGTAAGTAGCCTACCTGAACAGTTCGTTCATATTAGGGTAGACCTGGTAAAAGAATGAAAACAAACAAAGGTGAGTAAGGTGTCACTCCACACAGCACACAACACAGCACACATGGTGATAAAAAAGAGTGTAAAAACACATGCACAGTGGGGTAGGGAGACTTACCCCGGGGCATAAAGCGAGTTGCCTCTGGTCTGGGAGTTGCCAGAGGGAGGGTTTCCTTTGTAGTCACAATCTGTTAGGAGAGTGAACAGTAGTACTGAGGAAGCAAAAACTAAAAGGATATCAGGGAAGGATAAACAGCAGGCAGGTAGGAATTAGCATGTATGAGCATAAAAAAGTATAAAGGCACTTTGCATAAATAAGAGATCGCTAGCTCAACTGGTAACACAGGGATAGGATCCACAGGTAAGGAAGATCGATGTGGGCTCCGATGGAGGAGTGAACTGCCTCCACTCACGGGAAATACAATTAATAATGAATCAGGACTTACCACATCAAAGGGAATACCAGTAAGTATACCTATCGTCCAGCTCCCAGCCGCTCGAAAGGTGGAAAGGACAAGCGCTGGGAATATAAAGGTTATTGAAGTGCCAATTAGGCGATGCGGGCTGATTAATCAGATGCAGCTGAAGCAGGTGAAGGACGACGTGGTTAAGCCGTCATGAGGAGCCTCAAACCGTGCCAGGGACAAGCACACGGCCGGGCGATCCCATTGGACACCAAAAACTGTCCCCGGCATCCAGTTCCTATATGTTTTGGCCCAGCATGGCCTTATCCCACCTTTAATTTTATTTTTACCTTCACTCTCTCTGCTTTCCTCCTTCTTTTCCTTTTTTCTTTTTCCTTTGCTTGTATTCCCATACCCTTCCCCCTAGTTTTATTCCCCCCCCCCTTCTCTCCCCCCACCCTTTCCCTGGTTCTTTTTGACCCTTCTCTTTCCCTTCCCCCCCTCCACCCATACCTTCCCCCCATGCAGCAGGACTTTACTCCGCTTGCCTCTCTTTATTTTTTTGCATCATTCTGGTTCTATCATTAAGCCAATAGCTTCGATATTGGTTAGCTGGCCGCTGCCTAGCGACCTCTCTCCGCTCGGGAATTAATTTCCCATCAATCCTTGGGTTTTGTACAGACACATTGCGTCTCCCTCTAGCGCGCCGCGCCACTTGGGATCTGTAGGAAAGTACCATCTTGCCTGGCATGTTACCCCCATTTTTCACTGTATATATGTTGTTTTAGTTGTATGTGTCACTGGGACCCTGCCAGCCAGGGCCCCAGTGCTCATAAGTGTGCCTGAATGTGTTACCTGTGTAGTGACTAACTGTCTCACTGAGGCTTTGCTAATCAGAACCTCAGTGGTTATGCTCTCTCATTTCTTTCAAATTGTCACTAACAGGCTAGTGACCAATTTTACCAATTTACATTGGCTTACTGGAACACCCTTATAATTCCCTAGGATATGGTACTGAGGTACCTAGGGTATTGGGGTTCCAGGAGATCCCTATGGGCTGCAGCATTTCTTTTGCCACCCATAGGGAGCTCTGACAATTCTTACACAGACCTGCCACTGCAGCCTGAGTGAAATAACGTCCACGTTATTTCACAGCCATTTTACACTGCACTTAAGTAACTTATAAGTCACCTATAGGTCTAACCTTTACCTGGTAAAGGTTAGGTGCAAAGTTACTTAGTGTGAGGGCACCCTGGCACTAGCCAAGGTGCCCCCAAATTGTTCAGGGCCAATTCCCCGAACTTTGTGAGTGCGGGGACACCATTACACGCGTGCACTACATATAGGTCACTACCTATATGTAGCTTCACAATGGTAACTCCGAATATGGCCATGGAATTGCCCCCTCTATACCATCCTGGCATAGTTGGCACAATCCCATGATCCCAGTGGTCTGTAGCACAGACCCTGGTACTGCCAAACTGCCTTTCCCGGGGTTTCACTGCAGCTGCTGCTGCTGCCAACCCCTCAGACAGGCTTCTGCCCTCCTGGGGTCCAGCCAGGCCTGGCCCAGGATGGCAGAACAAAGGACTTCCTCTGAGAGAGGGTGTTACACCCTCTCCCTTTGGAAAATGGTGTGAAGGCAGGGGAAGAGTAGCCTCCCCCAGCCTCTGGAAATGCTTTCATGGGCACACATGGTGCCCATTTCTGCATAAGCCAGTCTACACCGGTTCAGGGACCCCTTAGCCCTGCTCTGGCGCGAAACTGGACAAAGGAAAGGGGAGTGACCACTCCCCTAACCTGTACCTCCCCTGGGAGGTGCCCAGAGCTCCTCCAGTGTGCTCCAGACCTCTGCCATCTTGGAAACAGAGGTGCTGCTGGCACACTGAACTGCTCTGAGTGGCCAGTGCCATCAGGTGACGTCAGAGACTCCTTCTGATAGGCTCCTTCAGGTGTTGCTAGCCTATCCTCTCTCCTAGGTAGCCAAACCCTCTTTTCTGGCTATTTATGGTCTCTGTCTCTTGGGATTCCGTAGATAACGAATGCAAGAGCTCATCCGAGTTCCTCTGCATCTCTCTCTTCACCTTCTGCCAAGGAATCGACTGCTGACCGCGCTGGAAGCCTGCAAAACTGCAACATAGTAGCAAAGACGACTACTGCAACTCTGTAATGCTGATCCTGCCGCCTTCTCGACTGTTTTCCTGGTGGTGCATGCTGTGGGGATAGTCTGCCTCCTCTCTGCACTAGAAGCTCCGAAGAAATCTCCCGTGGGTTGACGGAATCGCCCCCCTGCAACCGCAGGCACCAAAGAACTGCATCACCGGTCCCCTGGGTCTCCTCTCAGCACAACGAGCGAGGTCCCTTGAATCCAGCAACTCTGTCCAAGTGACTCCCACAGTCCAGTGACTCTTCAGTCCAAGTTTGGTGGAGGTAAGTCCTTGCCTCCCCACGCCAGACTGCATTGCTGGGAACCGCTACTTTTGCAGCTACTCCGGCCTCCGTGCACTTCCGGCGGAAGTCCTTTGTGCACAGTCCAGCCTGTGTCCACGGCACTCTAACCTGCATTGCACGACCTCCTAAGTTGTTCTCCGGCGACGTGGGACTCCTTTGTGCGACTTCGGGTGAGCACCGTTTCACGCATCCTCGTAGTGCCTGTTTCTGGCACTTCCCCGGGTGCTGCCTGCTGTTGAGAGGGCTCCTTGTCTTGCTTGATGCCCCCTCTGTCCCTTGACACAATTGGCGACATCCTGGTCCCTCCTGGGCAACAGCAGCATCCAAAAACACTAACGGCTTGATTTGCAGCTAGCAAGGCTTGTTGGCGGTCTTTCGGCGGGAAAACACTTCTGCACGACTCTCCACGGCGTGAGAAATCCGTCCTCCAAAGGAAAAGTCTTTAGCCCTTGTCGTTCCTGCAGAAACCTAAGCTTCTACTGTCCAGTAGCAGCTTCTTTGCACCCACAGCTGGCATTTCCTGGGCATCTGCCCATCTCCGACTTGCTTGTGACTTTTGGACTTGGTCCCCTTGTTCCACAGGTACCCTCAACTGGAAATCCATCGTTGTTGCATTGTTGGTTTGTGTCTTTCCTGCAGAATTCCCCTATCACGACTTCTATGTCCTTTGGGGAACTTTAGTGCACTTTGCACTCACTTTTCAGGGTCTTGGGGTGGGCTATTTTTCTAACCCTTACTATTTTCTAATAGTCCCAGCGACCCTCTACAAGGTCACATAGGTTTGGGGTCCATTCGTGGTTCGCATTCCACTTTTGGAGTATATGGTTTGTGTTGCCCCTATCCCTATGTGTCCCCATTGCATCCTATTGTAACTATACATTGTTTGCACTGTTTTCTAAGACTATACTGCATATTTTTGGTATTGTGTACATATATTTTGTGTATATTTGCTATCCTCATACTGAGGGTACTCACTGAGATACTTTTGGCATATTGTCATAAAAATAAAGTACCTTTATTTTTAGTATATCTGTGTATTGTGTTTTCTTATGATATTGTGCATATGACACTAGTGGTACTGTAGGAGCTTCACTCGTCTCCTAGTTCAGCCTAAGCTGCTCTGCTAAGCTACCATTATCTATCAGCCTATGCTGCTAGACACCCTATACACTAATAAGGGATAACTGGGCCTGGTGCAAGGTGCAAGTACCCCTTGGTACTCACTACAAGCCAGTCCAGCCTCCTACATTGGTTGTGCAGTGGTGGGATAAGTGCTTTGAGACTACTTACCACTCTTGTCATTGTACTTTTCATAAGAGAAAAATATACAAAACAAGTTCAGTGTATGTACACCTAACCAAAAAGTTTTGCATTTCTTTTCTCACTCTTTTCTAAGTGCTGAAAAGTACTTCTAAACTTTCTAAAAGTTCTAAAAAGTTTTAAAAGTTTTTTTTCTGTATTTCTAAAAGCTCTGACAAACTTTTTTCTCTTTTTCTATCACTTTAACTCTCTCTAAAAATGTCTGGCACAGGCCAAAATGTTGATCTGTCCAAACTTGCATATGATCACCTTAGCTGGAAAGGAGCAAGGAGTCTCTGCATAGAGAGAGGTTTGAGTGTAGGGAAGAATCCTTCCTTGGAACTATTGCTTAACATGCTTAGAGAACAAGATAAGGCCAAAAAGCCCCATCTGTTGAAAAAGTAGCTAATGGTTCACAATCTGATCCAGGGACCCCCCTAGGAAAAGATTCAGGAAAGAAACTTCAGAGCCTGCCCATTACTAGACAGTCTAGCATAGTTGGTACTGATGTAGAGTCACGCCATACAGATAGTGTTGTCTCACATCATAGCAAGAGTATTCATTCTCACCACAGTAGAAGTGATGTTTCTGTTAACCAAGCTGTTAGGGTGCCTTCTGTAAGGGACAGGTCTCCTTCTGTCCATTCTCACCATACTTCTGTTTCAAGGCATGTCCCTCCCACCCACCCTGATGACAGATTGTTAGAAAGGAAGCTCAATAGATTGAGAGTGGAACAAACCAGACTGAAGCTCAAAAAGCAACAGCTGGATTTGGATAGACAGACCTTAGAAGTAGAGAAGGAGAGACAGAAGTTGGGTTTAGAAACCCATGGTGGCAGCAGCAGTATTCCCCATAGTCATCCTGCAAAAGAGCATGATTCCAGGAATCTGCACAAGATAGTTCCCCCTTATAAGGAGGGGGATGACATTAACAAGTGGTTTGCTGCGCTTGAGAGGGCCTGTGCTGTACAGGATGTTCCTCAAAGGCAGTGGGCTGCTATCCTATGGCTATCATTTAGTGGAAAAGGTAGGGATAGGCTCCTTACTGTGAAAGAAAGTGAAGCCAATGATTACAAAGTTTTTAAGAATGCACTCCTGGATGGTTATGGCTTAACCACTGAACAATACAGGATAAAGTTCAGAGAGACCAAAAAGGAGTCTTCACAAGACTGGGTTGATTTCATTGACCATTCAGTGAAGGCCTTGGAGAGGTGGTTACATGGCAGTAAAGTTACTGATTATGACAGCCTGTATAACTTGATCCTGAGACAGCATATTCTTAATAATTGTGTGTCTGATTTGTTGCACCAGTACTTGGTGGACTCTGATCTGACCTCTCCCCAAGAATTGGGAAAGAAGGCAGACAAATGGGTCAGAACAAGGGTGAACAGAAAAGTTCATACAGGGGGTGACAAAGATGGCAACAAGAAGAAGGATGGTAAGTCTTCTGACAAGGGTGGGGACAAATCTAAAAATGAGTCTTCATCAGGCCCACAAAAAAACTCTGGTGGGGGTGGTGGGCCCAAATCCTCTTCTAATCAAAACAAAGAAAATAAACCATGGTGCTATTTATGTAAAATAAAAGGCCATTGGACAACAGATCCCAGTTGTCCAAAGAAAAGCACCAAGCCTCCTACCACTACAACCCCTACTGCTACACCTAGTGTCCCTACTAATAGCAGTGGTGGTGGGAGCAAACCTACTAATAGCCAATCCAAGGAAGTAGCTGGGCTCACTTTTGGTAACTTAGTTGGGGTTGGTCTGATTAGGGAGACCACAGAGGCTGTGTTAGTCTCTGAGGGGGCTATTGATTTAGCCACCTTAGTTGCTTGTCCCCTTAACATGGATAAGTACAAGCAGCTACCCCTAATAAATGGTGTTGAGGTTCAGGCCTACAGGGACACTGGTGCCAGTGTGACTATGGTCATAGAGAAACTGGTCCACCCTGAACAACACCTACTTGGTCACCAGTACCAAGTAACCGATGCTCACAACAACACACTTAGCCACCCCATGGCTGTTGTAAATCTCAACTGGGGGGGGGGGTTACTGGTCCAAAGAAAGTTGTGGTAGCCACAGATTTACCTGTAGACTGTCTACTAGGAAATGATTTGGAGACATCAGCTTGGTCAGATGTGGAGTTGGAGGCCCATGCAGCAATGCTGGGCATCCCAGGGCATATTTCTGCTTTAACCAGGGCTCAGGCCAAAAAGCAAAAAGAACAGGGAAACTTGGATCCTGGAACAATGGACCAAGTGCTCCCTAAAGCTAGGGCTAGTAGAAGTAAAGCACTTCCTACTATCCCTCCCTCTACAGTGGATTCTACTTCTGAGGAAGAAGAATTTCCACCCTGTGCAGAACCTACACCAGAGGAGCTGAAAGCAGACACTGCTGAGCTTTTGGGTGAAGGGGGGCATGCCAGGGAGGAGCTGAGTGTGGCACAGCAAACCTGTCCCACACTAGAGGGTCTAAGACAGCAAGCTGTCAAACAGGCTAATGGGGATGTCAGTGACTCTCACAGAGTTTACTGGGAGGTCAACCTCTTGTACACGGAAGCAAGGGATCCTAAACCTGGAACTGCCAGGAGGTTAGTGATTCCTCAGGAGTACAGAAAGTTCCTCCTAACTCTAGCCCACGACATTCCCCTAGCTGAACATCTTGGACAAATGAAAACATGGGACAGACTTGTTCCCTTGTTTCATTGGCCTAGGATGTCTGAGGACACAAAGGAATTTTGTAAGTCCTGTGAAACCTGTCAAGCCAGTGGCAAGACAGGTGGCACTCCAAAGGCACCCTTTATTCCACTGCCTGTGGTTGGGGTTCCCTTTGAAAGGGTAGGGGTTGACATAGTTGGCCCCCTTGACCCTCCTACTGCTTCAGGCAATAGGTTTATCTTGGTGGTAGTGGACCATGCCACAAGATATCCTGAAGCAATTCCTTTAAGGACCACTACAGCACCTGCAGTGCAAAGGCCCTCCTAGGAATATTTTCTAGGGTGGGCTTCCCAAAGGAAGTAGTATCAGACAGAGGAAGCAATTTCATGTCTGCTTACTTAAAGGCCATGTGGAAGGAGTGTGGTGTGACTTACAAGTTCACTACACCCTATCATCCACAAACAAATGGACTGATGGAGAGATTTAACAAAACTCTCAAAGGCATGATTATGGGACTCCCTGAAAAACTCCGCAGGAGATGGGATATCCTTTTACCATGCCTCCTTTTTGCCTACAGGGAGGTACCCCAAAAAGAAGTGGGCTTCAGCCCCTTTGAACTCCTCTTTGGACACCCTGTTAGGGGTCCACTAACACTTGTCAAGGAGGGTTGAGAACAACCTTTAAAAGCTCCAAAACAAGATATTGTGGATTATGTACTTGGCCTCAGATCAAGGATGGCTGAGTATATGAAAAAGGCCAGTAAAAACCTTCAGGCCAGCCAAGAGCTCCAGAAGCAATGGCATGACCAGAAGGCTGTTTTGGTTCAGTACCAACCAGGGCAGAAAGTGTGGGTCTTGGAGCCTGTGGCCCCAAGAGCACTCCAAGATAAATGGAGTGGACCCCACACAATTGTTGAGAAAAAGGGTGAAGTCACCTATTTAGTTGACTTAGGCACTGCCAGGAGTCCCCTTAGGGTGCTCCATGTCAATCGCCTGAAACCCTACTATGACAGGGCTGATCTCACCCTGCTCATGGCAACTGATGAGGGACAGGAAGAAGACAGTGATCCTCTACCTGATCTCTTCTCTTCCACAGAACAAGATGCTCTAGTGGAAGGTGTAGTTTTGGCTGATTGTCTTACTGCTGAGCAGAAAGACCATTGCATAAATCTCCTGGGTCAGTTTTCTGAACTCTTCTCTACTGTGCCAGGTACCACTTCTTGGTGTGAGCACACTATAGATACTGGAGACAGCTTGCCTGTCAAAAGTAAGATCTATAGGGAGCCTGACCATGTCAGGGACTGCATAAAGCAAGAGGTGCAGAAACTGTTAGAACTGGGAGTGGTTGAGCACTCTGAAAGTCCATGGGCTTCTCCTGTGGTACTTGTACCAAAACCTCATTCCAAGGATGGAAAGAAAGAAATGCGGTTTTGTGTAGACTACAGAGGTCTCAACCAGGTAACCAAAACTGATGCTCACCCTATACCCAGGGCAGATGAGCTCATAGATACACTGGCATCTGCCAAGTATCTAAGCACTTTTGATTTGACTGCAGGGTATTGGCAGATCAAATTATCAGAAGATGCTAAACCTAAAACTGCATTTTCAACCATTGGAGGCCATTACCAATTTACAGTAATGCCTTTTGGATTGAAAAATGCACCTGTCAATTTTCAGAGGTTGGTGAACACAGTCCTGCAAGGGCTGGAAGCTTTTAGTGCAGCATATTTGGACGATATAGCTGTCTTTAGCTCCAGCTGGGATGTTCACCTGATCCACCTATGGAAAGTTTTGGAGGCTCTGCAAAAGGCAGGCCTCACTATCAAGGCTTCAAAGTGCCAGATAGGGCAAGGAAAGGTGGTTTATCTGGGACACCTTGTTGGTGGGGAACAGATTGCACCACTACAGGGGAAAATCCAAACTATTATAGATTGGGTTCCCCCTACTACTCAGACTCAGGTGAGAGCCTTCCTAGGCCTCACTGGGTATTACAGAAGGTTCATTAAGAACTATGGCTCCATTGCAGCCCCTCTTAATGACCTCACATCCAAGAAAATGCCTAAAAAGGTATTATGGACAGCAAACTGTCAGAAAGCTTTTGAGGAGCTGAAGCAGGCCATGTGCTCTGCACCTGTCCTGAAAAGCCCTTGTTACTCTAAAAAAATCTATGTCCAAACTGATGCATCTGAATTAGGAGTAGGGCAGTCCTATCACAACTTAATTCTGAGGGCCAGGATCAACCTGTTGCTTTTATTAGTAGGAGGTTGACCCCTAGAGAAAAGCGTTGGTCTGCCATAGAGAGGGAGGCCTTTGCTGTGGTCTGGGCTCTGAAGAAGTTGAGGCCATACCTGTTTGGCACTCACTTCATTGTTCAGACAGACCACAAACCTCTACTTTGGCTAAAACAAATGAAAGGTGAAAACCCTAAATTATTGAGGTGGTCCATATCCCTACAGGGAATGGACTATACAGTGGAACATAGACCTGGGAGTAGCCACTCCAATGCAGATGGACTCTCCAGATATTTCCACTTAGACAATGAAGACTCATCAGGTCATGGATAGTCTTATTGTCCTTCATTTGGGGGGGGGGGTTGTGTAGGAAAGTACCATCTTGCCTGGCATGTTACCCCCTATTTTCACTGTATATATGTTGTTTTAGTTGTATGTGTCACTGGGACCCTGCCAGCCAGGGCCCCAGTGCTCATAAGTGTGCCTGAATGTGTTACCTGTGTAGTGACTAACTGTCTCACTGAGGCTCTGCTAATCAGAACCTCAGTGGTTATGCTCTCTCATTTCTTTCAAATTGTCACTAACAGGCTAGTGACCAATTTTACCAATTTACATTGGCTTACTGGAACACCCTTATAATTCCCTAGGATATGGTACTGAGGTACCCAGGGTATTGGGGTTCCAGGAGATCCCTATGGGCTGCAGCATTTCTTTTGCCACCCATAGGTAGCTCTGACAATTCTTACACAGACCTGCCACTGCAGCCTGAGTGAAATAACATCCACGTTATTTCACAGCCATTTTACACTGCACTTAAGTAACTTATAAGTCACCTATATGTCTAACCTTTACCTGGTAAAGGTTAGGTGCAAAGTTACTTAGTGTGAGGGCACCCTGGCACTAGCCAAGGTGCCCCCACATTGTTCAGGGCCAATTCCCCGAACTTTGTGAGTGCGGGGACACCATTACACGCTTGCACTACATATAGGTCACTACCTATATGTAGCTTCACAATGGTAACTCCGAATATGGCCATGTAACATGTCTATGATCATGGAATTGCCCCCTCTATACCATCCTGGCATAGTTGGCACAATCCCATGATCCCAGTGGTCTGTAGCACAGACCCTGGTACTGCCAAACTGCCTTTCCCGGGGTTTCACTGCAGCTGCTGCTGCTGCCAACCCCTCAGACAGGCTTCTGCCCTCCTGGGGTCCAGCCAGGCCTGGCCCAGGATGGCAGAACAAAGGACTTCCTCTGGGAGAGGGTGTTACACCCTCTACCTTTGGAAAATGGTGTGAAGGCAGGGGAGGAGTAGCCTCCCCCAGCCTCTGGAAATGCTTTCATGGGCACACATGGTGCCCATTTCTGCATAAGCCAGTCTACACCGGTTCAGGGACCCCTTAGCCCTGCTCTGGCGTGAAACTGGACAAAGGAAAGGGGAGTGACCACTCCCCTGACCTGTACCTCCCCTGGGAGGTGCCCAGAGCTCCTCCAGTGTGCTCCAGACCTCTGCCATCTTTGAAACAGAGGTGCTGCTGGCACACTGGACTGCTCTGAGTGGCCAGTGCCATCAGGTGACGGCAGAGACTCCTTCTGATAGGCTCCTTCAGGTGTTGCTAGCCTATCCTCTCTCCTAGGTAGCCAAAGCCTCTTTTCTGGCTATTTAGGGTCTCTGTCTCTTGGGATTCCGTAGATAACGAATGCAAGAGCTCATCCGAGTTCCTCTGCATCTCTCTCTTCACCTTCTGCCAAGGAATCGACTGCTGACGGCGCTGGAAGCCTGCAAAACTGCAACATAGTAGCAAAGACGACTACTGCAACTCTGTAACGCTGATCCTGCCGCCTTCTCGACTGTTTTCCTGGTGGTGCATGCTGTGGGGGTAGTCTGCCTCCTCTCTGCACTAGAAGCTCCGAAGAAATCTCCCGTGGGTCGACGGAATCGTCCCCCTGCAACCGCAGGCACCAAAGAACTGCATCACCGGTCCCCTGGGTCTCCTCTCAGCACGATGAGCGAGGTCCCTTGAATCCAGCAACTCTGTCCAAGTGACTCCCACAGTCCAGTGACTCTTCAGTCCAAGTTTGGTGGAGGTAAGTCCTTGCATCCCCACGCCAGACTGCATTGCTGGGAACCGCAACTTTTGCAGCTACTCCGGCCTCCGTGCACTTCCGGCGGAAGTCCTTTGTGCACAGTCCAGCCTGGGTCCACGGCACTCTAACCTGCATTGCACGACCTCCTAAGTTGTTCTCCGGCGACGTGGGACTCCTTTGTGCGACTTCGGGTGAGCACCATTTCACGCATCCTCGTAGTGCCTGTTTCTGGCACTTCCCCGGGTGCTGCCTGCTGCTGAGAGGGTTCCTTGTCTTGCTCGACGCCCCCTCTGTCTCCTGACACAATTGTCGACATCCTGGTCCCTCCTGGGCCACAGCAGCATCCAAAAACACTAACAGCACGATTTGCAGCTAGCAAGGCTTGTTGGCGGTCTTTCGGCGGGAAAACACTTCTGCACAACTTTCCACGGCGTGGGGGATCCGTCCTCCAAAGGGGATGTCTCTAGCCCTTGTCGTTCCTGCAGAAACCTAATCTTCTACTGTCCAGTAGCAGCTTCTTTGCACCCACAGCTGGCATTTTCTGGGCATCTGCCCATCTCCGACTTGCTTGTGACTTTTGGACTTGGTCCCCTTGTTCCACAGGTACCCTCGACTGGAAATCCATCGTTGTTGCATTGCTGGTTTGTGTCTTTCCTGCAGAATTCCCCTATCACGACTTCTTTGTCCTTTGGGGAACTTTAGTGCACTTTGCACTCACTTTTCAGGGTCTTGGGATGGGCTATTTTTCTAACCCTTACTATTTTCTAATAGTCCCAGCGACCCTCTACAAGGTCACATAGGTTTGGGGTCCATTCGTGGTTTGCATTCCACTTTTGGAGTATATGGTTTGTGTTGCCCCTATCCCTATGTGTCCCCATTGCATCCTATTGTAACTATACATTGTTTGCACTGTTTTCTAAGACTATACTGCATATTTTTGGTATTGTGTACATATATTTTGTGTATATTTGCTATCCTCATACTGAGGGTACTCACTGAGATACATTTGGCATATTGTCATAAAAATAAAGTACCTTTATTTTTAGTATATCTGTGTATTGTGTTTTCTTATGATATTGTGCATATGACACTAGTGGTACTGTAGGAGCTTCACTCGTCTCCTAGTTCAGCCTAAGCTGCTCTGCTAAGCTACCATTATCTATCAGCCTATGCTGCTAGACACCCTATACACTAATATGGGATAACTGGGCCTGGTGCAAGGTGCAAGTACCACTTGGTACTCACTACAAGCCAGTCCAGCCTCCTACAGGATCGCCCGGCCGTGCTCTTGTCCCCGGCACGGTTCGAGGCTCCTCATGATGGCTTAACCACGTCATCCTTCACCGGCTTCAGCTGCATCTGATTTATCAGCCCGCATTGCCTAATTGCCACTTCAATAACCTTTATATTTCCAGCGCTCGTCCTTTCCACCATTCGAGCGGCTGGGAGCTGGACGATAGGTATACTTACTGATATTCCCTTTGATGTGGTAAGTCCTGATTCATTGTTAATTGTATTTCCCATTAGTGGAGGCAGTTCACTTCTCCATCGGAGCCCACATCGATCTTCTTTACCTGTGGATCCTATCCCTGTATTACCAGTTGAGCTAGCGATCTCTTATTTATGCAAAGTGCTTTTATACTTTTTAATGCTCATACATGCTAATTCCTACCTGCCTGCTGTTTATCTTCCCCTGATATCCTTTTAGTTTTTGCTTCCTCAGTACTACTGTTCACTCTCCTAACAGAGTGTGACTACAAGGGAAACCCTCCCTCTGGCAACTCCCAGACCAGAGGCAACTCGCCTTATGTCCCGGGGTAGGTCTCCCTACCCCACTGTGCATGTGTTTTTACACCCTTTTTTATCACCCTGTGCGCTGTTTTGTGTGCTGTGTGGAGTGACACCTTACTCACCTTTGTTTTCATTCTTTTACCAGGCCTACCCTAATATGAACGAACTGTTCTGGTAGGCTACTTACTCTTTTCTTCACCATCTGTTGAGCATGTAGCCATGCTTTTACCCCTAGGGGATCCATGACCCTGATGAATACCCCTGACCTTCCAGCACGTAAAAAGAGCAGAAACATGTTGGTCCTTGCTGCTTTTTAGACTTTATGAGCCATCAAGCTCAACTAAGTCCCGAATATAAGTTTTATTCTTAACTACATACACCTTGATTAAAGTATCTTTCTAACTGTGACAGGTGACTTGTAAGGTAATTTTATCCACACCTCATCTGGACCCCTGCAAAATTATCCAGTCAGATAGACATTTCAGCACTCCCTCTGTAGTTCCTTTAACAATAAGGTCGAGTCCGCCCAGGTAGTATCATCTTACCTGGAGAGGCTATGTGGTCAAATGATGAAGCATGACACTATAATGTGTGTGAGACCACCTAGTCCGTAAAGGGAACTCCCTCCTGTGGACACAGCCATAATCACATCCACCCTACACTTAGCCCTGCACCCAGAAATAATGTGCGTATTCAGTGCTTCTTGAGCAGGGTTCTTTAACCCAGTTCCTCCTAACCCACTGCCCCACACCTTTAGTGGTATATTGACGTCCTTAGTCCTTTCGGGAGCAAGTGTGGGGTAGTACCTTTCCCGTTACTCTCTTTTTGTGTTGTAGTAATTACTCTTGGCTGCATCCCAGTAAATCATTATTTTGCACAGCATGCCACCTCAATTATACGCAATTCAGCCTTCAACCTGCTCCATAGGAACTGCCAGGCCCAAACTTCAAGGCCATGTCCTCCCGGAACCGTAATACAAGCAGCACAATACTGGAACAACTTACCGCTCTCTTTTGGAGCATGTCAGGGCATAATGACCTTCAGAGAAGCCTTGAAAGCTTTGCTCTTTCCTTTTTAAGGTGTAATGCTGCTTGAGACTTATCTGTGGGATTTGGTGAGCTAGCAACAGGATACCTGTGATGTCACAACAGTGCTTTATAAATATAATTTGATTGTACTTCATTACATATATATATATACTGTATATATATATATGTATATATATATATATATATATATATATATATATATATATATATATATATATATGTATATGTATATATATATATATATATATATATATATATATATATGTCTAATGAAGTACAATCAAATTAATAAATATGTATATATATATATATAAATATATATATACATATATATATATATATATAATCTACTGGCAGTTGCCAATTGGTAGTTATAGTTAGGACCCAGTTTCCATAGGGAAAGCATTTATAATTTTGGTGCCATTTGACAAAGCTTCACAAAAGTTTCCAAAAATGGTGCCCTACTTTGTCTAGTTCTGCATGGAAAGTTTCAGGGCGATCTGTCAATCAGGGCCCGAGAAAAAGATGAGTCAAAAAATGTGTGTTTCCCCTGTTATTTCCCACAGAGATTTTAGAAACTACAATAGCCTGATCAGCTGAAGGGAATTACACCAAATTTGACAGAAAGCTACATCTTGGTCCAGAAAGATCTCTTTTTGTGACCTGATATAAACCTGTTCAGTAGTTTTGGAGAAAATAAAGGAAAAAGAAATATAGATAACTAGAAATGTGTGAATCTGACTGATCTCACGCTGAGGTCTGAGGTCTGATTTGCTGCCAACCCTTTAACCAGGAGATGTTGGCAGCCATCTTGCGACAAGTCCCAAGAAAAAGAGTAAAAAAATAATAATACCCTGACCCCCTAGGCCTGATGTTGAGGTCCCACAGGGACCTCGCTACGGTAAAAAAAAAATGTCTTAAAATTCATGACGTGATAATCGTGGAGGATCAGTGAATCATGTCAAAATAAAAATAAAAAAAACACAGACTCTCACCTTTGTTTATGCTTCAGCCCCCAAGTGGCCCAGGCCCCAGGGGCAAATGTAAATATGTATTTTTGGAAGGGGGCTCATGCCTCCCCACTCTTCACCTCATCCCCAGAGCAAAGCCTATTTAAGAAATGGGTGGGGGGGGCACGCAGATGCCCCTCCAAGGACCTTTTAAGACTGAGGATCACCAGCTCCCATGGGGCAGGTGGAAATTTTTAATGGGGAAAAAGGGGTCACCCTGCCCCCTTCCCTGTGGGTTTTCAGCCTTAGGAACCACCACCTCCCTGGGGCCATCCTGTGCACCAATAAAGGAGGGGGCATGAGGCTGGGTATAAGCACCCCCCAGGGCCGGTTCACTATGTGCCCACACTCAGAACATAGCTTTTTGTTTTTGGTTGACAGGAGCTTCGATAGCTACTGCCAAGCGAGGGTCACTCAGGGCCGAAATTGGCCTGGGAGGGGGCCACATCACTCCCCTCCCTCTTTACTAATTTGCTGGGCCCTGGGGGATGGGCTCCCCAGGGCTGAAATCGGCCCTGGGAGGGAGGCTGCACAGCCCCCTCCCCTTGTAATAATTCATTGAGGCCTGGGATCCCTTGGGCCAAAATCTACACGCAGAGAGGGGTTGTGCACCCCCTCCCCTTTTAGTAATTGGCTGGACCCCGGGGGACGGATCTGCATGCCCTACTCTATGATTGCTTGTATAAGGGGGTTGGCCACAGGGCTTGCCCAGAGGTCACGCCCTGCAGCCCGAACCCTGCAGAGCACAGCCGAAGGCCATTCGAGGCACGGCGGGTGCCTGAAGGGGGCTTTTGCAGGGCCTGCGGCTGACCACGCACCTAAAGAAACTTTAACTTGAGACGTTAAGTAACTTTAGGCCATGAGTTATAGTTTCTTAACATATTTATAACTATAACTGCTGAATTTCTATGGTTTTGTGTGGGTAAAATGACAACTTAACTATAATATATATATATATATATATATATATATATATATATATATATATATATACACTCACACACACACACACACACATATATACATATATATATATAAAAAACGAAGTTGTCCTCATGTGAAAGCGCACTCCCAACAGGTTAATATAAACGGGAAGAAAAAGCAAAGCCAGCAACTCACAGTGAATTCTTTAAGCAGTTTCATTATTCCAGGCCTTAAGTTATAAAATCATCTCTGGACACGTGTTTCAAGGTCAATCCTTTCTTCAGCAGAGAAAAATATAAAAGTGTTTCACCCTCGTAGGTGCAGCCAGTGCTGGAGGTGTTCCAGGCATCTCTTTCTTACTGAAAAGACCGGCATGGCTTCAGCTTGTCTAATTACAGGCACCTGATTAGTCTCTTTAAATACTAGTCCGCCCCAGTGGGCCTCTCAAGTGAGCAGTGCATGCTGGTTGTGGTGGTCCTGCAATTTTTTCATTGTGCCCCAAGTGGGTTGCTGGAGCCAAACAAAATAATGACCCAAAGTGCAAAACCTTTGTAGGCGAATCCAAAGTAAAATTGTCAGATTTGCTGTGAATAACCCAACCTCATTGCTCTTATGTGACAATCCATTTTTAGTCACACAGACCTGCTTCGATGTGCAGTGGTGCTGCCTTCCCAGCTGGACAGGCCGGTTAATTATCAAAAACGAAGTTGGCCTCATGTGAAAGCGCACTCCCAACAGGTTAATATAAACGGGAAGAAAAAGCAAAGCCAGCAACTCACAGTGAATTCTTTAAGCAGTTTCATTATTCCAGGCCTTAAGTTATAAAATCATCTCTGGACACGTGTTTCAAGGTCAATCCTTTCTTCAGCAGAGAAAAATATAAAAGTGTTTCACCCTTGTAGGTGCAGCCAGTGCTGGAGGTGTTCCAGGCATCTCTTTCTTACTGAAAAGAACGGCATGGCTTCAGCTTGTCTAATTACAGGCACCTGATTAGTCTCTTTAAATACTTTTTTTCTCTGCTGAAGAAAGGATTGACCTTGAAACATGTGTCCAGAGATGATTTTATAACTTAAGGCCTGGAATAATGAAACTGCTTAAAGAATTCACTGTGAGTTGCTGGCTTTGCTTTTTCTTCCCGTTTATATAACCTGTTGGGTGTGCGCTTTCACATGAGGACAACTTCGTTTTAGATAACATATATATATATATATACATATGTATGTGTGTGTGGATATATGTATATATATATATATATATATATATATATATATATATTACTTAGTGTACTTAGTGGCAGTCGCCACTAGGTAGTTATAGTTAGGACCATGTTCTCATAAAAAAGTGTTTTTTGACTTCCCTATATCTTTGGAATTGTTTGACGAATCTTCACAAATTTATTTTTAAAAAGTGGTGTAGTGAAAGTTTCTGGGTGATCCGTTAAGTGGGGCAGGGAAAAAGGAGGGGTAAAAAAAGTTGTGTATCCCATGTTAATTCCCATAGGACCTGTAGACACGTCTACACCCCAAACCGCTAGGCACAATTTCACCAAATTTGACAGAAAGCTAGCTTTCGGTCCTCAGATCGTGCTTTCACTTATTTGGTTAAAACCTGTTCGGTAGTTTATGAGATATTACAGGGAAAACACATTAGTATATCTCTGACAGTGATGACTTCACAAATATTTCATGAATAATTTGCGAAGAGTTGCAGGAAAAAATAAGCATTGCAAATGGCTGACCGCAACCTGACTACATAGTTGCAGCTGCCATTTTACTTCACCGGATATAGTCCGCGAGGGTGACAATCGAAACTGAAAGTAGCATAGGGGTCAGGGTGAAGGTACCCTGACCCCAGGCATGTGATATAGGTGTGCTTTAGGGGCAAATTGTAGGTTAAAAGTAATATTTCATCACCATGTGCGGTATTTGAGCAAATTCATGAATTTTAGTAAATTCCACTATTTATTCCCAAAATATTCACAAATATGAACAAATTTGAAAGAAAAACCACAGACTCATTCAAACACTAATTCCTTCACTCATACATGCACTCAGAGACTCAGGTGCCCACTCACACACCCACTCAGACACTCATGCACCCACTCAGATCCACTCACAGACTCACACACCGACTTTCAGACCCACTTGGACACTAACACACCCACTCAGAGATCCACTGACAGAGACAGGCCATGTGGCCAACTTGCGCTGTGCACAGCCACAGGCCGTGCGTGACCCATGTTGGGTGGTTTAAAGAGCTTGGCTGGAAGGCCTGGCTGCAGGCCAGGGTTTGCAACCAACATGAGCGCCCGGGGTTGGAATACCATATAGAAATTAAAATTACTTTATGTTAAAAAAAATATATCAATTCCATGAAAAAAACAAAGGTTACAGGGACGTTATAGTTAGGTTCTGAATTTACTCGCACAATACCATAGAGATTCAGCAGTTACAGTTAGAGGTCTTTCAAGTAACTATAAGTAACTAGAACTCGCACCCTAAGGTAACTATAACTTCCCCATGCACAGTTAGTTACATTAAATTATATAATCAATGAGATCTTGTATGGCATCTTTGATATTATATGACTGATAAGAAAACTGTGCATGGCAAGGGCGCAAGTTAGAGTTACCTCAGGGCACGAGTTATAGTTAGGTTAAACAACTCTAAGTAGCGTTTACAGAGCGTTCACATCTAAATATATACAAATCAGTTTTTTGTTTGATTACTCAAAAACTAATGAACGGATTTACACTAAATAACAAAGAGGTCGTTTTCTGGACCAAGAGATGTCAATCTGCCCAATTTGGTGTAATTCCATTCAGTGTTTCGGACGCTATTCCTGTTTGAAATTTCTATGGAAAAATGCACCAGGAAAAAGCGTTTTGGGACCGCCACTTTCTCTCAACCCTCGCTTGATGAATCATTCCAAAACTTTCTAGACAGATGCTGAAGTGAGTGCCTTTTTTTGGAGAAAATTTTGTGAAGATTCATCAAACGGCACCAAAGTTATTAGCAAAATAAAAACACTTTTTCTATAGATACCACGGGCCTCATTACGAGGGTGTGAAGAGAGACCGCCATGAAGTTGGTGGCTGCTGCAAAGGCTGTTTACAAGGTTTCCACTGGGCTAACCAGCAGAAACCTCTGAAAACAGAGGTTTCCGCCGGTCAACCCAGTCGAAACCATGCGGCATCATTGGCCTCGGCTCCTCATGGAGCCAAGGCCAATGTTGTCGCACACAGAGTGCCCCCAACACCCTCTGAAAGTGCACTGTCCGCTGTAGCAGACAGTGAGCATTCCAAGGGTGCTGGGCAGGGGGGCCCATGCACTGCCCATGACATGGTTGTGGGCAGTACAGGAGCCACTCCTGTGGACCCCAGCACCAGCTTTCCGCCAACCTTTTCACGGCAGGGTCCTTGTCATTGAAAGGCTGGCAAAAACTGGACTCATGATCAGCACAGTGGCGCCCAACTCAGTGCTACCTTGGCTGACCATGACTCCGACAGCCACCATGCCACCAGGAACCCGGCAGTGGCAGCAGTCCCCTGGCAGTCTCACCGTCAGGGTATTTTCCCATGCAATTCCCCTATGGAACTTCAGTCCAAGCTACAAAACAGTGTCTCACACTGTTGTAACCAAGAAAGCATACTTTTTGCAGTTTGATGTAAATCTGTTCAGCTGTTTTTAAGAAATTAAGATTCAACATTTATAGATATTTCTTGCCTTGGGACTATATGAGGATAAAACAACAAAAAAGAAGTATGATTGCCTGCGAGTCCAGCATCCAAGGAAGTGATTGGTGGCTGCCTCAAGAAGGAAAGTGTGGTGGCCACCATTACAGGACCCAGAAAACCAGTCCCATAATCCTGAAAATGAAAAGAAAGGGCATAAGACAGCATCGCCCTTGTAGGGGCACCCAAGGCTTAAGAGATCCCCCACCAAAAAAATAATGGAAATTTATTGCTGTGATGCTATTAATTGTGTTTGGCCAATGGCTTTATGTTTCACCACTGCGCATATTAGTTGCTCAATGTTCACCAGGAGCACATTCAGTTTAGCTGCCTATTGGCTTTAACATGGCATTAGACATTACATTTGGTATTTAGGTTAGCTGCCTATTGGTTTTAACGTGGAGTTAGACATTGCAGTTAAGACATTGCAGATGAGCTGTATTTTTCCAAGCTGTGTTTTTCCACATGATAGACCAAGCTGGGTTTTTCACACCAAACCCTAGCTGATAAGAGAGCGTAGATTTTGTGTTTACCTCTCAATCCAGTCTGGGAACAAGTGAAGTTTGGAGAATTGGCCACTCTCCAAGTTTATTCGGTTTTCACACTGAGTTTGCTGTTAACGATGGCCCTGGGCAACAGTGAGGGGAGAAAGATCTTGACTTCAGACAGGAACGGACGTCAGTTGCCTGTCTCCCGTTTGGGTAGAAAATCTCTTTCTCGCAGTTGAACCGGAGTCATCAACTTGCAGACCTCAGAAAGATGAAGCGGAGTGATAGGCCCTACGGTGATGCAATTTTGACTTTTATGCTTTGCTTTGAAGTTATGCTATGATATAATCACATGTATTTGCTGTGTACATTGCAACTGAGGAGTACTTTGATATATTTTTATTTCATTGCTGCGACTAATTTTAAACGTGTGCTTCCAACCTACTAATTTCGTCTTTCAGGAACCTCGTGGTGAAGTAATAATAATAATAAATGTCTTCTTTAAACTAAGAAGTGCATTCCAGAGAAGTTTTGTAAGCTCGGTCATAAGATAAGAGAAGGAAAGCAGAACAATTGCACAGCCTGTTGTGGAAAGCTCTTTAAGGAGAGTTGGCCTGTAATACAATATGAAGCCCCATTATGCACATTACTATGCACAGTCTGTGCATGATGCCCACTCCTTCCATACATGGAAAAGCTATTAGTTGAGTAAGCACCTACTAAATGCAGTCAGATCTGAGTGGACAGAATGTGGTAGATCCCACTCCTTCTAGAGAGCTAAGACTCATTAAATAAGATGCAAGTGCTATTAAGTGAGCAAGTCCTCACTAGGCACATTAAAAACTGAGCCAGTAGAGTATGGTTCTGATTCACAAAGGAACTTACGAGTGCGGAGCTTGTGCACATGTGGTGGAGTCTTTGCACTCATGGCAGAATCTCTGAACTCGGGCGGAATCTCCACTATACCTTTGTGAATATGGTCCATAGTGAGCTGTGTGGTTTTTTTTTAGACCCAAGTGCAGAGATTCTGCTGCGAGTGCAGAGACTCTGCAGTCATAACTACCATTGTGAATCGGGCTCTGTCTTTGGAGTCCACTCCCTCCAGAGGCATAAACTCATTAGGTGGGCAAGACTCCTGTACGCACAATCAATGCTCAATGCACTGACTGGACATAGATCCCACTCCCTGCAATCACGCAAGCGCTATTAGGTGGACAAGTCTCTACTATGCACAGTCAGCACTGAGTGCATAGGCTATGAGTCAAGTTTATGTCTTCTAGAGACCAAAACCTCATTACGTGGGCAATCCCCTACTATGTACAATCAGTGCTCAGTGTGCACATTGTGCATAGAGCCCACTCTTTACAGACATGCAAGCATTATTGGGTGGGCAAAACCATGCTTCGTACAGCCAGCACTGAGCATGCAAACTGTGCATAAAGTCCACTCCCTCCTGAGACCTAAACCCCATTAGCTGGGCAAGCCCCAACTATGTACAGTTAGCAATCACTGCACAGACTGCTGGGCACTGAGCCAACTCCCTGCAGACATTCAAGCGCTATTAGGAGGGCAAGCCCTTAGTATGTGCAGTCAGCATTGAGTGCATAGGCTGTGCACAGAATCCAATTCATTCAGAGACCTAAGCCATGTTATTGGGGCAAGCCCTACTTTGCAGAGCCCATGCTCTCTGCACTGCTCGAGATCCCACTACATACAGACACCCAAGCCAGTTAGGTGGATGAACCATTACTACAGAAAGGCTGCACTCTCTATGCAGCTCTTCATTGAGAGCTCAATCCGTCCACATATTCAAGCATCCTTACGTAGCAAAGGTCCTACTATATACAGTTAGGTATGTTAGCAATATTTTACTTTATGTTAAGAAAAACCTTTCTGTCTTTGGATGATTGTGTTGATGTTGGAAATGAGTGCAGTGATGGTTCTGTTGAGTGTGTAGATGCACCTGTTCTTCAAAAGAGGATTAGGAAACCACCTTCTTGCTTGGAAGATTTCATTAGATAAAATATTATGTTAGAGGTAGTTTTATTGTAACAGAATTAGAAAACCATCTTTTATGTAAAGGTTTTCATTTATTATGATGTGTTTATTGGAATGATTCTTATTGCTATTATTTTATTTTTATATTTTTGCTTTTTTCCTCATATTTTCGATGTCTGCTATTGTGATATAGATTATCTTTCTTATTTGTGATTTGATGATGAACGGGAGAGTGTTATGCATACTAGGTTCTATGCATTATTCATTCTGGAAGGGGAGGTTCACGAGATTCTGCGGTTGGCGGTTGACCTGGAGCCGGAGTGGGAGCAAGAAGCCAGGTTGTGTCATTGACAAATAAACTTAATTACATAAGTTTATACGTTTCCCAACTTTACTTGTAACAGGTTGCCTTCCCAAAGTATTATGTCCCCCGTGGCCTCCTATCCCCCTGGAGCCACTGTATTTTCAAAGTGGTTCTGGGACCTCATCATCTAGACCCCAAAGCACTTAGAAGGTGAGGGAGTGTATGGGGAGCACTCTCCCAAAACTGGGTCCTCCCCTGGGTCCCCATCTCCCCAGCCACCACTGCTTTTTATATGGGTCACTTAACCTCAGCTCCTGGGCCACAAAATGCTTCCACCTGGGGGATGGCACTGCAGCACACACCCTTATTGTGGTATGCCCTCCCGCTCCCCATTACCTGGAGAGCTGGGGAACACTGCACATTCACTACCTGCCTGCATGGAGAGAGCAGGGAGCAGAAAGGTGCCAGCTGCTGTGGCGGCATGGACTGTGCTGGCCAGGCAGGGAGCTGGGTTGGCAGCACAGGAGTAAGCTCCCTTGGCTGCCATTAGCTGTTGAAAAAAGACAGCTCTGGATTTCTCAGCTGGGACCTGGGCACCCAGAATAAGAAAGCAAAAGTCATGGCCTCACTGTTTCAATACATTAAAAATGCACTGCTCCCTCTCAGACCCCCCCCGCCCCCAAATGTCCTTAGTGGGCTTTTATTTTTTTTAGAAAAATAAACTGTAGTTGTCCTAGCACGCCAAGGAGGGGCAAGTTCACCACCGCCAAATTAATAAAGTGTTGTGGGGGTTGAAAGAAGTACTGCATCCACCCAGAAATGTTCCAAAACAGTGTAGATCTCCTGGGTTAGTGAATGCATGACCCCAGTAGAGTTTACCACAATTTTGTAAGCACTCTAAGTGGAAGCTGTATGCTCTTCAGCTGGTATGCAGGGGCCCATTGTTTGTTCTATGGCTACAATTTCTGGTCTGAAGAATGTTAAAGAAAGGCTCAAATACATGTTTATGATTATTTCAAATAAAACTTCTTTACGTAAAATATTTGTGTGGCAATTATTCCTATTAAGCATTGTGATGTGTTTATTAATGAAGAATACATTGGATTATGTTATTGATCAATTATTGTGGTGACGCTCTGGCAAAGCCAATAGGCCTGCTTTAGATATGTTGATGTGTTGAACCCCTGGTAAAACTAATAGGCTTTCCTTTTTTATATTTTGGTGTTCTGACCCTTTGACAAGGCCAGTAGGTCTGCCTTACTTAAAATGGCACCCCTTTAAATTGTTAATCTATGTTAAAAAAGGTTAAAGTGGCCGTATAGGTAGGTGAAAAGGGCTGTTAAAATGTAACATTTAAAACTAAAAAATAGACTGAAATTCTCCAGTTACAGTTAACTGAAGTAACTTTAACTCAAACCCTCGCTGTGCACTGCTTATCACAACACATATTACATCACTCATGACATATTCTAGGACATCATTCATAACATCACTGATGACATCTGAAATGACATCATTGATAAAAACTCTGTGCATGACCAGGGCACAAAAACACAAGAGGACAATTCTATTTATATAGACCAAATTGGGAACAAAGAAACAAAATCCAAAAGGTTTAATGGATATTGTCAAAATAGTAGTCAAGACTACCTTGAAATCAAGTCTCCAAAGTCCAAGAGAAAAGTAAAACCAGTCCTTCAGCCGAGATGGTGTACTGCATAAGCTGCTCTCACTTGAGGGCTAACTTTCCTGCCCATCCTCAATTTCCTCAATTTCTGATTTACCGATCCTCAATTTCTGAATTAATGATCTCGACCAAATTCTCAGATGCTGACAGCTGGACTAACAGTGCAGGCCAGGACAAGAACTGGGACACCTCCTGAGGCAAAGACACACTTGGGGAGGTGTGGAATCAGCCTGAACAGACATACAGGAATATACAACATCAGATGTATAGGGGTGGGTTCCAAGAAAATATGCTTGCTGTCCAGCACGTCAGGAGTCTGCAAAGTTCTCAGTGCTGGTCACCTCTTTGGTAGCATGCAGCTCTTCAATCATTTGTTTTGCATCCTGAAAGAGTGTAGAACGAGTGCCTGCTAACCAGCAATCACATGTCTTGTGGCCTTCTTGAAATCAGCTGCAGTGACATGTTCTGCTGGTGGGTAGGGTCCAACATGTGAGTCCTCATAGGTGTATGTAGCAAATGTTTCCCTCAGCTTTTGATCTTTTAGACAGGCACTTATAGGAGGAGGAGGTAGAGCACAAGGTGCCACTGGAGGTCCAGTTGGATTGAGGGCCTCTGGACAGGTGGAGGGGGTTTCTGTTTTCACCGGGGACAGAAGGCCCTGCTTCTGGAAGACCACTGAAGCATTTTCTTCTGGGCTTTGGTGACCACATCAACCAACTCATCCTGGCCTGTGGTGTCCAGCTCTGCCACCCCCCTCAGTGGGCTCCACAATCTTTTTCCACCAAGGGTGTTTTAGAATGAGAGTGTGTTATTAACTGGGTGGGTGCACTCTTCCTACTGATGGTAAGTTTCTCATCCTCAGGGGCACTACTGTTTTCTTCCTATACCCACCGATCAGTCAAGGTCTTTGCATCCTTTTCCCTGACTCCTGCTCTTGTTTGTGTTCACCAGCACTGCCCGCTGAAAAGGAATAGTGGCAAATAAAATCATGAGTATATTTGTTGAAAATGTTATCTAAATTAAAATGGATTAATTAGAAAACAGCATTTAATGTGACTAAGAGTGATATTGTTAAACAGGTACTACTCTTTTCATATGCAAGGAGGTGTTTTTCAACTTCCAGTTTTAACACTGACTATATAAAGGGCGAAACTAGAAAACAAAACCAACATGCAAAAAAAGGTCAAACTAACCCCACACTGAATGAGACTGTTATTTGACCCTGGGGAAGATTGGGTCATGGCAGTTCTTCTAGCTTTGGAACCAGCCACCTAATCTGCAGCTTAAAAAGAAAATGGCTTTCTAGATTAACCAATGTGCAGCAGAAGGATCGTGGTACTTCTCCTTCAGAAGTTGTCATTTGTTTCTGCTACACATGGAAAAACTACAAATCAGCACATGGAATACCTTGAATTGCTTCATTATAGTCACCCTTGTATTCACTTATTATGGCAAAGAAGGACCTAGATATGTCAATGGTCAAAAGAAAATGACTGACTGGAGGAGCCGACATGGCTAGTTTTGAACATGAGTTAGTGGATAATATTTGGTGATCAATGAATGTACATCACTTAATAGCGATCATTCTGTGTGTGAAAGTGTTAATAAGACTGACGTGTGTGTTGTACCATGAGTCACATCAGTATTAGGCATGACATAGAGTTAGGAAAAAAATATGTTAAATTTTCAGTAGTGTGTCATTTACACAAGTTATGATTGTTTGCAATACAAATGAGTTTGCATTGCAAAGTTCCTTAGTGTCAACATTTGCTTCATATTATCTGCACTATCTGTCTTTTGAAATATTTACAAATAAATCCACAAAACTTTTTCAAACGTTTTAAACACAACAGGTGGGACAGCCAATGTTGGAATGTCTAAATGCATGGGCAGTGAAGGGGCCCCTAGGGGGCCCGAGTCACTCATTCCGCCAACCTTTCCCAGGCAATGTAAACCACCAGAGAAAGGCTGGTGGAACCTGACTCATTATCTGGCAGACAGCGCTGCTGCCCAGTCAGATCAGAAATTCCGCCACCGCCAGGCTGCCTGGTGGCGGAAGCCTAGCGGTGGCGGAGTTTCATACGTGGCGGTTCAGCCACGTTCATTATATGGCGGTCCAGATCACCATGTTCATAATGACCACCAAAATATATTTTTTATGGCTTTCTCAGAGGAAAAGATTAGATTGAATTAATGTACTAACACTATAATTTAATTAACAATACCAAAAGTGAAAATATTCCAAATGTGATTTTACTTTCCTATTTTGTCACCTCAATCATGTGTTTAACCAATATATGTTGAGAGCATTTTATGTCCCTATTTGTACAATTTATTGTTTAGTAACCAATAAACCTGAAAGCACATTTAGAAGTCATTTTCATAAAACCAGCCTGTAAATCTAAACAATTTCATTTTTATTTCACATAGTCCTCGGGTATATTCTGATATGCATGCTCCTAATTTAGAGCTGCTAATTTAGAGCTCCATTAAGATTAAAGCCATTTTTCTTTAGAACGTCATCCAAATGAAAGAGTTGGTCACTTTTGAAAAGAGCAAAGGACACAGCCATTCCTATCCATAATTTTGTAAGTGAGCAGTGGATTGACTTGTGGGCTTTTTCCACATGTTTCAGCCCTTCAATGACGTCCCAGCCTCATTGGGACCTTGGAAAAGGCTTATGATTATGATTATTTGCATTATGCACTGCTGAAAGAGGGAAAATTATACTTGGAAGATTGAAAATAAAAGTAAATAACTGAACACGGGTAGAGGAAGTGGTATGGATCCATCACAGTGAATAATGGTCACTCTCAAAATGAAGTGAAATGGATTGCTCCAACTTTATGCATTTTCCATCTGGTTGTGGGACACTGCCATGAAGCAGCTTGACCATGATGCTTCAAATCAATGCAGTGGCCTCCTCCTGCTTTCACATCCTCAGCATGCTCTGCAGTATCTTCAGATCTGGTCCCAGTCAACACCAGAAAGGTCAACAAGGCCCTGATCACTAGCCACCCAGACAACAGCAACGCACTCTACGTGGCATCGCCTCCCAGCTCCTCAAGAGACTCCAGACCATACAGAACATGGCAGCCAGACTCGTCCTGTCCCTCCCTAGGCATACCCAAATCACTCCCCACCTCTGGCTTCCCAACCAGAAGACATGCCAGTTGAAGCTCATCATGCATGCCTACAAAGGCTTACTCAATCAAGAACTGGCCTACATTAACCACCGACTAAGCTTCCACCAACCCACAAGACACCTGCGCTCCTCCTCCCAGGCCCTCACAAACACACCCAAACTCCATCACAACCTCAGTGGCCCCTCCTTCTCCTACATCTGCCAGGGCCTGAAAGGACCTGCCCCCCTAAGAACAGCTCCCTCACTTGTGGACTTCAGAAAGAAGCTCAAGACCTGGCTCTTTGACAAAGCCTCCGCACCCCAGAGCTTAGATACACCCAGTGGTGGTAGCGCAGTGCTCTACAAATACTGGTTGACTTCCAAGCAAGTAATAAAGTACACTGAGGGATGTATATGTTGTGCGAACAGAGTGGAATGTTATGTTTAATTATAAAAAAATGTTGTGTGAATGGTTAAATTCAAAGAAAAGTGTCATGCATGCCTTGTGTCCAACTGTTTGCTTTAGCATGCTTGCTGGAAGTGTCACTAGTGCATGGATAGCGTGAGTGACCTAATTTGTATTGGCATTGTATCAAGGGCATACCTGGTGTTCTAGTGCCCTTGCCATGTCTTCTGTGTTTTACCTATTGCAGAAAAAAATAAAATATTTTTAAGTGCACTCTAACCTGTCATCGCAGAGAACATCAATGAGTACAGTTGGTGTTTTTACCTGCAAGCCAATTTCCCGTGGCATATGGTATATAATGTCATTGTGCCAAACTATTATCCATAACGATGTTTGGAAAACTAGCTCTGTCAGTAACTGTAATCCTGTGTATTGCCATTTGCACAGCCTGTGGCTACCTTCACAACCACGCTCTGGTGGGTCCACATTGGCGGCAAGGCATTAGAGACCACGTTGGTGCCTTTGACATGGTGGATAGAGAGCTTACTGTGCCACCCATGGTGCGGTATGCGAGACGGCTCCCTCAAGCCTCAGCTTTGTTCTGTGTCTACTACTAGGGCTATGGCATAGCCCCTCCCCTGCTGCCTGCGGCTGCCCTGGTATCCGGCACCTACTGGCTCTGTCTGGCTGCATGTGAGGGCAGAGTGCCTGAAGCAGCAGTGGAGGAGAGAATGCAGCACCACCTGCTGGTATATTGGGAGCACCATGCTGTCTAGTTTGGCTTACAGATTGAATCATGTCATGGAACTGTTCTAAGGGCTAAAATCTTGTGGGGGTGATCACCAATGTGAGGTGAGGATTGTTGATGTGAGGTGTGTGCCTCAACCGCCTCCTTTGCCTGCCTGGGGAAATTTCTTCTGGCCTTCGCCCTTGTCTGCCCAGAAGTCAGGGGAACAGCAGCCTGTACATCCCACATGTGGGTTAGACAGTGAACAGTGGTACGCGCTTCAGTCCCCAGCAAGGAGGTGCTCAGTTGGAGCAAATAGTCTTGTGAAACACTGGTATAATGACCAACTGCAAATTCGCTGTCTGCTAACAAATGCAATAAAATAAATAAAATAAAAAACTGCATATTTGCTCAGGTCCAAAAGGCAGTTGGAAGCCTTCTGTCTATAGGGTGTGGCTCAAGCATTGTCCGAGTACAAACAGGCCTCACCCCACCGCCTCCCTCCCCATGTGCCTGCTTGTCTGTTACAGCATTGTCACTGTTCTGAGAACTGGTGGGTCCAGCGAGAACCGCGCCATAAATGGGAGACTGCAATAATACTTCAGCGTCACATGTATAAAGGATGGGGCGATTATGTGATCACTGTTGCTACAGTTTGGAGAGTCAGAGCTGTGTGAACTGAACTGCATAAACCCAGTCTATGAGCTGTTTAGGCTGCGGTAGACCAGGAAAACAGAGGATGAGTATGTCAATGTTTCTATACATGCCTCAGGAAACTGGCAAACAGGTGCATTAACATTAACCAATCCAAGGAGATCAAGGTGCAGCTGATACAGGGCTGCAGGTCAGCAGTCCTGTGAAGGCTTATCCTACATTGCGGGGGCCCACCCTGTATACCATCCTGGTTCTGGCAAGGTCACATAACCTGGCAAACAGCTGAGCTGATGACATGGAGGTGACTCTGGCAAGAGCAGTGGTCCTGTCTGGTGCGCCTCAGGAGCTGAAGGTGAAAGAGGAGCTGGTGGATGCTGTCCTTCGGACATCCAGCACTGCCTGACAACTTGAGAGCAGATGAGGCAATTGCGGCCTTCAGCATGTGAATGCCAGATGTCTGCCCAGCTCAAGGTACTCATGCTTTGCTGTGGGTGGCCGAACTATTTTGCGAAAGTATACTAGAGTGAAGGGAGATGGTCGAGAGTAGTGAACAGGGGGAAGCTAAGGGCGGCCTTCCACAGCTGTTGACCAATGAAAGGGAACTTGAGAGCCAGCCATTGTAGAGCAGCCTGAGAGTCCATCCTGTGGCCAACGAAGATGATGACAGCAAGGTGTTCACCATCTCCTTTATGGGCATTGAAAAAAATTGGAAAACACCTGCTTCCCGTGTGCACCTGGGAGGTCGGAGACACATTGGTGAGGGCTATAATTGACACAGGAGCCACAATCAATGGCATGAACACCACCAAGCTTGACAGGATAGCCCACAGGCCCACACCAGTGCAATGTTATACATCTACGGAGGCACAGGATTGCTGCCACTGATAGGAGTAGTGGAAGTGGTAGTGATAAGTGAAGGGCAGATGACACAGGCCCACTTCCATGTCATGGAAGGCGACAACTTCACCCTCCTGGGCAACCACACAGCTGAAGACCTGGTGCTTGTATTCTTTGCAAGACAAATCCATGAGTCACATGCCATGGTGATCATTCAAGGGTTTCCCCAGCTGTTTGAAGGGCTGGGATGGCACAACCAAGATGTAGCTGCACATTGATGACACAGGGAGGCCCACAGTGCTACCCCATCGGAGAGTACCCTTCAAACTGCGGAGCATGGAACAGCAAGGGGTGATCAAAACAGTCACTAGACCTATACATTAAGTCTCTCCCCTCATAATCGTGTCAAAGTCAAAACAACCTGGGGTATTGGCTTAGTGTGCACCTCTTCAATATGGCCATTTGGCGTGAACAGCACATCAACCCTATTTTGGATGACATTGTGGCAGACTTGAACGGCACACATTAGTTTTCAAAATTTTACCTCAATGCCGGCTACCACGAGCTGGAGCAGGATCTAGCCAGTCGTTACATAGCAACATTTCAATTCACATTGGCCTCAGGATGTACCAGCAACCAGTGGGCGGCAGAGGTGTTTCAGAACACCGACCTTCAGACCCTCTCCGGACAGTTTTAAACATCAGTGACAACATCCTGAATTTTTCTTAGACCCTGGAGGAAAATCATGTATGGCTCAGACATGGCCCTCCTTGCATTGAGTGGTGGGCAGTGCAGCCTCAGCCCTAGTCCTGTGAAATGGTGTCCTGCCCCAGTGTGGAATACCAATCTCGCCACCCCCAGGAGCAGCCTGGCAATGGCCGAAGTGAGATGGATGAAGGTGTATAAGGATTTGTATGGATGGTTGCACATGAGGCATGTCCAGGGGCACTGTAGGTCGAAGAAATCATGGATGCAACCATGATGGACACCAGTTTGTCAAAAGTCAAAGAGGCACTCCTCCAGAATCAGGGGCAGAACTTCCTAGACAGTTCTGTGTCACTAGCTCTCATTGAACAAACAATCATGACCCAGCTCTGGAGAGTCAGGGATAAGCGAAACACCAGTAGTGAAGGACTGTTGTTAGGAGGAAGATGCATCATAATTCCCCAGTGCCTGTGGCCAAGGGTTGTTGACTTGGCTCACCAAGGTCACCAAGGAGTAGTGAAGACCAAGGTATGACTGCAAGACAAAGGCCCTCATTACAACATTGGCGGTAAATCCCGCTTACCGCCCTGCAGAAGACTGCCAACACACCGCCGCGGAATCATGACCCACAGTTCGGAATCTGCCAAACTTCAGACACCCACACAAGTCCGCCATACCAAAGGTCAGTGCTAAACTGCAGATAACAAAACCTCCACCGTCACGCCAACAGAAATACGCCCACACTATCACGACCCACGCGTGTCTTTCAACCGCGGTATTCCATTGGCGGTGCACACCGCCGCGCTCAAAATACACACACATTTACAAAACACAGCCACATTGGACAATTCCAAATACACACGCCTGATACACATACACACACCACTCCCACACACCCAATACAATATAAAACACACACCCACATCACCCACAAACCCCTACTACCAAAAATCCTGAAAGAAGGCCAGAGAGAGACAGCACCAGCAAGAACAACAGCATCCACAGGCACACAACACCATCACCCACAGAACTTCCACGCACCTCACACAACACACCACTACATATCAGCACACTTATCACCACACACTCCACCCCACACATCACCTACACCACCCCGTGGCACGGCAAAGACACCCCAGGTTCTCGGAGGAGGAGCTCAGGGTCATGGTGGAGGAAATCGTCCGGGTAGAGCCACAGCTATTCGGATCACAGGTGCAGCACACCTCAATTGCAAGGAAGATGGAACTATGGCGAAGAATCGTGGACAGGGTAAACGCAGTGGGACAGCACCCAATAAATCAGGAGGACATAAGGAAGAGGTGGAACGACCTACGGGGGAAGGTGCGTTCCGTGGTCTCAAGACACCACCTGGCGGTTCAGCGGACTGGCGGGGGACCCCCCACCTCCTCCCCCACAACTAACAACATGGGCGGAGCAGGTCTTGGCGATTCTGTATCCTGAGGGCCTCGCAGGAGTAGGTGGAGGAATGGACTCTGGTAAGTCAAATCTTAACTATTACATCCCCCACCCTACCTGCATGCCAGCACATACCCCCACCCTCACCCTCTCCCCATCACTCTAACTCCTCACAAATGTCCCTACATCACAAACCACACACCCTAACACCAAGCCCTGCATGCAACAACAAAGCATGGACACCCATCACCAAAGCATGCCCACTGCACATACCCATACAACCCCATAAACCATCATCACACACAGGTCCCACACAGGAATGCAAGCACTGGGGTACACGGTCACCCACCCATTGCACACCATGGCACACACAGATGGAATAACCATCCTTTTATACCCCTGCAGGACCCCTACCCAACGTCACCGGACAGGAGGGTCCACACATGTCCACACCACCAACAGAAGAGGCCCACAGTGATGACAGCACCTCTGTCCAACTGGATCTAGATGACCAGCCCGGACCATCGGGGACCTCTGGACAGTCGGTTCCCCTGACACAGTCACAGGCCACTACAGACCTTCCCCCCTCTGGAAACACCAGCACAGCACCCACCCAGTGGGCCCAAACCTCTGTCCCCAGGACACGTCAAGCAGCAGTGTGTCCACCACTAAAGGGAACCCAGGCTAACCCACCACCCCTACAACAACAGGGACCTGGGGGCAGTGGCAGTGGGCACACGGTCCAGGGGACGGAGGCCCAGGAACACAGGGGAACTGGGAGGGCTGCTGTGCGACAGGGGGCGGACAGGCCAAGGGAACCCACTCTCCACGAGGCCCTCTCCTCCATCATGGGAGCCTACCACCACTCCCAGGAGACGATGGCAACGGTACTGGCCAAGTTTCAGTAGACCCAGCGCCTGCAGGAGGAACAGTATATGGGCTTCAGGGAGGAACTCAGAACCATCAGCTCCACCCTGGGCACCATCGTAGGGGTGCTGAAGGAGCTTGTGAACACCAGGAGGGACACTGTGGCACTACAAGGGGCCCCTGATACTGGCATGGACGATGAACTGCCCACCACCTCCGCCGGCGCTAGTGGACAGGACGCCCCGCCACAGGACCACAACACCAACACCCCACCCCCTGCAGAGGGAGAACCACCCTGCAAACGGTCCCTGAGATCCAGGACAAAGACAGATCACGATGCCAAGACCCCGCCAAGAAATGAGACCACCCTGATTGTCATCCTACTGTCCCACTTTGTCACCCTGTCCATACTTAAACTGCCCCATATCCACTTCCTATGCCCATATGGGCAGTGCACCTGTGAGACTAATAGACTGGACTCTGCCATGGACATTCCTCCGCCATCACCCCTCACCATTTTACTACCCCCTCCAATATTGAGCACTTAAATAAACACACTTAAAGCACAAAACAATCTGGAGTCTGTCTGTGATTTCGAAATAGTGTATTAGCAATTACAGTGACAAAATGCTCTTACAATTGTAATGTCAACATACCTATGTCACACAGCTCTAATCCATGAGGAATCTAAGCAGATGTCACACAGTGGGACCCACATCTGTGAAATTGTAAGGGAAAGTGACAACTCAGTGCCAACACACTGGGTGAAAAGGACAGACAGTAGAGGGGTAGTAGTATTAAAGTACATGTAGTAGGCAGGTCTGTACTCTTACCTGTGCCACACTGGAAATATTGCTGGATCACTGAGTCCCTGTTGTTCATGTCTTCTTCCTCTGCTTCCTCGTCTTCACTGTCCACAGGCTCCACTGCTGCCACAACACCGCCATCTGGACCATCCTCCTGCAGAAAAGGCACATGTCGTCGCACAGCCAAGTTGTGAAACATACAGCAGGCCACGATGATCTGGCACACCTTCTTTGGTGAGTAGAATAGGGATCCACCTGTCATATGGAGGCACCGGAACCTGGCCTTCAGGAGGCCGAAGGTCCGCTCGATCACCCTCCTAGTTGGCCCATGGGCCTCATTGTAGCGTTCCTCTACCCTTGTCCTGGGATTCCTCACTGGAGTCAGTAGTCATGACAGGTTGGGGTAACCAGAGTCACCTGCAAATGGTGAGGGACAACTGTTAGACACGCACTAACCTGTAGGGATATCCCCAGACCCAGGCAACCATTCCCACTGTCTTGCTCCCAGGTGCTCACCTAATAGCCACACACGGTGCCTCTGGAGTTGCCCCATCACATAAGGAATGCTGCTATTCCGCAGGATGTAGGCGTCATGCACTGAGCCAGGGAACATGGCATTCACATGGGAGATGTACTGGTCGGCCAAACATACCATCTGTACATTCATTGAATGATAACTCTTCCTGTTTTTGTACACCTGTTCACTCCTGTGGTGGGGGACCAAAGCCACATGGGTCCCATCAATGGCACCTATGATGTTGGGGATATGTCCCAGGGCATAGAAATCACCTTTCACTGTAATCAAATACTCCACCTGAGGGAAAACAATGTAGCTCCGCATGTGTTTCAGAAGGGCAGACAACACTCTGGACAACACGTTGGAAAACATAGGCTGGGACATCCCTGATGCTATGGCCACTGTTGTTTGAAATGACCCACTTTCAAGGAAATGGAGCACTGACAGCACCTGCACTTGAGGGGGGATTCCTGTGGGATGGCGGATTGCTGACATCAGGTCTGGCTCCAACTGGGTACACAGTTCCTGGATTGTGGCACGGTCAAGCCTGTATGTGATAATCACATGTCGCTCCTCCATTGTCAACAGGTCTACCAACAGTCGGTACACCGGAGGATGCCGCCATCTCCTCACATGTCCCAGCGGACAGTGCCTATGAAGGACAACAGCGAGCACAGAGTCAAACAACTCAGAGGTACGTACCCACAGTTTACACAGAACACCATTCATACACAAAAGGTGGTCTGTATGTGTGTTGAGTCTAGGCCTAGGTATGTGTGACGCAGTTGAAAACTAATCCATGTGGGCCCCTGAAATGGCGGCTGCCTGACCTCTAAAGTGGGACAATGGGATGTGAGGTAGCTGCGCTGGCGTTGTACACCGTCGCGGTAGGCGGTCGAAGACCGCGGTGCAATGCTGCATTGGTTAGCATTGGACCCTATGGGTCCCAGGAGCCAATGGCGATGTACGCCGGCGGTGACGGTACGCACCGCCGCGGACGTGACCGCCATTTTCTATCTGCTCAATCACTCGATACCTGATCTTCGACAGGAGAGGACCTACACTGCAAGTGCTGCTGTGACCTCGGTCTGGAAGAGACAATGGCTCGAGTGTCTGGGGAAAGGGCCCCTACCTTCACATCGGAGGAGTTGGAGAAACTCGAGGATGGGGTCCTCCCCCAGTACACGCTACTCTACGGTCCTCCAGACAAACAGGTAAGTACACTGGGAGCATGCTGTATGGGCTATTCCTGTGTGGAGAGGGCTGGATGTAAGAAGGAAGGCGGGAGAGTGCGGTGTGCATGAAACGACAGTGAATGCATGTGCCACATGACAAGGATAGGGATGGGGGCCAATCACTTTGACGGTGCAGTTGGTAATAACTTACTCTTCCCCCTGTACATTTCATGTAGGTCAGCGCCCACCAGAAAAAACATATTTGGCGTGCCATGGCCAAGGATGTCCGGACCCTGGGGGTCTACCACAGACGGAGCACCCACTGCCGGAAAAGATGGGAGGACATTCGCTGCTGGAGCAAGAAGACTGCGGAGGCTCAGCTGGGGATGGCCTCCCAACGTGGGAGGGGTGCCCGACGCACCATGACCCACCTGATGTTCAGGATTCTGGCGGTGGCCTACCCGGAGTTTGATGGGCGCTTGAGGGCATCACAGCAGACACAAGGGGGTGACTACACTCTCATTCTGCTGACTTTACGTGCAGTGGAGGGGTTTGGGTGGGGGAGGTGGGCTGTGGGTTTCCCTAGGTCAGGGTGAGTTCCGTAGGCAAGGTCCCTCCATAAGGCAGGCCATGTGGCACCCCACCCCACCTCTGTAGAGTGCCAAGTACACCTAGTCATGCCCCTGTGTCATCTATGTGTGCAGATGTCGTCCATAGCCTTGTAGAGCATTTCCCAGGAATTGAACAGTGGAGCCCAAGAGCGCGGCGTAGTGCAGGGGGCTTCTGTGTCTGTAGTGTCCGCCAACGGTAGTGGTAATGCATGCACTCAACATGTCTTTCTTCTGTCGTCGTCCCCCCCTTTTTGTGGTCTCCCTGTTCTTGTGTGCATTAGCATCATCAGGCGGAGGAGCAGTGGCACCGGAGCACCAGGGGGCTGCATCCCACATGGCCATGGAGGGCCATACTACGGACTCAGACTTCACCAGTGGGATGGAGGGCGGGGGGAGCTCCACGGCGAGAACAGGAGCTGACACCAGTGACACTGACTCGTCCTCTGATGGGAGCTCCCTTGTGGTGGCGGCAACATCTGTGCCCCCCCCATCTACAGGTACAGCCGCCACCCCCCCTTCCAGCACCGCCCTCCCAGCAGCCCCTCAGCCTTCGCCCCGTGTCCGCTCACCCGGGAGGGTGGGCATCACCTTCGCCCCAGGCACCTCAGGCCCTGCCCCAGTCACCCCTGCTGCCCTCAGTGAGGAGGCCATTGACCTCCTCAGGTCCCTAACTGTTGGGCAGTCTACCATTTTGGATGCCATCCAGGGTGTAGAACAGCAATTGCAACAAACAAATGCATTCCTGGAGGGCATTCATTCTGGTCAGGTGGCCCTTCAGCGAGCTTTTCACACTCTGGCCTCAGCATTGATGGCAGCCATTGTCCCTGTGTCTAGCCTCCCTCCTCCAACTTCCTTCACCCCGACCCAATCCCCTGTACCTCAGCCTATCCCAAGCACACCTACAGACCAGCATGCACACACCTCAACACACAAGGGAAGCTCAGGCAAACATAAGCACCACACATCCCACAGGCACTCCCGCAAGCATCACACACATGCAGACACACCAACATCCACTGCCTCCACTGTGTCCCCCTCCTCCTCGTCTCCCTCCTCCCTCCCAGTCTCGTCTACACTCACACCTGCATGCACTACCTCTACAGCCATTATGTCCCTCTCCAGCACACCCACCAACACACCCCTCTCACGTGCAGTCACCACCCCCACTACCATTCACACGTCCCCTGTGTCCTCTCCCAGTGTGTCTGTGACGCCCCCTCCCAAGATACACAAATGCAGGCACACACCCATCCAACAGCCATCCACCTCACGACAGCCTCCAGCTCATGCACCTTCACCCAAAGTCAGCAAACGAACACCTCCTACAACCACCACCTCTTCCTCCACTCCCAAACCCCCTCCAGCTCCCCGTCCCAGTGTGTCAAAAAAACTTTTCCTGTACAACCTTGACCTCTTTCCCACACCTCCCCCACCCGTCCATCTCCTAGGTCCCGAACTAGCACCTCAGCCACAACATCTATGGGACCATTGGTGCCTGTAGTCACTGGAATCCTGCCACCCGGGCAGCCAGTGTGGCACGGAGCCACAGCACAGACAGTCCCCCACCTGTGAATCATCAGAAGTTGGCCAGTGCCCGGCGGGAGAGGAGGAAGACTCCAGCCACCAAAGCCGCTCCCAGGGGTCCCGGTGGGAGTGTGGACTCAGCTGTGACACCCTCCAAGGTGGGGAAGGGCCACAAGAAACCAGGAAAGTCTGGGAAGAGCAGCACGGCGGAGAAGTCCGCCATCATCCCTGCTGCCCAGGAGGCCACCTCCAGCACCAGCCCAGCTGCCCAGGACAGGACCACCAGCACAAGCCCAGCTGCCCAAGACAGGACCGCCAGCACAAGCCCAGCTGCCCAGGACAGGACCGCCAGCACAAGCCCATCTGCCCAGGACAGGACCGCCAGCACAAGCCCAGCTGCCCAGGACAGGACCGCCAGCACAAGCCCACCTTCCCAGGAGGCCACCGCCAGAAAAAGCCCCACTGGGCCATGAAGGACCGCCAGCAGCTGAGTCCCTGCAATGGAGACCGCCGCCTCAAGCACTGCTGCACAGGGCACCACCATCTCAAGCACCGCCTAACAGGGCACCGCCGCCTCAAGCACCGCAGAACAGGGCACCGCCGTCTCAAGCACCGCTGAACAGGGCACCGCCGTCTCAAGCACCACTGCACAGGGCACTGCCCTCTCAAGCACCGCTGGCCAATGAGCGGCAAGGGCACTGACGCAACTGAGTCCGTCACAGGGTGAAAGATGCACTCTGGGCACCATGCCCCCTCCAGAACCAGTGGAGACTGTCATCCACTACCTCTGTCCTTAGCAGGATGAAGCACTCTGGCAACAAAGCCCCCTCCAGAACCAGTGGAGACTGTCATCCACTACCTCTGTCCTTAGCAGGATGAAGCACTCTGGGCACAAAGCCCCCTCCAGAACCAGTGGAGTATCACATCCACTACCTCTGTCCTTGGCAGGATGAAGCACTCTGGGCACAAGCCCCCCTCCAGAACCAGTGGAGCCTGTCATCCACTTGAGAGACTGTGGCTTTGCACTCCCCAGGATTGAACAGTGGGCAAACCACCCACTGAGAGACTTGAGAGACTGTGGCTTTGCACTCCCCAGGATTGAACAGTGGGCAAACCACCCACTTGAGAGACTTGTGAGACTGTGGCTTTGCACTCCCCAGGATTGAACAGTGGGCAAACCACCCACTGAGAGACTTGAGAGACTGTGGCTTTGCACTCCCCAGGATTGAACAGTGGGCAAACCACCCACTTGAGAGACTTGTGAGACTGTGGCTTTTCACTCCCCAGGATTGAACAGTGGGCAACCCACCCACTGGAGAGACTTGTGAGACTGTGGCTTTGCACTCCCCAGGATTGAACAGTGGGCAACCCACCCACTGTAGAGACTTGAGAGACTGTGGATTTGCACTCCCCAGGATTGAACAGTGGGCAAACCACCCTCTGGAGAGACTTGTGAGACTGTGGCTTTGCACTCCCCAGGATTGAACAGTGGGCATGTGGCCCCCTCGTGGATTTGGCATTGTGCACTCACTGGCCGAGGTGCCCCCCTTTCCCTCCCTCTGAGGTGCCTGTTTAGTTGCTCTCTGATGCCCCTGCAGTGTTCTCTCCATCATGGTCGGGGATCTTGTGTGGGCCTCGCCCATACCGTGTGGTCCCAGTGTTCCACGGACTTTATTAGAGCACTACCTGGTCTACTATGCTTGGTATATATTTTGTACATGGTGTATATATATGTTTCTGCCTACTTGCTTTTAATATATTACAATGGTTACACTCATTTTCTATTGTCTTTGCATTCTTCTGGGGGGTTTGGGGAGTGTAATTGTGATGTATTGATATGCATTAGTGTGTGTGTTGTGGTAGGTGAGGGTGGGGGTGTTGCGTGTTGCGGGTCCCTGTTTTTTCCCTCCCCCATCCCCTGTGTCGTAGGTGCAGTACTCACCGTGGTCTTCGCCGCCGGCGTTCGTGCTCCTGGTAGAGGAGCAGGAAGACTATTGCAGGTAGAATTTGGAGTTCCGGATCCATGGCGTCCTCGTTCCTCGTGGGGTGTGTAGAGGTGAGCGTTTTTCCTTCGGGATTCCTGTTTCTGCTGTGTTTTTATCCGCGGTGAATCCGCCCCGGAAAAGGTGACGGATTGGCCTATCATAATAGTGTGGGCGGTACATTGTCTCCCGCCTGTCTGTTGGCGGTGACCGCTGCGCTGTTTGTTTGTACCGCCGTGGCGGTCGGAATGTTAAAGTGGCTGTCTTTGTTGACAGTTTCCGCCACGGTCGTAATTGCACATTTTTTACCGCGGCATGCTTTAACACCGACCGCCAGGGTTGTAATGACCACCAAAGTCTGGTTACCAGGAATGGACACCGTCATAAATGAAACGGTGTGTGTAGGAGGCTGGCCTGGCTTCAAGTGGGTACCTGATGGTACTTACACCTTGTGCCAGGTCCAGTTATCTCTTATTAGTAGAATAGTAGTGTTCTAGCAACTTACGCTGACAGAGGTAGCTATAGCAGAGCAGCGTAGGCTGAACTAGGAGACATGCAAAGCTCCTACTATACCACTTATATCATATAGCCCTATATCGTAAGAATCACAATGCTCAGAGTTACTAAAAATAAAGGTACTTTATTTTAGTGCCAATGTGCCAAAAATATCTTAGAGGATATACTCCCTTAGGAGGTAAGTAAAATAGACGAAATATAGACACAAACCAAAATCTGGTAAGTAAACAGTTAGAAAAGTAGTGCAAACACTGTAGAATACAATAGGATGCAATGTGCCTAGGGGCAACACAAACCATATACTAAGAAAGTGGAATGTGAACCACTTAGGGACCCTAGGTCTAGTGTAGTGTGTAGAGGGTCGCTGGGAGTGTAAGAAAACACGAAGGGTGTCCAAGATACCCCACCCCAAGACCCTGAAAAGTAGCAGTAAAGTGACCCTACTTTTCCAGAAAAACACTAAAGTTGTGATAGGAGATTATGCAAAGACAACAACTGACTGCAAAGCACTGAAGATCGATTCCTGGACCCGAGGACCTGTAAAGGAAGGGGACCAAGTCCAAGCATCACGAAAGTGTCCGGGGGGGCAGGAGCCCATTAAACCCCAGATGAAGGTGAAAAATGGCTGCCTCCGGGTGGAAAAAGCTAAAGATTCTGCAACAACGGAAGATGCCAGGAACTTCTCCTTTGCACAGAAGATGTCCCACAGCGTGCTGGAGGATGCAGAGTTGTTTCCATGCAGAAAGACCGCAAACAAGCCTTACAAGCTGCAAAGGTCATGGTTGAAGAAAAGGGGTGCTACCCGGGCCCAGGAAGAACCAGGAGGTCGCCCCTTGGAGGAGACAGAGGGGGTGCTCAGAAGAACGGAAAGCCCAGGCAGAAGCAGGCAGCACCCACAGAAGCACTTGAACAGGGGTTCAAGAAATCTGAGCACAGTGGCCATCTAAACACTACAAAGGAGGGTCCCACGAAGCTGGTGGTCAACTCAGTGAGTTGAGCAATACAGGACTGAGCGCTGGGGATCTGGGCTATGCTGTGCACAAAGGATTCCTTGCAAAAGTGCACAGAAGCCCTAGCAGCTGCAGTTCACGCAGTACACAGGATTGCTGTTTGGCGTGCGGAGGCAAGGACTTACCTCCACCAAATTTGGACAGAAGGACCACTGGACTGTCAGGGTCACTTAGATCCAGCTCCTGTGTTCCAGGGACCACGTTCATCCAGATGAGAGGGGACCCAGAGGACCGATGAAGCAGAAGTTTGATGCCTGCGGTAGCAGGGAGAAGATTCCGTTGACCCACAGGAGATTTCTTCTAGGCTTCCAGTGCAGGGTGAAGGCAGTCAGCCCTCAGAGCATGCACCACCAGGAAACAGTCAAGAAAGCTGACAGGATTAGTTGCTACAATGTTGCTGGTAGTCATCTTGCTACTTTGTTGCGGTTTTTCAGGCATCCTGGAGCAGTCAGCATTCGATCCTCGGCAGAAGTCGAAGAGGGAGATGCAGAGGAACTCTGGCGAGCTCTTGCATTCGTTATCTGACTAGAAACCTACAGGAGAGACCCTAAATAGCCCTCAGAGGAGGATTGGCCACCTAACCAGGTAAGCACCTATCAGGTGGGGTCTCTGACGTCACCTGCTGGCACTGGCCACTCAGAGGCCTCCATTGTGCCCTCACACCTCTGCATTCAAAATGGCAGAGGTCTGGGACACAGTGGAGGAGCTCTGGGCACCACCCCTGGGGGGGGGGTGATGGACAGGGGATCGGTCACTCCCCTTTCCTTTGTCCAGTTTTATGCCAGGAGGGCAGAAGCCTGTCTGTGGGTTGGCAGCAGTGGTAGCTGCAGTGAAAACCCCAGGGAGCTAGTTTGGCAGTACTGGGGGTCCATGGGGGAGCCCCCAGGATGCATGGAATTGGCTCTCCAGTACCAGATTTGGAATGGGGGGACAATCCCATGATCTTAGACACCTTACATGGCCAAATTCGGAGTTACCATTGTGAAGCTACATATAGGTATTGACCTATATGTAGTGCATGCGTGTAATGGCGTCCCGCTTTCACAAAGTCCTGGGAATTGGCCATGAACTATGTGGGGGCATCTTTGCTAGTTCAAGGGTGCCCTCACACCTAGTAACTCTGCACCTAACTTTCAGTAAATGAAGGTTAGACATATAGGTGACTTAAGTGCAGTGAAAATGGCTGTGAAATTGTGTGTGCACTATTTCACGCAGGCTGCAATGGCAGGCCTGCGGAAAGGTTTGTCTGAGCTCCTTATGGGTGGCAAAAGAAATGGTGCAGCCCATAAGGAACTCATGGAACCCCAATGCCCTGGGTACCTAGGTACCATATACTGGGACACATAAGGGGAGTCCAGTGTGCCACTTAAAAATGGTAAATGAAGTCACTAGCATATAGTGACAATTTTAAAAGCAGAGAGAGTATAAGCGTGGAGTTTTTGGTTAGCAGAGCCACAATCTCAGTGACACAATAAAAACACACTGACACACACTCACAAATAGGCCAAAAGTAGGGGTAACCATGCTAGAAAAGGGCTACTTTCTCACAGTGGTGCCTTCTGTGGATATGGTGTTTTTTCTGTTGGGGTGGTTGAAAGGCATGCAGGTGAAATCTGGTTGTAGACCATCAAAATCCTGTCAGGCACAAGACCGCCATATTATGACTGCTGGTGGCTCTCCACCATAAATTGGGCGGAGAGCCACCAGCAGCCATACTGGTGGTTGGTGGTGCAGTGGATGTGGACTCAGTAGTAGGCGTGGCGGTGTTGTATTGGCGGGGTGCTGGCAGCAGAGCAAGCACCATGGACCCCGTCCCCTCCCAGATGACCACTGCAACCACCAGGTAAGGTGATCGACCAACAGAGGAGGGGGAGGGGGAGAGGGAGGGAGAAGGGAGGGTGTTGAGTACGTAAATGGGGGTGTGTGTTTGTGTGAAGGGAGGGGGTGCCATGTGTGTTTGTGTGCGTGTGTATGCAAGTGTATGTGTGCTTGTGTGAATGCATGTTGCGGGAGGTGGGGGGGTGTTGTGGCCGTGTGTGCATGTGTGTGTGTGAATGAGTGTGTTTATATGTTTATGTTTCTATGAATGTGTGATGTGTGCCTTTGAGGATGTACAGGGGTGGGGGGGGGTTTGGAATGTGGATCAGGGGTTCAGGGTTTGAGATGGGGATCGGAGGAGGGGGTTTGGAATTGGGATCGGAAGCGAGGAGTGTCACTGCTTAGGGGGTGGGGGCTTCAGATGGGATCAGGCAAAGGTCCTATATGGAGGGGGGGTTGGGGAGTCCTGCGGTAGCTACAGGAGTAAGCATTACCATCGCCAGTATTGTTAGCGTCAGGGATTCCATGGTGGGGCTGCCGCCACGGAATCCCTGGTGGTAAGGATGCTCAAAATACCACTGGCAGTGTTAGGTAGACCGCGGGTCGAAGGTGGTCAACCTTCGGGCAGGCAGTCCTACCCCCCTGACGGTACAGGTGGTGAACTGGCTGCAATACAGCCAGTTCATTTCCATTGTCATAATTTGGCAGTCCTTCACCACCACGCTGTCGGCAGTCTGGCCTCCACCGCCGGCATGACAGAGCAGGACTGCCAGGGTCATATTGACCCCCTTAATATCCACAGAAAGGGGTCAATGACAGAAAATTCCTTTGCTACTCTGTGTCCTTGCTGCAGGTGACCATGGTATTGCAATAAATTAGTGCACTCAGCTTGTAATGTATCTCAGTACATGTCTGAAGCAGCGTACTTGCTTGCCTGTGAGCTTCAATGCCCGGAATGATCTACTGACCAAGAAATGGGGTGAAATTAGTATTTTGCCATGTTCCAGAAATGGCCTTAGTCAAAGGGCTTGTCACGAGGGTGGTCAAGTGGTAAAATGTTCGAAATTGTCTCTGCATCCAGCGCGCCAAAAAATTCTATTATAGGTTTTTGAAGTTGTTAGTTCAGTAGATCATCGTCCAAGCTATCCTTAATGTGATTAGTATATGATTTTTTTAATTTCAATGTCCACTGTGCTGCCTCTATTCTGTGAGAAATTAATGCCAGTAAAATAACTGGCTCTGTGTAAATGGGAACTCCGCATGATATACTGTGGTATATCAACCAGATATAAATTGTCACTGGTCAACTCAACACTGGTCTGGACTTGTTTAGAATAGGGGTTGAGAACTGCAAGTTCTTTTTTGTATTCCTACAAATAAAAAAAATATTATCAAGTACAAAATAAGATAACATTGTATGCCAGTGATCATAATCCATATATGCTTTCTAACAAATTACCCTTTTTTAAATTCAGGCCCGGATTAATTACGCTTTTGTGTCATCCTAGCATGACGCAAGGTGATGCAAGGACAACACAAAGGCTTCAGTACTATTTACAAAGCCATGTAAGGCTGGATTTGTGGGGCCTTGATTGGCTTTGAAAAGAAATATAACATAAAGCAGCTGATTGCTCTATGTAAGACATTTCAAGCTGGGAGGCGTTCCATTGGTGCAGCATGGGCATTCACATGCATCCAACCATGGGTTTTGGTGTATTACCAGATTTACTAAAGCAGGTACACCAGGGAATGTGTCAAAATACTACACCTTCCCCAGTAAGGTGTAACAAGGAGAAATGTCTTTAGTTCTTTTCCTTAGTTCCTCTTTCTGTAGGTGCTGCAGCACACACAGAAAGAAAGAAAATGCCTCTAAGGATTGTTTTTGTGCAGGAAGGTGTCCCTTTCTATTTTCTGTCCCAGTCGGACCCTGCATCAAAGTTTCTTAGTTAGAAGTATTTATGAGGATTATAAACTCTTCTGCTGGAACACAATTTTAATACTCAGTTGAAAGCATTTTTCCATTTACATTTCCACAGCCAGATAGCACATTTCTCTTGTACAACCAGCACTCTTAGCATTGACATATTTCATTAAAATGTCATTATTTCCCAGGCCTTTTACATTAAGCTGAAGATTGCACCTCATATCTAACATTAAATTACAAAGCTTAATGACTCAGACGTGTTTGACAACCTTAACAGTTTATTATAATGCATGAATAAGTAGTGATTTTGTACTTTATGTAAGACCATCCTGCAGAAAGCTGTCACCTTTGACAATATCACCTTCTTGCATGAATCTACCATTTTCTCACCCTTTCTCCATTTCTCGCTTTATCTGACTGAATCGCTGGTCTCCTGCTGCAGCGTAGAGATATAAATGCATTAACTATATTAATTTCTTTTGACATCTCAGTGGGTGGTTGTAATACTTTAGGCTGAGAAGAGTGCTAAGACCGAGGAACAGAAGAAAGAAGATTGGAGCAGGATGACTTTCATCTTCTGGAAATTATTTTTTTAATTGGAGGCGGGGAATCGTCTTATTGAGGTACCTCACAGCCCTTAGTAATCTCAGGAGGCAGCTCTATGGATCAGAGATATGAAATAATAATCTCAGAGCCAATTGTTTTTGTTTATAAGATAGTATGTAAATGGTAGGTTGTTATTTGGATCAATTAGAAAGGCATTGGTGGTGGTTAACAGAAGGCTTGGTTTGCACCAATATCCAAAAATGTAAGCAATTATGCCAGACTTAACTATTATAAAGATGTTTACTAAAGCAAAGAGAACTCATGTTCTAGATTCAATGGACACCTGAGAGTGCGTGGTAAACTCTGCTCGGTCCACGGAGTTGGAGGAGTTTTGCCGCTGTGCACTCTGCTTGGAGCCTGGAGTTTGTCAAAATCTCTGCCATCCACCCCTTGTTAATCATATTTCTGTATACATTTCCTGTGCATATCTAAACTATTTCTGGCATTAAATAAGAACCAAATGAATTGCAACAAGATGGCAGCACACGCACTGCTGCTGCCACCCTTTGGCCATTTCCTCTATCTCTTCAGATCCTGTCAAACTGTGACTGAATACTGAGAAAGCAGCATGCGACTTCCTATTTTCATAGAGGTGGGCGTGACTGACAATGACCATTGCCTTGTAAAATCAGTGCTTTGTTCACACAACTGCAACTAGGAAAAAAAACGTTTTGCTAAACTACTGTGAAATTTTAGGTACCATTTCTTTGAAGCATCATTTAGTAAAATGTCTTGACACATGCTAGCATTTCCAAAAAATATTCATACTTGGAAGTCAGTGTAAACAAGCAATGGCAAACCAATAAGTCCAACACTGGTGGTCAGTGTTTTGGTTTTGTCAGTGAGTGTCTTTCTCATGGCTTTTGGAAAACTTTGTTGTGGGGGCTGCTGGGCCTTCATCACTGTAAAAAAGTGTTAGCAAAAAGCAAAAGTATTTTTTCGCTCTAAAACCCACACATTGCCACAGTAGTTCTTGCCTCTAAACAAAGCTACTTTGTGTACTGATATGCTCCTTGTGAAACAGCAGATTGCTATCACTGCAATATAAGGTAACATGGATTTGTAGAGCGCAGAATTTGTCACCCTTAAGGGCATACAGGCGCTGAGTAGGAGTGGGTTCTGCAAGTAGGATCAGTCACAGTGAAGCCAGTCAATATATGGATAGAGAGAGATCGAATTTTAATAAAACAAAAGGTGTTGGTTAACGCCACATCTAATTAGGGGGACAATTCTTAAAGAAAGTCAAAAAAGTGCGCCCATGATGTATGTCTTTGCATTAGTGAAGAATTGTCTATTTCATTAACTCACAAGAATTTGCAGAAGTAGACCAGGAAATGGTACTCCTAGAAAGTATTTTTGTAACTGTACTTTAGCACAACCAAATCTGCAGGTGTAGATTTGCTCATGTGAAAATCTGTTGAGCGTGTACAAGTTCACTTTTCCTTTAAGCACTTTTTTCCCCAACCCTGGAAGAATTATTACTTTGACCCTTGTCAGGAGTACATTTTCAACCTTTCTCAGTAAGGAACATGTTTATAGACGAGCTGGGGAAAACCTTTAAAACATGCAAGTTAGTTGGTTTGCACAGACTCAAAAGGGCATTCTAACCCAGGAACTATTGCTTGCTGCTACCTCCAGCCCCTGCACGTAGATCTACGGAAAGATGGCAAAATAAGCAAGCTGCTAGTTTTCAACCCCTACTATAGTATGAGCCCTGGCATATTCAAAGAGGCTATTATCAGAGCTCTTATATAATGAGATTAATGCCATAATTTGTTGCTACACTACATGGCACCAAAGCAACAAGTAGATTTTTTACAGGACAGAATATGAAATACACATGAGCTTCCCCATTCATTATAATATTTCCATATTGAATGGCACCATAGAGTATTGGTGTTCTTTAGAGCAATAGCACCAGGCTTTTCCCTGAGATCCATGTTTATTTAGTTAATTGATATTAAAATGGGTATTCTTTTAAAGCTAAGGCCTTCATTATGACTTCGAAGATCTTTGAAAAAGACCGCCAAAGCCACAGGAGCCAACATACCGCCATTGCTGGCGGTATGCATGGCCCCCTATTATGACATTTCCATTATGCCCGCAGACGGAAACAGCGTTTCCATCCGCTGGCCCAGTGGAAAAGTCACATCAACATTGCAGCCGGCTCTTAATCGATACGGTGTCAATGTTGATGTGCAGCGGGTGCAGCAGCACCCAATGCGCATTTCACTGCCCGTAATTCGGTCAGTGAAATGTGTGATAGGGCTGTGCCTGGGGGCCCCTGCACTGCCCATCCCAAGTGCATAGGCAGTGCAGGGGCTCCGGGGGCACCACGAGTCCCCCTTACCGCCAGCCTTTCCATGGCAGTGTTTACCGCCATGGACTGGCTGGCGGTACGGGATTATGACCGCCTGGCGGAAGCCTGGCGGTATATTGGAGGGACCAGCGGTATGACTGTGGCGAATGCGCCATGGTCATAATACGTTGGCAGAACACCACCAGCCTGTTGACGGTGTTACTGCCAGTGTTCCGCCAACCGCCTGGGTTGTAATGAGGGCCTAAATGTCTTATTTGTGAATACTCTTACATGCAATACTAAAGCAAGATTTTCTAAGAATTGATTTGCACAAAGTATTCACAAATTGCACACTGGTGTATGGCACATCAATTTGGATTTTATGAGCTGATCTAGGCACTGATAGGTAGGTTCACAGAACTGCCATTCACAATTCAGCCTACCTCATGAGGTGGGTTGCAATTTTATGTTATGTTATGTTACGTTTTGTTACGTTATATGTTATGTTATGTTATGTTATGTTATGTTATGTTATGTTATGTTATTGAAAATAGCCCTCTCTACAGGGTCACCCTCAACATTTAGCCTTCCTCCACCTACGTTTTACTGGATTTTCACTTGTTGGCCTTAGGGCTATGTACATTTTACCACTGCTAACCAGTGTTAAAGTGCTTGTGATCACTCCCTTAAACAAGGTTTGATTGGCATATACCTGATTGGTGGGCCTGCAGCACATATTGTACCACCCATTTAAGTAGCACTTTAGAACATGTCCTTGGCCTGCCATTGCAGCTTGAAGGCAGTGTCCCACTGCAACATCATTGTGGCATTTAAAACCCTTTGCCAAGCCTTAAACTCCCCTTTTATTATATGTGTCACCCCTAAGGTTGACCCCATGCAGCCCATAGGGCAGAGTGCTATGTAAATAAAAAGTAGGATGGGTACTTTTTAGTTTTACAAGTCCTAGTAGTGAAAAACTCCCAAATTTGATTTTTCACTACTGTGAGGCCTATCCCTCTCATAGAATAATATTGGGGATTCCTTATTATATTTAATATGCTGTAATTTCTAAACCAGAGGTGGTAGATACATCATGTTTGGTATCAATGAACTTTGAATGATAAACCCTCTTTAATAGTAAATTCAGCTTTATGATTACAAGTTTGATAAAGGCACTTGTGAAAAGTTGTAATTTTTCTGCCCTTAGTCATCTGTGCCTGTAAACTGCCTTAGGTCACATGACTGGGTGTAATTGGCAGTTGGGACTTTGTGAATTCACCCCAGACACTCACGCAATAGGGGAATTAGCAGAGCTTGAATGGCCCATTAACTGACTTGATGGGGGCGGAGCTAAGTACAACCCCACTTGCAACTGAATAGGCTGGGCTTTGCAACCACAGAATAGGCTTAACAACCCTGTATTTTCAGTGCAGCCAGCTAGGAGCCAGGGCAGGGGAGGCAGGAAATCCCTGCAACTTCAGAGAACGTTTCTGGAAAATTCACTCAACGTCTAGGAGCAGGGAACCAGGGTATAAAAATAGGGCTCTCAAACCTGCTCCTCAGTTCACCACTGGACCTGGCGAAGGACTCTCAGAGGACTGTCTGCTACTGTGACCTGCTGTACACTCTGCCAGACTGCTGCTTACCTGTAAGGACTACTTTGCTACCTGGAGCCTGCTTAGAACTTTCAGCGGTGAGCCCTGCTGTAGCGCTCTGCATCACCACCTGCACCCAGGACTTCAGAAGTGTCTCCAAGGGCTATTTTAGCTGGTTTCCTGTTCTGAGCCACCGGGACATAACAGGCTCCCACCATCTTAAATACAGCCTTTCTTATTATGGGAATATGTATGTGGATGGTGGTTCAAATAAAGAGTAGAGAGGTAGGGTGTAACGTTGAAATGGGGACAACATCTATTCAGTTAGAATAGTTCATCAGGTCATATGCCATTCAAGAACGGTACCCATATCTACTCGAAAACTGAAATCTGGTCATTAATTTTATATATAAAGCAATGGAAGTGTATTATCTTTCACCGTTCCAGGAGCCTCTAAAATAGGAAGGGGGTAGCAAAGAGGGGGTTATTTACAAGGGTCCGGCCCTGCTGGAGTGCCACTTTTTTAGACACTCCAGTGGTGAAGGACTCTCAGTCATCAAGGAGGCGTTTCATGGATGTTACGGTGGTTGCTTCCACGCTACACCCATGGATTTGGATGCTGCTTCAGATTTTGAAAATCATGTAAACCTGGGGCAGCTCAGAGCAGGTGTAGCCAGGAGAAATGGCTTAATTTTGCCTAGTTTTTTCCTGTTTCCATGTGTACTGCATTCTGCAACACACATAGAAAGAGGAAAACATCTCCATGGATTGTTTTTGTGCAGGAAGGTGAAAGGACAGCAATGCACCTTATCTCATAAATACAGTGCATTCCTGCCCTTTCAATTTGGGGTAGAGCAGCACAGCAAAAAGACTTGCAGCACTGACCATTGCCAAATCTTTGCAATTGAGGCCCTCAGCCTTTAGCAACATAATAGGCATAGTTTGACTGCAGCCTGGGACCTGGCAGTGCATCTGTGTGCGCACTGTTCAGTGACATCTGCGGTGTCATGCAACAACTCTAAATGGAACTGGTAGTCAGTACTTGAAGTTGATGAGGATGCTGCTAAGGACACAATGGATGTGGAGCCTTCTGCCAGAGTTGGGGGAGGGGGAGTGAGGCAGACGAGGGAGGGCTTCCAGTGGTAACCCCCATGACTGTTGACTCGATTGTGTGATGTGTTGTTGGACTCTGTGAGCTGTGGCTTGCCTCACCTTTTTCTAGTTTCTTGGACAAGATGGTTCAGCTAGTACTTAAGGGGCATGGCAGGGACCTAAAGCATTGGGGGAGTAGTAGTTTCTAGCTCACTGCGGTAGGATGTGGAGAGGGGACTGGTTTCTGTTGGGAAGCTGGGTTGTCCTAAAGAACAACAGTGGCTAGGGGGGCAGTGTTTTGGAAGGACAGGTATTGAGTGTCTCAGAGTAAGGTGCATGGGTTTGTAGAGCTTGACCCTCATGATTTGTGGGTCTTCTCCTGGGACATCAATGGTCTGGGTAGTATCATTAAGAGGGGCTTGTTAACAAAATTCCTATCCAGACATGCAGCTGATATAGTTCTGTTGCAGAAGATCTACCTGGTGGAGAAAATGTGTGGATTCTTCAAAAGAAGGCCTTATCGGCTTGTGACTTATGCAGAGTTCTCAGAGGTTTCCGGGGGATTGGGGGAATTTTGCTTCGCAGGTCTGTCCCATTTCTTCTGCTGAGGACATGGGTATTCCTAAAATCAATGTAGGGCTGCTGCCTCTGGTACCTAGAATGGGCTCCCCCTTGATTTCTTCTTACCTCCCACCAAGCCTACAGACTGAGGGCCTGGCCCGCATGGGAGATTGGTTGGAAGCCACACCAGATGCCCTCATAATTTCAGGGGGGTCCTCAATTTGATGGAGCAAGGGGACAGGGACAGAGTACCGCTGAACCGCCAGCCACTAAGGATGGATACATGCCTTCCTCCATTTCTGAGGTCCATGAGGTTAGCAGATTTGTGGCAGGAGCAGCATCCCAACCAAAGACAGTTCTCCTATGTGGTTAATACTATGAAGTCCCTTTCCAGGCTGGATAATCTTTTGGTCCTGTAGCATCAAATTGGATGGTGGGGGGATGTGCAATACTTTCCAAGAGAAATCTTGAACCACTCTGACCACTTCCCAATGATGGCCACATGCCGGGGGCCAGGTGGGCCCGCAGAGGGGGGTGGCAATTAGACCCATGGGAGTTAATAGACTGCGCACTAGGACATAGTTGGTGTCCGCGACCACTAAGGCCCTTATTTATATTTTTTGGTGCAAAACTGCACTAAAGCAGTTTTGCACCAAAAAGTTTAACACCGGCTTGCACCATTTCTGTGCACCAGCCGGGCACCATATTTATGAAATGGTGCAAGTGGGTGCAAAGGGTAGGCTAGAGTTAAAAAAAAAATGACTTTAGTCGAGTGGGGCTGGCGATATAGAAGAAGGGGGTTTAGCACCAAAAAATGACTTTAGGCAGGTTAGAGTAAAAGAAAAATTACTCTAACCAGATTAGCATCATTTTATGGTGCTAAACCTACCATGCCACATGACTCCTGCCTTAAAAAAGGCAGGAGTCACGCCCACCACCCCAATAGCCATCACAGGGGACAAGGGTCCCCTGGGCATGGCCACTGCACCCTGTGCCATGTATGGGGGCCCACTACAGGGCCACCTATAGCACTTTAAAAAATAAAATGCAATACTCACCTGTACTTATCTGTACTTATCTCAGATGGGGTACCCCATCCTCTACAGTTCCTCTACTGTGGGTGGGGTGCGCCTGGGGAGGACACCTGTGGGCTTATTCCATGGTGTTCCACCATGGAAATATGCCCACAGGTCCTGAAGAACCAGAACCTTATGGGCCTGGCGGCGCAGGGTACGCCTGAAATCTCCTTGGATTCACCTGCCTCAACTAACAGAGACACGGGACACTCTGTCAGGCGTAAAAGATCAGATTTTATTAGCTGCAGCTAGTACAGTTGTCCAAGAAGTACACAAGGTATGTTCTCAGGAGACTGCCACTTTACTTTGTGGCGCACAATCTTATATACCGTATAAAAACATTTATTAACTACATACACTCCCAGAACACATAGAAAGGAGCCAGTAAGAATGATGTAAAGATAGAACAGAGTCAATAGAAATGTCGGAAAAACAAGACAGAACAAAGTATCAAGTGACTCAAGGTTGCCTCCCCTCCAGCTGTGTTTGTCACCCCTCCCTTGAACTAATTCATTAACCGATCCACAACGAAGTTGCATGTGGTGCGATAAGTTTGTGTGCGTTTGGAAGACAGTTGTGAAATGAGAGAATACTAGCAAAGGACAGCGAAGGCCAGACGATAAGATAAGATCGGCGGAGAATAGTGTGAGCCTACAGATAGTTGAAACAAGGATTAGAAAACCAGACAGGGATTAGTGTACTCGGTCAGACCTTAATACCAGTCTTGTAAAGATAGAGGCAGAAGACTGTTTTGAACACCTTGTTGCAGAATAAGCAGAAAAGGCAGAATGGACTTCGTTCGCTGTGCTGCCTGAGTGAAGGCAACATAAAATGGCGGCGGGCCACAAAATGGCGGGTCGATACGATCGTATTAAAAATCGAATTTCCTCAGACCCTCCTTTTGCCAGAACTCAGGCAAGATACACAAACTCATGTTAATCTGAGTCGATGTCTATGGCCATGAGGTCATCAAGCTGTTGCTGTACCATCATTTTGATATTCTCTGCTCTTTGTGACTTGGGTTTGTGAATACATGCAGTAGCACATAGGTTGCAGACGGCAGGACTGCAGTGCATACAAAGACAACAAGAGAATATAAAAGCTAAAATTACTCCAAAGAATGTCAATACCTTCCAACCCCATTTGGACAGTAATCCCCAAAACCACTCTGAAAAGGACCAATCTCCTTCGTCCTGATGAATCGACTCGGAGATTATGTGTAACTTAGAGATAGCTTGGTATACTGTCGGAGCGTCATTAGGTATGAAAATACAGCAACTTGATCCGATCAATTTGCATACTCCACCACGGTCCGCAAGAACAAAGTCTAAGGCAACACGGTTCTGCAAGGTCATAAGACGATCAGCCTGTAGTTCAGCTGTAATGTTACTTAAAGCTCCTACAGTGATGTCTATGGTGGTTTCTACGACACGAACCAATTGCCTTATATTTCTGCTGTTGGCCATTGGACCCCAGAAGGGAAGAAATCCTTTGAGGAAATCTCCTCCCTCTTGTCCTGCTGTGTCTTTCGAATCCACAATCCCTCTGCCATATCTATTTTTATGATGGTTCGCAGGAGCGGTGTAGGTAGGGGGAAGAAGAAAGGCTATATAACAAGTACCAGAAAAATCAGCTGGCAACCATGTATAAGCCCTATCGTGGCAAACGAAGTATGTACCTTGAGATGGTACTAACGGCGGTGAATTCAGGGCTGAATAAACATATGTATGGGAACATAAACTTTCTCTTTGTCCGGTGTTTGGAGTTCTACCATTTATTTGCAGACAGAAATTTCCTTGTTGGGGTATGACCCGTATCGGAGGAGATTTTCCTTGCTCAACCTTATCATTGAGGCTGGAAATGTAATTAGTTATGTTCCAATTGGTATATGCTTTTCTTTCATCTATGGAAGCTTCACTTTTTTCCATGATTTTAGCCATAGCTACCATTCCCTTTATCAATAAACTATGACTGAAATCTGAACCAACACTATGTGAACTGACAGGTTGTTTAATTTTACTTTGATATGCATTATTGAAAATGACAAAATAAGCCCAAGCGGAACCTTCATAGGAGAATGGAAGAACTAAATATGGCATTCCTTTTTCTACCGTATGTGGTATGAGTCCACACACCCAACAGTCAGTTGTATTGATCACTAACTGATGTTGATGTAACAACTGGACGAAGGAATTGTTAAAGTATTCAGTTCTTCTAATGAGTTCATGCTGGGGAAGAGTGTGGAATAGGTGCGGAGAGATAGTAGAAGAAGATGTAGAGGTAGGAGAAGAGACAACTTTTTGCTGCAGAGTAATAATGATCCAGTTTACAGATGCCAAAAGAATACACGACAATATAATGACGCATAGGGCAATACTACAACGACTACATATTTTTTTACAATTATTCTTTACATTTTCACTTTCTCTTTTATCTAATGTAGCCTCCATCTTTCTAAGTGGATGCTCACGGCAATCTTCCTCAATCACTGTAGTCACGATTATCTACCGTCCTATGACACTGTGAGGTCCTGCAGGCCTATTGCCACTTACTCAGGTCGTAACTAAGACTCCTACCGTGACCCTGCAACCGGGATAGAGTACTACATAGGAGAGAAAGTTACAAGTTCTTTGGTCTTGGTCTCAAATTATAGCGTTCCTGTCCAGAGGCAGTCTGGTTTTGAAACAATGTTCCTGGATTTGTCGTGTTCAAGCGACGATGCGATGGTATTGCTTCTTGAAGGATGTCGTCGTCCTCTTTCTCAGAAAGTGTTCCAATTAGACGCGCATCACTGAATGGTACAAATTGCGGAACTTTCTCACTTTCAGAGTCACTGATGCCTCTACGGACCCACTGATCGAAAGGCAAGGGCAAAGGCACTTTCTTGCAGTGCACGGCATGCACCCAGTTTTTCTTTCCTTCGACTTTAACTGCTGTTCTTGTGGTCAAAAGAACCAGGCGTGGCTCTCTCCATCGGGGCTCCAAATTTCTCTGTCGTTGGAAATTTTTCGTGCAGACCCAGTCACCTGGTCGGATGGAATGACCTGGGTCTGTGGAAGCCTCTGGTAGAGCACTCTGAACCTGTTGATGAAGAACACGCAATTTAGTTGTAAGGTCATGCAAGTAGTCAATCAACATCGGGTATGGCAAGTCTGAGTATTTCTTAGGGCGAGGAACTCCCCATACATTAGCTGGGCGACCAAATATCACTTCGTAAGGGCTAAGCCCCAAACGAGAGTGTACTGCTGTTCTGGTGGACAGAAGAGCCAATGGTAAAGCATCAGGCCAGTTAAGTCCTGTGCTAGCTTGCACCTTAGCAATTTTAAGCTTCAAGGTTCCATTGTAGCATTCTACTAAACCAGCCGACTGTGGGTGATTCGCCGCGTGGAACTTCTGTTTTATGCCAAGACCTGCACAAACTTTTTGCATGACTTGACCCACAAATTCGCTCCCATTGTCACTCCAGACAATGCGCGGCAAACCAAACCTAGGGAAGAATTCTTTCAAAAGTATTTTGGCAGTTGATAAAGCAGTATTGTCCTTCAGAGGGTAGGCTTCTACCCATCTAGAAAAAGCACATACTACCACCAGAACATATTTGAGGTTGTTGCATCGTTCCATGTGAATATAATCGATCTGCAACACCTCAAATGGATATGTTGGAGGAGCAAAATGACCCGCTGGAGTTGGAGTTCCCTTTCCCGGATTGTACATCAAGCAAACAATACAATGTTTTACTACATTATTTGCACACTTTGGGATCCCCTCATTTTGCCACACTGGAGCCAGAAGTTTACATATTCCTTTTGCACTTAGGTGAGCTGGACCATGTGCCATAGTAACTACAGGTAGTACATAAGCATCTGGTAACAGCCAACGTTGAAGTTCTGATAATTCAACCCAACATCCCATCTCATCTAACATTCCTGTACTTTCCTTCCACTTTCTCAACTCATTCTCCGTAGCCTCTCCTTGAATTGATTTCACACTCTCTACTGTATCTTCACACATTCCCTTTTCTCTTACGCAGTTTGCGGGACCTGCAACATACATTCGACTTGTGTTGTCTCTGGCTGTCTTTTTCGCTACCTCATCTGCAAATGCATTTCCTCGACCAACATCGTCCACAATCTTTTTGTGTGCACTACACTTCACGATCGCTATCTGAGTAGGCATTGTAAGTGACTCAAGAAGTTCAGTCACTAATTGACCATGTTGTATCTTAGTACCATGGGAAGTAAAGAATCCTCTTTCCTTCCATAAACGCCCAAAGTTAAACGCTACACCAAAAGCGTATTGGCTATCAGTGTACACGTTTACTCTTTTTCCTTCGGATAACACACACGCTCTAGTTAAGGCTATCAATTCAGCTGCCTGAGCTGAATTATGTCTAATGCGTGCTGTCTCCACAATCGTATGCAAAGTAGTAATAGCGTAGGCTGAAACTGTATCTCCATTCGGGAGCTTGAAACAAGAACCATCTACCCATAGTGTTCCATCTGGATTCACTAATGGCGTGTCTTTTAGGTCAATTCTACCCTTAGTCTCTTCTTCAGTACGGAGAAAACAATCATGCTGTTCAGAGACATCTCTCTCTTCTGGAAGAGGCAACAAAGTAGCTGGATTCAGGGTATTACATCGTTTGATGTGTATGTGACTAGCCAAAAGCGTCAGCTCATATCCGGACAACCGAGCACTCGTAAGATGCTGCGTTTTTGTCCTATTTAGTAAAATATCCACTGCATGTGGCACCATAACAATGAGAGTATTATCTAGCACTACTCCAGCAGACTGTCGAATAGAAATTGCTGCTGCCGCTGTCGCCTTAAGACAACTAGGCAATGCTTTAGCTACTGGATCTAACGTAGCTGAGAAATATGCGCATGGTCGCTGTTGATCTCCAAAACGCTGCGTTAAGACTGACAATGCACAACCCTCTCTTTCGTGGACATAGAGCGTAAAGGGCTTACTGTAATCAGGAGTACCCAATACAGGAGCAGAACACAAAGCAATACGCAAATCAGTAAAACTCTTCTGACACTCGTTAGTCCACGGAAGAGGCTGAGGCGTATCTTTTAAAGTTAGCGCCAACAGCGGTTTAGCCAATAAAGAGAAACTCGGAATCCACTGTCTACAATAAGAAGTAATGCCCAAAAAGGCACGTACCTCTCTTTGTGTGGATGGCACTGACATTTGTGCAATTGCCTGAATTCGTTCGGGGGTCAATCGTCGTCCCTCCTTTGACAAGAGATGACCCAAATAAGTCACCTCGCGACAGACATATTGTAATTTAGAAGGAGAAACCTTGTGATTTAGATCAAACAAATGACGCAACAGTGCAACGGTCACGTTTTTGCAAATCTCCTCTGAATCAGCGGCAACTAATAAGTCATCCATGTACTGAATGAGAGCGGCACCGGACGGTAAGGAAAAGGCATCAAGATGACATTTTAGAGCTTGACTGTAAACAGAGGGACTTTCACAATAACCTTGAGGTGCGCGTTTAAACCGGAAGCTTCGGCCTCCGAGGGAAAAACCAAAAATATCTCTACTCTCTTCGGCGATGGGAATACTAAAGAAAGCATTCTTTAAATCGATAACTGAAAACCAAGTCGCTGTAGAAGGTATCATCGTCAACAGAGCAGTGATATCTGGGACTACAGGAAACTGCGGTACGACAATCTTGTTTACCTCCCGAAGATCAATTACAAAACGATAAACAGGAGGCTGAGAAGGATCAGTGCGTTTAAGAACCGGAAGAACAGGACTGTTACATATATTTCCTCTCGTTTCCTCAACCACACCCTTCTGAATCAAATCATGGACAATTTCCAGAAGTGCTTTCTCACCTTCAGTAGAGATTCTGTATTGCGGAATACGTGGCATTTCAGCATTGGGCTTGAGAGTAACAACATAAGGTGGGATCTCAAGACAACCAACGTCATTCGGACCCGTAGCCCAAAGCGTTTCGGGAAGAGAAAGCAATTCAGGTGGGAATTGATCTTTTGATAAGTACATTGGACTAGTCATTTTCTGTCCTAGAGTGAGGTATACACCAGAAGGTGAACAATATATCGTAGCATGCATTCTTTTTAATAGATCTAAACCCAACAGATTTTCACCACAACCATTCGTCAGAAGAAGCGGAGCTTCTAAATCATAAGGGCCTATTGAAACAGGCAAAGGGCAAGAAACTGGATTGCGAACAGGGGCGCCAGAAAATCCTACAGATACATTCGTTAAGCCAGACAAAGGTGCACCAGGGAGTTTAGAATGAATGATAGAGCTTCTCATGGCACCAGTATCTAAAAGAAATGGCTCTGAAACACCCATTGTAGTGACATTAACATAAGGTCCATTCTGATCCACTGGAATTGACGTAACCCCCTTACTTTGTCCATGGCTGTCCTATTCAAAATGAAGACTTTCATTCCCTCCTTCAATATACTGATCCTCACTGTAATACTGTGTAGACCTAACATTTTGCTGATCAAAGTAATTTCCGGAATTTGGAGGAACAAAAGAACGCTGCCCTTGGGTTAACACACCTCGACCTCTACCTCTATTTGCTGACTGAAGACCACCACGACCTCGTGAAGCAGATGTTGCTCCATTACGCTGCAACAATGCCGGACAACTGTTCTTAAAATGACCTTCCTCCCTACAATAAGCACATTGATTGGGACCTAGCAAAGGTCTTGGAATGAATGGTTCAGGCTTTTGATACAACCTCTGAAACTGCGGAGGCTGTTGAAACTGAGGCTGAACATAACGAGGAGGATAAGCCTGTTGCAAGAGAACTTTAGTTTTTAATTCTTTCGTCTTTTTCTCTTGTTTTTCCCTTTCTTCTTTGTCTCTATTTTCATAATATTGTGCAGTAGCCAATATCTGGGCGGAAGAAGAAACTGCCCATGAACTCTCGGAGTCTTTTAGCTTGTGTGATAGTTCAGGAAGCAAGTTATATACGAACTTATCCACAAATAATCGCTGTCCCCCTTCTGTAGCCATATCTTGACCACTGTGATCAATGAATGTCTCCTCGAATCGGGTAAAGAAATCGGAAACACTTTCATCTTTCTTTTGTTTACATGCTGCTAGCTTATCCCAATTAACTCTCAAAGCAGGCATCATTGTTTTCATTAATGTAAAAATCCTACCAGGGAGTTCTGAGATCAAAGCGTCGGGCTTTGCACCACCTACTTGACCTCTATCTGCGGCAATAATAGCGTTCCAATCGCCGCCTAATTCTTGAGCGTGATCCTCTCTACGAATTTTAGCCCATATTGTCTGAGGAACTACATTTCCCATCAACATGTCAATATCTGCTAGATTCATAATACATGCATCAACTGTTTGCGACAACTCTTTATAGTAACCAGCAGGATTTTTGCGTGGATCTGGTAGTGACTGTTTAAGTGCTAAAACTTCAGACCTTTTCCAGGGGACATGTATCCATATGCGCTGAAAATGCGCAGGAATAGCTGGATTAGCACCTGCTGCTGCAACTTCTTCCTTCCATATTGGAGAAACCTCTCTCATGGGATAGTTTTTCAGTGCTGTCCTAACTGAAGGATCAGAATCAGGAAAAGTCTGTGAGAACAATAGGGATCTGAAAGAAATAAGTGTTCTGACAGCGTTTTCAACCTTAGGACCCACAATAAGTCCTTTGTCAAAGTCAGCCTGAACATCTAACAGATCCTGTGGGACCGAACCCAAATTCATATCCTCCCATTCTTTAGCGAGAGTATCGCACATAACTTTAAAAACATATCTCTGCGTAGGTGCATTCCATTGCAGAAAGGTGGACATAATATCAGACGTACTATATTGGGGACCCTTCTTGATCCATCTACAAGCAAGTGAGTCCAATTTTTCTCGCTCTTCGGAGTCTGGGAATTGACTACGAGACTGTCTTCGAGAAAAAGCTGGAGACACGTTTAAAGCTTCAAAGAAAGGTGATAAGAGACCAGAGACAGTATCTGCAAATCGCTTACGCGTAGATGGAGAATTTGACATAAGGATAGGGGACAAGGTATTAGGTGAATTAACTAAAGGAGCATTAGGAATTGCCAAAGGAGCAGAAGGCAAAGGAGTTAAAGGCAAAGCTGGCATAGGCAATACTTGAGGAGGCAAATGTGGAAAAGCTGGAGCAGGCGGAAGCACAACTGGCGGCGGAACAGGCTGTAACATCGGGGGTGCATTAGCACCTTCTACATAGGGCGGAGGCAATTTCAATAAGTGGGACATTAAGGAATCTTCCTCAAAATCTTTTCTCTTATCAAGGGAAGAGATAGGCAACGTCGGATAGCATTTATCTATTGCCATTCGATGCTGTCTGTCTGAAATTTCCATTGCATTATCTATTTCATCATCTTTGAATTGCTGAGCAGCCTGTATAATCGTCATTCCCTGTGTTTTCCTATCTCGTTTCGCTTGTTTAATTTCTCTCTGTTTGGCTTCCTTACGCCAAAGGCGAAAAGAGTCAAACATTGCCGGCCGGGCTTTTCTTTTAAATAACGTTGCTTCTAAATTATCTAGCACATCAGTTTCGAAACTACCATTTTCTGGCCATTTTAAAACACCATCTTCCTTTGTATATCGGGTCCATGTCTTATTAAAGGCAATAGGACCAACACCATGTTTAGAATAGAGCTCATATGTGGGAGTTCCAACCGAAGGAATCGGACAGGAGTCCTCAAGCTGGGAGTCCCTATTACAACCAAAGCAACAAAGTTTTCCAAACTTAGTCAGACCAGACATCTCACGATTTTTACTGGCTGTTCACAAACATCAAGGGGGTAAAACTTTCAGTTTACACAGCACAAATGCACTTACCCCTCGGCTTTGGCCACTGCAATGGCCAAATCTAAGAACCTAAGGACAAAACAAAGACCAAAATTTGTGGGCGCGACCCACCAAATACTTAACTAAGGATGTCTTCTTACACCAACAGAGGCCCGTCTACCGTCTCGCTTTACCATACATCATCAAAGAAAGGGCCAAGGCAGGGCGGCAGTCAGGGCAGCAGTCGTCAGTAGCCGTCAGGAAGGAGTAACCGCGCTGAAAAAGACCTTCGGACCACTTCGACATACAGGGGTCGCTTGACGTGGCTCGCGATTCCTCCAGAATTTTCTTGCGGGGTTCCTCACGACCTTCAGGCAGAACCGGTACCGCTGAAGCCGCCCCACGTTGGGCGCCAGTTGAAGAACCAGAACCTTATGGGCCTGGCGGCGCAGGGTACGCCTGAAATCTCCTTGGATTCACCTGCCTCAACTAACAGAGACACGGGACACTCTGTCAGGCGTAAAAGATCAGATTTTATTAGCTGCAGCTAGTACAGTTGTCCAAGAAGTACACAAGGTATGTTCTCAGGAGACTGACACTTTACTTTGTGGCGCACAATCTTATATACCGTATAAAAACATTCATTAACTACATACACTCCCAGAACACATAGAAAGGAGCCAGTAAGAATGATGTAAAGATAGAACAGAGTCAATAGAAATGTCGGAAAAACAAGACAGAACAAAGTATCAAGTGACTTAAGGTTGCCTCCCCTCCAGCTGTGTTTGTCACCCCTCCCTTGAACTAATTCATTAACCGATCCACAACGAAGTTGCATGTGGTGCGATAAGTTTGTGTGCGTTTGGAAGACAGTTGTGAAATGAGAGAATACTAGCAAAGGACAGCGAAGGCCAGACGATAAGATAAGATCGGCGGAGAATAGTGTGAGCCTACAGATAGTTGAAACAAGGATTAGAAAACCAGACAGGGATTAGTGTACTCGGTCAGACCTTAATACCAGTCTTGTAAAGATAGAGGCAGAAGACTGTTTTGAACACCTTGTTGCAGAATAAGCAGAAAAGGCAGAATGGACTTCGTTCGCTGTGCTGCCTGAGTGAAGGCAACATAAAATGGCGGCGGGCCACAAAATGGCGGGTCGATACGATCGTATTAAAAATCGAATTTCCTCAGTCCCCTAACGCCTGCCCTTACCCAGGAGTTAAAAAACGGGACAAAGCAAGCTTTGCACAATTTTTTGACCCCTCCTCCCTCTCGTGCACCATTTTTGCACTGGAGTATAAATATGGCGTTAAGGCCATAGTGTCATTATTTGCACGGGAACGCCTACCTTGCATCTCATTAAGGCAAGGTAGGTTTCCACTTCCAAAAAATGACTTTAACTCCATAAATTAGGTGCTAGATGGGTCTAGAATCAAAGTATAAATATGGAGTTAGTTTTGCACCGAATTACAGTAAAAAAATGATGCTAATTCGGTGCAAACAGAGTAGAAATATGCCCCTAAGTATTTTAAATAAAATAAGGGTTTGGCACCCTACGTGGTTGTGCTATGGGAGGAATACAAGATGATGATCCGGGTCACTTGATCTCACACACTGTTGAATCTCACACACTGTTGAGAAAAAAAGAGGGAGGGAGCAGCCCTAGAGAGTAAATTGGTAATGGGAGAGGCTGCCTTTGTGGTTGCCCCAACGCCCAACCTGGCAATTGAAATTGAGAGAACCTGGAAGGAGTACCGGGCATTGGCACATCAGGAAACAAGACCCCATTTTTTAGCTCAACAGGGGCAAGTCTACAAGTTTGGGGATATGGCTTGGAAGCTTGAGGCATGGTTAGCTAAATGGAAGAAAGGGCAGAGATGGATGTGGAGCATGGAGAGAAGTGATTGAGTCCTGGCAGAGATGCCAAAGGCTATCTGTCGATTGATAGCATCACACATGGAGGTTGTTTATAGGCCACATATTCCTGAGAGCAGAAAGGGGCTCTTTGATTTTGTCCGAGATCTCCTGACCATACTGCACATCAGATAGGACATTGTGTACCTCAGCCCACGTTTTCAATCTATCCAGAATAACTTACCCCACTACCTTCACAACTAAGTCAACTAAGGCTATGTGCCTATAGCATTGAGGATTGTCCCTGTCCCCCTTTCTAAATTCAAGGAGGATGATGGAAGTGGCCCAAGACTGCGGGGGTCTGTTAATGACTGCTGCGTTAAAAACATAGGACAGAATGGGGGCCCAGACTTCAAAGTCGTAAAAAAATGCAAATCAAGGGAGAATTCCATCGGGCCCAAGGGCCTTGTTCTTGGTGAGACTGACCATCCCCTTTTTATCTTCATCGGGGAAGAACAACAATTTGGAAATTCCCTCTACCAGGAACCTCACACAGTGATCAATATTCAATGGTATGCTATAAGCCTCCTCAAAATGCAAAGCCCAGCTATTCTCTGTAATGTGTGACCCCAGGGAGGCTGCAATTTCCAGTGCCTAATAGGGGCTGCTGAGTATACCTCAAAATTTAGAACTACATTCCAGCATGCTGTCATCTAATAGGTTTTCCCAGATAGTATTCCTTATGATATTCTTGCGCCTTGCTATTTCCAATTTATACTGTTTACGGCTAAACTTAACAAGGGCAGTATCCCTTGGATTAGTGCTCAAGGCTCGCTTAAAGTTCTTTAATGCCAAAGATTAACCTTTGTCGAACAACTTAGGGGTCTCTAAGGTCTTACAAGACATTTGTACCTCCAAAAGAGCAGAAACAATGGTGGACATTGCTACTAAGGCCGCTAGGACATCCCAAGGATCAGAATTGTTGAATCTACAAATATTGAACTCCCTTTTGCAGCAGGAATGAAGGGTCTGAAAAAAGCTGTTGGGAACCACCTAGTCTTCTTTCCTCTCAAACTGCCTTGGTAACCCCCTTACATCTGATGAACGCTTGTGAATCGGTAGATACCAACAGGAGATGCACAGGAAAATGACTGCTTAAAGAAGTCTCTAAACCGTAAGAAAAAAGGTGGCAGAAACAAAAAGAAAATCAATAATTGACTCACATTCCCCACCCAATAAACATGGGATTAATAACCCTGGCTTTAGAGGAAATAAGCTTATCAAGGGATAGAACAGGTTGAATTCATTCATAATAGTATTTAAAAGTAAACCTTGGTAGGAATGCTCCATATACAGGCCAGATAGCACCAGACACCCATAGGAGTGGACTCCCTCCACCCTGGGATCACCACAATGGTGAACATTAAAATATCCTGCCATGATGATATTAACCATGGACCATTTAGTTAGCAATGAATCTTCTCAGGAAAGAACCCAGCATGTGTATGTTACAGACATTAGATGAGGGATACTTAGCATTATAAAGCTTCAGCAACAGCACCTTGGAAATACCGGACATAGAAAATGGCAGTGCATGAAGGGTTGAGATTCCTCCATCCGTCCTTTTACCACCAGGTAAACAAAGACAATCAAGCCCCCTTTAGCCCTGCATGCCTTGAACTCGTGGTTGGAAAAATAAAGTCTTTCACCCTCCAAGAAAATAACAGAGTATGATGGACCAGGTTGCTTGTCAACAGATCACTCCAAAACCTCTAATAAACTCAAGTCAAATAGGGTACTTGAACTTGGTCGCATGCCCAGCAATGTTCCAAATAGTAATTTTGTCCGCTGCTTTGTTTGCCTCCCTAGGCCACTGCTCCTTCATTCATGGCTATATAATGTCTTATATATGAATAATGGGTATTTTTTTTGTTGTTGCTTTTTTTAAGAACGTGGGGCAACATGTTTCAGAATCAGGTTTAACTGCACTGGTTTGTGCGCTGTTTTTTACTTTCCAGAATGTCACTATGAGATTAGAGCACCGTTGAGGAGCCCTCGAGTGGCCTGATTGGTTCATGATTGTGTTTAAAGGTAAATTCCAGTCATCACTTATGACCGCCTTGGTTAAGACAAACTCTGTGATGAACCTAGGTAATTTCAACAGAAAATTCTGTTTCCAGTATTGGAAGCTTGTTTTTGACAGAGAAACTCAAATTGATCGAGATTAAAGGAACCGCAACAAACAAATCTATAAAATGAGAAACAATAAATGGATTACATTAATCAGTCAAATGACATGCTTGAGAATACTTACTTGTTGTTAAAATTCCTTACAGGCTGTCCCAGCCAATATAATCTCAGATATCTATATTTAGGGCCGAATTATGAGTTCCATAAAATATAATGGACTCGTAATTCGGTGGGCGGGATATCCGTCACATTCGGGACGGAGTAATCCCCTCCACCAAAGTCATATTCAGGCCCCTTGCTGAGCTGCGATGTCACAAATCTGACCTTTGGTTCCCAGGTTTGTCTCAGTTTCCTTCACGTGTTGTCATTCTCATTAATATTCATCTCCACCTCAAAAATTCCAATGAACTGATGCCACCACTACCTGGTAGTCAGTGTGACTTTATCCAACCATAAACCAGCAATTGACAGTCTAGCTGATACAACTGCGGCCATGACTATCCCAATGTTCTGTGAAGGGATCTGCTGTGCAAAGCCCAATCATATATTGTTCAATTTTGGGTGTGTGTGAGTAACTATTAATTAATTTACTGATTTCCCTAAAGATTTGGGTCTAGTATGTGTGAATGTCGCCACAGTAAAGAAATACATGGGCAATGTCTACGTCAGGAACAAAGCAGACGATACAGTGTGAGTCCCTATGACAGCCCATTTATACAGTCTTTTAGAAGTATAGGCCCTCATTATGACATTGACGGTAAGTCCCGCTTACCGCCATGCCAACTGCATACTGCTACCGCAGCGGTTTAACACTACCCATATTATGACCCACACATAGCGATCTGTCACTATACAGACACACACTCAAGTCCACCAGCCCAAAGGTCAGTGATAAAATGGTGGTAGCAAAACCCACACTGTTACGCCAACAGAACTACACCCACAACATTATGACCCACGAATCACCGAGGCGGACATTCAACCACGGTAAACCATTGGTGGTACATACCGCCACGCTCAAAATATACACACACCAACAAAACAACACTACATTGGACAATTCAAACTACACACACCTGACACACACACACACCACACCCACACCACTATAAAACACACACACACATTACCCACATCCTTTTAAGACTAACAAAATTTGCATCTAGGGAGAGATACATCAAGAGCACCCACATAACCAGAGCCATCACCCATACACCATCCACACACCTCACATCACACACCCAAACACATCACTCCACACACCCTCACACACACCACTCGCACTACACCCTTGGCACCACAAAAACACCCCAGGTTCTTAGAGGAGGAGCTAAGGGTCATGGTGGAGGAAATCATCCGGTTAGAGCCATAGCTATTTGGATCACAGGTGCAGCAGACATCCATTGCAAGGAAGATGGAGTTATGGTGGAGAATCGTGGACAGGGTAAATGCAGTGGGACAGCACCCCAGAACAAGGAATTACATTAGGAAGAGGTGGAACGACCTACGGGGTAAGGTGTGTTCCATGGCTGCAAGACACCAGATAGCTGTACAGAAGACTGGTGGTGGACCCCCACCTCCTCCCCCACAACTAACAACATCGGAGGTGCAAGTCTTGGCAATACTGCATCCTGAGGGCCTGGCAGGTGTAGCAGGAGGTCTGTACTCTGGAAAGTCACCCCCTACCTGCATTCCATCACATACCCCCACCCTCACCCTCACTCCCACCACTCCACCACCTCCCACACACCCCACCATCACAACCCATCCATCCCAATACCCAGCACTGCATGCAACAATAATACATGGACACCATTCACAGCCCTGCATGGACACCCATCACCACAGCATGCACACTAGGGAGAATCACCTAGCCCACAAAATACCTACTCACACAAGGCAAGGCTGACAGGGCAATCACAACCATAGATTCCAACACACCCATGCACAAAATGTCACACACAGAAACAATAACACTGCATTTATATCCCCAAGAGCCCAACGTCCCTGGAGAGGAGGTGCCAGCAACAACCAGTCCCCCCCAGAAGAGGCCCACAGTGATGACAGCAGCTCTGCTCACCTGGATCTGGATGACCAACCTGGCCCATCAGGGATCTGGATGACCAACCTGGCCCATCAGGGACCTCCGGACAGTTGGTTACCCACGCACAGTCCCATACCACCACGGAGCCTTCCCTCTCAGGAAACACCAGCACAATACCTACCCAGCGGCCCATACCTCTGTCCCCAGAACATGTCAATCACCAGTGTGTCGACCACTACAGGGACCCCAGGACACCCCAAAAACACAGGACGATCAGGGACCTGGGGTCAGTGGCAGTGGGCACACAGTTCAGGGGACAGAGGCACAGGACAACAGGGAAACTGGGTGAGCTGCTGTGAGACAGGGGGAGGACAGGCCCAGGGAACCGACTCTCCACGAGGCACTCACCAACATCCTGGGATCATACCACCGTTCCCAGGAGACAATGGGCCAGATTCTGGCCAAGTTGCAGGAGACGCAGCGGCTGCAGGAGGGACAGTACCTGGGGATCAGGGAGGCCCTGAGGGACATCCACACCACACTGGTCACCATTGCAGGGGTGCTGGCAGACATGGCCAACACCATGAGGGAGGCAGTGGCACACCACCGAGCCCCTGACACTAACCACACCGATGAACAGCCCTCCACCTCCACTGACGCTAGTGGACAGGAGGTCCCGCCACAGGACCAACAGGCCACCAGCACCCCTCCCCCTGCAGAAGGAGAACCAACCCACAAACGGTCCCTGCGATCCAGGCAGAAGCCTGAGAACATTGCCAAGACCCCCACCAGGAATTAAGACTCTCCTGAATTTCACCCTTGTGTCCCACTCTGTTACCCTGTCCACCTTCAACTGCCATTGCTCCCCTTCCTATGCCCCATTGGACAATGCACCTGGGATACAAATAGAATGGACTCTATCCTGGACTCTCCTTCACCATCACCCAAGGCCATTGCACATCCCCATTTACTTCTCACCAGTAAATAAACGCCCTTTGAAAAAATACAAGTATGTAGTATATCAAATGATTTAAGTATGTATTAGTTTAACAATCTGTAGACATTGCAATTAGACTGTACAGTATATATACAAAGGTATGACCTGTATTTTTCTGCAGTCAATACACCAAGAGCCAGAGTAGGGCACAGATATCTGTGAATAGACATGTCAAAGGGTACAGTAAGTGGCCATAGTAGTGGAAACAGCAGCCTGCCAGATAAAATTTACAACACAAAACTGCAAAGGAAGGTGAAGTTAGTTACAGTGTCTTACCTGTGTGTCTCTTGAAGTACTGTCAAATGATTCATGTTCTGTTGTCCACATCCTCATCCTCTGCCTCCTCTTCATCACTGTCCACAGACTCCACTGCTGCCACACGCCCATCTCCAGGCTCATCCTCCTGCAGAAAAGGCACCTGGCGACGTAAGGCAAGGTTGTGCAACATGCAACATGCCACGATGATCTGGCATACCTTCTTGGGTGAGTAGCACAGGGAACCACCTGTTAGATAGAGGCACCAAAACCTGGCCTTCAGGAGGCCAAAGGTTCACTCTATAATTCTTCTTGTTCACCCTTGTGCCTCATTGTAATGTTCCTCCGTCCTTGTCCTGGGATTCCTCACTGGGGTCAGTAACCATGAGAGGTTGGGGTAACCAGAGTCACCTGCAAATATCAAGAGATACCTATTAGCCAGACACTAACCCTTAGGGCCAACCCCATACCCATATACCAACATACGCTGGGTGGGGACCATGGGCTCACCTATTAGCCACACCCGGTGCCTCTGGAGCTGAGCCATCACATATGGGATGCTGCTATTCCTCAGGATAAAGGCATCATGCACAGACCCAGGAAACTTTGCATTCACATGGGAGATGTACTGGTCCGCCAGGCACACTATCTGCACATTCATAGAGTGAAAGCTCTTTCGATTTCTGAACACCTGTTCATTTCTCCGGGGGGAACACAAAGGCAATATGTGTACCATCTATTGCCCCAATAATGTTGGGGGTATGTCAATTTGCATAGAAATCAGCTTTCACTGTGGCCAAATCCTCTACCTGGAGGAAAACGATGTAGCTGCGCATGTGTTTCGTCAGGAAACAGAACACTCTGGTCAGCACTGTTGAGAACATTGGCTGTGACATTCCTGCTGCAAAGCCCACTGTCACTTGGAAGGAGCCAGTTGCCAAGAAATGGAGCACAGATAGGACTTGCACAAGAATGTGGATCCCAGTGGGCTGATGGATAGCTGAGATCAGGTGTGGCTCCAATTGGGCACATATCTCTTGGATTGTGGCCCTATCAAGTCTGTAGGTGAGGATAATGTGCCTATCCTCCATTGTTGTCAGGTCCACCAGTGGCCTGTACATGGGGGGATGTCTCCATCTCCTATTCATCCGCAGCGGTTGTAATCTAGGGGTCAAATTGATAAGCATCTGGTCAGTTTCCGACATTTCCTCAATGTACAATGCATTGCATGTTGTGACAGAAACAGTATGTGGACGTTTAGCCCCAAAATGTGTTTATGTCTGCTGTGACACAGTTAGGTGCCATGGCCTTCCCCCCCCTGAAATGGCGGACGCCTGTCCTGTGTGGATGGGCAGGTGGAAATGAGGTAATGCCGCTGACATTGTGCACCGTTGCGGGAGTCGGTCGAGTACCGCCGTGCAACTCCTCATTTGTTAACATTGGGCCCTATGGGTTACAGTAGCCGATGGTGATGTACGCCAGCAGTGACGGTACACTCCGCCGCAGACGTGACCGCCATTTTCTATCTGTTCACTCACTTGCTACCTGACCTTCAACAGGAGAGGACCTACTCTGCAAATGTTGCTGTGACCTGTGTCTGGAACCGACCATTGCTCGAGTCACTGGGGAAAGGGCCCCTGCCTTCACCGCTGCGGAGTTGGAGAGACTAGTGGATGGGGGTCCTACCCCAGTACTGAATGCTGTATGGGCCTCCAGACCAACAGGTGAGTACACTGTGAGCACATTGCATGGGGCATGAATACATGGAGTGCTGTGTGTGAAGGCCTCATGTAAGGGGGGCGTGGTTGAGGGGTCCTGGGCAGCGTGCTGCATGTATGGTGGGTAATGTATGTGCGTAAGGGGATGGGAGGGATATGGTGGGCCATGAGTGTAACAGGCCGGACGGTATGACTGATACCATTTTCTATTTTTCTTTTTCTGCAGGTCAGCGCCCATCAGAAAAAGGGTATATGGCATGCCATTGCCAAGGATGTGCAGACCCTGTGGGTCTACTGCAGGCGGAGCACCCACTGTCACAAACGGTGGGAGGACCTGAGATGCTGGGCAAGGAAGACGGCGGAGGCCCAGCTGGGGATGCCCTCCCAACGAGGAAGGGGTGCCCGTCGAACCCTGACCCCCCTGATGTTTCCGCATACTGGGGGTGGCCTATCCATAGCTGGATGGGCGCTTGAGGGCATCACAGCAGCCACAAGGGGGTGAGTACAGTTCCCAATATAGTACTTGCACGTGGTGGGGTGGTCTCTGGGTGGGGGATGTGCAGCTGTTGGTGCCCCCAGGCCAGGCCTGACATTGCAGGGTAGGCTCCATGTTGAGAAGGGGCTGATGAACTCAACCTCCAAACAAGCTAGTGGGCATCCATTACTCGGCAGGGCTCTGTGGGTCTTAGGTATGCTGCAACTGGCATTAGGTATTACTGTCCATGGCCTGGTGACTAGCATTGTGACTGGTAGCGCATCACCTAGTGCTTAGGGCTGTCCCCTGTGTGTTGTGTACGCCAACGGTGGTGTTGTTGCTGGCATTGACCAAGTGTATCCTCTGTCTCTTCCCTCCCTTTTTGTTTTGTCACCCTGTCCTTCTGTGCATTAGCATTATCTGGTGGAGGAGGAGAGGCACCAGCGATGGAGGGAGCTGCATCCCACAAGGCCCAGGAGGCCGAATCCACTGACGGTGAGGGCACCAGTGGGTCGGAGGGCAGGGGGAGCACCACAGCAGAGATAGGAGGGGACAGTTCTGAAAGTGATACCTCCTCCGATGGAAGCTCCCTGGTGGTGGCGGATACCTCTGTGGCCACCCCAACTACAGGTACAGCTGCCACCCCCGTACCAGCACCGTCCTCCCAGCAGCCCCTCAGCGTGCATCCCATGACCACTCACCCAGGAGGGTGGGCATCTCCTTCGTCCCAGGCACCTCACACCCTGTCCCAGTTAGCCCTGGTGCCCTGAGTGAGAAGGCTGTTGACCTCCTGTGATCCATCTCTGTTGGGCAGTCAATCATAGTGAATGCTATCCAGGGCCTGGCAGGGCATTTGCAACATAGAAATGCATTCCTGGAGGGCATTCACTCTGGCGTGGCGGTCCAACAGAAATAATTCCAGGCTCTGGCCTCCTCCCTGATGGCAGCCATTGTCCCTGTCTCTAGCCTCCCCCTCCAACTTTGTCAACCCAGTCCCATTCCCCTGAACCTCAACCTATCCCAAGCACACATTCAGACCAGCATGCACCCAAGACAACACACAGGAGTGGCTCAGGCAAACACAAGCACCACACATCATCCCACAGGCACTCACACAAACACCATCCATCACTGTGTCCCCCTCCTCCTCCTCATCCACCTCCTTCCCAGCAGTGTCTACACTCACACCCACATGCACCTCAGCCACCCTGTCCACGGCCACTGTAGTTTCTGCAGCTACTTCAGGTGTGAGAGGCTCTAAGGAGACACCCATCAGCACTGGCAGTGTGCCTGCACCAGCTGCCAAGGGGAAGGGAAAGAATGTACCACCAGCTGCCAAGGGCAATGAGGCATCACCACACGGCAAGGGCAGGGGGGCACCACCACATGGCAAGGGCAGGGAGGCACCACCACACAGCAAGGAGGCACCACCAGCTGCCAAGGGCAAAGGGCCTGCAGGCAGGAGGGACAGGAGGCCTGGTGCTGTGACAGAATCTGAGCCCCCACCACCAACCATGGTGCTTCAGCCGTCCGAGGCTGCAGGGGAATGGCTGGAGCCTCGCCCACCACTGGCAGCACCGACACCTGCACCGCCATCAGCACCGCCACATACACTTCCACCAGCACCTCTACCAGCAGCAGCAGCCCCAGTGGGCAGCCGTCCAAGACTGCAGGGTAAGGGCTGGAGCCTCCCCACATCACTGGCAGCACCAATACCAGCACTGGCACTGCCACCACTGTGCAGCCGTCGCCGGCAGCGGATGGACTGTAGTCCTGCCTCCATGGAGTGTTATGCATCCTGCCAACTGCAAATCTTGTGGGTCTGACACACAGGTGAGATACTGTGACCTTGCACTCCCAAAGATCTGCATCACAGGGCACAAGGCCCCCTCCAGAAGCAGTGGAAGAAGCCATCCACTCACTGCATCCTTGCCAGGATGAAGCACACTGGGCACAAGGCCCCCTCCAGAACCAGTGGAAGAAGGCATCCACTCAGCCCCTCCTTGCCAGGATGAAGCACTCTGGGCACAAGGCCCCCTCCAGAACCCGTGGAAGAAGCCATCCACTCACCCCCTCCTTGCCAGGATGAAGCACACTGGACACAAGGACCCCTCCAGAATTAGTGGGAAAAGGCATCCACTCAACCCCTCCTTACCAGGGGGAAACATCCTTTTTTACGACTTTTTTATTACGAAAGTCGTGGTTAACGAAAGCGCAACAACGCTTTCTTTAACCATGACTTTGGTTTTTTGTGCCTTAACTACGTATGTTCTGAACAACGAACATCCGTGGTTAAGGTACAAAGAAGGGAGTTGGCGAAGGAGGACGACCCAGGTGACAAGGGGTTGACTAAGGTAAGTAGTGGGTTTAGGTTTTGGGGAGGGGGTGGGGGGTCAGGGGGTTTTAGGTTTTGGAGTGGGGTTGGGGGGATGGGGCGTTTTTGGTTTTGGGGAGGGGGTGGGGGGTCAGGGGGTTTTAGGTTTTGGGGTGGGGTTGGGGGGATGGGGTGTTTTTGGTTTTGGGGAGGGGGTGGGGGGTCAGGGGGTTTTAGGTTTTGGGGTGGGGTTGGGGGGATGGGGCATTTTTGGTTTTGGGGAGGGGTGGGGGGTCAGGGGGTTTTAGGTTTTGGGGTGGGGTTGGGGGGTGGGTGTTTTTAGTTTTGGGGAGGGGGTGGGGGGTCAGGGGGTTTTAGGTTTTGGGGTGGGGTTGGGGGTGGGGCGTTTTTGGTTTTGGAGAGGGGTTGGGGGGTCAGGGGATTTTAGGTTTTGGGGTGGGGTTGGGGGGTGAGGTGAGGGATGTAGGGTGAATGGTGCCTATTAGTAATGGTTTTATCAGGAATGCCTTTACAACGAAATATCGTTGTTAAGGCATTCGTGGTAAAATCATTAGTAGTAAGGATGAGGTTGGTGTTCCGACCTCGTTGTTAAGGTTAGTAGTTGTTTTTAATTCGGTGTTCCGTCGTATAATCCCTTACCAGGATGAAGCACACTGGGCACAAAGCCCCCTCCAGAACCAGTGGAAGATGCATCCTCTTGTGAGACTGTGGCTTTGCACTCCCCAGGAAAAAGCAGTGGGCAAACCACCCACTGGAGAGACTGTGGCCTTGCACTCCCCAGGACCAAGCAGTGGACAAACCACCCACTGGAGAGACTGTAGCCTTGCACTCCCCAGGACCAAGCACAGGGCATGAAGCCCCCTCCAGGACCAGTGGTGTTGTACCATCTTCCGGCTGAGGTGCCCCCCCCCATTCTCCACCCCCCTGAGGTGCATGTGTATTTTCGACCTGATGCCCGAGCAGTGTTCTCTCCATGTTGATGCAGGAGTCAAGTGGGGCCTTGGCCTATGTGATGTGGCCCTGTGGCCCACGGACATTATGGAGTGGGCAGTGTCCCTCCATTGTATATCTGTAAATACTGTTTTGAATTTTGAGGATGTTTTTCTGGATTTTTATCTTATAACACTCACTTTAATCACTTTCTTTTGTCCTTGCATTATGCCTGAGTGGTACGGAGTGGGTGTGTAATGTTGTTGCATCTGTTTGTGTGTATGGTGCTGGTGTGTATGGTTGCATGTTGCCTATGTGTGTCACTCTCTTTTTCCTCTCCCCTCCCCTGTCTGCTAGGCGGCAGTACTCACCATGGTTATCATTGCCAGTGTTGGTAATCCTGGTGTGGGGGAGGTAGACCAGCATGGGGAAGATCTGTAGGTCGAGCTCCATGGCTTTGTGGTTCTTCCTTGAGTCTCCAGAGGTGAGTCCTTTGCCTTCTGTGTACTGTTTCCACCGTGCTTTTGTTGTCGTTGGTACTGCCCCGGAAAAGGTGGCAGATAGGCCGGTCATAATAGAGTGGGCGGTACATTGTCTTCCGCCTGGCTGTTGGCAGTTACCGTTGCTGTGCTTGTTGCTACCGCCATGGCGGCCGGTGTGTTAGAGTGGCTGTCTGTGTTGTCGGTTTCCGCTGTGGTCATGATTCAATTTTTTTTACCGCCGGCTTGTTGGCGGTAATACCACCGCTTTATCACCGACCATCAGGATTGTAATGAGGGCCATAGGTTTTTGGACAAACGTATAATGATGACTTTAACAGGGATAGATATAAATACTAATAGCTATTAGCAATACTGATGATTAAATCGTCTCTGGGGATATCCGTGTGTTGCATCCTCAGATCACCGGCCAGCAGCTAGCCATCTGTTGCAAATTGTTGGCTTGATCATTCAATAAAAGGTGATAGACACGACCAATCGTCCCTTTGCAAATAGTGGATGAGAGAAAATGTAGTATTGGTGTATGTGCAAATGACATTTCTTCACTTGTTTTTTGGAGAACGGAATCTTGCTTTTGCAAATAGTTTTTTTTTTTTTTAAACGGAATTGGGAATCAAGTATTGAGACAAAAGGGTACTAAATGATTTAAATATGTTCTCATCAAAGAGCTGCCCTACATGTTGTAATTGAGTGCTTTACCACTGAGGACAAATAAGTCGGGAGAGATGCTGGGTAAGCATGAATGGTGGCATAGGGGCGCACACTGTGCCAATTTAGGTATCCTAAACTTATTACAGATGAGTGACAAAATGTGCCGATATACTGACAGTGTCTTAAATCCGATCTTCTTGAAATAGGACGGTTCGTAAAACCTGTCAGTTCCTTGGTTTATGGCCTCCCGACTTTTCTGGGTTTGGCCAGTACGTCGCTTAATAGGTCCCTTTCCAAGTTATTCAAGAATATTTTTCAGCTTCCTAATTTAACTAGTGACTGTCACATCAGGCTAGAATTCATTGAGGTACAGTCATCACTGTCTCTTATAGTAAAATGTCTTGTTACTTGTCACAGGCTTGAGACAGGGTAGTGCCTCTTCTTTGAAGGCAGCAATTTGGGCTGCTATATCAGACTCCGCCAACTTTGCTTCCTGGAAATAATATTTTAAAACCACAATAATCGCTCTTCAGGCAGACATTCTTTGGAGTTTACCCACATCTGAGGAACAGCTTAAGAAACTTTTCAAAATACAAATGAAAGTTATCTTTCACACACTAGATCTGGATGCTTTCGATTGTAAAAAGATGTCATATACAGCGGCTTCTTACACAGAACATGTAATCCAGGCATTTCTGGTCTCCAGCATGTTCAAGGCTGATAGGCACTCTTGTTATGCCTGTTGCTTTTTCTAATTCCACTTCTAGAAATTCGACAAGCGTGGGCCAAAAATAACAAGTCCAAACTTGCTGCAGTTTATATGGGTATAAGCCTGAATAACTAGCACGTATTGGGGGCATATACACAAGGAGCGTGTGGGAAAACAGGGCTGATTGCAGAGGCCCCCTAACTTTTTGCCCCCATTTTTCACTTTTTGCTGGTGTTTTCCTGACTCTGATGGTGCCCTGGGTACTGCTAACCAGTCCCAGGGTCTGTGCTTTGTATAAAATAAGTATGCAAATTAGGCTAATTATAATTGGCTATGTCAACCTATCTATAAGTCCCTAGTATATGGTAGGTCATGTAGGTTTAGGGACCACAGCATAGGTAGTGCACCCATATGTGCCCAGTATTTGTACATATAGGTCACCCCTAAGGTGTGCCCTATGTGCCCCTATGGTTGGGTACCTTAGCCAAAATAGCCAAATTCGTTTTTCCCTCACTGTAGTGAATTGCCTTCATAGGCTAAAATGGGGACATTTTATTTTAATTAACAAAGTCCCCTTAAGTGACAGATACCCCGAGTGCAGTATAAAATTAATTTTGATAATAAATCCCACAACTTACAGTTGTGGGATTTAATATAACTAGTTCAGGTAAAGAGTTTTAAACTCTACCTGAAAAGTTGCCAACTTCAGCTTTGTAGTGCCCTTTTCTGATTGGTCAGCCTCTGGCAGGCTGGCCAGGCTGCATCAATGAGGTGTAAAGTGGCCTGGGCTGAACACAAGGATGTGTCTGGGGGAGGAGAACTACCTCAGCAGATGGGGAAGCAGGAAGGAGGGAAGTCTGCCAAACTGGTCTTCAAAGGCAAGGAAGGACATTTGGAGCAACCCAGCACCTCCCTCACATCCTGGAAACCCAGACAATTTGGTGCCCTCTTGATTAGATTAGGAGGGGGCAGGAGAGGGGGGTGTTTAAGATTTTTAGCCACACCAGTGGGTGGGCTCAGCCAGATGTAAAATCCAAGAATCAGTTTCAGCCATGATGGACTTTTGAAGAATGTTGCTCACCGGGGCTTATTTTTCCTACATTTCCGAGGAAGTGGTTGTCACAGGGGGAAGGACCCTGCAACTGACTGGAGAACCAGGACCCCCTGTTTTTCACCCAGGATCAAGGATAAATATGGCAGAGCTGCACCCACACCTCCGGTCCCTACCAGATCCCTACAAGGAACAAGACAAAGAAGAAGAAGGACTGCCCTGCTGGACCCCTCACCTGCACCTGGACACTGCACTCGGAAGGACTGCACCAGCTGCACACTTGGGCTTCACCACTAAAAGGACTTTGCCCGTCTTCTACTGCTTCAAGAAGGGACTCGCTGTTTGATACAGGTACAAAGGAGCTGACCAGACTCCCCTGCATCAAGTCCTGCAAGCAGAGCCCAGCTGACCAGCGTCCAGTGACCATTTGATGATTCTGACCGGGTGCATTCTGGGAATTGTAGTTGAAACTCCCCAGGAGCAACTCAGAACGTCTGGAACCTTGGATCAAGACGTGGACACTTCAAGGACCCAAAAATGACCTCTACAAGAGGATCCAGAAGTTTGGAGATGTTTGGAGAAACTCCAGAAGTTGAAGAGGTGCATTGTGGGAGTTATAGTCCCAGACCCCAAGACGCTAACCAGAGCCTCTGGACCCTTGGCTGTGACAGTGTTACCTCGTCGGTGGCCTGAACTCTCAACTTTGTCCCTTTCCAGTGTGACTTTTTTTAACACTTTCAGAACAGAATGCAAGGCACACAGGATCATTTTTTGTATTGCCGCCACAGGACTGCATAACCAGTCCAGCACTTAGGTACATGCCAGTGTCAAGCTTCTGTGTAAAAACAAAACATGTTCCCTATATAAGCATCTTATAGGACAAAGGGCATGAAAGAGGGTTCCAGCCAGGATTTTCTATCCATAATACATGCTGGATTGCGGCCGACTTCAGCCTTTGTGTCTCAACGGAGCCTGATCTGGAGACTGCAAGCATGACCTTGTACCAAGGTAACGGGTTTGGGGTGTACTTCTCATGGACACTGCATGGACAGATTTTGGTGTACACTGTCATGCTCTGGCTAGGAGATAGCGACTAGTTTAAGGTATGAATTATATGTTCATGTCAGTACAATATGTTGGGGTTGTTTATATTCACATCTCTGATTTTCACAATCCATATTTTGTTATTCCTCATTATCCTAATCATTGCAGCTCATACAATTTGTCGTAGATTGCAGTATTTTAAATAAATGCATTGAAAAATATCCTGCATCTTTTTTTTTTGTTTTGCCCATGTGCGTGTAAGAGACTTGTATGGGGAGAGAAAAGGGTAAAGCTTGTTGACCACGATTTCCCTGAGTAGTTTTTCAGAGTTCCATGTGCTAGGCTACCACAAATCACCTTCACTGTTTAGGTCTGGGTGAGGTGCTGCTACAGAGCCGGGAGGGTTGGGCCAACAGCTGTCAATTGGTGTGGGAGTGACTCAGTCACCTACAAGCAGAAGCGCTGCCGCCCCAAATCCAGTAGTCCCATTGGGATTGAGAGCCCTTACAACAGGAGGACCTAGCTTGGCAGTTCGGGCTGGGCTGTTCCCATGGGAAGCAGGGTGAAGAGTAATTTTCATACAGCTGGGTCCAAACTGGGGTGATGTGGCGAGCAAAATAACAATTGATTAAACCCAGATCTGTGACTGGGGTGAGTGTTTGAAAAGTTTCAAAACGTGGTTCTTTATTTTATTTTGTGGTTTGGCTATATGTACCCTAAGTGGCCAGCGTATTCCCAGACATGGGTCCTTTGCTCGCTGCGCCACTGGATTCAAGCTAGCCTGACTGATGAAGGGTGATAACCCTGAAACTAGTCCCAGGATGCTTGTTTCTGGTCCAGGCAGGACCTGGCTTGGCAGTTCAGGCTGGGTCAAGACTGATTTGCATTTAGCTGGATCCAAACTTGGGTGATGTGGCAGGCAAAATAATAATGGATTAATCCCAGATCTGTGACTGGGTATGAGTGTTTGAAACGTTTCAACACTCTGTCCATCATTTTATTTTGTGGTGTTACATTCCAGTCCTTCCCTTTGTATGCAGGGCAGCGCAGCCAAGCGACATCCTGTGCAGCACCTGGTAAATGAGTCTCTGTGTGTGCATCCAAATGTTTGAAAGATCCTCACTAATGCACAATGTGAAATGTTGTGTCCAAACACCATGTTGAAGGAAGGAACTCCATTTCTGTTGTCTGTGTGTCCACAGATGACTCCCATGGTCATGTGGCATGTCATGTATCCCAGAGCTGTGAAACTGTCTGAAATATAGTTATATTACTCCCTTTCAAGATCATGTGTATCATGCAAAACTACATTAGTCATCATATACACACATCCCTTCCAAGGTGCCCACCATTTTGTGGCACACAAACCACTCTGTCAGTCCTCCAAGGCTTCAGACTGTGCAGCAAAGTATAGCCTCATGCACTAAGTGCATCTCACTGGACAGGCAGCCTCAGAGCCACTTTCGCATAAGGTGCCTGTCTTGGAGCATTTCTGCACATTGTCTGACAGTGCAGGCAGCAAACCCTGGACACTGAATCATGTGGAAAATATGTCCTACACTGTCCCTAAGCAGTGTGGCAGTGTAGTGTAGTTGGTATACCAGTTTACCTGTATAGGACAAGTCTCCCACATGTCTCAAACCCCTTGTGTTCTGTCAATATAGTAGTCATAGTGTACACAATCATGCCCCACATTGACATCGGCCCACTACCCTCCCCATGGCAGTAGCTATTGACCGACAGTGACTCCAACTCTCACTTCCAAATATGTGTGTATGACGTATGCAACATCACCAGCCTCAGCTACAGTTAGAAAATTCTGACAAGTATCAGTCCAGAAATGTCAATAGTAGTCATAAATGGAGACAATAAATGAGTGTTAGAGATTTGCCTCCTCAATGACTAATTGACTCTCCTTACTGGTGACAAATCGCTACCTTCATGGCATTGGCATTCACAAGTATAACAAATAGTAAGTGTATCAAAGAGGACAGTACACCTGAATATATAGTACAGTGTCAACCAAATCTAAATTCAACTTCTGTGTATGTCAAACAATGTCATAGCATAGCATACTGATGGCATTGTGCATGAGTCAAACAGGACACATAACAGAATGCATATAAATGTGGAGCCATCACCTGTCATGACTATTTACTAACTTTACCCTTCCTAGCTTTGCAGCTGACCAAGGACACTGTATGCAGCAGTGGTCATGACTCCTTATAAACACCCCCAAATGGAAGCCCAACAGAGCTTTAATCATGACCTAAGCCGGACCTGGTCCATAGTTGAATGAATTTTCAGAATCCTCAAGACCCGCTTCAGGACTCTGTATACATCTGGGGATAATTGCTATACTTGCCACCAATGGTATGCAAAATAATACTCGTCTGCTGCATATTGCACAATATTTGTGTGTGGACAAATGTACCATGGGTCGATGCCAATCAGGAGCAGGAAGTGCCAGACGATGGGGAAGATGAGGAGCAACAACAAAATGTCCCATCAGTAGCAGCAACACGGTTGCGGGACCATAAAGTTCAAAATGCGAATGACTTTCGCAATGTCACAAAATTAGGACCAAATGAAATGGTGTACATATAAAAAAAATAGATGAGCAGTACCAGTGTGCAAGGAAGTTACCTTCATAGCCACAGTAAGCATCTGAACACTCACATCACATTTGCTACTAATTGTCACACAGAAAACGTAAGTAGCTATGTGTGAAAAACAGCATCTAGTAAATCCAAACTAGTGTGCATGGCAACTACCTGTACCAAATAGTCCTCCATTGCCAACCACAATGAGTAGATAGTGGGCTCATTTACAAGTGTATTGCGCTGCCGTAATGTAATTATTTTGATGCAACTGCACCACAAAACAGTCCCCCACCCCGCACCATATTTACAAACTGGTACAATGTCACCATTGCACTAGTTTGTAAACCCGTGCACCACATCATACCTGTGTATAATGCATGCAAGAGAAGCGTTCCCCCGCAGGGAGGCCCAGAAAAATGTCTCAGTAAAATCGACAAAATTTCACTGCGCCACTCTAACGTCATTTTTTAACACCTGCCCGTTAAACTGACATTAGCCTTTTTTCAATGGGCCTCCCCGAGCTTTGCTGGACTAGCATCAACATTTTTGATACTAGTCCAGCAAAGCACCACAACTGCATCAAACATTTTGACACAGTTATGCTAACGAGTGCCATGGTGAGCTGTATTATAAATATAGCACTACAATGGTGTCATTAGGGGGCGCCAGTTCCTTGTAAATGAGGCCCATGGTGTGCTATTACTGTGTGTGTGTCTTGTACAGCTAGCCTTTTGTATGGTCTCATACTTGTGGAGGATGGGAGGGTTTACTCAAAGTATGATCACTGTGAAGTGATCCACATAGTATGTGTATGGGAACCAGCCTAACTCCTTCAGTCTACCTATCCAACAAGTAAATCTGCAACCACATATCATATCTATTAGGAGATCCTATATCAAACATACAAATGCTCAATACTATACTTTGCCAGTACAATAGTGTCTACCTAGTAACAGTGTGCCCACATTTGTCCCACTAGGCCAAAATGTCAATGGCCTACCATTTTGGTGTGTTGCAGTCAGATACAGGCAATAGTTTAATTCCCTTAGTACATTGTTATTGAGAATGTGAAGACACAACACCAAGAATCGGAGTATAAAACAATTGTCCATCAGAAATCACAAAAAGGAAGGTTCATCTACCCAAGGTGCCAGGAACTGATGCATCCCAAGATATAGTGGTTGAATGTGGCTGGAAATTTGCAGGTGAACACTGTGGCTCAATGTATACTCATCACCCAACTTCAAGTAATCACACATTATAGACATATTGTGATGGGTATCAATGGTGAACATATTTCTAATTGGACTATACCTGACTCATTGTGGGTAGACAAGTTGGCTTTGTGATCCACACATTTTAGAGTAAGCCTGTGGGTAAAGACAAGGAGCTATTGCAATGTGAATGTGCAACACATATCATCCTAAACACGAGGCCATACAGCCGATGTTTGTGTAGTACAACATGTTATGGTGTGTTTCTGAAGGATCTCTAGTAACCATTGGTATGCACATATCAACTTGGGTTATTAATGCCACCAATCATACATAGCAAATGTAGTGAGCCAGTTTGTCCTCGCATGCCACTTACACTAGAGTGGATAAACAACACAATGTCAGTCACTTCTCGAGTGGGTATGCTGCAACCACAAGGTAAGCTATAGTGATATTGGCCTAGGTACAACAGGCTGGTGACGCTGGTGTCACACCACTCTTGGCCCATCTGGTGGCACAAGCCTCTCAACAATATCCCTGACGCCATGCAAAGTCTAGCCATGTGGCTCATCCAGGACTCATAGCTATAAAGTAAATGAAGGCACCCCAAGAGATTCTCTAATGTTACTCTGTGTAATAGGTGTATTGCAGGGACCTGTTGGTGCATTATTGCTGGACATCCCCCATGGACAATTAGGATGACTCATATAAACTCACAGGGCTGTAGAAAAGGATGATTCCTCCACCCAATCTGCTGTCAACTTGCATGACAGTTTTCCCAACACTTTTCTGTACATAAACCATTCATGGAATAGTCCTACATGGCCAATGTGAGCAACAGAATGCAGGACACATGGAAATAGATGAGCCAAAGTCACATCAGTTTATACATCCCTGTGTAGGCTCTATTGGGGATGTCTGACAAGTTTGGGACTGTGCTAAGTCCATGTGACTCTCATTACCTGTCACAGTGTCAAACTACATTTGCTATGCACAATTAACACTGCCTTGATGCAGAGAGTATTAATGGTCTGATGCACGCTGTCTTGCTGTCCTCAATATTTCAAGAGTCACGCCAAGGCATGCATGGTGGTCTAGCATTGCACCATCAGTACGAGTGAGAATCATGTACCCTCCCAAAAAATCACAATATGACAATCTTGGGCACCTTCACATGCCAGTCAATTTGAAATTAGCACTTTAATTGCCATAGTATTCACACCAGGTGCTGTTTTGTAGAAGTGCCAAAGGTGCACAATGGGCTTTTGCACACACTTTGTTCTGCCCTGGGGTCCCTGTAAATGCCAGATGGCGCAGCACATGGTTGTGCCGACATTCATGACAAAGCTATTGTGTAGGGACACTAATACTGGCTGTTGCATTGACAGAGGGTGCACTCTTTTGTGCATAGGAGCGTGGGTCCATTTCAATGTGAAAATCATTCTGATTTGGACCGTATACTGTCTGTAAGATGTGGGGCCAGAGGCAAAGTCAATTTCTGGAGGTAAACTGGCAGTGCGTCCCCTCATGGGAGCACCCTGGAGGGGGAATGAGGGCATATGGCCTCATCCATACACTCCCTCCCAGGTGGGTCCAGCCAATCACAGCACTTGCCTGCAAGGTAAACTGTAACACCATCACCCCCAGGTTTCCCGACAGCCTGCTGCCTGAACTGTGGTATATTGCACAGATTGGCAGAAGACTGCACTGTCTTAGATGTGGCTGCGCTGACCCCATAACAGTGCAAGTTTGCAGCATCCCTGGAGGTATCTCAAGCAATGTAATTGGGTGCAGTACTTATTTGGCACATGGGGCACCTCTTGTAAGTTGTGCTGTTGTGCTAACAGAGGGGTTGGGCCCTATGCAGAGCATGATCCCAGTAATGCATACACTTTCACATATGTACTCAACAGACATTACATCAAAAATTAAAAACATATTAGCCTAATGTGTGTTTTTAAAGCCATCGCATCAGCCGAAAATGACGCAACCCACCGAACGCCTCTGAAATAGCACATGGTGCTTTGCCAGGTCTTGTGTGAAATCCACACTTTGGCTGGAACTGTAAAAAAAATTGACGCATGAGGTGAAAACGTGACGCATCCACCTAGGAAGTAATGCAATGGATCAGCCATGCTGCAAATCATGGAAGTTACTTTAATTTTCTCTTTTACTCACAGTCCATTTGTCTGAGCTTGTGCGAGGGTGTTTTTTGGTTGTGCTATAGAGACGAGTGGTGTTTTTGGAAACTGTTGTACTGTCACTGTCCTTGTAGTGTCCCTAACGTTTACATTGTCCTTCGTAATTGTATTGTTTTGTCCTGTGTTTTGTTGGGTGTACATCTTTAGGGGTATTATTGTTGTTAGGGATAGTTGTGGGTGGTTTGGGGTTTTTGGGGGTTTGTTTGGCTTCAGATTGCGTTTGGGGAGGGACATGTTGGGGAAGGGAAGGGCACATACCATGATTGCTCAGAATTTTGGTGGGTTTCTATGGCTAATCATCCACTGCCTGTCCAACATGGTAGACAGTAATGGAAGGGTCATCCAGGGCTACATGATAGAGGTGCAGAAGCTAAGATGGGAGAAGGTCCAGCTCCACATGCACAGGATCTTTGACATAGAGTGCATAACACCAACTTAAACATCTCTCAGTGGATGTCCTCAGTGTGGAACAAGACCTCCAGGATTACACTGGAATCAAAGTTGGTGAAATTGTTGGTAAGTACACATAGTTTGTGAATTTTTCCTTGGATCTCATTTGCCTGTAGGTAATTTGTGCTCATAGTGGCTGTGGATCATATATATTTTAGCGCAAAAGTGCCATGCCCCCACAAAACATTTTTTAAAAGATGAAGAATGCCATAGAGGCATTCAAACACTGGGCTGTCATCAGCCCACACTAACCAGTGGCCCTATTATACCTAGTGAACACTTTCTCTATTTGCACCATGGTGCACATGTAAACATGTGTTGTGTGTGAACTGAGAAAGTCTGCACCTTTCCTGTTCATGGCCTGCCCCCAGGAAATATGCTAATTCGCGCTGCCCTGGGGTACATGCTCTTTTTGGAGCTGTTTTTATTTATTACACCCTAGTGGTTCATGACTCATGTAAATTAGGCCTGATGTATGTTACTTTATCCAAAGTTCTAACAGGCATAATTTTACACACCTGAACATATCTCATATATATTGGTGTTCAATTTCCAAAAAATAACCTTTGGAGATATACTGGACATGTATGGTCAATGTCTAGAACTATGCAACACTGACAGATACTGATCTCTGTTAAATGAAGGAACAAGGATGGCTAATGTGTGATGTATATGTCATAGTCATGAACATGTAAAGAAAAAGACTACGGTATGGGTTTTGCTGTAACTGTCTAAGTCTGTCTGTGAGTTATATAGCTACAGAGAGCCATGAAAGACTGCTCCCCCGTGAAATTTTGCGGTGCTGTGTTATTTTAACTGGTTCTGCATTGTGCCCACCTGATGTATGTTCTGAGTCATCATATGTGTGTACACATCAGCCTGCCTTACCAAAATGTATTATTGAGGCATGTCACATGAGCCATTTGTTTTGTTGTAGCCAGTAGGGTTACATAGCCAATTGCTATTCATATGTACTGTGCTACATTTGACCACAGTGAATGTGCCCTACAATCATAGTGCAATGTACCATGTTATGCCTTGTAGGTGGATCTGAGCCTTGCACAGCCAGGAAAGTCGAGAGCTTCAGGGATCCGGATGTTACCAATGGGTGTCAACTTAAATGCTTATTGTGTAGTTTAAGGATTGTGTGTGATGTTGGATGATTTGTGCAATGCCATGTTCAATGTGCATCCCTTACACTGAAAGATCCCTATGTAACAAAAAGAGTTGGATAGAAATGTGGACGTTAATTGTTGGATGTGCAGTAACCTCTGACTAACGTCAAGGTGGATATATTTGTTTCACTGAGGGACCACGTGTTCAATGGTCTGACCAAAGAGCAATGACCACAACACCATAGTCTGTGAAAATATGTATTAGTGGATTAATATGTATTTCAGATGCACAGCTCTACTGCTGTTGCTCACATTGCACTCTCTGTCCTGATGTGTATGACTATTCCACACAGGAGGGTGATTCTTACCACAATAATGACAGAAAGACTATGGGTCAGATTTTAAAATGCCCTAGAGCCACCGAAGTGTCACTTTCAGTGACACTCCGGTGGCACTTTTCACTGTTCCATATTTACAAGGAGGTGTAATGCCAGTTTTTGTGGCATTACACCTTCTTGTATATATGGGCCCCAATGCAGTTTTGTGTCTGAGGGGCATGCAATGGGTGTTGAAGTGGGCGTTTCATCACAACACCCATTTTTTCGACGCTGTCCCAGATTTACGAGCAATCGTAAATCTGTGGTAGAGCCAAAAACCAACGCTACCCCAAGGTTTGGAGTTAGCATGACAAAACAGGGAGGAATGTTTTTATTCCTCCTTGTTTTTTGCTTTTTCTATCTGTGTTGCACTCTGAAGTACAAATAGAAGAAGCACAATGCCATGGATGACTGTTTATGTGCAAGAAGGTGTCCCTTCCTGCACATAAACAATCATTCAAAAATTACACTTTGGTACTTCTATGTGTTCTGCATTTTGCAGCACACATAGAAATGCCAAATCGACATTTTAGATTGCTTGTGTGCAGGAAGGGATACCTTCCTGCACATAAACAATCACTTCCCTCAAAACAGACACCCTTGCACTATGGTGTTAGGATGCCTGCATTGGTGTAGGCAGCTTAGTTTAGCGCCGGCACAGGGGGAAACGCATAGCTGCCATGTACCCTTGTTAATTCGGCACAGCCCTGTGTTTCAAAACTGATGCAGCATGGTGCTGTTGATTTTGGCTCAGCACCGCACTGTCCCAGTTGCCTTTACATCTGGCACTATGTGCCATATTTACAGGGTCACGACAAGTCATGCAGGGTGGCATTATGTCGTCTTTTAAATATGGCCCTGTTATGCACGCCACATGACCCTCACAAAAATTCTGCTGGGACTGAGGGACTTGTGAATAAGCCCCTAAGTTTAGCAAGGACAGATGTAAACATTCCACACATGGTAATGCATTTGAAAGGCTCTCTTGTGTTGTGTAATGCCCCATACTCTATGGTGGATACATCAACATTCTTATCTCCTGTCATCTTCACAGATATGGCAAGGTGTGTTACACTGGAGGGATATCTGCAAAGCATAGCCACCTAACTTGACAATGCCCAATCCATCTTCAGATTGTATTGGCCTCCAAACTTTATCCCAAACAAGAACACACTTTGGACAGCAATAGCTATTTACATCACAAGATACCTGTGCAAATGAGATGTAGGGCATGCATGAACACACCCATCAAATGGATGTGCTGAGTGCTGGTGTGCAGCAAGTTGACATTAATATCTGACACGCAGGGATAGACACTAGGCTGTGTAGTGGGACACATGCAATGACATTTTAGAGTATGTAAGGAATTGTTACATGGTCCACCATGGACTTACAGGAATTCATATAGGAGATGTTATATACATCTCTGTGTGATGTGAGTGAGCTATCTACCCTCCATTCTTGCATCTAATACCTGACACATGATAAGTCTATGTAGCAATGTGTCCAGATATATGTCCTTGCCATATCAGGCACCCAATGTTGTGACACAATCCATGTACTTTGCAGACATTGTTCATCCCTCTTTGGCTAATGCTAATGGAATCAAGGCAATTGCAGGATGCAGAAGAGGCACTAATGATCAGTAAAACATGAAATGTGTACCGTACCGTGGGCACAAAACAGCACTGTTATTAAGCATACTCAATACTGACATGGTCATACCCAGATGTGCCAAGATGGTGCAATTGAATTAAGCAACATTTGCTTAGCCTTGGTACTTTGGGAGTAGTAAACTGAGAGATGATAGATATTGGGAAATGCATGCTCCTTTTGACCTTCAAGATAATTTTGAGGGTATAGGAAATGCAAAATGTGATGTTTGAAAATAGAATTAATGTACCATGATTGTTGTACCTGTTCCTAGTTACTCTTTGTATCTGATTAAACAGACAACATGACCCTGGAGCAGAAAAGGCAGCAATTTATCCAGGAGGAAAGGTACCACCACATCCGGCTTGTCTAAAAAGTCTACTAAGCTAAGGGCCAAGAGATCTGAAGTGGAGTAGGCATCCAGTAAATGGGGCATCTTCCAACAGGGACCACCAACAGTTGTCAAGCCTACCAAAGGCAAGGCAGGAGTAGCAGACCAGGGTGGATCTGCAGGACCGGTTACAAGCACCTCCACTGGAAAGCACACAGGACAACATGTTCACCACGCTCCACAACAGGACCCACTGGCACCTTTGAGCAGGACATGCATAAGGAAATTTCAGACCTGAAATTCAGAGTGGCAGGGTAGAGCATAAAATGGACAATGTTATGCTGCTAATGACTGAAATCAGCCAGGTTGTGAGTAGATAATCACTGCACAAATATGCCATAGAGACCCTTTCTCCCTTCCCCTTGTATATAGTTGTTTATAGGATTAGATGTTCTTATAGTTTAGTTTAGGTAAGTTGTTGTAGAGTAGGGTACATAGTAGGGTACATATATTGGTTCATAGGTTTTAAAAGCTGTGGGTATTCAGTTTTTTTTGGGAGGGGGTTGATGTGTTATATATGTGTTTATAAGAAATAAGAAAACAATATACAATAAAATATATATATATATATATATATATATATATATATATATATATATATATATATATATATATATATATATATATATATATACACACACATTTGTTTAGGACTATGGGCCTCATTATGACCCTGGCGGCAAGCTGGCTGTAACACCACCAATAGGCTGGCGGTGTTCCACCAGCTATTATGACCATGGCGCAATAGCCACGGCCATACCGCCGGCCCCTCCACTATACCGGCAGGCTTTCGCCTGGCGGTCATAATCCCCAGGGCAGCAGTGTAAGCACCGCTGCCCTGGGGATTATGAGTCCCCGACCACCATCTGGCCACGGCGGTAAACACCGCCATGGAAAGGCTGGTGGTAAGGGGGACTTGGGGTGCCCCTGGAGGCCCCTGCACTGCCCATGCACTTGGCATGGACAGTGCAGGGCCCCCCAGGTATAGCCCCGTCGCGCATTTCCCTTGCCGAATTTCGGGCAGTGAAATGCACGACGGGTGCTACTGCACCCGCTGCACATCAGCATTGTCACCGGCTCTATTACGAGCCGGCAGCAATGTTGATGTGACTTTTCCGCTGGGCCAGTGGACGGTAACACTGTTACCGTCCGCTGGCCCGGCGGAAAAGTCATAATAGGGAGCCAGAAATACCCCCAGCACTGGCGGTATTCTGGCCCCCGCAGCCTTGGCGTTCTTTTCAAAAGACCGCCAAGGTTGTAATGAGGGCCTATATGTGTAGCTAGTTAATGTGTAGATGTAGTTTCTGGTGTCTTTGTCTGAAGATGTGTTGTAAGGGTGGTGGGAGTTGATGTTTATCATGTGGTGTTAAATATAGAGAGTAAGGTGGGTGAAGTTAAGGTAGTTGTAGTTAGTATTTAGGATAAGGTAGTGTAGGTTTGGTTAGAATATTTAGGTTTTGTAGGTTAGGTACTTTTAGTCATATGAATTTTTAAGATTTCATTTAATATCTTTGTTTGCTACATACAAGTTTACATCATGATTTACTGTATTGGAGTTAGCATGTCTGTTCAGGTAATGTTAAGTACATGCCTTTGGCTTTGCTATCAGTGTTTGGCAACATGTGTGACAAGATGATTTACCTATGGACATGTACCTGTCAGGGTGGCCATGGAATCACATGAGCTATCTACAAACATTGTTGAGCAGTGTATGTAGCAATCTGGATGTGAATGGATGCACAGCTCAACGTGTGTATTCACAAACAGTTGCTCTGTACGGGTAAGTCATGTGACATGCATTGTCGGGATGTTGTTTTTAAAGCATTCTAACTAATGCAAGGGTTTTCACTGAACACACTGATGCCTGCCCCTTATGCACTCACACTTGCATTGTTTGCTTGTCATAGAAATGTTGTTTGTTTTCTACTATCTATGGTTAGACCAGTCACCAGTGATGTGACTTAAATCACCTTTAACATTGACTGCATGATACCAGTTGCGCTTCATGCTTGCAAGCTTGAGTGACTGCTTGCTAGTCAACATACGCATTGTGTTAACCAAAAATGTTTCACTCTGTCTGTGTAGCTTTGTCCCTGGCTCCAATTAATGCATGTCCCTTTGGCAAGTATTTGGTGTATTTGCCTCACACAATGCACTGTGTTCATCTTAGTTCTGACTCAAACATACATACAGCACACAGGTTGGACTAAGGCCCATATTTATACTTTTTTTAGCGCCGCATTTGTGCCGCTTTTTGACGCAAAAACAGTGCAAACTTGCAAAATCCAATTGTATTTTGCAAGTTTGCGCCGTTTTTGCATCAAAAAGCGGCGCAAATGTGGCGCTAAAAAAGTATAAATATGGGCCTAAGTGCTTTTATTTACACGTGCAAATGATTAGGAGGTTCAGAGGAGCAGTTCATATGACAACCCCAAACGAGGTATAGAGCCACTGGATATCCAGAAAGAGTCCATGGGGGACACATGTTATGTGACATTTGGAGGAGACAAGTGCTTTAGTGAGGAGGAGGAGGACCACATTGCCATTAGGGTAGTTTGACCCACATTGACAGTCCATAAATGTATGAGGTCAACAGGGGAAGAATGACATTGACAACAGTGTGAGTTGATTTTAGACTGGCATGTTCATAAGCACAGGGCAAAGGAGAAAGTGGTATGTGGCCCAGAAAAATGTTACCGGGTGAAAGAGATGCATGCAGTCCTCATCTTCCTTCACTGATGTGTGTGATGCCTCCCATGAGAGGGGTGTTGTAGTTGCCAGTGTAGGGGGAGGCACACATAAGGGGCGGAAGATCTGGATTCTGTGTCCACGTCAGCATTTCTCTGTGGTAACACGTAAGGCAGCACAGCAGCAAGGGTGATCTGCTGGTTTTGCAAAACAGCAGCAATGTCACGGTGGTAGGCAGCCATGGTAGCAATGAACCATGGCCTCCAGTATGGCTTTGATTGACTCCAGCTAATAGGCAACCTCTCTGGTGCTACTTTGGCAGGGTATTAGCTCATGCCTCTGTCTCAGGACGCAAGCAATGTCAGTCAGGGACTGTTGGAGGCCACAGAAAGGAGAGGAGGTGCCTCTTATGGCAGCAGAGTTGTCTTTATTTGGACTGCGACACCTATGGACTGCCTCTAGAGTACTCCCCATTGGCTCGCACCTGATCGACAGCTCCCACTTGACTCCAACTTCGGTCTCTTGGAATTGTGTTTGTGGGTCTTGGGAGTCATGGACTCTGGGTGGGGTGGTAGGTGGTGTTTGTTAGATGGTAGGCAGATCATCTGTAGATCCCCAAAAACACTGTTGAGCCTCCTTGTGAGCAGCGATGGTGTCTGTATGGAGCCCAGGATTACTTGAAAGGTGTCTGTGTTTAGGGTTTGCAGCTCGTCATCCACATCATTGCTGCAATCTGGGACAGTTTGCAGGCCAGGAGGTATGGGCTCTTACTCTGCAATGAGATAGAGAAATGGTAATGGTGATCTCTGTTAGATGTTGACATGAGTAATCAAGTTGACACGTAGAACACCTTTGGGTATTGTTGGCAAATTGCACTGTAGTTTCCTTACAGATGGCAGTATCTCTGCATTGTTCTTGCAAAGACTGTCTGCCTACTCTGAGGTGATGGGCCCTGTCATACTTGGTAAGTTATGATCACTGACATTCACTCCATTTCATCTGCAGAGTGTCACACGTCATGTGACTCAGGCCCATTCCACTGTATGCCTGCCTGCCTCCTCTGATTATCCACTTTTGGGTCCTGGGACACAAGTTAGTGCCACACAGTGATGCTACCCAGATCAGATATTCACTCTCATGTGCCTACAACACATAAATTAGGCATGACCATATCCAATGGAGCTACATGTTGTGTTGTGTTTGAGGGCTATGGATCAGGCATCACCCCACAGGGAAGTAATGCTGGAAATAGTGCCAAGTACCTAGCTATGTTTCCCACATCACTAGGCCCACCCACTTCAGTCTGGAACCTTCCATGACTCCTGTCATTTGTGGTGGCTAAGTAGTTCTTACTATGTTTTGTCAGGTCCCTGTTTGACATTCTCCAACTTATTAATGTGACACCAAGAGACAATGTTACATCAGACTCCCTCCTGGAATGTGCTACATCTTCCCACAGATCCATATGACATGTTGGATGTAGTACCCCAAAGGGGTATTCTCTGACATCCCTACCCAGCTGGGACACAAGTGTGGCACAGTCAGATACAGAAGGGTATGCGTATTGGTGAGGCTACCTTACAGCACACATGTTCATTCTCCCCTCCCTGGTATGCACAGTCTCCGCATTCAGACGAGTGACAGTTTTATATGCACACCCAGCACCTACAATGCACAGCAGTAGCAGTGGCCCGCTTGGCCCACACATCATCATTAGTTTGGACACACATGGTCATCTGGTGTACATCTCTTGCATTCCCTTCCTCACCTTGCATGGCAGGTCCCTATGTGTAGATACTTCCCATAACCCACACTTGACCCCTCTCTCTAATGAGTGCTTTCTTCCCTGACACTCCCATTCTATTCCGATGATTTACAGTCTAGATTAGAGTTCATGGGCCTAAGTGAGACCAAATAGCTTCATGGTGCAAGGTGGCCTGCATTGTCCCAGTCAGGTTGTGCATGTTGGCAGTGTGCATGCATGAAATATGGGGCCTGATTACGACCTTGGCAGAATGGATACTACGTCACAAATGTGACAGATATTCCGCCTGATGTATTACAAGTTAGATTATATCCTATGGAACTTGTAAATCGGCGGGCGGGATATCTTTCACGTTTGTGAAGGAGTATCCAACCACCAAGGTCGCAATAAGGCCCCTTGTTCCATGCCATGTTTTTCGCTTTCTATTCTGGCAGTTGTAGTTGTGGTGAGTGATGTTGTACATTCCACAGCAAATGCCAGTTTACAAAGAAAGTTAAACTTGGACTGATGCTGCACTTCACACATTGAAGGGATGTAGCTGGACTGAGCTGTGAAAATTGTAACTGGTGCGAGTTGCATTTCTTTGATGTTTATAGATGAGCCAGCATATTACCCTTTTGCCTTCAGACAGTGGGGTGGAGCATTGGGACAGAACTGTCTACGCCTTACAACTTTACTTAGTTACCACATTGGCCCTCATTGCAACTTATCATGTGGGCCTTGTTGTTCAACACAGACAGCACTGTCATCTTGCGGAACTCCTGCCACCAACTCCTCTGCGATGATGGCTGTCACCATCTCCTCCAACTTATCCAGCTGCTCCCGGGGCACTGGACTTCGACCTCCGGTCTGCAATGCTGCCTTGAGGTGCTGGACAAGTTCACCTTAGTCCTGACCTTGCAATTATACCAGTGCTTCTTACAGTCAATCACTGTTTTTTAAAATTCTGCCACACTGTTGTCTTGTCTAAAATGGACTGTCTCACGGCCTCTTTCCTCCCTAATGGCACTTTTGAGGTGTCTAGGTGTATGGGAGGACGATGACCCTTGAAGTAAGTGTCACAACAGGGATTGCCCACCCCTATTACCTCATGGAGCCTGATTTGGTTAGGAGTTGTAGACCATTAGAAGGAATAAGTCCAACATGGATGACTGTATGCTTCATGTGTTGTACACTGCTGGGACCAGCATTAGGAGCTGGCCCTCTTGATAATCTGTAGAATTTCCACAGTTTTGAGTTGGTCCTGAAGAAAGCCGACTGACACTGAGTGGCACTAGTAACAGGTTAAAACATGTCAACCTCACTTGCTCGCATATGTTAAAGGTCATTTTACCCATTAAACATCACACTGTTTTTATCCCAGCTAAAGGACCTTTTTTAGTAAACAGAATTTAGGATTCTGAAGGATTTTAATTTGCACTAAGGTTTTAGGAAGAGTTCTAATTACAAACTGCGTTGAGACCACCCACACACACTAGGTGCAGTGGGTGAGGATCCAATGATGAAGCATGCCACTGGTGGTACTAGTGGATGAGGATCCTACTAATATATCCAAGAGATGCAAGGGTTGCATCAATTCACCTGGATGCTGATCTCTCCCTAGTTTGTTATATATTAACACCAGTTGTATTTGGACCCTTCTAGATGGTAGGGGTTCATAATATGTGAGGCTTTCCCTCTCTTGTGTTTTGTTTGTATGTTTATTTACACACATATGGTTTAAAACTAATATTAAAATAATTTTAATTTATATTTTAATTTATAATTGTATTTAAAATGTAATGATATAACAAGTATACATATATAAACAACTGCAAATTGTGGCTTTGTGGAGGAATGTGATGATACTTTCAGAACCACAATGACTATGAGGGGACTGTTGTTATATGCTTCACAGTATGGTATATATGAGGAAATACTGTTTTGTTGCTCATATCCACGGTGGGATTACAAATTACAAAAATTATCATAATGGGCCAAAAGCTTTGCCATCAGCATCAACATAAACTATAGCACACTCTGTGACGGCAGACATTAGATTTTTCGTCCTGTGATGTGAATAGTAGTCCCCTTTTGATGGCCACAAACTGTCATCTAATAAGAATGTGACTGGACTTATCTAAATCTGCAAACTGACATTAGACCTGTTTAATGCCAGCATTGAGAAAGGCAATCATGCTGAAACATATCTGCCTGGTGATAGAGCTACTGTGATCCCATTGACTTCCCTTATTCCCATGGCGATGTTTGGATTAAATTGATTGACATGACCCCACGCTCCTGTAAAGAGACACCCATCCTGAAAATGTGTTTGACAGTAAAATGTGGCTTTGTGAAGGAAAAGAAAATATGTATATATATATATATATATATATATATATATATATATATATATATATATATAAATTGCACGAAGAAACACTTGGTCATAAATAGCGACGAGCCTTCCTGCAGGTGCTGCGCTAGGGTTAAGACCAGAACCTTCCTAAATGAAACTCAGAAGAACGACGCTGCACTCCCGGAGGCTGCAATATATACTTTTCAATTATTTCTCTTGTTTTTCTCATGAAAGCTTTCCATCAGACACCACGACGCGTTTCGACATAATGTCGAAACACGTCGCGGTGTCTGATGGAAAGCTTTCATGAGATAAACAAGAGAAATAATTGAAAAGTATATATTGTAGCCTCCGGGAGTGCAGCGTTGTTCTTCTGAGTTTTATGTATATATATATATATATATATATATATATATATATATATATATATATCATTAATATGTACATATATATATATGTGTGTGTGTGCGTGTGTATATATATATATTTATCTATATATATATATATATATATATATATAAATATATATTTGTAAATTAAAAAATTAAAAGCCATAGCAAATAAACTCGAAATAATGTAAAACACATGCCAATTTCATTACACAAAAAACAGAAAACATTATAAAAAATAAATTTTACTAAAAATATATTATATATTACAAACATTACTGATTAGAAAAATATTTTAAAATACATAGAAATCTAATAATAACATTATAACATGAAACAATATAAACTAAACTATACATTTCTGGGAATAATGTATATAATATTCCCACTCCAGTCTGTGCAACAGTAAGGAAAACATTGTACTCAGGAAGGGTAAGTGTTACTATTCCCACTCAAGTCTGAGCAACAGTAGGGAAATCGTTAGACACAGAAGGGGTAAAATGTACTATTCACACTCTAGTCTGTGCAACAGTAGGGAAAGTGAGAGACTCAGCAGGGATGACCTTACTATTCCCACTCCAGTCAGTGCAACAGTAGAAAAAGTGTGGGACTCAGTACAGATAAAATTTACTATTCCCACTCCAGTCTGTGCAACAGTAGGAAAAGTGTGAGACTCAGGAAGGATGACCTTCACTTCTACCACTCCAGTCAGTGCAACAGTAAAGAAAGTGGTGGACCCTTGAGGGCTAAAATTTACAATTCCTAATCCAGTCGGTGCAGCAGTAGGGAAAGTGGTTGACTCAGGAGAGGTAAAATGTACTATTCTCACTCCAGTCTGTACAACAGTGGTGAAAGAGTTGGACTCAGGTGGAGTAAAATTTACTTTCCCCACTCCAGTTAGTGCAAAAGTAGGTAAAGCCTTGGACTCTGATGGTGTAAAATTTACTATTCCAACTCCAGTCTATGGAACAGTAGGGAAGGCGTTGGACTCTGGAGGGACAAAATCTACTATTCCTACTCCAGTCAGTGCAACAGTAGGGGAAGTATTGGACTTAGGAGTGGTATCATTACCATTCCCACTCCAATCTGTGCATTAGTAGGGAAAATGTTCTGCAACTGTACAGTAAGTGTTTGTCTCACAAGGGTTAAAATGTTATAGTCCCACTTAAGTCAGTGCAACAGTAAGGAAAGTGTTGGACTGTGGAGGGGTACATTTTACCATTCCCTCTCCAGTTGGAGCAATAGTAGGGTAAGTGTTGGACTAAGGAGGGTAAAATTAACTATTCCCACTCAAGTCTGTGCATGGGTAGGGAAAGTTCTTCACTTCAAACACATACCTTAGTTTAATACAAGTATTAATTTCATAACAGTATAACATTGTCCACATAAAATTAAATATATACTTTAAAAAACAATTGAACAATTAAAATACTTATCGATTTTTTAAATAATTAATATAAGAACAAAATTTTTATTTAACAATTAGTTCATCAAATCCCCACACTTTAGAAGCACATTAAACATATATCTAAATTTAACAATTATAATAAACACACAATTAATTAATTTTAAATAAATAATTTATAATTTATCAATTATTCATGAATTAACTTCCCTCCCTAAACCCCTATAAACCCAACAACCAGCACCTAAAATGTAAATTAAGAATTATAATAACTACACCATTTACATAATTCATTAACAATTAATTAATACTTTAAAAATAATTAATCAAATATTATTCATCATTTAATTACATTTTCACTCCATACCCCTACAAACCCAACAACCCACACCTAAAATATAACTTAAAAAAATATTATTTGCACAATTTACATACTTAATAATCAAATGAATAATTTATAGTAATTAAAAAAATAATGAATTATCTTTAATTAATTTCTAACACTGTACCCCTACAAACCTCACAATCCGCTACAACAATATGAATTACTATTTTACAATTTAATAAAAAATATAAATAACTTATTTAAAAACATTAACAACAATTATACAAACAATATAAAATGTAGACAATTTAAACAATTATTTAAACACATAATGAAACCTAAAAAACTATATTTCCCACTTTAAAACATCGATATTTTTGTAAACGATATTTTTGCTCGCAATATTTCTGTACCAAGATATTTAACATGAAATATTTCTGCTTTTCAATATTTTTAAAATGATATTTTGTCTGAAGACACCATGGCTGCTTCAAGAGCGTGTTCCTTTTGTTTTTTAGCTCAATGTGGCCTTTTTTAGCCCCTAGTGACACTAGGACGGCTTGCGTTTATTCATGTGACGCAAATCAGCCTAGCGTCACTTTTGCAGCGGTAGCATCAGATTTCCTAACCGCACAACGCACAGGTTTGCATCACTTTTTTTGACACATCCAGGATCCTTATGCCTTGATGCGCAGTACTGTAAATACGATGCTACAATGGTGTAAGAATCTGTCATACCATGTGTTACAATTTGTTTTAACACTGCTATCATTTAGAACACAGTCTTAAATGGGAATGAGCGCCATTATGTGTGATATAGAATAAAACCTACAGCAAATGCCTACTCATACTTGTGTTCCTTCTTCGTTACAAATGGGATTTTATATTTAAAGTTTTAACTGACATTTTAAGGATGTGTTGAGTTCAAATTTTAACTTTATTCTATTGATGTATTTTGCTTTTGTATGTTTGGTGGTAATGCACTCCTTTATGGATTCAATGAACTAAATAAAGGTTTTTTTTGCAAGTGAAGTCGTCAGCAGTTGGTAGATCCGAATAAAGACCTCGGAAGTGCCATGGAATTTTACTTATCCTAATCACTTGTGCCAATCTGAAAGAGGAGGGTCAGTAATAAAACTTAAAGATGGAAGTGCACAGCCAGCCTACGATATAGGAAGCTGCAGTTGAGTCATTGACCGATGGGCTCTTTTCTGATTCCATCCATGACCAACACAATCCAATTTTGTGAAAGAACGAATTTAAAATGACTTGGTTGGGTAATACTCGAAGTAAGAGTAAAAACTGTATATAAACATGTAATCGTTCTTACACTGCATCTTCCCTGAATCCCTAAAGGCAATCTTCCATTTTGCCAGACTACCTGACATGGATTGCATTAATGCTCAAAATTAAGACGGAATGCCTTTTCATTCTGTAATTATATTATCACCCCAAGATAAGTGACAAATAAAGCATATTATAATTCAGATGTGTGTTGTTCTGTTTTATGATAGACAACTTGCATCGTGATTGGTTTGAAGAGGTGCCCTGTAACCTCTGCAAACGTTTCTGCTGCCATTTTAATTGCGGAAAGTGAAGAAGGGGGTTGAGCAGCGGCGGCCACCGCAATTGTCAAGGGGGGTGGGGGCGATGACAGGGAGGGGTCAAACAAAAATCTTATTGTCGCCTCCTACTGCCTGGCTCCTCTTCTGGTGCCCCAGTATTCACTGGGACAATAGCATAGGCTCCCCAGCAATCCCAGCGCTGGTTTCATGCTAAACCTAGCATGAAGGCAGCATTAATATTTGTCTGAGCAGCTTGGACTGCTGCTTAGACACAACCCTGGTGTCTGTGCAGTTTCTCCAGCTTGGCTGTGTACCCAGCTGGGTTGGAGAAACCTAAGTGTGCATGTGTGTTTTGTCGGCTGGCCACTTAGGTGCACCCTCTCCTCTTCCACTCTCCCACCTCCCGTGGTCCAGCCACGCCCCTCCCTGCACTGCTGGCTGAGCCAGCAGATGAAAAATAAAACAATAGTAAGCTATAATTTTATTTTTCATCTACTGGCTCTAAGCCAGGGGCGCAACGTCCCTCCGCCATTGGGGAGGAGCCGCCCCTGGGAATGAGAAGTGAATATTGAGATGTTGTCTGCGTAAGCCACACGTTTACAAGATGCGCAATTTCTTAGAGGTAGAAAAAGATGACCTACAGGGTAGGCCTGTGTACCTGCAACTTATCACAATGCCAAACTGATTTAGTTTGGAATAGTTTAACTGTGATAGGTATGACTCGTGTAGGGAAGCATAATCTGACCTTTAGTCTCTGAATAGTGGAGGATTTTCTTTCTTTTTATGTAAGGGGATAACCGTTTGAAGTTCCATGATTTGATATTTGGTACTTTACTAATATTACCATTTGCAGACACAGTTGTCCTTATGATGGAAGTTTCTACAGAGGTGTCACTATTGTCACGTAATCGTGACAGTTTAGGTGATGTGCTTTGAGGGAGGTGGAGATAGTAGTTTAGAGACTGTCATCAGAATCTGGAGAGTGTGTATCCAGAGGTTACTCTAAAAGTGTTAAAAAAATTATGGGACCGAAAGAAATGTGGGGAACAGGTAGGTTTACAGGAGTCATCTTTGGGTGCGATGCAGTGTGGTAGATTGTGGTCTGAGGAGGGGATCAATCTGTGACACTGTGATCTGGGATATGATCCTTACTTATACTCATTTAGATAAGAAACTCAACTTTAGGGACCAAGATTAACTCCAGCTGGAAGATAAATACCTTTGGTGAGTTACCAAACAACGCAAAACTGATAAAAACTTCTTCAGCTACACTGACTATTATGATACATAAGGACGTAATGGTTAAAAGGAACAAAGCAGTCCATACTATATCAGACACCAGCTTTAGCAAAGTACACCAATAATTGATATAAATCCCTGCTGAATGTAGGGCAGCTAGTCTGGTGAAGTTCCATCTTCCTCCCTGGGGTCACTGAAAGATTGAAATATGTGTTACTTGACATTGGATAAAATCAATGATTTTGTCTCTGTGCCTTTCTTGGGAATATCTTCTTCTAATTAAGTTTTTTGAGTATCATGGGGAAAGGCATAGGTGAGTGAATCTGAAGACATTAATGGCCCTAAATTGTAGATCCTTTGTCTGTGCCCTGCACCACAAGTTCAATTTTAAGCGGGGATCTTGGTTTTGGCTTTTTCATGTGCACGTTTTTGAAAATTTGATGCAGGCTGCCTGTGTTGGACCTGGCACTTTTTTGCAGGGTTATCCCCAAACTTTTTGCCAAAGTGCATATGCTCTCTGTCTAAAATGTATTGGTGATTGGTTTCTCCATGATTGGCATAATTGATTCACTAGTAAGACCCTAGCAAAGTGCACTATGTGTGCCCAGAAACTGTAAATCAAATACTTCTAGTGTGCTGCAGCACTGATTGTGCCACTCACATGAGTAGCCCTGTAAACATGTCTCATACCTGCCACTGCAGTGTCTGTGTGGGCAGTTTTATACTGTAGGCCTAAGACACCCCCCTGGTCAGGCAGGGTGTAGTGCATTTAAAAGTTAGGACATGTACCAGTGTGTTTTACATGTATCTCTCCCAAAAGGTAACATGGGGATTGCCTTGAAATACCTTTAAGTGTAATTTCCCATTGGAAACAGAAGGAGATATGGAGTTTGGGTTCTCTGAACTAACATTTTAAAAATACATCTTTCGGTGAAGATGGTTTTTGAATTGTAGGTTCGAAAATGCCACTTTTAGAAAGTGGGCATTTTCTTGCTTAACCTCTCTGCCTCTCTGTGGATTACACGTCTAGGTCAGGATGACAGTTGGGCTGTTTATGAATTCAGTCTAGACAGTCCCCCAAAGGGAGCTGAGGTGGGCCCTGCATTTCCTGATGGGACTTCCTGAACTAGAGTGATGGGAGGAGCTGACACTTACACCTGAAAGGGCTGTGCCTATCCTCACACAAAGCAGTCTCCAACCCCTGGAGTGTGTCTGAGGCCAGGGAAGGGAAAGGAAGGGTCTTGTGTACTACAAAGACTTCTCTTTGAAGTTTGCCTACTTCAAAGACAGAAACGTGTATAAGTACTGGACCTCTGACACCACATAGGTGGAACACTTCTGAACTGCGGACATTCTGCCAGGAATCAGAGATGGAGCTTGCAGAGGGACTGCCACTCTACCTGTTGCTTTATTGTGCTGGCCTGCTGTTTGCTGCTTCTGCCCTGGGAGAGAAAGGACTGGACTTTCCTTTCTACATCCTGCTTTCCAAGGTTATCCAAGGGCTTGAACTGAGCTGGCCTCCTTTTGATAAGTCTTAGGGACATCAATGGCTCCATCTCCCAGTGCATGGGATCTTCTGCTGAGAGTCCTGACTTGCCAAGTGGTGACAACTCCAGTCCTTGGGCCCTTGGAAGTGTTAGCTGGTGACCATGCATTGATGAGCCACAGCTGCAGAATTGACACAGCGCCTGTTTCACTGCAGCTCCATCAACCCAAAGTGCATTGGAAATTTCCACGCATCGTCCCTGGGCATCAATTTCTCATCGATCCAACACGACAGTAAGGAGCATTGGCTTCATGTCTGGAAATCAACGCATCGCCTTTCCTGTGAGGAAAGAATCGACGCATCACCTTCCCTGCCAGTAAGGAACCAACATATCTCCTCTCCTGCGAGTAAAGAATTACACACCATCTCCCCTGGGCAGTAAGGGACCAATGCATCACTTTGCTTTTTTACCTCCCCTGCAGCCCGCATCGGCTTTGTTTTTGACTCATCCCAGGTACTTTGTGCTAAAAAGATACAATCATTGATTCCTATGGATTAAAACTCATTTAAACCTTTAAAAAGTGATCTGTTAACTTGTGTATATCGGATATCCTTCATTTGGTCTTGTTTTACTCAGATAAATATTGGTGTAGAATCCGTTTGTAGTGTTTTCACTGTGTTACTCTGTGTGTGTGTGTGTGTGTGTGTGTGTGTGTGTGTATACAAATACTTTATTCATTGACTCTGAGATAAGTCTGACTGCTCGTGCTAAGCTACCAAGGTGGTGAGCAGGGGTTATCTTAGCTGTGTGTCTCCCTGACTAGAGTGGGGGCCTGCCAACTAGAGACGCCATTTCTAACAGCTTGGAACGGAGCATTTGTGCATTATCCTGGTGATAAATATGTTCTATTCTAATTGCTAGATTGTCTCTGCTTAGGGGGAAGCAATTATTCTAAAGTTGACATCTAGAGTGATTTAGCCATCATCCTAGATGTGGAGACCAACAAATCCATAAAATCGTCAAGGTCATCATTTGGCATATTCTGTTAATTTGAAAGCGGTGTCTATAGGCCACATCTGATGTTCCATTGACATAGTTTGTGGGTTGGTGATGGAAATATCTTCCTTTTGATATTGTTGCCTGAGGAGTAGTCAGCCAATATATAGATGTGCTCTCCAACAAAAAGGAATTGCCCATCCCTTCTCCTTGCGGTTTACTTTACACATCTGTCATTTAGATGGCGGCTCAGGGTGCAAACAATGGCACGATATGGGCAATATCTTCCTACGAATAGAATGTCCATATCTGATGTGCCCCCTGGATTTCTAATGGTTGATTAAAGTGGGTGTAGCATTAGATCATTTGGGTAGCCCATTATACTTTTTTCTGATGTTTCTAGTATCAAACCAAGGGCCAGATGTACCAAACAGTTTTGCCCATTCTGTGTCTATGGGAAAATGTGTTCGTACATATGGCCCCAAGAGTTGTTTTGCATGCCTGTGAATTTTTGCATAAAGTGCCAAATGTCACCAGCCCAGTCCAAAGATTCATACAGCTTTTCTCGCACCACTTGCAGTCCTTTCTCCATTGAGTGAACCCATACATACCGTCAACACTTTCTTTATGTTTGCTGTGTCCTATTTTATTGCTTGTTTCACTGTATTGAGTGAGGCTGCAGATTATTTGTTGACTTTGTAGGGTGTGGCATATATTTTGGTATGTTTCATTTAAAACTAAAATACAAATTCAAGGTTTGATTTCTAAATGAATTCGGAAATTTGCTAAAAATGGTTCAACTCTTATTGCCAAGACTTGACACTTTTTCTACGATTGCCTATATCTCCTATTTGTCTAAGATACCAACAGCCGATGCATTGTCTCAATGCTTTTCAACCGACATTTTTCATCTTCATAGTGTACCAAATGCAATTATTTCTGACGAACCAACTGAATAGCTTTCTTGTTTATGGAAAGCTCTTTGTAAGGCACAAGAATTGAACAAACTCTTCTCGTTCAAATCGTTAATGTAATGGGAAAACAGAACACACTAATCAACTTTTGCTACTGTATCATCAAAGCTATTTCAGTGCCATTCAAGATTACAAGGCTTTGGATTTATCAACTGGAGAACCTTTGTACAAACAGAATACTGACATTTTTCATGTGAGTATTAAGTGCAGGGGGGTATTGTGCGTACTGGGAGATGTTGTTCTTTTCTCTGGCAATACAGAAGGAGACTTGAGAGATCTTTTCAGTCATGACTAGAGGTGGATGAACCACTGAAATATTAAGCTATGTCTGGATATTACTTCTTGACCAGTGGTCTTCCAGGACTCTTGAGGCAAACACAACTAGGACTTCCTTGAAGTGTTTACATCACTCTTTTATACCTTTCTTTCATACCATTCATACCATTCTGCATGCCCCGTGGTAGAGCAGAGAATGTGCTGACCACAGCAGTGGGCCTTTGCGTTATGATTATCCCTTTTGGGGTAATTACATCTAACCATTCATCCTCTTAATGAGACCTGCAGTCTCATCCTAGGTTGAGGCCCTTGGAAATGTATGTTAAGATGACAATAACGGTTCTGGTTAATATATCTACAGTGGGACCCATGCATGTCTATGTCCCAGAGGGCGATGTTTAGGTCCAGCCTCAAAGAGGTGGTGGAATAGGACTACATAGCCCTGGTTAGGAATTTTCATGATTGTGGCATTTGAGGGTTTTGGTTTTAAGCCCTGGGAGAAAACAGTAAATAAATTGCCAGCAGGGAGGCATCTTTATTTCCTGCATGTTTTGCTGTTAAAGAACCCGAGTACATGAACTATTCAGGGGAAACCAATGTGTTATTTGACACCACATTAGAATGTGAAAGGCTAGTCAGGTATGTACGAGTTCTTCTTTTATTGAGAGATACCTGATTTTAAAAGATGATACCTTGTGTGGACTATAAATTGCGTATTCTGTGAGTGTTATCTATTCTAGCATGACGCTACATTTTTTCTTGAAAAGGTTTTTGTTTTATTTCTTAATCACACTCATTCTTTTAAATCTTTTTAGTTGCTTTGGTTGTGTCTGGAAATACAAAGTCGGCCGCTTCGCTATGGATATGTAATTTTCATCTGATTTAAAGTCAGCTGTCTGGATTAAGAAGGAAATATCCAACACAGACGAAGGAACGTCTGAAATGACTGCGATGAAGTGAGAAATAGAGGAAGAAGATAGATATGGAGCAGATGCATGGGAGTGAAAGATTGTAAATCCTTGTCATTAGGTCCCAGAATCCTTAGGGTATGGAACACATCATGCATATGAAGGTCTCACCAAGGTGAAGTAAAGGCGAGAAGTGCTAGATTCAGAGACAATAAAGTTAAGCAATGTGTAGAGTAGAAAGGCAAAGTGCCAGGGAGATAACAAAAAGAAAGTCGGGTGGGATAAAGAATAGCTACTAAAGTGCTAAATAGCATCCTTTATGTAATTTCTGCTACTTACAAAATATTTTTCCCCGGGACACATGATTTCTCTGTTCTGGCTCAGCTCTTATGAATTCTCCGGCTTGCCCTCCTCTAGTCATGGCCACCTTTTTTGACAGTATTTTCCATTGCAGTGATAAGCTTAGTTGTACAATAAAATACAAGCTATCCCATCATTGTAGCACATTTCGAAAACAAATTAATATGTATTGTAAATGATGGGCAATACTGAGGCTGAGAGAGTCCATATGCTTTTCTTTTCTCTATAATATGGACCTCAAAGGAAAATCCAAGAACCTTCTCAGGATGTTGGAGGATGTTTGCCGCTCCCATCTGAAATCATGAAAAAGGTGCACAATTGCATTTTGGAATATTAAAGTGAGTTTGCGTACTCGGCGTACTCACTATTCAGCACCTTTGTATTTGGACAAAATATGGAACAAAAAAATAATGTGTATGCAAAAAATATTGTGTCAAGAATATCAAGGACAAAAATAGTGTGAAGGTACGTTTCTATGAGAAAGCAAGGTTTTATTGTACTTAACTCCACATTCATGAACCTAAACGATGTACATATCTTAAAGGTACGTAGATGTGGAGTAAAGAATAGTAAATTGGACTTAACTATTTGCACTTACCTTCTCGATATTTTGGTCCTCTGTATTTTTCAAACAATAGTGTACACACTATGGCCCAGATTTATAAGAATCTGGTGCATTAGTACTTGCCACCCATGCCACCTAACAACACCATGGGTGTGCTGCATTTACAATACGGTCCACCATGGTACATGTTAGGCCAATAGGGTCAATCTGTTTTACGCTATTGTGACGCTTTACTCTACTAGCATCAAACATTTTGATGCTAGTGGATCAAAGTTCAATGAGCCCCATTGATTTCAATGGGTGCGTCCTTTTAATACCTGCTTTGAGCAGGCATTAAAAATTACACTAAAAATGGAGCAATGAAAGCTTGTAGATTTAATTGCGCCATTTTTGCGGGCCTCCTAACGCCGGAGCACCGCCTTGCATACATTACGCCTGGCGCAGGCATAATGTGGAACTAGGGGTCGCAAGGTGGCAAAATGCATGCATTGTGCCACTTTGTAGATATGGTGCCGTGATTTTTGCCTTGAGTCACATTAGCATAAAACAATTACGCTAATGTGGCGCAAGGAGGTGCTTTGTAAATCTGGCCCTATGTTTTTCACATCAATAAAAATTTAATAAGATGATAGAGAAGAAACAGACAAGATATTGCCAACAAATAAATAAGTTCTGAACGCAAGCCCGCCCCTTATTAAGGCATTAGGAGGAAGCCACCTAGGCCTGCACAAGGGCAACAGCCCCTATTGTTCATAAATTTGTGAAAGACGAATAGGGGACAGATAGTAATATGAAACTGTAAATATCCTTGGGAAATCCTTGCAATAACCTTGTCTGAAAGTAGCTGTGCCCTTTTGTGACAAATTACCATCGTGTTATGCGAATCATTTGAATAGAGACATTTTCTATGCAAAAATAGAAACATTATTAACTGGCGTGCTAACACTACGCAGAAGAATTATGCAGTGAGAAAAGAAAGGCATCGCATTCAGTCTTAAAATTATTCCTGACAACGCATTCACTTGCTTATGGATAAGAATAAGCACATAAAGATCATATGGCCTGTTATGCGTGGAACCTCTCTGCGGGAGTTATTATCGCTTGTTTGATTCTTGCACGGCAGCAGTCAGTGCTTAATGTGACACAATGGTTGCCGATGGGAAGGCCCGGCAGTTATTTTTCACATAGTTACCGTGTGTACGGGAAGAATAAACGCACTTTGGAAAGACAGAGAAAAAAATAGACTGCAACTCCGCCACAAACAGGAAACGGGGACCTGCAAGAGCGAGAAACAGTGTCTGGCAGTGCATTAAAGATTCTATGTCAGGACCGGAGGCTCCGATTGTGCTTCCCAATTCTTTACTACTCAAAACAGCAGCCAATAAAAAACAATAAACATTAAAGAGGCTTTGACCCCGCCTCTCTTAACCATCAATAGCAGACTAACATAGTCTATAAAGATGGGAGGCACATCCTCTTTCTTTGCTGCTCCGCAGTCAGATAAGTGCCTTTCCCATTTGTGCCTAATGTGGTCATGATTATATAAATAGTGATTTTATTAATGTATTTCTCTTGCGCGGTGTTTTCCTAGGCGCGCTTGGATGCGTGTTGTGCCCGTATTTCTTTGCCGTTTCTGTTGCTTCGCGCGCGCTGCAGTTTCCTTGAGCGTTTTTCTTTCCTACATTTCGGAAGAGACGCGCCTCTTACACGCGCAACCGTTTCGGTACAGGTGGCCCCTTGGGCTTTAGTTTTATTGTTTTATGTCCTTCGCCGCATTGCGGCGGTAACTGTTATTTCGCCGCATCGCGGCTCGTTCTTTTATATATGCACCATTATTCTGGTAATGACCGGAAGGTCAGGCATGGCTTGCCTGACTTCCGGGTCGCGAGGTTACCCTTCCGCACCAGGAGACGCACGTGTATAGCCCAAATGGGCTATTCACACGCGCATACATCCCACGAGGGAGGGAAGTGACGTATGTCAACTTTCCTCTCTCGTCAGACCACGGACGCTGACCCTGGGCTGATCCAACAGGGGCAGAGAGATTTTTCCAATTATATGACCTTTTCTGTGCCTCGTTCTTGTTTAGAACGGCTGCTTTTGCCTTTTCTGTGCAGGCACTTGTCTCCTGGTGCACCACAAGTACAAGTTGGATAGTAATATTTATATACATATTTTGATCCTTGGATTTTTTGACGCCCCTGACCTGTGCTAGCTTGGGTTGGAATAATTGAAAAACTTGATTTTTTAAGCAATTGTGAGCACTTCAACCTTTGAAGTTTTGACAGTGGTAATACCATGTCTGATGATGAGTATTATGGTCAGGGCCTGGAGATGTATGGCCCTTATGAAAATGAAGATTACTATTTTGACCCCTGTTTTGAACAGGTTATTGACTCTTCTATACAGAAATCTTTGGATAAAGCAATTTCATCAGCCCTTGTACCCTTATCCAAAAAGATTGGTGACCTGGCTGGCCCTTCTCCGTCCCTTCCTTCTGGGGATACTTCTTCTCCTTCTGTCCCTTCTACTGAGCAACTGTGGCTTCACAAGAGCAAATTGTCCAATATCCCTTTTCCTTCTACCTCTGAACACACTTATGCTTCAGATCCTTTCACGCCTATTACTTTGCTTACAACTGTTTCTGATTCTGATTCTGTTTCTTCTCATGATTCCACTCCACCTAAGAAACACATGAAGAAGCGTAAACTTTCCTCTTCTTTTTCTCCCTCTCCTTTTTCTTTCGAGCCACCTGATATTATTCATCCCAAATCATCAGATTGGGCTCCTGCCTCTGCTGTAGCGGATTATATGCATCTGCATATTCGTTAGGGATTTGAGAAGGAGGTCAGATCCAGATTGAGATCGGAGTGTCCACGTCCAGATTTACCTCATAAAACTGCGCTCACTCCTGAAATTGACAACACAATGCTTACATTCCTTAAAAAATACAACAAAGACCTAAAGAAAGGAATAGACAGGGCCCTCGAGGCTTGTCAAGATAAATTGCTTGATGTGTCTGGTCCCCTCGCAAAAATCCTTGAATTGGCTCTTCGGTCTCAGAAAACCGGGGCAGCCATCCATCCGGAGGTGCTGGCTAGGTGGACTCAACGTGCCATATGTTTTCTTGGGAATGCAAATTGTGCATTAGCATCAGAACGTAGAAAGTCCATCTTGCTGCGTATTGATCGCCAGTTGGCAGATTTGGCTTCGGCTAAAGCAGGCCCTCTAGCAGAGGGACAACTTTTTGGGGACAAGTTTGTGAAAGACATTGCAAAATTCGTTAACACTTTCACTTCTTTGGATAAGTCACAATCTTCCCTTAAAAGAATGTTTAACTCACTTTTTGGACGGGCTAGTCGATTTCGAGGATGCTCGACCGGCCTGGGCTTTCAGCAAGGTTCTGCCAGAGGTACTTATCCAAGACGCAGGGGTTACACCCAGGACCCTTCCCAAGCAGGTTTCTACCCCTCCAGATATAGAGGATCATGCAACTTCAACAATTGAGGAGCACATAGAGGTTACAGAGTCATTGATAACACCCCCACAGGTAATACATCTTCCTCTTCCTTCTATTCCCTTAGGAGGCAGACTAAAGTTTTTCAGTCAAAAATGGGCTTCCATTTCCTCAGACGCATGGGTCCCAGATACTGTTCAGGGGTATTCCATAGAGCTGGTATTAACCCTGCAACAGCACGCCTTACCTCATCCTATCCTTTTTTCCCAACTAGATAAATCCTTCATAGATGGCGAAATTCAGGAATTGTTAACATGGAAGGCCATTTCTATCCCTTCCCGTTACCCAAGGGGTTTCTGCAGCAACGTTTTCTTGGTGCAAAAAACGGAGGTGATCAGAGACTGGTACTCAATTTAAGAGACTTCAACCCTTTTGTGGTATACTGTCACTTCAAGATGGAGGGCATCCATCTGTTGAGAGATCTTCTCCAGAAGGGAGATTGGATGGTTCATCTAGATCTGAAGGACGCATACTTATCAGTCCCCATAGTGCCTTCCCATCAACGGTTCCTCCAATTTCAGTGAAGAGACAGATGGTACGAATACCTGACGCTCCCTTTTGAGCTGTCTTCAGCTCCTTGGTGTTCACCAAACTCTTGAAACCAGGAGTAGAACATTTTCGCGAGAGAGGCATTTGATTGATAATCTATCTAAACGACATGATTATCATGGCTCAAGATCAGTCTCTTTTGTTGACCCATCTGCTATGGGTGGGTTCTCTTCTTCAGGATCTGGGGTTTGTGATCAATCACAAGAAATCCTGCATGATTCCATCCCAACGCTTGGAGTTTCTGGGATTCCGGGTAGATTCGGTGCAGGCCCTGTTGCTTCTTCCTCCTCAGAAAATTAAATCGATCAATAGAGTTGAGGATGTCATTATCGAAACAGATGGTTTCTTTGAGGTCCCTAGCACGGATTGTGGGACTTTTGGCCTCTTTGATTCAGGCATTTTTTCTGGGTCCCCTCTATTACAGAGACTTGCAGAGATTGAAGATCCAATTCCTTCAACAGGGATTCTCTTATAAACATCTGGTTCCTCTCTCTCTGGAAGCCCGGGAAGAGCTTCAGTGGTGGCTCTTCCACATGGAGGCATGAAATGGCAGGGCCATTTTTGGGGAAATCCCCGAGGTGGTAATAGAATCAGATGACAGTCGTTGGGGCTGGGGAGCGAGATGTGGTCCCTTTTCGACAGTGGGGAGGTGGTCCTTAGAGGAATTGCATCTCCACATCAATTGTCTCGAACTCTTAGCGGGTTCTTTTGCCATCAGATCTCTGTCCCCCCTCAGGAGCAAATGTTTTTATTCTTCTGAAAATGGACAATGTGTCCGCAGTTCGGTATATCAACCGTCTGGGGGGAACAATGTCTTGCCTCCTGGCGAATATTGACAGGGAGTTCTGGCATCTTTGTCTGGATCGGAAGATCATGGTGATAGCGGAATTCCTTTCAGGCAAAAACAGCTTAATGGCAGATTGGAATTCTTGTTTCCTGAGGGATTCCAGCGATTTGAAACTTCCACCTTTCGCCTTTCAGAAGGTCATAGAATTGTTGGGACATTGCCAAGTGGATCTGTTCGCGTCTTGACTCAATTTTCAGATCCCCAAATTTTTCAGTTGGAGGCCAGACCCTCTGGCCCTGGCGACGGATGCGTTTCTGCAGGATTGTTCATCTCAGATGAATTATGTGTTTCCACCATTTGCCATGAGTCCTCGGGTAGCAACGTGCTTGCGACGGCAAGCAGCGTCTGCAGTTCTCATAACCCATTTCTGGAAGAGTCAACCTTGGTTTCCATCCCTTCTGGAACTCTCGATTGCCCTTCCTCTGTGGCTCGCGGTGTTTCCACAGATCTTTCTGGATCCGGTGGGTGCCCCGCATCCTGTTCTTCTATCAGGTCAACTGTGTCTCATGGCCTGGAAGATATCGGGAGACATTCACAAGTGCAGGGCCTTTCGGCTTCAGCTTCCTCGTTTATACAACAAGTTTGGGCTCTATCCACCCACAAAAGATACTCCCTGGCATGGAAGAAATGGGTGGGTTGGTGCATTCGAGGAGATGTGGATCCCGTGGGATCCGAAGTCAAGGACATTCTAAATTTCCTGTCTGAGTGTGCTGAGTGTGCTGAGTCTGGTCTCTGTCACAGGTCGGTAAATAATTTTAGATCGGCTATTTCAGCTGGACATTCTTGGATTAATAATAAACCAGCTGGGCAACATCCTTTGGTTTGTAAATTGCTGAAAGGTATCAGAGTGGCTAATCCACCTAGACCTCGTTATTCACAGCTTTGGGATGTGAATGTTGTTTTATCTTTTTTGTCTAATTGGCCGAAGAATAATTTGTTATCTATGAAACAATTGTCCGCAAAGTTAACCATGTTACTTTGTTTAATTTCTTGTCGCAGGGTGTCAGATGTGAAATCCCTAGATTTAGGAGGGAGATTATTTTCTCCTTCGGGGTTTCCTTTATCATTTCCAGACGTACTAAATGCTTGTCTCCTTCTGTGGATTACCCAGCTTTTCCTCAGAATACAAATCTGTGTGCAGTCAAATGTCTAAAGGTATATGAAGAACGCACTGCAAGTTACAGAGTGGATCCAATGGGTCCGCTTTTTATTTCCACCCAGAAACCCTTCAAACCAGTTTCAGCGGCTACTCTAGCACGTTGGGTTTATTGGGTGATGTCCGAAGCAGGTATTGATATGTCTTTATATGGGGTCCATTCTACCAGGGGGGCCCATGGTATCAAAAGCTTTTATTTGTGTTCCAGATAGGAGGATGTTCTTAGAGCGTCCGATTGGTCTAGTGATTCTATGTTTAAAATGTTTTATTATAAACCTATAGTACATGTGTCTAATTTGGTGGTGATCAGCTTTGAACCAGCATAATCGGAGTCTCCGGTCCTGACATAGAATACAAAATTTTCTAGTGTAACGTTAAGAATTTTAGATTCTATTAAGGACACAGAGGCAAGGATTATCCCACCCAGTATATGATTTGAATTGAATGATATTATTCAATGATTTGTATTATAGTCTTTTGTTTCCCACCCTGGAAATTTTGATCGTATTATTCTCAAGTCTTATAATGGATTTTTCTTTCAGACATGGATGCCAATCAAGGATGAAGTTTTGGTGAGCCATTGTTTGGTCGTTCTTGGCAATCTGGATTTTGGTGGATTGTTCTTCATCCCAGAGACTTTGGTTGGACTTGATCACTTTTTGATTTTCTGATTTTCAAAGAAAGAGGATGTCAGTTGGTGCCTTCCATGTTTATAGACTATGTTGGTCTGCTATAGGTGGTTAAGGGAGGCAGGTTCAAAGCCTCTTTAATGTTTATTGTTTTTCATTGGCTGCTCTTTTGAGTAGTAAAGAATTGAGAAGCATAATCCTCGCCCTGTTTTCTTAATAGAATCTAAAATTCTTAATGTTACACTAGAAAATGTTGTATTGGCCCTGGTGTTCGCCGAACCAATGTTCAATTGCACCGCCAGATTTTAGGGAGTGTTTGGGGCACCTACACTCGTTCTTTCACAGATTAAACTGCTATTATATACAACCAGTTTTTACAGCTTTTGTGCATTTGATTAAAGTGAGGAAAACCACACACACCACCACCAATGGCCGGCTCTAGGGCAGTGCAACCGGTGCTACCGCACGGGGCGCTGACTTCCGGAGGGGGCGTCATGTTTACAGGTATATTGTGATTTTAAAAGCACCTGCTACGGCACTTCTTGCCTCCAGCAATTTTAAGGCAAAAATAAATATGTCAAGATAACTCTGGTGATTAATAGTCTGCCTGGAGAGAGATCGGAATTTTCTCTATTGGACATTTTAAGGTAGTGCATAGGGTTAATATGCCTGCTGCAAAGGGTGTACCAAGCAGATCACAAAGTGCATATAATGCAGATAGGTCAGTGAGTTACTACTTTTGTTAGAGAGGTCATTTTATTACCTGCAGTTTTTAAGTTAAAATCCTAAGAAGGAACAGTAAGCTATTAAGAGTTGTCAAAGAACTGCATGCATACTGCAAGGTATATATTGAAGCGTTAGGATTTTTCCTTAGTCTTTCACTATCCTAATTTTGCAAAAAAGAGTTAATTTGAGTAGAAATCAATTCTTATTATTAAAAAGAATCCCCAACCACGGTGTTACACTTTAAGTTGTGATTCTCCAGAACAAGCATTTTTTAACTATACAGCTTACCAGTATGCATGACACCTGACTCCTACACATTGTAGTCCTCTGTCTTATGTGACATTTCTTATGCACTGATTTACACGCCTATGATTGACTCTTTGTAATGTGTGTGCAATGTAAACTGCCCTGACACCCTACACTAGTACGAGTGGTACTATAAAACTAATTAAATGCATTTGAGATAGAGGGGTTATGGAGACTTGATGGGCACTGTTAAATGGTGGTAGTAAGGGAATCCGTGGCCAAGGTGGTCATTGGTGGCACCAACAAACATTGTCACACATGGCGCTGCCAGCGCTAAGGTTGGTCATTAAATGCAGGCTGAATGTAACAGTAGGTTCAATCAGTAAATTTTCTCCAAATACAATTACCCTTTTGAAGCCTTCAGTCTTTAGAATGTTTTTATAATTAGGGAGGAAATATAAGGCATGATTTCAAGATCAAACAATATTACTTTCACAAAGGTTCATCACCTGCAAGTAATTATTTAAGGAATGTGTTAGACCTGGCAGCTGTTTGGCATGTCTCCCCTGTCTTTTTGCCTTCTGACCTCCTGTTTTTATGGTATACTGGACTCTGTTTTTGCTGTTTTTTTGTCCTTTGGCACTTTACCACTGCTGATCAGTGCTAAAGTGCAAGTGCTCTCTATATAAATTGTATTGGTGATTGGGTTCTCCATGATTGGCATATTTGATTTACTGGTAAGTCCCTAGTACAGCACACTAGAGGTGCCCAAGGCCTGTAAATCAAATGCTACTAGTGGGCCTCCAAAACTGGTTGTGCCAGCCACATTAGTAGCACTGTAAACATGGCTCAGACCTGCCACTGCAGTGTCTTTGTGTGCACTTTTAAACTGCCAATTCGACCTGGCCAGTGTACCCCCTTGCCAGGCCCAAATGTTTCCTTTTTGTACATGTAAGGCACCCCTAAGGTAGGCCCTAGGTAGCCCAATGGGCACAGTGCAGTGTATTCATAAGGTAGGACATGTATTGGTGTGTTTAACATGTCTTAACAGTGAAATACTGCCAAATTAGTGTTTCAGTGTTGCAAGGCCTATCTCTCTCGTAGGTTAACATGGGGGCTGCCTTTAAATCACTTTAAGCGAAGATTACCTTTGAGAACAGAACATAAATATGGAGTTTAGGGTCTCTGAACTCACAATTTAAAAATATATCTTTTAGTGAAGTTGGGTTTGAACATGCCACTTTTAGAAAGTAGGCATTTTCTTGCTTACATCATTCTCTGACTCAGCCTGTTTGTGGATCCCCATCTGGGTCAGTTTGACAGTTGGGCTGTTTAGACCTCTCCTCTAGGCAGTGACACAAAGGGAGCTGGGGTGTCGCCTGTATATCCTGATGAGCCATCTGAGCTAGAGTGGAGGGAGGAGTGGTCGCTGAAAGGACTGCGCCTGTCCTCACACAATACAGTCTCCTACCCCCTGGTGTGTGTTTGTGGACTGGTCTGGACAAGAAAGGATCTTACAAACACTTGAGACTTTGCTTTGAAGTTTGCGAGGTTCAAAGTCAGAAAGGGGTATAAGTATTGGAACTAAAAATCCCAGACTTTTAGAATCTTTCTAGAATCAAGAGGAACCTCTGCCAAGGAGAAGCACTGAAGAGCTGGAGGAGGAGTACTGTCTCTTTGCTGTGTTGCTTTGCTAGACTGGCCTGCAGTTGCTGCTCCTGCCTGAAAAGAGTGCAAAGGGAGAACTTTGCTGTGTGTCCTGCTTGAGAAAGTTCTCCAAGAGCTTGCCTCCTGTTGGAAGTCCTGGGAACACCAAAGACTTCAGTTTCCTCGACCTGCAGCACTGGCAACTGTGTGTTTTGTGCTGTTCAAGAGAAGAAACCACCACAATGACATCGCTGGCCTGCAATGTGACCTGCCTACGCCACACGAAGCCACACTGCCCGCTTCGCACCGTGACCCTGGTCTCACCAACACCATCATCGGACGACTTCACCGAGCCACTGCTCGCATGTGACCTGTGGACCCCGCACTCTGGAATCATCTTGCTTACACTGCACCCTGGACATCCCCGATGCCACCACTCCTGCTGACACCGGCGCCGCTCCCTGCACTGTGGCCTGTGGACACCGCTTGTGAGGTACATGAAGCACCATCCCGTCCCGCATCGCAGCCCCAGTCCGCCGACACAAGCACCATCGACTACAGTGTCCTCACCAAGTACCCCTGCCTGCACTGTGGCCTGTGGACACTGCTGATGAGCCTCATGAAGCACAGTCCTGCACCGCCGGCATGGGCCTACCGACAACAACGCTTCAGCTACAACAACAACGCTGCCTGCACCATGACCTGGTGATGCTGCACGTCTCACCGCCCCACTTCACCCCGCAGCCCTAATCTCACTACGCCACTGGACACCGTCAACGAGCCGCTGCCTCCAATGTGACCAGTGGGCACCGCACGTCGCATTGTCCTGCTTTGCACCGCAGCCACGACGCCATCCACACCATCGCTCCTGACTTCATCAGCCCAGAGTTTGATCTGCAAAGTGTGTGACTGCAAGGGCCCGACAATCCCTGCACCGACTCCAGAACCGACACCACAACACCAGCAACGCTGCTCTCCAGAACTCATCACGAGGATCACAGTGCCCTGCAATTCCAAAGGTACTGTTTGCGGTTCTTCCCGACACCATAGTTGGCCCACGACACCACAGCTGGCTTGAACTGTTGGTTTTGTTGATCACAACGATGTGATAGCCCCAGGTGAAGCTATATTTTTGAGTAAATCTTACAGAATTCATATTTTTATTTCTCTATGTTGGATTGTTATCATATTTGGTCTTGTTTTATATAGATAAATATTGGCTATTTTTCTAAAACTGGTGTGGTGTCCTTTTGTAGTGTTTTCACTATGTTACTGTGTGTTATGTGCAAATGCTTTACACATTGCTTCTGAGATAAGCCTGACTGCTCATGCCAAGCTACCATGGGGGTGAGCAGGGGTTATCTGAGCTGGTATCTCCCTTATCCTGACTAGAGTGAGGGTCCCTACTTGGACAGGGTGCAAACCGACTGCCAACTAGAGACCCCATTTCTACTATTGGTTGTCAGCAGTGAGGCTAGGACTTGCATTTGCACTTGACCTACAGTGACTGTGGGCACTACTACCATATCGCAGACAACTACGCACCACAAACAGAATTTTGATTTCGATTTTTCTTCTCTTCTCTTTTTGATCTTGAGTTCAAGTAAACTCCAACTACATCATGTCTCAGTCAATCCCAACCCCCAGGAGGTAAGAAACCATGGGCCTCTTCAGGAAAGCGTGCAGAGGCAGGGCACCGTAGGTGCTTTGCTTGTGACCCGGAGGGTCACATGAAGGGGGATCCCAAATGTCCCAAGTGGACACTACCACTCAGCGGTGGGCAGACCAAGGGGTTGAGCAGTGTAGCGCATGGGGAGGAGGTGGTCCCAAGTGGGTCACTAGGGGATGGTGAGATGGTCCAGAGAAACCTAATGCCTGATAACACTAAGAAATACAGGCAGTGGGTGACCATCAATGGGTAGAGGCTCTCAGGGATACTGGAGCCAGTGTGACCACAGTCCGGTGTCACTTGGTGTCTGAAGAGCAAATAGTCCCTGGTGTATTTGACCAAGTAGTTGCAGTGGACAACTTGGAGCGCCAATGTAAGGTGGCGTAGGTTCCCTTTGAGTGGGGGGGTCTCAGGTTCCTTGAAGGTAGCTATGAGTCCCACCATGCCAGTTGACTGTCTGTTGGGCAGCGACCTGGAGACTTCCGCCTGCAAGGAGGTGGAGCTCAGGTCGTACTTGGGGATGTTGGGGTTGCCAGAGTTGGCATGCGTGACCACTCGGTGCTTGGCAGCCAGACAGGGTGATCAGACAGACCTGGAGCCTGAAACAGTGGCCCAGGTGACTGCCAAGAGGAAGGGCAAGGGGTGCTGGAAACCCACCCCAGAGGTTCCCATGGACCGGGAGGAGGCTGGCCTTGAGGGGGACGCCCCGGCACGTACAGGGGAACAAGTGACCGAACTGGGAGAGCTACCTGAGCTGACCCATTGGCAGCAAGAAGGGGCGTCCCACCAGGGAGGAGTTCTGCACAGAGCAGAAGGTGTGCCCTACTCTTGTGGGCCTTAGGCAGCAGGCCAAAGATCAGGCAGTTAGTGCTGAGCCCAAGGATCACCTGATATACTGGGAGAATGATCTCCTTTATAGCGAGCCTAAGGCTGCTGAGCCTGTAGCAGCCCGTGTGCTGGTGGTATCTCAGCGCTTCAGAGCCTTACTACTGAGTTTGGCTCCAAATGTGCCTCTGGCAGGACATTTGGTGCAGGGCAAGACCTTTAACAGGCTTGTCACCCACTTCTATTGGCCCCAAATGAGAAAGCATTCAGTTACGTTCAGTAGATCCTGTCAGACTTGCCAAGCGAGTGGCAAAAGTGGAGGAAATGTTAAGCCTCCCTCCAGCCCTTTCCTGTCGTGAGCACCCCTTTTGAGTGAATGGGCATTGACATAGTGGGTCCTCTGGACCCCAAGACAGCCCTAGGCAATAGACTTATCCTGGTCTTGGTGGACCATGCCACCTGGTACTCTGAAGCTATCCCTCTAAGGACAGTGACGGTGCCCGTTGTGGCCCGGGCACTGATGGGGATCTTTACCTAAGTGGGTTTCCCCAAGGAGGTGGTATCTGACCGGGGTACCAACTTTATGTCCACGTACATAAAGCCCATCTGGAAGGAATGTGAAGTAAACTACAAATTCACCACTCCTTACCACCCCCAAAGTAACGGATTGGTTGAGAGATTCAACTGAACACTTAAAGGCAAGATTGAGGGTATGTCAGACTCCACGAGGAGTAAGTGGGAAGTACTCTTACCATGCCTTCTCTTTGCCTACTGGAAAGTACCACAGAAGGGGGTTAGCTTTAGCCCCTTTGAGCTGTTGTATGGGCACCCGGTCAGAGGACCTCTGAGTCTGGTGAAAGAAGGCAGGGAGCAAGCTCCTAGGAAGCAACCCCAGGATGTATTTAGCTAAATGCTGGCCTTCAGAAACCATACCGCACGCTTCGGGAAGCTGGCACAAGAGAACCTACAGGCAAGCCAGGAGGACATGAAATGCTGGTGCAACCAGAATACCACTCTGGTTGAGTTTCAGCCTGGCCAGAAAGTGTGGGTTATGGCCCCTGTAGAGCCTTGTGCTCTACAGGACAGGTGGTCAGGGCCATTTGAGGTGAAGGAGCGCAAGAGTGACGTCACCTACTTGGTGGACTTGCAGACTCCAAGGAACACCTTGAGGGTTCTACATGTGAAGCGCCTCAAACCCCACTTTGAGAGGTCTGAATTAACCATGCTTCTGGCTACAGATGATGGGGCGGAAAAGGAGAATGAACCTCTCCCTGACTGCCTGTTTGCCAAGGAGCAGGATGGGTCAGTAGAAGGCATGGCCCTGTCGCCTTCTCTGACTCTAGTACAGCAGAGTGAGTGTTGCCAGTTACTGGAACACTGCCACTCTGTTCTCACTCACTCCAGGTGTCACCCATCTATGCATGCATGTGGTGGACACTGGGGACAGCCTGCCTGTGAAAAACAAGGTTTACAGTTTGGCTGACAGAGTGAAGGACAACATCAAGGAGGAGGTCTCCAAAATGTTGGCTTTAGGAGTGTTTGAGAGCTCCAGCGGCCCTTAGTCCAACTCTGTGGTTTTGGTCCCCAAGGCTGCCACACCTGGTGCCACACCAGAGCTTTGGTTCTGTGTTGACTACCGGGGGCTCAATGCCATCACCATAACGGATGCCCACCCCATCCCCAGAGCTGATGAGCTCATAGATCAGTTGGGGGCAGCCAAGTTCCTCAGCACGTTTGATTTAACATCTGGGTACTGGCAGATTGCCTTAACCGATGGGGCCAAGGAGAGCTCAGCGTTCTCAACACCAGAGGGGCACTTCCAGTTCTGGGTCATGCCCTTCGGGTTGAAGAATGCCACTACCACCTTCTAGGGGTTGGTCAATCAGGTCCTGGCTGGGCTTGAAAACTTCAGTGCCGCCTAGCTTGACGACATTGCTGTGTTCAGCTCCAGTTGGGAGGACCACTTGCACCACCTCTGGAAAGTGTTGAAGGCGTTTAAAGCCGCAGGCCTCACTATCAAGGCCAGTAAGTGCCAGATAGGGCAGGGGTCAGTGGTGTACTTGGGACACCAGGTAGGAAGCAGCCGGGTGGTGCCCCTACAGCCCAAAATTGATGCCATTTGGGCTCGGATACCCATTTGGGCTTGGACACCCCCAAGACCCAGATAGAGGTAAGAGCCTTCTTAGGCCTCACCGGGTACTACAGGAGATGTGCCAAGGGGTGTGGCACCATTGTTGCACCCTTGACAGAGGTGACTTCTAAGAAACAGTCCAGACAGGTGATCTTGACTGAGGTGTGCCAGGCTGCGTTTGGCACTCTGAAGGAGGCCATGTGCACGGTGCCCATGCTGCTGACCCCTGACTTCTCCAAGGAGTTTGTGGTACAGACAGATGCTTCAGAGCATGGTGTGGGAGCTGTACTTTCACAGCTGAATGAAGAGGGCTTAGACTAGCCTGTAGTCTTCCTTAGCAGGAGACTGCTCCCCAGGGAACCGAGGCGGAGTGCAATTGAAAGGGAAGCTTTTGCTGTGGTCTGGGTGCTGAAGAAGCTAAGACCCATTTGTTTTGGTCTCACTTCCGGGTTCAGACTGACCACAGGTCCCTCAGATGGTTAATGCAGATGAGGGATGAGAACCCAAAACTGTAGAGGTGGTCCATTTCCCTACAGGGGATGGACTTTACTGTGGAACACCGTACTGGCACAGAACACCCCAATGCTGATGGTCTGTCCATGTTCTTCCACCTTAGTGAGGAGGACTCCCATGTGTTAGACCTGGCAGCTTTTTGGTGTGTCTCCCCTGCCTTTTTGCCTTCTGACCTCCTGTTTTTATGGTTGTAGGAAGGTGGCTTTCTTCTAGCATGGTTACCCCCATTTTTGGCCTGTTTGTCAGTGTGTTTTTACTGTCTCACTGGGATCCTGCTAATCAGGACCTCAGTGCTCATAGTTTGTGGCCTATATGTGTTGTCAGTATGCTTGACTGTGTCACTGGAGTTCTGCTAAGCAGAACACCAGTGCTTAGGCTCTCTCTGTTTACCAAATTTGTCACTATAGTTTAGTGAGTCCATATTCCAATTGAAATTGGCACACTGGACCCTCGTTATAAGTCCCTAGTATATGGTACCTAGGTACCCAGGGCATTGGGGTTCCAGGAGATCCTTAAAGGCTGCAGCATTTCTTTTGCCAACCATAAGGAGCTCATACAAACACTCCTTCATGACTGCCACTGCAGCCTGAGTGAAATAGTGCACACACTATTTCACAGCCATTTTCACTGCACCAGGTAACTTATAAGTCACCTATATGTCTAACCTTCAGTTACTGAAGGCTGGGTGAAACGTTACTGTGTGTGAGGGCACCCTTGCACTAAGAAAGGTGCTCCTACATTGTCCAGGACCAATTTCCCGGACTTCGTGAGTGCGGGACACCATTATAAGCGTGCACTACATAAATGCTAGTACATATATGTAGCTTCACAATGGTAACTCCGAATATGGCCATGTGAGGTGTCTAAGATTGTGAAATTGAACCCCCAATCTACATCTGGTACTGACAAACCAGCTCCTTGAGGGTTACACTGCAGCCCCAGCTGTTGCCACCTCACAGACAGGTTTCTTCCCTCCTGGGGATTGATCAGCTCAATCCCAGGAAGGCAGAACAATGTATTTCCTTTAGGAGAGTGCAGTTACACCCTCTCCCATTGGAAATAGGTGTTACAGGCATGGCAGGGTTATCCTCCAAGTGTCTCTGGAAATGTTTTGAAGGGCACAAACAGTGCCCTCCTTGCATAATCCAGTCTACACTGGTTCAGGGACCCCCAGTCCCTGCTCTAGTGCAAAACTAGACGAAGGAAAGGGGAGTGTCCACTCCCCTGTCCATCACCACCCCAGGGGTGGTACCCAGAGCTCCTCCAGAGTATCCCTGGCGTTAGCCATCTTGGATTCCAGGGTGTGGGGACTCTCTGGGAGCATCTGAGTGGCCAGTGCCAGCACGTTACGTTAGAGACCCCTCATGATAGGTGCATACCTCGGTAGGTAGCCAATCCCCCTCTCAGGGCTATTTAGGGTCTCTCCTCTGGGTGTTTCCTCAAATTCAGTTTGCAAGACTCCACTATCATTACTCTGCATCCTCTGCTTCAGCCTCTGACCGTCGGATCATCCGCAGACTACTCCAGGAACCGCTGTAACTGCAACAAAGTATCCAGGAAGGCTACTGTGACCTGCGACTTCATCTCCAGCCATCAACTGCAACAGTTTCCAGGTTGTGCATGCTCTGAGGACTGCCTGTCTTCACCCTGCACCACAAGAACCAATGGAATCTCCTGTGGAGTGACAGAGTCACTTCCCTGCTTCAGCAGGCACCTCTCTACAACGACAACCAGTACTCTAGTACTCCTCTCCTGTTGACAAGTGTGATCCCTCGAACACAAGTGGTGGACCGAAGTAATCCTGACTCTCGAAAGGTCCAGCTGTCCAAGTTTGGTGGAGGTAAGGGCTTGCCTCCCCGTGCCAGACAGTACCACTGTGCATTGGGTCCTCTGCAGCTCCTTGGGCTTCTGTGCACTTCTTCCAAAAGGTCTTCATGCACAGCATAGCCCAAGTCCCCAGCACTCTATCCTAAGACGCTCAGCTCCCTGAGTTGTTCTTCGGCAGCGTGGGATCCCTCCGTGTTGTGCTGCAATGACTCACTTTGCAACTCCTTTGTCCCCGTGTCCTGGGACTCTCGTGGGTGCTGCCTGGTCTTCTGAGGGCTCTCTGAAGTGCTGAGATTCCCCTCTGTATCCTCACTCCAAGTTGAGACCCCCAGGTCCCTCCTGGGTCCGGGCAGCTCCTCTTTGACGCAAAATGCATTGTTGCGTGAACCAAGGCTTGTTGACGGAATCCATTGATGCAAACAGCCTGCATCCAACAACTCAATGTGGGAAATCTTGTGCATCAAGCAGGAACCTGCAGCTATCTTCTTTGGTGCATTTCAGTACTTTTCTTCCAACCAGAGAATCCACTTTTGGACCTTCTTCCAGGTTGGCAGGGGCTCCTGTTCTTCCTGGACTCTTCATTGACTTCTGGGCTTGGTCTCCTCTCTGCACAGGTCTTCAGGTCCAGGAATCCATCGTTGGTTTCTTACAGTCTTGCATAATCCTTCACTATGACTTCTAGTGTGTTCTGAGGAAACTTGCTGCTTACTTTCCTTTGGTGTTTTCTTACACTCCCAGTGCCACTCTACACACTACACTTGCCCAGGGGGGAATCTGACTTTCGCATTCCACCACTTTAGTATATGTTTTGTGTCCCCCTTAGGCCCATTGCAATCTATTTGGTTTTCACTGATTGCACTGTTCTATGACTGTTTGCTTACCTGATTTTGGTTACTAGTGTATATATTGTGTATAATACTTACCTCCAGAAAGAGTATTGCATCTAAGATATTTTTGGCCTTGAGTACCTTTATTTTCAGTATCACTGAGTATTGTCTTTTATTGTGTATAAGTACTGTGTGACTATAGTCATATTGCAGAAGCTTTGCATGTCTCCTAGTTCAGCCTTGGCTGCTCTGCTACATCTACCCCTAGACAGCCTAAGCTGCTAGACACTGCCTACATTTCACTAATAAGGGATAACTGGACCTGGTATAAGGTGTAAGTAACTTAGATACCCACTACAAACCAGGCCAGCCTCCTACAACGGTATACTGGACTCTGTTTTTGCTGGTTTATTGTCTCTTCACACTTTACCACTGCTGATCAGTGCTAAAGTGCAAGTGCTCCCTATGTAAATTGTATTGGTGATTGGGTTAGCCATGATTGGCATATTTTATTTACTGGTAAGTCCCTAGTACAGTGCACTAGAGGTTCCCAGGGCCAGTAAATCCAATGCTTCTAGTGGGCCTGCAGCACTGGTTGTGCCAGCCACATTAGTAGCACTGTAACCATTGCTCAGACCTGCCACTGCAGTGTCTGTGTGTACAGTTGTAAACTACCAATTCGACCTGGCAAGTGTACCCCCTTGCCAGGCCCAAACTTTCCCTTTTTGTATATGTAAGGCACCCCTAAGGTAGGCCCTAGGCAGCCCACTGGGAAAGCAATGTATTTAAAAGGTAGGACATGTACTGGTGTGCTTTTCATGTCTTAGCAGTGAAATACTGCCAAACTCGGGTTTCACTGTTGCAAGGCCTATCTGTCTCATAGGTTAATATGGGGGCTGCCTTTAAATCACTTTAAAGCACAGATTCTCTTTGAGAGCAGATAGAAATTTGGAGTTTAGGGTCTCTGAACTCACAGGTTAAAAATACATCTTTAAGAGAAGTTGTTTTTTGGATTGTGAGTTTAAAAATGACACTTTTATAAAGTAGGCATTTTATTGCTTAAACCATTCTGTGACTCTGCCTGTTTGTGGATTCCTCATCTGGGTCAGTTTGACAGTTGGGCTGTTTACACCTTTTCTCTAGACAGTGACACAAAAGGAGCTGAGGTGTAGCCTGCACATCCTGATGAGCCATCTGAGCTAGAGTGGAGGGAGGACTGTTCGCTTACACCTGAAAGGACTGTGCCTGCCCTCACACAATGCAGTCTTCAACCCCCTGGTGTGTGTCTGGAACCTGGCCTGCACAAGGAAGGATCTTACAAACACTTGAGACTTTTCTTTGAAGTTTGCCAACTTCAAAGGCAGAAAGTGGCATAAGTATTGGACCCCAAACCTCAGACTTCTAGAATCTTTCTGGAATCAACGCCGCTCTCCGGATCTCATCGCGAGGATCACGATGCCCTGCAATTCCAAAGGTACTGTTTGTGGGTCTTCCCAACAGCGTAGTTGGCCGTCGACACCATGGCCGGCCTGAACTGTTGGTTTTTTATCACGACGCTGTGATATGCCCAGGTTGAGCTATTGACTTCAAGAAACTGTATTTTTGAGTAAATCTTGCAGAATTCATATTTTTATTACTGTATGTTAGATTTCTATCCGATTTGGTCTTGTTTTATGTAGATAAATATTGGCTATTTTTCTAAAACTGGTGTGGTGTCCTTTTGTAGTGTTTTCATTGTGTTACTGTGTGTTATGTGCAAATGCTTTACACATTGCTTCTGAGATAAGCCTGACTGCTCGTGCCAAGCTACCGAGGGGGTGAGCAGGGGTTATCTGAGTGGGTATCTCTCTTATCCTGACTAGAGTGAGGGTCCCTACTTGGATAGGGTGCAAACTGACTGCCAACTAGAAACCCCATTTCTAACAGAATGCAAAAAACATATTTATGAATCAAATCAGTGCAAAATGTAACCTGAGACGTCACATGATGTATGTCCTCCACGAGCCAACCTCTCTCAGAGCTCAGACCACAACTGTGCTGGCCGCACACTAATGGCGCAGCTTCAATTTTTTTGTAGCTAGACCTCCTCCCCACTGTCCTTGTAAAGTGGGCCTAGAAGAAGCACGCAGAAGTTGCTGTTCGGTGAATAACTCTTTATTGCTATGTGGCATGCTCCCCTCTAAAGACCCTTCCCGTTTCCCCCTAAGTCATTTTATACTCCACATTACGTCAATCAAACCATTAGGGTCCAGTTAGTGAGGGGTGGGCAATTATTTCCCCCTCCAGCAAGTTATAACATGGTGCCACCTATTTAAGGGCAACACTACATTCCTCCCCAACTCAAAATGGAAACAAACACATCCCACGATGAAACTCAACATGCTATAACATTAACATGACTACGACATTGAGGTATTTAGCAGCATCTGACTGTCCAGGTGCAGGTCAGGGGTCCAGCAGGGCAGTCCTTCTTCTTCTGTAGTTCTTCCTTGTTGGAATCTGATAGGGATCTGAGGTGTGGGTGCAGTTGTATCCTTGCTCCTGGGTGAAAAACAGGGTGGTCCTGGTTCTCCAATCAGGGGCAGGGTCCTTACCCCTGTGATGACCACTTTCTGGGAAGTGTGGCAAAAATCAATGTCAGGGAGAAACATTCCTCAAAAATCCATCATGGATGAAAGTGATTTTTGGAGGTTACATCTGGCTGAGCCCACCCACTGGTGTGGCTAAAAATCCTAAACACACCCCTCTCCTGCCCTCTCCTAATCCAATCAAGGGGGCACCTAATTGTCTGGTTTTGCAGGATGTGAGGGTGTTGCTGGGTTGCTCCAAATGTCCTGTCCTGCCTTTGAAGACCAGTTTGGCAGCCCTCGCCCCTTCCTGCTTCCTCATCTGCTGAGGGGAGATCTCCTCCCCCAGGCACATCTCTTTGTGTTGAGCCAGGCCACTTCACACCTCATCCAGGCAGCCTGGCCAGGCTGCCAGAGGCTGGCCAATCACAGCAAAGCAGCAAAAACAATGAAGGGCTGAAGTTGGCAACTTTTCAGGTAAAGTTTAAAACTCCTTACCTGAACAAGTTATATTAAATCCCACAACTGGAAGTTGTGGGATTTATTCTAACAATTAATTTGATGCCAAACTTCTTGTATCTGTTACTTAAGGGGACTTTTAAAATTAAAATAAAGTCTCTCCATTCTAACCTATGAAGGCCATTCACTACAGTGAGGGAAAAATGAATTTGGCTGTTTTACCTCACCAGGGCTTATAAAACTATTTTATAAGGTCCCTGCTTATAGTTACATGGCACCCAGCCCTAGGGGCACATAGGCACACCTTAGGGGTGACTTATATGTAAAAATAAGGTAGTTTAAGACTTTGGAACTACTTTTAATAAAAAAAAGTTGAATTTGCGCGCAACTTTAATTTAAAAGCAGCCAGCAAGGCAAGCTCGCCTTTAAAATGACACTGGGCACCTTAGCAGTGCTGGGGTCCCGAAAACTACATGTCCTACCATATACTAAGGACTTTTAGGTAGGTTGACTTAGCCAATTATAATTAGACTAATTTGCATACTGATTTTACACAGAGCACATGCCCTGGGACTGGTTAGCAGTACCCAGAGTACCATCACAGTAAGGAAAACACCAGCAAAAAGTGAAAAATGTGGGCAAAAAGTCAGGGGGCCTCTGCAATCAGCCCTGTTTTCTCACAGATTTCAAACAGTGTTTTCCTAAAATGCCCACAGTACATTACCATGGCCAAAAAACTCTGCACTCCTGATATGGAGGTTGAGGCTGGAGCCCCTGAATGTATTTCTCCTTGGCAGGGTCAGGGCTGATTCCTCTCTCATAAAATGTGTATCCAAAAAAACAAATGCCATTCCTCAGGAGCTCGCAATTTCCTTGATGAAAGGTCAGGCCCCGTTCTCTCAGCCTGACAAAGACTACTCATAGACGAGTTAGATGACTCTCCAGCATAGGCGAATGCACTAAAATGTCATCGCAAATGTTTAAGACTCCCAGGAGACTGTGTAGGACCTTTTTGATGAAATGTTGAAACACCTCCGCGGCACTGGAAATGTCAAAATGTAAACAGTTGTATCTCCAGAGGCCAGTGTGGGTAGAAAAGGTTTTGATCAGCAGGGAGTAGGGGTACAACAGGATCTGGTGATAACCAGATCGAATGGCCATCTTCGAAGACCATTTTGAGCCGGACAGCTCTCCAATGATATCATCGAAGGTTGGGGTCAGTGACCGCTTCTGCTTGATAGCCAGATGTGCACAGCCTCTGGCTGCTTCTGCTTTCTGGTGACTACTTATGGGGATACCCATGACAAGGGCCCGACACTTTTTTAATGATGTCTGTCTGCTCCAGGAGTTGCAATTTCCGTTCCGCTTTCAGACAGAGGTGAAAGGTTATCCGTCTATGCCTGAGGGCTACAGAGTTGACAATGTGCAGTCAGAGTGGAGGGCCTTGCAGGAAACCTTTGCATTCTAAGAGTACTGTAAACTCCTGTATGATGTCTTCCAGGTTACCATCATAGATGCTAAATGCAAGTGGGACCAAGTTCAAGTTTTGTGCAGTCTGGCAGCCGAGCAAAAATCTAGATCCTTCCTGTGAGATATCTACTTTTGCGGTAAGGCTTGTGGTGTTGTGGGTAATGTTCCTTGTGAGACACCATCCAGCCGCAGCTGTTTAGCATTTCTGAAAGCATAGACCTGCACCCTGGTGGTTTGAAGGGCAGGTGGATTAGGCAGGTGGGGGTACACCTTTGTGGCCATGAGGTTTATCGAGGTCCCTTTGTCAATGAGAGCCGAGTCTGTGTACCTCTACTTGGCATGTGGGTAATTTTTGTTGATTGACTTCACTGAAGTCCACTGTTCTCACCATGTGGCCCACCTCTCGGTCACCTTCCATGTCGCTGTCTGAGGAAGTGGCAGGGAGAGCAGTAATGGCCCTGACCAGCTTCTTAGAGTTAGTTGGCACTGCATCTGGGCGTCGAGTGACATGCTTTTGAAAAGTGATTCTGTTTACCACAAGCATTGCAAGTCCATCCTCTAGCTGGGCAGTCACTCGGGTGGAGAAAAGGGCATCCACACCACCTGCAGAGTTTGTTTCTCAGTCTTGGTTTAGGACTTTCGGTTTTGGTTTTGGTGGCCTCTTCAAGCACAGCGTTGATAGGCTCTTCCTTAACCGGAGCAGGTGGCGTCTACTCCATGTGTGCTGCACATGCCTTTGACAACTCTTTTGATTGCCCGAGGGTGAGAATGTCTGTCATACTCGTGTTCGATACCTGGAGGACACGCTCGCGGAGCTTCGAGGATGCACATCATTCGCTGAATTGAGCCCTTTATCTTCTTTGTCAGGTAGCCTGCATGTGCTAGTCAGTTCTTTTAGATGAGTACAAAAGAACGTCCACTTATTCATCAGGTTTCTGGCGTGCCTGTTGCAGTAGGAACCTCTCATAGGTGGGGGTGGCATAGGGTTCAAAATGTATAGTAATGGCAATCTTTAGTGAGGTGTATGTACAGGGGAGCACCTCAACTACTGTTTTGGAGATTTTGTGAATGTCTGCTTCCCCTAGGTGCAGAAGCATTGGGCATTTCCTCTCATCTTTCACATCAAGGGCCTCAAAGTAGGATTTTGAGGTGTTTGATCCCGGCTCTTCAGTGGGCCGCTTGCATGGGTGGGGTCCCTGTCGTCCATACAGTTCAATAGCAGGGATGTTGGACATCGTGAACCACTGGTGGTTGGCTGAGCAGACGGACTGAGTGCGATGGTGGATGTCACAAAGCGCTGTGCGTAGCTCACTGTTACAAATACTGCCCAGCCTGAGTAATAAGGCTGTCTCCTAATTTCTGAATACCTTGTGAATTTATATGTTGTACTTTCAGAGTAATGGTGGCGCAGCTGTAAGGTGGTGTGCACATGGCTGGGCTGGTACTATTTTGTCAGCAGGCACCAAGTGGTTTTATTAAAGTCAGCCTTTCCTACCCTGGAGTTGTTGATGAAGGGCTGGCAGGTACAGTTGGCAGGCAAAGGGTGTGCTTTCTGAAGACCTGGAGGCAGAAAGCTACCAGCACGCATGAAGTGAGATTTCTTGAACTTGGAGGGAATCTGCCAATCACTCAAGCTGGCGGTGCTACTAGGCCCCAGGGTCTGTGGCCGGGAGGATCCAGAGGGCTTGGCTGCTCATGAAATGACATAGATCAAATACTGATGGCTTTGGGGTCAGGGGGAAGTTAAGTAAAATATTGCTTCCCCCACTGAAGAACAAATACATTCCTTATCAATGATATTCTCTGTCAAGCTTTGCAGTTCAAATTACAAAACACATGTTTTGTGAGCTCTGTGATGCTGATGAATTTGTTGAAACCCTCAACTGTGGCAGGAGACAAGCCCCCTGCCACCCACACCTCTGTCCTTGGGCCAGTAAACAGCTAGACATGTTAATGACACTCAATATGTTGAGGTATTCGGGGGGATCCTCTTCTTACCAACGATTTTAGCCAGAATGTATTATCACAAATCCACCCTTATAACTGAGAATGATTCAGCCTGTAAAAACCATTTACTGCAAACAGACAACGATGCAGGACTTAGCCAGCACCACTGGACACACAACCAATGTATTTCTCTATGAGTGGTGTAATGTGTTTTTTAGGGTTTAGTTTCTCTGTTCTATCACTAATATGCAAAAACAACAAGGTTATGGATGGAATGTTTGAATTAATCTTAGTCACTGGAAATCATTTGGGGACCACATCCCTATCTATCGTTTTTTTGCCCACCATTCCACCTCAGTTTGAACCCAGCCCTAAGCAAATCAGTCTTGAATCTGCTCCTCTTGGTAACAGTCCAGCCCAAACTGCCAGGCCAGGTCCTCCCTGAACCAGAACACAAGCAATCTAGGACAGGTTTTGCTCTACTCAGGGCTCTTCAGTCAGGTAAAGCTTGGTTTGAGGGGCCAAGTGAACCTGGGACCCACGACAAAGGGGGGTATCACCCCTTATCAGCAGGGTAGCTTGAATCCAATGACACAGAGAGCCCGGGACCCATATCTGGGCATACCTGACACCTTTAAGATGACAAATGTGAAAAGAACAGATGATGGACGGAATGCTGAAAAATTTCAAACATTCACCCCAATCAGAAGTCTGTGCCTAAATCCATTGTTTTTCTGCCCACCATGCCACCCCAGTTTGGACCTAGCCATATGCAAATCAGTCTTCAACCTGTTTCCACTGGGATTAGTCAAGCATGCACTGCCAGGCCAGATCGCCCCTGGAGCACAAACAGGCATCCTGGGATGGTTTTGGGGTATCACCCTACATCAGCCAGCCTAGCTTGAATTCAGTGGCACAGTGAGCCCATGATCCATGTTTCAGCACACCTGGAGAACTTAGAGTGACAAATTCAGAAAGAACATATGATGGACGGAACGCTGAACAATGTCAAACATTCACCTCCAGTCAGAGATCTGGGCATAAATCCATCTTTTTTCTGCCCACCATGTCACCCCAGTTTAGCCCCAGCCATATGCAAACCAGTCTTGACCATCCTCCCCATGGAAACAGTCTAGCCCAAACTGACAGGCCAGGTCCTTCCTGGACTGAAAACAAGCATCATGGACCACTTTTTGGACATCATCCCTCATTAGCCAGACCATCTTGAATTAGGTGGCACAGTGAGCCCAGGACCCACCTCTAGGCATAAGCGGCGCACCTAGGGTGACAAAAGCAAAAAGAACAGTTGATGGGTGGAATGCTGAGTAATGTGAAACATTCACCCCAGTCAGAGTTCTGAGCCTAAATCCATTGTTTTTCTGCCCACCATGCCACCCAAGTTTGGACCTAGCCATATGCAAATCAGTCTTCACCTTGTATACATTCGGCTCAGTCCAACATGCACTGCCATGCAAGATCCGCCCTGGAGCAGAAACAGGCACCCTGGGACCAATTTTGGGATATCACCACACATCAGCCCAGCTAGCTTTACTCCAGTGGCACAGTGAGCCCGGAATCCATGTTTCAGCACACCCGGAGCACTTCGGGTGACAAATTCAGAAAGAACAAATGATCAACGGAATGCTGAACAATGTCAAACATTCACCACCAGTCAGAGATCTGGGCCTAAATCAATCTTTTTTCTTCCCACCATGTCACCCAAGTTTGGACCCAGCCATATGCAAATCAGTCTTGACCCTGATCCCCATGGAAATAGTCCAATCCGAACGGCAAGGACAGATTCTCCCTGGACCAGAAACAATCATCCTGGGACCAGTTTTGGGGCATCACCCATCATCACCAGTCTAGTTTGAATCCAGCGGCACAGTGTGCTGGGGACCCACATCTGGGCATACCTAGTGCACTAAAGGTGAGATATGCAAAAAGAACAGATGATGAACGGAATGCTGAACAATGTCAAACATTTACCCCCAGTCAGAGATCTGCGCCTGATTCAATCTTTTTTTCTGCCCACCGTGTTGCCCCAGTTTGGACCAAGCCATATGCAAATCAGTCTTGACCCTGTTTCCCATGGGAACAGTCCAGCCCAAAATTCCAGGCCAGGCCCTTACTGGACAGGAAACAAGCATCCTGGGGCTGTTTTTGGGTATCAGCCCTAATCAGCCAGACTAGCTTGAATTAGGTGGCACAGTGAGCCCAGGACCCACCTCTAGGCATATGCGGCTCACCTAGGGTGAAAAAAGCAAAAAGAACAGTTGCTGGATGGAATGCTGAACAATGTCAAACATTCACCCCAGTCAGAGTTCTGGGCCTAAACCCATTGTTTTTCTGTCCACCATGCTACACCAGTTTGGAGCTCGCCATATGCAAATCAGTCTTCACCCTGTATCCATTAGGCTCAGTCTAGCATGCACTGCCATGCCAGATCCTTCCTGGAGCAGAAACAGGCATCCTGGGGTCAGTTTCGGGGTATCACCCCATATCAGCTCAGCTATCTTGGCTCCAGTGGCACAGTGAGCCTGGGACCCAGGTTTCGGTACACCCGGAGCACTTAGGGTGACAAATTTGGAAAGAACAAATGATCGACGGAATGCTGAACAATGTCAAACATTCACCCCAGTCAGAGATCTGGGCCTAAATCAATCTTTTTTTCTGCCCACCATGTCACCCAAGTTTGGATCCAGACACATGCAAATCAGTCTTGACCCTGATCCCCATGGAAATAGTCCAACCCGAACGGCAAGGACAGCTTCTCTCTGGACCAGAAAAAATCATCCTTGAACCAGTTTTGAGGCATCACCCATCATCATCAGTCTAGTTTGAATCCAATGGCACAGTGAGCCGGGGACCCACATCTAGGCATACCTAGTGCACTAAAGGTGAGAAATGCAAAAAGAAAAGATGATGAACAGAATGCTGAACAATGTCAAACATTCACCCCCAGTTAGAGATCTAGGCCTGAATCAATCTTTTTTTCTGCCCTCCATGTCACCCCAGTTTGGAGCAAGCTATGTGCAAATCAGTCTTGACCATTTCCCCATGGGAACAGTCCAGCCCAAACTGCCAGGCCAGGCCCTTCCTGGACTGGGAACAAGCATCCTGGGGCTGCTTTTCGGGTATTAGCCCTAATCAACCAGGCTAGCTTGAATCCAGTGGCACAGTGAGCCCAGGACCCACCTCTAGGCATATGCAGCGCACTTAGGGTGACAAAAGCAAAAAGAACAGATGATGGATGGAATGCTGAACAATGTTAAACATTCACTTCAAGTCTGAGGTCTGGGCCTAAATCAATTGTTTTGCTGCCCACTATGTCACCCCAGTTTAGCCCAGTCATATTCAAATCAGTCTTCACCTTGCTCCCCATGGGACCAGTCCAGATTGAACTGCCAGGAAGGTTCTCCTTAGACCTAAAACAAGCATCCTGGGATTGTTTTCAGAGTTTCTCCCCTCATCACCAGTCTAGCCTGAATCCAGTGGCACATCATGCTCAGGACCCACGTCTAGTCATACCGGCGCACTTAGGGCGACAAATGCAAAAAGAACAGATGATTGATCAAATGCTGAACAATGTCTGCTGAACAATGTCAAATATTCACATTGAGTCAGAGATCTGGGCCTAAATCTATGTTTTTTCTGCCCACCATGCCACCCCAGTTTGGACCTAGCCATATGCAAATCAATCCTAACCCTGCTCCCCATGGGAACAGTCCAGTCCAAACTGCCAGGCCAGGTCCTCCCTGTACCAGAAACAAGTATCTTAAGACCGGTTCCAGGATATCACCCATCATCAGCCAGGCTAGCTTGAATCCAGTGGTATAGTGAGCACGGGACCAATGCCTGGGCATATCTAGTGCACTTAGGGTGAAAAATGCAAAGAGAACAGATGATGGACGAAATACTGAGCAATGTCAAACATTTGCTCCTAGTCAGAGATCTGGGGCTAAATCTATTGTTTTATGACCAACATGCCACCCCAATTTGGACCCAGCCATATGCAAATCAGTATTGGCCCTGCTCCCCCGGAGAACAGTCTAGCCTGAGCTGCCAGGGTAGGTCCTCACTGTATCAGAAACAAGTATCTTGGTACCTGTTTCAGGATATCACCCCTCACCAGCCAGACTAGCTTGAATCCAGTGGCACATGGAACCCATGTCCCACGTCTTGGCATACCCAGCAACAGTGACAAATTCAAGTTTACTGTGCCATTGGATTCAAACTAGCTTGGCTGAGGAGGATTGAAACACCCAATCCAGTCCCAGGATGCTTGTTTTCGGTCTAGGAAAGACCTGGCCTGGAAGTTTGTGCTGTACTGTTACCATGGGGAGCAGAGTCAAGACTGATTAGCATATTGCGGGGTCCAAACTGGAGTGGTATGGTGAGCAAAAAACAATGGATTTACCTCAAATCTGTGACTGGGTTGAATGTTTGGCAGTATTTAGCATTTCATCCATCATCATTTTGTGTTTCTGTGATCTGGAAGGGCAGCACCCTGTGTCTGCAGTTAGTGACCCTGAGTGCTAGGAGGGGGCTATGGTGATGAGAGATACTGTCATCTTGAAGAAAAGTGTGACTGTGAAGTTTTGCATTTTGTGACCCATAGAAGCAGAATATTAATATAACCTATCAAACTCAGAAGCAGCTGAAATCTTCCAGCAGACCCGGTAAGACCTACTTCACAATCAGAGAAGTGTAGTTTTTGCATGCTGCCTTGCCAGCAGCAACAAGACTTTGACTCACTGCATGGCTACTATTGGTCACAAGAGTCTGTCAAACTGCAGCTCCAGCGAGAGAGGGTATGACTGATTGCTAGGCCACCATTACTCTGAATAGAAGCAGTACGGCACTGAGACTTTGACTTTTAAGAAGCAATTGTGAAACTTCTAGTACTTGTACATGTTAGTGAGGCCTAACCTGAATGTTAGCTCACACGAATTGGGAATAACAACAGCCCTTAGACAATGAAATGAGACTCAGGAATTTTCCAGGACAATGCTAGAAGCTGGCCTTATAACGATTGTGTGTATTATTTGCTGCTGCCATATTTCACTTTATGTTTGTCAGAACCTCTTTTTGAGGGCCATGGGGCAAGGAGGAGCTACTGGGCCCAATTATGGTGGTTGAGGCATTTTACTCCTGATGTCCCAGGGTCCAAGCTACTGTGTATCTTGGGAAACTTGGCCAAGTATCTCTTCTGAAGTGAACTCATAGTGGTAGCTATGGATGAGCAGTCAAAGATTCCCTCGAGGGGAAGTGTAATCACTGCTAAATGACCAAGGCAGATAACCCAAAGTGCACACATTACGAAAAATAACTCAATGCCCAGCCAATACTCACTTTTATAAGAAAAAGAAGTATATCATTTCTAACTCTACAAATGCTGAGGAATAACAATACTCATATGCTTTAACATACTCCCCTTGAGGTCAGGACTCTAGCAGTTGACAGGCAAATCCCTGTCCTACCTTCTTCCATGTCATGTATTCATGAAGATTCCCCTTTCACTGGTGGCTACATCCATGGCATGTGTAGTAGTAGGATGTACTCAAGAGTTCCCCTTTGACTCTTTAGTTATTGGTAAAGAGTGTCTATGGTGCCGCAGCACCATTAATAGTGAATCCCACAGAATCCCACAGGTCCTATTCCAGTGTTACCCGCACCAATGGTGTGGAAGTGTTCAACGGTGCAGCAAGTGCCCTCTCCATAGGTGCTCCTGAGCCCCACCTCCTTTCCTGTGAAGTGTCCATGCCCCTTCTTTGTGATCCATCCCTCAATCAAAGAGCAACCGTTTTTAAAAGAAACTTTATTTATAGAAATTGTAACTACAATAGTGAAAAGGAAACACAGAGGTAAAAAAAAAGAGGGGCGAAGGGGGTGCAAAAGAGAAAGGCCAAGGTGATCACAGTCCTAGAAACATGCAAGAGAGAAACATGGGTGCAAGGGGATACAACTATACAAGAGCACCTAAAGCAGTGTATTACAGTTAATAATTCAAGCATGTACAGAACCAACAAGCGAATGGATCATCGTTACACCGTTCCATCAAATCTAGGGGGAATTGTGGTCACTAATCAGCCCTTCCACTCCAGCTTGCTGTCAGATGTTGAGAGGCCTGCCATACGAGCCTGTTGCAGGATACAAAGTACAGTAGTAGTAGGATTTGCATTTGCCCTGTGCCTCTTGATATATGTCCTGAAAGGTGACCAGGTGCATTCAAATTTGTACATTGTGTCCATAGCCAAAGCAGTCAATCTTTCCATTGTGTATGCGTGCCATAGCTTGGTACACCACAAAGACAAGCATAGTGGGAAGGAGCCCTCCAGTTGTGAGCTATAGTGAGCCTGGCCGCTAGGAGGAAAAAGATTTGTTACTTGCCCCTGGGAGTAGTATACATATAGACAGAATCTTCTCCAGCCACTCCCAGCAAAAGCACCAAAGGATCCATTGGTAGGGTCACTGAACAAATCTGTGAGTTCAACAGATGAACCTCAACCCAAAAGCACCTAACATGTATGCATTCCTACCACATGTGCAAATAAGTACCCCTAGAGTCACAATCCTGCCAGCAGAAATTAGGAGTTCCTAATATAGCGTGCAACCTAACTGTGGTGAAATACTGTCTTGTAAGGAGTTTATAGGAACTGGCCCTGTGTTGTAAACAAATAGAGGTCTTAGCTGCTCACCCCCATTACCGCTGCCAGGTTTCCTCTAACATAGATGTGCCTAGATTTTGTTCCCACCGTGATTGAAATGAATGCCATCATAACTAGAAAAGATCACAAAAAGCCAAGAACATGGGGGCAATGTCCTTCTTATTGGACCCCAACGTGAACAGTTGTTCCAGGGTAGTCTTGATTCTACTACCTTGGCACAAAATCCACTATGGGAGACAGTAGGGAAGGGTGAGTAGTAGCTGCCTGACTACAGTTGATCCTGTCCCAATGCCTAAGAAGGGTTAGAGTAACAAAAAGAGGTAATTGAGAAGATGGAAAGCGATCATGTAGTCTCAACCACAGGATATGTTGTAGTGGAAGGGCCGAACATCCTTGCTCCAAGAGCACCCAAGGTTTGTGTAGGAGTTATGCCAGTCCAGAGCAGATTTCAATTGAGTGGCATGGATATAGTTTTCTATCATAGGGAAGCCTACCCCACCATCCAGCGTTCTCTTTTAAAGTGTTCTTCTCTGTATACCGAAGTGTATTTATGCACACAAATTGCAGTTGCTGCTTTTGGGCTTGCTGACTAGTCTCTTAGAGACCCAAAGGGGATGAGTGTGTGTTATATACACCAAGCATGGCAGCTGATTAATCTTTATGGCTTTATTTCAATCATGGAGATATCATGATTATATCTCCATCTTGCCCCAGTGAAAGAGTTATTTGTGTAGGGCATCTAGCATCAGTGGAATGATATGGTCATAAAGCTCACAAACAGAGTTGATTGGATGGATCCCCAGATAGCACTGGGAGGTAATACTCCAAGCTATGGCAAAAGAGGAGAGTAAAGGGTACATCTTATGTGTTAGATCAGCTACCCCTATGCTTGTGGACATTGTACAAATGATACAAAAACCTGAGACTTCCTCAAATCATTTTAATTTGTCTAATAACTGCGGCAGTGACATACCAGAATATGTGAGGAAACATGGGGCATCATCCGCACACCGGGCCAATTTGTACTGTTCATCATCTACCTCAAGCCCCGGAATCCCGGGATTTCATTTGGTGCAGTGAACCAGTGGTTTCGTTGTGAGGGCAAAAATCAGTGGAGACAGAGGGCACCCATGTCTAGTACCCCTGTCAAGCGATATCCCAAAGGAAGGGCACCATTGACTCTGATTCAAGTGGTGAGGAATACATAGTTGGCCAACAGATACAACATCCTGTGGGGGCCCAGACCCACCTGAGATAGAACCATTTGTAGAAACCCCCAATTCACTCGACCAAAGGCCTTCTACAAGTCAAGCGAGAGAAGGAACGTGGTTGTTTTAGAGCCTTTTGCCACATCAAACATATTTACCACCTGTCACTTATTATCACAAGCTTGTCTACTGCAGATTCAACCTGACTGGCAGATGGATATCGATAGCTGACAAATTAAATGCAGCTGGGAGACTAGAATGGAGGTGACGATTTTAACGTCAAAGTTTAACAGGGCAAATGGCTACATGAGGAGCAAGCCAACTGATCTTTACCCGGTTTCAACAATAGGGTTTCAGTGGATTCCAACATGGTGGGTATGACACATTTGTTGACGGGGAATTAATTGAAGACCTTGGAGAGGGGTTCAGTGAGCAATTCACGAAAATCTTTGTAAAAAGACACTGAGAACCTATCTGCCTGCAGACCTTGTTAGGTTTCAATTGCTGTATGGCCTGATTCCAATTCCTGGACCAGCGCAGGATCCATAGGTGAGTAGGGCAAATCTTGGTTTTGGGATGTTGCAGATGGAGGGTGGCTTGGTTAAGCACTGAATGTTATATCTTGAAGAGAGACACTAATGTTGGTTGTGTCCATATAGGAAACCCCCACCTCAACTCTAATGGTGGCAATATAGGGCCAGATGTATGAACAAACCCCTTAGCGAATTGCAAATAGTGATTTTTAAGAAATCTCTGAGTCGCAATATGCAATGTAACATAATTGTGATTCGGAATTAGCAATTTCTTAAAAATCGCTAATGCGATTTGCGAGGCCCAAATACTGAATCGCAAAAAAATTGTGATTCGGTATTTGAAAATCACAAATTGCGAGAATGCACACCTGGCAGAGCCTGATGACATCACAAGCAGGAAGTGAGTCATCCCAGGCAGTTTGCAGGTGCCACACCCAAAGGAGCAGTGAGAGAGACACAGACCAGCCACAGGGAGCAAGTCTGTGAACAAAACAGGACTGCATATCAGCATGGACAACTCTGCAAATGGAAAAGAGAAGGGAGAGAGGAAAAGAAAACTGAAGTTCAGTGAGCAGGAACTGGAGGTGCTCACTGAGGAGGTGGTGAGGAGCCATGACCGGCTGACCGGGAAGAGCTCACTCCAGGTCCCTGAGAGTGAGAAGCGCAAACTCTGGGGGGACATACAAACAAAAATCTGCGCTGTGGGGGTTGCGCAGCGCTCAGTGGAGGAGATCAAAAAGAGGTGGTACGACCTGTGTTCCAGTGCCAAGGAGAGGGTGGCCAGAAGACTACAGGGGGCAAGGAGCACAGGAAGCGGACCATCCACTGAGACACTCTCCACCCCATGGAAGACCTGGTTGAGTCGACACTCCTCCCAGAAGCTGTCAGTGGGGTCACTGACATAGTCACATCCGGCGCACCAAGCACCAGTAAAGGTAAGTGCAATATTGAAATGTAACCCCATATGTGTATGTACAAATGCCCCTTAGGAATTAGCAATTAGTGCAAAGCATTGTGATAAGTAGTTCATTCCACATCTTAGAAGTGGCACAACAGTGCCTTATGGGAGTGGTAGTCCACAACCCAGAGCTGAAAGTAGTACTTTGAATGTAATTAAGTAGAGCGACACCCAGAAGAACACAACACCCACCACATAGTGATATGATGTAACTGTACATTTATTACCATTGTTGAACCTTTGGTGATAAATACATAAATTACATGCTGCACATTGTCGTTGCAGATGGCCCAGGCCCAGCAGCATCAGCATGTGCCGTTGTGGGGGATGCTGAAATCCACCCTCCATCAGACTCCAACACCAGTGAGTCAGTGAATGTTGCGCCTATCAGACGCAGGGCAAGGGCTGTACCGCTATCCGAATTGAGCCAGGACTCAGATGACATGCAGGATGACGGCCACACTCCATCCCCAGACGGCAGATCCACTGTAATGCAGGAGTCCCAGCCCCAGCGTCACTCAACACCCCGCAGGAGGCCTCAGTATGCAGGCACACCGCATGTGGAAGCAGGAGAGGGCCCATCAGTCTTTGGTGGCCTGGAATCCTCTATGCTGAAACTGCAGCGCCTGCAAAATAAGAAGATTACGGCAATGCATAGGCAGATGCAGGCACACAATGCCAACATGGGGGGCTGCATTGGCAGTTGGAGTGCCTTAATTCAAATATTTCAAAGCTGCACGAGGGACAGATCACAGCTTACGAGAACACCAGGGAGCTGACCAATGCAGTGAGGGAACTCTGCACAGAGCTAAGGCATGACAGAGTCAGCCACCGCAGGCATGAGAGGTGATTCATGGGCATGTTCAGTGGATTCTGTACATCGGTCAATCACCTTGCAACATCTACGGCCCTCATATTGCAGCGTGCTCTGGCCGCACAGGTGGAGGCAGCACACAGCAGTAGGGATATAGCCCAGGGACTGGTCCAGATAACGAATGTGCTGGATACTATGCTGGGTAACTGCTCTGCTACACCCAGTGAACTTGGACTCGGGGAGACTGAGGACTCATCTAGCCTCAGCAGCGTAGCAGTGCCCACTACAGATCCTAGGCGTCACAGTGGCAGGCACAGCACTGCCACTGAGGCAGATACCAGAGGTGCCGGTGAGGCCACTGCGCACTCGAGTGGCTTGCGTGGCCATATAAAGTGACTGTAATGGCCACAGGGGACTGTCTGCTTTTTTTGTTTCACAGTGAACTATGAATAAATAGTGAGACACTGTTAATGCTTATTTAATGACACATGTGTTTAATTTTTGTGCTAGAGACACTTATGTTACCTGACATTAAGGTAATAAAGGTACTAACTACCAGTACACATGTCAGTGAAGTTGTGTTGTTATTACTTACATCTGAAATGGTTGTGCGTGATGTCTGCACGCCTTTGCCTGCCCTCTGCTGCACTGGTCCTGTCTGCTGGCTGTAGGGGGGGGTATGGGATCATCATCCTCATCTGCGTCTGGATCAGATATTTCCACAGGTATGCCCCTGGTGGTAGCTATATTTTGCAGGATCTCACATGTGGCCACTATTCTACAGGTCGTGTCCGGGCTGTACTGTAGTGCCCCTCCACTTTTGTGGATGCACCGGAAGCGACTCTTCAGCAGGCCAAAGGTGCGCTCCACCACATTGCTGGTTGCCCTGTTTGCTGAATTGTATCTCCGTTCTGCTGGTGTTGTAGGATTTAGGTAGGGCGTCATCATGTAGGTGCGCACTGCGTAGGCACTGTCTCCTGGAAGGAACACAGGGTATAATGAGTAAGTGAGCCATCTGACGTCACAACGCCATCAATGCACCAGTGTACAGAGGGACAATACCTAGTAGATATCCTTCACCAAACTCCCCAGCTAGCAGTCTTGTGTGAATCCCGCTGTGGTGAAAGATGTATGAATCATGTGTGCTCCCTGGGTACCTGGCCACGAGATCAGTTATGATGTAGGAGGCATTGCATATTACCTGTATATTCATTGATTGTTGGTATTTACGGTTGCGGTACACATACTCTGTGGCCGATGGTGGACAGATTGCAACATGTGTCCCATCTATGGCACCTAGGACGTGAGGGAACTGTGCAATCTGGTAGAAATCTATTTTAGTCTGCTGTATTTCCTGTGGGGTGTGGGGGAATCTGATTTACTGGTGTATCCTACTCAGCATGGCGTTGATAAATGCATTGAAAAATCTATAGAGAGCACTCTGTGATACTCCTCCAGCTGCTGCAATGACCCCTTGATAGCTCCCTGAGGCAAGTAGGTGCAGGGAGCATAATACCTGCACATGGGTGGGTATGCTATTTGTCCTATGTGTTGTGCACTGCAGTATGGGTTGTAGCTCAGCTATCAGGTCAAGTATCATGGCTGAGTTCAACCTGTACTTGTCATATATCTCCTCCTCAGTCTGGTCAAAAAGGGTAATGCGCACTCTGAAAATGCGCTCCTGTCTCCTCCTCCCTCTCCTCAAACCTGCCAAGATCCTCATTCTTCTCGCCATGACGTAGAGTGCAGTCATTGTGGAAAAGAGTCTGAGGCATTCTGGGCCTCTTTATATAGGTTGCACCTGGTTACCACCTGGTTTCACTCAGTGGTAATTTGCATGTGCAAAAGGCCATTCTGCGAAAATTCGCAATTTGTGAATTTTTGATGCAACGAATTGTGACATGGTTTTGCGAGTCGTATTTTGTGTCTCGCAATTTCCGACTTGAAATACTGAATCGGTATTTGTGAGTCGCTATTCCGACTCGCAATTTGCGAAATGCTAATTGCGATTCGGTATTTCATGTCGCAAATTGTGAGACGCAAAATGCGACACGCAAAACCATGTCGCTTTGCAAAAAATCGAAATTTTTGGGACTCCTTATTTTTGGGCTGCGAATGCCTTTCATGCATCGCAGACCAAGTTTTTGCATTTGCAAACGGACAAATTCTGCGATTCACACCGTTTGCGAATGCAAAATGGTTTGATACATCTGGCCCATAGTTTGTACTTTGCCTCCTTCTCAATTTGTAGGTCAGCAACTGATGCCATTTACCTTCTTTCTCATAATATTTCTGGTTAATGTATAATCATTTGCGCACCTGTCATGTAGATCCGCTCTAATTCCCCCTAAACCCATCTCAGTTCCGTACAGTTCTTGTTAGAGCTTTGTGTTGAGCCTCAGGATGAGTTATTCAGGTCTCCAGGTCCGCCTTCTGGGTCTTAGCTAATCGGACAAAGGTAGATGTGATTGATAATCTGCCCTCTCAGTAACCCCTTTGCGGCATCTCAATCGGTAGCCCAGGAAACCTCCCCAGTAGTGTATTCCCTGAAATAAATGTGGCAAGGACCCTTGGACGGAGTCACGTAATGCTAAATCTCTAAATGCTATTTTGTTGATGTACCAGTGTGGAGTTACTCACTGTGGAAGTCTGATAGCATCTAGGACCAGGAATACTGGGGAGTGGTCAGAAAGGGTCTGGGCACCCATGGAAGCTGAAAGTACCTTTGATTGGAAAGAAGTGGCTATTAGAAAAAAATCAATCTGGGTTTGTGTTTTGTAGACATGAGAGTATTAGATGTAATTCCCTTCCCCCATAAGTGTCTCCCTCCAAATGCCCAACAAACAGAGGTCATACATACCCTGCATCAGATTTAAAGGAATTGGATGAGTGTTAAACCGGGCTACAGAGCGATCCAAGGTGTTGTCCAAAGCTGTATTGAAGTCCCCCCTAAAATATGCTCACCTTCGGCACAGCTGGCCAGGATTAGGCAGATAGAACTGTAAAAGTCCTTTTTTATCGCTGGGGCCATAAATAGAGAAAAAAGTAACTTCCCAGGAGTCCATGCAACCCGTATCCCAACCACTCTACCTGCCCTCTATCAACATGGGTTAAGTCCACCCCTACGGGTAAACTGGGCCTAAATAAAAGAGCCACCCCCTTGATTTTGTTGTGTCTAGGTGCATGAACCTATCTGGGTACCAGAAAGAATGGAGCCGCTAGTGTCTGACCCCAAGAGATGGGTCTCTTGTAGCATGGCCACATCTGCCTCATTAATATGGAGCCTTTGCAGAAGTGCTTCCTGCTGCATCAGGGAGTCAAGACCCTGAGGGGATTATTTACAAACTCTTAGCGCAGGAACACGTAGCAAGCGACCTTGCTGTGCTGCCCTACGCTACAGAGAAAGTTCAGAAATGCACTGTATCTACACAATATGGTGCATTTCTGTCCTCTCCCCTTGTGCTGCGTACAGTGGGCAGACAGGATTGTTTCTCTACAGGAAGGGACACCTTCTGGCACAAAAAGAATCCATGTAGATGATTTTTGATTTCTATGTGTGCTGCATAATGCAGCACACATGGCAATAGTTAAAAACAATGAGAAGTAAAAATATTTATCTTCGTTCCACCTCCCCTGGGGAGATATAAAATTTGGGCGCCTTCCCAGATTTGTAATGCCTGGTAAAATCTGGGAATGTGCCAAAACCCATTGTTGTTGCATGGTAAAACCCACCACAATGCCCATGGAACGCCTCCCTGATGCAGTGTGAGGCAACACAGTGACTTGCTCTGCGTTGCCTTACACCATATCTACAAGGCCATGAAAAGCCATGCAAAGTGGCCTTGTAGATATAGGCCTGCACAATGCACCGCTGGTGTATCACAAAAAGTGACACACCAGCAGCGCACAGAGCTTGTAAATAAGCAACTGAGGGGCATATTTATACTCTGTTTGCGCCAGAATTGCGTCGTTATTTTTTTTACGCAAATCCGACGCAAAGCTAACTCCATATTTATACTTTGGCGTTAGACCCGTCTAGCACCAAAGATCTTGGAGTTTGCGTCATTTTTTAGCGTGGACACCTTCCTTGCGTTAATGATATGCAAGGTAGGCGTTCCCTTCTAAAAAATGACTCCGAGGCATGTGCGCCGTATTTATACTCCCGGGCAAAAATGACGCCCGGGAGTTGGCGGGTCAAAAAAAATGACGTCCAGCCGCTTTAGCGTCATTTTTTAACGCCTGGTCAGGGCAGGCGTTAAGGGACCTGTGGGCTCGGAAGGAGCCCAGAGGTGCCCTCCCATGCCCCCAGGGACACCCCCTGCCACCCTTGCCCACCCCAGGAGGACGCCCAAGGATGGAGGGACCCATCCCAGGGAACTTAAGGTAAGTTCAGGTAAGTATTTTTTTTTTTTTTTTGTGGCATAGGGGGGCCTGATTTGTGCCCCCCTACATGCCACTATGCCCAATGACCATGCCCAGGGGACATAAATCCCCTGGGCATGGCCATTGGGCAAGGGGGCATGACTCCTGTCTTTGCTAAGACAGGAGTCATTTCAATGGGGGTTGGGAGTCAAAAAAATGGCGCTAATCGGGTTGAGGCGAAATTTTTGCCTCAGCCTGACTTGCCCCTTTTTTTGGCGCCCAAGCTCCATTTTCCCCTACGCCGGCGCTGCCTGGTGTAAGTCATTTTTTTTGACGCACACCAGGCAGCTCCGCCGGCTAACGTCATTCCAGAAATAAGGCGCCCGCATGGCGCTGTGGAATGCCGTTAGCCGGCGTAAAATTTTTTGACCCACAACTGCGTTGGCGCAGTTGTGCGCCAAAAAGTATAAATACGGCCCTGAGTATTTAGGGAAGCTAACAGAAGGCAGAACCCCAGGAGATGAGCTCAGGTCACCTGTATGAGCCATGATTAGAACACAAACTCAATGGCCAAAATAATTGAAGCAACATTACAAACAATAAAGAAAATGAAAGAAAGATTGGCAGCTGGAAAATAACCATCTATTGCAACAAAGGGGGCAGCTTTCAAGGGTACCCCAGGCCCCTTCCCACAGTATCTGCATGAAAAAGTATGTGACATCAACGGGGGTCCGTATAAATTGAGTAAAGACCCCCACACCAAGAAACATTTTTACCAATGAGGGCGGTTGAGTATGCGACTGCCTCGCCCTTAGGTCAGGTGCCTCCCTCAAAAGCAGCATTCCTCCATGAGGGTGTCAGGCAGTGTCGGAATCAGGTTGGTGTAAATTGTTTTTGAGGTCTTGCAGGCCTTCTTTGAGGGTGGTTGTTGCCATCTGTCCAGGTGCGGGGAGCAGAGAGATGCCAACTGGGCATCGCCGGCCTCAGCTGGAGGGTACATTTACTGCAGGGTTCGGGCTTCATCTGGGGTGCACGCAGCTACCCCTTTGCTGCCAATGATAAAAAGGAAATGGAACAGGAAGCTCCAGCGGTATTGGATTTTCTTGTCACACAGGTTTGAATATACATCCCTAATGTCCTGGCATTGGGTCAAGGTCTGGATTGATAGGTCCTGAACCACAAAGAGTGCATTGCCCCTGAAGTTGATGGAATCCATTTTATGAGCCTCTCTTAGAATGTCTTCCTTGGCCTTATAAAAGAGGACACCAGTGAGCACATCCGGTGCCAGGTTTCCTACTGCTGGTATGGGGAAAAGCCGCAGTGGGATGCTGTCGAGGGTAAGGTCATTTCTTTCTGAGTCCTCAAGAATGTGCTGGAACAGCTCCCAGATGTACCTGTCAAGCTCAGCATTTGGCACTGAAGTGCTCACAGTTCTAATCCGGATGTTATTGCACCAGGAGCAGTTTTCCTAGAGATCCGAGGTGGGCGTGCGCCATCTCCCTGCACCACCCTACCAGTATCCCCTACAGCCCCACAACTCCTAGGTGTCTTTATGGCTGACAACATATCTTTAATGGAGAAGGAGGCCTTTGGGGATCTTTGACAAAAGAAGGCAATAAGGAAGGGCCCCCTTGCCCAGCAGCCCCACTGGTGTTATGTAGGAGCTCAATAAACATAGAAGGTACCCGCAAGGGAGGAGGGAGGTCTGTTTTTGGTGATTATTGGGCATTAGAAGCTCCAAACATCTCCCTTGTAGCTCTTCGTTGCCCCACAGGCCAATGCCGAAGATGGCTCCTCCACCATGTGGAAAACAATGGGAGGCCCAACAGATGCGGCCTAGAGTGACCTCAGCAGCTGACCGGAAGCATTCTACATCACTGGAAGGGATACATCATCAATGCTGATGACTGTCTTGGAACCACAGCCAAAACAAGCACACCTGCACCTACGTGGCCACACTCTCTGCTGTGATCTGTTTTGTCGGTGCGTGAGCTTCCCTCAGCCCCTGGATCAGAGTCAGCGGGCTAATGCCTCCTCATGTTCTGTTGTAGTGATGTGGAGGACATCAGTAGGAGCCCCGGCTCAGGAGCTTAGACGAGAGACGCCATTATGGGTCCTCATCCAAGCCACTCCTGCAGGGCAACCTTTTGAAGTATAAAGGGAGGGTCCCTTCCTCTAGTATGTCCCATTCAGCTCACAGGAATGCAGCACTACACAGATCTGCCTGGGGGGATTCCCCTACTTCTCATGTCTTCATCAGACATGCCTGGGCTTTCCAAAATGGAACCGAGAGGCCCCCATGTAATGTATCAATATAGGCACACAGACTCAGTGCACATTCACAGCATACCTACTGGCCAGCACTGTTACTTTTATGCATGGCAGCATTACAAGTACATATAGATTCAGCACACTCATTCAGTCTGCACACACTATTCAGTACTGTAGCCTTTCTAAACCGAACCAGGGTGTGCTATTTGCAAACACACACCCTGCCAGCACACTCTTACAATGTGTACACTGCACAACACTGTATTGTTCTTCATGCAGGCACACATACACCCAGTACATAATTCTCTCAAGTAATGCATTCCTCACAGGCATACCTACATCCAGTACCTATTAAAACACACAAATACTGCAAACCACTGCTCTAACGCCATCCTGCATCCTTCCCAGGCACATATACAGACAGTGAAAAGTCACTAATGCTGTGCTGCACAGCACTTCACATATACCTAATGCAGGCAAAGGGTGGGTTAAGCATTCACCAGCTGAATTTTCAAAAAGGTGAGTGAGCCTTTAGGCCTCACTCCACTGACACATGATAAAAAGGACCTTGTCACTACTACTGATAAATACAAGGTATTCTATCATCACCGCACTTGTACTGCTTAACTCCTTGTGAAGGCAGTACCCTTCCATTACTATAAAGATAGCTTTTTTATTTTAAGAAGCCCCTTCTTGTTCAACAAGATTGCAATCAGTGAGAAAGGCCTAGGTCATGACACACATGCATGATTCGTGTTCACCTACGACAAAAAATCAACATTAGAGATCCGTACAACAGTACAGTTGGGTACTTGGGACAGGGGTTCAAGTCTTTAATTATGCAGAAATCGTCTCCATCCCAGCAGGCTCACTCTCCAAAAAGGCATGTCTGCTCTCCCCAGCGATTGTAGCAGCTTGCAGCTCACAGCAATGTGGTAAGGCAAGTTCTCCCCGGCAGGACAAATTCAATCCTTGAGCTTGCAACTGGAGTCCAGAAAGGGGGCGTCACCCTCCTTGGTGTCCTCCTGGTCCATGGGTGTTAGTCAGGACTGATCTTGTAGTGGAGCTAGACCCACCAGTCACAGCCTCACTCAAGTCCCAGGCAACAGCCATAATGATTTGATGAACTGGTCCCGGCAGTGCATCCTGCCACACAGGATTTCAATAGTAACTTCCAGACACAGCATAAACTCCTCACGTGCAATTAGCCACACCACAGTAGCTCCTCCTGTCATACAGGGCCACCACTCAGGCGTTCATGATTCCTGCCATGCTGGTCTCACAACTTCTTCACCAGTGGCCCATCTGGCATACAGGGTCACCGCAATGAGAATGTGTGGGCTCAGCTCCGTCCGCACAGTGCTCGGCAATTGACTCAGTCAGCCGTAGCCCTCTCCTGGCATACAGGGGTCACTGAAAACAGTCTTGCACAGGGCTATGACCTGATCGGTGCACAGTCAAATACTCATACCTTGCAGAGGGAGCTCTCATGGTAGGGCTCCACACTGGACCTTCAATGCTCTCCTCTTCCTCCCAGGGCACACTGGTCTTGGCAAGCAGGCACCAACTGATGCTCCAGGTTCCAGAGCAGATGGTCTTGGTGTCCCTGTGTGATATCCCCTCACCCAGCAGGAAGACAACCAAGCCTCAGCCCCACTCCTGGTCATGGGCAGATGTTTTGCAGAGCTTCTCTTTCTCACACAGCATGTCTGGCTGGTTGGCAGATTACAATTTTTCAGGGACTCAACCTCCCCTTCTCCTTCTCAACTTTCTTCATGAAAGAGGTCTGTCACAGCAGGCACAACTCTAAAGCTGATTATCCACAGCACAATTCATGAAAGTGATCAGCGTTCACACCAGAATGTCAGCCAAAGTGATACGTGCATCAAAAGGTTAATCACAGATCCCAGCCCTACTCTTTATAATTCCCATATCAGCCTCATCTCTCTTCCTGGGATGTTATCCAGGCCCCTTCTTTGTGATATATCACTGAATCATAGAGCAGTCTTTTGAAATGTAAAGAGAGTTGCTTCTTTTTCCCTTCAGTGTGTCCCACCCAGCTCACAGGAATGGAGCAATACACAAATCTGTCTGTGGGGATTCGTCTCCTCCTCATGTCTTCACCAGGCAGGCCTGGGCTTCTTAAAATGGAACTTAGGTTCCTCCACAAAATATGCCCTTGCAAGCACACTCACTGAGTGTACATTCACAGCACACTTTGGGGCATATTTATTAAAAACTCAAGCAGCGCAGCAAGAAACCTTTCTGTGCTGTGCCGCATGATAGTGAAAGGGCAGGAATGCACCATACTTAACATAATAAATGAATTTCCGTCTTTTCCTGCTCTGGAGTGCAATGTGATGCCTTGCACCAATACAAGCACCCTTGCACCAGGATTGCTTTTAACAAGGAATGGAAACACCTTCCTCCACAAAAACAATCCTCTGAGGCATTTTCCTCTTTTTATGTGTGCAGAATGAAGCGCACAGAGAAAGAGGAAGCAACAAAGAGAATTTAAGATATTTCCCCTTGTTACGCATCACATGGGGAGATTCAGTATTTTGACTCATTCCGAGGTCTACCAGTAATGGGTGGATGTGTGGGAACATCCATGCCTTACCCATGGAACACCTTCCCAGGGTAGAGTAACGCAATGCAGCAATTTGCGCTGCATTGCATTGCGTTACTCTAGATTTATCAAGCCACTCAAGGCCACGCAAAGTGGTCTTGAATTGCTTAATGAATCTAACCTATGATTTGTGTAGCTCTTGAGCTCCTTTGCGTGATGCAAGGGTGATGTAACTCTTTAATAAATATGCCTCATTGTGCCCAGCACTGCTACATCTATGCATTGTGCCCTTACCTGTATAAACGATTCAGTATGCACCCTCAATTTGCACCTACTGTTCAGCACTGAAGCTTTTCCATCTTTAATAAGGGTGTGTCAGCTACAAACACACATACTGCCACCACACACTCTCACTATGTGCCCCCTTCACAATACTTCACCCTTCATGTATTGTAATTCACACAGGTACACTTACAGGCAGCTCATGCTGTCCCTGCACACTCACAGCACAGCACTACATCTTTCCCTGGCATGCAGACAACCATTACAAAGTCACAACTCCTGTGCTCCAATGCCATATCTGTTTGACCTTGTTAACTCCTGAATGTCAAATCTTAAAATGAAGGTACCTAATTCATTGATTGTCCCATAGTGTCTCATTCCTGTGGTTTCAGAGACAATAAGCAGCAGCTACTAGAAGCACTGGTCTATTGCTCCTGAAACTTGGAGCCCTGGGCTGACATATTACTTGTTACATTTTTTATTTGTGGCAGAAGAAAAAGCTTGTGGCCTATTTGTAGATGAACCAAATTAAAAGTTTAACAGACGTATTTGTTCTTTGTCTATAATACTTTGGATGGTATATATAATAGACATAGGGCCAGATTTACAAGGCCCTAGAGCCACCTTGCGCCACATTAGTATCATTTTTTTTACCCTAATGTGACTGAACGAGGCAAAAATCGCTGCGCATGCATTGCGCCACTTTGAGACACTTTGCACACATTATGCTTGCTCTAGGCATAATGTATGCAAGGCGGGAGTTCTGGCATTAGGAGGCCCGCAAAAATGGCGCAATGAAATCTTGCCGATTTCATTGCACCTTTTTTGGCATCTTTATTAACGCCTGCTCAAAGCAGGCATTAAAAGGAGGCACCCATTTAAGTCAATGGGCCTCTTTGAACTTTGCTGCAGTTTTGATGACTCTATTGGCCTAACATGGGCTATGGTGCGCCTTATTGGTATTGGTGTCGTCAGGTGGCGGTGTGGGGGGGGGGTCAAGAAATCTGGCGCATCAGTACTGATGTGCCAGATTCTTGTAAATCTGGGCCAAAGTTCCCTTGTTATGAGTAAGTACAATTTGCCAGCTGGTAATTTTGTCCCAGGATAAATCCAGTAGCACAGCTTTAGTGTAACGTTGTGATGAAATTACAAAAATTCCACCTATTCTAAATTTCAAATGTGAGAATTCTGGATAATCTGTAGTACTGAAATTTGTGCACCCATCTACCATAGACTTTCCCACTTTCTGACCTCTTAATCTCCATACTGATGTCGCATGTCATCACACTGAGAAATCTGCATGGGGAAAAAGTTATGGAGTGCTGTATTATACCTAAACCTGAAATACAGAAGTCAGACGCAAACAATGTTTGCATCAAACCCCAGCATTTCTGGCTATCTCGTAATGAGGGCTATAGTCAGCTAAATCACTGCCATGGCAGGTTAATTTTCTAGTCTAGAGTCATAAGTAGCCAGTACCTTGTGAAAAATCAGGAATAGAATGGATCATCGCAATGGCTTCACCCATAAATTACCATAAAGTTGTAAGAAAGCTGCATGCTTACCACTTTGCTTAAAGGTCTTCCTCATTTAAAGATAAATTGTGCACAATGTCTTGCATGATTCTGTATCCTTTATACCTTCTATCAGCATTACCGTGATTATCAGTCTATGGATTGGTCTCCCAGATAATCTCCCATATTGGGCTATGGAATGTGTGCAAGATGCACAAGAGGATGGCTACACTGCATGCCTTCTACATGCCTTCTACGGTACATGCATCAAATCTCTGCAGGTCACATACAAATACCAGACCGTGCTCTTTGAGTGAATATGTTTGTTTTTTAGGACGTGGGATAAAACACTTGGGTTTACTGTTACTTTCAACAACAGAAATATACCATTTAGGGGATCTATCCACAAAGGTTCTGTGCATGTGTTAATTTAGTTTGAATGTAAATCAATTACGGGACCAAGTAGTAACAGTACATATTTTTGCGATTCACTATGTAATTATTGAATAGGCAATCCTATGTAGGCTTACATACCTCCACCGCTGCTTGAGCCACCTACACAAGGATTTAGAATTGTAAGTTACTACTTGTAACTTTTCACACACACTTTTCTGCCACCTTGGTGAAGACCTCCCTAAGTATAGGAAAAGTTATTCAACATTAATAAAGTTAAAAAATGATAAGACCATTTCATTACGAAACATCAATGTGAATCTACAATTACCAAAATAAAATGTTATAGCACGTTACATTTTTATTAAATAATAATGAGTTAAAATGTTTTAAATAAATGTACAACTAATAACTCTAAAGAAAATATTAAATAGAAAAATTCCACCAACCTTATTTAAAAAGTAATATGTATAAAAATAAATGTAAAGTTATATATAGAATAATTTTTAAATAGAAATAGGTATTCAACAAAAGCTTTAAGGTGTATTATAATTGTAATATTAAATATTCATATTTTAAAAATATAATAATGATTTATTTGTTGTAAAATATTTTCTAATAATGAAACCAAATGTATTAATTCATTTTTAAAGTTCAAAGTTATCTCTCTGTCCCCTTCATATATGCTGCGGGCAATCCTATCAATGCCAAATTGCAACTTTTGGGAATGTGGATGATGCACAGCATGTAAGGCCAATACTGACAGGAAATATTATGTTCTGCCTACAGGCAAAAGTAAAAATATTGATTGCCATGTTGGATGCAGCAGTGACTATTGTAAATATGTATGTGCCTGCCCACATAATCTACTGTATATTAGTAACAGAACTTTCTCTGTCCATTAAAGGATTTTGGAACATATGTGAACCATCAAATATCAATAAGAATTAAAAAATACAAGTTCAGATCGGTTGAATGTCTGTTCATCCCACCAGCCACCAGACCTGTGACTTTTTCCCTATTGTGTTTATTTTCAATTGTTTTCAAATAATTTACTGATCATATGTACAATACACACAACCATTACATTAAAAATAATAATTAAAAATTTAATTTAATTTTGTGAAAAAACACAAACATTTACATGTAGAAATTAAAGAATTAAACTACATAATAATCAACTTAACACATTTAAAATTAATACATTAGTTAACAATTCATAAAATAAAATAAAATCTATATTTTAAAACACTTTATATCCTTATTCCCCTACAATTTCAAGTCAACAATAATTAAAAGGACTCATTTTAACTAAAGTATAATTCTTTAAATATATTACTAAACCCAAAATATAAATGTTACGAAAATATTTAGAAATAAAACCATTACAATAATAATCACCTATAACATTAAAAGCAATAACATATTACAAAACATGAAAAACAAATATATAGAACATTATTACAAGAAATTGTAAAACAAGTTGATATTTAAAAAACATATTCTTACCTTCGATATAAGTCCAATAATGTGATTGTCATCATGATATTTTTCTAACAATTTTAGTGTTCCAATTTTAAGGTTGAATGCCTATTTTAATATGTTCGCAAGTTTGCAGGTGCAGTAAATGACACCTCTATTGTGCCTTTCAATATGGAGTATACCTGAAAGATGAATAAAGTTATGAAACAGGCAGAGATACTCAAAAGGCCCTCACCAAGTTTTTATTTAAGTAGAGAACATCTTTTTAAGGTGAATGAAGACTGTTGTAAAATATTATCTCCTGGCTTGAAATGGTTGCATTAATGTTGACAAATTTAATTTTGAGATTAAACCATTAGCAGTGCCATACAGCACATCATCATTCTTTTAATGTTTGTAGTTATGCTTTGGTGAAAGGGCTCATTCCTCTGAGTCAGACATGGAGACTGAATAGCATTGTGAAATTATGTTATGTTGTTGGCATAATGATTCACTTCTGAATTGGGCTAGTGTCTCTTCAGATTTTATATTTTCCTTATTTTCTAAAAGTTCTGGCAGTCAAATGTTTTTTAGAGGATAGTCTTAAGCCCTCATTATAAGCTGCAAATTCAATTCAGATCCTTAGGCAAATACATGTTTGCACATAGATCGTTATTCTTAGTTGTGTCATAATTATCGCAGCCCTGTTGTTTTCCCCTATGAGATTTCAGCAGGACAAACAGTCTAGAAGAAAGGCAGAAGATGTAGAATTTGGTGCTTGAAATGCTGATTTTGCACGTTTTGCCTCATTTCTAGGTCAAAAACTCAGAATAGGCGATATATGTCACACCCAGTATATACCATATGTTAGCACAATGGTGTTAATTGGCTGCAGTAAATAGTACCCTTTTCCAACCTACTTGAAATAGAAGTCTTATTAGAGTAGCCAGCTTTCTGATGTTATATTTTGAGAAATGCATCATTCCAGTTCACTTTTAAACGTGTAAGTTAAACAGATGAGAAAGTTGAACATATGTTCATTTGTCATTATTGGCAGTTTTTATTATGGAAACAGGGATCTTAAATTGATAAATGCATATTTATAAGAATATGGATTATTATTTGGGGTTGGCAGCCGCTCACCTTGAGGAATAATAACAGTAACTAGTCACGGTGAACCCAAAAGTCACTAAATTCACATGAGCTCTAGAACAAAGAGGCTTAACTTAGGCAACTTGTAAAATATTTATGTAGTGCCAAAACAATATTAAAGTCAAGGCATCAAATAATAGAAATCTCAATATGAATTAGAAATATAGAGTAAATTATAATGAATACAACAAAAATCCAATACTGGTGAACTGGTCAAAATAGCAATGAAAAGCACTAAGAGCCATTGACAGTATATGGAAGTGGTAGACCGGGACTTCAGGCCAACAGTAGTGGAGCGCGGGTCAAAGATTTTACCATCTGAATTAGAATTTTTCTGGAGCGCTAAATTCTCCAGTGGGCAAGTCTTAAGATGTATCCAAAGAAGCTTATTCAAACTCGGTCACCTTTGCCACAATGTCCAATTTGAAGTTCTTGAAACTCCAAAAATATTTTAAGTCCTAACCTTTCAGGGGAAGCTCCTTGGGTCAACTCTACAGCTCCCAGGACATCAGGGACAGCACTTAAGGACCAGGATTCACTCCAGAATAGGCCATCAGCAATATCCAGTCTAGGTCTATTTGATATTGGTTAACTGATCACTTGAGGAAAAAATGCCTCTAGCAGCCTGACTTGTCCCTGTAGCCACCCAGGAGGTCAACCCCTTGAGGAACATGCCAACTTTAATTTTAACAGGTTCCACGTTTAAATATCAGGCACACTACCTTGTAGCCAACAAGATGTTTTAGGGGGGTTGTTAATAATAATTAAAAGCAAAGCTTTCCAACTATCAGAATGTTTCACAGGTTTGGCAGCAGGTTTTTGTGCTGCTGCAGTCAGCCTAGATATGGTACGCCTGACACCATTTTTTACAGGCCAACCCTGTGAATGACACAATAGGTACTGCAAACCACAGGTGCCATCTAACTTCCAGGCCCTGAGTGCATTTTCTATGACATATACTCAGGTTTATGGGTAAGTTAAGTATGTCAATCAGAAGTAAGCCAGTTTAACCATGTTTAAAGGGTCAGAGCACATACACTGGTGCCTGGACAGCAGTGTATCAGTATGCAGAGTTCAATAAATAGTGCACATACAATCCAGAAAAATTGTGAAAATTCTGGGGTGACCTTGCAAGACAGGCGAATTTGCTGCAATATTGCTATGTGAATTTCAGGTAATATGCATAAAATGCAGTAGCTAAAGGCTCTGAAACTCAACAGAGACTTTTAGTATTATGTGTTATGGGAAAGTGACCACAAAACCACGTAGTGAATATGTTGAATGGATCATCAGCATAATATATGCTGCTGCACTGGCAATAGCAATTTAGTGTCAACTAAGCACCTTTGAAGATGTTTAAATCAATGTGCACAGTTTTTTTCTGTGCCATTATTTCTTATAAGGCTGCAATATAAAATGTCAGAAGAAATGGAGTCCATAGTACAGTTGACACACTCCTCACATGCTTTTCTAAAATGAACTAAAATTAACTGCACATTGATCCATCAAAACATTCAGTTTGCATATGCAGGTGCATACTTTCACTTGAAGGATAGTGCGTCTCCTGGTCTGTTGACATCATTAACTTAGCCACTCCTACAAAATATTGACAAGTTAGTGTGAAGTTAAATACGTTTTTTTGTAAATGTTTTATTTAGTATTAAGAGGGCAAAGCCATTAGGACATCAAAATGCATCCCATTCAAAGGATACTAGCAGTGTTTCAGCAAAAACGCCCAGAAAGTTCCTATTACCAGTGTTTTAAAAGGGCAGGTACTGTTCGGTACTAAGTACCTGCACTTCTTTAAGTTGAAGGGGAGAGTACATGCACTTGTCAGCTTTGCTGCAATACAATACAATGGATGAGAACCAGCACTTCTCAGAAGCAAATAGGTACTCTAAATAGAGAGTACCTGCACTTCTATGTTTACATTTAAAGCACTGCATGTTAGCAATAGCAAAAACTTAGCTTGTGAAATACCTATCAGTATGTTGCAGGAAGGAAATCTTGGCATATAGGTGCACAATAAATATATATCATATTTATCAAAAAGTAGGATGGAATAAACCTGGGGTGTTCTTGTACGTCCGGTAGAGCTGAATCAATGGCATACTTTCAGCAAAAACGTTTTGTGACTCCTGTATAGTCTTAATTAGGAAGGGGCAGAAAAAGGGTGCCCCTACCTGAATGCAATGTATATATCAATATATTGTGACTGCAATCACAGATGCAAACCATTGACCAGACACCGACTCTTCAAAGGAGGAGGCAGCTGATGTGCAAAGAGGAAAGGATTAATTTAGGAAGAGTTATCAAGGGACCCTTTGGCATACATTCCTATTTAAGAATTATGTTTGGTCAAATAGGTGGCAGCAGGCAATGGTCCAGGGGACTACCGCCTGCACCCCTCAATGTCTTCCCAAACAGGAAAGTTTCTTTAAAACAAATCAGCACCTGTTCCTTTAAGGATTAAGATTAAACAAAAAAATGTTTTTTGTTTGGACATACTAACTCAGGGATGGTGGCCTGCCGTGCTCACAGACTACTATCCCTTTATTTGTAGACAATCACAAGGACAGCCGTGGCCCGTCCTTTGGGGCTGAGCGGCCACGTACCCCCGCTTTTGCCCCACAAGAAGAGGGTCTGTCAGGCTGAGTAAAGGTCAGCCTCACAGACACTCTTCATTTTCCGGTAAGGTAGCCAGGAGCTATAGATGCGCTATTTGTGCAAGCTCCTGGCTGCCTGAGCTGAACTTTCCTGGGCTAAAGAAGTCACAGCCCTGTGGGCGTGACCTCTTCAGCCTAGCAAAGGTACCTCGAGGTCCTCCCCCTCATTATGAGGGGGAATGTCACAGATTGCTTCGGACCTGGGTGCTTCAGTTTAAAGCCCTGAAGCGCCCAGGGGCGAAAGTCAATCAGTGACACCTCGTCACAGAATGGGGTGTGGTCAGCAGTCTCACTGTACCCATCCCCCTCTGTGACGAGTTGGGACTGCTGCCTTCCCTCATTGGCTGACCTTAGGGTAGCCAGAGAGGGAAGGCAGCAGACCCAACCTTCCTGAGACCTCCAAGGCAGAGCTCAAGGTAAGAGTGTGTGTGTGTGTGTTTTTTTTTAATGAATGTTTGGTGCGTGCGTGTGTCTGTTTGAATATTTGATAATGAATGTTGTGAATTGATGTGTGTGCGTTCGCGTGTGTGAATGAATGAGTGTGAGTGCGCGTGTGTGCCTGATTGTCTGCCCCCCCCCCCCCCCGCCTGCTAAAATTACCTGCTGCCACTGCACAAGGGGTCACAAGTAGGGCCCTGCTTAATTAAGATTCATTAAGGTTTCTTCAACCCCACCTTCCATCCGCATGACTAGAGATTTTACGATACAGCCCATTACACTAATTTCAAGGTAACAAGCACATGAAATATTAAAAAGTCCATTAACTTTGTTGTTTTTTTCGGGCTTTTCCACTTTCTGAAGGCAAGTTGCCTCTCAGCGGCGATAGTTCCAAGTTAAAGCACCTCCTTGAGAAAATATTTTTGGTCGTGTTTATAATTTTGTTACCATATATTTTACTAAGAGACCTGTCACTAAATATTTCCTTGCCTTGATCTTCTGCTAGAATCTGAAAGTCCGTTTGCAGTCAATAAACATATGACTCGGAATCCACTTGAGGGCAACTTCTCCACCATTTGTCAGTGTCTATCAATTTCAAGTAGGTGAGCTTCGGAGGAGTCCAGGACAGTTTGTTGCTGGCGCTGGTGCATTAAGATTTAGTTGTACAGGTACGGAGAGTTTATATGTTATTCCAGCCTATTATGTATAATTAGAGAGTTTCTCGTTCCATTTATTCCAAATAATAGCATGCACTCTGTCTTTTAAATAATTTTATAAAAGCCTTTGTTGTCAGTTTAGGAATATTTTCGGCGGGCAGAGTAAATACGTGCCAGTTTAGCTGACCCAATTCAGGTTTGTCAGAGGCAGCTGATGTAAACATTAAACTCATATTATATTGGATTTAGTAGCCTCAGCCGTGCATGGTAAAGATATTGGTAGTCACAGAAGAGCTCCATTTGAAAGTCACAAAACTCAGACGAGAGTTGGAATATCCTAATAACACGTGGCAGGGGATATTTTATTTATTGTATTACATGGGCACACTGTCACAATTCTCTGAATCCTCGTTTAAACTTCTGATCTCTTGCTCGGTCATACAAAAAAAAACTATGATTTAAGATGTGTAGAACGTATGGCGAGTTTTTACGCAGAAAACAAATACGCAGCTAGTAGTTGGTTGCAAGATAAGGTACAGTGGTGTGACATAATTAATATTCCGCCCAGTATTTGCCTTTCACACTGCATGTAAACTCTTGAAGAAACTGTGATTTCACAACTCATCTGTAATATCTATGAGCTGTTTCACTTTAGTATTTCAAATAAATAGTGATGTCACAAATATTAAAGATACAGTACAAATTACTTTCACTTTCTGGGAGCTTTTTAGTTTGTCATAAACTTGAGACATCGCTTGGATTTTATGTTTAATCCACCATTTCTCTATTTATTTTAAAAAGCTGCTTGTAGAACAGTGCATGCGATGAAATCCCCAAACAATAGAGAATACTATGGGCTCTGCCGCTCTAAGCTCCTCTTCTCTTCCCCCTGATGGTACTTCCTGTTCCGCTCGGCTCTGCAGCCTTCTGGGATGCTTGGATTCAAAACAACTCTTTATTTAGGCCACTTCATTGAGTGACGTTAGCGTATCTACCATCATAAAATTGCACAGGTCCCCAAAATGGCAGTACTCTGTTCCTCGACACTTTAAATTTGGACTTCGTCATTCAGCCTACTAATGTTTACAGCTCATTTTATCTTGGATTTACGCTGAAGTTTCTAAGTCACTGTGTCTTCCAAACATACTTCCCATAGGAGCATGCTTCATGGATGCTCAGCAACTCCTGAGCATCCATCGATAACAGATCTGACGACAAACTCATAAGCACCAATATTTAAGCCCTATTTATGAATTCCTGGGAGGGCAGTGAGATAATTGTCACACATGGAGAACAATGATACACTGTTGTACGTAATTGGTCGAGTATGATAATTAGCTCCAATTATGGGCTTTGCCCTTAAAAATGGGTTATCACTTGGCAATTTTGGTGATTTCTGTATCAAAATCGATATGTTCCAGTATGTATCCAACTTCAAAACCACTACCTCAATATGTCTCAGGAGGTTTGAATTGCCAAACTGTATTTTGCCAGGGAACTGAATTATCCTACCCACTTGTAATCAGCAAACAAACACAAATGATGGACGAAATGCAGAACCAGTCAAACATTCACCCCCAGTCACAGAACTGGGTTTATTCCATCAATTCTTTTACCCACCATGCCACACCAGTTTGGACACACCCATATGCCAATCAGCCTTGACCCTGTTCTCCATGGGAACAGTCCAGCCTGAACTTCCAGGCCAGGTCCTCCCTGGACACAAGCATCCTGGGACCAGTTTCAGGGTATCACCCTTCATCTACCAGGCTAGCTTGAATACAGTGGCACAGTGAGCCCAGGACCCACGTCTGGGCATACCCAGCACACTTATGGCAACACAAGCAAACAAACACCAATGATGGACGGAATGCAGAACCAATCAAACATTCACCCCATTCAAGGATCTGGGTTTAATCCATCAATTCTTTTGCTCACCATGCCACCCCAGCATGGACTCAGGCATATGCAAATCAGACTTTGCCCTGTTCTCCATGGGACTCGGTGCCATACTGCAGCTTAGTTGTCCCCTATGTTTTTATTTGGTTGTTACTCTCTTATTTTTACTTGTAAATGTCAAAGTTACAAACCTCTCTTTCCACTGCTATGTTCATGCCTGTGACACCATCCAAGTACACAAAGTTATGGAGTAATGTGTTTTCAACTTATTCTGCACTCTGGAACTTTGATTATTTTATAACGTTTGCATCTGTGTCTAGGCCAAATAACTCTTCATGGATATAGAACTATTTTTCTGGAACCATTAACTTAAGGATTATGTAGCTTCATTACATGCTCTGCTCCTTTTTGAGGGACACTTAAATCCCTTTGTTTACTTAAAACCACAGGCTAGAAACAGAGGGCTAGAAAGCATGTCCAACTTCTGACACAAGCAGCTTGTCTCCGACCCCACCCTCACTGGAGGATATATGCTCGATCCCATCTTCTCAGCAAGCAACAGAGTAACATACACCTCACTGAGAAGCTCATCTGGACTGACCGCCACTGCGTCCATTTCACCATCTTGGAACCCCCAACATCCCTGCCTGCACTGCCAGTGAAACATGGAGCAGCTAGTCAAAGGTCTTAGAGCAACGATGGACCAACGTCCTCAACTCCTGCCTCCCACCATCACCTAAGACACAGAACAAGCTGCAGAAAACTTTGCGAACTGGATCACTGCAAGCACGGGCAAAGTCACACCACGGAAACCCACCAAACCCCCCACAAAATGAAGCAACCCAACTGATTCATGGCAGAACTGAAAACCCAGAAGCACGACTGAAGACAGAAGGAAAGAAGACGGCTTGCCAGTAAAACTTTCGAGGACAGAAAATGATTCAAAGATGCCCTCAAGTGTTACCACCACTTCCTGAAAAACACCAAGAAGACCACCTCAGCCACCCACATCAATGACCGTTCCATCACCAGCAAGGAACTGTTCAGCATAATCAAGGCACCCTCCTCAGCACCCGAAAACACCATCACACCCTCGCAAGCTCTCTGCGACACCCTCTCAGACTTCTTCCACAACAAAATCAACACCACCTACCAAGACTTCACACACCAGCCCCCTCCAGAAGATGACTTCAACCACCTCATTCTGACTGACACCGACCCACACCAGCTCACCTCGAGGCACAAACTCACTGAGAAGAAAACAATGCCTATTATGAGATCCTTCCGCTCTAGAGCCCCAGCGGACCCCTGCCCTCGCCACACTTTCAACCTCAGCAATCAACCCATCAGCAGAGAACTCACCAAGTTCCTCAACTCCTCGATCACCACGGCCCCAGAAATAGTAACATGCCGACATGAAGTCGTTGCTGAAGAAACATCCATGGACCCAGGAGAACTCAAGAACTACCAATCCATCTCCCTGCTCCCTTTCCCAGCCAAGGTCATCGGGAAAGCTATCAACACCCTGTTAACTAGACACTTGGAGAACCACAACCTTCTGGACCCCTCCCAAGCCAGCTTCAGAGCAGAGCACAGCACCAAGACAGCTCTAGTCACAGCATGGACAACATCAGAATGATGCTAGACCATGGAGAAACAGCAGCCTTCAAAACCGAATACCACTATACACTGATCAACAGACTCCACCAGATCTGAATCCAAGGAGCAGCCCTCAAGTGGATTTCTTCCTACCTCACAGAAAGAACACAGAAGATAGTCATCCCCCCCTTCTCCTCGACGCCTAAGAACATCACCTGCTGCCCAACATCGTGAGGAGCTACGGGTTCAACACCATCTCCTACGCCAACGACACTCAACACATCCTCTCCCTGACAAACGACCCAATGACCATCACAGACAGGTTTCAAAGATGCATGAAGGAGGTGGCCACCTGGATGAACGTCAACTGTCTCAAATTCAACATAGACAAAACAGAAGTACTTATCTTCAGGAAAGGCAAGGACACGCTATGGGGCAACGAATGGTGGCCACCCGAGCTGGGCCCCACCCCCAAATCCTCTGAACACACCCACAACCTCAACATCATCCTCGACACACAACTGTCCATGAAGAAACAGGTTAGCACAGGCTTCTCCATGTGCTTCTTCACCCTCCAAATACTCAGGAATGTCTTCATATGGCTCTCACTCAACACCAGGCAAAAAGTCACACATGCTCTCATCACCAGCAGACTCAACTACGGCAACTCCCTCTATGTAAGAAACACCACCCAGCTCATGAGGAAACTCCAGACCATACAGAACACAGCAGCCAGACTCATCCTCGACCTACCGAGGCAGATGCAAATTACCCTTCACCTTAGAAAACTCCATTGGCTACCAGTCGCAAAGAGAAGCTAGTTCAAGCTGCTGACCCATGCTTACAAGGCTCTACACAATGAAGGACCGGTGTACCTCAACAATCGAGTGACTTTCCACCAGCCAACCAGAGTACTCCATTCCAGATCCCTTTCCCTGACAGCTACCCAACGTATCTGCCGGGCGAACAGCAGGGGCTGCTCCTTCTCCCACTTGGCAGCTAAGACCTGGAACACCCTCCCCATGCACCTCAGAGCCTCACCACCGCTCCAACAGTTCAGGAAGGACCTCAAAAATTGGATGTTCAACCATCAGGAACATAAACACAAAAGAAAATTCTGCAGCCCCTCAACAATTTTTGATTGAGCATAACTGACTCTTAAATAATACAACCTTATATAGTAAAAGGAGCCAAAAACAAACATAAAAACAACAACTTTTATTCCGTATATTGTTCAGTAAATCTCTTGATGTTATATATATATATATATATATATATATGTATATATATGTATATATATATATATATATACACACACTTTATATAGTAAAGCAGAACAATCAACTAAAATATAATGCACCTCTATTGATCACTCATATGCCCCGGATGTCTCACACCACCATGCTCAGCAATACAAACAACATACATACCATCACACGCGATCACAAACATTCAACCTAAACAAGAAAAAGACATAGGCCCTCATTACAACCTCAGCGGTCTTTTCAAAAGACCGCTGAGGCTGCGGGAGCTAGAATAACGCCAGTGCTGGTGGTATTTCTGGCTCCCTATTACGACTGTTCTGCTGGGCCGGCGGACGGTAACAGTATTACCGTCCGCTGGTCCAGCGGAAAAGTCACATCAACATTGCTGCCGGCTCGTAATGGAGCCGGCGGCAATGCTGATGTGCATCGGGTGCAGTAGCACCTGTCGCTCATTTCACTGCCCGAAATTCGGCCAAGTTCATGGGCAGTGCAGGGGCTCCCAGGGGCACCCCAAGTTCCCCTTACTGCCAGCCTTTCCATGGTGGTGTTTACCGCCGTGCCCAGGCTGGTGGTCGGGGACTCATAATCCCCAGGGCGGCGGGAATTATGACCGCCAGGCGGGAGCCTGGCGGTATTGTGGAGCGGCCGGCGGTATGGCTGTGGCTATTGCACCGCTGTCATAATAGCTGGTAGAACTCCGCCAGCCTGTTGGCAGTGTTACCGCCAGCTTACTGCCGCCCATCAGGGTCATAATGAGGCCCATAGTGTTCCAATGCACTTAACAGGAGACTACCTATATCATTGCTTACACACATATACACAAATTGAATTTCAATAACATAATTACGAAGAAACACAATCCATAAATCAAGCAAATAATTCCGAAGTCTATATTGGGCACCATCTAGACCTCAAATCTATTGGCAAAAATTATTCTCTGTTAGAATGAATGGTAAGCCATCAGGAACAGGCAGGGTGATCCCGCAGCACGACCCCCTCAGTGTCTTAAGACCGTCATGGGTAAAGCAGCCATGCTTCATGAATCATGATTAATTGATTGATAAAATCAGCCATTGTGTTGAGTCTCATAACATATTATATAAATGCTGAGGGACAGCAATTTCACTACATAGTCACGGCCTTGCCAATATATATTTAATTGAAAACATACATTTTCACTTATTTTTTTCTCTTAAGAAAGGATATGGGCCTCATTTAGATGTTAAAGGTAAAAATTGACAGGTTATTACCTTCCCATAAATCACTTTTCCCCACCTCACCTAGAGGTGACGAAACTGCTCACCTTCCAACTGCAGATACCCTGAGCCAGCTCCTCCAGAAGTGGTTGAGCCAGGACCGGCTTTAGCGCTGGTGGCGCCCTGTTCAACAGACTTTTTTGGCACCCCATGACCACCTCCTCGTATTCTCTCACTATCACCCAGCAAATGGGCCCCTCATCTCTCCATAGCCCCCTTTTCACATATTCATTTGTTTTAAAAGGCTAGCTTTACTAATCCACTCAGCCATCCACATAAAATATAGTTCTGTTCTTTAAAACAGGCATTAACCCTCAGCATATTAATCTTCCACGCTACTTTATGGCGAGTCAAAGCTACCACTGAACAAAACTCCCATCTCTCTCCCTAGCAGGACCATTAATCACAAGAGGTATCTTGATATTTTAATTGCTTCCTGAAGGCTGGACACACAAGAAACTTTTCAAGAGGTGCTTTTAAATCGCAAGCTTCTAAGTTATTGCTTCATTTCTTAGACAGCGCCCTCTGAGGTCAGCACCCGGTGCGGTCGCAGCGTCCGCACCGCCCTAAAGTCGGCCCTGGGTTCAGCGAACTGCCAGCTCAAAAGCAATTGAAGGTTCACCATATTTAGAGCAAGATTTAAAATTCCATTTTTTGATCCATTGCAATAATAAACAATAAAAAAATTTATGTCTTTCAAATGATAGAAGAGAACCGCCAGCACCTTTTTGGCAATAGTTTTAATTTTTCAGGAATAAACTCCCGCTGTGTGGATTTCTGAAAAACAATAAAACGTGGTGGGCCAGCTGGTAGTGCATTTATTCCAAATAAATGCTCCCACGTTGTTGGCGAAAGTATGTCCGGTGAAAAGGTCGCAGCCTTCGAGGTGGGAGATCTTCAAATAATATGGGCCAACCTCTACTGGATGGTGGAAGAGGTGCCTCAAATGCTCCACTGGCTTGTTTGCTGGCCCAGGAGCATTTAACTAAGGCCCCTTTTCTGTTATTTTAACTGGCCTACACATTATGCAAATTTGTTTTTCGAGCCCAGTGATTGTATCTCTTACTTATAATTGCCTTGCAAAGAGAGTTATGGGCGTTTAACTGCATTGGCCCTGATAAATGCATTAATAAAGGAAGGAAGACAGTGCTCTGTACTTTGAACTAATTGTATGCTGTGTAAGAGAGTACCCTGAACTGGAAGTTGAGGTTCTTCATTTATGAACTGAAGGGTATGCAAGGCCTGATTGAGTAGCAGTCAGCGGGAGACTCCAACTAGTCCCTGTATTGCCCTGGCTGCGGGCCACCTCTCAATCTCCGCAGCATCACAACGCTATGACGCACGGCAGTGCAGCATCACTTTGTCACTTTTTAATAGTTGTGGTTTTCTGTGTTTTTCTTTAGGGTCAAGAACCACCAGTAAATGTTGTGCCCAAAACGCATATAATACATGGGACCCTGCAATCCTTTTATTACTGTCTATCTCTAAGTTTCTTATAATAAGTAATTTGTGACATTTCTAGTGACCTGTAAAAAGAAATGGTGTATCTGTTTAACTGTAATAACTTATTAGAGTTGAGTTCTGATGTCGCAATGCCGGATTGTAGAACCAGCCGTCCAGGGGAAAGACAGGTTATACAGCCTAATTAAAGCTTCACTTAAAAAAAAAAAAAAAAAGTGTCTTTTCCTTCTTCTGTTCTGTTTTTCTAGATTACACTGATAAGCAGCAAAAAGGAACTATTCATAGTAACCTAATTATTAATTTCACTATTTAGGTAATTATAGGAAATGTAGTCTATTTGCATGTTTCTGTACATCCTGAGCTGTAGAGTTTTTTCAAATCTAACTTGCATTTTTTACAACAAATATCTTACTTCTTTTTGTATTTAACTTCCCACTATATATAGTATTTTTATCATTCATGTTCACAGACTTGATGGGCCTAATTTAGATACTGGCGGATGAGTTACTCCATCACAACAGTGAGGGCTAATCTGTCCGCCGAAATCTATATCCCATTATATCCTATAGGATTTAGATTTCGGCGGACGGGATATCTGTCACCTGTATGACTGAGTAACTCAGCTGGCAATATGTAAATTAGGCCTCATATCTCTTTGATTTGAAAGCGCAGTACACCAAGGACTTTAAGTGGTTTGTGTTAAGATATATGGTGTGGCCATGTATCGTAAAACACTAAAGTATCCCTTGCTGTACATTATAAGGATGTTGCAAGTCATCTCAGAGTTCCATGACTTCCAGGAACTCTCTTCCAGGCTTATTCTTCCTCTATATAAAACATAACAAAAACATAGCATAGCATAGCACAGCGTACCAGAACATAATATAACATGCAACATTTTTTCATTTACAGATGACCTGTGCTGACAGGGATCTTGTAAGGAGAGAGAAAACATTTGGCAAAATTCTGTTTTGTAGTGTGAGAAGGTGAGGGCTTACCCGGTAAATGAGAAATGGCAGAAAAAGGAAAATGCAATGGATATGACATTTCTCACTTCTTCTCCACATGTGGCCCTAGATAACATGTTGCTTATGGGACTGTATAAAATCAATGGATGTAGATACACATCTGAGTCAGTGAGGAAGAAGATTATATTATTGCATATTTCTTGCCTTGATGGGAATGCACTGTGAAAAAAATGGATGCTGAAGTGTGCACCAAGCGCTGTGTTTGGAGCCTGTCATGGTTAGTGCCACTCCCTGCTGTGATTGTAAGTGACATACTAGAGAGGAAGAGTAGGAATATGGTGAGCAAGCCTTCATTGCAGACAGATTAAATAGTTTTCTGATAATGCAGGCCCCAGGAGATTTTCAATGCTGCTTATGGATATATCTGCACCTGCTTGGGATCAGCATTTTTTGGTTACCTTACAGTTCTATCATCTTGAACATGCAAGGTGTTGCACATTGGATTCCTTGAAATAGACCTCTAGTCATCAATGTCTTATCCATTTCTGTAGACTGCCACTTATGTAGCATGTGTCTACATAACAATAGGATTGTAGCCTTGTATGAGGGAGTCCTATGGCTACAGACATTACTGCCCAATGCCTTTTGTCACCAATGCCGTACACACTGCTATTATGACATCCTAAGCCTAATCATGGTTTTCATCTTTCTGCAATTAACTTTTCTGTAAGTGCCATTCTACCATGTATCATGGAAATGTTTTTATTGTGAGCACAGATTAATTGACACATCGACCTTCCACTCCCTTGCCTTCCTCCCTTCTGCTTTAGGGCATGCATATGAAAATGTTGCTAGCAAGCAGCCCATGAATGAACATTTTTGCTCCATGTAAGCCCAGGTGAGTCCTTCAATGTGTTTCCTCATGCGTCCAAAAGCCATAGCATTCTCGAATATGTGATGTCACTGGGTGTTTGGGAACTGTATGGCAATGTTACTCACTGGTATATTTGCTTATAGGGAAGAAACCACTTTTGGTGCCCCCTGATCCTTAGCTGTGCCACCTTTGCAGACCCTAATGCAGAGATCTGGCCTGGGACCAGGGTTCAATTCCCGCCTTGGCGGGTGTTGGGCTCAATTCCCTTGGACCAGATAATTCTCGCCTCGGTGCCTAATCTAATTAATGTGTCCTACTCTGTAACTCTGGGCAATAGCTTGCTTAATTTCCACAACGGCCCTGACAGCGCTTGGATGCCTGGCTTCACCCTAGGGGTTGCCCAGGAGTGGGCACCTCACAGGGAAAACCCAGGAGGGGTTCCACAGCAGTATGCGTACAGCGCCTTGAGACCATAACGGGTGAGTAGTGCGCTATACAAGTGCGAAGTTTACAGTTTACAGTTTACAGTTTACCTTTTATCTTTGTTGTACTTGGTCAAAGAATCATCTTCAGCTGCCATTCTAAGTATTCTTCTGAAGAGCACCTTCTCAGGAGACTGCATCTCCTTTGCAAAGATAAGCATTTTGCCTTTGGTGGTACTGACACCTGGGAATTCTCTCATTTGCCAGGCCTTCATCTCTGAAGTTCTTTCAGACCATTCTTGCTGAACTTGTGGCATTGCTGTTTCTGTGGCAGTTTAGCCGCAAGTCAAGTATTTATGTGTTGGAAATGGCCCTCCCTACAGGGTCACCCACAAACAATTTGCCTTCCTTTTTCTACTTTTTGCTGAATTTGTGCTTTAGAACTCTGTGCACTTTACCACTACTAACCAATGCTAAAGTGCTTGTGCTCTTTCCCCTAAACATAGTTTGATTGGCATATACCGGATTGGCATATTTAATTTATAGGTAAGCCCCTTGTAGAGTGGTATACTATATACCCCAGGCCTGTAAATTAAATGCTACCAGTGGGCCTTCAGTACTTAATGTGCCACCAACTGGGGTAGCATTTTTAAACATGTCCCAGGCCTGCCATTGCAGCCTGAAGGCAGTGTCATACTGCCATGTCGACTTGGCACTTAAAACCCCTTGCAAAGCCTTAAAATCTCATTTTGTTACATATAAGTTACCCCTAAGGTAGACCTCGGTAGCCGATAGGGCAGGGTGTTGTGTAATTAAAAGGTAGGACATGTATTTTAAGTTTTAAATGTTCTAGTAGTGAAAAACTTCCAAATTTGTTTTTTACTACTATGAGGCTGAACCCGCCCACAGGATAACATTGGTATTTCCTTATCATATTTAATTAATAAGCTGTGATTCTAAACCAGAGGTGGTCAATATGTCATGTTTGGCATCTATGAACTTGTAATGATAAACCCTCTTTGATGATAAAGTCAGATTTATCATTAGAAGTTTGAAAATGCCACTTTGAGAAAGTTGCCATTTTCCTGTCCTTAGCCCTCTGTGCCTGCAGCCTGCCTTAGATCACATGACCCAGTGCAACTTACAGTTGAGACTTCATGAATTGACCCCAGACAGTCACACAACAGTGGGATTAGCAGAGCCTCTATGGGCCATTAACTGACTTGATGAGGGGGTGGAGCTAAACACAGACCCACTTGCACCTGAATAAGCTGGGCTCTGCCACCGCACAATAGGCTTAACAACCCTGTATTGTCAGTGTGGCCAGTTAGGAGTCAGGACAGGGGAGGCAGGACACTCCTTGAACTTCAAAGAACTCTTCTGGAAACTTCTCCGAACTTCTAGAAGCAGGGCACCAGTGTATAAAAACAGTAGGGCTCTCAGACCTACTCCTCAGTTTACTACTGGACCTGCAGAAGGACTCTCAGAGGACTGCCTGCTGCTGTGACTGTGACCTGCTGTACACTTTGCCAGACTGCTGCTGTACCTGGAAACACTGCCTGGAGCCTGCCTTGAATGTTCATTGGCCAGCCCTGCTGTGGAGCCTTGCAGCTTCACCTGTACCCAAGACTTTCAGAAGTGACTCCAAGGACAAGTTTTGCAGCCTTCCTGTGCAGAGCCGGAGGGACATAACAGGCTCCCACCATCTTGAACCGGCACCTGGACCCAGCCCGAGTGAGTGCTGCACTCTCAAGAGATCTCCTTCCACTCCTGGACCCTTAGTTGTGGTGCAAAATGTGCCAAGGTAGCCATTTTCGAACACTGGGGACTTGTGATTTTGAACCTTAAACTTTATAAAGTCATAACTCCAGTTCTGCTAATTGGCTTTTGATGATCTTAGAGTCAATTAATTTATTAAAATGTTCTCCATTTTTCTAAATTGGTTTGGGATTTTTATAGTGTTGTGTTTTCACTGTATTATTGTCTGTGTGTTCCATAAATACTTAACACATTGCCTCTAAGTTTAGCCAGACTGCTTTATGTGCCAAGCTACCCATGGTTAAGCATGGGTTAAATTACTGACTTTTTATGTGGTTCACCCAACTTTAGCCTCTGGTGCACTGGACATACTCCCCACTGACATTAAACAGGCATTAAACAAAGAGGACCGTCTCCTATGGGACATTCTACTCACCACTGGCCTTAAAGTTATCCTCAATAAACAGAAAGAATAATCCAAACCATCCCTCCTATAATGGTGGTAATGGGTCCAATTCACCACACCTGTCTGTAACTCACTAAACCTATACTTGAAGACAACACCAATGAAGAATGGTAAACTCTGGTGCATACTAGACAACTTTATGTCTCACTCGTCCATGTAACCCCGATCACTTAATCACTCAATCATTCATGCATTCACTCACTCATTCTCCCACCCGCCCCCTCCTTTCCCCCTCTCCCACACCCTCATCCCCTTACCCAAACCTCTTCCCCATGTACTCCCTACTTTTCACCCCTATCACCACCTTCTTTTTTCTCATATCCGCTCTTGTACTCTGTCTCATTCATCTACAACTGAGGTTCCTTAACCATTCACCACAACATCAAAAACCACTCTGCCACAATACATAGACTGATTAACCCCATCTCACCATTGCAAACAAATACACTAATCTCTACCCTTTACTTTTATAAATGTGGACCAACTCCTCATGCTATATCCTAAACTACTGTTCCCACTTGATTTGATAGTACCATGCAATATATTGTTTCCTATCATTTGTGTTATTTATTTTTCCTATTGTATAAAATCCCAATAAAACACATTTGAAATTAAAAAAGGGGAAGAATTGCTGTGAGGAGTTATTTTCTGTCTCCATAAGACTGCTTGAACCTCAAAACCTATGTTTTGACACCAACATAAAGTATATAGGGCTCATGGTTCCTGTAATATTACATCATCACAGCAACACACCCGCTATTTTAAAAAAAAGTCGGGCAGAAAGATTTGGCCCGGATCATCAATGTCTACCCAAGCTAAATGACTTCTCTAATGATCCAAAAACACAAATCAAAAATGAAAACCTCTGGACAACAATTTTTACGGAGGTATATCAGGGGCCGGGATTATTAACTGCATTGTTACTTCCCCCTCCCTCACACAATCACTATAATGTTTCTCTTCCCAACACATACTTTCATACCTAAAATACCTGATTCATGTCACAAGCTGAGCCCTGAACAGAACAGTGGATACAGTTCACTAGCATTCACTGATATGGCTTTCAAATAGTCAGCTCTAGAACATTTTGATATTCGCACTAAATTAGCCAGTAGCATGCCAATTGTGAATAACAGATAGACAATGTTTTATTGTGCTGCAAATTCATTGATGCCCCTGATTGGCAGAGTATGAGGGTTGCTTCTACACAAACTACAGAAATACTAAATTTGGTAGAAATATCATTAAGCTCATTGTTAATTTAAACAATACAGTTGTACACTACATTGAGGCCCAAGCAGTTGCCTGTTCCATTGCAGCCTATTCAAAGTTTGGGATCAATAGCTGGTGCTGAGATACAGGGGCAGCAACAATGAGCAGGCACCTACATATTTCAAAATTGCTAACAATGTGTTCAGTGGCATAATGAAAATTGAGCCCCCCCTCTGCAAAGTGCATGGCGTGGCCCTGCTCTGAACTCACTCAGGAGCTCTCAGGCCAGGGTACTGTGCTGAGGGGTCCATCTAGAACTCTGCCACCCCCTCACCACTGGGGCTTCGGTGGCCTTTGTTGCGCCACTGGATGTGTTTTGCTACTCACTACTTTTGTAGATATCAAAAACCACCTACAATTCTTGACAATTTTACATATTCACACAAACATTCATGCACACACTTGGAAATCAGTGCATATAGGCAATCAGACACATAAGCACGCACTCATTCAGTCTTCAACACCCACTTTTTTCTGCATATCAAAGTCCCTCAATTCATAACTTCCAGCTTCAGCAAGCAGCGGGCCATGGCCAGGTTTGTGAGCTTATGCCCAAATAGAAGCTCAGATAGGGCAGGAGGCTGTCCTATTTGTTTAACATTGCATCTAACGGGGTATAAGAAAGTGAGATATGTATTATGCTTTTGTGAAGCCAGGCTATAACAGCCACCACCTGGGACACGCACAATACAGGCAAAGGACCCCCTTTTCTGCTGCAAAGGAGATATTATAGCTATGCACATGTAAATGAATGATTAATGAGAATGTTTGTTGTCATGTGTGAGAAATCGTGTCAGTGTTTGACAGGGGTATAAGGCCTGGTCAACCAACAGCCACCGTCCCTTGCAAGGGGAAACACAAAAAGTCACTAACGTAACCTGTGCTTCGCTCTTGTAGCTTGGCACAAAAAGCAGTCAGACTTAACTTTGAGGCAATGTGTAAAGTATTTATGCAGCACATAAAGAATATTAATGTGAAAACACAATATATGAAAATGTCCAAACTAATTTAGAAAAAATGTAACTAAATTATTTGACACTGAAATAACAACAATCCAATCAGTAGAACCGGATTTATAACTTTTTAAAAATTTTAAGTGAAATTTAGCGCCTTAAAAATCAAAGCGCCAACCGCAGACATCTAGTCACGTGCGGTGGGGTCAAAGTCGAAAATGAAAGCCGACAGAGATGTAGCACAGTTCAGAGACAAGAAATTGATTGGGCCTGGTCAGCTCTTTCCTTCAGACTTATAAAAAGTCTTGAAGAAAAATGTCTGAGAAGGAAGGTAAACTTCAGCGAAGCAATGCTGCAAGAGGTGTCTGAGGATGGAGCGTCATCATCAAACGGCCCTGTGTCGAACCCACAGTGATGATTTCTATGTTCAGTTTTAGGGCTAGATTTAAGAAATGTGGTGCTGCACCCAGTGCAGCGCCGCTTTTCTTGCGGCCCTTAGCATCCCCCTAACGCCACCATGTGTGCGCCGTATATAAGATGCGGTGCACTATGGTGGTAATAGGGAACTAGAGTCAAAATTAGTGACGCTAGATCGGACCTTTGCAGGATTAGCATCAGAAATGTTGACCCTAATCCTTCAAAGCCTTTTGAGGCCCATTGTAAGCAATGGTGTGCCTCCTTTTAACAACTGCTCTAAGCAGGCGTTAAAAGTGCTGAAAAAAATTACTCAAAGAAATCTCTCTAGATTCCTTTTGTGCCATTGTTTCAGCTCCCCTAATGAGGGAACAGCCCCTTTGCATACATTATGCCTGCTGCAGGCAAAATGTAGCACAAAGGGTTACAAAGTGGTGCAATACATATGTTGTGCCACTTTGTAAATTTGGCACTGCAATTTTGGCCTCGTTGGGCCACATTAACATTAATAAATTATCCTAATTTGGCACAAGGAGGTACTAGGGGCTCTTAAAATTGCCCCTTAGTGTCTGAAATGGAAGTTAAAAAACCCCAGTGGACCATAGCAGAGGGCTGTGGCCAAGCCACAAGGTCAGATACCCCTTTGGTGAAGGACTGCTAAAATGCTGCTGCAGAGAAGAACCTAGCAAGAGAAGCAGCAAAGTCAATCTGACCAACAACGCACCTCGGGCAGAAAGGCGAGCAGGTTGGTCCCGGTCTTCTCCTGGTTCCCAGAGCACTTTTTGGCCAAATTTTATCTAAGTCCTCAGTTCTGGAAATCACCCCCCTGGACACCTTTAGCACTACAACCAAGAGTTCTTATGTGGTGGGACATATCTTGGGGATCAGGGCTCACTCAGGCTGGGTCCCGGTGTGAGTTCAAGATGGTGGGAACATGTTATTTTCCTGTGACCCTGAACAGGAGGCCAGCAAACTTGCCCATGGAGTGACTTCTGGCAATTTTGGGTGTAGGTGAAAATGCAAAGCTCAACAGCAGGGCTGGCGTCTGAGGGCTCAAGGCAGGCTCCAGGCAGCAAAGCAGTCCTTCGAGGTACAGCAGCAGTCTGACAGAGTGCACAGCAGGTCACAGCAGTATGCAGACTCTGGAAGTCCTTCTACAGGTCCAGTAGTGAATTGAAGAGTGTGTCTGAAGCTCCTATTTTTATACCCTGATACCCTTCTTCTGGAAGGTGGAGATGCTTCTGGAAAGGTTCTTTGAAGTGCATGGAATCCCCTGACTCCCCTGCCCTTGGTCCAAGCTGACTGCAGTGAAAATGCAGGGTTGTTAGACCCTCTGTGTGAAGGTAGAGTGTAGCTGGGGCTGTGCTCATCTCTGCCCCCATCGTGCCAGCAGATGGTCCATAGAGGCACAACTAATCCCTGTGAGGAATTCACAAAATATGTCAGCTATACCCAGGCATGTGGCTCAAGACAGGCAGAAGGGTTTGAGGGTGGACAAATGCCAACTTTCTAAAACTTGTATTTTCCAAATTGTAATGAAAAATCAGACTTTACCACTATGGAAGGTTTATCATTTCAGTGTTGTAGGTACCGCATATGACATATCTACCCTCTCCCAATTGGGAATTAAAGCTTACTATCGGAGGGGTGTCCCTCACAATAGTGAAGTATGAATTTGGGGGTTTGTCACTACCAGGACATGTACAACTTAGACGTACATGTCCACCCCTGTAATTACTGAGCACCTTGCCCTATGGGGTACCTAGGGCCTACTTTAGGAGTGATTTATATGAAATAAAAGGGGGGTTAAAGTCTTGGCAAGGGGGTTTAAATGCTAAATTAACATGGCAATGTGACACTGCATTCAGGCTGCATTGGCAGGCCTGGGACATGTTTTAGGGTACTACTTAAGTGGGTGGCACAGTAAGTGCTGCAGGCCCAATGATAACATTTCCTTTACACGCCCTAGGTATATTGTATGCCACTCCACAAGTGACTTATAAGTACATTAAATATGCCAACTAGGCATATGCAAATCAAACCATGCTCATGAAAGTGACCAGAAGCACTTTAGCACTAGTTATCAGTGGTAAAGTGCAAATAGTCCTAAGGCCAACATAACATAATTCAGCAAAAATTTGAGGTAAGTAGGCAAAAGGTTTGGGAGAAGACCACCCTAAGGCTGACAGGTCTAACGTCATGTAACACCTGTAATATACCAAGCAATTAGCTGCAGAGTGAGGTTTGATGTTTTTGTAGGTCGATGTCCTAGTGTCCCTTATGAATGAGCCACCACTGCATTCTAATCAAATAAATCTATACTGCTGCCCCAATTTTACTTAAACCGTCTGTGGCATCTCCTCTCTTCATGCATTACACTCTCTGTCTTTAAACCTTGATCCATACCCAACATCCATCTTGCCTCAGATGGGCTAGTGTGGTTTTCCCATTATTTCATGAAATCCCACTTTACTACAATGTCATTGTTTGTGTCCCAGTGTCACTCTGAATCCACAGTATAGCAAACATAAGTGGCAAAAGAATCTCTGTCTCCAGCACCCAGACATCTACCTCCTCAACTGTGCCCAGAAGTCCTTTGTCATGACACAGGCACAAATGGTATACTGGAAGGTAACACTTGATAGGAAAGGCCTGATTTGCTTTTGGGACGTTCTTCAATGGCCCATGTTGTAGTATACCCTGTTCAGTATTTTTGAGTTGTCTGAGTTGAAAATTTACTGTTATTGCCACCACCTTGCGGTGGCTTTAAGGGCAACTCAACTGTTCTAATGGCACTGCCAAAAGCAACATGGATAGAGGGCATCCAGGAGTATGTGTATAGCTGTAGCACACACCTTATATATTTCGACCCAAAGCCAAATCTCTCCAGGATTTTAAATAAATAGCCCCTGTGTTGCTTTAACTTATTTTGTTTATCTGCTTGTCCAGGCAACGCAGGTTGAACAGAGTAGAGTGGCCTTTTTTTTAGAAATGGGGTCTCTAGATGCCAGAGGTATACACCTTTGTCCAAGTAGGGACCATATTCGTAGTCAGGGTTGTTTCTTTCCACGCTGCAAGGTGATGCTTCGATTTCCAGGAGTGGAGCCTTAGTTCCTTGCTGCGATGCGAGGATATTTTGACTCCCAGTGATGATGCGTTGAAAATCCTTGATGCGCTGGGAGAAGGAGTAGACGCTCTGTTGATCCGATCGGCGGTGGGGATACATTTCAGCCACGAGGCAGGCGCTGTGTTGGATTTCTGGTTGCGAAGCTGGCACTGCGTTGTTCCAGTCATTGGTGCAATGATTTTCCTTCTGCGATGCAGGTGCTGCATTGATTTCTGAAGGTGTTGCATCAATTTTCCGATGGACATAGATTTCTTGAAGTCTTTGTTGGCCTTGAGACTTCAGAAACAGGAGGCAAGCTCAAGCAAGCCCTCGAAGAGCACTTTAGGAGGAAGACAGAGTTCTTCCAGCAGAGTCAGGAGTACCAGGCAGCAGTCCAACAAGCAGGAAAGCAGTCGTTCAGCAAAGCAGACCAGATGAGTCCTTTGGTCAGCCAGGCAGTCTCTGTGACAGAGTCCAGGTGTAGGTTCAGAATTGTCTGATTTAGTGGGGTCGGAGGCCCCATTTATACACCCAAAAATGGCTTTAAAGTGGTGGAAACTTCAAAGAGTGATTTTGAAGTACACAAAATCCCCTTTCAGCCCAGTCCTGTCTGCCAGGATCCCTGTGGGGAGTTATCAGTCCTTTGTGTGAGGGAAGGCCTTTGAAGTGTAAGAGAGAGCCCCTTTACCCTTCCTACCCAGGGAGACCCATTCAGTATGCAGATGAATGCAGATGTGACTGAGGCCCTCATAATGACTTCAACGGTCTATTCCGTAGACCGCCGAAGTCACCGCCACCATATGACTGCCAGTATTGTTGGTCTGAAGACCACCATATTATGTCTGCTGGCTGCTCTCCACCACTATTTGGTGGGGAAGCCGCCAGCAGCCATACTGGCAGTCGACAGTCTAGGGGCGCTTGCTCTGCCGCCACTGCCACGTCACCACAACACCACCTGCCATATTACAACATTGTAAACAAAGTGGCGGTGTTGCGTTGGCGGGCACTGGCGACAGAGAAAGCGTCATGGACCCCGTTCCCTCCCGGACGGCCACCGTGACCAACATGTAAGGTGATCGTCCGAAAGGGGAGGGGAGTTGTTGAGCATTGTGTGTGCGTGAATGGGTGTGTGTGTGTGAATGGAGGGGGGTGGAGGTGTTGTGTGTGTTTGTGTGTGTGTGTGTGTGTGTGTGCAAGTGTCAGTGTGCTTGTGGGAATGTCTGTATGCAGGGGGTGGTGGGGTGTCGTGACCATGTGTGTATATGTGTGTGAATGAGTGAGCGTAGATGTGTGCGTATATGTATGCAACTGTGGTGTGTGGGTGCGTGGATCAGTGGGTGGGGGATCAGTACGGGGATCAGGGGGTGGGGGGTCAGTATGGGGATCAGGGGGTCAGTACAGGGACCGGGGGAGAGGGGCTGTCGCTGCTTGGGAGGGGTGGGGGGATTCTGATGGGGGTTTGGGGACCTCCTACATGGAGAGCGGTTGGGGAGTCCAGTTATGGTGACAGGAATTAGTATCCTGTCACCAGTATCCTTTCCATCAGGGATTTTGTGGTGGGGCTGCCGCCACAGAATCCCTGGCGGAAAGGAAACTCACAACACCACAGGCGGTGTTAGGTGGACAGCCGAGACGAAGGTGGTCAACCTCCAGCCAGTCGGTCTCACTGCCCTGGCGGTACAGGCGGTGAACTGGCTGCTGCGGTCATGATTTGGCTGTCCTGCACCACCATACTGTCGGCGGTCTGAACGCAGGCGTGGCGTGGCGGGGCAGGACTGCCAAGGTCATAATGACCACCTGAGTGTCCTGTGTTTAGGGTTGTCTGGGTGGAGTGCACAAGGGGAGCTGTCAACCAGCACAGATCAGACATGGGTTGGAGACAGGGCTATAAGGCACAGATGGCAGTAAGTGCAGAGAAATTCCCAATTTCTAAAAATGGCATTACTAAATTAATAACATTAACTCTAACTTCACCAGTAAGTAGGATTTTCCAATACCATTCTGGCAATACCAAACATGACAGGGCTACTCCTTCCAGATCAGAATCTACCACTTAAAAGTATATGAGGGCAGTTCTAATGCTAGTCTATGAGAGTAGCAGGCCTCACAGTAGTGGAAAAGGAATTTATGAGTTTTTCACTACTAGGACATGTAAAACACATGTCCTGCCTTTTACTTACATCGCACCCTGCCCTATGGATTACTCAGGGCCTACCTGAGGGGTGACTTATTTGTAGAAAAAGGGGAGTTTAAGTCTTGGCAAATTATTTTAAATGCCAAGTCGAAGTGGCAGTGAAACTGCACACATAGGCCTTGCAATGTCAGACCTAAGACATGGTTAAGAGGCTATTTATGCAGGTGGCACAATCAGTGCTACAGTCCCACTCGTAGCATTTCATTTACAGGCCCTGGACACATGTAGGGCACTTTAGTAGGGATGTACAGGTAAATTAACTATGCCAATTGGGTAGGAACCAATGTTACCAGGTTTAGGGGAGGGAGCACATCCACGTTAGCACTGGTCAGCAGTGGTAAAGTGCACAGAGTCCTAAAACCAGCAAAAACAGGGTCAGAAAAATGGAGGAAGGGAGACGGGCTAAAAGTTGGGGGATGACCACCCTAAGGCTATCAGGTCTAACACCTTGCATAGACCTTGAGTAGTCTGAATGTTTGCAAGTGGTCAGTAATGTAGTAAGCCTTATCACTAGCACTTTAGCTTGTATTTTATTCCTCATTCAACATGGATATTTGGCATTAGGAGGCACAGTCCTCTGTGGGTTTTATCTGTTTGTGTAGTTGTGACATTTCTGGGATCATCAGGTAAGCGTCCTTTTACCTCCTTTGCTGCAAATATAAGTAGCTTATGGTCTCCTAAAAGGGGTTTCAGTCTCCTGAACAGCTCTACTGAGAGTCATTTTGGTCCAGGAACTTAGCGTGTCTCTCTCTGACCCATAGCCTCTCTTCCTGCTCCTTGCACAATGTGGAATCATATAGCCTCTCTCACCTTCTCCAATAGTCTCAGAAGCTCAATTATCTGCATGGTGTCAGTTCAGTCATCTCTATTTTCTGTCTCCATTCCTTCTTAAAACTTCTTATCATAAGTGGCAAAAGCCTTCACAATGCCCCTGTCTTCCATCTCATATATGGCCACCCTGGTCTTTACTTGCTCCACCCTCCTCAACCCTTCTTCCGTCCTGCTGAAGCAAGCAAGCACCCCACCTTATGCCATAATTCCTACAATCTTTTTGGGTGGTCGCATAGTATGCATTGACATCACCGTTAACGTAAGTCAATGTAGAAAATTATTTTCTGCATGGTCAACCCAGATTTGTGCGCAGAAAATGCATCAATGGCTTGGGGTGAAATGTCACATCTGGACTGCAGTATGTAATTTCCCCTTTGGGGGAATTTTCCAGATCCCTTTCCAGTTTAACAACCACCTTCTCCAGGTCTCTTGTTTCCTCACTTCTTATTTTCCTTTTGTGGTGCACAAGTGCAAGGAGCTGTCCTCTGATCACTACATAATGTGCTTCCCATGGGGGTCCCGCCAGTTTTGCTTTTCCAATATTGTTTTTGTTTGGTGCTTTTCATCCATTTTTCTATTGTCTCTATGGACGCTAATTATCAAGGTTTTGCAGTGGGCGCAAGGGTGATAAAAACCTAAGTGAGATGTATCAAGCCACCTTGATTGGTCCTGCATGGCTTGAAAAATCTAGAGTAACACAAGACAGTGCAAATCACAGCCTTGTGTTACTCTGCAGCAGAGAGGTGTTCCATGGGTGGAGAGTTTGTGGTCCCATGCAACAACCCATAGATTTGGTGCATTCCCAGATTTATCATTAGTGATAGACCTGGGAATGCACCAGAATACTACTTCTCCCCAGGTGTGGCATAACAAGGTGAAATGTCTTTATTTCTCCTATTTTTTTCTTCTTTCTACTTCTGCAGCACACATAGAAAGAAGGAAATGCATCTCAGGGTGTTTTTGTACAGGAAGGTATCCCTGCCTACAACGCAGACACCCTTGTAACATGACGAAAGGGGGCCTGCAGTGGTGCTGAGCAGCCAAAGTGTGTCAGCACTAGGAAAGGACAGAAATGCATTGTATAAATGTAAATACAGGCTATTCCTGCCCTTTCCCTTTTACACAGCTCAGCGCCGCAAAGGTGGCTTGCTGTTTTGCACTGAATACATTATTGCTAAATCTGTCCCTTCATCTTTTAGCTTTCAGACATTTAATTTCCACCCTTGTGTCTTCAGCCAGGACTCCCTCTGACTCCATTATCCTATTCTGACAAACAGCAGAGTCTGATCTGAGAACCTTCGATAAAGTATCATTACTAAGGCTACACAAAACCCCCACAGTCTTCACAGACACCAGCGGAAACAGCTATGTGGTTTCAGACGCACATCCAGCATGTTAGTGACTACAGTGCAAATGACAATGAAGAAAGGATTGGGACATAAAGCCACAATGTAACTCTCCACTTTTTTAATTATGAAAAATAATGCATGTGCAGCCTAACATATGTCAAAGAGTTTTTTTGATAGATGTAAACTTACATGTTTTTTCTTAGAAAGAGACCTCTCTAACCCTCATTGATAGCCAGATCACGTCACAATTTTTCTAAGAGGGGCTGATCAGAAAATAATAGAGATCAAGACAAACCAGATGAATTGTAATGAAGAGGCCAAGGGGAGTGTCAGGACAAGCAAGTCACCCTCGAGCAACTTCGTGAAATGGAGATGGAGACAGGGGATAGGTTAGGTATAAGGAAGTGGGCAGCTGTTAGAGAAAGTATTTAAAGGAAAGAAGGTGAAGGGTCAGCCTCTCAACTCCTTCATCTTGGTGAGACAGGGAAAGTTCTTGTAGAGTGGGTAAAGTATCTTCAAAGTATGGCATAATGCCAGAGTGACAAGGTGAGGGTCGGCCCTGCGCACTCTCTGTGTAGCAGGCCGCAATGATCTTATCAAGTCTAGGGTGTAGGATCATGCCTGGATAGGGATGGTACACCAAGCACATGTGGTGCCGGGGGGGGGTAGCGGCAACTGTCGTAGATTGTGTGCCACCATAGGGATGCTCACAGAGAGGCGGGGTGGGGGAGCGGCAAAAATGATTACACCATCACTGGGGACAAGCACCAGGGCCTTGCGTAGGAGACATGGCTTAACAGCAGTCTGGAGTGCAGTGGCTGAGGTTGCCATGCGGGAGGTGAGACCCATTGAAGGTAGCAGGGAGTGGGGCCACAATTACAGGTGTCTGCACAAGCGGGTCCTTCAGCCACTGAGGATGAGGAGGATACTGCAGGGGAGGGGCTATGGGGGAGGGCCATAGCTGAGGCTCATTAGGTTGTGAAGGACAGCAAGCAGAGGCCCCAGGGAAGATAGGGGACCAGGGACACGGAAAAGAAGAGAGAGTTCTCACTGGTTCAGGAGAAATGCTATAGCAGTGGCATAATGGGATATGTAGTCACCGGTGGAGTTGAAGAAAGGGAAACACAGGGACCTGTGAAGAAGGTCAGGACCAGCTGCCTCAGTGGGAGGGTGTAGATATTGAAGCAAAGATCCGTGAACAGCAGCTGCTTTTGTGGGACACTGAAGAGGAGTGGGAGAGGTTGTGCAGGAAGAAAAAAGCTGTGTTGGAACAGGGCCACCTCGATAAGAGGATCAGCACCCCGGGGAGGTTGGAGGGACACCTGACACAGGTAATACCAGAGCAGGCACGGGTCATTGGCTCTGGGTGATGGATTCGCAGGATGGTCTGCTATGGACAGTGAGAGCTGAGGCACTTCATAGGGCCAAGGGTGAAGAAGGCCTGCAGGCTGGTGCAGCCTGGAGGGTGGAATGGTGACATGCCAACAGGTGAGGTTGGCAGATGATTGGTGAAGCCAGTGGGCCTGCGGCAGCTCCAGGACGTTGGCCTGAGAGGGTGGGAAAGTCACCAGCAGCCCTCCCCACACCATGGGCTTGGTCACATTTGGCACCTGCGCTACAACTCGAACCCTGTGTACAGGATGTGCCCTTGTCACGGGGCAGTGTCAGTGGGTTTATGGGACTGTAGAAATGGGAAGCGATGGGGTGGATGAGTTGGTGCTTGACTATGTTGAGGATAGTGATGGTTTGGAAGAAGGTGAGATGAGGGATGATGAAGGGGGAAGCGAGGTCTCACCAGGTGAAGTCTGCCTGTGTAAGGGTCATGGCCACAGAGCGCACTCTTGGTGTTTTACAGAGGTCAAGTGCAGATAGAGAAAACTACATAGGCTACTAGCCTGAAATTGGTGGGGGACACTGCAAGGGGATGAGAGACAGTGGAAAATTGCCTAAAGGTACGAATGAATGGTGGTCACTATGGAGCAAATGGGGTGTGATGGCTGCGCCAAAGAATTACAGATCGGTGGGTGTGGGACATAGGGTGATCAATGCATCAGATCTGGTGCAGGAGACATGGTCTGTGCGGCTATTGGCAGGTGAACAAGAGAAGGCAAATAATGAGGTTGGTTATGAGTCAGGGACAGGGGGAAATGACTCAGCAACGGCAGGAGAGGAGAGCAAGGATGGGGCACAGCATAGGAAGAAGCTCCCCTATATGGGGTTGTCAATGTCTCTAGGGTCAGATATATCGGAGAAGACAAAAACCAGGACTTGAAAGCATGAGTATGTTGATGTGTTTAAGTTATTACATGGGGTATTCAGGTTAAAGAAGGCTCTAAAGAGGAGGAATGGGAATTGTCCCGATGGCCTAGGTTGCCCAATCATTACGGAAAACTGGACATCAACTTTCCTAATTTAAGTTGATGTATATTGTGTAAAACGTTTGGACTGGGCAATAGTCCTCTTTCAATACATGGATATTGTCTAGAAAGCAGAGATGCATTTTGGGGCATATGTGTGGCTTAACTATGATGAGGAGTTCAGGGCCAGAGTCAGCTAACACCCTAAAGAGCCTTGGGCGGAAGTAGATTCATAAGTGTGGTTGCAGTGGATGTCTTCCACTCAACCGCCAGCTAAGATGAACACAGCGAGAAGCCTTTCAGCCACATATCAGTCTTTTCAGCTCTGTTCCACTTGGCCAGGGTTGTGGTAAAAAAAAGTACAAGATCCACTGTGGGGGTGTGCTGGAACTTTAAAAATGTTTTTTGCTCACAACAGCTCTGTAAGTTCAATTATAAGTGCTCTAAGTGTGAGAGGCGGCATCCTACCACCCAGGGTTTTATGTTGGCCACCCCCACAGAACAATGATGGGTGGCCAGGGGAAGGGGACATCAGGCACCGTCTGGCCACAAGGGTTTCTACGTTGGTCAGAGTCGAGACACTGGCCGTGGCCGCAGTCGTACCTGGACTTTGAAACTAGAGTGGAGTTTCACAGAGGGTTTCCTCTTGGGATACAGGGACACAGATGGGCAGACAATTTAAAATCTGCAAAGGCTTAGCCACGGGTGGTGACAGTTAAGCTGGAGAAAGAGTTGGCTGAGGAGAGGACAGAGGGCCCCTTCTATGACTGGCCCATGTCTGATTTGATTATTTTCCCCCCTCAAGGTGGTTCCCAAGAAGGCAGAGGGAGAGTTCAGAATGCTACATCACTTGTCCGGGCCTTAAGAGGGGTCAGTGAATGATTTCATTGCCACTGAAGACATGAGGGTGGTGTTCACCTCAGCGGATGGCACCTTGCACCAATGTGGGTGTGAGGCAGAGTTAACAAAATGTGACATCAAATCCGCTTTTTGGCTCCTGCCCATTTATCCAGTTGATGTCCCCTTGTCAGGAATGCAATTTGATGGGGCCAGCTATGTCGATAGGGACCTGCCCACGGGCTGTGTGATATTCTGTGCACTGTTTGAGACGTTTGGTACTTCTTGCATTGGTATTTTTCCAGAAGTGGTCACAGAGAGGTTTCACAATACTTAGATGATTTCTTGTTTGTTGGTAAGAGGGATTCAAGAGAGTTCCTGAGAGTCTTGCAGCAATTGGAGGAGTTGATGAAAGAATTTAGTATCTCTCTACCACTGTAGAAGATAGAAGGACAAAGCACAGTTTTGACTTTCCTAGGTATTGAGCTGGATACACAGGAATTGGTGGCACATTTGCCATAGGGCAAGTTCTGGAAGATCTGGCAGTTTCTGGACATTTGGAGTTGAGGAAGATACTTGAGATTCTTGAATGTTGCATGCAGGGCAGTGAGAGGTAGTAGGATATTTTGCAGAAGACTCGGCATGGCTATGTTTGGGGCGAGTTTGCCTCTTCACGGATTGCATTGACTGTGTGAGCAGATTTGTACATTTGGATGACTTTTTGGGAGAATTTCAATGGTGTGCCCATGTTGTTTCTGTTTTTTGCAGGTGCATTTTTTTTCAGATGTGGCTGAGGTAAGTGGTTTTGACCTTTTCTGGGAAGGGAGTGTGTGTGGAGTAGGGCCAGAGCATTGGCTGAGACAGGGGAGAAGCATTGTGTTCTTGGAGTTCTTCCCCTTGGAGATGGCCTTGGTGGTGTTGGGTAGGGAGTTGTCTAACAGAATGGCAATGTTAAAAGTGAACAACATAACTGTGGTGGACCTGGTGAACAGACAAAAGGCATGTAACCTTAGGGTGCTGTTCCTATGGTGTCAGTATATGTTGAAATGCTTGTGGCTGAACATTGTTTTCTGGGTGAGACATGTGCCAGGGGTGAACAATGATATAGCAGACTCCTTATCTCATTCACAGTGGAAGAGCTTTCGACAGCTGGCTCCAGGAACAGAAGACAGAAAGAAGCAGCTCCGCTATGACATTTGGGAATGGGGGGAGTTATCAGCTGGAATGGAGGGAGCTTAGGAGTTTTGAACGGAGTTCACAGATGCTGACATTTCAGGAGCAAGGCAGCAGGGAATGAAAGTAATCAATCTTGTTCTGTACTTGATTGACAAGGGTTTATCTCCCACAACTATTTCAGGGAAACTGTCTGGTATTTATTTCTACGTCATGCTGTGTTGAGGTGTAGACCCAGCTCGGGGTACGATTTTAGGGAGGATTCCGAAGTAGTGGAGAAAAGAGAGGGGTGTGGTGTCTAGAATGAGTGAGGCCATAGAACGAGAACATTTGGTGAAAAGGAGTCTATAAGTAGAGGTTGTGCCGCGGAGGGGGGGATGGCAGGAAAATGCCCTATGGGTTTTTCCTGCTTAGCAGGAGTTTGGGGCGATGGAGACTCACATGGGGGCATATCCACCCCTTGGTGGGTAGGGATGGGAGGCACAGGGATGGGAGGATGATTTGTGGAACTTAAGAACAGGGGAAGGAGGCTGCATTGGAGGATGTTTGGTAGGGTAAGCGAGAGACTGGAGGAATGCAAGGAAGATAGTAATTGACAGGTGAAAGAATGAGGGCGTTGGTACACACTTAGAATTTTGAGATATTGAAGAAGTTGACTTTTTGCTAAAGTTGTACTGAAGTTAATAAGAATACTGTAAAACCTGTTTTATTAAAGTGTCCTTTTATGCTTCATTATAGGATGGTGTGTGATTATTTCATGATGAAGGGGCCAAAGGGGAGTGTCAGGCAAAGCAAGCCTCCCCCCGGGCTACTTCGTGACATGGAGCAGGGCGGAACAGGAGAAAAGTTAGGTAAAGGGGAGGGGGCAGATGGTAGGGACAGTATTTAAAGGAAAGAAGGTGAAGGATCAGCCTCTCGACTTCTTCACCTTGGTGGGACAGGGAAAGTTCTTGTTGAGCCACCCATCCACCTTGCAGGTTTTCAGGTTAGGAGTGGAGTCTGCTATTCAGCTATGCCACGGTAGGGCACGGGTTGTGTGCTGTTTGGTGGGGTAGTTTGGGGATGGGAATTCAGATGCAGGCGTATTCACCCCTCGGGGGCAGTGAAGCAAAGGGGAGAAGGGTGTGTGGAACTTTGGAACGGCACAAGTAGGCTGCATTGGAGAATGTTTTGTAGGGCAAGTGAGAGACAGACTAGGTAAATACAAGGAAAATGGTGAATGACAGGTGAAAGAATGAGGGTGGGGTATGGAAGAACTGGGGCTGTGAACGGTTGGTATACATTGAGAATTTTTAGATATCATTTTGAGACATGTTAAAGTCATACTGAAGGTAATAGGAATACTGCAAAAACTGTCCAAATAAATTGGTCTTTTAAGTCTCATCATTTCTTTACAAACCACATTTTTAATCGATTAGAAATACTTTTGAAAGGGCAAAACATAATTGCAGTGAAATACTTATAGCCGTGAGATTATTGACCATCCTTAAGAATTACAAAATATCATGAATTACCTAAAGATAGAATGAGCATGTGATCCAAGTAATACATTGATTACGAAAGAAACATCTCAATGTTAGTAAACTTAGGCATAGATTTAAGAGGGCCTAGTGCATCCTTGCGCCACATTTGCATCATTTTTTTTTACGCTAATGTGGCCCAACGAGGCCATAATTGCAGCGTATATTAAATACAGCACACACATGGTGGCGGTAGGTTGGCGCTAAAGGGCGCAAGAAAAGTAGAGCTGCATTGGATGCAGCACCACTTTCTTAAATCAGGCCCTTAAAGCCACAAAATGTAATTGTCGAAGCATTCCACTACTTGTGACGGATGTATATCCGCTATCAAATAAAATATAACGAATTTTCACTGTAAGTGTAAAATGTGATGAAATTATGTCTTACCTTTGGTTTATAAATCTGCAGCTTGATGCTTCAACTTGTGGTACCAGAAGATTATTGACTATGAAGAATTGTAGCATATTTTGGGTGACAAAAATGTGCAAATTAAATTTAATAATGAAACTTAATTTTATAGACGTAATAATATCGATTTTCCTCTCCTGGTCCGTTTATTATCTTGTTAGGATCGAATTGTTCAGCTTGAAAAAGTTCGCAAATTATGCTCTGAGTAATAAATGACAGGCTTAATTCAACAAAAACAGACTCTAATTGCAAAAATAAAACCAACCTTGCAAAATGTCTGCTTGTGGTTCAGGAAGAAGGGGGCGATCGAAATTGATTATCATATAACATTCAGCCACAGGTTTTATCTTGATTTGTCTTTCAAAGTATAACCCAATTAAACATAGGTCACTGCTTTGCCTTTAGGTAATGACATCAAAATAAATCTAGCAGAGAGCAACATACAGTTTTTTTTTTCCGGAATCACAATTCCGCCCTAGGTCATATCTGAGATTGTCCATTTTAGTGTATCTTCGCTAAGGGGAAATATCTGTAATTTATAGCTAGAGACAGCGACCGTGAAAGGAAGAAATACTGTACCGGTTCGGATAACCTGTTACTGCTTTTAGAACCTGCCCTAGTTTAAAAAAAAACCAAAAAACAAGTTCACAGATTTTCATTTTCCTTATTCCCTCTGACTTTTATAGATTTAGAAAAAGGTTTGACAATATTTCCGCTTTCAAAAGTAGGCACGTAGCTTTAGGGGTACAGATGTATGCAATAACGACTTTTATCTATGAACCAATAAAATTTTTTCTTGTTTATGACAAAATCTGGCCAGATAAATTAAAAGTGTTCAGACAGATCTGTGGAACACGTGTAAATTAGAATAGCACGTTAACTAATCACTTTGACGGTACTGGTATTTATATATCACTTACAATCCGTACAACGGCACTAGAGCACTTTGCTGATGAGTTCATTGGGTCCTAAGTGTTAGTGATTTTTTATGCATAATGTTATAGTTTTACTGTGCTGTTCACCCTAGAGTTGTCATGCAGTTTCTGACAGTCTTTCCATGCAATAATATTATGAAATTGCTTAAATATGGAGCGCGTAAATTGGCATGCATTTACTGTTTATCATTTGGTTGGCATGTTGGTTGATACTATGCTGTTAGGTGCATAGTAGCTATTCCATACTATCACACCATTACATATGGAAATCACTAGATCCATATGGACATTCCATATGGACACTGTCATTTATTCCAGATAAATATGATTGTCATGGTGGAACTAGTGTACTCATCCTTTTCAGTTTGGCCGGTGGATTCTAAGGCCCTTAATTACAGGGTTTCAGAGTAAGTGAAAGGGCAGGAATGCACTGTATTTATGCAATATAGTGCATTCATGTCCTCTCCCCTGAGCTAGTGCCGTTTTGGGAGCATAGCCCCAGCGAAGGCACCCTTGCACCATGGTGCAGGGTGACTGTATTGCATGCAGGATTGTTTTTGTGCAGCAATAGGGACCTCTCTCACAAAACCAATCCATAGGTGGGTTTTCCTCTTTCTAGGTGTGCTGCAGAATGCAACACACATGAAAAGAGGAAACAATGAGAAGAAATACAAATATTCCTTCTTGTTTCACCTCACTTCAGGAGGAATAAGATTTTGATGCCTCCCCAGGTTTACGTGAAGTAAATTTGGACAGCATCAAAATCCATGGGTGTTGCATGGGAAAACCCAAAGAAGCCCATGAAACATCTTCCTGGCATTGAACAAGGCAATGCAGCAACTTGCGCTGCTTGGCCTTACTCCATATCTATGAGGCCATTCAGAGCCAGGCAAAGAGGCTTTGCATGGCCTCATAGATATGGTTGAGAGGCTTGTGCTGCAGAAACATCACAAAAAGCGACGCTTGGGTGACACAAGATTCTCATAAATATGCCCCTAAGGTGCGTGTACTGGTATTCTTCTAATTCATGATAAGTCTAATAGGCTGATAGCAACATCAGCCAAATCAAACATGCCAGTTCTTGAAGTGTGTGATTTGTGTGATAATGATTTGGTGTTACTCAGAAAGGTTTGACAGAGCCTTGTTGCAGTTAGATAAAGGTATCATCAGTACATAAAGAGGTACCATTTGTAGTCACCTAATGTTCTGTGATTGGTTGTATTAGTGTCCATTTTCCCCTGTGCCTTGAGTGCTGTTGATATTTGTTATTCTTGTGGCTTCTGTTGTCGTCCCAAAATGGCAAAGAGATAATGCATTAGGGCTGATGGCTGTTGGTTGGTTATCTGAGCATGTAGAAAGTCCTATGGTTGCTTTTCTTCTTTGGTGATAAAAGGGAAGACTTCTCTATTTCCATGGATTTCAGGTGGGAAAAAATGGGAATTTATCATTCTCCTAAATTCCAAGTATTGGCTCTTATCATTGTCAGGAGCACGTTCTATAATTTGTGGTGTGTACCAAAAAGGATGTGCTTTCCTCTTGTAGTGTGATATGATTAGCAGGGGTGCTAATCTGAATCTCAGTGTCCTTCTTTGTAAATATCTCATAAGCTTTGGTTGAAGAAAGACAAGTCCATTGCCAGGTATTTGCCATGTGAACAACACATAGCCACTTGATAGTAGATCGCTGGTTAAGTATAGCCAGTGAAGGGCTTTTAAAACAGAGAAAATATGATCCACTAGGTTTACAAGTAGAGGTTGCCTCACTGATGCTTTCTGGTTTCTTTTAAGGTGGCTCATAATCACAGCTAAGATTCCACGATGTAGCTTATTTGTGGAATCCAGTTAAGATATAAAAACAGAGGTAATCCCCTTAATCCTCACTAGGAACCTCAGATGATGGAACATGTGCCACACGATCCGCATAGCACAAATTGCAGATTTTGTCACTTATATAACTTGAGTGTTCATAGAAAGTGTTGAGTTAATGGTTACTCATGAGTTGCTTAGATGAGTTTACACTGTTAGTTTGACATTGTTGGTGGTTCCTCTAGTTCTCCTCAACAGGTTTTTAAGGGATAAAGATTTCAAAACTCCACAAGTTAGAGTTTCTGTATTTGATGCTCTGAATTTAAGGTGTTTTTTAGCATATAATGTGCAGTGGCTTACAGGAGATCACCTCATTTTGAACTCTCAGTGTCCTTTGGCATGTCCAAATTTAAGGACTATTAGTGTACCATCTAGATAGTTATAGTTAATCAGCTGAAATGATTTAATGAGCTCTGGTAGTGAACCAATATATAGTTTGAAGAGTAGCAGGGGAGGATTGATACTTCAAGCATTGTTGCCTTGATGTTCTGTGGTGTCAGTATCCATGGTGTAATCAAGATTATGCTTCATCTGTCCATAAATTATTAAAAGATCCACTTCAGGATGCTGCCTTCAAAGCTGACTTTTTAATCTCTTTCGCAGAGACTCAAAATTAAAAGAATCAAAAAAAGGTGCAGATAGTTTGAGTATTAGAAGCATAGGTACCCAGTTTGTATCTATTGTGGTTTACAGATTGTCCCTGGTGGATATTAGTGCAGATTTAGGCTGCTCCCTGGACAGAAGTAAATCAGTTGGTAGGATGATTGCATGTTCTCTTCTATATAGTTTGAGATTTGAGAGTAAGCTTCTTATTCTATCAGTTTTCCAAGGAACTGTTGGCTTGAGACTGATTTGTAATTGTCAGGCTCTGTTAAGTCCATGCAGAGCTTCTTAATTTACAGTCATGTGTAAAATATCTTGAGTTCTTCTGGAAACCAGTGATGGTTGCTGTTATATTCATAGTAGGCATTGCAAACAAAGATGATTGAAAGATTTTTCTTGAAAATGTGTGGGGAGCCTTGGTACTAGAGTGGGCTGCTGGTCTGAGAATCCTTGAAGTGTCTTTCTCTTGGAGGAAGATAGGGCTGAAGAAGTTCTTTCTGGTATGATTTATTTAGGCTTGGACTGTGTTTGTCAGCTTGATGTTTAGCATGATCGGCATTGCTCTAGTAATAAGATGAAAAAGCCTTTTAGGATTATTTTTGTGCAGGAAGATGTCCCTTGCTGCACAAAAATAATCCTGCATGCAATACAGGTACCCTTGCACCATTGTGCAAGGGTGTCTGTATTGGTGCTAGGCTGGCAAATGGGTGCCAGCAGCAGGAGGAAAGGACAGGAATGCGTCATATTGGCTAAATACAGCACATTCCTTCCCTTTCCCTGTGACGCATGGCAGCACAGCAAGATAAATATGGGTCCAAGTATGTAATTAGTTTAGGAAGCAATTTTCCTCTGAGATAGAAAGTAATATTTTTTGGACAGTGTTATTCAGTTGGATAGGGTGTGTCACTGTTCAAGTTGGTTTTATTTCTTCTACAGGAAAATAATCATGCACATCCCATTATGAGTAGAGTAGTTGATATTCCAACACATGCATTTGGAAATAGAGGGGCATATTGATGATCCCCTTGCGCCACCTTGCACCACATTAGTGTCATTTGTTAATGCTATTGTGGGGTTAGGTTGGCAAAAACACAGCACCATATTTACAAAGTGGCACAATGCACGTACTGCGCCACTTTGTAAACCCTTGCGCCACAATATGCCTGCATCAGGCATAATGTATGCAAGGGGGGCATTCCGCTGTTAGGAGGCCCAGAAATATGGCTCTGTAGAATCTATGAGTTTCCACTGTGCCATTTTTAGCATCATTTTTAACTCCTGCCTAAGGCTGCCATTAAAATGACATTCTCATTGTTTTCAATGGGCCTTCTTTCACTTTGCAGGATTAGCGTCAACATTTTTGGCACTAATCCTGCAAAGCGCCAAACTAGCATCAACTTTTTTGATGCTAGTTCCCTAATGTATGCCATGGTGTGACATATCATAAATATGGCACACACATGGTGACATTAGGAGAATGCAAAGGGGGGCAAGAAAAGTGGCGCATTATGACATAATGCACCACATTTCACAATTCTGCCCCAGAGAACCAAAAAAAGATGGAATGAATCCATAACTAGGTTCATAGCTAGTAAGTACGACAGATACAACAGGTTTGAAGACATGGATGCCCCTAGTTGTGTCTGAAGCATGAAACACAGTGTGCAATAGAGCAGCAAAATGTGCTGGAAATTGAGTTTGAAAAAGTTGCTGAATCTCAGATGCAGAATTGACTGTTTGGAAATCATACATCTGGGCCGCAGAGGTTAAAGGCACTACTTTCTGAGTTTAAATTGCTATAAACCTGTTTAATGTATTAAAGCACATATTTATTATATCTACTTTTGGCAATGAAGCTCTTTCAAAGACCTTTCTTTGGTGACGATAAAATGTAATTCCACAGCTCTTTGCTACTTTTTGAAGTCAACCAATACACAGAACCTTGAGCCAACCAACAACAGAACTAATTTGTTCACTTCCATGGGCCCAGGACTGAATTGGCAGCACTTGGAAGGGCAAGAATTGCAGCAAGCAAAGTCCAGGTGATGAAGGGTTGAAGTCTTTTGTGTCCCTGAGACGTCAAAGAAGACAAGCCAGCAAGCACTTGGAGTCACCCAGGGTTTAAGTGAAATGGGTCCAGAAGTCCTCAGCAGGGCAGAGGGAAGCAGGCAGCAAGCTAGCACAGCAAAAAAGCGGTTCTTCCAGAGCAGCCGTCCAGAGTGGCAGTCCTTGTACCAGCACAGCAGTTCTTCTTCCTGGCAGAGTACTTCACAGGTTCAGAAATGTACTAAGTTGGCAGGGTCAGGAGTCCAATTCTTATACCCAGTGGTGCCTCTGAAGTAGGGGTGACTTCAAAGAGGGATCTCTGAAGTGGACAGAGGTCCTCCTTTCCTGCCCTGGCTCCAGACTCACTACTGGGGTTTAAGCAGTCCTTTGTGTGGGAGCAGGACACTTCCTCTTCAGCTGTGTCAGATCATCCCTCCCATCCTGCCCAAGATGTGCCATCAACATGCACATGGCCACTCAGTCATACCTACCTTTCCTTTGTGTGAGGCTGTCTAGGGGGAATGCAGGAAACCAGCTGTTAACCCAGCCCAGATGCATATTAGAGACAGACTGCAGGCACACAGGGTTGAGAACAAGAAAATGCCAGCTTTCTAAGAGTGGCATTTTCAAAATTGCAATAGCAATTGTAATTGTAATAGCGACTTTACCATTGTCAACACCAGGACAGTGCGCGCTCTACGGGCATCTAGAATGCAAAAACCCAACACTCGCAAGATAATGTAATTTATGCATTGTGATGATATGTTATTGTTTAACCTTTTGCATTGCAGAATTCCATCCAAAAGATTAATTTTTAAGGTGCTTATAAATACTGTACATTTGCAAAGTATTGCTGCAGACATTCAGAGTGTGTTAGGGTGTGGTCCCTTTCCAGGGCCTTCTAGAGACTTTTCCTGCAACATGCCTGGGCGTGGTTCTAGGCTGGGCCAAGACTCTATAAAAGAGAGTCAGCCCAACTTCCAGTGCTCACTATTCAGAGGTCCCAGTGCAGAGCAGTAGCTTCTTCCTGAGCTCCTGTCCCGGCGGCCTATTTGGATTTTCCAGTCTTCTGCACTCATCTCTCATTGGTGATCACTGTTTCCAGGCGGTAAGACGGTGTTTGGACATTTCCCAACACCGTAATTGAGAATTTTCATATTCTTGATTTTAATTCTTAAATGAATAACAGATTACTTGTGTGCTGCCATTTTTTGACATTTGTATGGTGGTTTGCAAATCGGGAGGACGCGCAAATTATTCCATAAAGATTTGACTTCGTTATTACATTGTTGTTCATTGCGTGCTGATATTTCTTGACATTTACATGATGTTTTACGAGTTGGCAAGACGTGCAACTCGTTTCATGAGCATTTAACTTTGTTGTTCATTGCGCGCTACCTTTTCTTGACATTTACATGGTGGCATTCGAATCAGCGAAACGCGCGATTCAATTCTCGTGTGTAATTCATGCTGTTAATTGTGCGCTACCATTTTCTGGCATTTACATGGTGGCATTCGAATCGGCAACACGCGCGATTCTTTCCTTGAGTGTTTTTTCATGTTATTCATTGTGCGCTACCATTTCTTGGCATTTGCATGGTGGCATTTGAATCGACAAGACGCGCGATTCTTTCCCTGAATGCTTTTCATGTTGTTCATTGTGCGCTACCATTTCTTGGCATTTGTATGGTGGCATTTGAATCAGCAAGACGCGCAATTCTTTCCTCGTGTATAAATAATGTAAAATACTGTGCGCTACTATTCTAAGACATTTTCTTGGTAGCATTTCAAGTTGACACGTTGCGTGATTTATTCCTTGAATCAACGTTGTGGGTTTTCATGGTGCACAATCCTTTATGGTGTTTAATACTCATATACAAATCTGCAATGTGCGCAATTCACTTCCCTATGTTTTTTCTGAGATGAACACAGCAATACCAGAGTTCTAGATGTAATGCTGTGTGTTCCTGATATGTATTCTTAAAAGGAGATTCATATGGTTGTTTAGAAATTGCTCAGAGTGTTTCCTTATTCTCATGCTAATGAAAGTACTCGAATCTGAAAGTCCTATTTAACTTTTCCTGTTTCCTCCTCAGGCATTTGGTCATCTAAAGCCTAGTCAGTTTTAGGACTATTTTAGGGTTGTTCATGTTTTTTTTGGGAAAAGACGAAGCTTAGAGTTGTAGCATGGTACTGATTTCATGAGATATAATTTTGATGTTGTGTTTTAACCTTTTGCTTCCTACAGGTCTCCTTCCCAGCTGTTCCCGTCCTAATCCCCTTTTCCCCACTTGGACTCTCTTAGACTCTGTGATAAATCTAATCAGAGTATTGGAGCTGTCTTGTGGTGGAAGTGTTGGGAACGTGCATAGACCCCGAGGATCTGGTGACTCTGACAGAATAGTGAGCCCACAAATTATTATCCTCCTGGTTGTGTATGTTCTCAGCATGGCCACACTGGACGAACTAGTCAAGGCTATCACCCAGCTCCAGTCAGAAGTGGTATCATCAAAGGATTTGACAAATAGTCTAGCTGAGAGGGTGGGTCAGTTACAGAATAAGGTTGAGAAGAAAGAACAAAGTCCCACAGGTGTGTCTTGGCCAGGTACTTCTTCTCAGACTTCTGGAGGTAATCCGACTAACATTTCCCTCAATGTTCCTTCAGCCATTCCTTTAGCTCCCCCAGAACGCTTCTCAGGTGATCCCTTGAAAGCGCAATCTTTTCTGGTTCAAGTGGAACTTCACTTCACCTGCAGACCACATACTTTCCCCGATGCCCAGTCTAAAGTAGCTTTCTTGTTGTCATATCTGTCTGGAGATGCAGCTACCTGGGCTATTCCTCTTGTGAGTAAAAATAGTCCCCTGTTGTACAACTGGAAACATTTTGTTCGTGAATTTGAGAGAGTTTTAGATCGTAGAACTGTAACACAGTCAGTAGATCGTGAATTATTAGACTTACGCTAAGGGAATCAGGACTTAGGGGGTCATTCTGACCCTGGCGGTCTTGGACCGCCAGGGCAAGAATGACGGAAGCACCGCCAACAGGCTGGCGGTGCTTCATTTCCTATTCTGACCGCGGCGGTAAAGCCGCGGTCGCACCGCCGGGCCCGGCGGTTTCCCACCGATTTTCCCCCGGTGGTGATAACCTGCCAGGGCAGCGCTGCAAGCAGCGCTGCCCTCGGGATTATGACCCCCTTACCGCCAGCCTGTTTCTGGCGGTTTACACCGCCAGGAAGAGGCTGGCGGTAAGGGGTGTCCTGGGGCCCCTGGGGGCCCAGCCTGCTTTTCACTGTCTGCATGGCAGACAGTGAAAAGCGCGACGGGTGCAACTGCACCCGTCGCACGGCCGCAACACCGCCGGCTCCATTAGGAGCCGGCTCCTGTGTTGCGGCCTCATTCCCTCCGGCCCAGTGGGAATGTTGGAATGGGGGCCGCGTTATTGTGGCCGCATGGCGGTTCCCGCCTGGCGGGCGGCGGTAGCCGCCCGCTAAGGTTGGAATCACCCCCTTAGTGTCATATTTAGCCAACTTTAATCGGCTGGTTGCTGAGACATCCTGGCCTGAAGAAAAACAAGCGGCCTTGTTTTACAGAGGACTCAAAGAGGAGCTAAAAGACATCTTAGCGCAAATCGACCCACAACCTGCAAACTGTCAAGATTTAATAAACCTTGTCTTGAGGCTTGATCATCGTTTAAATGAACGAAAAGGAACCCATAAAAAGACTGAAAAACATTCTTGGCATGCTCATGATAACAAAGACTCAAGAACTCCGAGAGAAAGAACGCCGGAACCGATGGAAATTGGAACCATCAGGAGACCTTTGACCAAAGATGAAAAGGACCTACGCAGAAAAAATGGGCAATGTCTCTATTGTGGGCGGAAAGGTCATTTAGCTAAAGATTGTCCAATCAAAACAAAGAGCAAGCGAGGCCCAGTTCAGAAAGTTGCAACCAATGCATCAGTCGAGTCGGAAAATCTAAAGCACCCAAGTTGCAGAGAAGGGTTGCTCTTGGGTGGCACTGTGGATCCTTCACAATCCAAACATCTAAAATTGGGAATAAGAGTTCAGGTCAAGAAAAAGACCTATTTCAAGAAGGCTCTAGTCGACTCTGGGGCTACCGGAAACTTGGTTGACGCCCAATTGGTTCGTGCATGGGGGATCCCATGTATTGAAAAGAAGACCCCAGAAACCATCCAGGCAGATGATGGAAAACTCTTGACTGGAGGTCTGATAACTCTTCAGACTGTCCCCTTGACAACAATTTGTGAAGATAAAAATCAAAGAAAGAAACATAAAGAGGAACTCATCCTTGACGTGATCCATGCTCCCCAGTATGGGATCATCCTTGGCTTGCCATGGTTAACTCATCACAATCCAGAGATTAATTGGGCAGAACGAAAGATCGTGTTCTCATCAGTGCTATGTAAAGAACATTGTCTCCAAAGGACTCAAGAATCGGAAGTTCGCCATTCTTACATAGCTACCGCCGCAGAGAAAGAAGTTCAGTTGCTCAAAGAGTATTCGTCTTATGAAGATGTATTTGATGAGAAGGAAGCAGAGAACTTACCTCCTCATAGATCTTATGACTGTCAAATTGATCTAGTCCCAGGGGGGATACTTCCCAACTGTCGTGTGTATGCCCTGTCAGAACATGAAAATCAACATTTACGAAAATACTTGGATCAATTCTTAGAGAAATGCTTTCATCTGCCCCTCTAAGTCTCCCACAGCTTCTCCTTTATTTTTTGTTCCAAAAGCAAACGGAGTGCTTCGAATTTGAATCAACTATAGGGGCTTGAATAAAATCACCATCAAGAACAAATATCCTTTGCCTCTAATTCCGGTCTTACTGGAACAAGTAAAGAAAGCTAAAATCTACACGAAGCTTGATCTTCGAGGTGCTTACCATTTGGTCAGAATGAGAGAGGGTGACGAATGGAAAACAGCATTCAAAACAAGATATGGCCTTTTTGAATACACCGTCATGCCTTTTGGTCTGTGCAATGCTCCAGCAGCATTTCAATTTTTCTTAAATGACGTTCTTAGAGAGTACCTCGATATCTTTGCCATAGTTTACATTGATGACATTTTGATCTACTCAGACAATGAGAATGAACATGTTCAACATGTCAAGAAAATTTTGGCAGCCCTTCGTAAACACCATTTATATTGCAAGCTAACCAAGTGTGAGTTTCATGTTACCACAGTTGAGTTTTTAGGGGTTATCCTTACCCCTCAAGGTATGGTGATGGCAGAAAGGGAAGTAAAAGCCGTATCTGAATGGCGCATCCCAAAGACTGTTAATGATGTACAATGTTTCCTGGGCTTTGCAAATTTTTACCGGAGGTTCATCAATCATTTCTCCCAGACAGTGGCTCCAATTACTAAGTTATTAAGAAAGAAAGACAAATTTGTATGGTCCCCAGAAGCAGACCAAGCCTTTTCAACTTTGAAAGAAGCTTTCTCCACTGCCCCAGTCTTGACTCATCCAGATGCGGATCGACCTTTCATAGTGGAAGCTGATGCTTCAGATGTGGCGATAGGAGCAGTCTTGTCACAACGAAACAAAGACACTGGTCAGCTTCATCCTGTAGCTTACATGTCTCGGAAGTTGAACGAAGCTGAACAGAACTATGTCATTGCTGAAAAAGAGCTTCTGGCGATTCGTGACGCCTTTAAAGAATGGAGACATCATTTGTTGGGAGCTAAATATACTGTCACAGTATATACTGATCATCGCAATCTTCAATTCATGAGTTCTGCCAGACTTTTGGCTCCTCGGCAATTACGCTGGATGCTGTTTTTTGCCGAGTTTGATTTTGTGGTAACCTTCCGGCCTAGTAAAGAAAATCGCAAAGCTGACGCCTTGTCCCGCCAAGAGTCTACCACATTGCCTGCAGTTCAAACCTCCAGAGCTATCATTGCTCCTGACAAGGTCATATGTATCATAAAAACAGAAGATTTCTTTGAAGACATCCGCAATTCATTCACTGTTGAAAAATGGCAGGCGTGGGCCCAAGCAGATCCGAAAAGATCAATAAAGCAAGGATTACCCTTTCACGATGCTCGTTTGTTCGTGCCCACTACCAAACTTTGCAAGATAGTGTTTCATTGGTTGCATGTTATACCTACAGCAGGTCACCCTGGTACTCCTAAAACTCTTGAATTAATCCAACGCTATTTTTGGTGGCCTACCTTAACAAAGGATGTAAAAACAATGGTAAACAACTGCGAAGTCTGTGCTCGCACTAAAACAAGTCATTCAAAACCGAAAGGGTTGTTACACCCACTCCCAACCCCAAGTCGTCCGTGGGAACACATCTCTTTAGACTTTATTACAGGTCTGCCAGTGGTTCAACAGCATTCAGTAATTCTGGTGGTAGTAGATAGTCTCACGAAATATGGACATTTCATTGCCTGTAAGAAATTACCCACCTCTAGTGAACTGGCAACTATCTTACTGAATAGAGTGGTTCGTTATCATGGACTGCCAAAAATGATCCTCTCCGATCGGGGATCGCAATTTGCCTCCAACTTCTGGAAGACATGGTGTAAAACACTCCAAGTGACATCTACCCTATCTGCTAGCCACCATCCTCAAACAGATGGTCAAACGGAAAGACTAAATCAGACTTTGAAGCAATACCTACGTGCTTACGCTGAAAAAGCACTTCATTCATGGACATCAATGCTCTGGTTAGCTGAGTTAGCCTACAGCAACTCCTTCCACACGTCTACTGGCGTTACACCCTTCTTTGGTTTGTTTGGCTATCATCCTGACACCTTGCCCATCACAATTCCTCAAGAAAGTTCTCTCACTCCAGCTGTGTCAGAAATTATTCAACATTTGCATCAAACTCAGAAATCGATTCAACAACATTTAGAAAAAGCCCCCCAAAAAATACAAAAAGCATTATGACAAGAAACATTGTGAAGGACCGCAGTATCAACCTGGTGACAAAGTGTGGCTTTCCACAAAACATATAGACTTCAAGAAGAAGCACATGTTCAACTCCAAATTTATAGGTCCTTACACTGTTTGTCAGCAAATCAATCCTGTGACCTATAAACTACAATTGCCAAAATCATTACGGATTCATCCAGTGTTCCATACTTCCCTCTTAAAAAAGGGAGTCCAAAAGGTCCACCCTCATCCAGCTCCTGTTCTAGTACAAGGGGAAGAAGAATATGAAGTCAAGAAAGTGTTGGACTCTAAACTGAGAGGGCGTAACCTATGGTACTTAATCTCATGGCAAGGTTATGGCCCTGAAAGTAATTCATGGGTTTCCGCATCTGATGTTCATGCTCCAGTACTTGTGAGACGCTTTCATCGTCTCAATCCAGATAAACCAGGCCCTAGAGCGGGCCTGGGAGAGGGGAGTACTGTCAACACCAGGACAGTGCGCGCTCTACGGGCATCTAGAATGCAAAAACCCAACACTTGCAAGATAAAGTAATTTATGCATTGTGATGATATGTTATTGTTTAACCTTTTGCATTGCAGAATTCCATCCAAAAGATTCATTTTTAAGGTGCTTATAAATACTGTATATTTGCAATGTATTGCTGCAGACATTCAGAGTGTGTTAGGGTGTGGTCCCTTTCCAGGGCCTTCTAGAGACTTTCCCTGCAACATGCCTGGGCGTGGTTATAGGCTGGGCCAAGACTCTATAAAAGAGAGTCAGCCCAACTTCCAGTGCTCACTATTCAGAGGTCCCGGTGCAGAGCAGCAGCTACTTCCTGAGCTCCTGTCCCGGCGGCCTATTTGGATTTTCCAGTCTTCTGCACTCATCTCTCATTGGTGATCACTGTTTCCAGGCGGTAAGACGGTGTTTGGACATTTCCCAACACCGTAATTGAGAATTTTCATATTCTTGATTTTAATTCTTAAATGAATAACAGATTACTTGTGTGCTGCCATTTTTTGACATTTGCATGGTGGTTTGCAAACAGGGAGGACGCGCAATTTATTCCATAAATGTTTGACTTCGTTATTACATTGTTGTTCATTGCGCGCTGATATTTCTTGACATTTACATGATGTTTTACGAGTTGGCAAGACGTGCAACTCGTTTCATGAGCATTTAACTTTGTTGTTCATTGCGCGCTACCTTTTCTTGACATTTACATGGTGGCATTCGAATCGGCGAAACGCGCGATTCACTTCTCGTGTGTAATTCATGCTGTTAATTGTGCGCTACCATTTTCTGGCATTTACATGGTGACATTTGAATCGGCAACACGCCCGATTCTTTATTTGAGTGTTTTTTCATGTTATTCATTGTGCGCTACCATTTCTTGGCATTTGCATGGTGGCATGTGAATCGACAAGACGCGCGATTCTTTCCCTGAGTGCTTTTCATGTTGTTCATTGTGCGCTACCATTTCTTGGCATTTGTATGGTGGCATTTGAATCGGCAAGACGCGCAATTCTTTCCTTGTGTATAAATAATGTAAATTACTGTGCACTACTATTCTAAGACATTTTCTTGGTAGCATTTCAAGTTGACACGTTGCGTGATATATTCCTTGAATCTACGTTGTGTGATTTCATGGTGCACAATCCTTTATGGTGTTTAATACTCATATAAGAATCTGCAATGTGCGCAATTCACTTCCCAATGTTTTTTCTGAGATGAACACAACAATACCAGAGTTCTAGATGTAATGCTGTGTGTTCCTGATATATATTCTTAAAAGGAGATTCATATGGTTGTTTAGAAATTGCTCAGAGTGTTTCCTGATTCTCATGCTAAAGAAAGTACTTGAATCTGAAAAGTCCTATTTAACTTTTCCTGTTTCCTCCTCAGGCATTCGGTCATCTAAAGCCTAGTCAGTTTTAGGACTATTTTAGGGTTGTTCATGTTTTTTTTTGGAAAAGACGAAGCTTAGAGTTCTAGCATGGTACTGATTTCATGAGATATAATTTTGATGTTGTGTTTTAACCTTTTGCTTCCTACAGGTCTCCTTGCCAGCTGTTCCCGTCCTAATCCCGTTTTCCTCACTTGGACTCTCTTAGACTCTGTGATAAATCTAATCAGAGTATTGGAGCTGTCTTGTGGTGGAAGTGTTGGGAACGTGCACAGACCCTGAGGATCTGGTGACTGACAACCATTAAAGATTGCAATTCCATAGGTACTAAACATGGCAGGTCTACTCCTTCTCAAACAGGAATTACACTTTATTAAATGTAATAAGCAATTGCTAATGTTAACCTAAGAGAGAAGTAAACCTCACACTAGTGAAAAACTAATTTGGGAGTTTTTCACTACCAGGACATGTAAAAGTTAAAATTATATGTCCTGCCTTTTAATTACATAGCACCCCCTGCCCTGTGGGCTTCGTGGGGCCTACCTTAGGAGGTAACCAATATGTAATAGAAGGGTAGTTTAAGGCTTGGTAGGGGGTTTTAAATGCCATGTCAACATGGTAGTCAAACTGCACAGACAGGCCTGCACTGGCAGGCCTACTTTAGTGAGTGGCACTGTCAGTGCTGTAAGCCAACTAGTAGCATTTAATTTACAGGCCCTGGGCACATATAGTGCACTTTACTAGGGTTGTATAAGTAAATTAAATATGCTAATTGTAGATATACCAATTTTACCATGGTTTCAGGAGTGAGCACATGCAATTTAGCATTGGTTAGCAATGGTAAAGTGCCCAGAGTCCTAAGGCTGAGAAAAAACGATCAGCAAAAGTGAGGCAAAAAAGGCAGAAATTTGGGAAAAGACCACTCTATGGCTGACAGTTGTAACACAAGTCATCTCCAGCTGAAAGTAAGGGGAGACGCTCAACTTCTTGGGAGATCGCATCACTAAGGTGGAAGAAAGTAGAGAGACCATTAGCATATGCATGGTCTGACCCAGATCTGTGTTTCACTGTAAAGTCCATTCCTTGTAGTGAGATGGACCACCTCAACAGTTTGGGATTCTTACCCCTCATTTGCATTACCCACTCGAGGAGCCTGTGGTCTGTCTGAATCCGGAAGTGACTTCCAAACAGGTAAAGTTTTCTTCAGTGCCCAGACCAAAGCAATAGCTTCCTGCTCAATAGCACTCTACCTCTGTTTCTGGGGTAATGACCTCCAGGAGATGAAAGCTACAGGTTAATCTAGAACCTCCTCATTGAACTGTGAAAGTACTGCCTCTACATCATGCCCTGAGGCATCAATCTCAAGTCAAGTTCAAGTTTATTTATTGTGTCAGCCTAGCATTTCTAGGCCATACAATATGGAAAAAAAAAAACTTACCTAACATTAAAAAACTATTACAGAGCATAACAATATACGAATACCTTCATTTTAAAATTGAGTTAAATTTATACGCATGCAGAATTTAACAAAAAGCCATACTGCCAGGGAAAGTGCAAGTGCTTGATTGCTTTGATTAATTACAGAGCATTACAACATCAAAACCAATTTAAAGGAGCAGCCTGGCAGACCTCCAGTACTGGATTCAGGGAAGATACAAACATTTTATTGCACTAACCTGAATCAGATCTAGCTAAGATGAAATAAAAACAGTTAGAAAAACATACAGCTTTAAAATGCTTCACACAACCGTGCCATTTATGGCCAAAAGTGCTAGTTCATATACCATAAGTGACCCTTTGCATATGACAATAGGAGAACAATCTCATATACCTTACATTAAGATACTATTAAAGAGCATAAAAACATGTGACTACCCTCATTGTAAGATTGAGTAAGATTTGTACATATACAAAGTTTAACAAAGAGCCCTACTACCAGGGAAAGTGTAAGTGCATGATTGCTTTGACTAACACCACAGCATTGCAACATCAAACCAATTTAATGGATCAGCCCAGCAAACATCTAGTGCTAGATTCACGGCCAGTCTCTTTTCCTACACGGCTTTCTCCCTTTTCATCAAAGCTTTTCCTTTCTCTAATTTGAGCTTGGCCAGCCCCAATTTCAACTTCCTCTCCTCCCTCCAGTCCTCTAGCTCTTCTGGGGACAGGCCTCTAAATGACACGCTGCTACCTGCCCTGGTGGTAACCACTACTCCTGGCAAGCTATTAGCCCACTTTCACTTTCCTGGTGAATCACTTAATAGAAAGTTCAAACCCCTTGCAGAAATTCTCAAGCTGGGACATAATGTAGCTCTCAAGTTTGGGCAGCCCACAATCCATTTTTGCAGGTGAAGATGTAAAACCTCCAGTCAGAGACATGGTTTTGGAAAAAGCAAAAATGCCAATCGGGGAAAATAGAAAAAAATAAAAATGCCAATTAAGAAAGGTAGGGAACAATATGCCAACCAAGAAGGATTGATTCAAATTGGTCTTGGGTGTGGATTTGCAGTGTATACCAAATTACTGTAAAATACTGCACAAACATGAGTCCTATCCTCACCACTGATAACCAGTGTTGTAAATTGCGTTTCTATTTGGCAGATGCAGACACCCTGTCCAAGCAGGAACCACAGTCCCAGTCAGAGTAAGTAACCATACACCCTACAATTAACTGTGCTCACCCCCTCGTTGCTTGACAATGTTTTAAGTATTTGTGCAACACTCCAAATGGTAAAACAGTGAAAACACCACACAAAAAGAAACCACACATGGTTAGAAAAATAGAGGTTGATTTAATGAACAAAAAAAGAGCAAAACAATAGAAAATCCAAAACGTAGAAGTTGAGATATGAACTTTTAAAGAATGCCTGCAAAAATAGTGCATAGAAACATATAGGATAAAGTTAGATGGGTCCAGTCCTTCCTCAGCAGGGCAGAGGGCAGCAGGGCAGCACAGAAGAAAAACTGTTCTTCCAGAGCAGCAGTCCAGAGTGGCAGTCCTTGTAGCAGCACAACAGTCCTTCTACCTGGCAGATTATATACAGGTCCAGAAGTGTACTGACTTGGTAGGGTCAGAAGTCCAGTTCCTATACCCAGTGGAGCCTTTGAAGTAGGGGGGACTTCAAAGAAGAGCTTTGAAGTGCACAGAGGTCCTCCCTTCCTGTCCTGCCTCCACATTCATTAGAGGGAGTTAAGTAGTCCTTTGTGTGGGGCACAACCTATTCAGGTTTAAGTGTGAGGCTGTGGCCAGCCCCTCCCTCGCATCCTGCCTAGAATGGCCCATCAGTCAGATGTAAGCTCCCTTTGTGTGTGGCTGTCTAGTGGGAATGTACAAAGCCCAATTGTTAACCACCCCAGCTGTGTATTGGAGACAGGCTGCAGGCACACAGAGCTAGGGGCATGAAAATGCCAATTTTCTAACTGTATAGAAGCAGGGGTAGGGTCAGTTATTCAGTGAGGTTAGACCACATATAAATATAAAATCAAAAATGTACCTCCACTGAAAGGTATTGAAAAAAACAATGATTTGTGCAAATCAAGCAATTTAATTACCTTGACCTTGTTATTTATGAACACATACACTTATTAATTATTCACAAACAACTATTTGACTCCTGTATATAATAGACAATGGAATACATCACTGCAATGCTGTAAGACTTATTCATCAATCAAAACCAATTATTAAACAAAATATAACAAAATTCACCAAAAATTTACAAGGACTTTTCACATTCTCACTACATAAGATTATTTAGACCAGTCCTGCTTTTACACAATTGGGAGTCTGTACACTCAAAACCAGTGTTTTTGCTCTAATAAATTAAGGCCTATAAGGGATTGTAGCAGCCACTCATTCAATAAAGTCCAGCACCCTACAATTACAAGGTTGCCTATGAATGGTTGCTCAGTTCAACAACTCCCTAATGCCTTCAGGTCAACACAATTCAATCCATCTGATTTAATGGGGCCCCTCAGTCCATGACTGGAAAATCCCCAAAATCTAAGAATCAAGACAAAATACAAAATATTGTTGAATACATTTAGTGTAAATTCCTGGGAAAACGTGCTTACAAGTTGTCCTAGTTCCTTAAAAAGCTACCTCATACTGCAAAATGATTCTCCTTGTGTCCTGCATTTTGTTTCAAGGGTTTGCTTTTGAAAAGAAAACATTCAGTAGCACAAGGTTACTAATACCTATTCCTCAACAGTAGTCTAAAACTTGTCCATAAGCAAGCATAAGACTTACAGTGCCTTATCAGCCCAAATCAACAGGTCAGTACCTGCACTTTTGAGAAGTGGGAAGCCTATTGTTTTCAACCTTCTGGATTGAAATCCTCCATAGCGGGGGAGCTTGCTTATTCTCCATTACAAATGTTAAGGCTCTTCCATTCTTTTCTTGTTACTTTGTGGTTTTGGAAAAACAAACACGGGGATTTTTTACACAGCAGTTTCAATCTCCTTCACAGCTGCCTAATGTTGCCTGTAAATAAGGGGCAATCGAACTGAGCTGCAGAGACTCTTCGATTTAATTGTGATTGACATTCATATTGCCCTCACACCAACCAATTCAAGAAAATCAGTCTTAAAATCTGGCATCTCATCTCAAAATTGGACTGCACGTTTCAACCTCCGTTGTTCACACTCAAGGAAAATGCCAGCATTGGAAAACATTTAGTTAGAGCTTATGCTCTGTCAAAGTCTGATAAAAACAATTTACGACACCCCTAGATGTTAACTCACTTGAAGTACACCACAAGTGTGAAGGACAAGTGTTCCAGTTAGACAATTTAAGAAGGAACCACCTAGCCTTTTGGCAAAGAATGTTGTCTATGGTATAATCTGTGGCTGTTAAAAACTCAAGAAGTAAAACAAAAGATTATTCAACACATGTTACGCATACACTTTAAGGTCAGCTGGGCACCACTGGTTAACCATTTCTCTCAGAAGGGACATATGGAGAGTGATTTTCAGTGGACAGTAGGGGCAGTGCTTCAGTTAAATCCAAGAGGCGGGGTCTTAGAGAGGCTACTTACTCAGAAAGAAGCTTATTTAATATTGTGGCTCAAAACAACATTCACGAGTGCTACTTAAGTGGGTTGCAAAATCAGTGCTGCAGGCCCACTAGTAGCATTTAAAATACAGGCACTGGGCACATCTAGTGCACTTTACTAGGTACCTATAAGTAAATTAAGTATGCCAATTAGGCATATACCAGACGAACCATGTTTTCCTCTCAGAGCGCAAGCACTTTAGCACTGGTTAGTCCTAAGGCCAACAAAAACAAAAAGCTTGGGGGTGACCCCGCAGAGAGGGCCACTTCCAACAGACCATGTAAGCCATTGGACAAACTGGGTAATGGAGTGGCAACTGATTAAAATTTGCATTTCTTTAATAGTGATATTAAGTTTGACTGGGGCTTCAACTCGGGTTTAATACCACGATTATTTTGCTAACATTACAGCACCCATCCCAGTAGTTCCCTTCAGAAGTTATCCAGGGTGAGCGATCAGTCTTTAACTCTGTGTTAGTCAATGGTGCGACTAACTCTCTCACAATAAAATTACAATTTGGGAATGTTGCTGCCAGGACATATATATTAAATACATTTCCCACTTGATCATATACAACTCCCCTTAGATCTCAATATACCTTCCTTTGGGGAAACCTAGATATATTGTCAAGGGAAGTGGAGCTTTGCCATTGGTTTAAACCACAGTCAGACTAGCAGTGTTACCACTGCCCTTCCAGTCTGCAGTTGAAGGCTGGGAGCCATTTTGTACCAGGTCCCATACAGGTTGGCACAATCATTGCTGCAGTCTGGGGTGGACACTCTGCCTTACATGCTCTGGTTACCCTTGGTACCATATACTAGGGACTTTTAAGTATGTGCCAATTGTGTGTAGCAAATTTGCCATTCACTTGGTACATCGCAGTGTACTCTCAGCGTCTAAAAACCAGCAGTCCAAAAAATCTGGGGGTGAACATGCAAAAAGATCTATTTCCTTACATTAACAATATATGGATCAGTGTAATATTTATTACGTTTTGCATAATTTAAGCTTACTACCTTTGTGGCCTTATAGGGACATATTTATGAAATTGTGGCACAGTGCAGCAAGTCACTTTGATGTGCTGTGTCACAGGGAAGGGGCAGGAATGCACCATATTTAAGGCAATATGGTGCATTGCCGTCTTTTCCCCTGCACTGGTGCACAATAGACTGACTAGAGCCAATGCAAGCACCCTTGTACCATGATGCAAGGGTGCCTGTTTTGCATGCAGGATTGTTTTTGTGCAGGAAGGGACACTTTCCTGCACAAAAATAATTCTGAGGCATATTCCTCGTAGTATGTGTGCTGTATTATGCAGGAAATACCAAGGAGAAATAAATAAATTTCCCCTCGTTAACCTTCCTCTGAGAATGTGTATCTTTTTGGCACATTTCTAGGTCTACCAGTTCTGGTAAATCTCGGAATGCATCAAAAACCATAGGAAGCGCATGTGAAAAGCCACACAATACCCATGGAACACCTTCTCAGGGCAGAATAAGGCAACATAGCGATTTGCATTGCAAGGCCTTATTTCAGATTTATGGAGTATCTCAGGGACATGCAAAGTGGCATTGCATTGCTTCATAAAGCTCACTTAAGGTTTGTGTCATGCATGTACCATGCTGCATGGCATACACGAGATGCAAATCATGTCATAAATATGGCCCATAGTTTCCCTAAAGAAGAGCAAGGGATGTGCAAAATGGATTGTGATAGGGAATATTGAAGGCAGAATTTTTAAGGATCACAATATTGTCACCGGAAAATTGAGAGGCAAAATATTGACTAGGATAGTGCACAGAGTAAGGTATGGATTTACTATTCTTAATTCTCTGCATCTATGTACCTTTAGGATATATATATGTATATATATATCACCAAGGTATGAATAAGTGGAGAATATGTAAACAAACTTACCCATTGATATTTTGTCCCTGGATACTCTGGCCACAATATTTTAACAGTTCAAAATTCTGTCTTCATTATTCTCACCCTATCGCTGCAAAATGAACTAGGAAACTAAAAGGCATTAAAAGGAACATATGACACAGAGGAATGAATAAAATAATTTTTTTACTTAAAATTAAATTAAAAGTGTTTTTTCACAAATAAAGCGAATAGTACATACAAGGACAAATAAACTACTGAATTAATATGTATAAATAAAATGAGTCAGAGGGCTTGTAATTGAACAGAGCTAAAGGCAAACAAGGTAGGAAGTTGAAAACAGGGTTTTTGGATATGGTTCTGCCTTACTTCTATTTTTTATATACATACTTATTAGGTAAATTAAAATGTGTGATCGAAAGCAGAGATCATAATGCTTTCTAATATTTTCCTGAAACTTTGCACACCACCTTCCTAAGAATATAGGGGGTCATTACAACATTGGTGGACGGTGTTAAAGCGGCGGTAATACCGCAAATAGGCCGGCGGAAAAAAAAGGGAATTATGACCGTGGCGGAAACCGCCAACATAGACAGCCACTTTAACACTCCAACCGCCACGGCGGTACAGACAAGCAGCGTGGCGGTCACCGCCAACAGACAGGTGGGAGACAAAGTACTGCCTACAGTATTACAACAGGCCAATCCGCCACCTTTTCCGGGGCGGATTCTCCATGGATAAAAACACAGCGGAAACAGCTTTTGCAATGGGAAAACGCTCACCTTAACACACTCCACGAGGAAGAAGGCCACCATGGAGCCGGAACTCCAAATACTCCATGCGCTTGTCTTCCTGCTCTTCTACGAACATCAGCAACGGCGGCGCTGAAGACAACGTGAGTACTGCACCTACGACATAGGGGAGGGGGGAGGCAAAAGTCACGGACACACACACGCAACACCCCCATCCCCAACCTGACCCTCACCCACTACAACACACACACCAATGCATTTCCAAACATCACAGGAACAACCCCCAAGCCCCCCGGAAGAATGCAAAGACAAAATGAAATGAGTACAACCATTGTAATGTATCAAAATACAGTAAGCTCATATATACATAAATATCTACACATTCCAAATATATACATCACGATTAGTAGTGCAGGTATGCACATTTCAATGTCCGTGGACCACTGGGCCCAAAATGCATGGGCGAGGCCCACACACGATACCTGTCCTGAAGCTGAGAGAACACTGCAGGGGCATCAGATAGAAATACAACAGGCACCTCAGGGGGAAGGGAAGGGGGGGCACCTCAGCCGGATGACAGCACCACGCCAGATCCACGACGGGGCTCCATGCCCATTGATGTATCCTGGGGAGTGCAAAGCCACAGTCTCACAAGTCTTTGCAGTGGGTGGTTTGCCCACTGTACCATCCTAGGGAGTGCAAAGCCACAGTCTAAAAAGTCTTTGCAGTGGTTGGTTTGCCCACTGTACCATCCTGGGGAGTACAAAGCCACAGTCTCACAAGTCTTTGCAGTGGGTGGTTTGCCCACTGTACCATCCTGGGGAGTGCAAAGCCACAGTCTCTCAAGTGGATAACAGTTTCCACTGGTTCTGGAGGGGGACTGGTGCCCAGAGTGCATCACGCTCCCCGTGACGGTCCCAGTTTCGTCACTGCCCCTGCCGCTCATGGTCAAACGATGCTTGAGTTGGCGGTGCTTGCCCTGTTCAGCAGTGCTGTCCATGGCGGTCTTTGCCCTGTTCAGCGGTGCTTGCCCTGTTCAGCAGTGCTTTCCATGGCGGTCTATGCCCTGTTCAGCGGTGCTTGCCCTGTTCAGCGGTGCTGTTCATGGCGGTCTTTGCCCTGTTCAGCGGTGCTTGCCCTGTTCAGCGGTGCTGTTCATGGCGGTCTATGTCCTGTTCAGCGGTGCTTTCCATGGCGGTCTATGCCCTGTTCAGAGGTGCTTGCCCTGTTCAGCGGTGCTTGACTTTGCTGTCTCTGATCGGAGCAGCGGTGTGTGGCATGGCGGTCCCTCATTGCCCAGCGGGGTTGTGGCTGCCGGGGCCCTCCTGGGCATTGACTCTGGCGGTGGTCTCCTGACCAGTGACGATAGTGCTGCCCTCCTGGGCACTGACTCCGGCGGTGGTCTCCTGACCAGTGACAATAGTGCTGCCCTCCTGGGCACTGACTCCGGTGGTGGTCTCCTGACCAGTGACGATGGGGCTGGCGGTGGCGTCTTGGGCAGCGGGGAGGAATGCGGCCTTCTCCGCTGTGCTGCTCTTCCCAGACTTTGGAGACTTCTTCTGCCCCTTCACCACCTTGGGAGGAGTCACAGCTGACTCGACACTCCCCCCGGGACCCTTGTGGGCGGCTTTGCCGGCAGGTGTCTTCCCCCTCTCCCGTCGGGCACTGTCCAACTTCTGGTGCTTCATGGGGGGGGGGACTGGCAGTGCTTTGGCTCCGTGTCACACTGCCTGCCCTGGGGCCCGGTGCACTCCACATACCTCTAACAGGCACCACTGGTATCGGAATCTTTTTGGCTGAGGTGCTACTACGGGACCTATGAATTGAAGTGGGGGGTGATGGGATAGAGGTCAAGGTTGCTCAGGAAAACTTTCTGAAGAACACTGGGACGGGTAGCTGGAGGGGGTCTGGGAGTGGAGGAAGAGGAGGTGGTTGTAGGAGGTGTAACTTTTGATGCTTTGGGTGCAGATGCATGTACTGGAGGCAGTTGTGAGGTGGATGGATGTTGGGTGTGTGTGTGGCCGCGTTTGTGTACTTTGGCAGGGGGCGTCACAGACACACTGGGAGAGGACACAGGGGACGTGTAAACGGTAGTGGGGGTGGTGAGTGCAGGTGAGCGGGGTGTGGTGCTGGGTGTTCTGGTGCGAGTCCTAGTGGCTGTAGTGGTAGTGCATGCAGGTGAGAGTGTAGACGACACTGGGAGGGAGGAGGGAGACAACGAGGAAGGGGACACAGTAGAGGCAGTGGATGTTGCTGTGGCTGTATGTGGGTGATGCTTGTGTGAGTGCCTGTGGGATGTGTGGTGCCTATGTTTGCCTGAGCTGCCTTTGTGTGTTGACGTGTGTGCAGACTGGTCTGATGGTGTGCATGGGATAGGCAGAGGTACAGGGGATTGGGCCTGGGTGGAGGAAGTTGGAGGGGGGAGGCTAGACACAGGGACAATGGCTGCCATCAGTGCTGAGGCCAGAGATTGCAGGGTTCGATGATGACCAGAATGAATGCCCTCCAGGAATGCATTAGTGTGTTGCAACTCCCTCTCTACACCCTGGATGGCATTCACAATGGTAGACTGCCCAACAGTGAGTGACCTGAGGAGGTCAATGGCCTCCTCACTGAGGGCAGCAGGGGTGACAGGGGCTGAGGTGCCTGGGGCAAAGGTGATGCCCACCCTCCTGGGTGAGCGGACACGGGGCGAATGCTGAGGGGCTGCTGGGAGAGCGGTGCTGGTAGGGGGGGTGGCGGCTGTACCTGTAGAAGTAGGGATCACAGATGGTGCCGCCACCACAAGGGAGTTCCCATCGGAGGACGAGTTTGCTGATCTGCTGACTGCCGTGAAGCTCCCCTCGCCCTCCGTCCCACTGGTGTATTCTGAGTCCGTGGTGTGGCCCTCCATGGCCATGTGGGACGCAGCCCCCTTGTGCTCCGGTGCCCCTGTACCTCCGCCTGATGATGCTGATGCACAAAAGAACAGGGAGAGCACAAAAAGGGGTGGGGAAACAGAAGAAAGACAGGTTGAGTGCATGGCTTACCGCTACCGTTGGCGGACAATACAGACACAGCAGCCCCCTGCACTACGCCGTGCTCTTGTCCTCTGCAGATGCAGTTCCTGGGATATGGCCGACATGGCTATGAGTGTCATCTGCCCACATGGATGACACAGGGGCATGTATACCTGTACTTGGCACTCTACAGAGGTGGGGTGGAGTGGCACATGGCCTGCAGTACGGAGGGGCCTAGCCTATGGAACTCGCCCTGGCCTAGAGAAACCCACAACCCTCCTCCCCCACCCAGACCCCTCCACTGCACGCAAAGTCATGAGAATGTGAGTGTACTCACCCCCTTGTGTCTGCTGTGTAGCCCTCATGAGCCCATCCAACTCAGGGTAGGCCACCGCCAGGATCCGGAACATCAGGGGGCTCATGGTGCGACGGGCACCCCTCCCACGTTGGGAGGCCATCCCCAGCTGAGCCTCCGCCGTCTTCTTACTCCAGTAGCGAATGTCCTCCCATCTTTTACGGCAGTGGGTGCTCCGTCTCTGGTGGACCTCCAGGGTCCGGACGTCCTTGGTGATGGCACGCCAAATATCCTTCTTCTGGTGGGCGCTAACCTACATGACATGTACAGTGGAAGAAGAGAAGTCATTACCAACTGCACCGTCGTAGTGAGTGACCCACATCCCTACCCTTGCCATGTGGCGCATGCATTCACACTCCTTCATGCTCGCATAACTCTGACCCCTTCCTACTTACATCCAGCCCTCTCCACCCAGGCATAGCCCATACAACTTGCACCCCATGTACTCACCTGTTGGTCTGGAGGACCATAGAGTAGCGTGTACTGCGGGAGGACCCGTCCACGAGCTTCTCCAACTCCTGTGCAGTGAAGGCAGGGGCCCTTTCCCCAGACGCACGTGCCATTGTCTCTTCCAGACCGAGGTCACAGCAGCACTTGCAGTGTAGGTCCTCTCCTGTCGAAGATCAGGTATCGAGTGATTGAACAGATAGAAAATGGCGGTCACGTCCGCAGCGGTGCGTATTATCACATTCCGCACTTTGTCATTGGCTCCTGGGACCCAAAGGGTCCAATGTTAACCAATGCAGGATTGCGCCGCGGTCTTCGACCGCCTACCGTGACAGTGTACAATGCCAACGCAGTTACCTCACCTCCCATTGTCCCACTTTAGAGGTCAGGCAGCCGCCATTTCAGGGGCCCACATGGCTTCATTTACAACTGCGTCACACATCCCTAGGCCTGGCACCGTCAGCTGGGACATGTGAGGAGATGGCGGAATCCTCCGGTGTACCGACCGCTGGTGGACCTGTTGACAATGGAGGAGCGACATTTAATCATCACCTACAGGTTTGACCGTGCCACAATCCAGGAACTGTGTACCCAGTTGGAGCCAGATCTGATATCACCCATCCGCCATCCCACAGGAATCCCCCCTCAAGTGCAGGTGTTGTCAGTACTCCATTTCCTTGCAAGTGGGTCATTTCAAACAAGAGTGGCCATGGCATCAGGGATGTCCCAGCCTATGTTTTCCAACGTGTTGTCCAGAGTGTTGTCTGCCCTACTGAAACACATGAGGAGCTACATCGTTTTCCCTCAGGTGGAGGATTTGGCTACAGTTAAAGGTGACTTCTATGCCCTGGGACATATCCCCAACATCATAGGTGCCATTGATGGGACCCATGTGGCTTTGGTCCCCCCCCACAGGAGTGAACAGGTGTACAGGAACCAGAAGAGTTATCATTCGATGAATGTACAGATGGTATGTTTGGCAGACCAGTACATCTTGCAGGTAAATGCTATGTTCCCTGGCTCAGTGCATGACGCCTACATCCTGCGGAATAGCAGCATCCCTTATGTGATGGGTCAACTCCAGAGGCATCGGGTGTGGCTAGTAGGGGACTCTGGTTACCCCAACCTGTCATGGCTACTGACCCCAGTGAGGAATCCAAGGACCAGGGCAGAGGAACGCTACAATGAGGCCCATGGGCGGACTAGGAGGGTGATCGAATGCACCTTCGGCCTCCTGAAGGCCAGGTTCAGGTGCCTCCATATGACAGGTGTTTCCCTATTCTACTCACCAAGGAAGGTGTGCCAGATCATCATCGCCTGCTCTATGCTTTACAATCTTACTTTGCGACGCCAGGTGCCTTTTCTGCAGGAGGATGGTTCAGATGACGGTGTTGAGCCAGCTGTGGAGTCTGTGGACAGTGATGAGGAGGAAGCAGAGGAAGAAGACATTGATAACAGGGACTCGGTCATACAGCAATATTTCCAGTGACACACAGGTGAGAACAATTTTTGTACTATTACATTTACTTTCACACTTCTATCTCTATCCTGTCTGTCTATTTTAAGCAGTATTTGCTAACTGACATTTCCATTACGGTTTCACAGGTGTGGTTACCAACATGTGTCATCTGCTTGCATCCTTCATGGGCTTGTGATGTGTGACATAGGTATGTTGACATTACATTTTCGAACGGATTTTGTCATTGTCATAGATAATACACATTTTCATAATCACAGACTGACTCCAGATTGTTTTGTGGTTCAAGGGTGTCTATTGAAGTGCTAATTATTGGAGGGGTGGCAAAATGGTGATTGGCGATGGTGGAGGAATGTCCATGGCAGAGTCCAGTCTATTAGTCCCACAGTTGCACTGCCCATATGGGCATAGGAAGTGGAGCTGGAACAGTTCCAATCTGGACAGGGTTACAAAGTGGGACAGTGGGATGACAATCAGGGTGGTCTCATTTCCTGGCGGGGGTCTTACCATCTAGCTCTGTCCTGTTCCTGGATCTCAGGGACCGCTTGCGGGGTGGTTCTCTGTCTGCAGGGGGTGGGGTGCTTGTGTGGTGGTCCTGTGGCGGGGCGTCCTGTCCACTAGCGCCGGCGGAGGTGGTGGGCAGTTCATCGTCCATGCTAGTGTCAGGGGCCCCTTGGAGTGCCCCGGTGTCCCTCATGGTCTTCTGTATGTCCTTCAGCACCCCTACGATGGTGCCCAGGGCGGAGCTGATGGTTCTGAGCTCCTCCCTGAACCCCAAATACAGTTCGTCCTGCATGCACTGGGTCTCCTGAAACTTGGCCAGGACCGTCGCCATCATCTCCTGGGAGTGGTGGTAAGCTTCCATGATGGAGGAGAGGGCCTTGTGGAGAGTGGGTTCCCTAGGCCTGTCCGCCCCCTGTCGCACAGCAGCCCTCCCAGCTCCCCTGTGTTCCTGGGCCTCTGTCCCCTGGACCGTGTGCCCACTACCACTGCCCCCAGGTCCCTGTTGTTGTTGGGGTGGTGGGTTATCCTGGGTTCCCTGTAGTGGTGGACACCCAGCTGATTGACGTGTCCTGGGTACGGAGGTATGGGCCCGCTGGGTGGGTGCTGTGCTGGTGTTACCAGAGGGTGGAAGGTCAGTGTTGGGCTGTGCCTGTGCGAGGGGAACCGACTGTCCTGAGGTCCCCGATGGTCCGGGCTGGTCATCTGGATCCAGTTGGCCAGGGCTGCTGTCATCACTGTGGACCTCTTCGGTTGGTGGGGTAGAGATGTCTGGACCCTCCTGTTTGGTGACGTTAGGTAGTGTTCCTGCAGGGGTATAAAAGCATGATTATTGCATGTGTGTGTCTCATGGTGTGCAATGGGTGGGTGAGCGTGTACCCCAGTGCTTGTATTCCTGTGTGGGGGCTTGTGTGATGATGGTTAGGGGGTGTAATGGGTATGTGCAGTGGGCATGCTTTAATGATGGGTGTCCATGCTTTGTTGTGTCATGCAGGGCTTGGTGTTGGGATGGGTGGTTTGTGTTATTAGTACATTAGTGAGGAGTTTGAGTGATAGGGGTGGGGGTAAGGGTAAGGGTGGGGGTGTGTGATAGCATGCAGGTCGGGTGGGGGATATGATAGTTAAGATTTGACTTACCAGTGTCCATTCCTCCACCGACTCCTCCGAGCCCCTCAGGATGCATAATGGTCAAGACTTGCTCCTCCCATGTTGTTAGTTGTGGGGGAGGAGGTGGGGGTCCGCCGCCAGTCCGCTGAACCGCGATGTTGTGCCTGGAGACCACGGAACGCACCTTCCCCCGTAGGTCGTTCCACCTCTTCCTGATGTCCTCCCAATTTCTTGGGTGCTGTCCCAATGCTTTGACCCTGTCAACGATTCTTCGCCATAGCTCCATCTTCCTAGCTATAGAGGTGTGCTGCACATGTGATCCAAATAGCTGTGGCTCTACCCGTACGATGTCCTCCACCATAACCCTGAGCTCCTCCTACGAAAACCTGGGGTGTCTTTGGCGTGCCATGGGGTGGTGTAGGTGATGTGTGGGGTGGTGTATGTGGTGATGAGTGTGGTGATGTGTAGTGGTATGTGGTGTTTTGTGCGTGGATGTTGTGTGGGTGATGGTGTTGTGTGCCTCTGTGTGGTGGGGTTGTCTATTGCTGTGCTCTCTCTGTCGCCTTTGTCTCTATTTTTTGGTCATAGGGGTTTGTGGGTGATGTGGGTGTGTGTTTTATATTGTGCTGGGTGTGTGGGAGTGGTGTTTGTATGTGTATCAGGTGCGTGTATTTGGAATTGTCCAATGTGGCAGTGTTTTGGAGATGTGTGTGTATTTTGAGCGCGGCGGTGTGTACCGCCAATGGAATACCGCGGTTGAAAGACCGCCGAGGGGATTCGTGGGTCGTAATAGCATGGGCGTGTTTCTGTTGGTGTGACGGTGGAGGATTTGTTATCGCCAGTTTATCACTGACCTTTGGTGTGGCGGACTTGTGTGGGTGTCTGAATTTCGGCGGATTCCGTGCTGTGGGTCATAATAGCAGTGGCGGAATTCCGCGGCCGCGGCGGTGTATTGGCGGTCTCTGCACGGCGGTAAGCGGCTTTTACCGCCAATGTAGTAATGACCCCCATAGGGCCTGATTACAACTTTGGAGGAGGTGTTAATCCGTCCCAAAAGTGATGGAAAAGTGACGGATATACCACCAGCCGTATTACGAGTTCCATAGGATATAATGGACTCGTAATACGGCTGGTGGTATATCCGTCACTTTACCGTCACTTTTGGCACGGATTAACACCTCCTCCAAAGTTGTAATCAGGCCCATAGTGTTGAAAAGGAAGACTGCAGACACTGAAAAAAACAGGAAAAGAATATAGCAACACAAACATGCAATTGCTGAGGGCGAAGAAAGAACATCCAGGGTGATCTTTGCATATAAGGAAGGTGGAGAAAAAAGCAAATGAGACTATATAGATTTTCTTTTCTATATTTCTTCCTTTTCCTACTCCAACCTCGTAGCTTTCTCTAGCATAGGAAAAAGGGCCTGATTTAGATCTTGGCAGAGGGGAATACTTTGTCACAAACATGACGAATATCCCATCTGCCCTATTATGATCTCATTATATCCTATGAAGATCATATGACGATGTACGGGATATCCGTCACGTTTGTGAAGGAGTATTCCCTCTGTCAAGATCTAAATCAAGCCCACAGCACAAATGCCTCGTAGACGGTGTGAATCCTGATATGTGCAACATGCACTGTGTCACGTCCTCCCCTGCTTGGTAGCAGGTGCAAGAACACACCACACACACAGCTCATAGTTAACATCTTTACTAATCAGCACACAACATGGAACTGAAATCTCAAGATCCCGATAACCATTAAAGACCACACCCTATGTAATGACCTTTGTAAATCTATCCCTAGTCACGGGGTCCTAACACCTTTAGGTCTAAGACAGTACTTCTCCCCATAATGAATAAAAAGACACAAACAAAAGATACGAACAGATAGCAACATTACATTTCTTCGACTAGCCGTCTGGGTGCTTGTACAATTTGGCCAGATTGTGTGGTATGAGACAGTTGAGGTATACCCGGGTGAACCCTAGGGGAACAGGATCTACTGTTTGATCAGAGTCCTAAGGTGGGGCAGTTTCCTAGTGATGGATTTGCCGGGGTGATGCACCATTATCATGTGTCCCTTTTGTGTCACAACGTTTAAAGGTTCAATATCAGATGGAGGATCTGTCTTTCACGTTTGCTTTTGATTAATGAGAACCAAATCCATTTCTTCAAACCTGACCTCTCTAGTTTAATGCAGTGAATTAGCATAGGTCTTCATCTGCTGCTTCCAAGCAGCATCAGTCGCAAGAATCACATCATCATGTAAGGTTCGCTCAGGGGTCCACTGTGGTAGTTTGGTTCTCATGGCTCTACCGAACATCAAAGTGCCAGGACTCTCATTTGTAGTGGAATGAATGGTTGACTAGTAAGCACAGAGGGCTTAGCATAATGCCTGACCCAGATCAAGTCCCTTTGTCAATGCATGTTGAGTCATCTATTTCAGGGTCCCCACGAATACTTTTATGATACTGTTGACTTGAGTCCACAGAGGTGTTTTTTTCTGATGTTTTAATGTTGAGACAGGCTAGAGACTTCTTGAACCCCTTGCTGTTAAATGATGTGCCACTGTCAGACTTGAAAATGTCTATTTTGACCCACCCTGCAAATATGTTATCTAGTCACTCAATGACTTCGTCATGGGTTGTAGACAGACAGGTAGTTGCATAATTGGCACTCTTTTAGTTCCCTCTCCGCTCTCCCGCCCAAACGAGGGAACCACACGTGATCCCTTAAAGCCATTTTGGTGGCCACAGTGCTATGATGGCCTTCATGGGTGAGTTCAACAACATCCTTTCTCAAACTGACAAGTTTGACAATCCAGAATACTCTTAGCACAATCTCTTATTTAGTGAAAAATATTTCATCTTGTACATTTTTTAAAGCATTGTCACTTAAATGTCAAACACTCTGCTTTCAGTACTGGGCTGCAACAATTGCTATAAGGGCACACATGTCTTTATCAGCATTAATACTGGCAATAATCTTCTCAATGGACAGTGCTGCAGCCATCCTGGACTTGACAATGAAGTTGATAAAGTCCTCTGCAGTTTTCAAATTTAAACTGTGTCGCTGTAAGGGTACTAGTGAGAAATAATCAGCAGGGATTCGTGCCTTGCTTGTGCACAATTGTATAGTTGTATTCTTGTAGATGCGGACCCCCACCTCTCAATGAGAAGGGGCATCTTGGCTTTCGGACCGACTAAAATGGTGACTAATGCCTGGTGGTCAGTGATGATCATGTAATGCTTTCCATACAGAAACATGAAAATGTTCACAGGCCCATAACACCATCAGACTCTCCTTTTCTGGCTGGGAATAGGCACTTTCTGTGTCAGACCAGTTTTGACTGGTGTATGCCATGATGTGTCTCTGAGCATTTGGATGTCTACTATGCTGAGCAAGGTTTGCACCCAACCCCACCACGATAGCATCAACAAGAGGATCAAAATAAGCCATCCCAGTCGCATTGCATGTTTTATGTTTTTTATACTGCGTTCACATTCAGCGGACCATCAGTACTGGACATTTATTTTTTTCAGGTCTCACAAAGGGGCACTTACTGTGGCAAAGTCACAAATGTACCTTAAACAATAGCTGGCCATGCCCATGAAGGTCTGTACTCTGGTGACATCTTGTGGAGGACTGGTGGCTGATAGTGCTCGTACTTTGTCAGGATCTGTAGTCAGAAAATACATGTCAAAAGAACTTGAGCTTTGTTTTATGAAAATCACACTTTTTAGCATTTTGCATCTGCAAGTAAAGTACATACTGACTTGAGGGCTTTGTCATGATCCTTTCATATGACACCAAATACCAATATGTCATCACTTTAGTTGAAGGCATGTGTCTCAGGCTGAATAATCCTACAGATAACATCTTGGAAAATGTCTGCAGCAGAGGGCACTCCAAAGTGTATTCTTTTGTATCTAAATAAACCAACATGAGTCAAAAAAGTGGTAACATACCTGCAGGTCTCTTCCTGCTCAAGCTGATGGTAGTCCTTGTTCAGGTCAAGATGGGAAAAAACGTTGGCTCCATTCAACTGCATGATCAGATCTGTGATGTGCAGACCAAGATGTCTCTTTCTCTCAATTGCTTTGTTGACCTGGTGCATAGCTACCCAGATCCCTACTGTACCTCCACTGTCCTCTTTTGGCGGGCTTTTCCACCTGTGCTCCCTTGTGGGGCCTTCCACTCTTCCACAAGGCCTCATACGCACTGGAGTGGTGCTTGCACTCCACATATGCCAATTGCGGGATTCTTTGTTTTGGCTTGGGTGCATGTGGCATGCATGAGCAGTTTGCTATTTCTCTCAAACTCTCAGGGAGAGCCCTCACTGAAAAAACAAAGGTTACTGGAACGTTATAGTTAGGTACTAAATGTACCCATAAAAAACACTGGGTGTTCAGCAATTATAGTTAGCAGCCCTAACTGTAACTTACACCCCCGCAATGCACTTCTTATGACCTCACATATTACATCACTCATCACATGATCAGTGACATCACTGATGACATCACTGGTGAAATCTTAACCAGAGGTGGAATGGAAAAAGCCTGAGAGCTCCCAAGCCTGAACCGAGCAACAGAGTTATTGAACCTGGAAGCGGAAGGACCCGCAGAGAGTGTTGAAGGACGCCACACTTAAGGGATGATCATTCTGCAGGTAAGAGACATTCATCTCGGTTTATGTTCAGGATAACTTGGAACCAGACGCTGTTGTTCAAGTACATATCAAGACTCAATACAGCGAGTGACATGCACAGGGACTGGTACAGATACAACATGCTGTCTGCAGTGATATGGCAGAGAAATTGACAACAGAATGTACAACACACAAACAAATAGCAGCATCAATTTTTAACACTATGGAGATGAGTGGAACCAGTAAGAGAGGAGAACATTTACAAATAGACCCTGGGGACCTCCATAGTCTGGTGAGAGTATAGAAACATTTAAGAAATCAGAATTGAGCAAATGGTGGGAGTGTGAATCATTAAAAAAATATCTTGATGTTGGGAGAGCACCTAGAGGACTTCTGATAACGATTCCCCCAACCTATGAGGATCCTAACCCGGAAATGTTAAACAAAAATACACTGAACATAAAGCCTGGGTTCTGCAGGATGCTCATACACTATGCACAAATGGACAGAGATAAATTAGTTGGCAGGATTGTTGAAATCCCTTCTGAAAACAATGAGTGAAAGATTCAAACTGGCAGAAGAACAAATAATCCAAAAGAAGGCAGGAAAATTTAATAGGGACAAATGAGATTATGAGACAGGCCAGATATACACTTTTTCTAGAAAGTTTGACAACTTAAGGGAGCAGAAATTAAATGTAAAGACACAAGTACAATTGAGAACAGTACCAAGCAGAACAGACGTGGATTTGGATGCAAATGTAGATAAACAAACAAGCAAGGATATGCATATTACCATGCAGGAAGAATTAGATTTTTTTACATCAGGACAGGAAAAAAAATCACAGGCCATGGCAAGGTGGACAGAAACAAAGAGGAAGAAGCAGAGGAAGAAAAGGCGAGAAGGTCGGAGATAAAAAATTGCCAGATGGGAATGAAGGAAGAGTGACCAGGAGCAACCGGAGATTTGAGTGATGTAAATACAGTAATCAATTTATCACAAGTAGAATTAAGTGACATTGACCACAAAAACCTTTCAATGGGATTATCTTATTATATTAAGAGCAACATTGATTATGTACAGAATCGTATTGATCTTGTCAAGTTTGCCAGAATGTTAAAACTATCTTAACTAAACAAATTGAAAGACAATGGAAAACCTATTATGGAAGTATTGTTAATGGAGACACCACAGAGTAATTTATTGATTGATGATGTGTATTTAATGAAAGAATAAATGGAACTTGAGAATATTGACAAAGGTGAAACTGATGATGAAATGATAGTAGAAAGGACAGAAAGGAAAGGAGTCTGGTTATCTGAAGAAGGGAGGTCTACACATTAAAGCCCAAGTCCAAAACAATACCAGCAAGTGGCAATGACACAATTGATCTTTTTGGTTACGAAAATAATTGAAAAGTCTAGGATATAAACACAATAGAATAATGCAAAAAAGAAATGTGGAGCTCATGAATACTTTGAATGAAATAACCACTAATCCAGATGAAGTGGTAAGAAACTCTGACAAAGGTGGGAACTTTGTAATCTGTTTAATGGAAGAATACATGGCGGAGGCCGATAAACAACTAAGAGATGTGACAGGAAAATAGACTATATCCATTTCAAATAAGTGGAGTTGAAGTTTTCAGAAGCTTTAAGGAGTTGGTGAGATCAAAGTTTAATCAGTGCAGATGAGTATGGTTGTTTAAAAATTGATTGTTCTAGAATCCCTGTCTTTTACCTAATTCCTAAAATAGACAAGATGCCCAGAAACCACAGGAAGACCTATAATTGTAGCTCAGGAAGGGATATTTGAAAATATTTCACAGTATATAGATAACATTTTGAGGCCTTTAGTGTAGAATTTACCATCCTATCTGAAGTATACTACTGAATTCCTCAAAAGAATATTTGATATTGGCTGGGGGGAAGGCATGGTATTTATGACCTTAGATGTGGTCTCCCTGTACACAAACATACATAATGTAGATGGGGTGAGAGCTGCAGAATATTTCTTAAGGTCTAGACCAGTGAGATTTTACAAAAACAGTAAAATGTTGATCAATATCATGGAATGGTGTTTGAAGCACAACATCTTTTTCTTTAACAGTGACATCTATGAGCCGCAGCGCAGGACGGCTATGGGCACCTACTTCACCCCAAGCTATGTGAACCTACATATGGGTTGGTGGGAGGACCAGGTGTTCAATAGCCCCCTGTTGGACAATTGGAGCACACACATCATATTATGGCTCAGGTTCAGACATTTTTGTCATTTGGAAAGGAGAAACTGACAGTGCCTTGGAAATTGTGAAGAGAGTCAATCGGAATGATTTAAACCTGAAGTTCATTTGCAATCTAAGTACCTATAAAATAAAATGTTGGGGTATGACAATCAGAGTAGAGAATAATAGATTGGAAACTTCATTGTTTCAGAAACATAGTGCTGGTAATAGTATACTGCATGCAGAGAGTTTTCACCCTGTATCTTTGAAGGAGACCATTCCCTATGGAGAATTACTTAGAGCTCATAAAATATGTAGCATAACAGGTAGTTAGGGTAAGGTTAAAGAAGAAATGGTTCAAAGGCTAAAAATGAGAGGTTACAGTGTGACAATATTAAACAATGTGAATAGAAATGTAGATTTGAAGAGTTGGGATAATATTTTGCTTGGTGAAGCAATTTAAAAAAAATTGAAAGGCAGAATACAACAGAGATGTATAACCACCTACAATGCTGCACATCTGGAAGTAAGAACTGCCCTGAGCAAACATTGGCATTTGCTCAGAAGCGATTCAGTAATAGGGAATGAAATATTAAAATGCCCACAGCCAACCTCTCGAAGAAGTAGGTCTTTGAGAGACTTGTTAGTGAAGAATGACATTAGAAATGAAAGAACAACTTGGTTACAATCATGAGAGGGTTTTAAGAGATGCTCAAAATGTAAAGCATGCAGAATTGGCAAAAGTATGAGTGAAGGGAGAGTAGCGGTAAGAACTGTTCATAAGATAAAATGGCATTACAACTGTGAAAGTGATTTTGTGATATATATCCTAAAATGTGGTTGTTCAAAGTTGTATTTGGGAAGTACCACACTACAGGTGCATAGGAGGATTTTGTAACACCTCAGGGATATCAAGAACTGTGATATGACATACCCATTGGAGCGACACTATAGGGAAATGCATGGGGAGATGCAAAAGATCTGAAGTATGGAGTGATAGACAGAATTGGAAGTGATGTGCGGGGGGGAAGTAGGGAGAACAAACTGAGAAGATTACACTCTAAATATATAATCAATGTTGACTGTAAGGATCACATGGTTTCAACTGTGGTAAAGAACAACATATGCGTCTAGGATGGGAATGGACACCATCCTTTTTTTCTGTTTATAACTATTAATAAAGAGCTGTGTTTATTGTTAGGAAAGTGTTTGTAAAAATATCATAAAACTGTAAAATGTAATGAATTGTGATGGGGAGCCATTTTGCTGTTTTTCTAAATGATTTTTTTAAATGTTTTTTTCAGGGCTTGTTGAAGGCAGGCCAGACATTCTGGAGGAGAAAAGGAGCTATTATTATCTTTGAAAAACATTTTATAGAAAGGAAAGGAACAGGTGGAAAAACAATACCAGAATGGTCTGGCAAGAGGGGTAAGATAACGAACAGTGTAATACATCTCACCCACTTGTGCCTGAATGTGATAATGGCTGAGACTGCGGAAGGACTTGTGTAAACCTCTCCAAAACAAAATTGTGGGAGAAGATTATATAAGTGATCTTGTTACCCACAGTCCATGTTTGTTATAACTGGAAAACCTGGTTATGAGCAATGAGGGATTGAAATGCTCCAGGAGAACATTATTTGAATGTGAAATTATGATAGCTCCTTAACAATATTGATTGTGTGAAGGGTATGTCTTTGATGTTTTAATGATATGTTAAAAATGTTTACAAATTGTTGAATTTTTTTTGCTTTTGTAAATAAGGGCACTGTAAGTACTTTTTCCTAGTTTATTACACTGGGTGTGACCTACACATTTCACAATTGGTTGAAATAAGTCAGCATGATGGATGTGTACACAGGCTGACGAAGGCGACATCACTGAAATGCGTTCATGTTTTCCCATCTTTCAATAAATAGTCAAATCGCCCGTTCACGGGGTGCCTGTGGTCTTTTACCAAAGGAGGAGACTTGAGAAGTAATTAGGCACTGTGCATGGCACCACAGGAGGCACCACTGGCGTTCAGGCAGCTAACCCGCATATACCGCAATGAGAGGGAGAGGGTATGTACATATATATCTATATATATATATATATATATATATATATATATATATAGATATATATGTATATGTATATATATATATATATATAGATATATATATATATATATATATAGATATATATATATTCTGACACATACACTGTTAACGGAATCCCGAGGCAGCGCCCATCTTAGAATATCAAGTATCTACTTGTGTTTGCACATTCTCTTAAGGATATCCTCGACTATATAGACAATATATAATTGTTAGACTTAATATACATTAATCACAATTTCCTGCATTATCCTGCACTCAACATCTTTTATTCCTATAACTAGGTTTTTCCTATATTAATTCGATTATGCAGTAATATTCCAATACACTTATATTGTCATAGTCACATTTTCACCTTATATTTGCATTTCGTATTCTCTCTCCGATTATGCCTAATCTCAAAGTGAGCCACACTTTACCCCAATATACACAAAACACATAGCCAACCTTTACTTAAGTAATCCTATTCTATTTTAAAAATTCTAAATTACCTTCCCACCCAACCCTAGCTCTAACAAATCAAAACAACCTAACCCCAAAACATATGAGACAATCATAAACACCTAATGTGCATCCAATAAACTCAATGATCAGAGATCCTAAAAAATAGAGTTATGTCTAACTATACTTATTTCATTTAACCCAAATATACATTAATTTCTTCACTCGAATTTAAACCTAAAGGGCTCATAGTATTCAATTTAATAATTAATTTAGACTCCAAAATCCACAAATGCCTCTACCCTTGCCCCTATTCCTTTTTATCACTTGTTTTCTGGGACTCAGCTGAAGCTGTATCTCAAGATGGCTGCCAATACTTCTTTGTAAGTGTTGGCAGCCAATCACATATCAGCATCCCAATATATCTATATTTTTGGGCCTACATTTCTCTAAAATTATTGAACGGATTTCTGTCAAAAATTTGGTTTGGCCTGTAGGTGTGTCTAAAGGTTGTATGGAAAAATGAATAGGGAAAACACATTTTGAGACTCCCCTTTTTCTTGACACCACATGACATATCATCCCAAAGCTTTCAATACAGCAGCTGTACTGACCAAAGTATAAGTTTTGAGAATTGTGTGAAGATTAATCAAGCGGCGCCAAAGTTATAGGCAAAACAAAAAAACGGTCTGTGTATGGAAACTAGGCCCTAACTTTAACTATCTAGTTGCAGACACCAGTAGATAGTTATAGTTAGAACGTAGTTTCCATAGAAAACGGTTTTTTTTTTACTTTCCTACATCTTTGGCACCGTTTGACGAATCTTCACAAACGTTTTAAAAAACGGTGTGCCCAAGAATCATGCTATGCATGGGAATTTTCAGGGTGATTTGTCAAGCAGGGCAGAGAAAAAGGTGGGAGGGGCTAGAAAAAAGTGCATTTCCCAATTTAAATCCCATAGAGATTTTAGACATGATTACAGCCTGAACTGCTGGGCGGAATTACACCAAATTTGGCAGGAAGGTAGCTCTTGATCCAGAAGGACTGGTTTTATTGGGTTTAAATCCATTCAATAGGTTTTGAAATATTGAAGGAAAACCATATTTGTATTCTGGAGGTGCGATACTCCTGATCTCATGCAGAGATCTGATTGGCTGCCAACACTTCAAGCAGAAATGAAAAACAAAAGGGGCAGGGTACATTTACCCAAATCCCCTAACCTTGGTGCAGTGGCCCCCCTGAGCCCCCGAAGGCTTAAAAGTATTTTTTTCCAAATCACAGTGAAAATATTGGCAGATCCATGAATTTTGCTGTGATTTAAAAAATAAAATGCAGACTCCCACATTTGTGTCTTTTGTTGCCCCATTGGGTTGGCCAGGCCCTGGGGTATTTTAAGTGAAAACAAAGGAGGGGAATGCACGGGGCCACCCTCCTAGGGCTTTCAGGAGCCCCATGAACCACCACCCCTGGGCAATGTCTATAAAATATATGGGGGGCTGCATGGCTCCCCATGCCCCGGAGATCAACACTTCACCGGGACTTAATTTAATAGTATAAGGAGGGGAGTGCGGTCCCCCCACTCCCCGGAGACCACCATCTCCCTGGGGCAATTTTTGTTTTATAATAATAAGGAGGTTCTGAGGACCCCACCAGGGCCCTGGAACCGCCACCTCCCCAGGTCCTAAACATAATAATATAGACAGGGACCATGCAGACCCCTGTGCCCCGGAGACCACCACCGCCCTGGGGCAAAATACTTTTAGAAAAATAGCTCCCCTAGGCCCGGGGGACCACATCTCCCCAGAGCTACTAAATGCATCATGGACCACAAGGCCCCAAGGACAACCACCTCTGGGGGGAAAAATTCAAAAGATAGAGGGGGACCAAGCAGCCTCCCTCTTGGAGCCATACATGGCCCTGCAGACCACCGCCCCCAGGGATGGCTCCTGCTACCTCCTAAGTTACCCACCCTCAGGAGGTAGCTGTTTCCTTTTGCTTGGTGCAAGCTGACAGCTCTCATTCAGCAAAAGCAAACATAACTCCGCTTTCAGCAAGTGGGAGCTATCAAACAGCTCCCACTTGCTGATAAAGGTGTTTTCATCTCCTTCCCTGCACGCAAACATGCATGCAGGAAAATGGATAAACATTGCTCTCACAGGAAATGGGAGCCTACCAGGACAATGAGGGCTCTGCAGCTAACCCAGTGGTTCTCTCATTCTCTCTCTCTCTTCATTCCCATTCCATTGTTATTTCAATGGTCTCTCCATACAATGACTTCAAAGCGTCACACTAGCAAGATGTTGGGTTGGAATGATATAGTTACATTTTGATGCACAGCAGAACAGAGTCACCTCTGGGCTACTGGTATAGCTTTTGAGTGTCATTTATTAGGTTGAAGTTTCAAATTGTGGTATCTCATGGCACTGTGTCTGTTTATTTATTTGTGTTTTTTATGTTAAACATTCCTAATGAAGGAACAATTACGTATTTTTCCATCGCCATCTTTGGTTTGAATGTCATTGACATTTCTGGACTCTGCACAGTAAGGAGTCACCTGCAATCAGCTACAAATACTTTTCAACTTCAAATATTTAAGATGCATACAGAAAGGTAATCTCAATCTTTGTACTTGTCAAATAATTTTTTTCAGTTTGTCAGAACATATCTCATTCTAAGTGGCACAGGACTGGGTGGTTGCAGGTGGTTAGCTGCAGGGCCTGACCCAAACCTGTGGCCAACCTCCGCCATGCATGGACTGAAGCCTGTGTGCGGAAGTGGTTGGATGAACTCATAGTAAATAAAATTACTTTACATTAAAAAACATAGAAATTTGTGGAAAAAAACAAAGGCCAAGCCCTGAGGTCAACCTCAGCTGCACATGGACGATGGCAATGCATGCCAGTGGATGTTTTAACATGTAGTAGTTAAGATTATTTTACATTAAAAACAACCTAGAGATTTACTGAAAAAAAACAAATGCTACAGGGACGTTATAGTTAGGAAATAACATTTAAAATCATTGCAATTCACTGGAAAAAACAAAGGTAACAGGGACGTTATAGTTAGGAGTACAAAACCATAGAAATTCAGCAGTCATAGTTAGAGTTATCAAGTAACTGTAATTCGTGCCCTAAGGTAGCAATAACGCGCGGCCTAGTCTTGCACTCATGACATCTTTGATAATATCATTGATAATATCAATGTAATATTTTCAGAAAAACTATTGAGGAGAAAACTGTGCATGGTGGGGTGTGAGTTATAGGTGCTTTAGGGTATCTATAGTCCAAGAAAACAGGCATTTGTCATCCAAAATTGGACCCTAGTGGGCTACAGAGTCTCTGTGGAAGCATACAAAGGTAGATTAACTTAGTTAACATCAAAATCACTGCCCAATATTAAATTACTCCTGCTAGACACAGGTTAATTCCCAGCCCCATCCCACCCTAACCCAGAGAGAAAATCTCATAGTGAAAAATAAAAAGAAGTTCAAACCCATTAATTGTTTTTCAGACGGAAGAAATGGGTAGAGTATCTGAGCCAAAACAACCTCTCTTTACCCCGAACAGTTTAGAGATTCCCTTCCAATCCTCCTCTAGGGAAAAATAAAGAAAAGGATATAGCTAACAACTTATTAACATCTGCCTGTTAAAAACAAAAGTTCATTGGAAACTAGGGGTGACACGAAACTCTTATTTACAATGAAGACAATTAGTTACGGAGAAAACAGGTCTACTCAAGATGCACATGCAATTCCTCATCAAGATTCTGGCCCAAGGGAGCCTGGGGGTCAAGTACAATTATACAATAGGGTTCTCTTCTTCACAATTGTTGTACCCTGTTACCTCCCCTGTGGTGTTCTTCTATTCTTTCAGCACCATAATATTTCAAAGATTTTCAATCACTATAATTTATCCGCTCAAAATGTCTGACCACTGAGTAGAGGTCGTCCCTGTTGATAATGGCACATATGTGTTCTAGTGGGTAAATTGTACTTCCCACATACTTTAACCCACATGGGCATTCCAGTATATAAACCACATAGGTGGTTGCATAGGTAATGAACTGTGTGATCTTCCTGACCTGGTTGGTGACTGTGGAGTACTCCTTACAGTTGTGTGAGCTGCTGCAGGCTGTGCATTTGCCACAGATGTAGAAGCCCCTTAGTTCATTGAAGCTCACCTTGATTGGTGATGTTACTGTGGTGATGTCCCAATGCATCACTTAATCTCTGAGGGATTTTCTTTTTCTATAAGTAGTAGAGAGCATGTCACTGATCAGATTACAAATGACAGTGCCACACTTAGTAAAGAAAATAATCACTGCCCAACATTAAATACATAAACAGACATATGGATATATATATATATATATATATATATATATATATATATATATATGTATATATATATATATATATATATATATTCCTAACCAAAGTCCACTAAATAATGCCGAACTCTTGACGGGTGCATCCATTATGTGCAAGTGGCAGCACATTATTCATTTCAAACAAGAAGAAGAGATGGAGCACTCACAGGTACTTTAGATCCAATTTATTGCATCACAGACGCGTTTCAGCATTCTTTGCCTTTCTCAATGTGAATTGCGCAAAAATGAAAGAAATAGATATATATAGCTATATATAGATATATATAGATAGATATATTACATTTTATATTCATACAAATATATACTTAAGTATATATACTTAAGTATTTTCAGATTTCTGTTAAAGATCTTATTAACCAATGTGCTGTCACTATTATAAGTTATCATCAGTTGTGTGCTGTTTTCCTTTTCAGGGGTAGGCTTGTTATGGGCAAACAAAATCTCTTTATTGAAACACCATTGACGGTCTCTGAATCTAGTCTGCATCCTAGTCAATTATTTCTGTAAGTCAGTGTCACTGCTGCAGCTACGTCTTGAAATTCCACATAAGGGATACTCCACTTAAGTTGGTTGGGGTGATTACTCAAAGCATAGAATAAAGTATTGCCTGCCTGATGACTTAAAAAAAGTGCATATATCAGTTTGTCTGCAACTACCTCAACATCTAAGAAAATAATCTTAGAGTCAGTAGTGTGGCATGTAACTTCAAGATTGTTGCTCTTGATATTCAATCTTCTCATAAAATCCATAGCTAGTTCCTTAGAAGCACACAAAATCAGGTAGAGGTCATCTATAAATCTTATCTGCATCAAGATTCTCTTCAAACTCAGGGGTAGTGGACACCAGCTCCTCCCACCAGCCCATCAACACATTGGCATAGCTGGGGGAGAAACACATGGCCATCCCAGTCCCTGGGTCTGTCTGTATAGTTCTCCATTAAACACAGAGATTTAAATGTGTAAGCAGAACTCCATCACCTGCAATAGCACCTGAGTGTGAGCATAGAATGATATGGGTCTAGCCCTCAGGAAGTGTCCTTTTGCTTTAATCTTATTAGTGTTATTGATATATGTATACATGGTTTTAACACCCATAGTTACTAAGAGGCAATTCAGAGTCATTAAGAGGCAATTCCCTTCCCACTGTATACCATCAATATTTTTGAGGGAGTCCTTAGTATCCTACATGTGCAAGGGGAGAACATTCACAAATGACCTCAGAAATAAAAGCCATGTATTGTGATCCTTTTTCCAATAGACTACTCCTAGATGACACTATAGGCATCCCTGGTGGTTTATCAACTGACTGTGTATTTTCCATAGTCGATCGATAAAAGGCATTTTTAGATGACTATTTTTAAGGTATTGATATACTTTTACCTCAATAAACCCCTTGTATCTCCACATGCTTAACAAATCCCAGAACTGTGAAATTGTGTTTCTGTATTCTGTCTGACTAATGCTTTAGTAACAACTTGGTTCATTCCATTTTCTGTATGCCTCCTTAATGTATATCTCAAATGGCAATATCAAAATATTGCCACCTTTATCGGCTGGGCGTATGTCAAGATCCTTATCTTTTGATAATGATTTAATTGCTTTCCTTTGAGACCAGCTAATGATCTGTTTGGGCCAAGTGAGTTGTGCCCTATTTCTTCTAAATTCTGAAATTACTTTGTCGTGAAATGCATCAATCAAATCATAAGCAAGCATGGGAATTAACTTGGACTTAGGTTTGAAAAAACTTCTCACATTCATGTCATATACAACATTCAATTTGTCTAAGATTTGTTCAACACTCTGTCCCTCTTCTTACTGCAATTCATACAGGGTTGTGAGAAAATCAGCATCACTCACCAACAGATCAGTCTCTGGAGATTTGAATTGAGGCCCAACTTAAAGGTCTTTTTCCATTGTTTCCCTGAAAATTGAGAACAATATACCTGGTGAATCAAGCTGGCAGTGAGAACTCTCTCAATTTTTAGTTTTTTGTTATTGTTCATTTATCTGTCTCTTCCTATATATAATTTTGGAGATTAGAGGCAGGGGATCCCATGGCTCCATGAATGGGCACCAATAGATCTCATTTTTAGTGACTGGAGATTTACTCCAACACCCATTCTAGGATGACAACTGCAAGGGATGCTCGAAGGGAGATTGGCAAAGCATTGTTTTTGGTAGTAGACAATAAAAGTACAGGAGCTACTCCAAAGGAAAGAGACACTGTGAGCATGAACATGGGGCAGTTGGTCAAAATGCATTGCATGAGTTGGTGCTGGAAATAAAAGGAGTTTATGCAGAGCCCTGAGTGTGCATAGCCTTCAGAACCTAACTATAATGTCCCTGTAACCTTTTTTTAAGTGAATTTCTATGATGTTTTTAAATTCTACCCCCTGAATATAACAATCCCCTAACCTTTGTTTTTTTTCAGTAAATTTCTATGTTTTTTTAAAGTAAAGTAATTTTCATTACTATACATTAATCCAACCAACGCCATGCATTGCCTTCAGCTGTGTGCGGCAGAGGTTGGCCACATGATGTGGCCTGCCGTTAGTTCCTGCCGTCAAGCCCCCAAACCACCCAACCCACGTTGCGCACAGCCTTTGGCCATGCATGGCAGGAGTTGGCAGCAGGGCATGTCTCTCTGGGTGTAAGAATAGGTGTGAGAGGTTGTCTCTGCATGTCAGAGTGGCTGTGAGAGTGTCTATGTGGGTGTTAGAATGGTTGTGAGAGTTTCTGATTGTTTTCTAATAGATGCAAGAAACATTCACCTCCATGTAAGATTTTAGATCACTTTTCAATATGGAATCATGGGGTAAACACGCTGGCTTTGCCTTCACTAAGCCCAGGAGGTAGGCTCATTTGTCCTTTTTCAGAAATGGAGCTTCAACTCGGGTACTATCTACGTTTATATTTGTAAGAGGTTCCTGTTGAGCTTTAATTGCTGTGAAATGAGCATTGTGGCCAGAGGGAAGCTCAACAAGAGTCCACAGTTTTGCACAAAATGTCTCTCCACCTGGAGCACTTTCTACTAGTTAGCTAGTGAGTGCTACCTCATTGGTTGAATGGTCACTGTGGGGGAGGGGGGGCCACGCGGGCCTCCTCCCCCAGCTGATTTCAGCCCCAGAAACTCCATCCCTTGGGGCCCACCACTATTAAATGGTGGAAGGGGCTGTGTGGCCCCCTTACTTGAGTTGATTTTGGCCCCAGGAGCCCATTCCCCAGGGGGCCACTACAATTCAATGGGAAATGGCTGTGCAGTCCCTGTCTCCGGGCCGATGTCTGCCCTGGCGACCCCATCCCCAAGGGCCTGGCCCCCAAATATTTTTTTTAAATATTTGTATAGGGGGGCACAACTCTCCTGGGCTAATTTTAGCCCCAAGGGCCCCCTCCCCCAGGACCCAACCTTAACACATTTTTTCAGGGGGAGGGGGACCCCACGGTCCACCTCCCAAGGCCAATTGTTTCCCTGGGAACCCTATCCCTTGGGTCCCAGCCATCTCTCCTGGGTGCCTTCAAGGGCACCCAGTGTGCAGTGGGACCACGGGAGACCCTCAAGGCCCATGCAGTACCAGCCGGCACTCCACCTCCTGCAGAACCCGGCATTTCTGTCATAGACAGGGAGCTGCTAAACATGCAGCTCCCTGTCTGTGAGGGCTATAATTTTCTCTGTTTCCCTATCCTATTCAGATGCTAGGGATAATGAGCAGGTAGGGTTCTATGCAAATATGGAGCATAGGCTTCAACCTGCCTTTAACTGCTTTATTGGGCCTCTCTGTTGGTTGCCATAAAGGCTAACAGCTCTTTTTTAACATGTGCTTTTGAGAGCCTCATGAGGGACGGGGGATTGTCAAAGTAATCATGGCAGCCAATTAAGTAAAACTGCACCTTGACAAACTGTAGCCACGGTATGTGGTATGCTTTGTCTGCAGTTAAACAGTCTGTAATTGCCTATTTAAGTGTGGCTCCTAGACCAAATATAGGTACCAGAATGAGATCCATAGGAATGTTGAGTCTATCTTGTTTGTGTTCTTCAGGCATTTTAAACCCAACTCCTTGTGGCAAATACTGTCAGGGTCACTTTGGGGTAACCACAAACATTTCCGCAAAAAACTGTTTTAGCCAGTTTGTAAAGATGTCTGATCATAGTATCCCCAGATTCCTGTCCCATAGGAGGCAATTGAAATGCATCTGACTTTGTAAATGGTGAGTATTGCCTCAAGGATGTTCGAGCCTAGTTTCTTCACTAACCTAAATATGGATGCCCTATTCTTCTAAAAATGTATGCATCTTACTTCTCTAGTGTGTCCCCAGGTGTCCCCAGGTGCAGTTGATAGCTAAGGAGATCCCAAGATAAGTGAAATTCGGTACTGTATGTAATTAATTCCATTAAGCTGTAAGGGCATCACTTTATTTATAGGGCAGCCACATATCATGGTTTACACTTGACATATTTGTGTGTAGCATCAGACTGTCCATAAAACCTACAAAGTTGTCAAACAGTCCCTGTAATCCAGCCCCGGTCCTAGACATAAGATCAAAGCGGTCTGGCACTGGCATGTAGGTACTCCCCCTGGGCATTCCCTTTGGAGTGAGTGTGACTACAAGGGAAAATCCCACCCCCAGCTTTACCCAGACCAGAGGCCATTCGCTCCTATTTCCGGGACCTACCGTACCATGAACCACCTGTTCAGGTAGGCTTTTAGAATTCACTTTATGAGCACATCACTTAGTAATAGTGCTCCGGGATCCTAGACCCTGACGAATGCCCCTGACCTTCCAGCACTTCGAGAGGGCAGAAACATGTTGGTCATACATATACCTTTTTAGACTCCAAGAGACATTAATCTCTAGTGAGCCTTCTTCCCTGATTTTAACCTTACCAACATGTACCTCCATTAAAGTTTAATTAATTGATATAGGTGACATGTATGGTAATTTTATTCTCACCCTATCTGGATCCCTGTTATTTATCCAGTAAGTTTAATTTCAGCACTCCCTCTTGTTCTTTTAACTAACAGGTTGAGTCCGCCCATGTAGTATCATCTTACTTGGGTGAGGCTAGGTGGTCAAATGATGAAGCAAGACACTATTATGTGTGTGAGACCACCTAGTCCGTAAGGGGACTCCCCCTCTTCTCCCCCCCTTATTCAACACAGTCCTCCGTTCTAGAGACATTCTCCACACACGCTCTCCTTTCTTCATGAACCTCAACCTAACCGGTACTGACAATTGAGGGAACACTGGTCCGTCTCCACCCTCAACCCCAATTAAACCACACCTTTAGTGGTTATATAGATTTCTCTTGGGAGCCGGTGTGGGATAGTATCACTCCCAGTACTCTCTTTTTGTGTTTTATAAGTACAGTCATCAGCATACATGAGGACAGGCAGGCCTTTAGTGCAAGCCAAAAGTGGATCGCAAACCACCGGTAACAGGGTAGTCTCCAGGTTGTTGATATAAAGATTAAACAGAAATGGGGCACACACACATCCCTGCCTAACCCCTGACTGTTCTTGAGGGGATGTGCATTCTCCATGGGGCCCATACCTGACACTACACACCACGTCCTCATGTAGTCAAGATAATATATGCACTATCCTAGTGTCAGTGCTCACAGCCAGCACTTTGGCCATAGCCTACCTCTGCCAACATTGTCAATGGCTAAGCTAAGGTCCATAACTGCAAGATATAGACACCCATTTTTGATCTGGATGTACTTACTGATCAAGAGGTGAAGGTTAATTCACTGGTCTACAGTCCCTAGGGTTGGCCTGAACCCATATTCTACTGGTGTTAAGATGCCCTCCTCCTGCATCAAGGTCTCAAGGCGGTCCAGCAGGATCCTGCCCATCACCTTGGCCGAAGAGTCAATGAGTGATATTGGGCGGTAGCAACAAGGGTGCCCTTTTTGCCCCTTTTTAAAGATAGGGGCTGTGACAGCCTTAGACCAGGACTTGGGTGGGCCACAAATGATGACACAGTTCAGGAGATTAACTAAGATTGGCGCCCATAGGTCCATATTGTTTTTGAGGACATCAATTAGGACCCCGTCCTGTCCCAGGGCTTTATTACAGGGGAACCCTCTCACTGCCAAAACAACCTTATCCAAGGAGATCTGCAGTTGTTCACTATCCCCAGGAATGATAGAGAGATCCACTGTGCTATAACCTACAGTAATTGGGAGTTTGGATTCAAACGCTTTTGTGAAGTGTTCTACCCATGCAGAGGGTTGAATGGAAAACTAGATGGTGGTGTTATGTCAATCAGTGAAATAGGTCGAATTCACCACTTTCCAAAACATAGAGGCATCATTAGTTACACTAACTCTTTTGAGTTGTTTCCATGCCTTCTTTCTAATGTTTTCCTTCCTCACTCTAATTACTTCTTTGAAATAGTGACTGGGTGTTGCACCTCCTCAGGGTCCCTAGGTGTTTTGTTCAGGGCAGTTTTTAAAAGGCTATGTGCTTTTGAGCAGGTTTTGTCAAGCCACTTCTTTTGTCTAGGCACCTGAGATGAGATGGGGAATGTTAACAAATCTGAAGCACTCTGACAAATACCTGTCTACACCTCTGGAATGACTGTTGGGTTAGTATCACTGTCAAGACACTCAATGAAGTGCTTCATATTGTTCCACTTGAGACAACCCATGTGTCTATGTCTGCCCACTTACGATGAAAACCTTTGTTTTTTGTATAGTTTGAAGGAGTATTGTTGAGTGTATATTTTAGCTGGGAGCAGCCTTTATCACCCAGGCTAAACAACGAGAGGCCATTACAACGAAGGCTTAATAATGAAAATGCCTTTACAAAGAAAGGCTTTTACAACAAACTTTTTTACAATGATTATGCCTTTACAATGGATGCCTTTTACAATGAAAATCATGGGGAATGTAAGTATATTACAGATAAGTAAATAGCTTTTAAATATATTTATCTGTGTACATATATATGTGTGTGTATAGTTTTTAAAATATATAAACATATATAAATATCTACATATGTAAGTATTTTACAAGTAAAACATATCCCATTTTATATATATATATATGAAATAATCTATCTATCTATCTATCTATCTATCTATCTATCTATCTATCTATCTATCTATCTATCTATCTATAGGGTTTATACTTACTTGTTAAATGTTTACATTTCATGTTAAAGGCTTTTGTTGTAAAGGCATATTCGTTATAATAAATATCATTGTAAAAGCCGTTTGTTGTAAATGCATTTTTGATATAACACTTGCGTTATGAAGACATTCTTTATAATGGCTTTCAGTGGTCCATCATACATCCCATTGTAACATGTTTTGTCCCAGTCAGTGGTAAGCGGTCACTTCTGCACTATGGAGAATTGAAAAATGGGATAACTTCAACCAAAATTAAAAGAGCATGTGAGGGAAAGGAGAGACAGATTATCTGAAAGTGGGGGGAGTCTAAATATGACAACTATTTTGCAGGGAAATACAACACTAAGGCCGTCATTACAACCCTGGCGGTCGGTGTTAAAGCGGCGGTAATACCACCAACAGGTCAGTGGTAAAAAAAAATGGGATCACAACCACAGCGGAAACTGCGAACATAGACAGCCACTTCAACATACTGACCACCATGGCGGTAGCAACAAACACTGCGGCGGTCACCACCAACAGACAGGCGGAAAACAATGTACCGCCCACCCTATCACAACCCGCCAATCTGCCAGCTTTTCCGGGGCGGTACCAACGCCATCAAAAGCACAGCGGAAACAGGACTCGGAAGGGAAACCACTCACCTCTCGAGAATCAACAAAGAACCATGACGCCATGGATCCCGAGCTGCAGGTCCTGCTGATGCTGCTCTATCTCCTAATACATGACGGATAACAAAGGCGGCGGCGACGACCACAGTGAGTACTGCACCTAGCACACAGGGGAGGGGGGGAGGAAAAAGAGAGTGACACACACACGCAACACACAACACCCCCACCCCTACCTTCACCCACAACACCATACAGACAAAAACATGCATCAACAGTACATTTACACCCCGTTACCCCCTGGAAGAACGCAAGGACAAAAGCAATTGAGTGCATACAGTGATATTTTGAAATATGCAGATATAGTTAACAATTAGAAAAACAGTATATACAAATATTTACAATATGTTCAGAAGGCCGTACACTGTCCTTTGCAAATGTCCATGGCCCACTGGGCCACAAATTCATGGGCGTAGCCCACACTTGACTCCTGCCTCAAAATGAAGGAGAACACTGCAGGGGCATCAGGTCGTAAACACACAGGCACCTCGGGGGGAAGGTGGGGCACCTTAGCCAGAAGATGGTACTATGCCACTACTCCTGGGGGGGGCACATGCCCACAGCAATGTCCTGGGGAGTGCAAAGCCACAGTCTCTCAAGTGGGTGGTTTGTCTACTGCTTGGTCCTGGGGAGTGCAAAGCCACAGTGTCTCAAGTCTCTCAAGTGGATGGCTCTGGTTCTGGAGGGGGCCTTGTGCCCAGTGTTCTTCATCCTGCCAAGGATAGTGATAGTGGATGCATTTCTCCACTGGTTTTGGAGGGGGCCTAGTGCCCAGTCTGCTTCTTCCTTCCAGGGAGGGGCTGAGTGGATGGCTTCTACACTGGTTCTGGAGGGGGACTTGTGCCCAGTGTGCTTCATCCTGCCAAGGAGGGGCTGAGTGGATGGCTTCTCCACTGGTTCTGGAGGGGGCCTTGTGCCCAGTGTGCTTCATCCTGCCAGGATAGTGATAGTGGATGCATTTCTGCACTGGTTATGGAGGGGGAATTGTGCCCAGTCTGCTTCATCCTGCCAAGGATAGTGATAGTGAATGCATTTCTCCACTGGTTCTGGAGGGGACCGTGTGCCCAGTCTGCTTCATCCTGCCAAGGAGGGGCCGAGTGGATGGCTTCTCCACTGGAGGGGGCCTTGTGCCCAGTGTGCTTCATCCTGCCAAGGAGGGGCTGAGTGGATGGCTTCTCCACTGGTTCTGGAGGGGGCCTTGTGCCCAGTGTGCTTCACCCTGCCAAGGATAGTGATAGTGGATGCATTTCTCCACTGGTTCTGGTGGGGCATTGTGCCCAGTCCGCTTCATCCTGCCAAGGATAGTGATAGTGGATGCATTTCTCCACTGGTTCTGGATGGGGCCTTGTGCCCAGTGATGCTGCTCTTGAGGTGTGGCAGTTCACATTCCCTCACCTGGGTGTCTGAGGCATGAGATTTGCAAGGAACAGGTAGCATGATACTCCATGGAGGCGGGCCAGATTCCTTCCTGCAGTGACTAAGGCTGCAAACTAGTGGTAGTGCCGGTGGGGGTGCTTTAAGTTCTGGTGGTAGTGCTGGTGCTGGTTGGGGTGCTTTAAGTGGTGGTGGGACACTCCAGGCCATCTCCCGCAGCCTTGAATATCTGCCCACTGGGGATGCTGCTGCTGACAGTTGTTGTGGCACCGGCTGGGCATGTGGCGGTGCAGATAGTGGTGCAAGTGGCAATGCTTGCAGCGGTGTCTGCGGCAGGGATGCTGCCGGTGCTGGCCGTGGTGCAGGTGCTGGTAGTGGTGGAGGGAGACACCAGGCCATCTCCTGCAGCCTCGGACGGCTGCCCCCTGGGAACAATGCTGCTGACAGTTGTTGTGGCAGCGGCAGTGCAGGTGACAGTGCAGGTGGCGGTGCAGATGGCGGTGCAGGTGGCGGTACCTACGGTGGCCCTTGCCGTGGTACAGGTTGCAGGGTTGTTGTTACTGATGGTAGGCACCAGTCCCTCACCTGGAGCCTCTGAGGCCTGAAGTGCCTTGCCTTGCGTTTTCTTCCCCTTCCCCACCTTGGCTGATGCTGCTGAGACCTTGGCACTGGCAGCTTGAGTTTTGGAGGAGGCCATGCTCGGTGGGTCGTGCTTCTTGGCCGTGCTGCATATTGGCCCCTTCTTCACCTTGGCAGGTGGCGGAATGGGTTGGTCCTTTGCAGTTGTTAGTGGCACACTGGCTGCCCTGACGGGTGCCCCCTTTGATCCTCTGGGACTTGCAGGTACCACAGCGTCTGCCGACTTGGTGGCTGAGGTGCTGGCCTGGGATCTGGACACCCTGGCCCAAGAGGAAGAACGGGGGTGGGATGCGTAGGGAAGAGGTCAATGTTTGACAGGAAAAGCTTTTTGGACACACTGGGATGGGAAGAAGGAGAGGGTTTGGGAGTGGAGGTAGAGGGAGTGGTTGTAGGAGGTGTACGTCTGCTGAGTTTGGGTGAAGGTGCATGGGCTGGATGCTGTTGTGAGGTGGATGGCTGTTGGGTGGGTGGGTGCTTGCATTTGTGTACTTTGGGAGGAGGGGTCACAGACACACTGGGAGAGGACACAGGGGATGTGTGCATGGTTGTGGGGGTGGCGACTGCTTGTGAGAGGTGTGTTGTGATGGGCATTCTGGTGATGGAGGTAGTGGATGAAGATGTAGTGCATGCAGGTGTGAGTGTAGACGCTACTGGGAGGGAGGTGGATGAGGAGGAGGAGGGGGACACGGTGGAGGCAGTGGATGTTGGTGTGTTTGCATGGGCATGGTGCTTGTGTGAGTGCCTGTGAGATGAAGTGTGGTGCTTATGTTTGCCTCAGCCACTTTTGTGTTGTGATTTGGGTGCATGCTGGTTTGGTTGTGCTTGGGATAGGCTGAGGTTGAGGGAATTAGGTCTGGGTAGTGGAAGTTGGAGAGGGGAGGCTAGACACAGGGAAATGGCTGCCATCAGTGCTGAGGCCAAAGCCAGAAATGCTGTTGGGCCACCACGCCAGAGTGAATGCGCTCCAGGTATGCATTTGTTTGTTGCAAATGCCTCTCGACACCCTGGATGGCATTCAGAATGGTTGACTGCCCAACAGTGAGGGATCTCAGAAGGTCAATAGCCTCCTCACTGAGGGCAGCAGGGCTGACTGGGGCAGGACCTGAGGTGCCTGGGGCAAAGGAGGTGCCCACCCCCCTGGGTGAGCGGGCAGGGGAAACATGCTGAGGGGCTGCTGGAAGGGTGGTGCTGATAGGGAGTGGCGGCTGTACCTGTTGTTGGGGTGGGCACAGAGGTGTCTGCCACCGCCAGGGAGCTTCCATCAGAGGAGAAGTCACTGTAAGTGGCCTCCCATCCTGTCCCCGTCGTGGAGCGCCCCTTGCCTTCCATCCCACTGGTGCCTTCGCCCTCGGGATTCGGCCTCTAGGCCCATGTGGGATGCAGCTCCCTCTGTCGCCGGTTCCTCTGCTCCTCCGTCAGATGATGCTAATGCACACAAGGACAGTGCGACAAAACAAAAAGGGGGGAAGCGACAGAGGATACACTTGGTCAATGCCAGCAACACCACTACCGTTGGCATACACAATACACAGGGAGCCTCCCTATGCAGTAGGCCACTCCCAATCATTTTACTGACAGTCACCAGCCCATGGGATACAATGCCTAACACCAGCATCTGCACACCTGAAACCCACAGGACCCTGCACAGTAGTAGATGGCCACTTACACCATTGGCGTAGGAGTGCGCCAGAGCCTGCACAACAAGGGACCTACCCTACCATGATCACCCTGGCCTAGGGGCACCCACAGCCTACATCCGCCACCCAGCTACCTTCTAAGACGCGCAGAGTCAGCTTTCAGAATCTGTACTCACCCCCTTGTGGCTGATATGAAGCCCTCAAGTGCCCATCCAACTCCGGATAGGCCACCGTCAGGATGCAGAACATCAGGGGGGTCATGGTGCGATGGGCACCCCTTCCACGTTGGGAGGCCAGCCCCAGCTGGGCCTCCACCATTTTCTTTGTCGAGCGGTGCCGGTCCTCCCATCTCTTGTGGCAGTGGGTGCTCCGTCTGTGATAGACCCCCAGAGTCCACACCTCCTTGGCAATGGCACGCCAAATACCCTTTTTCTGGTGGGCGCTGACCTGGAGGGAAAAGATAGCAGAAAAGGAAATTACTCACCCGTCTGGACCGGCATACTCATTGTCCACCAGCTCCCACCCATGCCCTGACGCACATACACTGACCACCTCTCATGCAGCACTCAGGGCAGGACGCCTCAGCACCCCCCAACATGTGGCTTACATCCACACCACTCCAAACATGCATTGCCCACACATCATGCTCACAGTGTACTCGGCTGTTTGTCTGGAGGACCGTAGAGTGATGTGTACTGGGGTAGAACCCCATCCAACAGTTTCTCCAACTCCTCAGCAGTGAAGGTAGGGGCCCTTTCCCCAGACACATGAGCCATTGTTGCTTCCAGACACAGGTCACAACAGCACCTGCAGTGTAGGTCCTTTCCTGTTGAAGGTCAGGTAGCAAGTGAGTGAATAGTTAGAAATTGGCGGTGACGTCTGAGGCGGTGCGTACCGTCACTGCCGGCATACATTGCCATTGGCTCCTGGAACCAATGCGAATCTGCGTGGCGGTCATCGACCGCCTACTGTGGTGGTGCACAATGCCAGCAAACTTACCTCATTTCTACTTGGCCCTCCTCACCGGTCACGCAGCCGCATTTTATGGGGGCACAGGGCATGGCACCTAACTGCGTCACAGCAGACACTGGGACATCAATTGACTTTCGACTTCACATACTGCTTCTGTAAAGTAAATTCAGCAACATTAGTGCAATATATTTGGAAATATGACCCTCTGCT